>NC_092522.1:7525106-8932606 GCF_037038585.1 Patagioenas fasciata | reverse complement strand
CAGTGGACAATATTACTTCATGGTAAAGAAGAAACTATTCAATTACGTACAGAAGGTTGTGAGGGATGACCAGTGAGTCTCTGTGATGTTTTTAAAAGCTAGTACTAAAAGCTAATTAAAATCTTCTCTGGTGATAAAGGGAGACTTGGGAGGAGTGTTGCCATGATTGTTTTCCCTAAGAATTTAATTTACGGCCAATTTTTCCTATCTGAATGTTACTTTCAAATGCGCCCAGTGATAAGAAGCAACATCTGTTTTCTGTTCAGTAGTACAAGGAGGCTCTGCATGGGGCTGAGTGTACACAGCCTATGTGAAGCCATTGTTATTCTCATTTCTTTTTTGTCCCCATGCCTGGTCCATTTGCCATATACCATCCGGCAAACAGCTGACACATCCCGGCTATTATGGACCCAGGCCTAATTGCCAGCAAAGTCTGTAAGCTCTTCCACGTTGGCCTCGTACGAGGAATGGGAGGCCTATATAAACGGCGCTGCTCTCCAACACCGCTCTCATTTTGCCTTTGCGGAGTTAGCAGGCTGTTGCGCCAGAGCGTTTGCGGATGCTAAAAATACAGTTGGAGGCCAGTGCCAGCGATTCACTCTCTGGCTCTCCCCCCGCCTCGCCGGGAATGTTTCTGTTTTCTATGGTAATAAAGCATGGGATTATTTAGATGGTAAACATATTCCAGACTATGTTATTTCCGCTGGGGAGCGGTGATCCGGCTATCTGAAAGAAGGAATAATTTGGGGGTGTATTAGCCAGCCTTTTCCCATGGGTCTGGACATCAGTACCACTCTCCCTGGAGCGCGCAGACTGGGTGCTTCTTTGCCATCTCAGATTTTAACTTTTTGTTGTTTCTTTTTTGGCTCCACAGCCCTCCTGGAACAGAGACCATGATGACACGGCATCAACGCGCTCTGGGGGAACCCCTGGGCCCTCCAGCGGGGGACACACATCGCACAGCGGGGACAACAGCAGTGAGCAAGGTAGGAACGGAACCCTCACGCTTTGTTAGCTGGCAAGATGTCACCGATGCGCTCGGGGACCAGTTTTCTCTTTCCGATGTTGAAATGTGCTCAGGTACTGGGGGGTTTGTGCTGCTAAAGGTCTATCTTCCTTTTTTGACACTTTTTTTTTTTCCATCTCCTCCTAGTAAAACGATTGGCATCTTTACTTCTTCAACCCTGCCAGCAGGCACATGTTAGAGCAACATATGTACCAAATTTGCAGCGTGCTTAATAAAAATAAGCAATGAGAAGGGTTTGGGTTTTTTTTTTCTTATTTCAAATGGGTTAAAAGATGAAATCTTCAAAAGCAAATGTAATTAAGATTACAGAAATGCATGCTAATGTTTCAAAGATGCCATCGAAACTCCACTGCACATGAAGAAGAGATGTTAGCTGGCCCATTTTATGAAATCCTGAGCAGTGCTTTTATTTACTTTTTTTACTCAATTCCGATTTACTTGAATGCAAAAAATGTTTTGTTTGAGTGCCAGTCCAAACAAAGTAACTGATTTAGCAGGGCGAGTATGAAACAAGCTTGGTACGATTGAAGTGGCACATACCACAAATAATGAGCGTTGTCTCAGATGCTCCGAAGTCTGAAAAACTGAAGTTCTGGGTTTTTCTGAGAAGCTACTTAAATGCTTCATATTTTTTTTCCCGAAGAGACCAACTGCAGTGGATTTAGTGTTAATTTAATGCAATTACAATTTTAAAAAGATCCTTAATCTGAATATAAAAGAGAGTGTGTTATTGAAGTTGATTCTGAACTCACAATAGGTATATACTTTTAAATCTGGTTTTATGATCATGTTTCATTCAAGTGCTGTTAGACAACAAAGGAATTGTGTTTCCAAAAAAAGGTTGAGCAGTACTGATTAGCATTGCAAAGTCTGCATTTAACAAGATTAGTTTTTGAACTAAACCAGTATATTTTAATTTTTTATGTGCATGGACCTAACGTACATGGTGAATAACATCTCTTTATAGAATTTTAAGTATTTGAGACACTTTATTGTTTAAAGAAAAGTTGCTGACTTCATCGCAAGTATAGCCTAGTAAAAATGGGGCCTGGAATAGTAAACTGTTGCAGAGCTGAGGCAGAAACTGGTAACCTTCTGACCTCTGACTTTTACTGGAAAATGATATGCAACATAAATTCAGGGGGCCTTTTTTCTTTCAAGTATGTATACGTATGTATTCTAGTGGTGCTGTTCACAATGCTATAGCTGAAGTGGTGTCAATATGTTCATTAGAGGCCCTTGCTTGCAGAGCAAACTTTAAATCCCTGAGGTTTTTTTAAGGGTGAAAAAGCTGCTGCAGAAATAAGCTTTGAACTAAAACATGATGTTTGAAGGGTTTTTTTGTACTCAGATAGGGCCGATCTTTTATTAGATGGATGTGCGCGTGTTTATGTGTATATGTGTGTGGACAGAACATCTAGAGGATGGCTTGCCAGCATGTTCCTAAACCTCTTAGGCACTTTGGAAATCAAGTTTCTCAGTTCCTGGTGTACTTTTAAAGATTTTCAGGCTTCATTTTCTCCTAAAATGACATTTTGTTTGTCCAGAGCACCAGTCGTGTCTGATGTTTTATCATTGCCGTCCTGGTCTGCTCCTAGCAAGGCGCGTGCTGTAACCTTGGTCAGGAAGGGTTTTTGGAAGGCATTAGTGATTTTTAAAGTTCAAATCCTATTAAGTACCCACAGAAAGACTTGTTGGTGGTGCTTCAGCTGGTTCTGAAACTTTTACCGAAATCCTCGAGTACAGTTTATTGAGGCTGGAATCGCTGCCAGCACTTGATAGATGGGTTTCATGAAGAAGACTCATTGCATTAAAACTTCAGGAAAAGAGCACAAAAGCAGGAATTTGCTAACTGGGAGCTCTCAGGTCAAGCTTGGGAAAGGCATTTTGGAAAGGAGGCCCTGCCCAGTGGGTCTCCGTTACTGAAACTTGCCTTCAGGACACTTGCCACCTATGGGAATGGTGTTTTTTTGAGGAATGGGGACGCGGGAAGGGTAGCGGTGGTCTTGCTGAGCCTTGCTTTATGTTTTGTTTGCTCAAAGCCCCCTGAAGGCTGAGATTATTGGGGAATTTCAGTTGTTTAAGCACACCCATGCCTGTACACCTTGTGTAAAAAAAAAATTAAAAAGTGTAGTTTTAGCCTTCCCACATGGGAAAGAAGTAAAATACCATGATCCCAAATGACAAAAGGGAAGAGGAGAAAAAGATAGCAAATACCCTACCTCTTCCCCAACCACATTTAAGCTCAAAATGCCGTGATTCGGAGGTTTTTCTTCTGTGACCTGATGAGAGGAGCGGCAGCACCGTGGTCAAACTCAGGTGTTCACCTGTGCTGGATGCTTTTCTTGGCAGCAGAAGTGGCCGGTGTGACCGTGCTGCTGCGCTGGGGTGACTGGGAGAGGTTCGGGACCCGCACGTTCGTGCTTGTGAACACAGGAGTTAACTCGAGATGCACGCCTCGTGTGACATATATTCAGTATATTATGGGCTTCCCTATTTTTAGGAGTTTGTAAAAGTTCCTTTTGGTTCCATCTGTCAAGAGCGCGTTTGCCATTTAAAAGAACAAATCTAATCACCAGAAATATAACCCTCTGAAACTGTCTATTTTTAGGTTGTTCCCACAATCAGCTTCTGCTGTTGGGGTAGGTAAAAGCACCTTCTGTGCTGGGCTTCCAGCCTGGCTGAAGGTACCACAAGGATGCGAGTGTGAACTTTTCCTTTTCAGAGAGGCACACAGTCTGGAAAGCTTAAGCAAGAGTTCACTCCCTTAGTCCTTAATCCAGACTATGTTAAGGTCTGGTTTTGGACTTCTTAGAAATTTTTCTTCTTTACGTGATTCCTCACTGCTTTTAATCCTCCAAAAGTGCATTTTTTACCTACTTTATCCCTATGCACTATATACATTGAATTATTAACTTTGAAAACAGGAGAGATGCTCTTTCCTCTGAACATTTGAAACTTTTTTTAACATTAAAATTTATTTACTTAAGAAATAGGAAGGACTCCCAGCTGCTTCAATCTATTGTAGAAATTTGTATTTAACTGCTAGGGAGCTGTTCTGGGGTCTCGTGCTACTGAACAGCAGGATATGTTATTGCATAGCACGTTGACACAACCTCTTATAAAGACCCAGTATTGTGTCATCATAGGGAATAGTTCTAGTACAGGAATGCGGAATAATATTATGAAAAAGTTTTGTAGGCTGTTTTCCCATTGCTCTGAACTTATTGTGAAGGGCCTTTGGAGGTCTGTCTCCAAATAGTGTGAAGAGATCTGAATTTACAGAGTGGAGAAATAACTTGCTAAATTCTATTAAGAAAGAAAAAAAAGAAGCAAGTTCTTAGGTACAGGGAAGTGATGCTGAGCTCATAATAAAACTTTTTATATCTTATTGCGTATTCTAATTTCAGAAGATTCCTGTTTGAGGTGTTAACAGATCTGTTGTGTTTGTTTTTCAAATAGTCAGGCAAGGATGCTGCTGAACAAAGCCCTTGTACAGTCGCTTGTAATCCAGAGTTGGGCTTTTTAATTCCCATGTTTAGTTCTCTTACACGGCTTAAAAGCAAGAGAAAATAAATCCATCAGTGTCTCCTACTCGTGCATATTGTTTCTTTCCTATTTTTTGTGCAAACCTCAGCCTGACTTCAAAACATTTTTTTAACCTCCAAATAATTGTTGCTCTTCCAAGTATAAAGCGGCGATATTTCTTTATGAAAATGTATCAATGGCTGCAATGCGTTTGGGTTTTGTTTTCTTGTTTGTTTTTTCAGGCTTTTGTAGGAGTTTGGGCAACCGATAGGCAAAAAGGCAATGGCGTTTGTTATTGCCGGGGATCTCAAGGCAGTTGTTTGGAGGCTGCGAAGAAAGGCGGCAGAGCCAGGCGGAGGGGGAGAGAAGGGCCACATTATGTTCCAGATGACTGAGCAAGGATTTATATACCGGCTTGCCTATTTTTTTTTTATTTTTTATTTTTTTTTTTTTAACATGGGAGAAGAAAAGTAATAAGAGCAGGGAGGCGAGGCATTTGAAGCGGTCAGATGGCCGATGACTAATGGGATAGGTGGGCAGGAGCCCGCGGATTGGGTGTCTTAATGAGCACATTTCGCACCGAGTTTGGGCTGCAGTTCCCCTTCACCTTTGCCCTTTATTGACCGAACTGACACTTCATTTTTCACATACTTCCAATTATGGCTGAGCTTAAGTGTTGCCCTGCCTCCTTTCTTTCTTGCCCATGGACGGCTCGAGAGTGGCTGAGGCCACGGAAGATATTTTAATTTGAAAAACTACCATAGCAAGGCAGGTTTAGGGTGTAACCTGAAACTGCTGTCACTTTGCAGTTTCTCCAATGAAAATAAAAGTTTTAATGTTTCTTGTTTAGGACTTTTTTCCCTACCTTCTCAGTAGTGAGGCAGGGGATTGCTCTGGGTTGGTGAGGGCTGTTTTCCTTGGGTTCAGTCCTTTTTGACAATACAGGTGCTGTGGGTGGGAGTCACCCAGGTAAAGAGATAAACCCAAGTAAAAAGTGGTGCTGTGCTTGAACGATGGCTCCTTGTTCCCTCTCAACGTGGTGTCTTCTCAGGGGGCTTCTTGTGGTGTAGTGCCCTGCGATGTACTTTGCCTAATGCTCTCCTTACAGAAAAGCAAAGCATGATTGTGCTTGCACTGCTCAAGCCTTAGACCTGGGTGGATTTGTTGGTTTTGGTAATATTTAGTGCATGTATTTAGGGCAAGGTCCATTTGTGGGGCTTTGAGAATGGCCAAAGATGCTGATGAGAGAGGCAGGTATGATGGATGGATGGACAAATCTTCCGTACCGGGAGAGCCATGATATATGTGCCACAGCCCAAGCCTGTGTGCATTTCCACGTTGGCTTTTACACGCAGAATCCTTCCAGGGCGGAAACGTCTGTTTGCTTTTGCAGGGCTTTGGGGGTTTCGGAGCATGCGGTTTTCCTACCAAATGTGAATTCTGTCGGAAATACTCGGACTAAGTTGCACTCGCATGGGGTGGGTGGGTTTAAGAACAAAATAGCTGCTGTTAGACCTTAACTTCCCAGCAGCACCGCTGGATTTTGCAGCGTGGCTTTTGCTACCGGCTCTGTCACGTGAAGTTTATGTGAGTAATGAATGGGCACGTCACCTGCGTGCCGACGGTGATTGCTTTGCATTTAGATATGCAGAGAGTATATCAACAACTGTTTACATCCAAACAGAGGCCCCTAAACCACAGAAGTATTTATCTCAAAAAAAAAAAAATGTATGAAGTATTACCTACTTTATTATGTAGCCCTCTGGCATAGTAATGGCATGGCATATTTTTACTATAATATGGTAATAAAAGAATATGTAAAAGGCAGACAAAGGTACTGTCTTTTCACTAAGGTGACCCCTGTTACCAAGTAACTGCTTTACTTATGAGCTTATTAAAAACTCAAAAAAAATGAGCTTTTCATACTTCACAGGCATTGATGTGAAAATGAGCTGTCCTGCGAGTAGTTTTCTTGATCATTTTTAGAACAATTGATTAGCCAAAGAGCTGCTGTCATTAGTTGACATTGACTGATAGCAATTTGTCACAAGCTCCGAAGGTCAGCCAGGCAGTGGAAGCTTCAGCTTGTCTTTGATTGACCTTTTCTGATGCCATTATCATACGATCGGTTAGACTGGATGTGACCCTCGATTGGAAAAGACAGGGCATTAGTCAACAGGGGCTGTTCCTGTTATTTTTTCTGGTGCTTTATGTATTGTGAATCCTGAATTAAGTGTAATAGGCTTGTTTGGAAATGGAGCAGTATCAGTTTTCTTGCCAAGGCTCTGCCTTCCCCTTTTCTTTCCTTGCTTTTCCATCAAGTGGGCAGCTCTTGGTTCGCTTTAAATCAGTGCGAGCACCTGTGCCTCTTCCTTTGATGTGAGATACAAGATATAAAACAACCCCATATTTATTTGAAACCCTTCGTGTAGGTGCGTATTCTTCAGCAGCACCAGCATTAATTATTTTTATCTCCCCAGAATCATGTTTTATTTTTTAACAGTGATTGAGTAGTTGAGGATTATGCTCATAACAACATGATGTCAATTTATCATTCTGCTCTAAAGCCGGAGGGCGTGAAACTGTTTCTTTCCTCCTTCTGGTTGGGGATTTTTTTTTGTTTTGGTCTCATCAGCCTGATTCAGCTGTTAAAGTTAGATTTCGGCAGCCTTAAGGCTCAGTGCCTTAACTAGGCAGGGTTATGCTTCCAGTATGGTGCATGGGAGAGAGTCCTCGCTTGGAAGCGAGTATCTGTCATGATTCGAGCATCAATCTATTCCCGGTGTCAGGATTCGTTTTAATTGTTCACATTAGCTCCAAACGTCTGTTATTACCAGGCACTTCTCTTTCTATTTGGCAAAGCTAACTTAAATACTTATAAATGTTGCTTGTTTTGCCTAAATTGTGGGTAACGCAGTCATAAACGAATTCTTTTCCTTGTAAAAAAACCTTCCTTCCTCCCATTTGCCTTTCAGGGGAAACCTGAATTTCTCCATCTAAGTACCAACTTGTTTTTCAGGTCAGCCCCCAGAGATAATAAGCAGTTCAAAACCAGCACAACCATTTCAGCACGGTTTAATGCGACTTTCAGTCTTTGCTTAGGAAAAGCTTCCAGCCAGGAGAGGAGCAGAGAGGCGATCACGTCAGGAGGCAGATCCCTCAGGCTGCAGCTCTTGCCATCGTTGGCAGAGCGAAAGGCGGGGAAAAAGACTTTGGGAACTGTTTACCTTTAAAGTGGCTATGGAAATACAAATATTCCTGACTTCTCGGGCTGTCTGTAATCAAGCAGCAAAATTCATGTGCTGGAGTCCTTTTTTTTTTCCTTTTTCTTGGCAAGTTTTTCTAAACTTAGAAATGCCTATCCCATTAAACATCTGTGTGACTGTAGAGGAATCTATGTATACATAGATGTGTATGTAAGAACATGGCCCTGACCCTGAACCTAACGTCCCGTCAGCAGTACAGGGCTTTTGCAGGCCCCAAAGTGTGTCTGCATGGCCCCAGATGTGTTACTGAGGACGAGATATTGAATATACCGAGCAGGAAACAGTGGTGGAAGATACCACGTCGCTTAATAACAGTGTGGACCGTTACCTAAAAACCCAGGTGTAGAACTGAAGGGCATGTTGCTTTCCTTCTTGGTTGGGGTGATGAGAGGTTTGGTTGCAAGTAGTTGTAGAAATAGATTTGAAGGTTTTGGTGTCCAAGATACCTGAATCTTGTGTTTTGAAGATCCCTGATCTGATTTGATTTAGAAAAAAATGTTGCTTTGTATGTGTTTGTTTGTTGTTGGGTTTTTTGTTTATTCGTGGGGGTTTTGTTGTTGTTGTTTTGTTTGGTTGGTTTGCTTTTCCCCTATACATCCTGGGCACGCTTCTTTGGCTTGCAGTAGCTCATTGAAACCAATGAGTTTTCCATATGGCCCATATGTTTTCCATCTCGGAGGCATCAGCGCGATTCGCCTTCGCCTCTCCAGGTCATGGTGGCTTCAGCTGAGTCTTTTGCTCTCTGATGCGGGCAGAGCGCGACTTTCAGGTGTGCATCGTTAACCTCTTTAAATCAGAGGTTAAAAAAGCAGATTCGTGTTCCTGAGGTGGCCTTCATTTTTCAGAAACATTCTATTGCAATGGGTGTAAACCTGTAAACACGCAGTGTTCCTGGATTAGTGATGCAACAGGGTGTGCCGTCAGGCTGCTTGGCTTAAAACATTTTCCTACCTCTCACATTAAATGCTGAGAGGGGGAAAAAAGAAAACAAAAGAGATTACTAAGAACTAAGACTGGAAGACAAGTCTTTAAAATACTTAGTTGTGTATGGAGAAAGCAGGTGCTTGTCCTATAACACAAGAACGAAGAGTAGGTATTCACCCAGTCTCATGGCACAGGGGCTTTCCAGAGCGTTAGCAGGTTTAAAGCAAACAAAAATGGTTTACGTGTTGGGTTAAATTTATTGCTACAGTGTGCTGTGGAGGTCAGCAGGGGACAAAAAGCGATTAGACCAATTCGTGGAAAAATAGGTCCTTCTGTAGCTATTAAAAAACCCCTGGTCCAGATGGAACCTCTGGCGGAGGAAGCTGCTCAAGTGCTGATTGTGAAGCATGGCACAGCCTCTCTGTGTAACCCCCCTTTCTGCTTGGGTTTCCTCAACATCGTTATTGCTCCTGGGAGAGACCAACACAAGATCAAGCCACTTGGACTGATCTCCTCTGGTTTAAATATATATATAAATATTAAATATTATTAAATATATAAAAATAAATTTATATATAAATTATTAAATATATATATATATTTAATTCAGGAAATAAGATACTGGATTTTTTATTTACACTCTTTTTGATGACTCTTGCTAATGCTGGCATGCATTTGTTGGGAAGAAAGTAGACATAGTTTGTATTTTCTCGCCCTTATTACCCTGGTGGTGGGAATAGTTTGACACTATTCATTCAAATTTGACAGGTGATTGCTTCTGTAAATGAATGCACTCCAATCATAATTGTTGCAACAGAATTGTTTGATTACCTGGCAGTAGCCTCTTTCTCTCTGATAGCTTTTGGATCACCTGTTTGCTGAGAGCATTTGACAGTCCTCGTGTTTATTACCCAATTGAATGTCAGTAGCAATTGCAGCTAAAGATAAACGAAAATGCAAGTACTTGTTGACCTTGACTTTTTTCCACAAGATATTGGACTTGATGGCTCTATTGCTGTTGAGCTGATAAGAGTTATAAACAGTAGTTGAAGGAAAATGTTTTATTCCCAGAGGAAAATACCACGCTGCTGTGGGAAATGGCATCTGACTAGTGCTCTTTGCCAAATTCGCTTGGTTCACCTTCATTTAGGCTGTGGGAAAATAAAATACAAATTTTCCCTTTTATGACTTTAATATCTCTGCAAACATGAATTCCTGCGCTCTCTGTAAAGTTTTGTTGGCAGACTGCGCCAATAACATACAGCGAGCGCGAGACTTCGCTGTGTTTTATGATGTGCTATAATGAGGATTCACAATTCTTCCTCATTTTCAGGCTGATTTGATAATTACAGGGAGGGAGCTGAGCTTTCTTCTCCTATTCCATGGGAGGCTTAATATGTCTATAACCAACAAAGATTGGGAAATATTTGGCTGCTTGCGCGTGTTGCCGGAGCAGGGCCGCACCAGTGCGAGGGTGATCTGGGGATGAAGACAAAGTTATAGCAAGGATGGAGGGACAATACTTTGGTAGGTCTTGCTTCCACCTGCTTTTTTGGGCAGGGTCCCAGATAGGTTCCCTGGCAGTTTTTTTGATAGGAGGTTCGCCAGCTCAGTGTCACACATTCCACCTGCATCTGGGGAATGGGAGGGATCAGCCTCCTGCTCCAGCAGATTTTGCTGCTAAACTCCCTCTGATATACATATATATATATTTGTATATGCATCTTCGTTTCTAATCTTGCTCCAGTATGAAACCGGAAGGGAAGACTTCAGTGGAAACAGCAACAGGCAATAGGCTTTGAGATCTTCCAGGATGAAAGTCATTGTGTAAAAATAATGTGTAAAGAGGACAAAAGACCGTGGAATTACATTATTTAAAACATAAGTCCTTGTCTCAGCAACTGCTCTGATAAACTCCATACAGTATTGCAGGAGCTTGTTAAAGCACTGAAATGCAGGATTAAGCAGCGCTGTAACAGTTAGCAGAGTCAGACTAGTAATCTTATTGCATTGTATTTTTTTTTAGGTAAGATTAAGCCGGCATTACATTATATGTTTGTGGGCGAGGGGGCATTCTTTAAGGGATTAATTAATAGGATCAACGCTGTAAGATGCCGACGTCATTTTTTCTAAGCACATTGATGCACGCAGGCTTTTATGTACTTTATTTTATTTTATTTTTTAATTTAAATTCATGAATGAGATGGGGACCTTCTCTGTGTGATGGGGGCAGCCCCTGCGGCTCGCAGCGGAGCCACCCGTCACCGTATAAATCATCGGGGACCGCTTCTTACTGGCCTGGTGACCCAGTAGTCGGAGCCAGGCGAAATACCAGAGGGAGAAGCCCGATGTCTCTTCTCCACTAGCTGGTAGGGGATCGTGGGGCTGTGACTAAACAAATGACTGATGCTGCTCTGGCACATCTTTGAGGGTGTCGTTGGTAAAACCGCCTGAGCTCCCTGGCTTCTCTCTTTAGCCACGATGCCTCCTGCCTTTAGCCTTTGCATCTTGCCTTTTGGGATGCTTGAGTTTTTAGCTGGTAGGGCTCAGGAAGTGGGAGAGGACACAGGAGAGCGTGGCCGGGCCCGTGCCATGGGAGCGATGTCACCTCAGGGCCCTCTGCCACCCCTGGCACTCTGCACCCTGGGAACTTCCTCATCGCCAGGTGGTATCTCTAGCATTTAATAGTCACAGATTACATATATATATATTTATATGTTTTATTTTCTTCCTCATGAGCATTGAAAATCTCACACAGTTTGCAGGTAGTTTTTTGTGGTTTCTCTTGGCAGAAGCATAATTTGGAGGTCTCGGAAAGAACTATCATGTAAGTAAATAAAAATATAGTAGGGGCAACCTTTTCAACTTTGTTTTTCCATGGCTGATTCTGTGCCACAAGACAGCAATGGCCCTTGCAACCCCAATTACTGTGTGTCATCTCAGGGCTGTGAATTTGTCTTTTGTAGAAGAGGAGGAGAAAACTTACTAGGAGGCACAGGTTATGTCCTCAGAAGGTGGTGGACGTAACCTAACTGATTCTTAAACCTTCCCCCAGCTCTCTGAATAGCAGTTAGTGTCACACGGATGCATGCTAAAAATATTCTGGAGTCTGTAGCGTCCCGATGGACTTCAGAAGAAGTCATATCTTAGCACTCTCTGGTCAGCAACTGAAGGTCATGGAAGCAAAGTTTGTAGGGTGGAGAATCTTTTGTTGCTCTCATGGCTGTGCCAAGAGGATCTGTTCCCTCCCCGGCACTGCACAGGGGAGAAACCACACCGTGGTGCTCTGGCCTGGGTTATAGCCCCTGCACTTCTGCATCGACTGCCTTTGTAAAGCAGCAGAAAGAGATACTGCCACCAGTGTTAACCGAACTGCTTGAAGTGACGTAGTTAAAAATTGTATTTAAATTTCTTTCAGGATGCTGTAACTTCAGAGTGTAGCAGCCTCTTACTAAGGAGTAGTGGATCAGGTGCAGGCAAATTGCAGAGGGTGGAAAAGAGGCAACAAAGCGGGGTCGAAATGTTATACTCACACCATACTCCTCCTCCTTTCCCCATCTCTTACTTATCCTCTCCTGTCCCTGGCTGTGATGGTGAAGATGCCCTGGGAGAGGCTTTGGCACAGGATTCTGCCCATTTTCTTATTATCTGTATCTGTCTGGAGTGACCCATGCATATTCTGTGTGAGGCCAGCTGTGTAGAACAAGAATAGTGGTAATATTAATTCAGTATAACTATCAGATGGACTTGGTCCATGCTATAGTTTTGTGATGGGCTGTAGGTAATGCAGGAGTTTGTTTTGTCAGTTGGAGAGCAGACTGAGCCACAAAATCTTCAAAAGCTGGTGTATAAATAATCGTAGTTTGTGTGTATGTTTGTTGGTATACCTGCTTGGATGTGGCTACCTTCCGCTATTATACATTTTTATTTTGTGAACCTGGCAAAAATGGTGGCAAAATAACCATCCGTGTGAAGTACAGGGCTTTTTCAGGACCTTTCCGATTTCCTTTAGAAAGAGCGTTGTGCTAAATTCCTTGGTGTTACAGCTACAAGCAACAAATTAGCAAGCGGTGCTAACATCAGTGTCTCACCACGTATTTAATCCAGCTAAAAAAACCCCTGAGGTGGCCGCAAATTTACCAGATTGAAAAGCGGAGTGGCGAGCAGAGAGGGCTGGCATAGCCACATAGTCGGGAAATGCAGAGCTGGTGACTTAGTTTAATTTAACCCAAATAAAGGTAGTGACTTGGTTGAATTTAATCCCAATAAAGTAACCAGCTAACACTCTGCAGCTGCAGCAGGAGGAGCATGTTTGTTGTAACAGGGGTGTATCAGCTCTTCACCGTGATTAATTGTATGGTATCACTGAAGAGCCAGGTATGCAGAGTTATGCAATTTCGCAGCATAGCTTTACATATATAATGTTTTAATATAAATTAGAATTGCCTCATAGAGACAAATTGAAATTCTCTCTGTTACTAATACACAAATTTTATTTACTGTTGCAGTTGGTGAAACGACTGTATTAAACTTAAAAGTGGCTCTCAAGTTGATAAATGCCAACTTGATACTAAGCATATTATACTCAGTTAAAATTAGCAATCAATTTACTTGAATATTGGAGGTTAGCCAGGGATAGATCTGAAGTTGTATTAGGTATATGGTACTGGTCTGAATACATCATACACTGTTGCAAGAGCATTGTGCTAATTTTAGCTTACAAAGAGGATGAAGATAAACTGCCTGCTGCTAGTTTGCCATATGCTATCCTGGTGATAATATTCAAGTAGAAAATATTCTGCAGAGACCCTTATTGTTTCAGTAAAAGAAAAGTGGAAAAGAGTTAAGGAAATTTCTGCTCCGTAAATGTATACAAAATAATGACATAAAACAAATCTCAAATGCAGGTAGATGAGATCTGTGAAATTTGTTTTGGTTTTATTTGCTTTCATGGGAGTCGAGAATTTGTTTTAGTGTATATTTGATCCAATTGTATTCATTTCTCACATGTAAATCTTAAAATCAATCTAAATAAATATCGATCTTCATTCTGGTAGGCAAAAATATAGTCCGATTTGCTCCTCACTAGTTAAGCCTCCCATCCTTCAAGTTTAGTGCAGGAATAAAGTCTCTGCTGAGCTGATTTTTTCAGGAGCTTTTGCTTTGTTTATTTAAAAGCACAAAACATGTTCCAGTTTCCATATGGGGAGGATTTGGCTTCTGCAGCTTCACCAAGAAGCATTTGCCTTCTCCATCTGCACCCAGGGCCGGGAGAGGGGTGCGTGGGGAGGGGGTGCCCCGGCCCCCAGGGCTTTGGAGAGCTGGGGGGAAGCTTTGCATTAGCAAGTGGTGAAAAGCTTGACCTTCTGCTGACCCAGGTCAAGCAAACCCCCTGCCGAAGAGTCCCATTTGGACAAGGATACCTGTGGGGTGAGGGAGGAGATAAAGGAAGGGGGAGGAAGATAAAGTAATCCCATTGACCTGGGAACTTCTCAGATACTACAAGCGAGGGGACAGCAGTAATAATAAAAGAGTGGCAATATTTGCCTGCCCCCTGTATCTGTGTAATGTCATTTCTAAAAGGGCTGTAGTATATAATAGCAAATGTGCTTTCAAGTATCCGATCAGTCTATTGAAGCAATGGGGAAGGCTGGATGCTCTGATCTGCCTGGTGCTGGAGAGTGTAATACAATCCTTGTCGCAGTAGAGAGAATTGTATAAATGGACAAAGATCCACTGATTACATCTTTTGCTGAAGTGTTAAGTAAAAGATGTGGCTGTAAGAGATGGCCAGTCTTCTATTGTCCCATCTTCTGGCCTGTTTCTATAGGGGTTTTTGCAAGAACAAATAGCAATTACCAAAATAAAAGCAAGCAGTGTGGCCGGTCCGTATCATGGTGGGACACATGCTCTTGAGTCAGTGTGGGCAGGAAGCTTGGCAGGTCTGTCCCTTACCATTGCCATTGCATCTTTATCTCTCCAGTGCATTGTTTGCCACTGAGTGCTTGAAATTCCAGTTTCCAAGTAAAAGCTTCCTGTTTCTTGCATTTACATTCAGTTTGGTAAGACATAAATTTAGTTATCTATCAAGGAGGGCTTTTTTTTTTTTCTTGAGTAAGGCAAAATAGGAAGAAGAAATTAATTCTGATTTGATGATAAGAGGTAGAGTTTTGCATTTTCCCAGATTCTCAGTGGCAGGAAGTGTGAGGTTGTGTCCTCACGATAAGGTGATGGATGGGAGCTAAATTCAGCCTTTCCATCCTGAGTAATTTTAGAAGGGGCCCCGAAGTCCAGGTCTTGTTTAGAAACAGAGATGGGCACATTCAGCCTTCGTTAGCCATCATTTCCTTGTGATAGCCTCACTGCTCATAAGTTTTTACTGTTCTGTGCAGTATTCAAAGCTGATAGTGCGCGTATTCTTGTAGTCATCTCAATCTTGAATTTCCCTCCAGAGAGTTTCTGTTTCTCTCTGGAGGGGCTCGGGAAGGACTAATTGCCTTGCTCAGACACTTGGCTTGGCAGCCCGACTTCAATGCTTAGAGTAAGGAGGGATGAATCTGTGCTAAAACTTGTCATTTCTTGAGGAAGGAAATGTTTGGTCTGCACGGGGAAGCACAATAAAATGTGTGGTACTGCAGGGGAGTGGGCGCAGGTGTTGTGTGTGGGTGAGGCTGTGTCCTCTGCAGCTCCCGAGCATCTCATGGAACTCATTGTCTTTAGTGACCAGTATCAGTAATCTGAAGTGTTCAAAAACCTTGATGTGCCTAGAAAAATATATATATATTTTATATTACTCATGGTGGGGGCAATGTCTGTATGCCCATGCCTAGCTCTTGGGAGACCAGGTTTCAAGCTTTCCCTGCCATCGGGAGGTCGCTTGCTTCATATGTGGTTTTGGTGGAAGGTTTTCACGTGACTCTGAGAGCTGGGGATTTAAATGTAAAACCTGACAGGCAGGCTTGTGAGACTTGGTAGCAAGGGTCTGCTTAACTTTCAACTAAACAGCATCGAGGTCTTTCATGAGATGAAAGGCTCCATGAATGAAGCCTTGAAACAAAATTTGTTGCCAAGTTGATGTGGGGATGGCCACTTTCAAGCAACTCAGGGCTTTGTTGTGCTGTTTGGGTACAGGGTCCTTTGTCTGCTGGCATGGCAGCTGCTGGGACTTCTCTCCATGTACCTTCCTTGTCTGCTTTTAAATGTAAAACCAGAGTTAGCTTACTTCCACTCCAAGCTAACAAGATGCACATTCGGTCCATTTGAGCACACTAATATGCATTCAAAAAGGCTCATATGTCTGCTTCATTTTATGGTCATATTTGTAGCAATCATCACTAGCAGATGAGGTGGAGGGGGTTTTAAAGATATTTTTAATGCGGAATATTGAACCCGCACTTTCATATTCAAGTCCACTTTGGATGGTGTCCTGAAAAATATCTCTGGATTGTGCACCACGACCTCGCTGTGCCCCAGAAACATTAAATTCAGGTCTTGCTTCCTTGCGAGGCTGCAAATGCAAAGCCTGGGGATGGTGCTGGGTTTTGAGTGTGGGAGCTTTGCAGGCACAAAGGGAGGGCAGGCTGCTGGCAGCGGCAGTGTGAGCTTATTTTCATCCGGCTCCTTGTCAGCGTGCCTCATCTGGGATCTTGAGGGCTGGCTCTCCAGGGTAAACCCTGGGAAGGGAACTGAGTGAGGTGCTTCCAGGGATGTCCCAGCGGAGGCTTCCTCAAGAGTGGTTCTGCTTGCCCCGCAGGAGTCGTAACCTGTGCAGATCTCTGCAGCACCTCAGAAAGTTGGGCTTTCCGGCATGTTTGTTGACTGCTTTGAGACTTCAGCCTCCTTATTTATATATCTCTGTGCCATGGGGTGTAGAAACTCATCTTTGAGCTAACGTGTACGGCACACGCCATCGTGAGCCTCTCCTAGCGTGAGGTTCATGTGCAACCTCGGATGTGCAGAAGCCTTCTGGGCTGGTGAGAGGGGAGCATAAGGGAGATCTTCCACGTGGTCTTACAGGCAAGAGCGTATTGTCCTCTCTGGGTCTATGTAGCACAGGAGGTTGCATCTGAATATGAGGAGAAACTTCTTTACTGTGAGGTGCCAGAGCCCTGGACCAGGCTGCCCAGAGAGGCTGTGGAGTCTCCTTCTCTGGAGACATTCAAACCCACCTGGACACATTCCTGTGTGATCTGCTCTGGTGAACCTGCTTTAGCAGGTGGGTTGGACTGGATGATCTCCAGAGGTCCCTTCCAACCGAAACTATTCTGTGATTTTTCCTTGTTCAGGTCACTGCTGAGATCATATTCATTGCAAATATGGTGGTTATGTCAAAATCTTTTCCGTAGAAACTGGTAAATAGAGTGTGGGTAAGAATGCTTTTTTAGCCGAACTTTGAAATTCAACCAGCAATTATAGATGAAAATCACTGTCTTTCCTTCTGATCTGCCTAAGCCACTAATTGCAGGTGAAGCTGGTCAGGCAGTTAAAATAAATGACAAAACTCAAAGTTGCCTTTCGTAGAAAACAGCAGTGTGCTTAGTGTTGGTTCAGGGGCTGGCATTGTTGGCGACTGTTCAGATAATTGGCAGATATTTGTGAAAGCATTTCCTAGTCTCAAGAGAACCGCCACTTTTGGGACCAGTGATTATTGCTGAAGCATTCTGATAAGAAAGAGTGCAGGCCTGTGGCTGGAGACTTCTTTTTCTGCCTGAGAAGCCTTGGTGACCCAGTCTTGAGACACTTGCCTCCAGGTTGTCAGTGGTCAGCCATACAGGAAAAGTTGTGTACAGATGAAGCAAGCAGTTCACAAACAGTCAGAAAATGGCATTTCCATTTTGCCCAGCATGTGATGAGTTTATTAGAAGAGACTGTCACTCAGGGTGATGGTGAAAATTGAAAAGAGTATTTACTAGGGTTTGACTGTTACAAGATAATTTGAATATGGGCTTGCAAGTATTTTCCTTCCTTTTTATCCATCTCTGAGTGTGTGTCTGTATATGTATTACAAAGCTTCGTCAAAATAGTCTGCTGATGTTTTGCCTGCCTTTATCAAGATGCAGCATGAAGGGACCTCTCTGATTCATATTTTAAGGGATGTTATTTTGACCTCAAAAAAATGATACTTCCTTAGCCAGTGCCAGAAAGCCCTTTCTGTGGTTTCAGTCCTCGTTTCTTTAGCGATTAAGAATCGGGTGGCATCAGAATAACAAGTGATTCTAATAGCCACTTCAGCCACCTCCGTCATGGGGAGGAAGCGCACAGGGCTCCTGCAGAGCCTCGGAGCGCTGTGGTGTGACCTCAAGTGACCAGATGCAAAAACCAGTGCAACTCTTGAACGGAAAGGTCTGCATCATCCAAACTGTGCTGACTCTTGTCCAAGAACACACTGTTTACCTGTTTCTTCCAAACTGGTCAATTTTTTGCAAGACTAAAATGTGTTGGGTTTTTTTTTTTTTTTTCTGGCTAATCTCAGTACAACTTGTCTGGTTTTAGTGAAACTGCTCCTCGCTTACATATGGATGTACAATAAGGATCATGTTTTCTGCTTAGATAATCAAAGCTGAACATTCCCACTATCAGTCTATGTATTCCCCCTCCTTTGTGTCTGAAGATACTTTTATATTAAACTACAAATATTCAAAATATTCAGGCTGACCACTTCAATCAAAAGCCACAAATCTTACCAGTTAATTCCAAAATGCATCTTGATGAAGGTAATGGCTGAAAATACATTTCCATGAGCACGAAGCAGCCAAGCTTCTGTCTGGCCCTCGAGATGTGTACCCAGATCTTAATGGAGGGTAGGGTTTTCCTTATCCCAATAAATAGATTTTGTCTGGGGAGTTAAGAGGCTGAAAGAGAGAATGTATTTGCCCAATGCTAAATAAAAGGCTATTTATGCTTAATACATTGGCAGAATTATTCCAGAGTAACTCAGCCATGAGAAAATATGATCCTTGTGTCACTGCCAAGGTCAGAGAGACCTATGGTGATCTGCAGAGTAAGTACAGGTCACCCAAGTTAAATCTGCCTAGGGGCTGACTTAGCTCACACACCGCATTTTTTCCAAGATTTATAAAAGCAAACATCTCCTATAGATGAAGACAGGGCTAAGAGTGTGGTCAGCTCTCTCCTTTGAGCCAAGGTCTCCTGTTTTTCCCTTCTCCTTTCCAGGTCGTTCCTTCCATTTCCTTTCCGTTCTTCTCTTTTCCGAGCATTTACAGGGTGCTCAGAAAAGTCAACCTCTTCCTTAGCATGGCAACCAGGACCTATAAAACCCTTCTAGTTGATGCTGCATGTGCAGGAAGGACAGGGGGACATCTCTGGTGTTTGTCCAGGAGCAGCACTGGCTGTCTGTGTGTGCACAGTGTCCTCACACACAGAACTCATCAGTTGAGAAGCATGGCTTGAAAGTTGGAGCAAGAAAGACGGGGTACACGATAGAAATATATTCCATGGCAACCTCAGCCAAGTGGGTACCATCTGAGCAACAGGATGTTTTGCAGAAGGTGAAGCTGGTGACCACGTAGGCACCATCAGGCTGCCCCAGGAGCAGACAGATGAGTGGTGGGTTGGGAAGATGAGAGTCCTTTTCCATCACCGGTGGGTGGAAGAGGCGAGACAGGGTCTTTAGCTCTTCCAACAAGGATGGGGTTGCTTCAGCAGAAAAGCAAGGTTATTTTTCTGTGTGGTGTATACCTGCCTAGGAGAAGCTGATGGCCTGTGGTTTTTAGCCTGCGGTTTTCTTTAACTTCCTTGGTTACTGGTTCATGTCATTTAAAGTACATCAAAATACTAAAAGCAGGCGGGTTTTGCTTTCTATCCATTTCTGCTGCTGTTGCTATTAGAGATAGTGACCAATGCTGTTAATTGAAAAAGAAACATCAGAAATCTTTTTGGCTTGCTTTTTGAAGGCTGTTCGTGTTTTCTTTGATTTTTATTTTTAAGACTCTGGATGGCTTTTTGCTATGACCAAGCTTTGCTTTGAGCTTTCTGTGGGATTTTGGTTAAACACTCTTATTGCAAAGGAGTGGAGTCAGAGATGAACTTGAAATAGCCAAATTACCGCCTTCCCATCCTTCATCTGTCTCGCAGTGGTTTCCCAACTTTGATGCCACTAGGTGTAGTGACATAAATAATATTCAATTTCTGGAGTGCACCAGAAGTTTTTCTTCCTTTTCCTCCCATCAGTTTGCCCATTCAGGGTAATCCCAGGTAGCTGATTTCTAGGAATATGTAGTGATGGAAGATAGAGGTGAAAATAAGCCACTTGTTCACCTGTAGGTGATAGTCAGGGGAAGTTTTTAAGTGTCCAGCATTGATCTGACTTTGTTTTCACCTTCCCTGCATGTTTTGGACCCTCTGACATCTGTTTGTTCCTGGATGATTTGCATTTGGGTTTGTTGTTTGTTTGCTTTAATTTGGAAAAAAACAAAACACCCTAGCCTATAACTGTGCTGTAAAGCAAACAGCAAAACACCAGAAGCTGTGATAGAAAGCGGTAGGAAACAAAAAACATGGCAGTGGCATGAATACATTAAGCTGGAGCCAAAGGGGACACGCTAACTTAGTGGGACTGAAGTGTCTGAAAAGGCTGTCAGTGCCTGCGTGCCCTGGGGTGGACCGTGAAGGGAGCTCAGCTTCGCTGCTGAGCCTGGTGGCCAGTGCCTGACCACGAGGAGCAAGGTCAAGACCACCTCCCCATCAGTGTTACTTCACCAAAGGGCTCTCCAAACCCTCCGAGTTCCCAGGCTCTGCCATGGGGGCTGGATTCACGCCAGCTGCCTGGATGTGCGGGGTTTATATCCCGACCTGCCCATGGTGCCACCTCAGCTCCCCCCAAGCAAGGGGTGTTAGTGGAACAGAGAAAGTAGATTCCATTTTTTCTGGGGGGGGAAGTGTCTGTAACAGAAAGGGAATTAGTGGCCTTAGCACCACGGTGGTCATTGCTTGATCCCTCCTAGCCATGCAGAGCAAGGCAGAGTGAGCAGCCCCGTTCTCCAGCAACTCCTGCTGTGTCCTACCCAAACTGCGACTTTCTCACCGCAGTTCGCGTAGATGAGCCTGAGTGAAGTTTGCACTGGCTACCACTAGCGGTTGTGCTTCGGTTGGTGCAGAATGACACCCATGGATGCCCTCCATCTTCAGCACTGTGCTCTACCAGGTGCTACCCATGTTGAGGTGCGGGAAGGGTGTTGGAAGATGATTTCTGGAAGCAGCTCTGTCCTGCTCACCCTGCCGAGCAGAGGGCAGCAGGAACCGTGCAAGCAGCAGCAACGTGCCTGCCCGCTGGCTGCCAGAGCTGACAACGCTGTGCCTTCCCTCTAAAGCCCGACTTCAGGTTTGTTTTTCCCATTGTGGCCTTTTTAAAGGGCCACCTCATCAGAGCAGATTTGCCTTTTGTGCTGGAGAGGGACAGTCAAGTGGAAGAAAATTTTGTGTGAGCTTGGCTCTGTCAAATCTACTTATCTCCTTTTGGCTTCTGCACCTCCTTCCTGAGAAGCAGCCTCCCACTATTGTCACAGGTCCTCCAGAGCAACCGGCTTTTGCTGGAAGAACAACAGCCATGGATTGAAGGCAGCAAGGAGCAGTGAAGACAGCATAAGGGAAAAAAAAACATTAATTCTGTCTATGCCCTTCCCTTAAAAGGTCTGACAGAGTGTTGCTTATTTTGTCATTAAGGTAGTTTTTCTTGAGCTGGTTGCTTGTGTGGTAATGTGCATTTTTGTGGCTGGAGAGCAAAGCAAGTTTCTTCTGAGCATCCCAGGCAGTGCTAGGGCAAGGTGACGGGAGGAAATTCTCTGTACAGTACAAATACTGTCCATTCAGTCGTGATTGCATATATTTATAACACTTGCTTAGAAAAGAGGAGGATAAGTGTTTTGGTTCCACCTTCTGTCCTGTTCATGTGAAGCCCAGGTACTGGAAGATTCCCATGTCCCTGTCATTCTGCCCTGCTTTGTCCAGTAGTTTAGGCCATCACACAAGTACCTAATTTCCATCAGACCTCAAATACACCTGGTAGAAATGGTTCTTCTAGGTGGATGTGGCTGTGCCTCTTCTCTGCCCTCCTTTCCACAGCTGTGAGAGACAGGGTCCTGCATTGGGAATCACCAGGCTGCCTCAGAGGGGTTTTTCAGATTAACCTGCCATAAAAAAATCAAAACTGTCTTCCTCTTATTTTAAGTGTAAAGAAATAATGGATTTGAGCCTTACGTTCAAAGCCAGGTGTCTTTTTATCAACTGCCTAATCAAGAGGTTTCAGTGGCTATGATTTGCTGGAGTAATGGGTACAGCAAGTGGATCTTTGCAAGGTTGTGTGAGATGATGGGTATTTTTTTGAAGCATAGGCAGTGGCAGCTGAGATGTTGTTACTGTCAAAAGAGGAAAGATAGATGGGATGGGGGGTGATTTATACTCATCCCTTTTAATTTTGCCTTTTGTAGTTGCAAAGTGACCACTGTGTGTGGGGAAATAGAGTATGTGGTGCCTCCATGACATGCAAAGTGAAGTTTAATATTAGTTTTCTTTCAATTGTGTCTTCATTTTTGTTGTCAGATGTTACTGATAGGCTAGGGACAAGGAAAATAATAATTCGTTGGTTTTGATACTTCTTCAGAATGAGTGACAGGAGTAGAAAAAAAAATGTGTAGCAGCAAGAACTTTTTCGCTTGACACAAACCACATGGGAACTTCCAATTGAAAATGTCTCATGGACTTGGTAGGTCATGAATCTTGACTTGCCTGAGCCACATCTAGACTAATTCTCTCCTGTTCATTATGGTTATATGACTCCTGTGACAGATAGGATCCAGCCCTACAAAAGAGGATTTGGGGTAAACAGAGTCTGAACTGCTGTTCAGATTCCACCTTGGGCCAACATTGGTTATTCCTGAAGTAGCCCAAAATAAAATGCTTTGGTTTGGTTCAGCAGTCCTAAGCATTTTATTTTGTCTTGCCTAACAATGATTTTTACGTATATATATAAGAACCTAATTTTGAATGATTTGGACAGTGTCAAGATTTTGGTGCATATTTTCTGTTGTACAATGTGAAATCTACAGCATCATCTCCTCTGGAGCAGGCATGTAGGCAGGCCCCAAGGCAATTTAGCTGTGTTTAGGGAAGGAAGCCTACTTAAATGCGCCACTGGAATAAACTGTTTCTACAGATAATGGCGTCCCTTAGTTTATACCTAATATGCTTCTGATCTTTGCTTTGAGCCTCTTCTAGCTGCTTGTGCTCAGTCCAAGAGTCAAGTGTCTCAGGAGCTGGATAAACATAACAATAAAGTCAGTTTTTAAGGAGCTATAGAGGTTTACAGAAGTTGACCTTGTGGCCGTTTGGGGTATTAGTTGGGTGTATTTCCCCCATGGCAGAGCAGTCCTGTGTTCCTGCTGCTTCTTGTGCTTCTGCTTTGCAAGGGAGTAAGACCGACTCAGTCTAATGGTGGATCTACCTGTGCCTCAGCTGTATGCAATTGACTTCTCATGGAGAATGCAACTGGTGGGACCCATAGCTGGGAGGGCCAGCACTTCAGCAGCAGTTGGAGAGAATACGTTTCAAAAAAAAGACCTGTATTTGAACAAATTGAGAGAATGACTGGAAAACAGCTTTTCTCAAGAAGTGGTAGGGTCATCATGCTGGCTTTTAGGTTAGGGAAAAAAACAACTGTTAAAGCTTTTTACCATTCTTGGTTAAAGCAGGATGTTTTTTCTGTTTAACCAGATACTTTTCTGTAGGGTATTTGCTTCCAACTGCTCAAAGTAAACTTCTGTTGCTGGCAGCAGGAAGTTGTTTGCTTCCCATACAGTGAATTGCTTTCTTTTGAATATTTCATTGGGCACATAGATGCACAGCTTCAGAAATATCGCACAACTTACCCATAATGGCGGAGTTTTCTGAGCCCCATCAAGAAGTGCTGTGTTGTGCAGAAGAGGTTTCTTTCATTTCAGCTGTAAAAAGCTGCCAAACAAATGAAAATGAGTAAATTCTGTGGGGTTTCCCCCCCATTCATCAATGCTGTTTTTACTCTTCACATAGACAGCTAATTTGCTCATTGCTTGCCTGAAGGGAATTTGAGTCAAAAAGGAGGATTGAGTTACTAGAAGAAGGTGTTCCTGTCTCTAAAGAACAAAGTACAATGATTCAAGAAAAATACTTCGAAAATTTGTCAAATGCCAGAGTGTAATTTATGCTTGTCCAGGTTACTTCATCTATTAATATTTGTGTAGAATGTTTTTGCAATGGTTTCCTTTAGTATCTTGTAAATATGGATGCTATCTGTGGTTGACAACGTCCTACTGCTTATGTCACGGTCTGGATCCTTGCATCAAACATACACTGCATCTGCTTAAGAGATGCATGCAAGCTGAAACACGTGGTAGTTGTTCCTTGCTAATGCTCACTTTCAACCTTGTTGTTCCTCATTAACTTTTTATTATTAAGTATATTTGAGAGGCATTTTTCATTAAAGAATAAGAAAAGAACAAAACCAGCCGCTCATCAACATCATGTTTCAGATTCACAAGCAGACTCCATCACTACTGTAAATCATTTTTGGGGCTGTCCTGTAGGCCATTCAATGTGCTGAGATGATTGCCGTTGACCTCAGGAACTCCTGGATTTGTCACTTGTGTCAGATCTGTCAAATCATGGGTCCAAGCTAATAGAAAATGTTTTTCCTGATAAAGAAATTGCACAGTTACTTTAAGCTTTCTGAAGGACTGTTTTGCTTGTAGCCCCTCATGTGCCTTGCCTGGGCATTGGCACGTTGAGAGCAGTCAGCAGCCGGCTAATGTTACGTGTGAATACATATGTGCATGTACGTGTGTAAACTTTAAAATAATGTATTTTGTGGAAATCTTTTGAACCGATGGGCCTTTTTATGTCAAAACTTCTAGTTTGACATTGATGTGAATACTGGCCTCCCTGACTAACGTCAGAGTCATGGGGGTGTGACTTTTGCTCACCACATTCCTTTGCCAAGCTGGAGTCCGTATTCTTTGCTTGCCCAGGTCCATAAAATACCGATGGTCTGAAATGGCAATCCTTGTTTTAAGTCCTGTGAACTGTAGGTTGTGGCAGATTATTACGTCCTTATTACATCCTTGGACCTGCTTTTTGAGAGGTCATCATTTTGTACTTCATGGGAAAACGACATTTCACATGTAGGCCTGGTTATGCTCTGTGAAGAGTCAGCATGGTCAATGTGTGTGGGTATCTGGGAAACCAGAGGTGTGTTTCTGTAAGGTATAACATAAGTAAAGATGGAAATTATAGTAGTTAACTCTAAATTAGCACAGAGCACTGAAGAAAGGTTAAGGAAAGTCATTTTGACACATAAAATCTCTCTAGTACATGATGTTGCTTGAAGTTGCTAATGAATCCTGCTTTCCCGTTGTCTGGAAAGGTTACTAAAGAGATTTGAGTGCTTGGAGGGGTTAAAAGAGAAAGGAACCAACAAAGCTGTGGATGGACAGTTGAACAGTTAAATATTTGGCTTAGACAATGTAGGATTTCTCATGCTAGCAGAAGCAGGAATTTGAGGAGCTCCTATCTAAATGCTTTTAAAAAAATTATGAACGAATTTTTAAAAAGTCACACTACTGAAAAGCCTGCAAACTTTGGGGCATTGTGTTAGGTATTTCAGTTCATAGCACTGGAACCATTGTGAATCTAGTACAGAAGTCAATACTTTCTGTCCAACCACAATGCATATTTGAATTATAGAAGTTTAATAAATGCAGAAGTGCAAACCATTAGGTTCTTCCAGGAGGCAGAAGCTACCTCTAAGAAGAGACATTTGGAAACAGAAAAATAAGTTCAATTTAGGGAGCATTGAGTTTTCTAGAGGACACTGATTTAGTTGCCTGTTAATGGAGCCCTCCAGTCCAGGGTGCACCTAAAAGTTGCTCTGGGTTTTTCCCAGGGCTTCTGAGTACATCTTTCACATTTTCTTCCATGAAAGCCTTAAAGCAGTGGATTTAGATGCTTATCTAGGGGTGGACTGTAAAAGCTGGAAGGGGGTGTTCATCCCATGGTTTGGTGGACCTGAGTAAAGCAAATAACCTTCTCTTGTTTCCTCCCAGTGAACTGAACAGTGGACCCCAAAAACTTCTCTCAGGTCTCATGACAGAGGTGTGGGAAGCAGGCTTTTTAGGAATAGTATGTTTTGCTTTGATATGAAAGTATTTGTGCTCCAAATACAAATTTGATCCTAGTACAGGACTACATGCAGCGAGAAGTAACCTGTTGTGTCTGGTGAAGATACCTGTAGTAAACCCGTATTTGGCACTTTGCTGTTGAGATTTCTAGTCACTTAAAATCATTTGAGGATGTTAGTGTAAAGAGCCATGTGCAAAGGCACGGATTTTCTAGTTGAGTGAAGAGCTGGGATTTTTAGGACATCTGGATTTTCAGCCTTTCTGGAATAGCCTAGACTTGGGACTATTTATGTCATACCTGAGCAATGCCTATGTTAGAGGTCTGAGGATGGATTTAGGAGCTGTGTGGCTGAATGTTACCTAGTTGTGCCTTTCCAAAATAGCAGGGCGATGACGTTTTGGTTTGGTTCAGTGTGGCAGCGAGGAAGAGGCTTTGAATTCCCACCTGGTTCCTGTAAGGGCCGCTGCCACTGAGGGCGAGCGCATGTGCCAGGCTGCTCTCCAGAAGCACCTATTTTGCCAACAAAGGTTTATAACAGATCACCCAGGACAAAGAGAGCATTACCCACTCGAGGAGCCGCTGTAAACTCGGTTGCCCTTTGCTGCTTCTGCCTCCGGTTTTTGGGGGAGTGGGAGGGGAAGGGAAGTTGTAGGAGGCGATGGCAGCGGGGAGGGGGACACGGTGAGAGGAGCCCCCGCTGGCATGGCCGGCCTGACCCATTCAGCAGGGCTGAATACGATAAATGCTGCTTTATCCTTTCTTGAAAGGAACAAGATAGCGCGGCCTAAATGCCTGGGTGTGCTTAAATAGGCAACTCTGGGACGCCGGAGTCGAGGGCGTTTGAAATCGGAGCTCCCTGACAGCCGGGGAGCTGCCACAGGTCACCTGCCTCGCTCCATGGGGACGGGCCCAGGTCTGGCAAGAAATCGTCCACGGGCGAATTGTAGTACAAATTCCTTTCTTTGTTGGTTGGCCTCTTTCACTAGACCATGGCCTATAAAAAATTGTGTAAAAACAATTCTTAAATATTATTTGAAAGGGCAAACGGCCATGCTGAAAGGTTTGACAGTTTGACATATAGCGCCTGGTTTTGCTCGCTGGGGAACGGGCGTGCGGAGTCCGGGCTCTCCTCCTGCTCCTTACAGGCTCTGGGTTTTTTTTTAAATAGCATCTAGTTGCTGTGCAGAGTCTCTGTGCTCCCAGCAATTTGACAGGCAACGAGTCTGCTTCAGTGATCTTAAATCCTTTTAGACTAATTTGCGAGCGAGCAGAAAAACAGCTAGCACCTTCGGATCCAGCGCTCAAAACCAGAGAATCAGGTATTGCCAATTAAAGTGCCATTTCCAACCATCATATCAAGACAGATTACTTGCAATTCCTCTGATAATGTCACACCGTGCCTAAAGAGAAAGCGAGACGGAGTTTCTCCATGGACAAAGGATCTGTGTGGACCAAGCTCATCGGTGACCAAGGCAGAGGGACCGTGATGCAGATCGTGCATAGGGCCATGCATATGTGCGGCATAAATGCGAGCCGTGCGCCTGCTCTGCCCCCCGAATAGCCACGGGCCATTTTGGAGAGCCTCTGGCCCCTCAGTCACTGGCCTACTAGTTAATTGCCACACGGACTTCGTGACACATAGGCAGATAATATGACATTTTCGGTTTCTGTCACTAGCAAACGCCACGGCGTTGCTTGCACTAGTTGCTAAGAAGCTGTCAGAAACCATTAGCAGCTGGCTAAAGTTGCCCTATGGCATTTCCTCATGGCATCAGCAAAACAAGCATAAATCACCCAGTGGAGCCTCCCGCTATACTAATGAGGCTTTAAGCTTGTTTATGGACTAGCATCATTTCTATGATTATTTCCACCTTTTCAGTTCGCCTTCATTTGGCGGCAGGAGAAGTCAACTTCAGGAACGGAGTTGCCGCTGACATTTTACAAATGCGGTTCGTAGCTGCTACCGTGTGGCTGGTCAGTGGTGCTTCAAGTTTGTTTAGTGATCTTTAAAAAGAGGAAAAGAGAGGAAAAAAAAGAAGGGGGGGGGGGGGTGAATCTCTGGAGACCTCACAGAGGTGAGAGTATCAAGTTGCAAAGTAGATGGAAATACTAAAATCCACAATTGACCATTTAGACTTCTCTCTGTGGTTTCAGTCTTTACGGGATCAATTTTCCATTTAAAAAAAGTGGAAGAGGTTAAACAATTTATAAAAGTCTAGCAAAGCGTTTGCTCTTAGGATAGCTGGGTGCTTTCTTATCCTCTCCCTGCCTTTCACTTTCTCTAACTTGTGTCGGACGGGGCCAGGGTTTATTGTTTTAGGCTTTTCTGAACATGCACCAGTATTTACACTGGATTGAAAGCATTTGCTTCCAATGAAAATCTTGTCTTAGATTACAGCCCAGCAGTGTAATTTCCCTCCCAGATGGGAGTAAAGTAGCAGTATTTGCCTAAAAACAGTAGGAAGAACAAACTGTGCATTAAGCCAAGGCTGTTTTTGGCTTGAGCTAATGATGTAACAGAAACCTTTTATTTGGGATAGGTCACCGCTAGGGATTGAAGGAGGTGATCTGGCTCGCGCTTGAAAGGTTTCTCCGCTGTATCTACATAAGTCTTCACTTAAAAAATCCTGTTCCTAATGCTTCTGCTTTCATACAGCAGAAATAAACAGGAAAGGTTCTGGGGAGTGTTATAGGTGGAATGCAGAAAGCTTTTCCTCCCCTAATGGAGGATATAATTCAGGTGCCCCGGAGGCATGCTTTCAGGAATTCTCTTGCCCGAGGTAATGGGAAGCTAAGGCTGCTTGAAGGCCTTGATTATCTATTGATGCACAAAGCTGGAAAAAAAAAAGTCATCTCCCTTAGATTATAGTAGATATTTCCATAAATTATCAATGAGTCCTCCACCCATCAGGCACGAGGCAATGCCTGCTAAATTAATCTGAAGGGGGTTTGAAATGAGGAGAAGAGTATATTTAAAAAAAACCACTGGGTTGGGGGGAGAGGGTGGGTGGACGATGGCAGGGAGGTGGTGAAAGGCAGTGTCATTAGGTTAGAAGCTTTTCATTTTTAATCAATGTATGCGTAATACTTTTCTTTCCCTTGTTTGCCTCTCGCAGACAGAAAGTGGATTAGCCCATGGAATTCTAAATGCTGTTGAGTTGTTTCTTTTGCTCATGTTTCTTTTATGAATTATTATTTTATATGGTGAGTTGCTTCTCTGTATAAAAGCCCTTTTTTACATACTGGGCTTTCAAAGAATTTGTCGGATATCTGATTTCTTCATAAAAAATCTTGTTTGCTTTTGTAACTACCCAAGGTTACCATTTGATTAAAGACACAGGCCAAGTCATAAGGACAATTATAAATTTGCCACGGTCAGTAAGGTACTAAAAATATAACACTAACAATAACTTTTAAAACTATTTTTAAACAATTTTTGTGCTGAAAGCTGTGTAACAAATCACAATTTTGACACTTTTTTTTTTTTTTAATTTATGTATTTGTTTTTTTATTCCTAACAGAGATAGTTTTGATTCAGCCCAATTCAGATGATTTTCTTGATCATTCTTGCCCGGGGGTGTAAAAACCACTTGCCTAATAACATCACAGCTCCATGTCGCTACAAATACAGAAGCCAGTTCAATCCACATACAGAGAATTCAAAGACTGATCTGTTATGTGGACTTGTTTATAAACTGTTTTCAGTGTTTGAAACAAAAATTGCATGCAAACTGGCTGGGCACTGCAACTTTTGTTTTCCTTTGACCGCTAGCCTGCCAGCCCAGACCCAAGCTGGCTGCTATGCAGTTACATCCTCCTGTAGATATGTTGCTAATGTGATGAGAACTGTCTGAGGCCTTCTCCGCATTAAGGAAATTCATTCTGGATCAGTTGTTGTTTAAAGGGAGCAGATACCTATTACGGATATGGCACACCAGCACAAAGCAGGGTGTTCATTCCTATGGTGTATGTCAAATTGGTACCCACTTATCCCAGTATGAATTTCTTTTGGCTGGGGCTGGGAAGTGGGGAGGCCAGTTAGCTACCCACCTCCCATCAATAAGTCAGGGGAAGTTGGACATCTATAAAAGACTTAATACATGCAATGCCCCAATCCTTTGGTTATTTCTGAATTTGGGGAGAGAATACGGTGTTGCAAGAGAGAAACACTCACCCTGCTCTTCACATGCCAGAGTGGGACGGGGAACCCAACTTCACACACATCATGGGGACAGGACACTATTGATACTTTCCTAATTGCCATCTCAGCTGAAGTAGCTGGCTGGGCTGAATTTTTGGGAAGTGACCTAGTGTGAAGAAAAGCCACCGTTTCCAGCTTTGCAAGCGGGATGCTTGCAATTTTTTTTTAATTATTTTTTATTTTTTTTAAAGCACTTTCTGTTTTGGGTTACAGTGGCATAAATGGTCACACTGTCCTTCAGGATAAACCAGAACGGGGCTGACACCCTCCCTCTCCCCATGTCTCTTTCCCCCCCATCCCCTCAACCTTTGGTGAATTACGATGTTAAAGAATTTATACCTCATTTAAATATTCATGCAGTTTATACCCAAAGCCAGGCTTCGGCTGAAGTATATAAAGGTAGCATAAGTCAAAATTTGATTCACTATATTTACAGGTGACGGCTTGGACAACAGTGTAGCTTCCCCCAGCACAGGTGATGATGATGATCCAGATAAGGACAAAAAGCGACATAAAAAGCGTGGCATCTTTCCCAAAGTAGCCACAAATATCATGAGGGCATGGCTGTTCCAGCATCTAACAGTAAGTGAACTCTAGATCACATATGCAAAATAAAACATGGAAAATGTCATAGTTGTAGTAGTCGTAGAAAGCAAAAAATACGTATGATGTTGCTGAAAGGCAGCTCAGGGAACTTTGCTGAGCAGAGTTGTTGTTGTTGCCTCATTTGCTAGATGCCAGGGGAAGAGCACAGAGTGTATGTTTTTATGGTTTTGGGGGGTGGGTTGTGTGTGTTGGTTTTAGATTTTTTTTCAAGTTGCAGTTGTTAACAGGACGTCACCGCAAAGTGTGACTAAGCTTATACTAATAACCTCGGAGACCTGTCCTGCCCCGCTGCTCGCACAGCTGCAGCTCCCCTTAGCTGACGTGGGAATCGCTGCTTCGGAGCAGAGAGCAGCGCTCAGCCCGTGGTTCTGTGCTCTGGAGAACTGCGGAAAATAACTGGGGAGATTAAAAACAAAGCAAAAAGCAAACAAAGACCTTATTCAGATGTTTGTCAGAGATCATGAGAAGCTTCATGATGAAAGGTCTGAATGTATCTGGTTTAATAGCAAAGTATAATTTTTTTCTTTGAGATGTTCTCATTCCCAGAGTGTAAGTTACCCCTGTATTTAACATTATGAAGGGGTGGGGGGATGCGCAGCTATTTCTGTTGCCACAGCTACCTGTATTTTTTTTTTATTCCTGGGATTAGAAATCAAAACTCTGGACAGGTGTGTGGGGTTAAGCTGGATGCTGGAGCTTCTTTCAAGAGTTTATATTGTGTACCACGCTTTTATGATGTTAGCATTTAGAACAGTGTTGTTAATGTCATTCTTTTTCGTCAGACTGTGGTGATCTGTCACTGTGTTTCATCCACTGTGGGCACGTGGGCCTCTGGCCTTGGGTTGTCTGTCTACGCTTTTCTATGCCAGGAGGATTAAGGACCAGGCGAGGGGTTCCGGGGGTCTGCGGGCGGTAGTGAAGAACGGCTCTAGCCTCTAATCCCAGCAGTTGACTCTCTCTCCTGCCTCTAGTTAGGGTCAGGGTGAAACCAGAAGCTGGTCAGCTTGCCCAGCCCTGGTGGGAGCCCTGCCAATGGTATATTCATAAACTGGAGGAAGCGCTCACGCACATCACCCCTTCATCCCCTGCTGAGCCAAAGAAACCAGATATCTGCCGTGACTCTTGTCAGCACGGGGATCAGGCTGGGAATCCTGCCCCGTGCAGCCCGGGGTTGCTATGAATGAACCTTCGTACTGGAGCACTCCTCCTCCGAGGCCAGAGAGGGCCTCGGGTATCTCCAAGTTTATCTCTCCCTCTAGCAGGCTCTATGTCAGCCGTGTCCCAGCTTTGCCAGCTCCTTAACCCTGTCCCTGGTGCGTTTGGCACATGGCTCCCAAAGGCTGAGGTCCCGTTTGGTTTTGGTGGCTTCCTGGTTCTAGGTTTCCTCGCCCAAGAAAAGCTGACAGCCTGGTGTGTCTCTGCAGGTAGATTTGAAGTTAAGGACATCTGCCTCCAAAACGGTCCAGGGATGCTGTGCCGGCAGTGATGCTCACACCAGCCTGACGCTGCTGGTTTAGGTTCTGGATTAAGGAGGTGCCCTGGAAGCTGTGCAGTCAGGACAAGACACACCAGGGGACACTGAGCAACTGCATGTCAGTCCCCATAGTTCCCAGTTGAGGAATTACAAATTAAGTAGGATGTGTTAGTATTATTAATAATATTAGTGTTTTTTCCTCAAAGTGGCCTGTTGCTGTGTTTGTGATAGTAAATGAAACATCACCCAGGCCTGGGCGCAGGAGCGTGATGGTCTATCCTGTTAATTGCTTGAGCAGTGACTAGCATGCTCTTAGCCTGGGCCGGCTACCACCCTCTAAACCCATTCCTGAGAGCACGGCAGAAGAAAGCAGGGGTGACTCCCAAAAAACCTCATGGCAGGACCCCCCCTGTGGTGAAGATTTAGCTACATGGGCTTGACCTGGCCCTGCACCTGGCTTCATGCAGAGTCTCAGGACCAGAGAATGGACCTGTCACTGTTGCATCTAGGTTAGGTATAGGGTGCAAGTGGCTTTTCACTCTTCTGCTGTGCCATAATGGTATGTGTGAAAGAGAAAATGAGAGTGCCTGTGGAGCTTGCTGCAGAGCTGCCTCTGAGAAACATGAACTGGGTATCTGCTTGTAAGGTGGCCTCTTCTTCTGGAGGCTGAAATGCAGAAAGAACCCTCCCATGACCTATGCAAGGAAGCTGCTGTATTTGCTACCTTGCAGCACTGACTTAACACTTGCTTTGAAAATCCACCACCACCTGTGCAGATCCAGCCCAGCCAGGTGAATTGCGCAGATTTATTGCAGGGCAGCTTTCTCTTCTGGCAGCATCAGGGTAGCTCCAGGCTTGTCTGATCAGTTCAGTAAAGCAGAATTGGTTTACTCAGTCCATCCTTCTCCAACTAGGACCTTGGGACTGGCTCTAGGTGGACAGTTTCCCCAAATTAAAATATTTGGACAACATGTAGGCTCTTCCAAATGGTGTTTGAGTTGAGAGTGTGTTTGCTGGAGTGAGAAGGCACCAGAGAACTCACACATCCAGAAGAGCAGTGGGTCTTGTGTGTGGAGGAAGACGTCCTTCAGGCAAGCACACTGGTAACATGGGAAGAATCAACCCAACAGCTAGTGCAAGAGCAGTATACAACATGTTGAGCAAGCTGCTTGGGGTGCTGTCCTCTCTGCAGAAACACCCAGGCCTAAATCATGGCTACAGTCAGAGCTGAGGAGTAAGGGGGTGAGAGACTGAAAGAATTAAGACTTCATTTTTGAGGGTGCCTGGGCCTCATGACTGCTCTTATGACCCTGCACACGGGCACCGCAGTGTCCCTGGCTGGGCTTCTTGCTGCAGGAGGGAGGCCATCAGCTGAGGAAGCTAGAAATCCCACATCATTTATTTGTTATTTGTGAACTTGGTCTTCCTTAGGGTGGACACAAGGTCCTCCCTAAAATGGGAGGTGAGGAGATAGGTAGTGCTGTTCAGGCAGGGGATGCGTCAGGACAGGCAACACCTCCCTTTTGGCCTCAGTGCTTAACCCGCCTTCACTTTCCCATCTGGAAAATGGCAGGGAAGAAACAAGCAGCGATTAAGCGCGAAATCCAGCATCCCCTAGACTACTGGTGCTTCCTAATTGGGGTGTTAGTTGGAAGCCCTCCTTTTCAAAGACAATTTTTTCCCTCACAATTGTAATATTAATACACATCAGTGACATGGGTTTAAACAAAATAGACAGTAATTGCTGTGTCTGTCATACTAATGATTAATGGTTGGAAAGATTTAAAATAAACGTTGGACTAATAATCTTTTAGAAGTGTATAGGCTGGCTTAATTCTTTCTATGCAGTTATTCCATCTCCAAAAGTATAAAGTCTTCCTTTGTGTACTGACTTCATTTCCTATGGTTTGTCCCTTAGTTCTCATTTCTCACTTAGGAGTAAATTCTTTTTTTTCTTTATTGAAGAAAAAGAAATCAAATGCAAGGCCGTAACCTCTCCAGTTGTTGAAGTGTTTGGGCAATAGTTCCCACTCAGTGTCAGGCTGCAGCCCCCCCTATTATTTTGACTGATGTGCAGAACTGAGTTGACATATGCCCAAAGGGTAGGCAAGCGCTGTCCTCTGCGGATGCAAGCAGTATGCTCTGAAACACTTCAGGGGATAAATTCATCCAAATTGCCTTTTTTTTTTCCTTTTTTCTTCCCCTTGGAATAATAACAACAACAAAACCAATCAGCTAAAACAATAGCAAAACCAGTGATCAGACTTACACACGGGACTTTGCAGGATTAATTTTTAACTATTTGGTGTTCTGACTTAATTTGGATTAAATCTCTGGGTTGGAAGAGCTGCCCAGGTTGGCCATTAGTTAGATGTGGAGCTTGTTGAAATTTTTGATGGTAGGTTATAACAGCAGCCTGTAAATCTTCAGGTTTGTGAAATCTGTTCTTAGGACTTTGCTAGAAATTTGAAGTGAAAGGCATGTCCTGTTACTCTTTGGAAAAACATAAATAAAGAAGGCTACTAATAGTTTTGTGAAGAGGTGAGGACATCCCCAAAGTACAAAAGTGGAACCAAAAGTGAGGGGAGGTTTGTGACATCAGGTGAACATCAAATGCCCTGGCAGGGTCTCGAGGAGGGACTGAGGCAAACCAGCCTGGTGCTGGAGCTGGGCTCCAGAAAGTTGCCCTAAGGATAATTTCTGGGTGTGCCACAGCCCGACCACAGTTTACAGGCTTTCTCTTTTGTCGTTATTACTGCTATTATTACAATTATTATTATTTTTGCTCCTTGGATCACTTAAGGTGCGGGGATCATATCTCACCACTGTTTTTCAAGCAGATCTCCTCACTGTAACGTATACCCTCAGCAGGGCTTGCAAAATAAGGGAAAAGCTTGGAGGAAGGAAGAAAGAATCTTGCCTACAACCAGATCTCTGTAAATTTAATTGTGGCAATAGGATTAGTTTCTGCTTCAACCGATACTACGCTTTTGTCCAAGCAGCGGTACCTTTTGGTTCAAAACTAGAAGAAGGGAGTTTGGGGGTGTCTCTTTTCAAGTGTTTTGTTTCTGGGAATTCTCTGCATCCTTTAAATCCAGCTGAGTTTAAAATGTTGAGATTCAAGCCTCATTTTGGGGATTATACGATGTAATTGGTTTGTTATATGATGAGTATTTGATGATCTTCACGTTCATCATCTAATCAGACAAAAAACCCCATAAAATTATAATCCCAAAAGATGTTTAATAACAATTTAAACTATTGAAGGCTTTATTTAAGCACATTAGGGGATTATGAACTACTTTTTTTTTCTTTTTTTAATGGTGCCAAGAGGTAGATTCAAGGACTTCAAACACCTTTTAAAAAACAAATTACCATGATTTTAAAAAATGAATGGGCCAAGGGTTTCTTTCATGTAAATCCCATAATTTAATCATTATTTTTAACTGCTTTTAAAACAATTTCCTTAGGAAGTTAAATCTTACCAAAATGAGAGGCTGAGCAGAAAGTAAAAGACGTAGCTGAAACGTGTTGACGTTGCTGTAAAAGTGAATATTTTTTCCTACTATGTATGTGGATTTTGAATCTTTTTTGATTGCTTTATTCCATTCTATTAAACAAGAAAACTTATAATAAGCAATATGCAGTCAATTTAGCAAAGCTGCTATTTGTATAACATAATATTTGGAGATGGATATTTAAAGGAGGGACTTTATATCAGGATCTAGAGGAGAAAAATAGCCCCCATTGCTTCGAGGATGTCGTTCTGATAGAAAAATACTACTTCGCTGCTTAATTCTGTAAGTTTTGTTCATGTATTAATATTTTGCAGGCTAGCAACTTTTTAAGGTTAAAGCAAGTAGATTTCAGGTCTTCTTTTATCCCTCTGTTGTTATGAGATATTTCCTTGGGAGGAGGAGTGTGGGGTTAATTTGGCTGCGTGCCTGTACTCCAAGCAGGATGCTTGTTCGGTTTTGGAAAAAGGGGTATAGCAAGAGAGCAGATGAGTACAAAATTAAGCTGCTGAAAACATACAAAGGGGAAATAATTGGCTAAAGCCAGTGAGGTCTTCCTTTGCTCTACTCTTGAGAGGGTTTGGAGTCAGTGAAACAAAACAATCCCCCCCTTGAAAGTTCAACTTATAGTGAGTCTGCATCCTGCACCAACTGATCCTTGCTCTGCAAAATGCCAGAGGGCTCCTGGAGCTCATCTGTGTAACAGGGCTCATATTTCCATATATTTGACTCAGAATGGAGCGGGGAGGGGGGCGTTCCCCCCCCTTCATCCCGCATACGCAAGTCTCCTCTTTCACTTGATTTTGTCGTGGGCAAAGCTGTAAAAAACTTTCTTCCACATGTGCAAGGCTTCTTAGTGCCAGCTGTCCCGAATTCCTGTGCAAAGACAGGCGCTTTTAACTTGCCTGCGATCACCCGTGCACCACCATTCCCTCGGCTGGGAAGGTGGGAGCTGGGGATTCTCCTGCTCCTGGCAGTGGGAGGATTTGCCGGGGCGGTGAGCAAAAGCATCCATGGCAGGTTGGTGCAAATAACCCATGGTAAGGGTCCTCAGCTCCCTTCTGCTGGTGGAGGTGCTGTGGCAGTCGACTTCAACAGGAGCAAGAAAATGGGAAATGTTATTATGGGAGAAGATAATTATTCCGAGGCTCAGTCAGAATTGAATTGAGAGCTCCAGAAAGGAGGACAAACAGGATTTAGGTAACTCGGTTTGAATTAACTTCTTAACCCTTCACCCCTCCCAGAGTTTGATGGAGGACACTGACTGTCAAAACCTTCTGCATTTTCTTTAATCTTCCTCAAATTTGTTGCTTCGACCTGCTCTTCAGCCCCCAAGGGTTGGTCTGTTTTCTGACACGGGTGGCTGTTGCCATTTTTAAAGAAAGCTGTTGTGTTTTGGGAAATACCCTTGGCAATGCTGCTGTTGGGATGATTTCATGATTTCTTGGAAAGCTCATGTCTTAAATACTGAGATCTTATGCTGTCCTATAGGTTATTTAAGTTGCCAGCTCTGGGCTATGCTACAAACCTTTAGTTTTGGACCAGAAGGGAAAAATATAGGGTGCTTTAGTGAACTGGTTCAAGGAAACCGGATTCCTTTTATAGGCTATTCTCTTGTTCTGAAGATTGATGTGGTTACAACATCTGTTTTTTCAGATCTGTGATTCAGTCTCATTTCTGATGAAGACAACCATTGTGTTGTCTTTAACTATATGGTGCAAAGCATCTCATCCCAGGCTCCTCACAGGTCTCAGGAATAATAGTGATCCAGGGAAGTATTTTGGTTGAAATCAGAAGGTAGCCAATAGCCTGGGTGAGATTTTAGAGACAGTGTCTATTCCCAAAGTGCTATCTTATCTTTTTCCCACTTTCCCTCAGTTTCCACTATGGAGGCACTGTTGTACCAATGTGGAAGCCACCAGCACATTAAAGAATTTGAATTATTTGGAAGCTGCTGAAACACATTACTATTTACACACCAGAAGAATTTCACATCTGAGTAGAAGCAAGGGAATACTGAAAAGTTGAAACATGATAAACATTAATTCATATGTTAAATTACACTTGCTCTGGTTGTACTAGAACTCCTTTTGTTTGCATAAATATTCTGGGAAATGCGTTTGCCAGCAAGAATGTTTGCAGCAATAAGATTTTTTTAAGTCAACAGTAGATTCTTGGCTTTTTTTCTCCACCCTCTCCTTTCTTTTTACGTTTGCAGCTGTGATATTTTGCATGTGCAACTCCATTTTTTGAAATGAGCCTGCTCCAGTCAAGGCACAGAAATGTGTTACGTGACGTACTGTCTTTCTGCAGTCAAAGCAGGCATCCGAAATTCAAGTATCACGTTTTGAAGGGGGAGAGGAGGAGGGAAAGGTCTGACCACCAATTTGTAAATCTGGAAGTATCCACAGAAATATTTTGGCAAATAAATTGCAATACTAAGTACACCAAAGGCAGCAGCAGTATCTTGGCAAGCAGTGGGAGAGCAGGAAATGAGGATATATTCATGGGCTCAGTTGTTCATTATTAGTTGTTTGTTTAGCTTGTCCTCCAACACAGTTGCTACAAAAGGGCCTATGTTGATTCTCAGATATGCTTATATATATAAGTGCCAGTGTTAATTTTTTATTGGCAATCTCCTAACTCTTGAAGGAGTTTGACGGTGCACTAGTGTAAGCTAGCGAGTGACTTAATCAGATCAGGTGAAGTGCCAAAATATGAGGCACCAAACCAGTTGGGCGCATATCTGATGAGATGTGTTAATCTGCGGTGTAAGATAAGCTGCCTTTCAAACAGGGTCACATTTGGAAGTGGTACACCAAGTTATCTAAGATGCATTCCCTTGCTCTGGCGTAGAGTACCCTACATCTGTGTGCATGAACTTAACCCTTGTCTGAATGAACCACAGCAACGTATTGCAGTGAATTTAGTCTGTTTGTTGCTCCAGGACAGGTGAGAGAAGTGAGGGGATTTTTTTTTTACTCATTTGAAAAGTTTTGTTTCTCTTTTAATGCATTTGCCTTCAGCTACGCAGAAGCTTTTTTTTTTTCCCATTGCATATGTTCAAGAAGCCTTATTTCCTATTATTAACTAGTTATGTTTGCTGTCTGCCCATCAAAATGACCCACAGAAAAGTTTTCCTGTGGAAGGGAGTTTTTTTTGTTGATGGAAAGTTAAGAATTTCCATGGCCAATGCCATCCTTTCCCCCAAAGTGCTCAGCTGAACATTCATATTTCAATATATGAGCAAACATATTGATCAGACTCATCTTTGAACTTCCATTTCCTCACCCTGTAAGCTGCAGCAATGCTAAATATATGTGTAGAGAGAAGGTAAGTAGGCAGAAAAGAGTTTAAGTTAATATGTAGTTATCTAATTTACCTTGCCTTTTGCATCATTGCCTGATTTAGACCCATAGTATTTAGTAGAGTAGTCGTTTCACTTCAGTGCTGGGCCATCATTTTAATAAAGCGAGCTCTAGGAGCCTTACCACTGCATCTTCTGCTTTATGAACCAGAAACTTCCACCCAGAAAACACTTCTCAGACTTTAGGTAGAACATGAATATTCCTTCCTTGGCTACTGGTTGACCTTTTCTAATCCACCCTGTACAACATGAGACATTTTGGAAATATGTTTAAAAACAAAAAATAAACAAACAAACAAAAAAAACCAGCAAGAAGTCACCAACTCGTTCTCACTATGATGCTCTGTATTAGTGATGCAAAAAGTGAGATGGTCACATTGGTGGCTACTAAATGTCACTGTAGTCACAGTAGTAAAACCAAGGGTCTGTTCATGATATGAATGTTTTCCATGGACTTTGAACTCAGAGGAGGAATGGTGGGACTCTGCCTGAGATGGCCTGCACTATTCATTACCTAAAGTCAGCTTTGAAGTGAAACTCTTCTTCCTAGACCACCTTTATCCATGTCAACCAGAGCTTTTGAGGTACCTAGTAATATTTTTGGGAAGGTAAATGCCATGTTAGATGAATCCAACTAATTATTAGATTTCTTGGTAGAAGTCTGCTTGTTTTCCGTGGATTTTGTGCTGATCCAGGAGTTGCACTGTGCTTGTGTGGGAATGGCAAAGAGGATAAACCCTGGTGTCGTCGTCAAAACCCAAGTGTGGGTCCATCAGTGCAGCAGGTTGTAAACCCCGAAGCGTTGTAAACTACACTTGGGGACAGAATAATTTTGAAACTGGTAATAACCCGAATCTTAGGATTCTTATAAATAAAATGCAATTTTAGTAATGTTTTCATAAACAGCGGTAATAACAGCATTTTAGTAAACAGTGGCATTAGTTGCATCAAAATTGCACCACATTGGCTTTTAAATTACTCCACCTGTCTGTATGAATAGGATTTTCAATGTTGAGGCACACAGACAGCTGCTGCTAATGTTTTGCTGGGGTTTTTTTTCTCCCTGTGCAGATAATGCTGGCAAATCTACAGCCATCAAGGTTTGGTGTCTGATGTAAAACGGTACCTGACCTCCTGGCTCTGGTGCTACAAAAGGAGCAGCTTTAATTACTAATGGCCGTGTTTTAGTTTTGTACTTGTTGATGTAAAAAATGTCATCTTAGAGCGGCATAACCTCTGGTTCACTTCCACTGGCGATGGTACACTGGCTGCAATTATTTTCAAAATAATTTGTGTTCCTCGGTGGCAGCTTGAAATTCTGCCTTGTTAGCGCTCAGATAATTAGCAGGGGTCTGGGCCTCCAAGTCCCTCTGCCCCCGAGTCCCACCGGCTCCCCTGCGCCTCAGTGGGCCATGGCAGGATGAAATAGGAATTGCGTGTACAAATCCCACTTGATTTATTTGTAGGAGTGTCCTTCCCTTGCATTAGGTGGGTGTAATACCCAGGAATTCACAGGCCAAATTCTGCCCTGGATTGGTTTTCCCCTTTAAACGCACTGGAAGATGGAGGGGTTATGTGGAGGCAAAGTCGGGGCACGATGCCTCGTCTCTCCGGTTATTAACGAGCGGATGGCGTGTCGGCTAATAAGGCTGATGTGCTGCCCGGTGCCGTTTTACTGGCTTGAGTTTGGCTGGGATGATCCCGTTACCAGCCTGGCACTGGGCTTTTAAAGGGTTAAAGGCGATAATGGTGCCATTTAAAATCCAGCTTGCCAATGAGCTATTTTGTGCGAATGGTATAAATATAAGATACACTTGTCTGGCTCATTTGCAAGCATTCTTTCTGACTTCTTTCGCACAACTGGTGTTTTTGTGTTTAATTTAACAAGAAATGAGTAGTAAATGAAAGCTGCTGCCTGAAATCCCACTGTGAGCGTGTTTTGCACTTGGCTCCCCAGTGAAAAGGCAATTTGTGAAATTATGTGATAGAGTAATTAGATGAAACCAGGGCTTCTGATTGTTGCCATGCTTATGTGGTAAAGGTTTGCTAGAGGATTTAAAAAAAAGAAGAAAAAACAACAACAACATGGATTATTACCCTGGCAAGTTGGCTCAAAGCTTCTTCATTTATTTGTAAACAGAATATTTAGTGACCGCATAGGAAGTAGCTGTAATCACCAGCTCGTAAAGAAACCACAGCAGAGCTTTTGGATTTTTACAGAGTGCTCATGTAAAATTTAAGCTGGGAGGCAGAATCCCTGTTAATGTAATTAGGATCTAATTTACCACCCTTTGCACACAGATGTAATAATGTCTAGATATTTATTCTATCTTTAAGCACATTACATATACCTCAGTGCAGCAGTTACTGAACAGAAACAGGTGTGAGCACTTTCCGGATTCATTTTTACACTGTAAACACACAGCGACTTAAGGGGAAATATTTACCAAAAAAAATGAGGGGAGAGAATGTCTGCAAATGAGGCAGTAATGGACAGTTGCCCTTTATGTACTGATGGATTTCTCAATGGTTAAGTAAATTAAAGCAAATGCTAGAAAAATCAATAGGCTTGCAGAGTCTTGGTTGTGCCTCATAGACTTCAGGACAGAATGACAGATGTGGTGCATATGACCCATTTAAGTATTAATGCTTGGGAAATTGCCTCTGCGTGCAAGGTTATAGGCCTAGAAATATTGTTATATTAAATTACAGACAATAATATTTTTAAGTATATATGGAATTTATACGTTTCAGTTTAGTTGTTCTTCAGCGTTACACTCGTCCTGGAAGATTAGTTGCGTAGTTGTTTCTCTGGAACGGTAAATCAGGTTTAAAAATGTTCAAGCAGTGAATTGTCTTTCCAGGGCTGCCGTGGCCCGGTGAGCGTGTTGCATGCTATGGGGTTACAGCAAACGTGTTAAATAAGCGCCATGTGGCGGCTGTATTCACTAGCAAATGTAGCATATAAGCGAGTCTAAATTAAATATCATTAAAAGGCAGCTTTCTAAATGGTGAGGGGGCTTGCGTGATACATAGGATCGCTGTTAAATCGGGTTATTCTGTATGACTAAACACAAAGTAAAATACGAAGTGCGTGGTCGAGATGAGCTAAGTAAGGTAACCACTGCGCCAAATTTTCCTCTCCATCTTCTGCACGCACCGCGATTGGAAGGGGCGACTTGCATGGGCGGGATGAGTAAAAACTGACCCCGTGCACAAATTCTCCCAAAATAGAGACATCGTGATTAATCCAACCAGGCAGATGAGCTCTACATGAGGTAGCGTTTGCCACCTCTGATTTCTGTAGTTTCTCACCATACTTCCACCAAGGCAGTGGGAGAAGTAAACCAAGTGTCTCTTTGTGGCAACTCTGGCAGGAGGACAGTGAAAATAGCTGGGACCCCTGATTTCGGTGGTGGTGGGAAGGCAGAGCAGCGTGTTTGCTGTCGGTGACAGCCCGGTGTACCTTGCCAGTTATCCTGACTTCACCCCAAACGTGTCTGTTTCTGTGACGGGAGCATCGGATGCAATTTATATACAACTACTGTGTTTAATATTAAAAGGGAGCTTTAGACTTTCACAATAACATTCCTATTCCTTGCTGACTGGAAAGTGTCACCGTAGCCCTTTCAAGCAAAAGATTCTTATGTTTTACTGCCCTTTGTGCAACAGATTTTCCTTTTTTCCCCTTTTTTCCTTTTCCTTTTCCTTTTTCCCTTTTCCTTTTCCTTTCCCTTTTCACCCTTTTCCCTCTTCTGCTTTTCAGTTTTCCTTTTTCCCTTTTCCCTTTTCCCTTTTCCGCTTTTCCTTTTTTCTTTTTCCTTTTTTCCTTTTTTGCTTTTTTCCTTTTTCCTTTTTCCTTTTTTTTTTTCCTGTTTTCCTTTTTTCCCCTTTCCCTTTTTCCCTTTTCCTTTCCGTTGTTTCTTGATTATCTCTGATATTTGAGGTTTGGGTACTGCCATCTCCTTTCTGACTCCCCACTTCCTGGCTTTTCTCTTCCTTTTCCCTAAAGCACGAAAACTCACTGGGGAATAGAGCGAAACATCTCCACGGGGTATAAGGGCTGCACACCACTACTGGGAGCGCTGGCAAAACGATGACATTGCAGAAGGGCAGATTATTACTTTTGGGCCCATTGAGGATGTATTTGTGTATTTAGACTAGATGAGAGCGACTGGTGCTGAAGGCTGTCAGGCTGGGGCTGAGTGATGACAGACCCTTGTCATTTGCCTGCATCCAGCTGCATTGCTATGGTGACAATACGCGGTGATGAAAGTTGCCGCTAAGGGTCGGACAGCATCCTCCATGGTTGCCGTAGCCGACAGCATCTTTTTGGCAGCGCATTCAAGCTGCTGATGGCCCTCGGTGTCAGAGCTGCACCAAACCTCTAATGACAGAAACTCCATGCAGGTTTTAGGGTACGGATGGAAATTGCTCCTGGTGCCATTGCAAGCCGCAGCAACTTCCTGCGTCGGCGACAAAAATTGTCTTTACCTGTTGTAGTCATTTTTATGTGCCTCATGGTGGCTTTTCTTGATTTATTTTGTGTGACACACAAGCTAGGATATATTGTGTATTTACAGCCTGGCGCTTACCTGCATGGTGGCATGGGACGGCCATGGTCGTCCTCCTGCCACACGTAAAGCAAACATATTAATCAGAGTTTAGGCGATGACCGCTTTTGTTAAATATACGTGTGAGGGGCCCTGGTGAACAGGCTCTTTTGTTCCCAGCCAAACCAGAAGGGATCAAAGGTCAGCGGGAACCCAGAAGCCATCAGTCAGGGCGAGTTTTGCTGGGTCCCAGGGCTGTCAGCTCCGTAGTCACCCCTGGCAACCTGAGTGACCGCCCGCTTGCCTTCCCCCACCGCCTGGCGCAGGAGCGGAGCATCCACTCTCCCAGTCACTGTAAAAAGATGCTGACATAAAGTCGGAATTTGAAATACAGCTCGAGCATCGCCGTGCACCTCTTTGTTATCCAAGTCATTTGAGAGTGAGATTAGAAAAAAGAGGTATGTTGACTTTGTAGCAATCAGTTTGCGGCATTCATCTTTAGGATGCATTTTAGGGCTGCAAACTCGTTTTTGGCAACTTGGAAAGAAGCAGCTATGTGCTGCTGAAACACGCTTCCGCACTTTTGAATATAAAAGTTCACTTTAAAAAAAGACTTGTGGTATGGCATTTATTTCCTTGAAGCTGATCAATTTAGTTTTTTCCCTCCTCCCTGTGATGTTAAAGTACATTTGGCAGTAATCAGTTTATCCTTATTAGAAGCCGTGGTAAAAGGCATAGTTGCTGAGTCAATTCACTCAGTTTACTTCCCCTGTTGAGCCTTAATGTGTCCCAGTCCCCACCCCTTACAGTGAAAACATCATCAATTATAGGGCTGACAGGAGCCTGGGACTCGGTCTGAGTTGCTCCTTGGGGTTATTCATCTTGCACCAAAAAAACTGGCACTCATCAACATTCATCACTTCTCTCTACCTAAAACAATGGTGGGGTGAATTATCAGAGGGGGAAGAAAAGGGGGGAAAAACGAGTTTGAATATGTCGGAGGCGATTTTGGGCTCGTACGGCAGGAGAAATAGAGCCATCAGCTGACGTGCAGGCTTCCCACTGCAGTTTAATGTTGCTGCTGAAGCTGGAGGGAGGCTCAGTGAGTATATCCTCCAGGCAGACGCCTTATGGTGCTGCTTCTTGTGGCCTGACCTGCAAGAGCTTTTCTATTTTGGCACCCGTGCTGGAAAAGCAGCTTCTAGCGCTGGAAAAGCAGCTTCAGCAGTGGTGCTGCGGAGGTGTGCTGGGTGCCCGAGCCGCTGTCGGCTCCTTAGGGTGACATATTTGTCAAATGCTACTCAGTTTGCTCCAAGTTGCTCCCACAATGTGTAATATTTATTCCAAACACTCTGAATCCCCTCTGGTGGGAAATGTTTCAATGCAGGATCTTCGTTCTTAAATGCGCTATGGCAAACCTTTCCTCCAAAGCCTCCAGAAATACAGAAGCACAGAATTGTTGCCATCACCTCCTCTCCCAACAAAACAAAGCAAAAAAGCCTGCCTAGCTGAGCAAATCCAAACATCAAAACCTCAAACTTTGGGATTACTAAAATTTTCAGAGTTATCTCAGGAGTAAAAAAAAAAAAAAGACTCTGCTTCCCTTTGCCCCAAAATTTAATGCAGTCACAATAAGGCAGGAGAAATTCTCTTAGCCCTACACCTGGCTTGTTTTCCCACCCGGTGCTGCGGTTAGATGGTTGTCTAAATAAACAGAGATTAGGTGGAGAGCTTTATCTCAAAGCTGGCGCTGGTTATCACACCACTTCCTCCCACTCCCTCCCTCTGATTGTGAGCTGTATAAGAAGACTTAGCAAGCATAACTTACAGCTGATAACCTTTGAATGTTAGTTCAAGGAAGCTGTGCCATAGTAACAAAAAAAAAAGTCCTCTGAGCTCCGTCACAGCCTATTCGAACAAGCAGTAATTTGACCATAAGGCTGATTTACAAGAAGAAATACTGGATAAGGTTTTTTGCTCCAAGAACCTCATTTGAATTTGGCCTGATCGATAATTTTAAGATTTGAACAGTAGTAAAAGATGCCAGGAATGAGCTTGTGTTTGTTCTTCAAATGATCTCTCTACTGGGGCTCTTATTTTTAACTTGCTTTAACAAAGGGAAGCTGTAATGTTTCATTTGGACAAATTGCTCCAGCCCTGCAGCTGGAAGTTGAATTGATCTTGACGCAGCCCTGTAAGAAGCCACTGTTGACATTTGCGTTTGATGGTAAATGATATATATATACCCAAGCATAGGACATAAAAAGAGGCTGCCAGGTGATAGGTGGCCGATGGCTCTCCGTAAAAGCAAACAAGCAAACTCCTTGTGGTTCTGCATGGGCGTGAGATCAAAATACGTCTTTTCCAAGCGTATCTCAGAGTGCTGATGGGTGACATACAACACGCAAAGAGGAAGAGAAAGGTCCTTCCACAAAAGAAAAAGCCCCAGAAACACTACAACCGGGGAGAGGAAGGAGGGGGAAGGCGTCCACGCGCTACCGCGAGGCAATGTCATCGCGATGTTGGGAAGCCAACTCACAGCGAGCGGGTGAGCGCGGGCATCTCTGCCCTTGTCGTTCGCATTACCGCCGTGCCACGCGCCCAGTTACACAATGCGTAAAGGCGAGGGTTATTTCTAGGACAGATAATTGAACATTAATACTCGTTGACATTGTCGTAGGAATGATATGTCAAGCTGACAGGGCCTATGTGCTTACATCTGCTGATCGGCTGCAGACGAAGGGGACGTTTGGCAGATCAGACCCGGGGCCTCGCCGCCGCCGAGTAAGGGATGATACAGCCATTAATCATGAGCTGCCATCTTGGGCTGCTTTCCTAAAACCAGTGGTCGAGTCCCTGCTTTTGAGGGTGGAAGGTGTAGTTTGCAAAACTACATGGACCCACCTACGCGCACACACACCACTGTGTGCGTGAAGATGTATATTTGTGTATAGAATGTATTAAACAAGAGCATCCTTAATGATGCGTATGCATGAGTGCCACCATTGTCTGAAACAACTGTTTTCAGTCTACTAATGTAAAAATGAAGTGCAGTAGATGAGAAGTTCTTCAGAAGGATTGAGAGCGTGATCAAGTTTGATGAGGTGTTTCCGATTACATCTATCACAGGAATTAACTGACGTAAAAACAGTAGCAGAATTAGTTGGATTTTGTTGTTTTTTGGTTTTGTGGGGGTTTTTTAACATCTTTTGTTGTGCCTCTTTTCTTCTGGATGTCAACAGACCTTTCAAGGCAGCCTTCTGTTGGTAAAGTAGTTACATTGCGATCATTCTTGTCCCCTCTCAGCCGAAATCCCACAAACAGTACCTTTCAATATAATTTTATAACAAGTCTTTAGAGATCTAATGCCTTTGTCATGGTGTTTCTACAGCCAGACTTTGCTGCACAAGTAACTGTTCAGAGGAACGAGAAGCAGACGGAAAACAATTACAGGGGCCTCTGACACCGGAGTCAGTTCTACTTTCTTAAAATAGGGCTAAACATCATGTTTGTAATGTCTCGCATACAGTTTGGCTCTGCATAAAATGCTATAAAATAGGGCCCTTGAGAACATCCATTATCACATTTTGGTTAACATCACAGATTTTAAAAATCCCAGTTGCATTGAAGCCATGAAATAAGCTTTCATCTGTAGAGATCTAGTTTCTCTTTGTTATTAAAATAAATGAAGCCATTAAACAAAATATATGCATATAATAGTCAAGTTCATCATTTCATATCATCAAAATGATAAATGTGACTTTTTTTTTTTTAAATTGGAGCAGTCAGACAGGTTCATGTATAGAACAAGATCAAATGTGCCCGGTCTCTCTTTCTTACTTTATGACTTGTCAGTGGTGACATTTTTTTGGTCTTTAGCTACTTTCATTTAGGTCTTTCCAAAAGAAACGTGGAGTTTTGTTCAGAAAGGAGGGAGAAGCAGAGAGGGGGATTTTGAGCTTGGTATTGAGAAAATTAGTTGATTGTGTGTTGTTATCCTCACAAATTATTAATGGCCATCACATCATAAATGTGCTGAAGGTGATATGGCATCTCAGTGCTTTTGCTGCCAAATATGTTGATTATTATGGTAGCGTCTATGGAGATATCTGCACGTGTGTAGTGCTTGATGTGCTTGGTCCTTCAAGGAGACCAGGCAGGAGAAGATGGAGGGGATGCTTAGGCTGGGGTTGAGGTGGTCAATGGCTTCTCATAGCTGACTCTTTTGTGGATTTTTGAAGATCCCCTTCCAAAAACTCCTGTCCTGACCTCATCCATCCATCCATCCATCCATCCATCCATCCATCCATCCATCATCTCATAGAAGACACCCACTGAGGGTCTTGCCTTACAAAATTGAGGACGCATCCTTTTGGCAACCCCAGGCTTTGGTTGAGTTTGCTGCATCTCATCACCATATCCAGAGTTACCCCAGCTCAAACGAGTTTGCTTTTTCAGGGTTTGTGCCCCCAGCATCAGCCAACACCAAACCCTGGGAAGAGCCTCGCTCCATTAAAATTCCCACTGCAATGCAAAGTTCAGTTCTCCCAGCCCTCTGTGAGGGAGGGTGTAGTTTCATCTTTAAAGGTTTTTGAAAGCCATAGAAAACTGATGGAGAGCTGCATTGACTTTGAGGGGAGAAAGGTTATTTTTTATGTGGGAGCCTTCTTGGTCCAAGCAGGTTGACAAGAGGGAAGAGTCACATCCTGGAGACCATCCAAGCCTTTTTAATGAGGTTTTTATAAGAACAGGAGTCAATATGTGGTCAACTAGTTGGCAAATCCATGTTAATTTAGAGTTAAATCTGGAGCTTTGGGGGAGAATCGGGTTGTGCTTTTTGCCAGCTCTCAAGAGGTCTAAATCACACTTTTTTTGGTGCATGTCCTTGCACATGTAAATATCATTCTTAAATTCATTAGCATTATCAGACAGGTTTATTTGCTAAGTAAGGTAAATAATTAATTAAAGTAGGTTTTCTTTTTCTTTTGGAGACTTCTTAGTTCATCTCTCAGAGTTAAATTTGAACCCAGGCTGGTCAGAAAGTCTGTATTTCTGCACAAGTCCTCAGCCTGTAGCCAGTCAGAGAGATTTCACACACTAAATGGGTGTAGATAAATGAATTCTCTAATCAGAAAACAGCATTGCTTAGTCAAGTTTACTGAGCTAAAACTTGGCTGTATTATTATGGTGGATGCACTCACTCCTCCACAATAATTATTCATACATGCAGCCTTACTGAACTTGGGCTATTTTAGCATAAGGGAACTCATTAGAGCTAAGGAATGAAGGAGGTAATTTATGAGGGACTCTTATTTTAAAGGTAAAAATAATAGAGAGTGAACTTATTTGGGATGTAAAAGCTGGGATGAATAAAATGAGAGTGCCTGAAATAGCTTTCTGGGTGTTGGGAAGTGAAGCCCAGTTCTAGCCCAGGTAAATTGCATTTGAATTTCAACCTCAGATCTCTATGTGCTCCTATTTGGCAGATGTTGAATTGATAATGCCTGTGTGTTAAAGAATTCTGATTGTTTCTTTTGCCACCTTCACAGCTTATGAAAATGCAAGTAGACCTGCCTAATGAATATTAATAAGAGTGATGGCTGGATAACATATAAACCCGTGGCTCTTTGGAGCTTGGATGGGGTTAGTCAGAGGATTGTTGTGGCTGCGAATTTACATGCTTTTTAAGAATAAACTTCCCGAATGCTTTTATATTCTCTTTTAAAAGCTGATGTTTGTTAATGGTGACATGCTCACACATGCATAGGGGTTTTTTTCTATTTCCTTCTCTACGTACATAGTGAGATTATTACTAGAGATGAGAGCTCCTTGTTTTCTTAAAACAAGGCGATTCATTAGATGAGGAGAGAAAGTAACCCCATCTCCTAGATTTCCCTAGGTTTAATTATATCAATATCAATGGTTTATTTTATTTTCCTTGTTTATTTTTTGCTTTTCCCCACCCCCACCAACAGTTATTAGCAGGCCAGGGAAACGACACTGATGAACTCTGGATCTCCGAGCAGTCCTGCAAGGCTTTAAAGTACATTTCATGCAGTTAGTTAATAGGGACGGCTCGTTAGGCACATCGAGGCGGACCTCACACATGGAATATAATAGCAGGGAGATGGCGTTTGTGGGGCAGCTGCAGGAAGGGGGGGCTCCAAGAACCCAGCTCTTCAACCTGAGCCATAGGAGCAGGGGCTGCCACTTCCTTGGAGCTCCCGGTGAAGCCAACGTGGTGTCAGGGCTCGGCAACAACTTTGGCAACTTCCCCTGTTTTGACAGTGCCATTCTTTCCCAAGCAATCCTCTCCAGAGCAATCCTCTCCAGACCTTAGTTTACTCACTCGTAAAAATCCCCATTACCAACCTTTCCACCTGTGTCATAGGTCCCTCTTCTACCTCCACATCCCACTCCCAAAGGCTGCTAATTATGAAAAAACCAAAATAACTAACAAAAACCAAGGTGTCTTTTAAAATGAATTCCTGCTCAGGGGCAAACTTGAAAAGGAGGACTTGAGTGGTTCAAAACTCAAAAGTCAAATTGGATCAAAGACAAGTTTATCATTAAAAAAGAAACCACCCTGGTCTCAACGATAGGGACCTGTGCCTGAGTTGTGTGTAGCTGCCCGTGGTTGGGCTGTTTTGCAGAGTGATTGTTTATGTCGTTTTCTGGTGCTTGTAGATGATGCAGCAGTGAGACAGGGGGTTTCTATGTGTTCCAGATCTGGAGGTTCTCTGGGAGGGTTTCATGAAGACTCGGTGAGGAGGTTTTAATCAAGATTCAGTGATTAAGATGCCTCCGCATCATCATGGCTGCCAAATGCGTAATAAGACTTACTCTGCATTTACTTTACAAGAAAACTCTTTTAAAAACTTCCAACCATGAGGAAAGCCCCTAACTTTGAAAAGAGAAACACTCAAATCAACATAGCACATTTCATCTTTTGCAAAAGGCCTTTTCTTTCCCTTCCCTTCCCTTGTCATGACAAAAAGGCTTAATTTTTTTTTCTTTTTTCCAATACAAGGGGAGAGGGAAGAGGGCGAGAGTCATTAAAATGCAGTTCTTTCAATTACGTGCCGTTATTCGTCATCTTTATTGCTTTTCTATAGTTTTCATTGCACCTTTAATAGTATGCCTGGTCAGAAAAGGTGAGCTGGAATGTGAACACACTTGGCTGCCGCCGCCGTCAGTGCCTACGAGCTGTGCTCAAATCCGCGTCCCTGTAGATTTTAATGTCCCTGCAGACTGCTGGCAGCCTGCTTCCAGCTGTGGCAGGCATGATGCAGTGAATTGCTTTTGAATGTTCTTTACTCAAATAGGCAGTAATTACAAGCTTAAAGAGGTTTAGTGGTCCAGTAAACTACATAATCACCCCTGAATTAGCCTGGGCTCATCAGTTGCAGTCCAGCAACCTCAAGACTGCTGTTTGTATGCAGGCTTTATCACATAGCAACCTGAGCAGCAGGTGTGGAACAGCAAGAATCCCCCATAAACACAACTGTCTACTGGGGACAATGATCTCTAATGAGATGAGGCTACAGCATCACTGTAATTTAAGTGGGAAAATTAACGCCAGAGAATGCGCACTACTTCCAAGAGTCTCTGCTTCTTCGAAGAACGGCAATGTTTTGCTGGCTTGTTTTTTTTTTTTTTCTTTTTCCTCCTCATTTTTTTCTTCCCGGATCTTTAAATGCATCTTTTTTTAATGAAGAACACATTGTGTTCTTGCTTATAAGTTGAGTGGGCTTTATTCTTTTACAAGGATATGTTGTGAATATTTAATGGTGGATGGGGCATCTGTTCAAGGACTTCCCATGCCAACAAAGCAGTGTTGCAAAATAGCAGCTTTATATTCTCATTTCCTTCCTCGGTGGTGCTTTGAGTTTGGGTTATTTGTTTGTTTGTGTTTATTTTTTAAGTAGAAAATGTTTGCATGTAAAAATGCAAAACGCCCCTCATCTTGGCATTGAAGATTGACACCTTGACACGATGGTTGCCTTGAACTCTCTTCATGCAACTACTTGGTCCCTCCATGAAAAAAGGTGGCTGAGCTCTTGGCAGGAGACTTCCCAAATTCCTTAGTAGCTGCTCCCAAAGGTGCTATCACCCCAGGAAACCTGCCTGAAACTCCTGCTCCGTCCTCCGTAGAGCAGGGGAGCGTTTTTATCCCCTGCTTACAGAGGGAGCTCCTGACATACCAAAGGCAGCTGAGAAAGAGAGCAGAAAGAACAAATACAAGCTTTTGGCTTAGGCCTGTGGGATTACAACCATGGGGCGCTGGTGTTTCCCAGCGATTGTGGAGTTAGTTCCGAGCCCACCTGTTTAGAAAGTCACTGGAGGTAGATAAGGACAGTGACTTATTGCTGAGAGAAGGCTTCTGGTTAGAAGATTTTTGCCTGAGCTGATCTGTCTTAGGCCAGCTCTAAAAACAACAGGAGTGCTTTTGTGGAGTGATCAGGTAGTCAGGATTTCTTTTAGCATGTCGGGGATGGGGATTTTTTTACTCCTTCCCAAAAGCTGCACATCTAGGAAATGCTGGGGTTCACCTTCCTGCCTTTCTGAGGCTGCTTGATAAAGACACCAGCTTAACTGAAAATCTGGGTTTCAAGAATGTGAATTGTAGCTGGAACACAGTTGGAAATCGGATAATGCATTTCCTCGCTTCCTTCAGTGTCACTTGCATGTAATATTTCATTGTTTTCAGCCATGTGCTGTGCTGAAGAGAGTTTTGCTGATCTTTTTGAATGCAATTTTTCTTCTAATTACACTGTCTTTGGTTATTTTTAGGCTGTGTTAGAGCCAAATACTACTAATAATAAAGAAAAACGGGGCAGAGGATGGGAAAGCACACCGGCCATGTCGCGTTAGCACAAATAATCTCGACACTAGAGCAAAAAACCACTTAAGTGTATTAAGAGAAGTTAACGTGTGTGCAAGCACTGTGTGTGTTTCTGTATGCATATGCATACAGGCACTAGAGGAATGTTTAACATGGGAAAAGCTTCGCTCAATTACCCGGGTATGGCGTGGGAGTGTCTGCATAGACTTGACTTAAGCTGAAAGCTGGTGGGAGCCAGAATAAGCTCCAAACACTGAGGTCTATCAGAGTGTCTCCAAAAGGAAATAGCAGAAGCACCATTGCTTGGACTAGCTAAAGCTCAACTGGAAAAGGCAGTGGGTAATAATATATGGTATGGAAGGAATAATATTGTAGCAGCCAGGGGATGGATTAGATGAGTTAAAAGGTTTTTCCATTTTCTGACTTCTGTAATATCCTGTGCAAGGGATGATCTGAACTTTTTTTCTTTAATGAGTGCTCACATTATGAATAATTTGATGGGGCCACCAGAGAAGTATTGGCAGTGCATCCTGAGCCATACCATGTCTCTCCATCAGCCTTGGAAAGGATATTTATGTTAGCGAGTGCCAAAACTTGTTCGCAGACAACTCTTGCAAGAAAATTATTTACAAAAGGGCAAATGGGAAAAAGAGAGAAGCACAGAACTTTTTTTTTCCCCAGCATAACTCCTTCATTAAAAATTGTCACTGTTGCCAGTGCCTCTTCTGTCCCTTGTAAGCCCCTGCAAATAAAATGTCTCTTCTACCTCCCTGCCTGCAAAACCAGCCCAACCCCTGTTTAATCAGGTTGTGCTGTGAACACGCATTCAGATGTTAAAACTTCTGCGGTATTGGCTCTGTATTTTACACCCTCTGTTTGCCTTAGGAGAGTCAGATTCTGCCTCCTTTCCTCACCTTTTATTTTTCAGCAGGGTTGCCAGAGCAGCCTGCAGAACCTTTTGTAAGGGAAGCGTCTCAGAGCCCCATCTCATAGGATTTGGCTGATGCAGAAGTTGAGCAGCAGCATATAGTTCCGCCATAGCAATACAGGGATGCCGCATCTTGTCACCTTGCCTATTTTGATACATTTTTAACTTTAGAAGACTGAACACGCCTGTTGATTTTGCGTTCATAGTTTGCAGTTCAATAACTCTGACCGCAGCAGGATTTATTAACAGCAACACTATGAAAAAGAAATCTTACTGTGGGGATATTAAACTATTATAGTAAGTTGAGGAAATATTTTCTTTTGAAAGAGGAAAAGGCTGGCTTTATCTGCAGCATGACCGTGTCATATGGACTGCGTTTTCTTGCTGCACTGAAAAAGCTACGAGGAGTTTTAAATGCCAAAGCCAGCTCACACTTCAACAGCATTATCAGGCTGACTCAGTGCTCTCGGCCAAGGAAAAGACTGTGCAAACTTTGCACAGGCTTTTTTTTCCTCTCAGCCTCATAGATGCATTTCTAATAAAACAACTTCTTGGTGTTTAGTGTTTCCTCCAACGTGCAAGCCGGTCCCGTGGGATAAACAGGATCGGGTTTGCAGCTTCCGAGTTGATTTTCCCCCCACAGTGCAGCTCTCCTCGACTTGGCAACTTTTTTACAGCCTCGCCTGAATATAAAGCAGGTCGCAGGGATGGTCTGTAAACCGATTCACACAGCCTGCGAAATAAGCAGTGACGCTCGGCGCGTTCTCTTTATCACTCCCTCTGAATATGCCGGTAGCCGATGAAAAAAGCGGGTTGAAATCTTGTGACTTTATGGATAGTGATCCAACCATTTTTTGGCTACTTCGCAAATTCAGGAACCCCTGTTATTCTTTTGGAGACCAGCATGTGTGAGGATCCAGGACTTGACTGCTATAAATTCAAGCTCTGTTCTTAGACTACACCATGCACTGCTTTTGTAATGCAAATGGCAGGCACAAAGTGTCCCTTTGATAATGTGCAGTCAGGAGACAAAAAAAGCATTCACTGCAACAGTAAAACTAATTCATAAAGCTGAGAAACAATAGGAAAGCATTATGGATATTAAAAAAAAATCGTTTATCGTATATCAACTTGATCACTAATGTAAACAGTTCAAACGCAAACCAGGGGGAGGTAGGGGAAGGGGAGAGACCCAAACCACGGCGCCGCCTTAGCGAACCCTGGATAAGTTTGGGTAAAGCTGGGATTCAGAGCTCAGCATAAAACCAACGTGCAGTGTCACTGGAGGGCTGAACCTTGGGCTTTACTCTGATTACTGAGTTAGGTGTAGGCTTTGTTGCTCTTCAGAAGCAACAAAATCATAGTGTTGGAGGGGTTTGTCTTTTTATTTTGAGGTTAGAAAGCAGTTAATAGATACTCCTGAGGGCATACATAAGGGGTGGGGGGAGAAGAGGGTAGTTTCTCTCCATCACCTACCAGAGTTTAGCTCAAGGTCATCTCTCCGGGGTGCATTAGGCTGAGCTCTGGAGGAGGCAGAGGGCTGGAGGAAGGGGATAAAAGGACTTCCGAAATGGTTCTCCCGGTGCGGTCAGCCAAGCGACAGCGCTGCCGCGATAAGGGCGACGCTGGACGGTTGCCACGACATCCTTATAACGTAACGTCCGACCTTTTGCTCGGGGATGGCTTCTGCCTCCGTGCGGTGGTAGGGCTGGTTGGCGGTGTCAGATTCGGTGCCATGAGGAATTAGTAATTTGGGAGGAGGGGGTGAGAAGGGGTGGGTTTGCCTCCCTTTATCTCAGCAGTAAGATCTGGGTGGGATTCTTTTCATATATTTTTTCTGTCACCATTACGATGCGCTGCTGCGGTGGGCAAGGCAGAAAGGGAGGGAGTGTTATCGATACCGGGTTACAGATAAGATTAAGTCTGTCACTGTCCTGGCATCCAGCGTTTGCAGCCTGGGGTGGAAAATTCGAGGAAAGGAGTACATTTGGACAAGGGATATCATTAAGAGACAAATTTGGACGCTTTCCATCTGTGTGTACTGGAGACTTGACCCACCAGCTATAGTCAAAGGTGGTTAAAATAAAACCCCAAACAAAACTCTTGCTGTTTGTTTTGCTAAAAATTATCTCGGCTGCATTAAAAAGGGACTTTTATTAAGACTGCTGCTCTCTAAATACCATTCATAAAACAGTGACGAGAGAATATGATGGAAAGCTACAGTTTTCTCTCTGTCACTTTGATTTCTTTGTTACTGCTAAAATGACTGCTCTGACTCATATTTTGCATAGTTATTTTTACCTTTTCAAATGTTCCTTAACTGTTCATATTACCCTGGGCAAATCCCCCAGGGATAATTTTCATTTGCATGCAGACTTTGATGGTGTTATTAAGCAATCACTTTCTGTACTAAGTCATTATTAAAAGTAATACCACAGAGCCTCAAAAACACATTAATGGTGCCAAACAATCCGCATTTCAGCACTAGATTTATGGGGAGGGAAAAGCACTGGGTCTCATACCGTTGGGTGGATGCTGCTCTGTAGTGCTGTAGCAGCAGCGGACGTGATCAGCAAATACCGGAGCCAGATTCAGAGTCCTTATCTGTTGTGAGCCTTACTCATTCAAATGCCTTCTTTTTTTGTTGTTTTTTAACCTGTCTGCTTCCTACCTTTTTTTATCCACCTCCCCGCCCTTGGATTTGCTCTTTTCCTCTGGCCTTGGCAAGAAAGCCTGTCTGCAGTCTTCCAGTATACGCAAGCTGGGCTGGTTCTGGGAAGGAGGGTCAGCCTTCCCATCTGTAATCACCGTTTTATGGCTTTCACTCGAGGTGTTAATGCAGATCAAATGGAAAACACTCCAGCGAGAGCGTTACAGCTTCTCGCGCTGCCTCGCATACGGGTCCCAATCGTTAATTCTGATTATAAGACCTGAAGGTAATTCTGTTTGCTTTCCTAATGCATTGCAGCTCTCCCGGTGGTCCGGCGTCTCTTTTTTCCAATTCCCATCTTAATCAATTGTTTGCAAATAATTAAGCTTTTAAGAGATAATGGTGGGAGCTAATGTACACAACAAAGTAAAGGTCTCAAGTCACTGTTTATGGAAGAGTGGTACAATTTGCTTTGATATCCCAAAGTGATCCAGAGTGGTGGGTGGACTTGCCAACTGGAGTCAGTATGTTGTTTTTAGACATGCACTTCCATATATATTGATATATCTTTATTTGTATATATTTCATGAAATCACAGAATATCTCAAGTTGAAAGGGACTTGTAAGGATTATCAAGTCCAACTCCCTGCTCATTGCAGAACCACCTGAAACTAAACCATTTAGCTGGAATATGTATATTTATGTATATATATCTATTTTATACACACAAGTAAAATATACATATATGCGAATATATATGCACATATCTCTGTGCATGTGTCTTTATCCCTTTAAACAACTATTAGAAAGCTATTGGAAGGCACCTGTCGTTCTCGCGCAGTTGAACTAAAGACCAACAGCAACAGTTTCAACAGAATTTCCTATTTCTTCATAAAATGGCAGTTCTCAGGGTTTCCCCTTTTCTCTCAGTTGCAATGTGATGTCTGCCTTTGCCTGTAGCACAGGCCTTCCTAGCCCTGTGGGTGGGAATGCAACAAGGCTTTGAATGTTTTTATAGCAGCCTAGCCTGTGGCATGCGGATTCTTTGTCAAGTCATTTTTATTATTTTTTGGGGGGTTTTTGCCTACAAAGGAACAACTCGTACGATCCACATAAAGCTTATATAATAAGGATGCCCAGCGTTAAAGGCATTTTAAACCACACTGAACCATAGTTAAAAAGCCTGCCGCATTATGAACCTTTAGCTAAGAGGGATTAGCTGCATGAAGTCCCGGCTGTCATGTGATTATGGCAATTATAGATTTATCATGAAATTAAAAGTTTATGCTGTGCTAGGCTATGAAGAAAAAAATCAGATGACCTTAAACATACCACAATTTGAAGAATTTGGGGGTTGGGATTTTTGAAGCAATTATTTTTACAGTGACTTTCTTATTTTGATGGCTAATTTTATCCAGTCTTGTCTATTTGGAAAAAAAAAAGTCCAGAACAATTGAAAATTGCTTAATGGAGACAGAGTTCTCAACTCCAATAGCTAGAGGCTTTCTAGTAATTATTGCTTGCTGCATGAAATTAGACACAGTTTGTTCAATTACTTAAAATTAGATCACATGTAAGGTGGCAAAGCGAAATAAGGAAAAAGAGAATAATTTTGTCTTTGCTTGATAGCAAAGTAATGGAATGGGAAGTAAGCTATAAAGCTGAAAATGTTACAGATCATCTATGTAGGGTTTTTTTTTCAAGAGATGCAAAATATTATGTTCAGATAGATGGACATAAGTCAAGTATGACTGTGGTGTGGATGAATATATGTATAATGTGGACAATAAAATTCATGTTATATTTTTTCCTGTGTGAAATGCAAATTACCCATTAATAAATAAGTAAAATCCCCTTCTCTGTGTCCTCCACATTGCAATTCTGGAGCTGTTTCCTGTACATGCAGAAAATACAGGGGGTAGTTTACAGGTGTCCAGGTTATCTGTGGGCTTACTGTCAAGAAAACAGTATTTTTAAAGAATGGCAAGTCCCCACCATTTTTTTGGGGAAAAAAAAAGAACTAAACAAACTACTTTTGGAGCTGGTGGCCATGGCACTGGGCTTTGAAATGGGCACGTTGGGCAAGGGGAAGTTACCAGAGTTACAACAAAACCCCCTATTTGGTAAAATGAAGGGAGGCAGCCATGTGACACAGCTATTAGATGTCAGATTATGCTGTTTACAAGAATATATAAAATCTGCTAAATAGTTACGATACCAATAACATTGCGGAATTTTATGAGGTTTTAAATTCTTACACTTTACAAGGTTTCAGTTTACATCTTGTGTAATATCAGGCTGAAGATTACATCCAAAGAATATGGGAATGTTTCAGGGGAAAAAAAAATGGGGGATATGTGTATAACAGTGACAACCAGCTGCTAAAGGGGATGTTGGCATAGGTCTAACCAGTTATACTGAATTACCTTTACTAAAACGTTATTAAGTACCTTGCGGGAGACCAGATCTGAATCCCGTGAGTACTGAGACTTGGGTGTCCAGGTTAGGAGCTGAGCCAGATCTTTAAAACAGGGTTTTTCCTGGGAATTGTTATGTTTGCAATATTTAGCCATTTCCTTTTGGGACAGTGACATTTTTACATGGAGAGAAAGGACAGAAACGATATTGCTAATGTCATTTCCAAATTTCAGACTTGGATGTGGTTTTTGCTGTTGATTTATTAAGCAATGTGTATTCACGCAAAAGCAAATTTTCTGAGAAAGCAATCAAGTTCTCACAAGAAACTTATGATTTAATTTTAACATTATCTTCAATTAAACCAGTATTTATTTTCTGTCTCTTAGGATTAGTGCAGCCCAGCTATGTTAATGTCAAGCAAAAATGTGCTGATCATTGACCTTGCGTTGGCCTGTATTCAAAACCCAGGCGTTTGTTTATGTTGGGGATGCTGATCTTATTTGCAAATGATTTTGGGGCACTGGCAAGATTTGTCTTCACTATCTCAGAAAACATCAGCGTGTTTTATTTTTACAGCAAAGTGCTTTATCGCATTCTTTATTGTTCTGTGAAATACATTAAAAAAACCCCAAGTGATCTGACTCTAATTGGTCATTTGAGACAAGTGCAAAAACTTCCAGCTAATGCAACAAATATCCTTCTTGAGTATCAAGGTACTGCCAGTATCCTAAGCAGTTATTTCTCCACTTCACTAATCTTTATAATTGGCTTGTCTTTTACTGCCATTAATTAAGTGATGTAGTAGCCCATTAATAATTATAAACGAGTGACACACCTCAGCATTTTCACCTTTCAATAATAGATGTTGTGCTTCTGGGGTTTTTTTGTGTTTTGTTTGGTAATTTTTTTTTTAATTAAAAAATAGGCCCAAAAAAGCATTGTTTTAAATGTATATATTTATTTTGCTATCTTGTAGCACCCCTACCCTTCAGAAGAACAGAAAAAGCAGTTGGCACAAGACACAGGGCTCACTATACTTCAAGTGAACAATTGGTAAGTAATTTTCCTTAGTGTTTCTATATGGCCGCTGGCACCCTCCGGCTAATGCTTTGCATTTTTGAGGACACACCTTGCTGTTATCTGCTCCCCCCTTCAGCAGTTTATTGATGCAAAAGTGATATCGCTGTGGGAGTGGTTTCAATTATGGGAACTCGGAGGTTTTCTATTGCAGAAAACACGTGATATTTGTTTTCCCATCACTTTTTCAGCGAGCAGATTTCAGTGTATTTGTATTTGGGTACCAATCCTGCTTCTGGCTGAGGAAGTGTCTTCCGCAATAGAAAGCCACATCCATTTTGAGAACTTTGGTCTTGGAAGAGGTTGAGATGTTGGGTGAAAAAAAGGGGCAGTTGGCCCCATTTCTGTGGATTGTGTTGTTGTTTTGGGATGCTGTCGTGCTTTTTTTGATGTTGTTAGTGGGGGTTTTCCTTTTGACTGATGTCCTGTCTCTTTACCGGTTTGTTTAAAAAGTGGGGTTTTTGAAATCTTGAATGAACTTCGAGGACAATCTGGCTCGTAGCTGCTGAAGTACAGAGGAGCAGTTTCATTTGTGTGTTCAGCTAAGCGTTGCTGGAACCCCTGATCTGTTGTACTAGGGGTCTGTTTGAAGGAAATTAGGATCTGTGCTATTTCTGCAGAGGATTTGGGATTGCTAACTGTCCAGGACATGGCGAAGGCAACCAGTGAAAATTACTCATGGTTTAAGTATAAAAGCACAACAGGAAACTCTTTAAAAAAAGTTTGATTTATTACCCTTTGTTACTGCATCAAAATGCAGGTTCCTCCCACTATTCCAGAACAAGTGTCATACTTGAAGTGTATTGCAATCTAATACCTTGTAAAACTAAGTGTATCTAATTAATTGTCCTAATATTTTTAGATTAGTGTTTATGATAGGAAACCTTATCCTCTTTGAAGTAATACCCAGAAAATGGCCAAGGCAAATGGTGAGCCTGCTGGCGAAAAGAGAAGGAGGAATGCCAGTTTGCAGACAAAAGTGGGGTTTTTTTCTGTTCAATAAGTGTCAGAGATTAATATTACTGAAGCTCTGATTACATGGCCTAATCCATTTTAGTGAATGAATTTGGTCTTGATGTCCATTGCACCTACATTAACAAACCCTCCTCTCTCAGAGAGAGTAGGAGCCTATGGGAGAGATTTCAGATATATTAAACCCCATTACAGAAAATGTAATTTCTGTCAATATAATCCCATGTATTCTTCAATTTAGTACTTTAGAGATAACAAGCTACTTACAATATATTTGCCTTTGGAGGATTAATTTACAAAGTGCACTATCTGGGAGACGCAGGCGGGCTCACATAAGCATAGCTTGTAAGGGTTATCAATTTCTGTGACCCCACAGCAGCTCTGGGAGATCAATTTTTTGAAACCCTTTAAGACACTGAATAAAAGGAAAATACCAAATACTTAGTCTATGTGAAGTATGCTTCCAAGATACTTTAAAATGGAGGAATAAAAAGCACTAAACATAAAACAGGTGTTATAAAGAAACGTAACCTGCGGTATTTTGGCTCAGCCAGGAAAAATTAGTGTTTGCTTCAGCTTTACGTCCTCCAATGTTCATCCAGGTGATACCCCAATTTATATGGTGGTCCCTCCATTTAACGATAGGTGCATTGGCCAGTCGAGAAGCTGTGCATGTTCGTCAGGGGTCTTATTTAACGATGGGAGGAGCAAACGTGTGCTGTTTCTGAGGGGTCTGGGAGCATAAGGTTGGGTCTGGGCAACTATGTCAGTTTAGGATGTTCCATTGAAGAAAACTTTTGAGATGATGAACATGGGATGCTTTGAACTAAAGCTGGTGGAATTTTGCCCAAGTGACTTCGCAGGGTGTTCTTCTGTACCCATCTCGCCTCAGGTTTGAGGAGTTTGTACTTTGGCTTTGTGTCAGATGTGTTTTTATAAGTTCCTTATGTGCAAGGAAAGAAAAAATAAAAGTAGGTCAAAATACATTATAACTGAAGTCTTGTGGATGTAGGGCAGGCTTCCTCTGCTTGAGCTAGTTTGGTAATTCTGCTGTGGTGTTACAATTGTATAAATTATTGAGGCAATTCCCCTTCCCAGCCCAGTGAGGATTTAACACTGTAGAGCCGGTCGGGGCTTTTCTAAATCACAGATATCCATATGTGGTGGGCAGAGATGCCAAAATAGGGTAATTCAGCCCCTGCTTTTCGTCATGGATGCTAAGGAATGAGGAGGCTGTGAGGCTGTGGCTGAGTGTGCAGGTTGCACACACACACACACACATGGACATTCTTAGGAAACATCCAGCTGTGGCATGAGCAACGAGCTATTTATCCTTTCCCAAACCTGGGAATGTGGGCAACCCTCTCCCAGCTTTTTACTCCATCCCTTTTCTTCTAAGGTGGTGTGCAGGAGAAGAAACTCTTTTTGCCTAAATCGTTTGCTGCAGGGAAGAGCTAACGTATCATTTCTGGTTAACTTTGCCTTCCTTTAGAGGGCTCATAAGTCATTCAGCCACGACTTGCAAAAAATTTTGCCTTCCTCCTTAGATTCTTCCAAACTTGTTAACACACATGTACATTTTTGTATTAATGATGAGTCATTGTAAATCACTGTTGCAGAGATTAAATAAAATGCTGAAGGGCAAGCTGGGTGCAGATCAGTCATAAATTATTGGCAGCAACACAGCATGTGGGAATACATGAAATGTGCATGAAAAACATAAACTCATGTCTGGTAGCATGGTCGTTAGCCCAGACTGGGAATGCTGGATTTTCTGGATGGAATTTGAAGTTTGCCACAGAGCAGTCAGTGAAGAGAGCATTTGTTTTCTGCAGATTGAAAGCATTTGAACAGATTTTTTGGTCATATTTTGAATGCCTTTGCAGTATGTGCTGGTTGCGTACTTCAGTTCTCTGCCATAGCAAAAAAACCCCATGCTTTTCACATACGGTCTGCCCGGTGTTTGGGCTCCCCAGGCTGATGCACACACTCCTATTGATGGCTGAGGAGTCACAGGAATGGGGTGATGATGTGAGATGTGCCAGAAAATGTATCAGTGGTAGGGCACGTCTTTAAAAATACCAGTTTTAACTTGACCTTTTTCCTTGAGTTATTTTTTTTTTTTAAGTAATGAAATAGTCCACGCAGAGGATTTTTTTCTGTTTTTTTTTCACACACAACGATTTTCCTCACAAATCACCAACATCATCTTATAGGACCATCTTTTTGCCACAGTGGGATGTTTCTGTCGTGGGAAGAGGGAGCCCTTACCCTGTTGCAAAAAGCAAAAATCTATGGCAGGTAGGAAGGTAGCAGAGTTCGAGATGTCTTTAGCCTAAGTGAACCCTTCAGGTTTCTGTCTTGTTAGTCATTTAACCTCGCAGCAGTTTAGGGTTCGAAGCATGGTGATGTGAACTAGAAGGGGCACTTGTATGATTTTGATAGTGTTGCATATATGGACACTGAAGGGACCTGACCAAGTGCAGGTTAATAAGGTGCTTTTCCCCTGTGATAAAAACCGTGACTGAAATACCCAGGAGGGTGTGATACAATCACTTCTTACCTTAGCTGAGAGCCAGCCAGGTGATATTGAACCATCTATGCAGTTTTCTTGTTGACTACGTCCCAGCTGAATCTCTTCCCATTAAGAACTAGCGGTAAATAATTACTGGTGGTGCTCTACCAAGAAGAGAGAGCAATTCTCATCAAATGCTGCATTAGGTGTCAGATGCTTATTTATGTTTTGGGAAAGTCTAGGTACACACAGTCAAGTGTCTGTGTACTTGTAGAATGATGTGCCTGTATAACCTTTCTGTATGTGCATATCCATATGTGACTATCTCTCTACACAGAAGTGCATACAACTGCATTATAATGATCTTAAATATTCAAATTCTTAAAGCTCCAGCCTTTTATTAGGTGCTTTCATTCTGCTTTTCCCAAAGTACCCTTGTGTTATCTAGGGCACAGACCAGACAATGATGGAGCAGCTAGTCAATATTTTATCTTACGCTCATTCTTCAGTGCTTCGTTTGTTGAGCTGTATTCAAACCGTGCTTGAAAATTGAATTAATAATTACTGCTAGGCTTTCCAATGGCACTTACTGCTGTAACACCCAAGTCCTCCCGTGAGCTCCACTTGCCTGTATGTGCATACAAGGTTGTTGGTCTGCGTATTTTTACAGCTCCCCTGCAAAGAGAGAATAGGTGAAGAACTGAGGCTCAGGGAGGTCCAGGTCTAGCACAACCACCATTTTCAGTGCAAAATCTCTTGGTTTTAGTGCCTTGAAGTCTTACATTGCCAATCTCTGGTGTTGGGTAGGGAGAAGAGATGCGAGAAATCAGTAACTGCTGGTGAAAAGTTTGGTTTTGATGATTTACTCAGTAACTCCCAAGCAGTCCAAGGCAGCAGCAGAGCTGAATTCTCTTCTCCAGTGCAGTGTTCAGCTGCTTCAACCGGAACTGCTTTGCTTTTCTTGCCATTTGCTGCCTTACTTATTCAGCTTCGATGAAATTTATTTCCTGTAGAAATGATTTTTTCTACATTATAGTGCCCTGATTTGTTCTTATAACAAACAAAACCATCATTGGGGTGGTTGAGGCATTGGGCCCTATCAAAAATTGTACCGTGAGCTGGTAACTGGACTGTCTGTATATAAAGTAGATTAAAGAATAGGGTGCAAGCAGCTCTACTGATACAGTTTCCTGACTCTTGAGTTCTTGATTTTATGACCTGGGCATCTTTAAATATCAATTTTGTGTATAATTTTCTAGACTTGAGAAAAAAAAAATAATCCCAACCAAACAACACTGGAAAAAATAATATAAATTTCCCTAATCTCATTCTTGGAGACAGCTGAAGTTATTTTGCTGAAACTTTATAAAGAATAACGTTTAAAAAGGCTCCAAAACCAGCCTGAAAGATGAGTGTGAAAAATCTGCAATGGGTTTGTGATAGACAGACCAGACCACTTTACTGTATGTAGTAGCAGAGCCACTTCAGGGCGTAGACACCCAGAAATACTTTTAGCCCCATCACAGCCCCTCTCCAGCAGAAAGTTTTCTCATGCCTCTGTTTCTTTGCTGTGTAGTTGCATGGAGCAGGGGATGAAGCGCTTTGCCGTGGCGTGGGTGGCGTGGCAGGGGTGGGATGATTTTGCACTTCTCATGGGGGATTGCACCCCAGAACCCAGCAATGAATGGGGAACACCACGGCGAGGGGTGTCCTTCCCATCTGCTTGCAGGTCTTACCTGGCCTGGCTTGCAGATGGTGGGGTTACAGATGGAGCAGATGGGGGGTTTCAGATGGGGAGGATGCAGATTGGGAGATGCAGATGGGGTGATGTGGCGGGAAGATGCTCATGGGGCAGATGGGGGGAGGTGCAGATGGAGGGCTGCAGATGGGGGGGTGCTGATGGGGTGAATGGAGGGATGCAGATGGGGATGGACACTGATGGGGCAGGTGGAAAGGATGCAGATAGGGCAGATGGGGGATGCTGATGGGGCAGATGGGGGAATACAGATGGGGACAGATGCAGAAAACCCCAGCCCGCCCCTCCGCAGACGTGGAGGGAAAGAAGGAGCAGCTACATGGCTCTTCACCTTGCCACCTTTTGCAAAACAGTCCCAGGCTGTTTTCCAGCTGAGATTATTTCTTTTTTATCATAGAATGCCTGGGATTTAGCCCATCTAAAGCACACCTGAAACACCCCAAAGTCTGAGTGATAATGTCCTCTGATTCCCATTCTTTAAGCCCCACGCCAGCCCCTTGGAGGGCATGGACAGGCTCCTTCATGGGGCTGAGCGTTAAGCATCGACTTCAGCTTCGCTCAGTTCCTTTACTGAGGGTGATACTCACCCCGAGCAAAAGGCCAGAACATGACCAGCACACCGCTTTAGTCCCACTTGAGCACTATTTTTAGGGTGTAACTGGGGGAGGAGGCGGGCAGGGAGGGAGCATAGCAAAAGCAGGTGCTGGTCCTACACGCAGGGGTGGATTTTCACCCCTGCTGCTCTACCAGATCGCAGGCTACAAGAACCAGGCAAGCTGTTCCATTTGCTGCTTTGCAGAGCATGTTGCACTCAAGGGTTTTCAGTCCTAGGCAAGTAAAAGATCTGCTTGTTTTCAGATGTATCTATTACTGCTTTTGTTGCAGTAAACAGATTAAATGAGAAAAGGTCAAGATGCAATTTGAATCTGTGTAAGAACATAACAAATACTTTCCTCAGTAATCAGATACAGTAAATACAAGTACTTATTTACTTGTAAATCTTAAAACATTCACAAATTATCCTCTCAGCTTCAGCAATACAAACTTAACCATCAGATTTCGGAAACTATTTACTTTTCTTCCTTATGTGATTGAAGAATACGTATACGTATGTTATTTAAACACTGTTTTATTAATGGGAACACGTGGGAGAAACAGGAGAAAATTGAAATAAGAAAGAATATATGTTTCAGGTTTAACAAATATATATTGTTTGCTATTCCAACGTAAAATAAGACAGTAGGTGTTTGCGACATGAAAATCATCCACACTTTCCCACCCTCCACCTCAAACACAAACCCCCAAGAAAACTGTTTTAAAAAGCATCTCACTGGGTGAATTGTTACACTCTTTGAGCGATTTGAAATGTGTGTGATAAATTAGCTGTTCTAAAAGGACCATGTGCTGGGCTTTTCAAGTAGATTTTTACATTTATGTTTTCACGAAGTCTCAGCTAATTGTTATACCTTTCACCTTGAATGCCAATTGTAATAATAATATTACATCTGTAGTCTATTTCTCTGTTCTTAAATTACAGCAATCAGGAATACTCACTAGGTAAAATCCTGTATAGTTACTCATAAGAAAATATTGAAATCAGACGAAAAAATGTTTAGCTTGCATATTGCCTCAGACAGCCCTGGAGAGCTGCCAGGCAGCCAAGGTATTATTAGAAAAGCTGAGCAAATAGCTTGCAGGGGGAAGAGTTGTGAATTTAGAGCCATCAGGTACTCTTGTATCACCAGATTTTAGGCTTTTTTTTTTTTTAGTTCAGTAAAGCCATTTAAAAATACAGCGCAGTAGTTTAAACATGCAGGATTTGGTTTCGGTGAGCGGATCCAAGGAGTAGCGATGCGGTTTCGGCACGAAACACGGGTGTTTTTCCGAAGGAGGCAGATGCTCAGAAGAAGTGGATAAAGAGGTTTTTTGGGGGCAAAGCTGCTCTCGGCCTGCAGGACTTCAGATGGAGCAAAGGAAGGTGTTCACTCTGCAGCGCTGATACACCTGGTAGTCTCCACTCTCCTCAAACTGCCCCGAAACAGGGGTCACCCCATCCAGGAGCACCAAGAGAGGATGTTTCCCCTGACCACTGCTCTGACATCCCCTGGGTTCAGGCCAGACAAAACCATCAGAGGAAACACCATTTATTTCAAGAGCAAACGCGGGATCATTTTGCATGAACTGACAGACTAATTAGTGGCGCCCTGAGCACTGAGCAAATAAAGTATCTGGTGTTATTTTATTCACACAGATGGTTCTTTGAGAGGGGAAAAAAGGTTGTTCCCACTGCAGAGCGTCATACGGTGCACGCGGGTTTTACCTGCCAATAGTCTTGACTAACAAAAGGTGCTCGGCGCTTGAGAAGTTAATACACAGCCAAAAATACCCTGTTTTCCCTTGGGCCTTACATCCTGCGCTGGGGTGGTTTTATTCCTGACAAACTTTTTTTTCAGTTGATGCATTAATATTCTGTAATGAATGCACTGTCAGGTGTCAGGGAGATAAGATGAAAAGGCACAATGCAAACATGCAAACATTCACTGCTTGCTCTTTTCTCTACTCCTGCCCTAACTTTGCTGTGCAGGATCAGGGCAGGGACCAGGTTGCTACTTTTTATTTTAAAAGGCTGAGATTCAGGTGTGCATTGTCTCAGACAGTTTGGCTTTAAAAATCCCCATCCAGGACACTATTGTATTGTGGAAATGCTGTGTTGCAAGCAAGCGAAGGGCTCTGTGCCATCTCCTGTAAATAAAATTCTCAGGGCTTGGTTTCTCTTTAGTGCAAGAGATGCTTCTGTCAGGAAAAATACTCTCAATATATATTAAAAAAATAAATAAAAATGTATACCTTCAATATATATATTAAAAAAAGAAGAGAGAGAGAGGAGGAGAGTAATGGTTTGTCATTGCTTTGCAAGTCAGGTTTTGGTCTATTCTTGTCATAGCTATCTGAAGTGTGTTTACATATAGTTTGCCTTTCTGGTATTTTGTGCTTGCACAGACCTGATCTCCACCTATTTTGTGTCAACAGTTGCTGAGGTTGCTGTAGAGCGATTAACCGTCGCAAACTGAAACGCCAACACGGGGAGAAAGGTGCCCTCGGAGACCCTCTCTGGTGCTTACATCAGGCGCTAGCTCCGGGCTGCACCTGCATAAAACAAACTGCCTGCTTAGAAAGTCAGCCTGAAATATTAAATATGGGGCAAATGTTGCCTCCTTCTCGGCTAAAACAATTTTCTCTTCTCAGAAAATGAAACACAGCCAGAGGCACAGGGCGAGGACGGGCGTGCGTTTTGCCCTGCCTGCCCTGAAATGGTTTTGGTGTGAATGATGTATGGGTGGCTTTACCAGCGATAGAGCCAACGAGGCTTCTGCTTTTTATTTTACTTTTGAAAAAGGAAAAAAAAGGCAGCAGATGCTGCTGAAAAAATATTGCTTCTGCCGTTCTCCAATGAAATCTAGGTCATGTAACAGTTTCATGGGTTCTTCTTTTTCTTGCCCTGTAGTCCTTGTGGCTTTTTTGGCTAATGATAAAGTACCAGAGCAATTGCTCCTTTTTAATTCAGATTTGTCCCAGAGATGTCTGACTTGTCACTTGGTTTATAAAGGTGGTTTGTACCATCTGGGGGGCTGATCCCTAAGCTTCCTATGTCACGTAGTCTCACAAATTCTTTTTATCTTTGACATTCCTCTGACCTCCCTGTGTGTGTTTTGTTTGCGTTGTTTTCTGAGCGTGTCTTTTCTTCTGCCCTGAATAAAACACCGTCAGGAGTAGGATTATAAGCAAAATTAATTACTTCACTTAATGGGAAATTATGTTTAGATAAAGTAGATTACAAAGTAGGTTATTAGTAGTGGTTAGAAAACAATGTTTTGAAGTAGGATGTCTTGGGGGGAGTTCGTCCAGAAGTGTGGGGTTGTATTTCAGGTTGGCTGTGACTCAGAGTTGTAACTTTTGTGGTTTTTGAAAAAAAAGAAATAATTTGAAACCAGTTTTGCAGGTGCCCACATCACACGAAATACACCAACGCGCTCGTGTTTGCTGTCTCGGTAGTGGTAGGGAGGATGCAACCACAGGAATCACAGCTTCCCTCCTCCATCCTGAACTGATGTCTCGGGGTATAGACCAGAGCGATGTCAAAGCCTATTTCACATACAAATCACAAGTCCCACATAGGTGTTCATTATGTTTTCTCTTTGGGAGCTCTGGGGGTGTTTTCTCCCGGAGACATTTTTTAAGGCTTTCGGTTTGGCCACCCTGGGTTCGTTTCTCCATGTCCTGAAGGCTGGAGGAATGGTGTGCGGTGACAGGGTATGGAGTTACTCCAAACTCCTTAAGTGTCCTTCTGGAGATGAGGAGGGTGAGGAGATCCATCCAGGAGCACAGACACGGCATTTCTCGTATCCTTAAGTGAGCAGAGCATGCTTAAACCAGTGCCAGATGTGGGAGCAGCCTCTCTGGTTTCGCTTGGGCTGGAGGACCAGGCACAGCTTCCAGCTCCCATGCTCTATAGGTAGGAGTGAACAGGGGAAAACTGTTTGGACAAGGCTCCCAACTTGATGTATGGAAAAAACCCTGGACCTTAAAGGAGGAACTCCTGTGTTTAGACCACTTGTGCAGCAGGAGAAAGCTGGGAGATCATACAGGCACCTCTCACAAACGCTACATTCCCTTAAACAGGAGGTTATGCTGGATTGACAGAGGACAGGGAAGTTGCTGGAAGAGAAAGGAGTGTTTTCAAGGAAGTAGTGAGTATTTCGCTATCAATTCTCACCCATTCCCAGCATAAACCCTGCCATGGAGTGGGACTCGGGTTGTTGATTTGAAGTGATCTGCTGAAGACAAGCTGCTGGGTTGCCCTGATGGTGTGCACCAGAGCAGGACCCGAGTTACAAAGTCCAGACATGCTCTTCTGAAGGTTCAGGTGGAAGGCTGAGAGTCAGAACCCCGTCAGTCTTGGAGAAAAACCTGATCCAGGAGACGTGTGTCGCAGTCTGGGCTGCTCTCAAAGCTTGCGGAGAGACTGCGCACCCCCTGCCACGAGCATTTGAGAGGTCCTGGGGTTTGTGGCGTCTGTTTTCGTCTGCACATCAAAGCACGTACATCTCTATCCCAGCAAAGACAGTGCACTGGATGGCGCTGAGATGAATTGCTCTGCAAATCTGCACTGGAAAAACAACTACACAGCGTCAGTCCTTGGGCATTTTTTGTGGGAGGCAAGATTTTGGCTGGTAGCATGTTGTGTACCCAACTGCAGTGTTGTTTTGGGGTCCAGTGCTGTCCCAGGCGGGAGTTAGAGCAGCCTTTAAGTGCTGCTCTACTAGATGAATCCTTGCCATATTCCTTAAAGGCTAATTGTGGCACACGGAGATCAACGGACTACAGCTGCGCTGGGATTTGGGAGCAGGGAAGAGACGGGAGGTCAGCTCTGCTGGCGCGTTGCCATGTAAAGATTTCCCCTTACATCATCTGGCTGCCGAGGACGAGTTTACATCTGCTTTAAACCCCCGGGGAACTGCGGTGTCAGGGAATGAGGTTGCTGCGAGCCCTCCCTGGCACAGCCGAGACCCCCGGCACGGCCTCTGCGGGGAGACGTCTGGGTGCTGGACCCGGATTTTCGCTGGAAGCTTTCCATGTTGGCTGAGCTTTTTGGAGGACTGAGTGGGATTTGTGGATGGGAGGGGAGGAGGAGAAAGAGGAGAGCGTACCAGAAAGGCCAACAGCAGCTCAGCCGTGATGTGGGAGGGCACTGGAGATGGGCAGAGCAGGGAGGAGCATCTTCAGGGAGCCCTTCCCCGGGCACATTGGCTCTTCACTCCACCCTAGCAAGTCCTTCCCTTGTTTTTAATTCAAAACTAGCTGAATAAATACAAATAGGCTTTAGTTCCATCCTGCTAGGGAACAGGAAAAATTGTGCAAGATGGGAAAAGTGTTTCCTGCCTAGCTTTCTTCTAGAAAGACCGATCGAGCAGCCACCAGCTGTGTTTCCTCTGCAGAGATGGGTCTAAGGGAGTGTTTGGGCCACGGAGAGAGTGGGGCCAGGAGCTCATGGGTCGTACCTCAATGGAAAGCTATCAGCTGTACCTTCTGCACCAAGAGCACGAGCTACCTCTGGGCTCACTGCCACCCCGAGGCGGTCACTAAATCTGCGTGGTGTCCCATGGGGCTGACAGCAGGGTGCTCCACCAAATCTGGTCTGTTTATTTGGAGGCAGGAGGCATCCCGTGGTGATTTGAGAAGAACGCACGGTATGGAGCAGGAGGGGAAGCGAGGCTTAAGAGGTTGGGAGAAGAGCAAGCACAGGAGGTGGCCAAAGGTGGAGCTGGCGCACATTGGGCTGGCCGAATGTAGGGCATAGCCGGCTCTCTTACAAGGAGCGCATACCTGATCCCATCTCTCTGCTTTCTATTTTTGCACTTGATATGCTTGTTACATTAGCAGGACTGGCTTGCGAGAGATTCAATAGCACTCTCGCACTTTAAAGCAACTTTTCTGAATGCACAACATGAGTCCATCGGTGGGGTCACATAGTAATGCTTGAAGTCAGATGCTATTTTTAAAACTAAATTGCAGAACCACACATGGCTTTCATTAGTGCTTTACATCAAATTTGTCAGCTAATTAGTGGTTTTTCATCACTGGTTTTTGCATAGTATTTTATTTGTTCACTCTTCAATATTGTCTTGCGACACCCCTAGCCTTAAATACAGTTCCTGGTTCTGCCGGTGGAGGAGGGAGGGAAAGGAGAGAAGAACTTTCAGGAGATCTTCCCCACCCCCTGATACTCTCTGCATTTGGAGTATATTCCAATATTACGTGTCTGGAGTGGGCGGTTAGCAACCCGTGTACTCTCTTCCCTCCCTACGTCTATTTAGTGTTGTAAATGATGTATTGCAGTCCTGAACTGTCTTCGGTTCGGAGGAGGAGGAGAAACCAAGAAAAGTTGCCAAACATGACTTCATGAGGTTTGACTTTAAATTGAACAAAGTTTCTTGAGTGTCTTGGGTGGTTTTTTTCTTTACAAATAAAGGGAGTACAGAGAGCATGGATTGCTAATGACTGGTAGTTACGGATCATTAAGCACACTAACTGACTTCAGGATCAGAACTTTCTAATAACGACAGTAAGCACTCTTTTAACATTTATTTCTCATTTTAGGGACACAGAGATGCGATTACCGTTCAAAAGTCTGCAGTTACTTTTTTCTGTTCATAATTAGAAAGGCAGCTTGCTATTTTTAAGGCTGTTTTTAAAACATTTTAAAGTATTCAGTGAAATAATTCCTAGGGTTTTTTCTTTTCTTTAACTGACTCCTTTAAAAAGGTCTGGAAAACAAATACACAGGAAAAAAATGAAAATATGTTAAAGTAAGGAATAAAGCAGTTACTGAAGTGTAATAATCCCAGTTTATAGCACACTTTCCATTTAAATTGTTTTTATTAGAGATAAACCTGTTAAACGTTGAGGAATTAAGTGCTGAATAGAGAAGGTTGTTTTGCTGCTGCATAAATGAAAGATCCCAGTATGCAGAAAAGAGTACGGCTAGTTTTACAAGTGAATTATTTGCCAGTTTGAAGGGTTCTGGTTACATTGGCACCTGTTATAAAAAAATGATGATTTGTTTGTTGTCAAGAGGGACACTGTTTTGTTCAGAGGGGCAGGAGAGATTTTAGCACTGAGGTTTGTAGGTACTGTGGGGTTTCTCATTGTTCTTACGCCTGGTTTGCTAGAAGGAGCTCAAGGAGAAAATGAGGCAGAGTGGTTTTGGGGAATTTCTTGGCACTCTCAGCGATACACAGACTTCTGGCATGTGGCGCTTTGAGACGATATTCAGAAGGAGCAGCCTGCAACTCCAAATATCAAAAGTCGGTAATGGTGTGAAACTCTCCTCATTTGGGAGTGCTGGGGGGTAGAGGAAAATTCAATATACCACAGAGTCTCAGCATCTTCTTTCAGACAGCTCGTCCTGGAAAATTTCATTTGAAGACTGCAAATTGGAAGTCCTCACGATCACTCTGGCGATTCTTGAGCAAAGGTGGCTTTGGAAATTTGTGACAGCGGAGGAAGGTCTTGTTTTATTCACTCAACTGAAGTGAAATACAAGGGGAAGGGAAAAAGAACAGATCTGTGCAGAAAATGTCACTCCGGCTGTAACCTGAGCCGTAGCGAACTGTGCCTTTTGGAGGGTTTGGTGACCCTCCGAAAATCCTTGCTCTCTGGCTGCTATTATTGTAGCCAATTTCCAAATAAAATAAGTCTTTTGTCATCACCAGCCATGCTGCCTCTCGCTGAGAAGAAACAAAACTTGTGCCTGGCAGCCAGGGCGGCCAAGCTGAAGGTCAGAGTGCAGAGGCGGATTGCTGCATCCCCGGGGCCGGGGCTGGATCTCACCCGTGGGACCGGCGTGCACCGACCGGGGGACAGCCAGTGACCTCCGGAGACACAGCCTGGGCAACAAGCCTAAGAGAAAACATCCTAGTAAAATGCAAATTGGAGAAAGAGAGGGTTTCCTCCTCCTCTTTCGCAGTTATGCAGGTGGATTAGCTGGTTTTTTTCTTGCTTCTTTTGGGACACGGTGGAAAGCGCAATCTCGTGTATCCAAAAGGGCAAGGAAAAGTTAACTTGAAAAAAATAATAAATACTTTAAACTCCTGTGTTTGCCCAACTGTTCAAATGTTTCCTCCATGCCAGATCCTTCCCCTTGTAGAAAAAAAAATAATAAAAGAAAAACTGCAACCCAAAGCATCTTTTTGCGGATTTCTCAGCTCTCCTTGGGTAGGGAGATGGGTACAACTTGTACACTGAGAGCTCTCACCTTGTTTGTGATGCTGTTGATTCTGCTCTTTGGGGGAAAACAAAAACAAAGCAAAAAAGCCCTTCCATATCAAAGCAAAGGTACAGGAGCGTAGAGCATAGAGCACTGGTGTGGGGAAAAATACTTTCTGCAAGCCTTTGAGCCTGTGCGGGTCTTTGCTCACATTGGTAACGTTATGTGGCCGTCTTAATCATTAACTTAAGTTTTATACTGAGTCGTAGTCTGACAATACTCCGTTTGACTAGCACTTAATGTGCAAATATCTTTTTAAGGTCCTGATTCCTCTGAACTTTTGAAAACAAGGTGATTCAGGGTTTCTTAAAATAGGTGAATGTGAACACACAGGAAAAGGGGCAGTAAGATTTTTCCTGTTAGCTTTTGTCTTCCATGATTTTTGCTGGTGGTACGTCAGCCTAGCACTTTGGAAATTCAAAGAGTGATCAAAAGATCCTGGCCCTTCTATCAAAGAAAAAAACAGAGAGTATGAAGAAATTGTCCCCCTATGTCTGTATATTTCTGCAGCAACAGCTAATTCGCTTGCAAGGAGCTCTCAAATGTGATTTATAAATGTAACAGCACTGCATTGTGCTCTTTCAAGGCAAGCCACATTAATAGTTTTAATCTGATGGGTTCTTACGAATTCCAAGTTTGGGATGCAGGAAGAAACTTTAAAGTGAATACTTTCTTTTTTTTAATGCATAGTGGTTTGGAGTCTACTATAATGCAAAGTAAAGCGTTCTGTTACAAAGGCAGGGAGGATGGGACAGAAGGTTAAAGGGCATCCTGGAAACAAACAGCTGGACCAGTTTATTTAAACAGATACAAGGATGGGGAGCTGACCTCCGTTTGACTTCTAGTGGGAGGAGCGAGAATGTCATTTTATTACTTTACCCAGAAGGAAAATGTTCTTGCGTCTGAATTCCCCCTGAAGACATCCAAACACTGGGCTGTTTGGCAGAATTGCTACTTATAGAAAATACTTATATGAACGCGTAGGAAGAAGATAACTGCTAAGTACCTGTGTGTAAAATGTTCTTAAAGCAGACATCCCAAGTGGTAGCGTGGGGCAAACAGGTGAGAATATGTTTTGCTGTAGGCCCAGCTTGTGGATAATTATTGGTAAATTCTAGCTATATAGTTTGTTATTATGAGACTGCCCTTCTTATTAAAAGTGCTTTTAGTTTGGAGGAGAAGGAAGAGAAAGTTGTGAAGTTGGGGTGCGTGTGTGCTTAATTTTGTTCAGGGTTTCTTTGAGGTAAAAGCTGTTGGCAAATGAAGGTTTAGGTGACCAGCCAATCTCACGGCTTACACAAAATGTCTGAAAATACAAATAAGAAATGCCTTCCTGACACACTAACAGGTCCTGGCAATCGGGCAGGAGAATGATGGAATAAACACAGCAAGATCCTGCCAGGCTTGCAGAAATAAATGGCTGGAGCGCTGGGGGTTTGTGGTGCTGTTTTACTTAGGAGAGTTACTGTGAAAATTGTTTTCTGCAAATGCAGATTACAGATATTAAACAATTTTCTAATTGGTCATGGAGCTAAGGCAGCTAATGGGGGAAAAAAGCAGATTTTTTTTAATTGCTTATTTCGCATGGTGTTTGTGCTACACCTGTGCTTATAATGAGAAAGGAGAATTAGTCTAACCTTCTGCTCACATGATTCTAATTTTCATGGTTTGTACAAGATAATGATAAACTGATTTGCAACACTGTTTGCTGGAGTTAAGGCGGGGGGGTTTATTGGAAATATGTACAAAAATTGATCCAATACTGTTGCTGACAAAACATGACCTAGTTCAGATGTAACATTTCCAGATCGGCACCTGGAACTGGTGCCTTTGAGCCCATTTTGTTGAGATGGGTTGTATTAGGACTCAACATCTTGATTAATTTTTGCGAGAGTTTAGGAAGTGGGGGGTCAGTCGGGAATGGGAGATAGGAGGAGACCGAAATCTCTGTGCTGGTCTTTGATGAGGGCAAAACAAACAGCACAGGGCGGTGGTTTGTGATTCTTCTCCTCGACAGTGTAAGGGAAGGGTGGGCAGAGCTGATTCCCGCATGAATATCCTGGTGGCTTTATCTCTGTGGTAGGAGAGCTCCTGCTAAGCTACCCCAAGCAAAGGCAACAAAAACAAGCACCACGTAGCCCTTTCTAGACTTTCCCATTGCGTTTCACAAGCACGGTGTGGTCACACACGTGCTCACACTTCTTCCTTTACTTGTAAATATTAAGACTTACGTGGTTTTGTTATTGCTTTTCTCTCTCGTAAAGAATGTAAAGTCTGTTTATGAGGCTTTGCCGTGATTAAATCTTCATGGAGATGTTTTCCAAATGGTTTTTAACTAAGTTTTTTGATGAGTGAAACCACAAGAGAAGTTCTTCTAACACTCTTCAGACAGGTTCCCAGCCATGGTTTCAAGCCTCCTGATTGCAACGCCATGGGGACCGGGGCACTTGCAATGCCGCTCCTTCTGTTTTGCTCCAAATTATTTTGAATATTCCTTTCCCAAATAAACATTGCAAGACTGAGATGAAGAGCTACAAAAACGCAGAGAGTAATGTTGCAGATGGCTCTTTTTAAAAACGACTGTACCTTTTTTTTTTTCTTTCCAAAGATCTGCTTTTCATTGTTTGAGGGGAATTTTCAGTAGTCCAGTAATTACAGTTTAACAAGATGTTTGCTGTAAATGGTCAGGCCTAGCTGGAGAAAACAGGATTATAAATTCAATTACTGTAAAGCTATGACCTCGCCTTGACCTCTCAGACTTTGCATAAAGAGAGGGGGGAGAAAGCCCACCAAGAAATGGCTACGAGGAATGCAGGGCTCTGAAGTCCCCAGCAGTGTGACTTAACGGTGATAAAACTCCAGACGTTCCCTCATTTGATGGGGTTCTGCCATCACAGTTCATTATCTTAATAGTGGGCATTAAAAGGGAATTAGGTTTGCAAGAGGTAGGGGCAGGTTTTGATAAAAAAAGAAATGGGAAAAGAAGTCAGAGGACATAAGGCAGAAATGGGACTAATGAGGGGGAGGGAGCAGATGCCCTCACGAGCATCTCACCAGCTTCGCCCTTTTTTTCGTGTCTCATTCTGAACTGAGAAGAGTGTTGCCAGTATTGTTTCCTGAAAACTCAGCTAATTCCCCTGTGAAAAGATGAAATGGAAGTGTCCGACTGTGGCAAAAAGCAGGCAAACATAAATCAGCTCAGAAACCCCAAGCTCGTGCTCTCAAAGGTCGTCAGGGTTAGAGGTTTTGCAGTATTTGCATCGCCATGCAGCCTGATGGAGAGCACCGCGGCGGGGATGGGTGGAAGTCGTCCCCTTCAATAACCGTTTGCTTTCCTCTCTTTTTTTCTTGCAGGTTTATTAACGCTAGAAGAAGAATAGTTCAGCCCATGATAGACCAGTCCAATCGAGCAGGCAAGTCCCCTATAGTAACTATATTCAAGTCACACAGGCATAAACCATCCTCAAGCCGTTCACCGGGAGGTCCATTACGTGGTAAATAAATGAGAAATGAATGCTGGGAGTGATTGACAATTAAAATACAACCAGCTTTGTTTCATTACAGCCCTAATCATTTTAACATTATTAAAATATTGGGGGGCAAAAAAGACATTGCAAATTTTAAAAAAAGAAACTCAAATGATCCGCTCCCTGACTGGACTTTCTCTACACATTTGGAATTGATGTTATTTTCATTTTATTTAGTAGTTATTTCGAGTTTTCCTTCCCAGCTCTTTCTGCTCCTGTGACCACTCCCTGGTGCATGGCTTGGTGTGGAATTGCTGTAAACTTTATTACCTGTCAAAAGGGCAAAGGGGTCAGAATCGCTTGTGGGACTCAGTAAAGTTCAAAGACATTCAATGAGGTAGAGCTTTATGTGCTTTAATAACCCAAGGCAGCTTACTTCTGAAGCCAGCTTTTAATGTACAGTTAAAACCTTGAGTTCAGGTAGTGGTACTTGTATAAGCTCCCTTTGTCCCTTGTCTCTTCTTTCTAGTAGCTGTCTTTTGGGATCACTGAGTGTTTGGGGTTTACTTCGGGGGGATTTATTATTTTAAAAAACATTAAGTTTTCACATGCTGGTTGTGTCTGGGGTCTCGGCTCCCAGCTCTGTGTGGATATTTACCATCAAGGAATAGCCTGTTACTCCCAATTGGTTTTGTTTTCTGAGTCTCACTACCGAGCTATCCAAATCCGTCTTTGTCCAAGATACCTTTGGGCCACGCTTCCTCTTCGAGTACATTTGATTATTTTGTCATTAGAGGTAAATATCTGGCACGGATGTGTTCAGGTCCTGCTCTTAGAAAGGCGTACGGGCGTAATTTAACACACTGCGATTTCAGTGTGACTATTCCAGCCATAAAATCCAGCTCCTATACAGGTCTTTGCATTGACGTCAGCAGCAACAGCAGCTGGAGCCGGGGCTCCTCGTGTCTTGAGATTTCGGATCGCTAACCTCATTTCCAAACTCGCAGTAGGAAATCAAGCCAAAACTAAGCAAGCTTGTTAGCCTGGCCACTAAATTTGAGCAGTAGATGTTTTTAATCTTCCAGTACTTACAAGGGGCCTATAAGAAAGGTGGGGACAGACTTTTTAGCAGGGCCTGTTACAACGGGACAAGGAGTGATGGTTTTAAACTAAGAGGGGAGATTCAGGCCAGACATGAGGAAGAAATTTTTCACACTGAGGGTGGTGAAATACGGGCCCAGGTTGCCCAGAGAGGTGGTGGATGCCCCATCCCTGGAGACATCCCAGGCCAGGCTGGACGGGGCTCTGAGCAACCTGGTCTGGTGAAGATGTCCCTGCTCATGGCAGGGGTGGCACTGGATGAGCTTTGAAGGTTCCATCCCACCCAAACTATTCTATGATTCTGTGATTCTATGATTCCTTCTTTTTAGAGCCAGGATCGATAGCTGTTTCACACAGTCCATGGGTGGGGGGGTTGTGTCTTGATGCCTTGAAGAAGAGGTGACCCATTTGGCTGTCGCTAAAGAGCAAAATGTTCTGCACTTTTCCAGTAAGTCAAGGAACACCCTATAATCCTGACGGGCAGCCGATGGGAGGTTTCGTGATGGACGGCCAGCAGCACATGGGCATCCGAGCGCCAGGTAAGCCCCACCGATGAGTGACCCTGGTTGCGCCACCGCAGGAAACCGCACCTCTTGCCCTCCGCCGTCGCCTCAGCTGCCTGCCTTGCCTCGCCTGTCCTCTGCTCGCCTTCAGCAGTGCCCAGGAGAACCAGGCGTCTTCTCGCTCGAGTGGTCCTGGACCCTCTGCTGTGCTTGTGTTTTGGAAAGGGGCTTTTGGCACTATCTGTTGACTTTGCTCATTCTCTGGCATCTTCTTGGATTTTTATCTCCCTCTAGGACCTATGAGTGGAATGGGCATGAATATGGGCATGGAGGGGCAGTGGCACTACATGTAACCTTCACCTAGGTAACCAATGGCAAAGCCAGGGGGAAGTAAGTACAAACGGGGTCTTTGTTCTCACTTTGTCCCAGGGATATTTGTCTCCTTGCATTTCCTTATGTTCTCCCTGCCCATAGCCTCATGCTTGTTCCTTCCTTTCCATCCATCCATCCTACGCCTGGGCTCCTTCGGGTTTCTCTCTCTCTCTGGTTCAGCTCAAGCTTTCCAAGCTCCCAAACCCCCCGTGCGTGCGCGCGCCGTACATTGACGCCGCCGTACATCGACGCCGCCATACATTGATGCTATTATCCATCCCCGAGCACATGACAAAACAAGAAGCAGCCGGGGAGGTGGGGGAGCCCGTCGTCTTGGCAACAGACTGATTTGCAAAATGTAAGCGGTCTGCAGCAGCACAGGGAGAGGAAAGAGCATGTCCCCAAAGTGTCATAAATCTGTCTAACCGCAGTTGATGCATGAGTTACATTTCTCCCGCTAACCTGCAAGACACCAAAAAAGCCAAACAGAGACTTCTCGTAGGTAAAAAAAAAAATAAACAAGTAAACGGCAGCTTCACTTTGTTGCGTTTTGGAAGGCGGTGAATGAAACTTTGATTTTTTGTTAATGTTTTTTTTTTCAAGTTTATTTCTCTTTGTCTGTCCATCATAATGGGATTACGTGTGGCAAAGGAAAAAGAGAGAATACAAAATAGAGGTGTGCGCAGCAGGCTATGGAGCTTAGCCCAGGCTAATTGACTATATCCAAATTAAGTATGCCATCACTTGCAGTGTGACAAATGGATTTGACTTATTCAGTATACAAAAATAGAGATCATTAATGCAATCTTCAGTGGCAGGCCTCGCGAAGAAAGCCTAGAAAAACTGTCCCAGTTTTTTTTTCTTCTCCCTCTTGTCTTTTTGTAAGGGAAATGCATTATACACGTTTTTATTTTTTTGGTTTGTTTTTTCTTTAAAGAGTAAAGCAGTTTGAAACGTATCGAGGCACCGGTACCATGTTTAAATGGTGCCTGATTCTGCTCCTGTTGGTCTCTTTCTGGAGTTAAAGGCAGTTATTTTGGCATCTTTGTTGTGCCCCCAGCCGAAATTAATGTGGGGTTTGAAGTTACCCAGGCCAAGTGTATTTCGTAGTCGTCTTCTCTGGGCACAAGTCAAAACTAAGTTTTAACAATTAGCTGTGAAAACATTCCTCTGAGCTTGGGAATGCAACAGCCTTATTACCTCATCATGGAAATTTCTAGCTTAGTTAATTTAAATATTGTTTCTTAGTTTCTGGGTCAATTAAATTTAAATGATGTATTTTATGCTTCGTGACCAATTAAATTAATAGGTTATTACAAAAAATATTATCATCTTTTTTGATTAAAGAGCTGTGAGTACAGTATATTTTATAAGCAATTTTCATTAGTTCAAAACTGTTCCTTTAGGCTAGATTAAGCAGCTATTCATTGCTAGAGCCTTGAGACCTGATTCCAAGGTGTTCGGCGCTTTCACAGTGCGCTCTTACTTAGAACTAAAGCCAATTGAACCTACTTAGCAATAGCGTATGCCTTTCACCCTTGATGATTATGGAGCTTATAGCTCTCCGAAACAATACACCTGTCAGTTCCCATCAGCTACAGCAATCCAAGCAGAAGGCAGAGGCCCACGGAAAGCAGGAGGTTTTATTGTTTTAGGTCCAATTTTTTTCTTATTGTTCTCCCAAACCCACTCAAAGGTTGACTGAGTTACGCGTCTGATTTTTTTGAACAGAAGTGAGCAGGGGGAGAGAATTAATTGATAATTGTTATTGATTATGTATTTTTTGTATGTGTTTAAAAATACAGGTTTGATTTAACAGTTGTCCTTAGTAATCCTATCAATTTCGGCTTCATATGAGGCCTTTGTTCAGCGATGTATGTGCTTGCTGTATAGTGGCTGTTTGAATAGCACAAATACTTGGGACAGATTCCAAGCGATTGGGCTCAAGAGCTAAATAAATGTTGATAAACCTTGACGCAGATTTAACCCATCTCTCCTCCCAGGCCCCTCATTAACCACTAAGGATCCCCAGCACATTTTTACAAGCTGGGAGACAGAGGCGAATAGCTGGAGCCAGGCCACGGGGGATGGAGCCCACCTGAGAGCCATTGCAGGGCTTCCCCAGCTTGGTGCCACCACCCCGTGTGACTGTAGTCGTCATCGGGCTGGCTCTGCCTCCAGCACGCTTCCAGATTGAAAACATCTCCATCACATATGTTCCTCACCATAAAAGCAGAATGTGGTTTTATCTCCCAAAACTCTGTATTTGGAGGGGGGAGGATGCTCTTGGGTTCGTTTGGAGTTTTTTTGACCTGGGAATCATCCCTGTTGCCATCGTTGTGAGTCCAGACATGGGCTTGGATCCCACAAAGGCAAACGCACTCACGCGGCCGTGACTCCACAGTCACCTTTGCCCGTGCCCGCGCCGAGGAGCTTCGCGGCCCCGTGTCGGTAGCTGGTCCCCAGCACTCACCACTGCCTCTTTCTCTCCACAGGGCTGCAAAGTATGCCAGGGGATTATGTGTCTCGGGGTAGTCCAATGGGTATGAATATGGGACAGCCAAGCTATACCCCACCCCAGATGCCCCCCCATCCTGCTCAGCTGCGTCATGGCCCCCCCATGCATACCTACATTCCTGGACACCCTCACCACCCAGCGATGATGATGCATGGAGGACCACCCCACCCTGGAATGCCCATGTCAGCATCAAGCCCCACAATGCTTCATACCGGCGAGCCGGCAGTGAGCGGACAAGTGATGGACATTCATGCTCAGTAGCTTAAGGGAAATACGCACTGTCTGCAGCAACGGTAGATTTCAAACATTGTCTTTCTGCAATGACTATGGAGTTCTTGGCGTCAACTTTGGACCAAGGGACGTTCCGATTCTTCACAGGGACCCTGAAAAGCAGGAGAACACCAACCGAAGTCAGCTTCTGGGGACATGCTAAATACCTATATAAGACATTAAGAGAACAAAGAGTGAAATATTGTAAAATGCTATTATACTGTTATCCATATTACGTTGTTTCTTATAGATTTTTTAAAAAAAATGTGAAATTTTTCCACACTATGTGTGTTGTTTCCATAGCTCTTCACTTCCTCCAGAAGCCTCCTTACATTTAAAAAAGAAGCCTTACACTTACCCTGCAAATGACAGAAAGGGCTTATTTGCAGGATTTTTAGAGCATTAAAATAACTATGTCAGGCAGAAGAATCGTTCTTCTATCCTAGGATTTCAGCCATGCACACTCTCTCTCTCCTCTCTCCTCTCTCTGTCTTTCTTCCCTTTCTCTCCCTTTCTCCCCGTCTCTCTCCCTCTCTCTCTTTCTAGCCTGGGGCGTGAATTTGCATGTCTAATTCATTTACTCACCATATTTGAATTGGCCTGAACAGATGTAAATCGGGAAGGATGGGAAAAACTGCAGTCATCAACAATGATTAATCAGCTGTTGCAGGCAGTGTCTTAAGGAGACTGGTAGGAGGAAGCATGGAAACGGAAAGGCAGTGTATTTGAAGCCTAATTGTCACATCAGAGCATCCTTGTCCCCATGCAGCAACCACCACCTTGTACATCACTTCCTGTTTTATGCAGCTCGAAACATGGACTGAAGATTTATTTTTAATATGTTGACTTTCTTTCTGGGCAAGACATCGGTCATGTGTGCATTTTTTTTTTCCATAGTCCCATCATGGAACATTTATGTATACATTGTAAATAAATTTTGTGCAAAAAGGACTGGAAAAATGATCTGTATTATTGCAATTTTTTGTAAAAGTAGCAGTTTGGTATGAGTTGGCATGCATACAGATTTACTAAGTGGGATAAGCTAATTATACTTTTGTTGTGGTTAAACAAATGCTTGTTGATAGCCTTTTTCTATCAAGAAACCAAGGAGCTAATTATTATTAATAATAATCATTGCACACTGAGTCTTAGAGTTTCTGATTGAAACAGTTTGGATTGTATAATAACTCAAAGCCCAGTTGTAGTAGTTTGAGTGCAGTAATGAAATCTGAATCTAAAATAAAAACAAATTATTTTTTGTCATGGTGACTCCATTGCTTGCAAAATTTGTTTCCTGTCCCCCTTCAGTATTTGTAGCCATTCCATCCCAAATTGGGAGCTGAGCAGCTACAAAATTCAGCCAGCTCCAAAAATGTGCCTATCATTTGCTATTAAAATATCAGCTTCAAATTTGAAGAATGTGAAAGTAATGCTGTGCTGCGGAAAGAAACTTCCTTGGAACTTTCACTGTAAATTGTCAGGATGGGGACTGTTGCCTATTAATAAATGTAATATCACAGGGGATTATCAGACAAATTTGTAAGTAGTATTACCCCCTTCCACTAAATTGCACTGACAAATTTCTTTCTGGAGCTGAACACGCTAAAGAAGGGGGAAAAGAAAACTGGGAAAACATTGCCTGGGCAATGCATATTTGTAAGTAAATGACGTGTTGTTGCGAGGGGCTGCGGGACCTCTGTGAGCGGAGGCTGGTGCAGGCCATCCCCTCCTCATTAACCAATTTCCTCGCACAGCTGTACTTTCTGTGCCACAGCCAACGAGTTAAATAGCACCAAACAGCCTGGGTAGGCTGCGATAACTTCTCGTTTTCTTTCAATAAAATCGCAGGTATGTATATATATATATATATATAAAAGTTTCCTGGCGGTAGGAAAATTACACAAATATCTTAATTAAGGCAAAATCACGCAGCAGCCCCCCAACCCCTCCCAAGCCAGCCGGCACCCCCTGGCGGACCCGTGTCCAGGGGATGCTGCAGGGGCAGCTGCCCCCGGCCCGGGCTCTGGGTTCCCCCCCGAGGGTCCCCCATCGAGTGTCCGCCCCCGGCTGCGATGGGGCTAGGCAGGAGGCGGGGGCCGGGCAGGGCTGGGCAGGAGCGCAGGCAGGGCTAGGACAGGGTGCAGGCAGGATGCAGGCAGGGTGCAGGCAGGATGCGAGCTGGGCAGGGCTGGCGACAGGCAGCGCAGACCTTTCGGAATTAAGCGAGCCACCAAAATGGGGTCTTCCCCCTCTCTCCTCGCAGCTTGGATCTCCTCCCCCTCCACTTATTTTTTTAAACTCTTGAGGGGTTTTGTTTGTTTGTTTGTTAATTTAGAGGGTCGCTGTACCGCCAAACTGGCTGCATCTCCCGGCTCCCGCTTTGTGAGCCCGGAATAATGACACTTTTCTGCCAAAAGGTGCGTGAACGGGGCTCGCTTTTTTTGCTTTTTGGGGTTTTGGGGTTTTGTTTTGTGGTGTTTCGTTTTGTTTTTGTTTTTTTAAAGTTTCTGGAAAGACAAAAACAAACCGCCTTCTCACACGCGAGGGCACACGCGTCTTCCTCTTCGCAGCCGCAGAGAAGTGGGGCACAGACCTTCCTCCATCGGACCTTTTTTTTTTGGAGGAGGGGGCAGATTTTAAATTAAACCCACTATTATATCCCAAGACATTTAATCAGCTGTAATTATAACACATTCAAAATGAAGAATATGCCTTGACAGTATTTTTATTGTTATTGTTCATCGCATGATGTTAGACAGCTTCAGAGGCACAGGAAAGAGAAGTAAACGGGTTACAAATAGGGAATTATCCCTCGTTTAGCATTAAAATTCATTTAGATAAAATTGCCACAAACATTTAAATGGGGAGATTAGTTCCCCCTCACGCCTTATTGCACTCTCTCAATGGCTCCGTTAAGAACATTTTACACGTTGGAAATTCCGCCTTTTCGGGCCGCTCGCTGTTTCCTAGCTACCCTCCTTTCACCGCACCGGGGGAGGCCGCCGGGGGGGCTCAGGAGGGGCCGCCCGGCTGCGCCTCAGCGCTTCGCCCGGACCCCGGGGGCTGCGCGCCCCGCCAGAGTGTGCGCGGCGCTGCGCGGCGCTGCGCGGGGGGCGGGCGGCGGAGTTTGGGAGCGGGCGGAGTGGGGGGGCGCGGTTCGCCGCCCCGCTGTCCTGCCGCTGCCCGCTGCGGCGGAGCAGGAGCAGGAGCAGGAGGAGGAGGAGGAGAAGGAGGAGGAGGAAAGCCGGCTTCGACTGCCATCTCTTGGGGGCTCGGGAGAGTGCCGCGGGGGGCGGGGTGGGGGGCTCCGCGGCCGCCCGCGCAGTGCCCGCGGACATTGCGCGCCGACGGCCCCAAGTTTGTGCAGCCACCAGCGAGGGTCTATTCTCCCCGCTCTCCCTTTTCGAGCATTCCCAATTTCCCACGTCTCCCCTTTCGTGCCCCACTCCCGGGCGCTGCATCCCGCGGAGCCGGGTGCGCGAGTGCCGCTCAAGGCGGGCGCAACGCTTTGCTCCCCCCCATCGCCTGGGGAGGACAAGGGAACAGACCCGTCTGCGCGGTATTTGCGCGCATCGCTGCACGGGGCCTGCCCTGCGTCTGGTGGGAAAATCCACACCCCACGAGGTTGTGTTTTGTTTGTTTCGTTTCGTTATTTGGAGGGGGGCTGTGGGGGCGGGCAGCAAATCCCAGCCAGGCTCAGCGGGAAGGACCGAGCCCCTCGCCAGGCGGAAGGGCTTGTCTGGGGGTTTCCAGCCCCACGGTCCCGGACGTGCTTCCCCCAGCCACAGGTGCTTTTGGGCTCAGAAACGGCACTTTTCGGAGACGCGGTGTTCCGTGCTTTGGTGTGGAAACCCCCTCGGCCCGCGGTCCTGAACCCGCGTGGAAAACTGCAGGGTGTTTACTCCCTCCCCTGACCTTGCTGTGTCGCTCGGGATGATAAAAATATATAAATATAAAAACGCAAAGCAACGTTTTCGGAGCGCCGGGAGGAGGAGGCTGCCCCCGGCCGCAATCACGCGTGGGGCGGGGCAGCTCCGGCTGCCGCCGAGGTGCCGCCTGGAGGTGGCTGCTCAGCTCCGGGCCGGGCCGCTGCTTTTGTGTGTGACAGCCAGCAAACCTTCCCCGTCCCTTCAATCCGTGTGGAAATAACTGCGTGTCTGTGTGGCAGCTGCTTCTGAAGCCTCAACTAACTCTTTTGGAAGAGCAGAGGGAAAAGAGTGAAAGGCGAAAGAAAGACTGTTCATTTTTTTTCCTTTGGTGCCATTTTGGATGTCATCTGTTACCTTGGTGACTGTGCTCAGCCCCCAAAGCCCCTGGATTGTTAGGGGAAAAAAAAAAATAAAAAAAAAGCATGCTATTTCTGCACCGTCATTTATCACTGTCACCGCATAATGATTCCCCTCGCAGCTCCTTATTGATGTTTGTAATTGCATTATCTCATAAAGGGAGGGGGTGGCGGGCCGGGATGATCAATGGAGCCGCGCCGTGCATGCCGGGGTCAGGGGCTGCGGGAGGCGGCTGCCCGCCCCCCCAGATCCCCCCACCCCGGTCCCCGCCTGGCAGACAACAAGTCCCGGACACCGCCCGGAGCGCGGCCCCGGCAGCCGGCGTGCAGGGCAAGGGCATCTCCCAGGCGGGGTCGTCCTCCTGGGATACCCCAATTTGGGGAGGGGAAGGGGGGTCGGAGAAAAAAAAAATAAGGTCCACCGAGGGAATAATGAAAGTGGTTTTAATATTATTTGGGTGGGAAAAAAAGACACTCGGTAAATTCTCCCGCCTCCATCCCGAAGCGTTTGGCCGGGTACCTGCCTGGAGAGCGGCAGTGCGGGGGAGGTGGGCTGCGCTGGAGCTCCGCGGCCCCTCCGCGGGGGCCTGTTCCCCGGCAGCATCCCCGCGGAGCTCGGCCGCGGAGGATGCGCGGGGCCCCGCGGCGCGGTGCGGCGGTAGCCCGAGGAAAGGCCCGGAGGCGGGGAGCGCAGCGCAGGGACACGGTGGCAGCTCGGGGTGGGGGCAGGATGAGGACGGGCCCCCTCGGCAGGGAGGAGGAGGGGGCAGAAACGAGGCTCGTTTCCCGCATTTAGTTGTTTTTTACCGGTTTCTTCTCACCGCGGCGAAGCGGCGCCGAGCGCACTATAGAGAGGGCAGCGCTGCTAAAAACCCCCAAACCTGGGCAGCCAAGGGGGGCTTGTACCCCTCTCCCTTCTCTTCCCCCCTGCTTTATAAAGATTCCCAACGAAGTAAAGATTAACTCCTCTCCCCTCCTCCTTGCCGCACAAAATGAATTCCGTGTGCTGTGCCCAAAAGTTAAAAGAATTATTTCCCGTCCACTTTCCCAGAGGGTGAGCTAGCGCACCCCTAAACCCGGGACTTGGTGCACCCAAAGCCGAGCCTGTGTGAGCCAGGGCAGAAAGACGCTGAGTTTGCCACGGCCAATCCAGGCAGCCCCGCAGCCTCCCTTTAACGCGCAGCGCTAAACCGAGGGGAGCCAGCAAATCCTCCCCAGGTCCTTCCCCGCACTGATCAGCTCTCCCCCCAGGTTTCCCCCGCCTCACCCTTCCCTTTGGAAATTTAGCAACGCGTTAGTTTGGAAGTAATACACTTAGAGCCTAAGTGATACTGTTCTTTCACCTATATAAATATATTTTAGGAAGATCTTTCTGTATTTCCTGCAGGAACGAGGGTTGACGCTACCGTTAGCCCTGTGAAGAAACGCCGGTTGTCTGCTTTTACATAAACATTCGCTTTTCCAAATAAACTTTATAAGGATTTCAATTGGAAAGTAAAGCAGTCGGCACTGCGAAGCAGTGGGGCAAAGATGTTGCACTTGAAATTTAAAATGTGAACTAATCCAACTTAGCTATTTTTCCCCCTTTTCTGGTCTGATAGTTTGCAATCTGGAATTCCATACTTAAAAAATAATATTTAGTGCCATAGCCCACGGTTAAAATAGTGAAAAATTAGTCTCGTTTCAGAAATTATTTATTTATAGAACGAACATGATTAAAACATAAAAAACACACAAACTGCAGCTGCAACAAAAAAACCCCACCGTGATTTACGATTATTAAATCTTTGATTGCCATGTTAATGTTTCTTTTTCTACCTTTCATTTGCATTTTAATCTATCGAATCTTTACAATTTTGCTGCCTCCTACTCGAATGATTGATTACACATCTGAAAGAGAGAAAAAAAATACTAAGCTTTCTAGGCGAGCTTCTATTTTTCCTCCCCCCTTCCCTTTGCTGGTTAGCTTTCTGAAACCTTCCTCAACAATGTTAATGCAAGCAGGACAAATTAATTATGCTCTTTTAAATGTCAAAGGTATAAATAAAAATGCCCCCCCCCCCCTTTCCTTTCCTTTACCCCTCGCCCCAAATGGGAATATTTTTCCAAGCCGCTTGTTTTAAAAGCTAGAAGGAATCACCCTGGTAAAATATAATTAAAAGAAACATACGCGCACCATTCTGACTGTAAATAAGTATTATTGCGTGGACATTTACCCATGGAATAGCGAGGAAATTTAAAAAAAAAAAAAAAAGAAAAAGAAAATAAAACAGAGAAGCAGGGAGCGGAGGTGAGGGCTCCTGGCGCAGCCGCAGCGCTTCCTTTCGCCGCTGAGTCTCAGCTTTGGGGCAGATTCTCCCCCCACCCCAAAAAAAGAGGGGTGGTCAGGCAGCAGCCTCCGAGCAGAAAGGAACACCCCCGTGGGGTTCCCCCTTCCCCCGCTCCCCACGGGCCAAGGTGGGGGTTAGAAAGTCGGGGGATGGTGTATTAGCGGGGTGGGGGGTGATCCCCGGCAGGGCCCAGGTCTCACCTGCCGGGGATGCGCCCCAGGGGACAGAGGGTGCTCAGGCGGGGGTGCTCATAGGGGGACACCCAGCCGGGGGCTGCTAACGGGGAAGACCCACCCGGGGAGACACTGACCTGGAGGACATCCATAAGGGGACACCCATTCAGGGGATATTCCCCCCGAGGGGGAGCCCACGAAGGGACACCCACCCAGGGGATGCCTAGGCGGGGCGGCCCTCCTCGAGGCTGCCCACCCGGAGCACGGGGCTGAAGGCAGCCCGTGGGCAGAGCTGGCACCTGCGGAGGCCGAGGGAGGAGGGGGGATCCAGCGGGAAAAGGGGAAAAGAGCGGGCAGGGTGGGAGGGACCCAGACAGCGGCGCGGAGGCTCCGCACCTGCGGACGGGGAGAGACCGTGCGGGCCGGCGGGCAGGCAGGGAAGATTTAGAGGTGAAGAGATGGCAGATTGTTAAGAAAGTAATAGTAAGGTGTCCCATATACTACAGTTTTATTGTGGGGTAGTAACTACTAGATTTATTTATTGCTGAGGCTATATAATAAAGATAATGACCGCAAACGCAAGATAAATGCTTACGCCCATAGCTGGTCAATTCTTTTTTATTTAAGAGAATGATCCGGAGAGGTGAAAGTCATCTTCTCCCGACCACAATATCAGTCTTGGTTTCCACCAGGTTGTAAACATGACATGCAAATAAAGGAGCTGCTGCCGGGCACGGAGGGTTTGGGGTCGGGGGGTGGAGGGGTGCCCCCTCCCTTTGCTTTCTCCCTCGTCGGAGCACCCACAAAAGAGACAGCCGAGATGACACAACGGGGAAAAAGTCGCCCCACGTGGGGAGAAACAAATAAAAAAACCCCAAACAACAGAACACAAAACAATAAAGACACCCCCGCCCCAAGCCCTTGGAGAAATGGCTCTTGCGAAGGAGAAAAGCCCAGGGGAGCGGCCCCGGGGTGCCCCCGCACCCGCTGCCGCCTCCTCGCCCCAGCCCAGGGCGATCGTGTGGCAGCCCCACAATAAGCGCTTCTGCTCCGGGGTGCTTTGATCCCTGCACGGCCGGGAAAAAAAACACCTGACAGTGAGTTGAGGCGGGCGGGGGGAGAGCAGAAAAATAGAGAGAAAGAAGGGGAAGAAGAGGAAAAAAAATTTAAAAAAAATGGGAGAGAGAGAATAGAGTCATATAATTTCGTGGTTTGCGCGCAAGGGTAAAATTATAAGGTTGAAAAGTGCGAACAGTCCTCCTCAATCTTTTACAGCATCAGCGCTGCTCTCAGCCTTAACCAGAATCTCCCTTTCCAGCCGAACGTGAGTTATAATTTCCCCATCCTTCAGCCACTCTCCCCCGCAGGACGCGCATCTCCCGGGCAGCTCCCGGCTCCGCCAGCCCCGGCCGAGCGCGTCCCCCCTGCGCCCGCGCAAACAGCGCGCAACGCCGCGCTCTCTCCTCCCAGCGCGACAACGTGTCTCTCGCACTTCAAAGAGTGATAACCTAATTGTTTCCAGAGGTTAAAAGTAATTAAGCTGTATTAAAGGAACTTAAGTAACACCGGTTTGCCGCGCACTGGCTCTCCTTCTCCTTCAGAGGGTAAATAGGAGCCCCGTTTCTCGAAGAACTGCGTTAAAAATCGTGCATTTACGAAACGTATGCGAAAAATGTAAACAGATTTCGTTTTTAAAAGGGTACGAGTAAAGTGGTGGTAATTATGTATAATTAATGCTGAAGGGAAAATGAACACATAATAGGTTCCAAAGATTAAACCATCTGTAACTATCAGGGGAACTTTTAAAGTTTTATTTTTTCTTGTATTTTTTCTTGTATTTTTTCATTTTTTTTTCTTTTTCTTTCTTTTTTTTTTTTTTTTTAAATACATCTATTTCCTTTCGCTAAGGATTTTTAGATGTGAAAATTCAAGCTGATGTTTGCTTCTCTGAAATATTCTGATTCGAGGGAAAAAAATGCCTAAAAGGTTTCAGCAGTTCTCAGTCTACAACTTTGAAGATCATCCAATATAAAAATAAATTGAATGGTAATTTTAACCATTATTAATGTTTGTGGCATTTAATTTAGTTAGGTGCTGGCTTTCCATTTTTGATTACACCATAAGGAAGTTATTTTACTAAGAAATGTTAAGATAAAGTATAGGCATTCCCACACATTCTTTATATTTTTTTCTGGCGTGTATTTATTATGGTCTACTCAATCTATTTCAATTTCTAGGTCATGCATAATCACTGGAGCCTTTCTTTTTTTTTCCCAGCAACATATTTGCAAAGGTAGAACCAAACTGTGAAGATATAGGTCCTGCTTATCTGTACGTGACATTCCACGTGAAGGACTATACATTTAAATACATTTTTCCTACTACCTCAGATCGAGTTCACAGAAGTAGACCCAGTGCATTTAACATTTGCAAAGGTAGGAATGGATCTAGCTTTAGCAACACTAATAGATGTTGAGATGTTTGTGCAAGCTGTAACTTCTGTCAGACACTGCGCCTTTTCGATAACAGTAATTCTGAAGGTGTGAAGGTAGAGTTGTTAAACCTCATGTGTCAACGGACCAGTCGCCTCAACAGTGGTTTGCAGGGCTGGTGCCTAGAGAAAATAAATGCATCTGTGTAGAAAGAATAATTAAAGTTATCAGGAGCAGAGGCTTGAACTGCTTTGTTAACTCTTGCATCCACTTGAGAGGCAGAAATGATTCTGCTCCTCTCAGTCCTGGCTTCAGGTCTGGTTTTGCTGGGGTTCTGGCTGTTTGGGTTTGTGGGGGTTGTTTCTTCTTCTAGGGGGGAACGACAGATACTGGCAGTTCAAGACGAGGTTCAGATTGTCACTCCCACTCCCCAGTTACTATGTCTAGCTTGGAGAAGCAAATTTTTAAGCAACAGCGTTGCTTTTTGAAATCCACTGTACTGCAGTGGTTTATATACAGTTTAACCTTTCAAATTAATTCCCAGCCTTTTTCTCTAATGCAGAGGCCAAACAGCTGAGTTGCAGCTTGGCATTTCTGGCAAACCCAGCTGAAGGTGCTGAAGACCCTGAAGCAATAAAGGTTTTTTTTTTCTTCAGGGGTTATCTATGGAGTTTCACCCCTGGGGCAGCTTGTGTGCTGTTCCCTCCTCAGCCTACCTGGAGGAGGACGAGCTGAAGACAAATCCCAACCCGGTGACTCACCCAATAACTTTTCCTGAACGACATCCATGTTGTGCAGAGATCAAAGTGAGTGCTTGGGCAAACGTGTATCTGGGAAGGAGGTGGAGGAGAACAAGGCTCAGATGGGGATTGCAATCTCAGAAGCTTACTTTTGTGGGGGGGGGAAGAAAGTGGTTGTAAGGCCCAATGCAGGATGGGTACTCATAGAAGCTATATTGTCTTTCAGAGCTACAAAAGTCAGTTTGCTACTGAAATGCTCAGCTATTTTGCTGATAGTGAACAAGGCCAGAGTGTGCAGGCAGGTGCGATGATCCCTGGCATTGGCCAGCATCTTGCAAAGGTGCATTTAGCCAGCTCCTACTGGGTTCCTGGTAACCCACAGAAGACCAGAAACATTAACTTCATCCAGAGGCTTTTTCCCATGCCTGGGAATTCCTCTGCAAGGCCTCCCATGTTCAAAAAATCCTGTACCCCACCCCCACCCCGTGTCCTGGATGGTGATAAAGGACAAAAACCCCTACAGTTTGTCACTGTCTTTTACCACAGTAAATTAACAGCATACTTCCCTTTTCAATGCCTTTTGATGTGCTAATCATCACTCAGCCTGAGCAGCCACCTTATTCTTGCAGGGTACCTAATGTGTCCAAGTACAACTTGAACCAACAGTCAATGGGATTTTTGCCTTCCAGGGCTACTTTTGGGTGACACAGAGCCAATGGTGGGTGATGCTGCCTGATGGGCAGCAAACTGCCTTGGGGTGCCTCAGTTTCCCTTTTGTTGGGAAGTGCTTGGTGTCTTTCTCATCCCCTGGGGTTGTTGAGGTGCGTTGCTGCCCAGGGTTTGAGTTGCCACCACCAGCTTCTGGGAGCATCAAACCAGTGATGGAAAAGCAGGCCTGTTTTTTTCCTAAAATGCTGCTCTTCTAGCAGTCCCTGTGAGTGGGATTTCTATTCCTCTTCCCAGCCACTACCCACAGGGTTTTTTTGGTGATGTGTGGTAATGAAGCTGGCCTGGTAGAGCTCCCATACATCCTTGGGTCCCACCATGGAAGTCAGACTCAGCATTAATTTGCTGTGAACCCTACCCAGACTACAACAGAACTGGAAGCCATCACCTAAATTCTCTTTTCTGGCTGGATTGCTCTTTTTTTTCTTTCTAGGTTTTTTTTTCATCCTTTTCTGTATCTTAAAATTCCTTTGCCCAGAACAGAATTATCAACAGTCCTTGTTAACGAACGGATCAGCAACATCTTCCCTGATGGCATTAAAACCTCCTACCTAGCAAATTAGTCCTCCCAGTAACCTCCATCTCCTCTTACAAAATGTTTTCTTTATTGGAACGTGTTAGCAGTTTGTTACTTGCACTGACACTCTTGGCAGTAATTAGAGAGATGCCGAGGGGGGCACAGCCCTGGTTTGGACCCAGATTTAGCTTTCTGCTGAACTTGAGGAGTTGCCTGATGACTGAATCAGAGCCAGGACTTGCATTTCAATAGGACAATGCTGAACAGTGGCAAGCACTTGTTATGGGATTTTTTTTTGCCAGAACGTGATCTTCTCCTGACTCAGTGTCCCCATCCATATCAGAATGGAGTACAAGCCAGCACTGGAAAGTAAGGTGTCTGCTCAATTTAGCATCTGTCCTTGAGCCTCTGTTGAATCTGGCAGCAGTGGCTTGAGAGGTGACCGACCTCTCCTTTGATGCCACTGTGCCTGTATAATGGAGGGCATCAACCCATGGCAGCTGGAGGACAAAAGGAATCTCCTCTCCTAAGCTGGCCAGTGCCAAGCCACCAGCCCAGGCAGCTGGTGGTGTTCTTCAGCTCAGCTTTGGGATCATGGAAAGGGAGTGACCAAAGTGTGCAGTTCAGGCTTGCAATAGGAAAATGTCCTTTCTCTGTCGTAGACATATATCTCCTACTCAATGCCTGCCAGGAACAGAGCTGTGGTGCTTTACCAAACCCCTCTGCCAAGCAGAACCATGCAGCTGGCATAGGCATCCATCATTACAGGAGTCACCAGGCGCTGAGATGGGGGGTGTTCAGCAAGAATCATGTTGCCTACACCAGGAAACAGCAGATAGAGATGCCTCATTTTGGAGTAGAGGAAGGTCCCTCCAGACCCATGGAAGTAGCAGCCTGAGGCTCTGCAACATGCTTTTCACAGAGAGTCATTGTCCAAACGAGGAGCTGGTCATAGTGGGAACAGCCAAGGTGGAGGTCTTTGTCCTGGGGAGGAAGGAGCCCTTTTAAGCTCCCTGTTCCCAAGCTGGGCTGGGACAGCTGTGCTGTGGCTCCCCTCCCAGCTTCCTTCCCTCTGCCCTGATCACAAGCCCTGGGGGCTGTGCTGGAGGGACATCTTATCTTGTTTATATAATGCGAGTGTTGGAGGGTCAGCTCTTTTCCTTGGCAAAACATTCTCACGCCGGCAGGGCACACCTCTTCTGCGAGAGGCAGTGTAGGTACAGCTTGGGCTGGTCTCTTTTCTGGTGTCGGGGGGAAAGAGAAAATTGGCACAGGATAAAACAGGGACTTGTAACTCTTGGACACTTGGCTATAACTGGGAAGACTGGCTGTGGGTGGTGGGACGGCTTGGCAGCACCCTGCAGCTGGGGGCTCTTGCCCTTTCTTGGAAGAAGCACCCTGTTTTTCCCCAGCATGAGGACTGGGAAACTCTTGCAATGAAGAAACTGAGTGCAGAAAGAGTGTTTTTTTTTATTTTTAGCAGGCCTTTCTCGGCTTCTAAGCAAGGAGACATGCAGTCAGACAGAAGACCTTCTGTATTAGAGCAGAGCAAGGTCCTTGGCCCTCATCACTGGCCAAGCGATGCATCTGCTCACCTCTGACCAAAGAGGACTAGACACAACCCCATCAGCACTAATGAACATCTTTCTCAGAAAAGCCCTGGCCAGGAAGGTGAGACGGAGGAACACACCATAAAACCACCTCATCGGTGGTGCAGCCTTGCGATGGACGTGACCCCAATCAGCTTCAAATGGACTTTTTACGGCCTTGTATCACGACAGCCTGCCACACCCGCCTCCCTTCTCCCAGCCATGCTAGCCCCTTGGTAGGCAAATTGTGAGGCTGATAATCAATGATTTTTAGTGCATTTCTTGATTAAAACCACCATGGCTTCTGCTTTATAAAGTCCCAAACGCTTGGCTGATGCACAGTGTAATAAAAAAATGTATATACATATATGTACACAAACGCACACACACACACACACATATATATATATACACACACACATGTATATATTTTAGCCAACTAATCATGGGAATTCTCATTTTGCATCTAAATGTCTGTTCCAGTTTGGAGGCCTCCAAAGCTCCTAAAGTTCATGTCACTAAACCGTGTTATCATCTGAGCAAGGGAAGTGCAATCTTTTAGCACACAGATGCTGAGGAATTGTTGCTTGAGCAGTTTGTCATTCTTCACTAGCTTTTAGGATTAAATACCATTTAGTTGTTATAATTAGAAAAGCCCTTCAACAATAATAATATAAATAATCATGTAGAATTATAATTTTTATTGTCGGTAATGACAATACAACAATTCCTTCTTTTTTACTTCTTGAAACTACCTTTATGAACTAAGTTTCATGGAAGCAGTAAGCAAATATTATTCAGTGTCAACAAGCAGTATTTTTCTCCCCAGCAAAACTGGGAATGTTGAAATACAGAACAGCTGGGTTGAGCTTTCCAGAGAAGGGCTCTGATGTTGCTCTCCATATTCTCCGGGTGGAGAAGCCCTTGAGTTAGCTCAAGTCCCAGTTTGTGAAGCAATGAATATGTAGCCTAAGGTTTTTCTATGTGCGTATCTAGGTTGAAATACCACACTTCGAATTTTGGCTTGGGGAATTCCTCTTAGACCAGAGCAAAAAGAAACTTAGTGAAAGATTTGCTTTCTAGAACAGGTTGACCTTACAGCTATTTGGGAGGGTGAACTGTGCAATTCAGAGTACAGAAACCTCTGATTTATTAAAGATCTCCAAGGCCCATGATCCTTAATAAAAGGGGACTCAATCAAGGCTCCACTTGCTACAGCTAAAAGTTGGGGAATTTGTATGTTGATTGCTACCCAGGGCCTATAGATGGCTGTTTATTGTTGTCCAGAGACAAATTCAGCAGGAAATTTAAAGTGGTCCCCTGAAATAAAGGGGGCAACCCCAAATTACCCCCAGTGCAGAGGAGAGCAGGACTTGGTTTGTTCTTTCTATTTTCACATAGGCATGGTGGCTGCGTGATAGATGCGTGCCAGTATGAATGGCACATGGTTGCAGTAAGACATTAGACATCCTTCACAGAAATTGCTTTCTTAATACTTCCCTCTCTTTCTCAGCCTTGTCTGCTCTGTTGGGCTCAGTTATGGAAGTTTCTGTACTGGTGGTGTAAAAATCCACATAAATTGAGATGTGTAAGAAACAACTTGTAACTGAAACTACTCACTCTCTTACAGTACACATAATCAAAGAGGGTTGGTATTAACTTTATAGTTAGATGAAAAAAGGCTTTTGAAGGAGCTGAATGGAGCTGTTTGTTTTCCCTTTTGGAGCCGTGTTCCTCCAAGGCATGCTGTCATGCTCACCGGACCTGAGTTTTATGGGTTGGACTGGAGCCTTTGACAAAAGTGAATTTACTTTAAATGACTGAAATTAGATACTTATAATCCAAAGTAACAGCCTAGGGACTCTCTTGTGTATTATCCTTCACTCTGAGTCCTTTGCTTTTTAGTGTCAATGGAATAACTTGTTAAGAATGTAGAAATATAAAGCAATAATTCTGAAACCGAGAAGGAGCCAGACTAACTCTGTATTTTGCCAATACTTGTTATCTTCTTACTTAATATGATGATGTCTCTCCCAGAGGTAGCCACTTCAGGGCACAGTTTTGCCAAAATTCTGCTTTTGAAATTATTATTCAATTATTGTTTTGCTCTTCCAGATATCTAAGTGACACCACTGCTTTCCTTCTCTCCCAAGGAGGCAAGACATCCCTGGCATGGATGGGCATTCAGGTTAGAAAGCAGAAGAGAGATTTCCTGCTGCTGGTGGTGAGTGATTGGACACCCAATTTCCAGCCATTTTTTCCATGAAATTGAGGTATCCAGATCTCCTGTCAGCGAGCAACAATTTTTCGTAGAAATCTTATCACATACTGCACTCTTCCAAATCTCTGGGTCAGATGTTTCAACTGGTCTAAATTGGGGCAGTTTTATTGGCTTCAGAGACAGTTTATATCAACAGAGGATACAACTCTTTGTATTTCTAGCTTGGCAAGGTAAATAGCCTCCACATCACCCCACTTTTCATTCTCCTGCTTGTAGCATTAAGTTGTGTCTGTGTATGTCTATAGATGAAGGAGAGTTCATGTTTTTTCCCTAGATACCTGCATGCACACGCACACAGGCTAAACTGAACATGAAATGTTTTGGGTTGAATAGATGCTGTAACAATGGCAAGAAAAATCCTTAAACATATGGAAAATATTGGGACTGGCTTTCCAACTGAGCTGTTCTACTATTAATGGAGCATTTACTTGGGCGGCAGCGTACAACATGTGCCTGTTTCCCATCAATTGAAAGCAGAAAGTCGCACTAAGGTGCTCACTAAAACCACCAATGCTGTTCACATGGCTGAATAGAAACCCATGAAATTTATACCATGATTGGGTTTTGATGGATTTAAACTGCTTAACAGCAATTCTCTGTCATCCTACACTTGAGTGATCCAGCCCTATTTATCATGTTTCCTCATGTGCTGCTTCAGGAAGCCCTACCTGCATTTCTCTCTGTATCTCTACACAAGCATTTAAGGAATTTCGTGAGGGTTATTATTAACAGATTACCCAAGAGTCACCTTCACATGAGGGCAGAGAAATACCCTTACGCCGGTTTACACACAGGCTATGCTCCAGCCTGTAATCCGGGCTACGCACTTCGTGCTGTTAGACAAATGGGTATGCTACAGGATGCAGGAACAAGGAACTGCACAGTTTGAATGGGAAGTGCTACCTTGAAACATTTTCTTTCTGGTGTTGTTTGGCCTGCTGGTGTCTTGCCATGCAATGGGCTTGCAGGTCTTCCACCAGTTTTATAAGAATAATGACCTTTGGTTTAGGAGGCTGTACTTTTGGCACGTAAAGAAGTTGTAAAGGTTTTTTTAAGCGATAGAGCTGAGACAATCAGATGTCTCCTTAGTACCTACACCCTTGGCAGTAGGGCTTGTAACCTACTTTTATGAAGGGAAAAAAAGCAATGTATTAATTTACTGCCATTGCTGCATAGCGGGGTTTATGCATGCCTTACTGTTAATTGGAGATTATCACATCAGGGCTCTCCTATCACTAATAGAAAAAATTCCCTAATCGTGGAGCTTATAACCATTGCCAATCGGAAGGCCTCCTTCCCTTCATGCTTACTTTATAGAGCTCTGTAAAATATAAAAACCTGGGGCTATCCCTGAGAACAGGCTCAGGCACTGACACTGAGGTGGGATGTGGGATGTGGCTGGAGATGGACGTTATCAACACGTTGGACTGAGGAAGGTGGAAAAAAGAAAGTCCTGGTGAGATTCATCCTTTACTTTTTTTTCACTTAATGCCCCCCATGAGAAAGCACATGCTGGATCTGCATCCCACCACTGCTGGGCCAGCGGCTGCCTTTCCTCTGGCTCTTTCCACCTCCTGAGGAGCAGAGGGAAGTGTTGCACATGGTTCTGCTCTCCCCCTCCTCATCCTGTGCCTTCCTGCACGGTACGTCGCAGGCTCCCCACAGGTGAGGAGGTACAGGTGTGTCCCAGGCCCAACTGCAGAAATGTGGGGGAGAATTTGTTGTCCCTGATGGTGCATGGTCAGATTTTGTGGTTAGTGGCTGGACACAGATGGGCTGAGGGACGACCTCATTAATGTTTATATATTTATAAAGGGCGAGTGTCATGAGAATGGAGTCAGGCTCTTCTCGGTGACAAACAATGATAAGACAAGGGGTAATGCGTATAAACTGGAACACAAGAGATTCTGTCTAAGTTTGAGAAGAAGCTTCTTCATGGTGAGGGTGACGGAGCACTGGACCAGGCTGCCCAGGGGGGTTGTGGAGTCTCCTTCTCTGGAGACATTCAAAACCCACCTGGATACCTTCCTGTGTAACCCCATCTGGGTGCTCCTGCTCCGGCAGGGGGATTGGACTGGATGATCTTTTGAGGTCCCTTCCAATCTCTAACATTCTGTGATTCTGTAATCTTCGTTTGCCCTAAAAAGGGACTCTGGAGGCTGTTATGAGAATGCAAGTTTATTTACCTGCCCTTCCTGAGCTAGCTCAAATATTTATCAACTAAGAAACTTCCTCCAAGTCCAGTTTTAAAACTTATCTTTATGTCAAAACACAGCTCCATAGGCCAAATTTAGCACTGAAGGGGCATCATATGGATCATATGGAAGACTGGGAATAAATTTAATTAATGCATAGATTACAATGACCTATAAATGTCATTGTTTCATCTCAAAGATATATTGGTACTGTAATTTTTACTTAACTCTTTCAAAGGACCACATGTGAGCACCACTGAATGGATACGGAAATTATTTATACAGCATGTTAAAGGGACATTAAAGCATTTCATAGCATGTGGTAGGCCTCTCAGCAAGGCGAAAGACACAGATCAGCTATCCAGCTGTGGTGTGCTGCTTTGGCTGTGCCAAAGCCACCAGATGATACAGCTTTCCTGCCTGCCTGCCTCTAAAATAAATGTGAGTTGCATTCCCCAGGAAGGGGCTGGATGCGCAGGGATCCTGGTCTTTAAACGCACAGACAGGACGAGGGCAGGGGCTTCATTTTTTAGCCTTTAATGTCTTGTTCTGTGCCCTGGCTGTATTTTCTAGCACAGAGTTATTTGCTCAGTGTCAGGTAGGCACCAGCCTCTGCATGGCTGCTTTTTACGGGAAATCCAGCATCCCCCAGACATCAATGGCTTGTGGCTGCTGCCAACTTCAGTGATTGTAGTGGTTAGGAAACCTTTGTAGCTGTGCCTCTTCTGCAAAATAGTAATAATAATAATTAAAAAAAAAATAATAAAAAAGAGAGCAAGTATCCATCCTGTATGGGCTCCAGCTCCCCAGGGAGGTGGCCAGATCCTCTGCCCTCCTGCTGTATTTCTTCCGGCCTGGGGGTACCAACCACCCTTCCCTGAATCATGCCTTGGCAGTGAGAATAGGTTATATCTATCTCTATGCATCATATGTATATATGAAATACAGAAAGAAAATTTTATTTTTATATATGTGCAAAATGTATGCACTACCTATATTCAATATAGATATAAACAAACAAAAATATCTATATACACATGAAGGGAAGGCTAACATGGATCGAAGCCCTGCCAGGACATAGGTGTGTATGCACCTCCTGTTACAGAAAATAATGACCATGAACTATGGCAGCAACCTGGAGAAGCCTTCTGGTGACATCATAAACCAGCTGAGCTTTGCCCTCTGGGTTTATGATGATGTCATCAGAATGCCTTGATAGAGAGTATCTTTAACCTCTCAATTCACACTTGACCATCATTTATTTGATAATCCATATGCTGGGTGACACAGTTAACTGGTTCATACACTGAATCCAGAGTGGTGTGTGTGGTCCAGTGCCGCCTTCCTCTCCATGAAGCCTTGACAGGGGCTGGGAGGCAGAGCCTATATTTTTGATACAAACCTGAGATCAAGTTTGATTAAAGATTTGAGCTGACATCTAACCTCCCGAGTGTCTAAATGGCTTGGGAGAGGTTTTCCAGAGGGTAAGAAGAGTGATTTTTTATGATACTGAGATACTGATGGCCTGAGTGGTGCCCACAAGATGGACAGAGCTGCTTGTGGTCCAGTTTTGGTCCTGGCCCTAAGGTGAGGTCTTAAAACCTAAGTGCAATTTCAAGTGCCTAAAAATATCCCCCAAAATACAACCATAGTGTCTTTTGAAAACTTGTCTGTGGCTCCATTGGACCCTGGGACCCCAATCACATCAGCCGTTTGGAAAATCATATGCAATGTGTATTCCAGGCAGCCTGCACTGACGTTAAACTGCATGCTCAGCATATAGATGATCATGACCACGGCTAGAGGGAAAAGAAACTTGCATCATATTTATCAGAACGGCCACAAAGTGAGGTTGGGTAACATGTTCAGTAGGATTAAAAAACAACAACAAAAAAGTCAGCAGGAAAGTTTATATTCAACTTTAACTATATTTGGCATTGTGATATTCTTCTTTCCGATTTACATGCTGGAGAAGATTGTAATGCAACAACACTGCTGCTGTGAGTACTCTTTGGCTGGCACCTTCACTTTTAAAACAATGTGGTCAGATTGATTTTTGTTGAAGATTGCAGAAGTTCTAAACAAGACGGAGATGCCTGCAAACTGATCTGATTGTAGTGATGGCAGCAGGAAGCCCAAACTTACAGTTGGTGCAGGGATTTCATACAAAACAAGTTTTGGGTCGACTACATATTTGTATAGCAAAAAAAAAGAAGGAAAAATAAATATTATTAAAAAAATAGAAAAGAAAAAATACTGTATAAGTTCCTGGGAACCATAGGTTCCTCCCTCAAATTCCTGTATATTAGTAGGGTATAAAAAGGTATCAGTTTCTGAAGTAACCATAACAACGTGTTTTCATGAGTTCCCATTGAGAAGCCAAAAACCTTTGTGAGCAGTAAATCAACCAGTTTATATCTCTGAACTTAAATTTTTTATTGGTTACTGATTAACTTAACTGTGCTGCCTGACAAATCTTTGTAATAAATAAGCTAACCAGCAAGCCCTTAAAAAAATGCAGCTAACTTTGTTTAAAGCACTATCACTGAAACATGCTGTACATTACAATGAATTTGTCAGTCAGCGTGTGGTCAGGCGCATGTTTGAACATGGATCTAAACCCCAGAAACTGCAAGACATGGAGTTATTAAAAAAAGATCCCTCTGCAACTACTTTAAATACATATATGTGTTTGTATTTATCAGCAGTGTTCTGAGGTGCAAAATAATTAGTAACTACTAATTAGCGTAGTCCTTCTGAAGGAATATAGAGGGAGAATGTCTAATATTGACTGTCGGTGCTGGGGTTGTCTGTGCTAAAGGTGATGTGGTAACAGCATGAAGTAATACATGTAAATTGTGGATTTTAGGTATTTGGTCTATGTGCATCCTGAAAATGTACATCCTTGCTGAGGTCAGGATCTTGCTGGCTATATTTTGGGAGGCTTTTATCTTTGTTTCCTGCTTTTGTGAAAGGCTTATGTGAATTGTTGGCTTCTACAATAAGACTACATTTAAATTAATTAAACTATCGACAGTTAAATTGTACTAAGTAGCTTCGATATATAAGATGATTCCCATATTTTTTTCCATGCAAAAAAATCTGAGGAACTTTGTTCTAAACATCTGTCTGGGCAGATGTCAAAATGCAGAGTGTTACTGCATTAGACTGTGTGAGTATATGACACCATGTTATTACTCTTAGCTTAAATATTCACAATGGATTTTATGATCTATTTAAAAGAAACCTTTGATGGGAATGTAAACTCTTATCTTTTGTCATACAATAAGCATCTTTGTGGAACTAATTCTAGAGTAAATATTGAAAAATAACACAATGTTTTCTACATTTTATTCACAGCACATGAATATTTATACGGAGGGAATTACGGATATGTGACAGCAGAAGAGATTTGGCAGATTTTCTTTGAAAGTGAATTTTGGTGAATAAACTCCATTTGAAGTAAGATCGTATTGTTCCGAATTGCTCTGGATAAAATCATAAACTTTGAGCTGTACATTAGCCAGCTGATTATAATCTAGTGCAATAATCTGCATTTCTTCAAGAAATGAGAGAGAGACAGTGTCAAGTACGTTACAAATCCAATAGTAATTCAGGGAACTGAGCTAGAATGAAGCAATGCTTATAACACTAATATTCCAGAAACATGTTGTTTAATTTTTTTTCCAGATTGCATGTATTAACCCATTTTATGAACCTGTCTATAACCTTGATTCAATAAACCATTCCTATTCAGCAGAGCTCTAAAGCATATGTTTGCCTTTAAACACATGCTTAAATCCCATTGACTTTTTAATGCTTAAAGTTAAGCATGTGCTTAGATGTTTTTGCTTGGCTCTGCAAATAAATAAATAAATATGAAAAAAGAGTGTTCTGGGAAAAAGAAAGCAATAAAGGATGAAATTTTTAAAAGCTTAAAATAAGAAAACAAACCACCAAACTGTTCATTTCCCCCTCTGCTCTCGAAAAACCTGCAAACTATTTTTAACTAAATACCTGAAACAAACAGAAACGATTTTCATGCCTTATTTTGGAGCAAACTTGGACCTGAAATCGCAGACACTCTCTGCCAAAGAGGCGAACAATAGTGGGAATATCTCGCTGTTTGCTTAATGAGCAATGAATGGAAGTGTGAAGGTGAAAAGACAGATTCTGGGTTTGAGAGTGACAAGGTGAGACTGCTTCTTTATCACACCTTTCTTTTTTTAAACTCAAGCATCATTTTCAAGGCAGTAAAAAAAAATATATATATACATATATATATAAAATCTGTGGCTGGGAATTGCTCCATAGCTCGCAGCCAACTGATTTGCGTTTACTCCCATTGCTTGCTTCATGGGAAATGTCAACTTGCTACAGAAAGTTTTAATTGGTTTATGAGTGATATATTCAAGCTGCTTATTTCCTAAAACATCTGTTTTTGTTTTAGCTCCCCAATGTCAAATGGTTGGTGATATCCCAAGGTAGCACACTGTTTCCAAGCCATATTTCCTGGGGTATCTATCAATAAAAAGCCCCTTAAATTGAGCATAATGAAATTACTACAAGGTAGTTGAGAAGTCTCCAGAATCAAGATATCAAAACGTCCCTATTCCCATTATTTTTTTCCATATTGCTTGTGATTGACTGCTTTTGGGGCTTGGAGGAAGAAAGCCATGAGAGTTATGGCTTATGTCATCTTCTCCCCCTCTGCCCCCTACCTCTCTGATGGCCTTGAGCAAGTCTAATTTGTATTGTTATGGAAATTGGAATTAAGCCAGGGGAAGCACAAGCCTCGTGCTGCACCCAATGGCAAAATCCAGTCATTTTTCTACTTGGTGGACAGGGAGACTACAATTTGTTTGAAGATCTGTCTGCTCCATGTGACAACAGGAGTCCTAATGTAAACAGGCAATTGTGAGAGCTAAAAATGAGCAAAACATTCATAAGAGGTTTTCATCTGCATGAACACAAAAAAAATTCCTTGGTTTCCCACCACCCTGTGGCTTCAGCCAGGAATGGCAAAAAAGATTTCTATAAAGTAACTATGGCTTCCAATAACTGAACATATGCAAGTGTCTTCTATTTTGTTCATAAAACATAGTAGATTTGCAATATTTATCTAGTAGGTGGCCCAAAACCTGATTGGCTCTATTTCCATCCATCATTTATTGTGAATTTTGTGTTTAAACTTTTGGGGAATGGAATGCTTGAAAAGTTTTTTCCTGAGTTTAAGCAAGCAAATTTGAGGCAGAGGCGGTCCAACCAAAACCGGTCAAAACAAAGCCCACCCTGAGACTAAATCAGTTAAGTATTATTTTTCAAAATAATCCTAAAAGCAGAAGACAGGGGAGGGAAAAAAAAAATAAAAAGAAAAGTTTGCAGATTAACTTTCTTACCAAACTCATTTGCGCCTGAACAAAATGAAGTTATAAGGATAAAATTCTCAGCAGATTTGCACAGCACAGTAATAGCCTTTATGCTTGGAAATTTATGGGCCATGGACAGTTTATAAGAAACGATGTAGTTCATCAGAGAAGCAGACTGATGGAGCACATGGGAGCATTCTGAGCAGGAAGTTGGGTTTTGGAATAATACTTACTTTGATAGAGTTGTTTTGTTAGCTAAGTAAAACAGTAGGGAAGCCAATGGCCACTTAGGCTTCAAACATAAATATATATTTATAAGTCACCCAGCTGCTTAATTGAGATCTCTAGTGTTTTCCCTAAGTATATCTTATCCAAAAAAACAGTGGTGCAGAAAATAACAACAGCAGCAAAGACCTACTGTAGGCTGAGGTTCATTTAATCAGTCAGTAGTAGTTAGGGGGAAAATGGAGCATTATTTTAGGGGCAGATCTGTTGAGGCTCATGAAGGCTCTTCAGCCCAAGTGGCAGCTAGATTAAGCTCAAATTGCTCTCTAGCAATTGCCTCCCCAAGAAGCAGCACAATAGATGCCCTTGCCATACTTCTGATCTATCTTGGTGGCTTTTCCTCTAGAAGAGTCCAGCATAACTTGTATCTGAGTAGCATTACCAAGCACTTGCAACCCAGTTTGGAAAGATAAATGCTGGGGTTCTTGCCAGATGCTGGTTGTGTTGGCCGTCGAGGGCGAGGGAAGTACATGGGGCTTCAAAATGTTCTCCAAGGGAGATTATACAGGGGATGGTTCATTAAATTTGAGTGAAGAACTGGAAAATAAGATTTCACACTCTTAAGCTTCAATGGCCCAGGTGAATTTGGGATCTCTGGAAAATCTTGAGGAAATTTTGCAAATTGTGAGGAGCTTCAGGAAATACTCTGGAGTTTTTTGCAAGGTTGTTTTATTCTTGAAGCATATCTCTCAAGTGTGGTAGAAGGTAGTGCCCCCCACTCCGAGCACCCTCGGGCACCAGCCAGCTCTCAAAAGGCATGTCTGGTTCTATTGTGGAATTTGAGATGGGCAGATGTTGGAATCTTGGGCTTGGCTTCAGCACTCCTACAGTCAGAGTGCTTCTCAGACCCCTGTTTGATTGAGAGAAATGGTTTTAATACGTCTTCTACCTTCCAGGTGAACATCCTAGCTTTGAGGCTGGTGAATATTTGCATGTGTGACTCTTGGTCTTTCCTGATGCAATTGTTTTCCCCTTCATAGACAGTTTATTATCAGTTGAAACCAAGTCTTTGACATCTCCTAGATTTGAGCTTGAGGTGCGACCTGAGCAAGACTTGAGGGTTGAATTTTCTCTCCCTCCTTCTCTCTGCCTCCCTCCCTCTCTCTCTCATCAGGAGGTAGGGCTGAACTGGCTTTGGTGTGAATCTTACTTCTTACGCATCTATCCCTTCCTCTAACAGGGGTACCCACATCCTCCGATAAAGTCTAACTTTAGCAAGGTGTCTCTGCTCAACCAGGGCTTTAAGTACAGGTCAAGATTTAAATACTTGCTACAATAATTTACTTAATTGGGACTCCACAAGCATTAGAGGACCTTACTAGGAAAACCTGACAGATTTGTGAAGAAACATGATGGCTGAGTACTGCTAAGAACTGCTTGCTAAGCAGCAACATATCACAAACATGTTCATCTTGGCCATCTTCTGGGGCAGTAGAGGCCACTCGTGCAGCTGGTGGTCCTGGCACCATCTCATATATTCACCACAATGCCCAGTGGCTAGAAAGATGCTTTCGGCTGATCGCCTTTAATTTCTCTTTTCCCCTCCCAGCTCTCAAGTATATTTGTGTTCAAACCAGGGTTTGCTCCTTATCATGTTTGCAGCCCATTTCCTCCTCCTGTTTTATAGGCAGTGAAGTCTAAATGGTAAATTAGTGACATCTTCATTATTATGGCAGTAGAGCGCAGTGCCATCCTAATGCTATTCGCTGTAGGAGTGAGCAGAAGGGGAAGCTAGGATGGAAACGATAACAACTGTATTCCAGAATAATAACTGAAATGATAGGCAAAAAACTGCTGTGCTGCTCTCTGGCTTTTCCTGTAGCTTTGTTACATCAGTTGAAAACATCTTTGGAGAACATTGGTTCACTTCAAAACTGTCCTCCTTTCTCGAGGTGTAGCTGAGTTTATTCATAGCTGCTGAGCCAGGCATCTGGAAATAGAAACTGTTATTTTGGAGAACTTGGCTTGCTGAGGGGTTGGACTCGGGGGGAGTGGCTCTCCAGATTTATAAAGAGCTCTTCCACCGCTGTTCACACCTTCCTTGGGAGAAATGCTGGCAGTAAAACTGCCCTAGAGCTTACCAGAGAGTAGGAGCCAGATGTGGCAGTGATTTGCTACTCTTCCTTTCTTGTGTGAAGCAGGGGAAACCTTACAACGTTGGGTTGTTTATTTTGTTTGGTGGCACTTGCCCACAAAGTAGGGAGGGGGAATCTTAAATAATATCGTGGTTCGGGCAGCTCAAAGGTGTTGAAAAGAGCTGTGTGAAATCAGTTTATAGCATTTTAAAATGTGGTTTTGGCAAAGCCAAACTGACAGGTTCATTTGCCATCCCACAGAGGTTGCTTTTGAGCTCCAAGTTTGTCCAAGACTTGAACCTGTCTATGGACATCAGACAAATCTTGTCATTGCTGGAGTGAAACTGTGGGATTCGATAGTTCTCCCCTCATCTAACCCCCATTTCTGACTCTCATGGGCACAGCAGTGTGGCTTCTGAAATGTGTGCTGAAGCCTGCCTTTGCTCTTGTACTAGAAAGGGATGTCCATGCCATGCTTAACACTACTGGCAATCTGGTCCTTCCACTGAGTAAACGGGGGTTTTAGCTCTGTTACTTTTTTGAGGCACCATCAGCTGCAAAAACTCCTGTGCCTGAATTCAGGAGAGTTTTCCCTCTTCAAAATTTGGGTCTTAGTTTGTTCTGGGACAGATGTCACACATCCTGTAACTTTTTCATTTGAAGGAATGAGCAAATAAATTAAGCACTTCTGGTCCCAAGTGGCTTGGTAAGTTGGAGGGGTATTGGCAGCTGGGAACAGGCCAGCATGGCTGAAGCAGATCCCAGGGACCAGCAGTGCTGTCTCCACACTTGCACCAGCAAACATGAGATACAACCCTGCAGAGCTGACTCTTGGAAGCTTGGACCCACACCTTTGTCCCTGTGTCACTGAGCAAAGCTGCCTCCTGCCTAATTTTATAGGCTTACCATTTTGCAGTTGTTTGCTCGCTTATGGTTTGATGCCTATGGTTTTGACTAAATGCAAGTTTACTTTTTCAAGTCAGGGTGGAAGAATTTGCTTTACTCACTTTTTGCTCACTTGGGATTTCTTTTTTTTTCTTTGAATTAGAGGCCTTATTTTAATTAATATTTTAATATTGTTCAATTCGAACAAAGCCTTGGTTTGTATCCAGAAGAAACACAGACCTATAAAACCAACAAATGAGGTAGAAAGAAAACAACTGGACATTTGTGAGGAGGAAGACCTTCATGCTGAAAGTGCATCACAGCACTGGCCTTTGCGTGACTGTCTGAGCACAACGCTGACATGCCAGTCAGTCAAAAGCAGGAAGCAAAATTTAAACAAATGAGTTTATATAACTACTGGTTGGTAGTAACATCATCTACCTTTCTGCTTTCCTGTCCAGGAGTCTCATTTTTGGGGGTGCTGCTCATTGCTAGGTGGGAGCTGCAAAGGCACTGGCATGCTGGCCATGTGCCTCTGCAGCACAACTCACAGTCAGCCCTCACCCTGAATTTCCCAAATCTTGCTCCTATTCCCCAGGAGTCACTGACATGACAGAGGGTCTGGCGATGGGACAGCTGGCACAGCTCAAAGGTGTTGTAGCTGTTGTGGCAACCATCTGACTCAAGGACATGTTGTCTGGCTCTCTCTGCTGCTCTTGTGGTCTCTTGCTCTTCTTTCTCTTCATGTGGCATGTCGTCTTCAGTGTTTTCATCCTGCCTTTGGTGTGTCAAAGAGTCAACTGTGTCAGATGTTTTATTAGTACTTTTTTTCTTTACCCTGCAAGTGAACCCGGTCTCCTGGGAAATATGGGCTGAGCCCAAAAGACATTAACATGCCTGCCAAAATGTCATTTTTTGAACCTACGGACGGAAGGATAAAAAAAAAAAAAAAGCAGAAAGAGGGATCATCTCACCACAGGTACAGCCACGTTTTGAGACTTTCATCACAATTATAAGGTAGATTTTCTGAAATGATAGGAGCTACTGCAGAAGTAGTGTTGCAGAAGTCATGGTAAGTGGTGCTGGAAGAGACCTTAAGAGGTCACCACGTCCGAACCTTTACCTACACAGAAACAGCCATTCCTCAACTAGACCAAAAACCAGAGGCTAGTATGCACAGCCCTGTTTGGACTCCATCCCTCTGAATTCAGTCATACCCAAACACTAAAAAAAGGCAGACTTTTAAATGAATGGTGTGCTCTTCCAACCCATTGATCCATTGTAGTATCAGCACCAGGCCCAGTGAAATAAGAAGCATGTAACTCTCCTTTGTCGTAGTCTTTCTCAGTTTCACAGCTTGACAACTTTACACTGCTGCCATGATACCATCCAGGGTCCACCACCGCTTCAGCATTCAAGAAGACCATGTTTGTTTTCTGGGTGGTTTTAAGCCATCCTGGCTGATTTTCCTGTGGATGTGTTGATTTCTGCAGGAGCCATTCAGCATGTGCCCGTGACCTCCCATCACTAAGCACCCATCAGCTGGAGGTGGCCAGACCTTTGCAGGAGATATGGAGATTTGGGTTTTTTTTGTCTTTTGGATGCTTCAACATTAGGTGAAGCCCAGAGCTTGCTTGTACCTCAGATCCCATGGTGGCCTTCCAGGCATTCCCACTGGAGGTGTAGGATATGGCAGTCAGGAGTAGAGAAACGTCACATGAGTAAACAAATACATAGCAGGCAACATAGCTTCCCAATGAGTTTGCCAGCAGGTGCTCTTGGCCTGTCAGGTGTGGGAAATTGCAGCCCTAAGGGTGATATCAGGCAAGCTTTGCTCCTCTGCCAGGAGAGATTGGTAAATGCCAGGTTGGCACCAACTTGGGTTTCCAGCAAGTGGGAGAATAGCAGGAACTGAAGCTCCCGGTGGTGGTTGTGGTTGACTGCTCCAGCAAAGGCATCACACACTGGAGAGTGGAGGAAAGAAAAAACCTCTCCTTTTCCAGGGAATCTAATTGCTCTGAGTGGTGACTGGAGGGGTCCTGCAATGCATTTCATGGGAGTTTACATAGTTCTGGATCCTCTACCACTTAGAATGGAAAAAAGAAAGCCAATCTGTTTGATCAGGCCTCTCCCACTTGATATGTGTATTGGATTCTACATTAAAGCTTTTAACAGTTACGTACACATCTGAGTTGGAGCTATTGTTAGCCCATGTGATGGATTAAGATCAAGAATGTTAATGTTATCCAAAGGAACGCTTTTTAATGTATATTGCAATTGTATAAACAGGGTCACCAGAGCTAAATGGGATGTCAATGACCTATGAAGATCATAAAGTAAACAAAAGATCTTAAAATAAGCATGTAACCTGAACACGTCGGGGATTGTTGTATATCAAAGGCATTTGCTTATATAAAGTAAGGGAAAATTACTTACGGGTAATGTTGTTTGCCACAAGTCTACCTCTTGCCTGTTCTACAAAGGAAACCTACCCGGAGGGACTGGGGTATGTCTCCATCTACCAGGAAGCACCGAGCCCCTGGGCCCCGACCGAGCAGAGTGGAGCTTTTGTACATGCTTAATAAACACACACTTAAATCCCAGGGAGCAGCGATAAGCTGTCATCGCTGGTGAACAGTAAGGCTCCTCCAGCCCTCATTGGAGAAAGAGTGAGGACGACTCCACCAAACATTGCTGCTAGGCGTGTTTCTGAGCCCTGGTGACACAGGGAGACCATGGCAGGTCCATGAGGCCAGCCAGCTGAGTGGGAATTAGCATACACCAGATGGTCGAAAAGACTGTGAAGGGACTAGGAGTTTTCATTAGCATTTCCCTTCTTCTGCATTATTTGGATTAAAGAGTAGGGGCTTTTTTGGTTTATATTTTTTCTTACTATTATTGCTATGGGAGGGTTATCCCATTGTTCAACATGCCCTAACCCACAGGGGCTTAAGGGATTTCTTGTGAAATAGTAGGGTTAAAATCAGATATTTTAAGAAGAAGAGGGCTATCCTGGGATCTTCTTGTCCCATCCTTGCTGCAGTTGGTCATCCGGTCAAAGTGCAGATGTCTCCTCACTGAATTTCATGGTATCTTCTGCAAGCTGCTTCTCCAGTTTTGAGTTCTAATCCTGTTCTTACAGACTCTCCCAGTCTGGTCCCCTCTGCAAATTTAGTAAGTATATTCTATCCCATTAGTTGGAGCACTCAAATAAATAATAGCCAGGGCTGGGAGTGACCCTGGAGAATGGTTTTGCCGTTGTGACTGGGAATAATAGAGAATACCTTCCTGGGAATGGGTTTAAGAAGTTGTTTTACACTTAGCCCAAAATAGTTCTATCTAGACCATGTTTTTCCTGATTTGTTTATGAGAATGTCATAAGGAACAGTTTACTAAAGTTGTAGTATGTGATACATATTGCTCTTTCTGTACAGGCTGTTATGCTATCGCAGGAGGAAATTCTATTAGTCTGATTATATTTGTTCTTGGAAAAAGTCTGTGCTGGCCAGTCCACATTTTCTTGTTATCGTCTAGGTTGTTTTCAGATTATTTTCTTGTTCCAGATTTTTTTTTCTTTCTAGCAGGTTTTGAATTACTGTTCTAGAGTACCCTGGCTCTTTAAAACAAAACAAAATGAAACAAAACGAATAAACAAAATAATAAGTAAAAAAAGACCCAGAAACAACCCAGTGTATGTGAAATGAAACTTGGTGCCTGTGGTAGGGCAGGTCGAAGCCCTCTTCCCTGAATAGCCAGGCACTGGGACCAAGGGAGATGACTGCTCCCAGTTGCTGGCCATAAATGATCCCTTTGCCTGCGGCCCTGACCCTGATCTGTACCATGTGTATCCAATCTTGCATCCCTGCCAGGACTAAGCTTGCAAATACAACCCTAAGACAGCGCAATGCTGCCACTGAGGAGTAAGGGACTGTGAAGCTTCTGTTCCCCGTGACTTGTTGCCTCTTTTCACATCTAGCAGACCATTTCTATGGCCTTTCTCTTCCCTTTCATCACGGGTAGGGATTTGGGGTCTTGGTGCCATAAGCTGCTCAGGGAGGCCAATATCCAAGAGCTATTCACACCACCTCTGGGGTTTTGCTGCCATCTCAGCTGCCCCAAACAAACTCCTACATGGTCTATACCTTGCATGTCCCATGATTGCTCCCCCAATTGCTCTCCCTTTCCCATGGGTAGGAAGGTGTGTCCAAGGGAGAGGAGACCCGAGAACCAAGTTCTTCCCTATGTTGTGAGTATGAACCTTCTTCCACTTCTTGGGAGAAAGTTATTGATGTTTAAAGTGGTTGCTTTGGTTGCCAACTGCCCAGCAGCATCCCTCATTGTTCCCATGTTATCTCCGGGGGTTTCTTTGTTTTAGTGTAATTTGGTTTTTTGTTTGTTTTGGAGAAAGTTAGTTTCCATTTACCTTTGGGAATTTTCTGTTAAGTTAATGTGAGCTGGAATGTCAGAGTTTCAGAAAGATGACATAGAGAAATATTGGTTTATCCCTTGGCTACTGGAAAAAGTTCACAACATTGATAGACGTTTGCTTTTATGTTTCCCATTAGGTGTGGGCATATAGTTTTGATTTCTTTCTGAGATATATGTACCAATGCACCACAAAGGAATGTAAATTACCCATGTAGAGAACAGTCTTTGCTACTTGAGCAAGCTCTTCATAGCATGCAAAAATTCAGCTGTTCTCCATTACAGATATTACGATAGTAATCAGCAATTTAAAACTCTTTCAATAATTGTTAGCCCAAAAGGTTTTGTTTATTTGTTTACTGGCATTGAATGACGGTTATTAGCAGTTCTGAATGACATTCAGCATTCATTTTGCAGCTCTGTCTGTTTTCAAATATTTGGGGATGTCCTTGTTAGGATGTTTTCAATGCAATTTCATTCACAGCAATTCCAAAGCATGCACGCTGTATGTGATCAATTAATTACCGCTTGTAATCAAAATTTTTCTTAACATGCGGAAACACAGACAGCAAATATGCTTTAAAATGTCTTTGTTTTGTCAGGAAACGACCTCCCAATGCGCTTTAAAATATGTAAATAGGTTTGTGCTCTATGATGAAGCATTGCTGTGTTGTTTATCTAGAGAAAGACTCCTCTGTGGAAGGGATATAGTGACTAACACTTTTCATAAATTAATAGTGTGGCTGGCGTCCGTGTGCTGTAGCCTTGGTTCTCCTGACTTCAGGGACTCTGATAGTGGATGTAATAGCTACTGTCTTGAGTTTTCTGGTGAATATGTAGGGCTGGAAACACAGCAGGTGCTTAGGAGGAATTACAGGGTTACTAAGGGAGGGGACCAAAGAAAGCTCTCAGCTGATTATATTACTTCCCTTGCTGGTAGAAATAAAACACGTTTTCTTAAACTAGTGACTTTGTAGCAACGTTCAAATGTGAGTGGAAATGAAGTATCAAACCTTTTCAGTTGTTTATGTCCACCCCAGGTGGTTCAAGGTGCTACTTCTGCTGTGGTTTGCATGATGCCTACACAATAACTTTTCCTGAGAAAGTAACCACTAAACTGGAATAAACCCGATTGAAGTGGGAGGTGAGTTTTGGGGTTAAGGTAAAGAGTTGTTTGGCAAAGGTTAAATTATCTCCTATCTGGCCATCATAGGGCTTTTCCTGTTTGTTTGTCTACATCATCTCCCAAAATATCTGGTGCTGGCCTTTGTCAAGATAGAATAATCCACAGGTTAGATCCTGTGTGGTCTTGTCTGTTGGGGAGAAAGGGCGTTCGGATAAGTTAAGTAGCTGCAAGCTGCAGAAAGGGTTGGTCTTGAAGGGAGTTTTCAGCTGAAGATGGATGAGCTCCCCTGCTTCATGGACCCATTCCCCCTGTTACCTGATTGCTTTATGACATGCTGGCAGTCGCCTTAGCTGGGCTCTTGCTGCGAGACAGTCAGCACTGCACTCACAGCACCGCAGGAAAATAAACCCATTCAGACCAAGTAAAGCACTTGGAAAAACACGCAGATGTCCTTTTTTTTTTTTTTTTTAGTGGATTTTTCTTTTTTTTTTGGTGGGTCCTGAGTTGTGCTTCCTCTTAAGCTTTGAATACAAAGACCTTTTTGTGAAGGTTGTCAGCCTTTGCACTAGCTTTGGCAATTTTCTTCTGACACCACTATCATAGAGAAGGAGAGAGGAAGGGGCTGATGACAGGAGCCCATTAATTAAAATTAGAGACTGTTTTAATTTTGGTCACTGTCTTGAAACTGTAGCAATAACAAAATGCCTTCATCTTTTTTTTTTCTTCTCCATCTGATTAAAAGGAGAGGTCAGGTTCTTCCCTGTGCTGAACCACCATCCAAAGCATCAAAATAGGGGTCTTAAGAGACCTGGTTAGCCTTTCTGGGTTGTCCAGGCAGATTGATACCATCTGGAAGTCTGGCTGGGGAGAGGATTTGAAATCTGGACCCTGATACTGGCTTTTTAGTCTTCCATTTTTCTGAAGTAGCTTTTCAGAGGGAGAAAATGACTCTAATTGTATGGAAGGAGCTTGACTAATTCACACCAGCTGAGGGACTGGCCCCTGAGGTCTGGGCTGGTCTGTTCTTTCTGTCTCATTTTTTAAAAAAATATTCAACTTTTTGCATAATACTGCAGAAATGGAAGTCCTTTGGTCCTTGCATTCAGTTTGAGATGCGGCAGCACCTTCTGGGAAGAGTGTGTATTTCCATGGTGGCTCTAGTCAAAAAGATGTTTTCCACTGAAAGAAAGAGGCATCATTTGCCCCCTTCCACCTCCATCAAGGAAAGGGATGATGAGGTGGTGGGTCGAGGCTCTGGAAGCACACGCCTGATGGTCCTTGCTGAGATGGTATAAGATATTTTGGCCCTTTGTAGCAACAGAATGAGAAGGATGCAAAACAGAGCTCTCCCTCCTCCATTTTTCTGGTGGTTTTAAGATGCCAGATTGTGAGCTGGGCTGTCGGGGTGCTCTGCACTGATTTGATTGCACAGGCTCTGCTTGGTAACATAAAACACCAAAATGGGGATGCTGAGGTTGGGAAGTACCCTTGCCTCTGTGTTGTCCCAGCTTTAGATGGGTACATCCTGTGTGTTTGATTCCCATTGAAACCTGTCAGAAATGGGCTTTTCTGGTCCAGGCTGCAGACAACTACTGGGCTTCTGAGCCTGTGTAGAGTAGCCTTAAGCTCTCTTTGATTCAGCTGAACAAAACATAGAAATCCTTGTGTTTGCTCTCTTTTTTTGGTGTAGCTGAGTGTAAAACACATCCTTTTTTAAGGCAGTGTAAAGAAAGAATACTGCAGTTCAAGTGTTAATACTGAACTGCATCTTTACTTGGGTCCTTTTTTCTTCATTCTGTTGTAGCTATAGAGTCCTTTAAAGAAGTGGGAAAAATCTTCTATTTGTCACACTCTCAGATGGTATTAAATGACCTTGCTGTGAAAGAAAGAGCTAGTTCTAGGTAGCAGCTCTGTAGCTTTATTGTTGAAGTCCCATCTTGTTTGTTCTTAAGGCTAAAGGAATGAAAATTACAACTGCACACAAATAGGGAAGAAAGAGAAGGGAGAAAATAAAAAGGGCAGAAGATAAGAAAATGCATCTTCTGATGCTTACTGCTTGCTTACTGGAAAATCAGTTTGCAATATTTTTGCTTATTGTGGGCTTGAAAGGAATCAGACCAGAAGCTCAGCATATGTAAATCTTGCTCCATTGTACCACTCTATACCTGCCTGTTGTCTTAAGTTGTCCCCAGTCAAGGACTTGCAAGAGCGGATTTTTCCATGGCTGAGGAAGCCTGACTTTTATTTGGCAGGAAGTTGAGAGAAAACAAAATGAAAGATGGAAGAGACAGACCTAGAGTTACTATTAATAGGAATTGAGGTTTACATCTCAGGTGTTGCTGAGGGAATCAGCTGAAACTGATAATTCCTATATTCTTATCAGGAGCAGAGCTGCCCTGACAGGCATGTTTCTTGTTTCTCTCCCCTCAGGTGCCTGGGTCAGCTCATCTTCTTATATCTGCAGGCAAAGATGGCCAGGATGCTCTGCAAAATCACCTGCCATCTGTTGAAGCCTTTGAGTTGTAAAGGGCTTCCTAGCAAACCAGTGTCCCAAAAGCATGGACACTTTGTTTCCCCAGAGCTAGTCACCAAAAGTAACTATCTCTCCATTCTAAATATGGGTTTGTTTCTGATTATCTTTGGGCCAGTTCGGGCTGGGAGACCATGTGCTTGTCTGATGATGAAGGTAAGATTCTGCTTTGTGAGTCTTGTCACTGCCATTTGTATTTGCATTTGGTTCCTGCTCATATACAGGCGACCTCCTCCTTGTGAACACCACCCTGATGTGGCTAGGACAGTCTTCTGACCTCACTGCACATTTCTCAACAACCATGTTGTTTCTTCTAGTTGAAACCCATCAAGTTGTCATTACTCACTTGGGTTTATTTTTGCAAACCATTTTTACATGGGATGTATATGTGCTGAAGTGTCTGCCTGCTGCCTTTCACCTGCTTAGGACAAGGAAAGATGTCATTGTGAACTTCAGTGCAGTGAAGTTCTACATGTATCTACATAAATATTCTATAAAACTTGCAAGAGTCCTTTGGGGTTAGCAATGATTTGTCCCGTCAATTCAAAATGTTACCTAATACCAATAAATGTGAATAAAAGGCTTGTAGTTGGCATCGTATACCAAAGCACTACACATTCATTAGGAATCACCTATGCAAGTATAAGGCCAGCCAAAATAATCTCCTAATCAGTTATAAAAAGCCTACAGCGCTTGTCAGGACCTCAGTGTGGGGCAATAGCATAGAGAGTTGTGGTTTCTGGCTGAGGCAGTAAATCCGTTGCACATGGAGACAAGCCAGAGTAAGAAGGTCCTCGCTGGGATCCAATCTTTCCCATGTTTGGCGTAAGGGAGGGGGGATTTGAATGAAGAACGGTAAGCTTTCAGATAATTGTTATTTGGGGTTTGTCACCATTATAAAGGGAAGAGTGTATGTCACAGGTCTACTGTTTGGTGGGGACACATCTGTGTTTTCCAGAAACCTGTCTCATCCAGTATGCCAGAAGCCTCCCTGTACGTCACTCCTTATATGTGTTCAATGGCATGTGTGACTTGGCATGCGTGAGGTTGCATAAGGGGTATCACAGGGTGGTACATGTTTTTCAAAGGCGGTCTTCATACCATGCATGAGGTCTTCCCATGTGAGGAAAATCCTGACCTCGCCTGTTGAAGTTGCTTAATGGCTCCTGGCTGGTAGTGCAAAGCTTTTGCAGAGAGGAACAAGCCACTCTATCTTCCATGTTCCACCTCAGTATTAAAACTTTATTTGATATGTCCGGTGATTTAGGATTTTAAAGACCCCTTTGGCCTGCCATCATTCATGAGTAAGTATGTCATATTTCTGTGTAAGTTAATGGAAAAAGAGTTGAAGTCTCTCCAAAGAATATATTTTTGACTGGAGGTGGAAAACTTAAATGGTGACTTCTCAGGCTGCTTTTAATAGGAGCTGAAATCAGGAAATATGAGAATATAGCTCCTGAAGTGCATTCGGTAATCAAAGGGGAACATACTTTTTTTTTTTTTCCTAAATGCTCAATTACTGAGCTTGCTATGGTGATTAATTAATTAAGAAATCTCTTTCCTGTGGTTGTTCCATCTTAGAGTGATAGATGGTTATAAGGGTCAAATCTGTATTGCATGGCTATGTTTTCGTCTGACCCAAGGGAGCACAGAAGTCTGTGTGATATGGTGGGACTGCTAGTTCCCCATTGCAGAGTGCCAGGCAGAGGACAGTGGCTTGTGCTTCAGTGTCTCCAAAGTGATGCTCCTTAGGATCAGCGGCAGCCTTTACCTTTTGAACACAGGATGCCCGTGTTGTAGTTCAGATTCAGAAGAAGGTCTGCATCTTGCAGCCACTTTCCACTGCCCCTCCCCTTTTCCTTTTTTTTTTTTTCCCCTAGGGATCCTCAAATCTGTGCTTGGGAGCTCATGGGTTGGTAGAATTTGTCTGTCTGTCTTCAGCCTTCTGCTCAGTGCCCTGCTTGCGAAGGTGCCATCAGATGTATGTCAGGAATCCTGTTTTGGTGATGCTTTAGGGGCAAGTCAGTTGCGTTAAGGGTAGTTTGGTTGAACACGCCACGTGGCAAGAATGGTTGAACCCATCTGCTACCAGCTGGCTTGGGCCAACAGCACAGCTCTGCTGCCTCTTAGAGAGACACGGGAGATTGACCCAGATACCAAACTGTGTGGTCCTGAAACTAAGCATTTGGGCAGGCAAATTCTGTTGGTTTGGCACTTTTAAGCTGTACACATGCCTACCCAGCAGCTGAGGCTGCCTAACGTTCAAGTTGTAGCTGCTTTGGCTTTGCACTTCTATAAATATTCAATCGTTGTGCTTTTTTTCCTTGGACCAATGAGCAGAAAAACAAAAACCAGTATTTTAAAAATTATCATCTTCAGGAGGGCAGTGCAATACTTACGCTACAGGCATACCCACAAACTAGGATGGGTTGAAGTATGCTTAGCCCCCGGCTTGTGAGACCGGGGTCAAACGTGACATGTTTCCAGATGACAGATTGTCAGGGTTGCTTTGCCAAACCACGTTACTAAAATTCTAGTTCTTTGTGCATCTGCACTGTAGTTATTTGGGTTCCTGTTTGAAAGTGCCAGGGTGAAACCTGCTACATTTGTCATTTTGCATGGTGAGTGTAACAAAGCATGTGGTTGACATGACGGGATACTGGGTTTTGTGCAAGTGTTGATGTTTTCTACTAGTTTTCTTGAGTTTTTTACCCTTTCTCAGAGAAAGAGGCTTGGGATATTTGTGTAGGTGCCCACAAGTGGCTGACAGGAAAGGCATTTTGATCCTGGTTCTGTATTTGATGGTGCATGAGTGGGCTTACTGCTCCAAAAGTCAATAGTTAAGTCATAGATGCTGTAAATCCTTAAGATGCCCAGTCTAGAACACATATATAAAGTTGGGAGCATAGCTGTGTTGAGGAAATTGTTCTGCACTTAAAATACAGACAGAAATACTTCCTACTTACTCAGCAGCTTATGCAATGTGTCGTGGAAATGGTGGTAGGTCCCTAACAGGACTGCACACATCAAGGTGCTGAGCTAGGTCTAGAACGTGGACCAAAGTTTCTTGGACTTCCCCAAGTCACTGGGCAGGGAACATCGCACACTATCTTACCACAGGGTCCACACTTCCTATCTTCTTCCAATACGGGACTGGGCAGACTAGAGCCAGCCACTTGCTGCTTTCTTTGGGAAAACTGACGAGTTGTCTAACGGAGAAACAAAAGTGACCAGAATGGTGCATGTTATTAGATCAACACATGAGCAACCCATCAGTGTGAAATGAGGACACATGACTGAAGTGAAAAGGGGTTTTTCTTGTAATTTGCCATGGGCTTGGTCATTACATGCGCATGGTGGGGTCTCACTCCCACCACACTGTTGATGGATGTGTTTTTTGGTTAATCCTGCAATGACAGTACGTGAGTTCGTGGTCACTGAGGTATGGTTTTCCACGCTCTGCTAACACTTTACTTCCAATGAACATAAAGCTTCAGCTTCAACCAGGTATCTTAGTACAACAGGACTTCTCGATTTAGTTGAAATCACTTTGCAAGACCATCCAGAGTAAATACCCCAGACAACAGAACACGGTTGGTAATATGGAACATATGATTTATTTTATTTTTTTAACAGAGTGATCCGGGAAAATGTTTCCACGCTGACAAAAACAGAACAAATGTAGGTCAGTGTCTGAAGGAGATGAAAGAAGCCAAGTGCAATGAGAGCCTATTGTTTCATGCTGACATATGCAGGAAGCTTGTGGAGAATGAACATCAAACTAAAATGTGAGGAAAAAAAGAATAGAAGGCATGAAAATCATCATACTCAAGAAAACAAAGAGATCAGAAAGTTAAGGGGCATGCTAAGAAATCTGCACTAGGAAGCTAAATAAATGAGTTTCACATTTCCCCTTTCTCCCTTCTCTTCAATTCTGGGTTTCTCTCTCCCATTTGTCTACTAGGTAACCTCTTCTTCCTTCCAGGAATACTTTGATTTTTTTCCTTCCTATCCTGCAGATGCCAGGGCCTAGAGAGATCCAGATGGCAAGCAGACCAGCAGAAAATGTCTCTTCACTATTCCACTTCTCGTCTTCCTCTCAAGTTAAACACATGAAAGATCTACTGAAAGAACAGACAAGTCATATTTACTTTTTAATAAGTAAATTTAGTTTACTTATTTAACAGAAGTTAATCCACTGTTCAAACAGCTGGAATAAATATGAAGAAGCAATTTGGAGTCTAATTCTTTACTTGCATTCACCAGTCTTACATGGATGTATTTTCTTGGACTTCAGGGATGTTTTCCTGACTTGGGCAATGGGCATGAAGAATTGGACCTTCATGCTAATTATTTCTGCCACCCGCTGTCATTTGGAAACATCTTCCACGGCTCTGGCCAGCCAGTGCCTCCCCTAAAATTTCAGAGTGGGTCTAGGTGACTTAAGTCTGTTGTCAGTTCAGTGTAGAGAAATAGTGATACCTTAACCAATGGTACTGCAAGGTGAGGGAGTTACGTCCTGGATTTTCACAGACGAAGCACCAGTGCCTTTTTTCCTATCAAATATTTCCTTTTCACATAGCTTTTTCTATCTCTGGTAATAGAAAAAATGTATCAGTGGGAAAACTGTCTGCCTACATCCTGTGATACCCCATTGACTCTAGTTGTGTCATCCCAGGGCTGACCCAAGGGGGACCGCTCTTGTGACCGTACAAGTGTTCCCAGGATTGTCCTTTCCCATACCCTTCCTTAAATGGGTAGGATACCCAATTTCCACTCCATCTGTGTAACAAAGGACTCTTATGACAGCCTGATGGATGCTCTGTGTCTGTTCCTTGTGAGCTCTGAATTCACGACACCATGAAATACATCGTCTGATGAGAGGTGTTACTGGGCCATTGCTATTCCTTTAAAGTTCAATAGCTTCTGACAGTAAAATTGTGAGCCCTAGCAAAGAACAAAAAATCTCCTATCTGTCATCCTTTACAATGTATAAAAATGAAGCCCAGATTTTTGGGTTATTTTAGGGCATAGGGTGATGATGACTGTTTCAATGCACTTAGTGATACATTTAAATTGGTGATTTATGCAGCCTGACATTGACTTTAATTTAGTTCATGTTACAAGTAAAGTAATTCAGTCCTTAATGAAGTGTACTCCATATGACATATTGAACATGGGATCTGACAATCAGTGGTTGAAAACCAGCCCAGGTTACATTTTCTTTTGTCACTGGAAGTGGTCTGACAGTTCATAAACTTAAACTGAGGCATGCTGACCTGTCAGTCTCTCTGAAGTATGGTGCTGAAGACTGAGAGACCTGCATTAAAATAAACTTTTCTCATCCCTTCAATGGAAAAGGAGGGAAAAAATACCTACACATGAGCTGTGTTATACAGATAAGAACGTTGTAACATGAACGTGTGTGTATACACACATATTTATTTAGTTTTCTGCTATGTGAGTATATAGAAAAAAAAAAGGATTGTTAACAAAGATTTGCTCCCTGACCTATCCAAACCTTTCGATTGTGTAGTATGAGAGTGAAAGAATTTGATATGCATTTTCCTGAACAAATGGATCTAGCTCTGAAGTAGTATAAATGATGCTTGTTTCAGCTCTTACAGGGGTTCAGAAAAAGGTTGTAGGGTAAGCGATGGGAAGCACAGCCCGGCTGGCTTTGGGAGCGGTTCCGGCGGGGGGTGGTTGAGTGGCTTTACGTGCCTGCATTTCAAAGGAATTAACAGAACAGCTCTGAACTGTAAATATGCAAATCTTTTTAACATTTGTGTTAATAGATCTGTCCTTGTTTGCATATGGAGAGGGAAGCAAAAGTTTTGAGTGATTCCAGGAGGCAACGTTTAAAAATGAGAAGGTCTGCTGCAGTCCAGGTTAAGTCACAGCTGTGTTGTTTCTCAGTGCAAAAAGTTGACTGAAAGTAACATGGCAAGGGTTTTTTTGTGTGTGCAAGGCTGGTTCAGACACCTAGATAATCTGTTTCTTTCCTTCTTCATTTTACAAAGCTGTAAAAGGATGCTTTTACTGTTTGAATGTGGGATTTGGGGGAAAGAACAGAGGCAAGAGAGGGACCTTGTCTTCTGGACCAGTTGAAAATGAAATCTTTTCCCCTTTAAAAAATAAATACATAAAAGGGGGGAAAGGACAGATGTTATGTCACGGAGTGTTTTCTGGGAAGAAGAGGACAAATGAAAGGACAGGAATAAAAAGTCATAGTAAGGGAGAACTTGTCAGTTAAAACCATGTCTGTTCGACAAGGGAGGAGTGTGGGAAAGATGTTACCTTGGGTTAAAATAGCCCTGCGACCGGACAGCCTGGGTTTTAAATCTGCCTAACACGAAATTATCCCAAACTCCCTCACCAGCTTAAACTCTAAATGCTAAATAAACCACTCCCCTTGCCAAAGCTACCTGGATTTTACTGATATTTTACCCCCAGGTGAGGTACCCATGGTAGCCTGCCTGCCTTGCAAACTAAATAGTTCACAGCATAGAATATTTTGTGCTAGAGAAAGACAGGATCATGGGTACAGCAGTAGGAAGTAGCTTGTTTTAAACAGAGGGAGAACAGATGGATTAAACTGGTTTTCCACCAGCACAGGAACCGCTGCTGGTAGCCCAAGAGGTGAACTGCAGGTATGAGCTCGCCTGGTGCCATGGGATGACGGGTTCAGACTTAAGGGCAGTGTTGCTGGTCAGAAGAAAGAGAGGTGAATTTATTTAAAATAGGAAGCATGCTGCTCACTTTTGTACTTAGACAAAGTAACTCTTGATTTTTATTTTTTTGGGGGGTGTACTGAGCAGCCTCGGTGCTTCTTGGCTAGGAATGGAATAGGATTTACACTAGGGAAAATTGGCAAAAATTATCAGCTTGAAAATATACAAGGAAAAAGTAACTCTTTAACAAAAAAATAATAGTAATAATAATAAAAAAATGCAGTCAAGGCTCCTCAACTTTCAGGGTTGTATAAATGCTAATGAATACCCCATCTGATCTTTTGCCTTAGGATGTACACAGTGCAGTATATCTGATATCTTCTTGTTTTCATAACTCTGCCTAAGAAATTGCAAAGAATAGCAGGGGGCAGGCAGGGGGGGACCCATCCCTAAGAGCAGGACATCTTATTTTAACACTGGGCATGACATGGATTTAGCTTTCTTTTCCAAGAAGGAAAATGCAGTATTGTACATTGGTATTAAACTGGAGAATGGTCTAATCACTGATATTTGGACTATTTGTGCACTTCTAACCAAATAGCTAATTGATCAAGGGAGGGATGTTTGACGTTTTGGTGGAGGACATGGTAATTAAGTAGAAACAAAATACTTCACAAAAAAATAAAACAATCTCAGGAACAGACCACATAATCATAGGTTCCAGCTTAGCCCAGCACTATACAATTTCATATTTGATTTATTATGTTTTAGCCTGGGAGCTTCAAAAGTGTCTAAGAGTTTGATAGGCAAACCCCAATGAGATTTTCCTGGCTCCTTTGAAAATTGTAGGAATTTTCTATTTACAGCATCACTAGTGATCAATGGAATTTTTGGGACAGTTCAAGTAATATTAAACAGGCTGAGTTTGCTCTTTATGAATTAGTCTGGTGTTTACTCAGCAGCTCATTTTTCATCGACGCACAGTATTTAAATTTCACTTGTTTGTTATAGGGTTGTCAGAATGAATTCTATTTCCAAAAATATACATTTCCATCTTGTCGTACCCTTCTTTTCCTGCTGTAGCTAAGGTTATGTCAACACTCCGAATGTAAACCCCCTCATTTCAAAGATTAGTAATGCTGGCATCATCAGTCCAAACTTGAGCATAGCAAAACCATAAAATAACCTCTCTAGGAGCACATTTTGAAACTATTGTTTTCAGCACCTTTGCCTTTTTTTGTTAAGCATCCTGTGCAGAAAGCAAGTTGCATTCAGCCTCTGTTGCAAAGTTATACTTAAAAGGAGGAAATTGTGTAGGTCTTTGTATTGTCATTACATCATTAAACCATTTGCATCTCAGAAGCTTAAACTGGCTGCTCTGCTAAGATTTAAAAATTAGCCCCTGCTCAAGCTCAGTAAGTTTTTCCGTAGCGTTGTTTACCATCCATAACCATAGTAACATCACAAGGGTCCATGCCAGGGCTCTTGGATGGTGTATTCTTCTCACTTGCTGCCATCTTTTGGGTCCTCCTATAATATATACATTTAAAGCAAGTATACAGCTGTGTATTTGCTCAATCTGGAAATGTTTTGGCATCTCCCATGGAAAACTAAGGGCCAAACCCTGGATAAGGCTTAGGAATGCCAATGCAGTCCTACAGAGTTCATTGTTCACTCCTCCTTCCCTATCTCTCTGGTTTCCTATCATTGAATCAGGCTGAACTGGAAGAAGATAGTGAGGCTGCACCTCAAATCCTGTGTTTAGTTTGGGCCCCTCATTGCAAGAAAGACATCGAGGTGCTGGAGTTAGTTCAGGGAAGGGCATTAAAGCTGGTGAAGGGCCTGGAGCACAAACCTGAAGAGGAGCAGCTGAGGGAATTGGAGTTGTTTGGCCTGGAGAAAAGGAGGCTGAGGGGAGACCTTATTGCTCTCTATGAATACCTGAAAGGAGGTTGTAGCAAGGAGGCAGTCAGCCTCTTTTCCCAAGTAGTAAGTGATAAGAAGAGAGGAAATGTCCTCAAGTTGTGCCAGGGGAAGTTTAGATTGGATATTAGGAAAATGTTGTTCATGGAAAGGTCTATCAGGCACTAGAACAGGCTGCCAAGGGAAGTGGTTGAGTCACCATCCCTGGAGGTGTTTAAAAGATGTGTAGATGTGGTGCTTAGGGACATAGTTTAGAGGTGAACTTGGCAGTGCTAGGTTAACTGTTGCACTCAATGATCTTGAAGGTCTTTTCCAACCAAAGTGATTCTATGATTCTATAAGATGGAGATTGGCATAGTTGTAATAGCTGAGTGCCTGAGAAAGAAGATCACAAAGCACTGCTGAGCTGCTGCAAGGATTATCTTCATAATACACTTGGTTGTACATTCAAATGTTTTTTGCAAGCTGGAGAGCTCAAGGGTTGGCCATCCAGTGTGCTCTGGGTTTCCCTCCCACTATAGTTGTTAAAAATGGTTCATCATACAGCTTTGGTCTATATGCAAGATTGCATCTTAACTTCCACAGTCAGCAAGAAAGCACTGTCCTTCCCTGCCTGCCAGCGTGTATGGACTGAAGGGGGTCTTCTACAGGCAGAGAGCCTGGTGGTCCTGTGCTCTGCATGCACTCAACTACTCAGGTGGATTTTCCACAAAAATGGATTAAAAGACACTGGAAGTAAATATGGCATGGTGACAAACATGTGATTTCTAATGTTTTTGTTGTCCTAATTACCAATAAACCGGGGTCATACTATTAGCACAACAAGAGCTAAGAGAAGGAACACCAGATACTGGTACAGACCTACCTTGAAAAGACATCAGAGGCAGCACAGCAAAGCATCATGGATCTTGTATCCAGGTCAGTTATGGCACTAATGACTGGGTCACCAGGGCTTCCTTCTGCAGCCCCCAGCTTCCAGGGGATGGTGAAAGCATAAAATAATAGGTTTTAAAGGAAGGAGGTGGTGATAGTGGCCTCTGGTGCCATCAGCAAAGCTTGAAGAGGAGAGTGGTACAGCAAAAAATGATGCTTCAGGTCAGAGGATGGCTAAGCCCACCAGGAAATCCTGGTCTTGAATACATCTAATCAGCAATACTTGGAAAAATGATGGAAGCTGCAGGTGAGGCTGCCGAAATGCAAAACTTTCCTGGGAGCGAGGGAGCAGTAACAGATATTTCAAGGTGAAATGGGAATGTGTAGTCATGGAACTCTAGAAGTGAGTGCTGCAGGAAAGCAAAACCTTATCAAATACCTGGAGGCTCAGAGAAAAAAAAAATCGTGGGAGTTGGCAATTCTGAACATGATTAACTTGCACTGTGGGAGAGGATGCCACCTTTGGTTTGTATGAAACCTCTTCTTAGATAGCTTGGATGTCTAAAATGAGGAGAGACAGGGAGGGCAGAAGCAACCATCTCTGATGAGATTTACCACCAAGGAGCTGAGCAGGATCAGACTTCGTGGTGATGCAGACACACTTCTGTAGGCACCAGACTGAGCCTGTCACCTCATACAAATGTGCTTCTGAAGGCCAATCTGGTTTTTGAACTTCCCTGTTTGCTTTCCTTTATTATTATTGTTTTAAGTCCAAGATGCCTTTTTTAGATGTTCTTGGCTGATGCATACCCAGTTTTTTGAATGCCATGCCTGTAGTCTCTGTGATTTTTGCATGACAACAGGATTACATTTATACAATTAATTAACGTTTGCTTGACCACTTTTATCCAATTTCTTTCTCCAGCACATAAAAGAGAACCTGACATAAATTTCTCTTTCAAAACAATTGACTTAGCAACTGCTGACCTTCTGTTCTGTCATTCTGAGGATTGATTGGATATTGTTGAATTGTTTCATTCTGCAGTAATTAAACATAAAATTAATTATGCTAGTAACCTATTATTTCTTTGAACCAAGGACTAAGTCATTTGTTTTTGCTTGGTTACTCTGCAGGTTCTGACATCAGACAGCAAAACCTTGCTGTTAGAAACAAACTAAACAGTATAAAGGGAGCAATTTAATAACCAAAATATAATATAAAGACTTCTAATTTCCGTATGGCTGGCCTATTGCATTAGGTTAATATAATTTGATCTATAAATCTTTTAAACCTTATGATTTTGTAATTTAAGCATTTCCTGGATGGCTAATCACGCAGGGAAAGAATAATAATAATAATAATAAAAAAACCAACCCAACCTAAAACAAAACATGAACCAAAAACATACCTTAAAAGTAGATTAAAAATATTAGATAGGAGGAGCATTTGTAGAAGATTCAGTGAGCTCTAGGATGGCTGAATATTTCTGGAGATTGCTGCTTATACAAGTCTGTCTGCATTCAGTCTGGTGCTGATGCAGAATTTCCTTTGTTACGATGAAAGCGTTGCTAGATATGTTTACATTGCTAGTATTTGGTGTAGAAAGGAATATCAGAATGACAAGTTGATATTATCAAAATGTATGTGCTCATGGACACCAAAATCGTATTTTGTGGTTTTCATTAGCACAGGCCATATTAATTTAATTAACATGATTCAAAGTTATATCATACCATGAGGCAGATACTGAGCCCTGGCTTATTACTCACCCATGGGCTATAAACGCTATGGCTGACAAAAAGGGTGCATGTTTGTTACGTGTGTATGTTCCTAGTTACATGTTCACTTACACACTTTGCCCCGAAGTGGGTGGGGATGGTGTGATAATAATCATGTAGAAGTCAGAATTGGGGGTTGGAAACAAACGGGCAACCTGGTGGCTCCAACAGAAGGCTGGTTTTCGGCTGGGCCGGGTACCAAGGTCCATGGGGTAGTGGTTGTCCTCTTCCAGGTTTAGCAGGCTCTTCGTGGGACTCTGCCTCCAGCACCGGCATCACCTGGGAGGTTTTACGCTTCAGGTTGGAGCACTGCAAACAGAAAACCTTTGATTTTTGTGGCTACCAATATGAATCCTGGAGGTGGCTTTGAAGGTCAGCACTTCACGTCCTGACTCTAGTTGCCACTAACAGGGCCGTTGGCCAGGTTTTGCTGCTGTGTGGGGGCAAGGACATCTGGGGAAACACTTCTGTGCCTTTACCTCCCTGCTCTTTTAGGCAGCCACCTGCTTTGCTTGTACAGAGAGACAGCTCTGATGAAGATCTTGTAACATCTCCAGGTTTCTCTGTGTATGTCTCTTTCTTTTCCTGTTCTTTTTCACCTTAGAACAATTTTTGCTGATAGCTATCTTTTCATGAGGCTTGAATTTCTCCGGTGTAGAGCTAAACTCTTCTACTGTGACAAGGCATATGTCAGAGATGTGGGAATCTTGGACACAAATGATTTTTTAATTATATGAATCCACATAGCCTGTTGCTGAAAGATGGGGTGGGCAAGACAGAGCAATACTTTACCGACCAAACACAGATACCAATATATGAGCCCTTTGTTCTCATTCCCCTGCCTTAGGGCAAGTAATACACTCAGGTCTGTGGACATTGAGCCTAATTTGATCCCACTTACCCCCATGAAACTATATTGACTTTGGTGGAGACACTGTTTTCCACTGATATAAATGAGAGCTAACTAGTTTTTCAGGCCAGTAGCTGTTATCGCTCGGGTTAAGAGCAGCATATAGAAGCAAGGGCTGCCTGTTCATCATCCGCTGAGAAATGTCTGCTTTGTGGGTATGTCTTTCAAGGCTCATTTTCCACCTTGGTGTGGAGGAATTTTGGCTAACGAGTTTTTTTTCAAGTGTCTTAGCATTTCTGGGGGAGCGGTTTGAATAAAACCCTGCCGTTAGCTCATAGTTCAAGTGTGCCGTCTCACTGCCTGCAGGAGCAACATGGAAATATTTCTGGAGAATTCTGTTCCCTAATAATCCGGCTGTTTTTCAAGACTTTGACCTGTGCTCAGTCAGTGTGAGATCAGTCATCCCCATCCATACTAAAGGGTCTTCGGTCCTCCCCGAGCTCTGTTGGGTCCTATCCATTCCAGTCCCTGAGCTCCGCCTGTGCAGATGCACCCTGCTCCCTGCGTTTTAACCTTACAGCTTTATTTGAAGCTGCCCCTTGTGGGTAGGCTCAAAGAGGATGTTACTCTGTAACTCCTTATTTATGATTTTTCTGTGGAAAAGGCTGGCCTGGACTCTTTCTGTCTGCCTGGAAAGTCACTATTGTAATTTAATTCAATAAATTAGATTCTCAAGCGCTATCCTTAACAGGAGAGAATTGCAGGGACCTTTTCCAGCATCCTCGGTGGACATTGGTATCCGCATTTTTTTCCTTGGAGCCTTTAAGTTTGGTGGTTTTTTTTTAGCTTAAGCAATGTTTTTCGGAGATGTGATAGATGAAAATATTCTGCAGCTTTTGTATCTCCATCTCAAGAGTCGTCTCTTATGCCTAAAACATCTCTTACACTGCCAAATTTTGCAGCATGGGGCTGTGAAGGGCTTCATGTTCTTTTCCCAAATGCAGTGGTTTTCTTGATATACTTTCAGCCTCCGGCCTTGGCATGTGGAAGGGTATGACCCTGATGATTTCTTCTGCTCTCAGTCCTCAAGGAGTCAACCAGAAGGGTATATAGAAATGAATATTGTGTATCCTTGTGCCCACACCCACTGCACACACTGTTCCACACCAGCCTGTTGCAGCTGCCCGTAAACAGCTTAACAATGAGTTATGCTTTCCAGCTGATTACTGCTGGTTATATACCTTGAGTTAATTTTCATGGCCAGACCTTCTGAAACTCCTCTTGGTGTCTTGATGATGGGATGAAGAGAACGTGTTAGAAGTTTCCTCACATGGAATCACTTGCTACTCCTTATGGAGCCTTTATGGGTTTTACGATAAAAGTTCTGATTCTGCTGCTGACCTGGCCCTGATTAGAGGGGCTACTCTGGATTCTCTCCTATGGAGGACAGGAACACCTCTCCTATGAGGACGGGCTAAGAGAATAAGGGTTGTTCAGCCTGGAGAAGAGAAGGTTCCAGGGGGACCTTACTGTAGCCTTTCAGTACTTAAAAGTAGCCTATAAGAAAGATGGGGACAGGGTTTTTAGCAGTGCCTGTTAGGAAAGGACAAGGGGTAATGGTTGTGAACTAGAAGAGGGGAAATTCAGGTTGGATATGAGGGAGAAATTTTTGACACTGAAGGTGGTGGAACACTGGCCCAGGTTGCCCAGGGAGGTGGTAGATTGCTCCATCCCTGGAGACATCCCAGGCCAGGCTGGACGGGGCTCTGAGCAACCTGATCTGGTGAAGATGTCCCTGCTCATGGCAGGGGTGGCACTGGATTAGCTTTAAAGGCCCCTTCCAACCCAAACTATTCTATGATTCTATGATCCTCTAGAGCTTTTCCAGGAAGAAAAATTTGTATGAAGGTAAGCATGTTGCAGAGGTCAGAAATGGAGAGAACACAGACCACTAGCTGATTTTTGGCAAATATAGATCAAAGGAGGACTAGGTAGTAGTGCATACAATTAAATTTGTGGACCTCTACAGCAAAATCTCAAAGGAATTGACTGAAATTAGCAAGAATAAAAGGAATAAAGTCTACTAAAGTGAAAACTACCCCTTGTTTTCCATGTCTTCCTGAGTTTTATATGGCAAACTTCTGCGTCTTTGACTGGCCAATTGGGAACACTGCCCGTATCTCATCTCCCACAGAGAGGATGGACTGGGACAGTGCATGGGACAAGTGGTGGTGTTGTCCTACACTTCTCCTCTTCCCTGGCCAACCATTGCTGATTACTGCTGACCAGGCAGACCTTTGATCTTACTCCACTGGGGCTGTGTATTTACCACTGAATGAAGCCGGGACAGGGCAATTAAAACTGGCACTCAATAGGAAGGTAAAGCGGTAGGAGAGCAGTAGTAATGGTTAAAGAGCAAGCAAGTAGTAATTTCTATAAATTTTCTAGCAGAAATTGCGACTTGATTTTTGTTGTTGATTAAATGGTAGCATGAAAATATTGGCCATTATGAGAGCTGAGTTTTATGTAAGAATAATGTCTACAGATACACATTCTGGTCAAGCCATCTGGTGTTTAGACCTCTTTATTGCACCAGGTTACAACAGCACAATCCTGTTCAGATCAGGTGTTTTGCTTTCTTGCTTTCTGGACCTAGCTTTCTTGCTAGTGGGAGCCCATGTTTGGCTTTTTTTAGGAGCCCCATGCCAACCCTCAAACACAGGGCTGTGCACCTTCATGCAGCTGCTGCATCCCCAGCTGCTGCAGGTCTCTGCGGGGACTCCCCAAGAAGTGTCAGTATTTAAAAGCACACACAAGGTGCCAAAAGGGTTACTGAGCAGGGCTAAAATATGTTCTAACTTAAGGTCATGCCTTTAGTCTTAAACAGGACCATTCCAAAAAAAAAAACAAAGGAGCTGATAATTTTCCTGTTTGGGACTTTGGCTGGTTTCCTGTAACAATAAAAATATAGCAGTCGACATATAGACAGCTGAGTATATACATGCTTGTATACTGCCCTCTGACACAAACATTAATGTCTTATATAGATCTTTGAGGTTCTTTTAAACATCTAGTTACATTTTAAGGTCATGTCCTCAGAGGTCATTGATGTAAGTGTATTTGTAGAAAGAAACAAACAGCTCATTGAATTTGGTTTCCCATTTTAACATACATCAGTTAAATTAAATACGCAATGTTATAATGTCTGGCAACAAACCCATTTTCTGATGTATAAAATTTGACTTTTCCCCTCTGTGTTTATGTCATAGCTAATACACAAAGATAAAGTGCATATACTATACTCTGCATATTTACTGAACTTTGGCAAGTCACTAAGAGCCAGTACTCAAATCAAATTAGAACCACCCGATTTATAAAACACCCTTCTAAACTAATCTTATTATATTAAAAGGGAACTCTAGGTTGATACAAAGCCAATCAATAACTCATGCTTCCCACTGTGAAGAAAATATCAACTATCCCTTTCTAATCTTTGTGTTCTGTCACCATTGCAAACATGTTGTGAAAAGCTGCCCTGGCGTGTTACTTAAACAAACTGTGTAAATGCACCCAAACGAGAATAATCTTGCTGCATGCTTATTTTCTCTGCAGGCAGCTGAGTATGAGGGGGGTCTTAGTTTTGTAAAGGGATCTACTCCAGGTAATTCAACTGATCCTCCAATTTGCTTATATTCCATTTGTAGCTGGCATTACATTTTTTTAGCATGATTCTGCAGTCACCTATTAACCCATGTGCCTCAGTTTCACTGAAACGATTACGTACCTTGGGAAAGCATGGTTGGCCTTTGTTTAAATGTTTATATTCTGAAAAGATCTCCCATTTTCCTTCCAAACCTGCATTTGTTTGGGAACGGTCCATAACCTGTGAAGGATAAAAATGCTTTCTGGTCTTCCAAGTTTTTGGAGAGCAATAGAAATAATTAGTGAAGTTTTGGGGGCTGGGAGGCACAAAGAAAAGCTTGACACACACCCCCCTTTTAAATTATCACATGAAAAACTAAATTTGTAGTATATAACTTCAAGAGTTTTACTGGTATCACCATTTATTCCTTGTAAACAGTACAGGAAGCCTGGTGTAGTAGGTTCTGAATAAGAGAATAGCAATTCACTAATTTCCCTTTAAAGACTAACAGAGACTTCCCAAACACAGCTTTGGCACACTGCTTAATTCAGTTGCTCCATGCTTTTATGAAGGTTTATTGACTATATAAGGATCAAATAAGGGGTAAGCTGAAATCAGAAACACAGTATTCATTCATTTAACTCTGCTATAGTAGAGCAAATTCAGGGTGACTCAAGGGACACAATGTCTTGTAAAACATATGTACTTAATATAAGGGTCATAAAACTTATTAAATTAAAAGCTAGGTTAAAAATAGGAAGAAAATTTATGCTGCTGTCTAAAATAGCAATAATTTCCCTTTGGCCTTTCCCTTTCTTTCTAATACGGGCTCTAGATTTTTTGAAAAATAGTCAACTGGTAAAATCTTCATTCTTCACATGTGAATGCAAGTCACTATACCAGGTGAATTGCATGACTAATAATATAGCACAATAAATAGAGAAGGGGGGCTGCTGCCAACTGGAAGGGTATATTGCATCATTGTTGACCACACATGAAAACCTGTAGGCATTCATTTACTATTTGGGAAGAGACAGTGGGTCGCTCTTGGCCAAAAGAGCACAATGGAAAGCCTTTTTGGCCATGAACTAAGGTTGATGAAAGCAGAAATTCCCTTTCATCACTCCACAAAGATGCCCTGTTGCTAGTGGGATGCCAGCCAGGATGCTCGAAGAGCCTCTCATGTGAATGTTGAAGGGTTACTTGAACAAGTGCTCCAGGGGCTGTGAGACACCAAGAATCTCCTCCTGTCCTTGACAGATGTATCAGCAAAACTGAAGTGCTCAGGTGAAGTCAATGTAATTATCCTGCAGTCCTGCAGAATGACAGCAAAATTTAGCTCCTTCAATCAAGGCAACCATTTTCTATTAGAGATGTTGGGGAGGTGGGGTGGAAATAAAGCATTGTGACCTAAATCCTCCTCTCTAACCTCTAAGAAATCAAAGTGATGTTGGGCCATCCTTGACTTGTGACACTATCCAGATCATTCCTAGCTGAGAGCCCCTGTAATGTTTGCTCAACGGCATAAGTTGTTCAGGAAGGATGCAAAAGCCCATGTGTGCTGGAATTTAATGCTTTTTCAGTCCCTTCTGGTCTATGAAACCACATAATCATGGTTTTTCTGTTGTTTTCTGAATTAAAAAGAAATAAATCCCAGAGCACTGAAATAGTTTATTTTTTCACCAACTATTTTTTCTGTCTTGGCCAAGGTGAGCTCGTTCCTTCCCCATGCCTGTCTGTTTTGTTGCAGTTTGCCATCCCCTTTTTGGGTTGTTTTTGCACCATGGGATAACACAATCGTCCTTGATTCTGATCCCCTGTGTGCTATGAACATCTACTTTTTTTTTTTTGCACACTGTTTAAACAGTTCTGCGCCCAAATCTGTCACCCGTGACCTCATTAAGTTGCATTTAATCACACAGGGATGCCCATCAGGCCTAACCCCATCATTTCCTGAGGAATTTTCCCCTGATTTACTTAATAGCTCTCAAGCACTAAGCTGGAGACCTCCGGGTGCAGTTCCCTGTGCATGTTGGGTTACTGGCATTTATACTGCGTTTTAAATAAACAGTGTTTTGCAGGCACACTTGTTTTGAAAAATAAACTTCTGCGCAGAAGGAGCTAGTTCACATCAGAGCCAGATTGGTAGCAATTTGGATTTACCCAGCAGATGGGAAGAGGTCAGGCTTTTTTTTGGTGAGAGGGAGAAGTCACACTTCCCCAAATAATACCTAGGATTAGTCTGAAGCCAAAATGCCGGCTTTTCATGGGGGTGCTTTGGGAAGGACGGCATGGTAGCATCCCTGCAGTGTGGGCCCGCGACACCTCCAAGGGCATCCCAAACTTACCATGATTTCCAGCTTCAGAGAACATAGCTTTGTCTCTTTCTCACCCCTGTCTTCTGCTGGGGATGTGTTGGCCCACCACCTTCATCTACCTGTCGAAAGGCTTTCAGAGTTGGGCAGGTCTTCTGTGTGCGTCAATGGTTTTTTTCTCCCTAAATTGAGGGTATTTTTAGAGAAGTGAAGGTAGGAAGGCCAATCGTGTCTGTTTTTTTCCAGGACTTTCTATGTGGTTATCACAAATCATTAGACACTGGCAGTGACAAGGCCCCTTTGACTGCAAGTCCCGTGGTGAGGTAACCGAGGGTGGACATGGACAGTGGTGGCAGTTTGCTGGGAGAGCAACGGGACAGCTAACTTCAAGGTTGTTGCAGTTTCCCTGCTAATTCTGGGCTGGATTTGGGCTACCTCAGGCAGAGCTGCCCTGCCAGATGGAAAGTCTGAGCAAAGCTGCAAAGTGGTGTCTGCAAAATGGTTGTCTGAGAAGTATGAGACAAAGATCCTTCACGCTCGGCATCACCAAGTATGATTTTGTGTATACATATAAAAATATATACACGTGTGTTTGTTAGCCAGTGGTTTGCTTCTGAATGTTCTACTTTTAGGACCACCACTGTGTCCTAGTGTTGCATCCTCAGTTTTCCATTTGGTCTTTCACAAAAGACACTAAGCTTGGCAGCACAGTGTGCAGCCAGTTAAATTAATGCAGGTATTTTACTGAGGGAAACATTTCCCCCATGCAGTGTCTTCCACATTAGGTTACTTTCCTGCAAGAGAGATCAGCTTGATCTCCAGCCTCCAAGTAGCACCTTGTCCTGACATTTGCAGGAGGACGTATTTGAGAGCTGACCTTTCAATCCTGCTCGTAGGATCACAACGCATTCACCTGCACCATGTTCGGTGCTGTTTCTTCTCTATTACGGAGCTGGGCCACTGTGATGGAAAATGGCAACCACCTCACTGCCCTCTTTTCAACTATGGAGACAATTTGTTAGATGGATACGATGAAACAACATGCAGTTGTTTCATTCTCTTTGGTTGTTCTCAATAGCTGGCACTGTCTAAAATCTCTACTGAAGTCATGCTTGCCCTGCGGTACCTCGGGAGGAGGTTTGTAATGATGGTTCTGATAGAGCCAGGTAGGAGGTGTGGGTGCTGTCTTGCTCATCAGATCAGAGGCAGTGTGTCAAAACAAGGTGTTCGAACTTCTGAAGATACAGTCCTTTGAGAGCCCTGGGGCTGGGCTACAATACGAATCGTTTGTCCGTGGAAAGGGTCACCAATTAATTAGCAGTTTTATTTAAAAAAAAAATTAAACTGGCAGCCCTTCTGAAATTTAAGCACATTGTTCATGGTGTAATTATAGATGAAATATTAGAGAAGTGGACTAATTACACACAATGCACTTGAGCCCAATTAAAATAGCATCTGCAGTGAACGTAGGGGTATTCTCTTTCGCTAATAAGAAATACTTTCTTAACAACAGAAAATAAAATAGCTAAATTGGATATGCAGTTGAGATTATAAATATCCTATTAGCATATAAAATGAGGATTAACCTTATTTAATCACTGCTTGCTTGATCATCAAAAGTCATGTTTCACCTCTATAATGTAGCTGTATCCTCTCTGAAAAAAAAAAAACCCAACAACCTAGCATATTAATAAATTTAGCTAATTAGATGCTTTTTCTCATCTGCTCAAAGGAGCTGGTAGAGGAAACCGGCTGCTCCTAACCACTTGGCTCTTCCTCATCTTAGGTGAAATTTAAGATTATTTTCAGGTGGGACCTATTGGTGAAGATGAAGGGCTTATCATATAGATTCGTGTATGGAGTTCTGGCCTGTATGGCTTGGCAAGAGGAATCATATCAAAGGAGAGGTTGAGACATGAAGCTGATGGGGAGGATAAAAGAGATAGGAAAGAAGAAAAGGACTTAAATTATGGATTTTATCCCCTGCAAAGTAAAGCTCTGCCTAAATATCACCATGTGAGGACCCATTCTAATTTCAGCTCATTGACATAGGGTGTCGGGGCAACTTGGTTTACTGTTAGTCTGTCACTGTTGCTGTCCCCAAAAGCCATCTGGCACTTGGAGGATGCTGCGCTGCTGGTGTGGCGGGGAGAGGTGCTATCCACCAGCTCTGTGAAAGGTGGCCAACGGGGCCAGAATGGCAAATGAAATGGTCTGACCTCCAACCTTTTCTAGAATTATTCAGTTGGTCTGGTAGGCACAAAAGGAGAAGAGCAGCTCTGAGCAAGAAGGCAGCTTTGAGTCTTTTGGAATATTTTTGGACAAGACCTGTAGGAAATGAGCCCTCTGGTATACTGCCTGCCATATTTGAGGATAGCTTGGCAGGTTTCGGAGCTGGTCTTATTGATAGAGTTGTTTTGGCTCTGGCTCCATCACGCTGCCCCTCCGCCAGGTCTCTGTGTGGCACAAAATAGAGGCAAAGCAACGGTGGTGGAGGAGCAATCTTATAAAATACATGCACAGTTTGATCTAAACCCATGCATCTCTGCATGTGTCCTGTTCCCATTAGCATCCATGTGAGGTTTCCTGGCATGAGGGCCAGTGGCTGATAGCTTGCAGAAGCCGATTTTTAAATGTGCCTGTTGAAGTATTCCCAGAGAAAAGGCTTGAGCAATACCATCCTCGCTGGGCTGAAGCAGGGCCCTGCAGCACTGAGGACTGATAGCTGTAATATGGGGCTCTTGGCTCCTTGGCTGGAGGTGAGTGTTATTCCCTGTGACTTGCCTTAGCATCACCCCAGCCTAGGGACCATTTCAGCTTTGCTTTGACTGTGTGTCTTCAGCTTTGGTCCAAGTGTGGACATTGCTAATAAAAAAATAATAATAAAAAAAAAAAAATCTAAAACCCAACCCAAAATGAGCCCAGGCCCAGTCTCTCTAAATGCTTGATATTGCAATGCTTAAAATGAAAAAAGTGGTTGTCTCAGCCATAGCAATTGTACAAATGGGGATGGAGGCATGGAAAGGCCTGTATTTATTTGCAGGTCCTCATTGTGGATTGTCCCCCACCGAGCTACATTGAAGCATCAGCTGTCCTGTGTCCTGGCCCTGGGCAGAAGTGTGAAATTTCCCCTTGCTTCCACAAACACTAGTCAAGTGCACCAAGGGATGGTGGCTTTATTTATCGTATTCAAGGAGCCACAATTGGATGTTTCGCAACAAACTGGGCTCAGCCTGTGATTTACAGTAATGGGGAAGAGTCCTCTGCTGGCATGGCCCTGGTGTTGCCAAGTCTTTTGATGGTTGTAATGATTTTTCCTTACTGCCACAGTGCCTGGAGCAAAGTGTTCATAAGCATTTCAGCTTTTTGTTGTTGTTGTTGTTGGTAGTGGCAGTGGAGGGCTTTGTTTTCTTGTATTAAGAGCAGCTTTCCATCCCTTAGGGCAGAACAAAAGAGCTTGGAAGCATGTTCTCAGTGTCCCCACAAAGACTCAAAAGGCAGTAGGATTTTTTTCTTCCTTTTTTTTTTTTTTTAAAGACACCCTCAGTTTGTTTTCCCACATTGGTTTAAGGCGCTCTGGCATGAGTCCATTTCTTTTCTTGCCTGATTCATGGATGCTGGCGATGGGCAGCAGTACCAGAAGCAGCAGCAGCTATCTCTGTGCAGCTCCTGCTGAGCTCTGTAGGACAGGAGGTGAGGAGACTCTACTGAATTAGGTCTGCAGAGGGATTTGGGCTGACATGGTAGACATACACCTTTTGTTGCTGTTGTTCTCATCTTCAAATCTTCTTTACTATTTGTGGTTTTAGGATTTAATATAAACTTTTCTGTTACCTGGTCAGACAGGGTTAAGGGAACCAAAACGTGAACACACCTTTAAATATTAAAATCAATCTTACGATCCTATTTCAGTTCTACTCAAAACTCCCTCCTCCAGTGACTCCTAGCAGTGGCAGAGGCCACCTTCTCATTTGTGGCCTGCCACTTTCTCCCTTCTTTGCTTTGGTCCTAGAAATCACATTCAGCTAAACCCTTCAGAGAAACACAGGAGGCAAATTGAAAGTGACTGGGAATAAAATAGACTTTGCCACGCGGGGGAATTTGAGGTGTTGCACTGTCAGGGAGGGCTGTGGGTGAAGTGACTGAATCCAGAAACATATGGAGAATGGAAAGGTCTGCGGGTGATCATAACATCAAAACCATGAAATAAAGTCAGCTGCCCAAGGTAGAAATGCAAGTTCAGGAACTCTGCTGCAAAGAAATGAAGGGAAATACAGAAGGGAACATGAAACATTTTTCTGGCTTTCCTGGCTATTCATGCCACGGGAAATCTCTCTTTGGGCTCTGGGTTTAAATTGTTTATGTTTTATTTTACTGCTGCTGTACTCTTAAATCAAGGTAATATTCCTAAGCATAGAAAAGATAACTCCGGTTTCTGTGGCAGGAGAGTTAAACACTGCTTTCAGTGTAGCTGCAGCCAAAATCCTTCCTTTTTTTCCCCCATCATGAGCATCAATGCATTAGGCAAGCTCAACAATAATAGCAGCTTCTTGCCTCGTCAAGTGGGCCAAAGAGTTAAAACAAAACAAAACTGGCAGTTGACTTTTATCCATTTATATCCAATTAAGAGTAACTCTTGGAGTTGTTTTTCCTGCAAAGAGGGAAAGTTTGGAAAATAAAAAAATCCCCAAGTGCCACAAATATGTTAGGTTTGGGTTCGACCTCCCAGCGAATGGCAGCTTCCCTTCAAAGAGATTATTCATCTCACTTCACACTTAGCCATCAAAAATGAAGTTGCCAAATTTCCAGAAGCACTCGGCAGCTGGGAGCTCCCTTTGAGATCCTTTCTCCTGCATGTTCAGACCCCCAGAGCAAGAGGAGCTGCTGCCCATTCTGTGCTTTGGTTGAGGGGTGTGGAAATTTGGCCACTTCATTAAGATGCCTACATTGGGTTTGGACTTGTCTGCAAGCCTGGCCCTGGCCACCATGGTTGGTGGTCACTTCTGATCACCCCCTCCAGGTCTTCCATGGAGGTTTACACAGAAATTCAGCTTCACCTTAGAGCCCCTACATGATGAGTATAGCGCCTTATTGAGACACAGGGTTGTTTTTATGGGGGGAAAGAAGAAACTGAGATGTTTTGGCAGTGGAGGGAGAAATAGGTCTTTCTCAAGAAGATTAAAGGAGCAGCGGTGGGGGGATTGACTTTTGGTGAGAAGAGAACAGGGCTCATCTTGCTGCCTCTGCACTGTAATTCATGTCTTGTTTTCAAGGCCCATCATACAATTTCTTCTGTAACGAGGGGGGGAGGACTCAGTGAAATTGTAAATGAGTATTACTTCAAGTGCTCTGAGGAAATATGTTCTTTCCCCATATTGCTCATACATTATTTCCACGTAGTTATGGGGCCTCGCATTTCCTGGAACTCTCATCCAGACCTTAATTCTCCTCACACGACATCCCTTTAAAATTGTGAAGCTCTCTTAATCAACCTTTGTATCAACGGCAAATTTGCAGTATGACCTAATTTGAAAGATGCCTCAAAGTGCTGACTCAAAGGTTTGGTGAATGAAGGCCAGTCATTGCTGCTGTGACACTAATGCGATGCAAAACAAAATTGAGTTGCATCAGCTGAACATTAGTTTGCAAAAAATATTAGTGACTGAAGCCACTCGCTGGTCATCTTTTATTTATACTCACGAGATTTATACTTTTTGGGGTCTGAAACGGCTCTAAAACCAACTTCTGGAAGAGACACACGAAAAGACTCTTTACTAGTGAAAAATCCCAGTCGGATCTATACAATTAAGCTGCATCATTTGCACTTCATAATCTTTTCTCTTTTATAGAGCAGGAGGCAGACACATTATTTTAGAACTTTTATTAAAATATTTATACAGCAACAGATGAAAATTCTCATCCTAATATGTCACGTTGCTTTTTTCAGTTACGTTCCAAGTCTTTATCTTTTTTCCTTCTCTAATTGAAATGCAGCCGATACTCCTTCATTCTCTGGATAAGTAACTGTCTTAAAACAACTAGCAATTACTTCAGGACTCAAAGAAATAAAAAGGAAAGAAGGAATTTGGGTCAGAAAGTTTATGGGGAAAAAAAAGTCCCTCAAAAAGCAAAAGAGAACAGCCAATGTAGCTTTATTTAGCTTCTCAACAAAGAAAACGTGGGTATAAATTATTGAGGTTTTTGCATTGTTTCTTTTTTTTTTAATTTAGTTTCGCTTTTTTATGGAAACTTATTTGAGTTAGAACAACCTGGCTAGAGAGGGGCAGAGTGCATTTCTTAGTTGGTTTGTCAAATATTGGCTGCTAATTAACACTCAGAACAGCTACTTAAGAATCAGGGGTCTAGGGATGAACCAACTCAGCAGGAACTATTTTTCCCTGTGCCTTTTTATTTTTTTTAATTTTTAAATTGAAATGTCAATAATGCAAATCATCTAATATGTGCTGATAAAACATCTACAACTTTGCACCGAAGTGGCTGAAAACCAGACACACACACACACACAGAACAAGCGAGACAGGCCATTAATTTAAAATTTAGAGGACCAATAAGTTTTTGATAGCAATGGGTTACTGTGCTAATGATTATTTAACTCGCTTCATGTTGGGTTAAGTATGTATGGCTATGTAAAGTGTAACGCCCTGTTGAAGTGCGACGACGAGAGTTTTGCCTCCGAAATGGTATATTGAAAGTGGGGGGGGAGGAAAGCAGGGAGATTATAAAAACCAGTTACTATATGATAGCGCATTTCAAGCAGTTGTGCAGCAGAAGCTGCTACAGTTAAAGAAGTAAATTTTGCTACTGCAGGAAAGAAAAAACCCATACACAAACCCAACATACTTCCACATTTCTCCTCTGCTCCTTTTTGGGAGCTATTTTAGCACGGCTGTATTTATTGATGGTTGCAAGTACAGAGAGGGAAGCACAGCTGGATGTTTTACCTTGTTCGTTATTCTCCTAATTATTCTCATACTTTTTCTTGTTTATGTTATTTTATTTTATTTTTAAGTTTTATATTATATCTTATTTTTTCTTGAGGTGTGCATTTCCATTAGAAGATACTGTGAGGTCTGGAGTTTGTTTGTGTCTTTCGAGCTTAAAGGGATATCTCTATATATTATTCAACAAAATCCTGATAGTTCTTCTTCAGGTAAAAGGCAACACCACTTATTAGTTAGGAGAGCAAGAAAAAAAAAAATTTGGAAGAATAGCCATAAATGTTTGATTCCCTACAAATGATTTGCAGACCCTATTTTTACTCCATCATTCTTGATGTTTGGGGGTTTTTGTATTTATTTCATCTTTCTAAAGGGCTTGCACTTGCTAAACCTCCCCCATTTCAGGTTGTTAGTGCTTTATGTGGCAGATTCCTTAGCAGTACTATGTAAGTGCTGCCATTTGTGACTATTTCGTCCTTCAGCCCTCCTAGAAAGATGTAGGTAGGAATGCTCTAAACCTTGTAACAGTTGCCTGTGGAGAGAAGATGGCAAAGTAATGGCTAATGATCTGGAAGCTAGCTGGACTTTGGAGACAAATACTCAACATAATCAATATATATATATATATATTAAAAAAGAAAATTTTTTTTTTTCCTAAAAAAGAAGAAAAAAAAAGCAATGAAAATTTATGACCTTAGCATTCCTTCAGGGTCAAGCAATTTATCAAATTCTCTCACTTTCTGGTTTCAATTACACAGCTATTGTGGAAGGAACTTATTTTAGCAGGTTCATTTGCCTCAGTAGGGAATACAGGACTTTGGCCTAATGCTTCACCTTTAGTGCAGGCCATTTGAGCCTTAGAACAAATACCAATCATCACTCTTTGGAAAAAAAAGAAAAGAAATCTGCATCGGCATGGCCTATTGGAATGGGGTTTCTGTCAAGGTAAACGGTTGTCGGCAATGACTGTGGTAGAGTGGCGATAAATCCCATTTTATTGCTGAAAAATTCCAGCTTCTCTCCATGCCTGACAGCTCCCCACATTCTCGTACCCATTTGGGCAATTTCTGCACTATGTCCATCTGGTTCTTATTACCTCTCAACCTGCCAGTGTCTGATCCAGAAAAAGTGCAGGTCAAAAACAGGGGAAAGAAACCAAGGTGATGGACAAAACAGAAAGAGAGTGATTGAGAGACAGAGCTGCACTCCCTGTTCCGAAAAAAAAAAAAAAGGGTTTGGGAGGAATAAACAAATTTAAGGGAGGTTACCGGCTTAATGATGAAGTTGCCAGCTATGTCCTTACAATAGAAAATTAAATAGGTAATAATCCACACATTCTAAGCTTCAATAATGCCACTGAATGTTTGGTATTTGCCCAGGACGCTAGTGACACCTGCCTAAATAAAACTTTTCAGGAGAAATGGGAGAAGTCGAAACTTCAAACCCCTGATGGTCGGAGGCCTGGTGGACCCATGGAGCCTGCAGCCTTTGCCACTGCGTGTCTTTGGCGTTCGGGAGGGTGAGATTTGCCTCCAGAGGACGGCCGAAGTATAATTAGATTGTAAATTGGAAAGAAAAAAAAAAAAAAGTTAGGTTAGCTCCTTGTGACAAGAAGAAAAAGAGAAAAATCTTCATTTCCATGCAAGTTATTTGCACACTGCTGAGTCCAGACCCACTTTAGCAAGTTCAGTTTCTTCTCAAAACCCCCTATAATAAGTAGAGGCAACGTTTGGCCATTTTTTTTTTTTTAATTTGAAAAGCAAACAAATTATTCCAGGACAATTGAACTGTTACTAAGCTAAAATTAATAACCAAACCAAAACAACAACACAGGAGCACCTATCTATCTTTTGCTCTTCTCCCAGTAAAAACTATATTGCATCGTATTTGTCAAGGACCCACTAGTGTTGTTGTGAGACATACCTTGATCCACAAACTCAGCCTCCCTTCAAGGTTCTCCAGTGATAACTACAATTCCTGTATTTATTTTACCCGAAACATCTCATATTCCACCTAAAATGCTGCTTGCTGTATCTTTTTCCCCAGTAGAAACTCACTGCTCTGGACCTGTGATTTGTTAGCTTGACACAGCCTCTTCTCCCTTTTTCCTGAAGATGCAAGGGAAATTAAACTCAAACGTTGGAGCTTTTTTCCTGTCCTAAAGGTCTGGCTGAATTCTCAAGATCAGTAAAATTTGGAGGATTCCCTACCATTTCCTTTGTGACCCTTGGTGAGCAGGGCTCTTGAGCATCCCACGTTGGCCACTTCACAGAGGGAAGGACATGCTGGTAGGTGTAATGGTCTGATCCAACACATAACAGCTAGAAGTTGTGATTGTGGCATTATATTAGGAATTATGTCTCTGTGAGGAACCGATTGGCTCCCAGAAGCTCAAACTGGGGCTCCAGCAGTGAAACAACAAACAGGGGTGCAATTCCCAGTGGAGCTGCAGGAGCTTCTTGGCACCAAAGGAGGAGATAGGACAGAAGATGAGTAGGAAGCAAAAAGTGAGGAGAGTTCATATTCTTACTCCAGAATGGGTCACGTAGAAATGCCACATGTAAAATGTGACATCCAATTAACCACCTGTCCTTGCAACTTCTCCCTCCACTGTTGATGCATCCACTTAAAATAAGAATTTGGGGGGGGGAGGGGGGGAGTCTTCCTCCCTGTTACCTTTTGGTGTTGGTAATGGTACTGAGAAATCTGACAGCCTATGGTTAGTATTTGTTTGCATGTGTCATGCATTAAAGAAATAGTTTTGTTTTGTTTTTTAAGTATTTTATTTTCTGCACACCTTTGCCTTTATTCAGTTGTGGAGGGGACACTATGCAGATTTACACACCAAACTAGAAGAGCATGGTCTGAGATGCCTCTGAAAAACCTTTGCTGGATGAACTGCTCCCAACCACCCCTTTCGATTTGCTTATGAAGCCATTGAAAACAAAGGAGGCTGACGACAGGGGAAGCCCCAACTTTGACAATAAAAATATGTCAGCATGAAAATGGTTAATGGTGAGTATTATAGCTTCAAAAGAACCCATTGGCTACCCCTAAAGGATGCCCTGCAATTGTTAAACTCATCAGATGCAACTACCCCTCAGCTAGCCCTTACATTTGTCTGGCTAACAGTAAAAAAATGCTATAATAAATCGGTAACATATGTTGCCAGACAAGAATAAGTGATATAAATAAAGAGTCAAGAGACATAGCCCCTCAAGAACAATGTGTAAAGATTTAAACTTTCAATGTATTAGTTAAGCTAGGAACATTTTAAGATAACTTGAAAGCGGCGTACTGTTTGTTTATATCATTCCTTCTCTTTTTTTTATTTTTTTTTTCTTCTCTCCAGATTGCATTTTAAATCAAAATGTTCTCCATGACTGACTGCTTTGCAGCACTAGGGTAAGTCCCATTTTTCCACAGCTTAAACAGAAATATGCCTAAGAAATCTATGTCACAAAGGCATTTTGTTGGGTTTTGTTTAGGAAATAAACATGATGTTGTCGGGAAGACAGCTTCTGCTTTTTTCTTTTCTGTTCTTTTTTTAAATCCAAATATACGAAATCGTGCATTTGCAAACAGAGCTGCTATCAAGAAAGCCAATTTTTCATGAAGGTGACAAGTCTCCAAACTTGTAATAAATTATCAGCAGCAATATTAAAAAAGAAAGTATAAACCAAAATACGTTTTGAGACTTGGCTGGATATTTTATTTATCTTTTTCTTTATTGAGACATCTTTTGAAAAATGGCATAAAATAAATAGTTTTACAAAGCAACAATATAATCAATCTCCAAACGAGAAGATAAATCAAGGATTTCATTAACTGCTGGTAGCCAGTTTAAATTGTAGTCTTGTCCATAATGTCTATCTATCTATGTATGTCCAAGTTATATTAAAAACCTTTAAATGGCTTTGTAATATCAGCTACATCTAGCTATTATAATAATTAATGATACTGTTTTATAAATCAATATATGTATTCTTGATAAATTCATATCCAGTTAATGGTGTAATTTAAATAAAAAATTAATGTAATAAAGGACATACTGGAATAGGCAGGAAATCTTTAAAGGTTAAGAGGCAAATTTGTCTAAATTCTTTTCTTTGTACCTATTTTTTGAGAAAGCCTCCATTGAAATGCAGCTGATAGCAGGCTGGCTCTTCGGATCGCACTCTCGCCATTAGTTTTGTATTAACAGTGCTTGGTGAGTTTTTGCAGCCAAAGGAAAGGGGAAAGCTCCTTCAGCAAAATGAATACTTCCCTCCCTCATTTCTCATCCTGCTGAAAACAAACAAGCAAAAAAAAAATCACTCCAGCGTTTGACCAGAAACAGAAATGGTATAAATGCTCTTTTTTACCATTCCCTATTGATTCCATATTTGTATTATTGCAGGGAGATTTTGCTTATTCTATACAGTGTAAAAAAAAAATAAAATATGAATATTTAGTTCCAGGCATGAAGTGCATTTGGAGGAGCTTGGAAACCCTGCAGACTGTTCAGTGTAATACAAAGCTGTTCTTTATCTCTTGTTTTAAATACAGTTAATCCCGTTTATTCAGCAAACACATCTAAGAGCAACTTGGAGGAAAAAAAAAGCAAAAGCTGGAAATTGCCTTTTTATATTTGCAGTGGTGAGAAACCATGGCTCTGTTCCTTTGCTTTTATTTATAGTCAGTAACCACAAAATGTATCTCTAACAATAACAGGGGATTTTAATAGGCAATATTAATTGTTATTCTCCTAACTTTTGATGTTAAATGTTTCAAACAAAAGCCCGCTGCCTGTTTATACACCAAATTTGTCTGAAGAATATCTTTTCAAAATGATGCAAAACATGACACTTTGTCATCCACACTGACATGGTACAGAAATGTCATTTTAATCCATCGAGTTGTTTTGGTTTTTTGGAGGTTCTTTTCTGAACATTGCTCTGCCTTATTTAGAGCAGCAGTGATCTGCGCAGTTTCTTTTGACACTGATGGGTATTTCGAACCCCTTACGCCGAGGGGAGGGAGGGAGAAAAAGGAATTTGCTGCCAGTCACCACGGTGATCCAGCTCCATAAGCCATCGCTTATTTGCTAAAAGTTTACATTTCAAATGCTCTTGAAATTTAAAGGTGGGTTATCTGAAGGCTGAAGGAACAAAATAGAGGAAGGACGATTACTCTCGTGTGTTACAGCCTACCAGAGTATCGGTAATATAGCCATTTAAAATGCATTTTGTTTTTCGATGCAGCTAGGAGCAGGAGATACACAGCCGTTCCTAGAAGGCTTAATTTAGGCTTTATAGGAAAAACATCAAATGGCAGCTTACAGTAACATGCCGAAATATATTATATATTTTAAATATCTTCATTTGGAAACGTGTTATTTCCCCCCCCCTTCTTCCTGGAATCACTAACGTGCCTCTCCCCATACAAAACAAGGACAAGCCCCATCCTTAAAAATAATCTGCCTTACAGATCACATTTCCAGGCATGTTCCCTGCTTTTTATTACTCTGGATAACCTCTTAATGCTATCACAATTTTATACTTGTTAAGTGGACATCTTCTGTATATTTAACTGCAAACAAAGTGACTTCATTTCAGGGGGTGGGGGGAAGGAGAAACGCATTGGGATAATTAGAAACATAAGTTTCTATCTTCTGTCACACCAGCCTATCAATTATTCAAAACCCTACTAAATTTAGATGTCTGTTCCTAAAACGTTGTTTGCACTCGTTCCCTGGGAAGATGGAAGCGGCTGATAATTTGGCTAAATTATGCGTTTGAGCCCAATGGTTACAAATGAAAGCCTCGAATTCGGCAGATTTATTTGCTGCTGCTGAAATTTCTCGGTGGCGACAATTTGGGGCTGACTCCTTCAAGGAGCAAATCAAGGGGTGAGGCGGTGCCCGCAGGTATTTACGTGGACCAAACCGCATGGTTACAGCTAATAAAATGATGCATCAGTGACGGGGAGGGAGGTTTTGCCCATCAGATAGGGACCAGCTATGGGGGACGAAAGGCCTAAAGCAGCCCCTGAGGTGCTTGGTGCCCCAGGCAGTCATTACCTGAGCGTAAAGACCAATAAAAAGGGAAATTATTGCCATTACAAGATGAGCTGTGAAGGATGCGGTGTGGATGACGCCGCGTCAGGCAGGGCTGAACATGTTTGCCCCATCCCTGAAACACCAGAGCGAGCAAAGCCTGGCTGCTGTGAGGGTGTAAAAAATGCTCCTTTTTCCATGGTGTCAGGGTGCGATTGGCAGCAAGTCTCCACCAAGCACGGGCGTCCTCCCATGTGCACCAGTTGCAGGACACAAAGGGGGAGTTTCTGTAATTTTTTTTAATAGACAGACCGAGAAATAATGCCACCTCTTTGCAAAGCCGTGTTAGCAAGGGTCCTTCGCGGCAGCAAACCAACCTCCACTTGGTTATCAGCGGCAGAACCTCCTTTCCTAGAGGAAACGGTATTTTTGGTGGAGATAATTCAGCCGATATCGCAACAACGGAGGGGGGAGGCAGCGATGTGCCTCCAGTAGCCCTGTGCGGGGTATCACTGACTGCTGCACTGCGAGATTTCAAGGTGCTGAGCAATACACAGAGAGTTGAAAGAAATGCTGCCGACTGCGAAAAAGAAACAAATAAATACTACAATAAAATCCAACCAGCAGAAACACCACCCTTTCTTTTGCAATGACAGTTACTAATCGCCAAAATACAGATGGGGGGGAAATAAAAGACTATATCTATACCTAAATATACGTTTTGGTTTTTTTTTAATTTATATTTAGAAAGCAAAACATTTCAGCAAACAGAAAGCAAATTGGACAAGCCCTTGTGTTGTCCCCACCGCTCCGCACCACCTCTCCAGTCACACTGCTGAGAAATGTATTCCCATTTTTACAACTCCAGCATAAAGGCGGGCAAGTGGGAACGGGGAGGGAAAAAACAAAACAAAGCAAAAAAAACCCCAAACAAAGGACACGCGAGCACTTTCATTTATTTTGATAATCCTCCTCCTGCTCCAGAGCGTTTTGCTGTCTTTGTCAAAGTGAATGACAACAATTTGGCCAACTCTCTCTGAGCTGCACTCAACAGTGACAGGCAAATTATCAGAGGCCCTGCACTCCTTATTATCAGAGGAGAAGTCATCAGGAGGACGTGCGGAGGATCCCTCTCCCCTGTCACTATTTGTCAGTGGGACAAGGGCCACTGCTATGGGTAGCTGACAGGTAATTTCAACAATAGCAATTACTCCTATTACTGGTGTCATAAACAATTCGCCCAAGGCATGACAATAGCAAAGCTTTATAATTCAATGCCATATAAATAAATGCCAGCAGGTAACAAGTAATTTAGCTCCAATCAGGCCTTGGCCCTGGCATTAATATTGTTATGGCAAGAAAATGGAAAATTGAAAAAATTCAATATGTTAATGAATTAAGAGGGGTTCAAAGGCTAAGGGAGGGGAGGACAAAACCAAATGCAAAAGACACAAAATCGTGCTTTCAGAATCATCACAATATATAACTACATTAACTTCTGTAAACTTATAACTAGTTTTTGATATAAAACGTGGTCTAGCTATGCTGCCTTTCAGGTCAGGGCAAAACACACACAGGAACCTGAATCCCAGCCCTTGCCTCCATGTACCACACTGCAAACAATGTGCACGAAAAAAAATAAACTGAATTTAACGGTTTATTATAAAGAGAACCATATTTGAAATGTTATGCAAGACAGAGATTTAACAGAGGTTAAAGGTTTATTAGCAACTCCACTGCTTTATTGTCTACTTCTTGCATTTATTTAATCTTTTTTAAACAAGGTCTGTTAAATCATTGATTCTTATTTATCAAGAAGAAGGATTTTATTGTACTTTTTCTCTCCTCAAATGCCCTTCATAGGCCACAATGCCCCCAGCACCCCTGTGAAAATGATGATCTGCAGCAAACCAGCCAGAGTTCCAATATCTCCAAGTCCAACTTCTTGATCAACCCAATTTGCAATTTTACTATTTGTCCAGCAAGACAATGTGACATCAGGCTGACAGCAGTAAAAGAATTTGAAAATCTCTAATTAGGAGAGCTGCGGAGCAATTAACGTATGTCAAATTTCACTTCATCAAGTGCCACTCTAATTTTCCCACTAAAAATTAATGGACTTTTTTTTTTTTTCCTCCTTTTCTTTTTGTATGTGTGTGCGTGTATGCGTGTGTGTGTGTCCCCTCAAGGCAATGTTGATTCAAATCTGCTCAAGATGCAGCGTTGCACAGCTAAGCATCTTCTTGATTACAACCCGCCACACTTCTAACTGCTTTCATTCTCACTGCCACAGATACTTTGTCAACAGTCAAATTACGCCATGCTGATAACAATGCATAATGGTCTTCCTCAAAGGAGGCTCCTGTCATGGAGCAGGCTTTCATAAAAACCGACCGGTTTCTTCGCTGGGAAATAGATCTGGCTGAAAAATAATGAAGTTTTTTGTTGTTTCAGCATTGGTTGCAATGTAATTTTTGTTGTTGTTATTTTTTTTTTTTCCCCTCTTTTTCTTCCCCTCTCTTTCTCTCTCCCTCGTGCTGTAATTTATTTATTTTTGAACTCATCTGAAATTAAGGCAGGGAACTGTTTGAAGAGCTATACAGAATGGAAAATATTTATAGTCACTGTTTGTACAGGCTTTGCTTAACCACTTTGCTCCAAGACATTTTCAAGAGCAACATCCTCCTTCCAATACCACTCATTTCTTTCTTCATTTTCCGTTTTCAGAAGGTGCAGGGCAGCATCTTTGCATAAGCACAAGCCCCGCTGACGTCAATGGGAGTTTTGCCGGAGCGAGGGCTGCGCGCCTTTGGCCCGCTGCTATAAACACATTGGGACTTTCTCTTTTAATGGATGGTATTTAGATTCTACGCAGGGCTTGTTTAACATGCACGTTTGCCAGAGTCCTCAAACATCGCAGGGCACGCAAGACAAATTGCCTTTTTGTCAGAGCAATGCGGAGGGCAGGAAAAAAGCACCGAGCTGTCCCAGTTAGTTTTTACCTTCCACTCCCTGCTCTCCCCCTTCTCCTGGGAGATCGATAACAGCAAAAGCCACAGGGTGTCATGGGGTAGGATTTCCAACAAGTAGAAGCACAATTAATAAGAATAACACACTCCAAAGAGATAGATAAATATAGATATATATATATGCATATATTTTTGCCTTTAAGGTTCAAAGTTTAAATATAGTTGTCTGCTCACAAACCTGGGGAGAAGCAGGGGGGTTAGCACACCCAGCCCTGTCTGTCACTGGGCTCATTGCTGCTAACCACCCCAATGATACGGGCAGGGCACGTACGCCTCGGTGTGCGTGCCTCTTGTGTTTGATATAAAACAAAACCAAAAACATACGTTGCCTTTTATCTGAGCCATTTTTCCATCAATAACTTCTTTCTTGCCACAGATAAATGACTGATGTTGCAGCGCCAGGTAACGTGGGCCCTGCTCCACCCGATACTTTCCTCTATCCTCCCCATTTATATCCACCCCCTTCCCTCCAGGCATTAATATTTTGGCAATTAACTCTCTCCTGCATGTTTAGAAATGGGAGATTTGGGGGTATTTGGTTACCGAAGCCTGGATGTTCCCCTCTTTGTGTCCTCCAGCGAGGATGGAGAAACAAGTCCTCCCCCAACAACACAGCCCGTCCTCAAGCATCCCCAGACCGACAGCACCGCGGCCACCAGGCCTGCAGGTTAATACACGTGTAAGTGGTCTTTCTTTCTTTCATGTCCTTCTCTAAGCTTTAAAAATTATAATGCTGCTTTTAAACATTTTACTTTCCCTCAACACCCCCTCCTTTTCTTTTTTTTTTTTTTTTTGGGGGGGGGGGAAGCACAAAAAATGCTGCGATAAAAATAATAGGCAGGGCCATAAATTAAAGAAAGAAAGAAAAATGTGATTATATAACGCATCCTGTGGTAATCAATTTTACCTCCAATATCTGCTTTTGTTTTCAAAATGCTAAATAAACAATACATAATGCATCCCTCATCAGCCAAAACCATGAGGGCTCTGTGCTCAAATAAGAGGAAACATATTCAATTTTCCTAACAGAAGACAGTTCATTAAGCTGTGCCACATCAAATAAAACTTTAATTTCTCCAGCATCAGAGTCGCAATGAAAGCAATTGAGGAAGATGAGCCATATGGTACTTCTATCAGCAAACACATATTGCTCATTCCCCCAAAGTTTTCTAATTCTGCTCCCCAGACCTGTGTAATATAGATAATGTGCTCTGAGCGCAGCAACCATGAGCTATCTGGTGTACACTTCTAATACTGTATTTAATGGGAAATAATGAATCATAAAAGCCTGCAGAAGACGGCTTTTGCTAACCTAAATCTCAGCTGTAATTTCATTGTTCTGTGCCTAAGATGCTGTTTGCCCTTTTCAAACAACAGCAGTTGAACATAATTATGCTGCTACAAACCTGGGCTGCAAAAAGAAAGCCTTTCCATTATAACCAAGTTTTTATTAACTCTTGAAATCCTGAGCTTGGGGCAACTGCGGGCAGAGAGCTGCCTGTCAGGTCTCAGGGTTCACTAAAGCACACGTACGTGTGTATCTTGATTTCCAGCGTGTAGCCCCACAAATTAAATTGATGACTCTCACATCAGGCCAAAAATGCAACAGGAGAAGTCTATGAAAAATTAGGAAATCTGCTTGACATCAGGAAATCCGACACTTGTCTGCTCTAACATCTGTAAGTGCCAAAGCCGTGTAACCTAGAAAGAGGGGGATTTTTTTTTTTAATTAAAAAAAAGGTAAGTCTATTTTTCTTCTTCTTGCCAGATATAAAAATTAAAGTTAGTGCTTTGAGTAAAGAGCCCTCTAAACTTTATAGTGTTTATCCTCTGTTTATAAATCCGTAATGATCTATTTAATGATATCATAAGGTTAAAAGTTAAACAGTACTGTATTTTCTCTGTCTTTTTCTCCCCTGCCTCTTAGAAAGTAACCTGTGTATCTCCAAGAGAGGATCGGGGTTGTTTTCTGAAGAAACCTATAGGTAAACAGACACCCATACATTCACATGGGAGGATTCACAAAAGCAGGGACAAGAATATAAAGGTATTATTTTGATGTTATGAGCCCTGCTTGGAAAATGTCTTTGACTCATCTGAAGTAAGCCTCTTTCTTTTCTCACCCCTCACTAAATACAGGGCTAATTTAAAACATTGTCTAGATATGCTACTTATACATATTGAAAACATATTTTAGTGACTGTGTTTGTTTTGGCAATATATGAACCAAAAAAAAAAAAACCCAATTAAATTAAGAAGAGCGACTTTTAAAAGTTAGAGATTGCCTTTTAAAAGCTTATTAAAATCAGCATGTTAGATGTCTGTCTTTGAATTAGCTCAGAGGTTTGATTGCTTTCATTAAAGCTGCCTGTTTGGGTGCTGCTTGGTGAATGTTCAAGCCTGGTTTTTTCTCCCCCTTCTCCCCCCCACGCTGAGCTGTTTCTTGCTACTTGTCAACTTGGATTTTCCCTCCAAATTTGAAAGCACAACTCTGATTTTTCCTCGAGAAGCAACAGCCACCCTCCCCCTGCATTGCAAAGCACCAAGACAAAAATTGCCAGCAAACCGAGTCAGAGACCAACAGGTAAAAATATACATATCTATTAAAAAAAATACTAAAATAAAAAAGAGACACCCCCAAAACACGCACCCTGACCAAAGCAACCCCTCAAAAAACCCCACACCAAGCCACCAAAAAAAGCCAAGCGATCACATTGCTCATAGCCCATGAATGCCTTAAAAACAAATGTTTAAACAGGTTTTTTTTTTTGAAGCAGCGGCAGAAAACCTCTGCATGCTCCAATGGGTTACAATAACAATGCTCTATTGCAATGTAAAACAAGCTGGAGGAGAAAAAGGTGCTTTTTGTTACCATTTTATCAAAGCTGTTCATCTTCTAGCTGCAGGCAGCATTTTGCTGGAATTGCAGATATTTCTCTGTCCGGGCTCCTTTGTTTGTGCATCTCATTTGCATATATTTATCTCCAGCTGAGGGTGCTTTCAGCTCATTAAGGCCTCCCCTCGCATTATTTCATAAGCCAGCTGCTGGGAGGGATTTCACCTGTGGTGACTGAGAAAAGAGGGGTGAAAAAACCAAATTCTTCATAAAAAAATAAAAGAAAAAGAAAGAAAGAAAAAAAAAAGAACAACAAAACCAACAAAAACCAACACAACCAAGGAAATCTTCTGACTCTCTTCCCCTATAAATGGGCACCATTTGTGTTAAACAGCCTCTTGTCATGATAGATGCCTCCTGGGGTCAGGGGGGAAAGTTGATTTGAAGGTCAGCAGTAAAACAACAGACAAACCAGACGCCAAACTGGTTCCTTAGCTGTCGGTGGGAGCAGCGGTACAACCAGGTCTTGAACCTTTTTCAACCTCTAATAAAACAGGGGAAGAATCTGAAGTGGAGCAACCAGGCCCCGGAGGAGGAAAAAAAAAAAAAAAACCAACAACAAAAAAAAAAAAAAACCCAAAAAACCCAACCCACAAATAATATCAATATCGAGCAGCAACGGGAAACAACGGGGCAGCTCTCGGCGTTACGGCCATGCCGCTATTGTTTCAAGAGCTGGGGAATTAATTCCACTTATTTATTTAAGGCGTGTCAACTCGCTGCCTAAACCTGTTTCGGTGTCAAGATGAATAAAACTTTTATGGCTCATAAAATAGAGCCATTCATCTCAATGGTCTTTGTGGTGCCTGGGTTGTTGTTTCCCCCCCTCCCCCGGCTCCTCCTGGCAGGCTGAGCTGGGCCGAAATCTCGGCATCCCGGCACTACCAGCTTGCTCGTAGGAGCAAAGAAAATTTGGATGGGGCATCGCGAGCTAAACTTCTGGGTTTCATTACAGATGGTAGATGTTAATTCATCATAATCACACAAAGCACCCCCCCCCCACAATGCACTTTATCCTCATCCTAAAACCTACAATGAATTTACGTCATCTATATGGAGCTTTGGACCAACAGGTAATAAAATACAATAAAGTGTGCTTTTTACCAGGAAAAAAAAAATCCCATTAATTATAGTTCATGACTGCTCTAAACCAAATGTTCAAATAGTAGTTGGAAATGATGCATAAAATCTCAGCATGTTCTGATAGGTTATAGAGTCAGTGGTTTATTGCAATGTAAAACAAGCCACAGGAAGAGAGGGTGGTTTTGTTTACCATTTTCATCAAAGCTGTTCATCATGTTGATATACTTATGCTATATCGTGACCCCTACATACGTTGCATTTCATTTATTTATTTTCCAGGTTGTTGCCACTTTTGCTGCCTTCACCTGGGAGAAGTCGAGTAATTCTCCAGCCCCTTTGAAATACGCCTCATCTGCACCAAATTGCTGCCGACACACCAACCCATAGATACAGACGTAAGAAATATTTATTATCATCAGGTAAGGTTTTCTTTTTACTTAATCTGAGGCAATTAGTACCTGAATAAACACAGACTAAGTAATCTACCTCCTCAAAAGGTAATTAGACTTGAAAAGAGCTGTTCGGCTCTACCCAAGGAAAGCACAGCTCTGATTAAAACACTTTGGAGATTCGCTTTCATCCTTATTCCCTCTTGCCCCGGAAAACCTTTTATAAAATCCCTATAACTTTTAATTTCTCCCCATGCCAAACCCAGGGGCCGGTCTCGGCCGTTGCCGCCCTCTTCTCCTTCCCCCCCTCCCAAAATCTTTAACCCCGCTTCTCATTTTTCTTTGCCTCTAATCTAATCACTAATTCCTTGGCTTGGCCAAATAGTTAAAAATGTTAAGTGCTGCTCGCAATTCCTGCTGCCTCCCCCTCGTATCTGTCTCTGTTTATGGAACGGGCCCTGGTTTCCTCCTGCTCTTGTTCAGCTGTAGGTCTGCAGGTCAGGAGACTGTAAATACACACAGCACTGCCCCAACCCATAAATCTGAGCAAAGGGCAGCCTTATATATTCAGATAAGGGGTGCAAGGGGAAAAAAAAAAAAAGGGAGAAAAGGAAAAGAAAAAAAAAGAAAAGGAAGAGAGGAGAACAAGCAGACTCTGTGGTGGAGGAGGCGCTTTGCTAGAGACAAAACCCACGGTGCCAGCAGGCGCTGGGGTAGCCCTGCGGGGCAGAGGGAGGGAAGCGCCTGCTACCTCGCAGGATGTGCCAGCCAGGGATGAATCGAAAATGTTCGCCCTTCTCCCACCCCTCCTTGCTTATATATAAATCATCACAAAATGCATTTTATTACCTTTGGGGCAACGAAATTAAACAAGAGATTTCAATGGCTTTCTCTCCTCCAGACCTTTGTTGGTCTATTTTCTCCACCCCCTCTGCCCCGTTTTATTTCCAGCACCTCTGAAGCTTTCAAGGGAACAGTCCCCCCCTGTTATTGCTTCTCAGTTCCAAGGTCTTAGAATAAATAACATTGTTATTACTCACTTCACCAATTTCCAAGAAGAAATATTGCTGCAGCAAATGTGAGCAGCACTAATATTTGCAAAGTGATAAATGGATTGTTACATACCTTCCCGTCTGTGTGGCCTCCAGCCATCCTCCGGCCGGCTACATCCCTCCTCGGGGTGAGAGGGAGGAGGGTGCCTTTGAACTTAGCGGGGTCCAGACACTTAGTGCCTTGCACGAGAGCCTGCCCCTGGCCCCCTCCCTTGCCCTTGGATGGAGAACCACACTGAATACCTGAGGTACCAGAGGTATGGATGCTCGGTGGAGTGAAAACTGGAAAGATGTATTCCCAACTGCCACCTCGCTCACTGTTCCCCAAATCTCATTAATTTGCATGAAATTCTCAGCAAACTTTCTTAACCAAAGCTGAGGTTAGGGAGGTGCCAAGGCGAGGAACAGTCTGCTGGCCTTCTCACCCCAAACCTGGTGGCTCACCGCATCGTTTCTGAGCTTAAAAAGACGAGATAAACAGAAAATACACACTCGATAATTAAAAAACAATAAAATTGAGGAATCTTTTTGAAGTAGCAATTTTATCTAGCTTTAACACACAATTTGGGCTGCTCGATTTTATTTAAAACAAAATTACCAAGCCAAATTATACCTGGGACACAAATCATGCAGTAAACATTCTGTATGTATGGTAATTAAGATAAAAGCAAACTGTGTTGCGTCAGACCCACAAAGAGTAACCTGCTGACATTCTTCTGACCAAGCCTGTTGCATTTCCAGGCTGCAGTCCACAGGTTAGTGGCTAAGAGGGTTTGGCTGACCAATTTGAACTCCTTGGCCAGGGTGAGTGCCTCCACCTGAGGTTACCCATGCACCAGAGGGGAAGTAAAAGCTTGTTCTTCCTGCACAGAGCAAAAACTCAGATGCTCTGCAATCATCCTCCCCCTTTCCCTAGTGCTGGTGTGGCATCGTCTGTGTGGCTGGGGTACCACTAGGAGAAAGGGTGACAGCATCCTTCATCACGCTGCCTTCCCTGGTCTTTTCTCCCTATAATTCCTCTCTGGGAATTAGCTGAGCCCACACTTCTCACAAAATTGTCAGAAGATAGGAGACACTCACTGGCATGTGCAGGCTTTGCATGGAGGTTAAATGCAGCATTATTGGCATCTACGTGCTGCCAGCTTGAGATGGGAGGAGGTGACGGGTACATGCAAAGGTCTTTTCCTGAGGGGTACCTTGTTCCATATAAGAAAGAACAGAGAGCTAATTCAAGGATTGTAGAAGGAAAATCACCCAGAAACTGTGGGCAAAGGTATGAAAGAGTCAAACCAAAGAGGTGGCAAAAATATATCCGACAGTTTTTCCTCCTGACCAAGGTAAATATCATACTATGGTTTTGTTTTATTTTGTTTTTTAAGATGAGAAAAATTGAAAGGAAGACCATAAGTTACAGATAAGGACAGAAAGTTCTTTGGGATGGGCTCTCAGGCAAAATACATACAGTTCAATAGTATTACTAAAAACTGATACTCTGTATTGGTTTCTAATCAAAGAATTAAAGTACAAACCATCCATAATACTCTCTCATGTTGTGTGTATGTTCATACAGCTGTTAATAGGCATGTAATTAGCTGTACATGTGTGTACATATATACATTTATGCATGCGTACACGTATACATGTGTATATAGTTGATGCCTATTTAGAGCTGTATAAATGTACACACATTAATATGTGTGCATGTATACACAAATACACATACATACCCAAATGTACACACATATACAAGTACACATTATACATCCCTCCCCTCCCACCAAGAAAAAAAACAAACCTCGCCGGGTTGACACACATGGAAAATAACAAATGCTGCAAAATTATTTAAGGAAAAAAGTGATGAAAGCAGGTGAGAGTTGAGGCAGTGGTATCATGGGAGCTGCTGACTGTTTGGAAACACCCAGAAATCTCTCTAAACATTTACCAGCACCTTTCCTAACTCCATAATCGGGGCTGGGAAGGCCTCAAGACCATGTTTTCTTGAGTGATTCCTGCCAGGCAGGAAACCCTGTGTACGCAGCGTTTCTTGTGCTGCTCCGCTTCCAGCCCCAGGAAGCACATAGGTAAGAAGAGAAATTAAAAGTAATTGATTATATACAAAACATCTACATTTGTATAAACAGCAAGCTTTGAAAAGAGGGGGGGGAATAGGTCTTCGTTTTTTATTATTTTTTTCCTCCAACCTAAAAGAAAAAAAAAGTCAAGGCAGTTCTTATTTTATCCAGACCAGTTCATAAATCCCAAGTCATAAATCCACATGATATCCTGGGCTGCTGGATTTTGCATTTGGAGCTCTGAAAGACTGATAGCTGGAAGATTTATAAAATCCCAGGTAGCCAGAGTGCTCCCTATTGGCTCCAGATCTGAGGGGTCCCTGCGTCCTGCTTAGCCCAGCGAGCTGCATGTATGGGATATATTGTGTTCAAGCAACAGACCCTGTTTTCAGCCATGGCGAGGGCTAAAATTTGGTCATTTGGGGTGTGTGGGTCTCGGTTAGGGACTTTTCCGTGCAGGCGTGGGGACAACCACAAGCTGGAGATGCCAGGAGCCAGCTGCAGCCTTCTGCAAAATCATACTGTGAGTGGTGTTCTAGGTGTACAATTGAGCTTCCATGGGAGATCCAACCACAAACAGTAGAATTGTTTCAGCTATACTGAATATACATTTAATTTTGTTCCCTTCAATGTCATTTAGTAAGAGTGAGTGCTCAGTAAGAACGGGGTATCACTGCTCTGGTCATAAGATGGTAATACTTACAGGCCCAGTCCCTTAGCAAGAAAATGGTAGCTGAGTTTCCCTCAATCGAAGCACAGGCTGCAAACAATTTAGCCAGCAAAGCAGCACGTTCACATTCCCCAAAGAGAACATTTGTTTTTTCTTTTTCATAGGTTCAGTGGATGTTGCATGTGAGTCCATATGTACTGGGATAAAAGTTCCTCAAAACAGACCCTCTGAAGAGTGACATGTACTATCTGTCCACACCCATAGGATGCTGGAAACACTCTTAAAGCCTTCTCTCCATTACTTTCCTTATTCCAGCCTAATATTTTTCTCCAGACTTGCAATGACAGACATTTTTAATATGCTTCTGTTGCATTAATAAAAAGATACATATATATATATATACACACACACATACATAAAATCCCTCTTTTGCAGTTACAAGCTCCTTTATAACTGTAAGGATATCAACTAACATCTTTGTTACTGAGAAAACAATTATTTGCTTCCATTCACAGGTCTGAATCCATCGAAATCTGCATGGAAAATCCTCCTTCACCTTCCCAGGGAAGGATGGTGGAACCAACCTGAGGTCGGCTCTGCCCGTTGGGAATTTTATTAGAAGCACGTGGTCAAGCTAAATTTAGATTATTTTTTTTGTCTGTTTGTCTGCTTGTATTAGTGGAAATTAAAGCATTGCTGGGATTTATGCTTCCTGTGTGTTGTGAGCATCTCTGCCTTTGACCAGCCACCTTAAGGAAGCATCGCAAGCGGCTTGGCTTGCACGCCACAGATAGCTGCCTGCCTCCAGCTCGCCTTCTCCCTGTCAAAATCCCTGGGTTCATTAGAAACAGTCACTCATTTAAGAGGTCAAACTAAACCAGATGCAAACAGACCAAAGCATTTACACGAGGACTATGTCAGACTTACGGCAGGAAAGGTTTTACCCGTCTCTTCTTGAAATCCAAAGCTTTCCCAAGCCTGTTTGTGGCTCTCACGAGGTATCTTTCTCCTTCCCAAGCAGAACATATTTCTTTTTAAACCTGAAACTCCTGTGGACTATGTTGATGCCATAATTCATCTTTTCTTCCTGCTTCCTTACTCTTTATCCCTCTTTCAGCTGGGTTTGAGCCATCTTTAGCTCACGGTTGTTGAGCACAAGTCAGCAGGGCTGGGGACAGGGTTAAGAAGAGCTGCCTGGACCAGTCACTGGCCAACACATCTGGGATCTGAGCTACACTGTTATTTACGCCAGCCTGGCTCTACAAGCTGATTTGGACAGGCCAGTAGCCCCTGTTCTGCTGCAGCAGGGTGAATTTGCTATGCTTTGTCTCTTAGGCATTTCTAGCATCTTCAGCATTTCTAGCATCACAGTTTTGGGAGATTTGCTTTTCTGTACATGCCCAAGTCCACCGATTTTATCGGTGCCACTCATCTTGAGATGCTAAGGTGGGCTTTTCTGGTTGCTCATCAAGGAGATTGGGCTGAAATTAATCCCCTGGTGCAGAAGAAGAACTGCCAGACCAGGGTGAAGGGCAAATGCTCACTCATGTCTATTGATCAGCCCCTTCCCCCTGTGCTTCTACTTGTGATGCCTTTGGAAGCAGAAGGAAATTTCTTTCTCTTTCCAAATAGAAATTTGGTATCTCGGATCTGACCATACATTATTTTTTTGCAATTTTAAATGTTCAAGTCATTTTAAAGTTCCCTTTTATTAAAAGCATCCATGTAAGCTTTTTCCCCATCTTCTAATTCTGTTACCATTTAGCTAATTAAAAATGCTGTACAAGGACTAGTATTGAGCTATAGAAATGAAAGGTCAATACATGAACAACACTTCATTTGTAAATAATATGGCTCCGTAATCAATTATCTCATTTTCACAGAAGACATATTAATCTAAAAGCAAAGGATGGAGACATTTAGAGGAGGTACAGAGGGGATCTTTAAATGTTAAATGTTCTTCAGCATGTGCTAAATAAAGAGTTTGGCAGAGTGAAAATGTAGTGCACAGCACTGATACTCCAGGGAGAGTCTTTAGGTCAAGTGATTTGTACCTTCAAAAGAGTTCTCCATAGCACTGTAAAGCCTCTCTGCTGGTAGCAGTGAGATGGGTTAAGGTTATTTGGGATGACAACTGTAGCAGAGAAAATATTGCAAAAAGGAAAAGAAAAAAGGACATCTGCAAAAACCCTACATATTTACATAGTTAAATAGGTGAATCAGCCCTCTCTGCATTGTTATTTGCTTTCTGTGGGCAACAGGAAGTCAGGTTTCCTACATTTCTCCATAAAAACAGGTTTCTGGACAGCAGGCTGGAGCTGAGACATGTTCGATGTTCGTGTGACAAGCTGTGTGGCCAAGTGCCCTTGGTACCCTGGGTCCACATAAGGGCTTAAAAATACAACAGTTCCTTGGTGTTGTAGATCCCATGCATGACTTACAAACAACACCAGAGGAATCACAAGAAAACACATTCCTTGACTTTGCACTCCCATTGAACAGTAAGGAAAGGTTCTTGCCAGCTCTTCTGGGAGCTGAGTTACCTTGTCTGCTTGTTTACTGACTTTGACAACATAGAGTAGAAAGGGAGGGACGCATGTAACTTCATTTTCATTTTTGCCTGTTTGCATTGGGTTTGCTGCACGCCAGTCCCGTGCTTGTCGCAGATTTCCAGTTTCAAAATCTTTATAGAACATATGTTGGGACATAAGGGAAAAAAAGAACAACCCACGTCTCCCCACCCCCAATTCTGACCATTCGTTTGCTCTCACCCTGCGTTGCCCTCCTCTGTCCATCACTGGGTGGGAGGAGCGGGGCTGGTGGGGGGGAACCACCAATGTGAGTCCTTGTAGGAGGGGAGGGTCTCCCTCCCGCTCCCCCCTGCCACAGTCCCCTCTCCCCTGCTCCCACACCTCCTGCCGGCCAAATCCATTGGCTAGGCCAGGAGAAAGCTAAAAAAGGAACAACCCAAAGAAAAACAAACAAACAAACAAACAACAAGAAAACACACCCCAAATGGGAGTTGTTTTCAGCAGGCTTCACAAGCCAAACTGGCTGTCCAGGGGCTGGTGAGTGTCCCGCCACGGAAGGAGCGTGGGGAGGAGACATCTCGCTTGACATCGGTGGGGCTGAAGGTTGATTCCAACTTTTTGCCTCACGTCCCTCTGTAGTCTTATTTTTTTTTCCCCAAACACAAATACACCCTTGGCACAGGATGATTGAGCAAGGCAACATCCCAGCTCCCTCCCAGTCGGCTGGGGGGGCTGGAGCAAAGAGCCCAGACAGCCAACACCACCAGTGGGAAGGAGGCGAGGGCAAGCCAGGGTGCAGGGGGGCTTGATTGCGCCTCTCTCCATTGGCAGACACCACAGGTAAATCGCCTGAAATCCTCGCAAAAGCCTCTTTTTGGCTCACGCAGCAGGAGAGCTGGTTATGGGATTGGCATTGCCAAAGGAATGGCGGGCTGGCGAGGCGGCGAGCCAGGAACTCCGTCTGCATCACAGCGGATGCGGTGGTTAAGCGTGAAGGTGTCCACTTCTTTATAAACAAAACTTAGGTTAGGATGAGGGAAAAAAAAGAGAAAGACCCCCCGGAGTGATTCCCAAGGTAAACCTAAATATTTCCAGGTTTGCTCACCCCTGTGGGTTCGGTGTATGCTGTAGCTGCTCGACCCGTGGGGCGTTTCAAAGCACTCCACCAGCCTCTGTGCCAAAATAAATGTTACTTTACCACCAAGCAGGCAGAAGAATGAAAGCACTAAGATGTGTGAGTGAGAAAAGAGAGCCCAAACAGGAAAAACCCTTTCTTCTGATTTTAAAGTCCTGGATGATCAAGGCTGTTCTGCTCACTCTGATGTAATCTGTTTGCAGATACCCAAATACATGTCCAGCCATGGAAAGTGCTCTCCCTTTGATTACAGCAAAATCCTTTCTAATTCTCTTTAAATGTTCCAGGGCTTTTTGAAATGATTGCTATCAATGCCAACCAAATGCTTTAGATCTCTCTCTCTTTTTTTTCCCCTGTCTTTAAACACTTGCCTTATTTTTATGAAGCCTGGTTACTGCTGTACATGGAAAAAGTATCTAGAAGAGATCTGGTTTGCTTTAGCCTTTATACCATATAGAATTAGACACTTTAACCTTTTTTATATTTACTTAGTTACTTTAATATGATTTCTGTAACTCCTATACTTTATTTTTTTCCATATAACTTATTAAATATTTATAACACAGTAGCCCATACACATCACATAGGTCAGCCTTTCATTACATTAGGCTAGCCATAGCTATCTAGTAAATCGTAAGTCACATTCTCTCTAAAAGTTAAAAAACAGGATTGTTCAGGTGAGCTCAGATTGAGTTTGTGAAGGACTGGCTTAAAAAAAAAAAAAGCTAAGCTGGTTAAAACAATAGATAGACTTGTTTAACCAGAAAATAATAGATCCCCTAAGGCATTAGATTTGTAGCATTTACCACGGGTAGGAAGAGTGCTGCATGGTCTGTTATTCTCTTTGTGCTCTTTAGTTGCTCTGAGGTGGGTACACAACCATCATTCAGAGCATTTTTCCATTGCTATGATGCCTCCTCCAGCTCAGCTTTAAACAGGCCATGAGATGAGATCTCCAATCCTCTACAAATGCATGAGATTAAAGAAGAGCAAGATTCAGGTCATCTTTGGGGGTATGTCATTCCACTTTGTTTTTTTAATTTTTAGGATTTAATTACAAGATTAAAGGAGCAGGAATCTAGAAGGAATCTAGAAGAAATCTAGAAGAAAGGAGCAGAATCTAGAGGGAAGAAACAAACAAACAAACAAACAAAGGTGACTTTTAAGAAACCCTTGATGCCTGTCTTGTAGTTGCACATTTCACCTTGCAATTAGTCATAAAATTTTACAAGCAAAATATTGTGTAAGCAGATTTTTTTTTTTTTGCTGGCCATTTTATTCAATGCCTTTTGGATCTCATCAGCTTTTGTTGCAAGCCAATGCTGCTTCTTCATGCTGTATACTGTTTGAACAAATGATGTCCCAAACAGGACTAAGGGGAAGAAGACGCCTCCATACCATGCCCCCCCACCACACCTGTGCCTGACAGAGGGACACAAGCAATATGTCTGGGAACTCAGCACAGCAGCCAAGGGCTGTGGGTGCTGGTGACCCTGCTCATGCCATGGCATGGCCAACAGCTCTTGCAGCTGCAAGAGTAGAATCACAGAATTCTCTCGGTTGGAAGAGACCCTTGAGATCATTGAGTCCGACCATAACTTAACTCTGGCACTAAACCATGTCCCTAAGAACCTCATCTACACGTCTTTAAAACACCTCCAGGGATGGCGATTCAATCACTTCCCTGGGCAGCCTGTTCCAATGCCTGACAACCCTTCCCATGAAGAAATTTTTCCTAATAACCAATGTAAACCTCCCATGGAGGAACCTGAGGCCATTTCCTCTTGTCCTATCACTTGCTACTTGGGAGAAGAGACCAACCCCCTCCATGCTACAACCTCCTCTCAGGCAGTTGTAGACAGTGATAAGGTCTCCCCTCAGTCTCCTTTTCTCCAGGCTGAACGGCCTCAGTTCCCTCACCCACTCCTCACCAGACTTGTGCTCCAGACCCCTCAATGTGGATGGTGCCACTGTTTTTTGCATGACCATATCTCCCTTCAGTCCATCCCCTTGCAGAGCCATGGCCAGGAACCTTTTATTCCCAGTCCCCTGCTGCAGTTCCAGTGCCCCACACATCCCAGCCCAGTATGATACCAGATGTCTGGCCCTAAAAAAACACCTCCCCTACCCCAGCTAAGCCCACCCCACCTCAGTGGGGCTGCCTCAAGTGAAGGTGAGATCTCCAGTGCCCGATCCCTTCTGTCCTTGGGCAGGTTTGCATATATGTGCGCTGGGTTCCCAGACCTGACGTCAAGCTTCGAAAGAAAAAAAAAAACCTCTTCCAAGCTTCCCAACAGGATCATTTTTGCAGCTCATGTTCTTTCATGCACTATTTGTTATGCTGTTATTAAAGAACATCTTGGCGACAACTGGAGAAGAAATACGCTCCCCCAACTGTGACGCTTCCTCTGCCCAGCTCTGGAGCAGGAACGAGGTGGCTGGGGCTGAGGGTGGCTGCCTCTCACCCACCTTCCTCCAGATAAACTTTCCCTTTAGAATGAAAAATGCTCATTTTTTCTTCCTCTTTCTTCTCTTTGTCAACACTACTTGGAATGCTAGAATGAGAGACATTCATGTTTCAGATTTTTTTTAAACTTCTTTTCTCTTTTAAACTCCTGTTCTTCTCCTTTCCCACTCTCCCTCCTTTCCCTGGCTCCCTTAATTTTACCCTATCTGTCTTCCCCACTCTGGAAAAAACATATATGAAGTTCTACAATTGCCTGTGTGGTTTCAAAAATATAACCAGGACTAATCAAAAAGATGGTGAAATGCTTCATTTGGGAGGAAGGCAGGAGGATATCTTCTTTTTCTTCTCCTGCAATTTCTTGCTTGGTTGTAGGGCTGGGTTTTTTGCTTCCCTGGTTAGTTTTCAGAGTTAATGCTGGTATTTAACACACTGAGTTGCATGTCTGAGGTGTACCTGCCCTGGTTTCATGATTTAGGCTGCAAAGCATCAGGGCTCCACAGCACTAAGGTCCTCAGGTCCACAGCTGGCACAAAAGCCCATGTCATGATGACACCTGTGTGAATCACGCAACACGAAAGTGCCAGTACACACTATACAGTGTGAGCATACAAACTGCACATTAAATATCTCAATTTGCCCTCAGTTTTTGCATTTCATCAGCTACAGGTGTCAAAGCAGGGGTAAGTTTTGAAGTGGGGGCTTAAAGAGGAGAAGAGCAACAGCTTCATAGATCCAGTCGGCTTTTTTGCAAAGGGCAGCAGTGATGGTTTTTGCTCGGGATCTGCAGAAATGCTTTAAGGAAAGATCATCCAGCTGTGGGGTCCAGCCCAAGTGGTGCCTTCATGCTTCCCGTGGTGGAGATAGGAACAAGTGGGTGACAAGCGCTTTGTTTCATGGTGCTCGCTGTGAAGTCTAGGTATGATTTAGGAACCATGTCATGGTCCCGCAGCAGAGAGCATCCTCACACATCATCAGTGATATAACATCAGTAGTGCCTTCTTCCATGTGGCCTGGAAACTCCGGGTGGCCAATTCTTTTAACTAGTCAGATGAAAACCAGCAAGAATATAACATTGATCCAAGCTGCCTGTGCAAATGTTTGGCTTTTTTTTTAAAAAAAACCCAAAAGGTCTGAAAAAGATATGCTTTTTTGAGCTGTTCAAGGCTACCCTTATATTTTGAAAAGTTAGTCTTCTCTGTGGTCTCCTTTTAATGGAGATTTTTGTTTAACTGGAATGAAAGTCTCTGCTGAAAGATGATTCTGGTGGAAAATTTCTGGCCTGCACCAGGCAGCAGAGGTTATCACTGGCACAGCACCTGCACAATGCATCTTTGGATACTAAAAAGCCAAGAGAATGCTGAGGTCAGGACACAACACTGCTGGACTGTCACTTTTTCCATATCACACACTTTTCCCTAAACCCTACCACAATGTCATGGCCAAAGCTACACTAACCTTGAAAAAAGACTATCCTTGTTTTTGTTTTGTTTTGTTTAATTTTCATCAGCTAGTCTATAATGTCACGCTGAAATCGCAGTCCATGGTCCAGCTCCCCATCGTTGTGAGCTGCGCCAATGCTGCGCACAAATGGCCCGCGAGGCTACAAGATGTTTACACCCAAGGGATTGAACACTATTGATCTGAGAGAAACCTACAACTTGCAAATGCAATTGTTAAGTAACCTATGCAGATGTAAAGAACATGGGGCAGACAGACTAAAAAGGAATAAAGATTATGAGGTTTAACAATGCTAACAACAACCACGGCTACCACCATGAAGCCTCATCAAGACACCAAGGTGAAATGATGTGGACAAGTGTAGTCTACAGGGAGATCGTTTCTCAGGCAAGATTTCTATTGAAGTTTAAGTCGAAATCCACCTGCCCTGCCCAAGCCATATGACAGTTTTATTCAGGAAGATGCCTTTGCCCATGCCTTGGGTGGCCCTGAACACCGTGGGTGTCAGCAAGATGTTAGGAAGGTTCATGGGAGAGGGCCCGAGACTGGGATGTGCCGTGTGGGAGGTGAGTATGCAGCAGGGAGGATGGTCATGAAGCTCTTGGAGGAGCAAGAAAGATCTTCAGCTGGCTTTAGTGTGCTTGCTCCAGCCAAGGAGTAGAGTCATGGCACTACTTCAGGTAATCAGCAATGGGAAAAAAACAGAAACCAAAAATTCATGTTGAAAGGCAAGTAGGACATTGCAACTTCTCTCACTTTCCCCTTATTAGGCATGGAAAGCTGCTAACCAGGTGGGTATGATCCAGAGTTCTTCTTCACTCGTAATTAATACACTTCTTTTAGCATCCATTTAAAAACAGTACTTGGGCAGACAAACCACAAGCTGAAGATAAAAATAAGAAGACATTAGAAAAAAAAATCCTTCCAAGGTTGTGTCTCACAGGTTAAGAAGGACTTGTTGATACACTCATGTCCCACACATGAACCTGCTTGCTCGTGTTTTGCACTGACATCCAAACGCCATATGTGAAGGTCTCCTGCCTCTTTTTCTCCTTCCCTTTTATTTTTTTTTTTTTTTTTAATAATTTTGGTTGGTTTGGGGAAGAAGGCAGACAGGCGATCTTCCACTGAAATCCCCATTGATCGTTGTGACCTGTGGTTGGGACAGTAGAGCTTCCTGCTGCAGGACCATCCTGGGGCTGAGACCAACAGGAACTTCTGGACCATCTTTGCCTCCGGCTTTTTACTGCAACAGGTCACCAACATGCTACCTCACTCACAGATAACATCTAATGCTGTGCTTGAACCTGACTGGAGGACAGATTTCCATGGCATAACACATAAAGAATAAACAGGTGCTCTCTCTTTTCGAAACCTTCGGAAGAGGCAGCTCCTGCAGGCTGAATGTCTCTTTATTTTCCAGATGCCAACCTCCACTCACTTTCACACTGTTAATGTACTCTTCTCTCCTATCTTATGCACCCCCACTAAAAAGAAGACAATGAGAGACAGTCTATACGGGTAATGCATCACCTCTTTAAAATTTATCAGATTTGAGGTTAATAGCCTTTTTTCTCTACTAAAAGGGGATTTTTATATCCAAAGCCACAAAGGTAATACTCACTGCATTGTAGTTTCAATCCTTTTTTTTTTTAACCCAACAATGGTGAAAAGATGTGATTTTTACAAGCGAATAGGAAGAAAAAGCCTGAACACACCCTGGGAACATGTTTAAGAAGTTGATTTATGTTTCATGCTGAGCCTTACACCTGCAGTTCAAGCAAAACTCAACTTTGCCGCCCCACAGAGTCTAGTTTATTAGGTATCAAGGAGTCACAAGAAGCCATGTAATTAAAACTGTAATTAACTGGAAAAGGAAAGTGCCACCTGAGTTTTGAGAGGCTGTCAATTTTATTTCCATTACAGCTCTCCTTCTGCTTCTTTTGTCTATCGGGTGGTTTCTTCCCCTATCTTGATACGGAAAAACAAAGTTGATTGTTGTTGTTGTGGTGTGGGTTCTTTATTTATTTATTTATTTATTTATTTTATTAACTAAAGAAGCCACCAAATTCTCTTGTGTCTTTACTCTCAGGAAAAACACTCAAGCCACTTAGTTTTGAGCTTGGACATGGGTTTCTCACAGTGGCATTTGCAGTCATGTTTGCCCAACAGGTGTCAAGTGTGGTCCAGGCAGAAAAAAAAGAAAACACCTAAAATGTCCTATCAGCAAAGGGTCAGCTGAGTTCAAAGCCCATTTCAAAAAAACATAATCAGTGCCCTTTAAAAAGGGGATTGGTGGTGCCGTGTTAAAATGCACGACCTTGTTGCAGTGGGTAAGTCGAGTGCCAGGTGTCCCTGGGTCCAGCACGTCCCTCCGAAAGCTGCCGGGTCCTGCCAGGGACCACCGTGGTATTTCTGTGGCCACAACAAGGCCATGTGTGGCAAGTCAAAAACACATCTGGGAGAAATACAAGGTTGAACCTTGTCAACCAGAGAAATTAAAAGCAAAAAGGGGCTCCAGTCCTGAAGATTTGGGTGGGACGTGCTGCCAGCTCTGTCCTCCCTCGGCCTCGTGCATCCATCAGGAGTAAATTCACAGGGGATCAGACAGAGATGCTGGAACAAAGAGATTATTTAATAAGGTTTAAAGAAGCAAAGACTTACGTAAACTTGACACAGGAGAGACAGTCTTAGTAAAATATAGTAAAAGAGTAATTACCTCAAGGGTAAAATAATGAGAACAAAGATAGGATCTATCTTAGGGGTCATTACAAGAGAGATTTATGAATATATATACATTTTTGTAGAGGAGATGTTTGTCTTAGACCCGTGTATGAAAGGGGCGATTGACATTCTTCTTTCTCCATTTAACAGGTGACAAAAAAACACCAAGTGAAGTACCAGCCTTGAGAGGGGAAGTTATTACCGTAAAAAGTAATTTTCCTTTGGTGCCGTTCCGATACGTTCGGGGTTTTTTTCCCCCAGCCTTTATCATCTGCAGCCTCTCCCCTCCCAAAACAGTCCCAGCTTGCAAGGTAGAGGTCTTGGGACCTGAAGGCAGATCTCAATCAGCGCTAATTCGGGGAAGTGAGCCGGAGGTACCCGCAGCAGATGACACACAGGGCTCAGCTTCTTATTCAGCTACAAGTCAGCAGGGGCACCCCCCGACCATCTGTGGTCTATAAATTACAGTAACACCGGCACACACTGCTTGTAAATCACCAATGAACAGGCTTTACCTTATGACACACTACATGAACTCTGTTGGATATTCCAATAAACTCCCATAAACCATCCGATATAAACTCTGGATTATGTTTCTTTGTTGGGGGGAGGTGGGGTGGTGGGCAGGGGAAAAAACCTGGACTTCTCTGCACTTGCACAAACTTCTCATGGGTGAAATGAAGATACATCCTGAGCCGCGTTGTGTGCTTTTGTACCACCTTTCCTTATGAAAGAGATTTACTCCCAACACCACCATTTTTACCATATATATTTAACTTTCCAAGAGGGCATCAGCCTTGAGGTAAACAGGGTCATTACTGTCCTGAAAAAAACCCACATCATTTCAAAAGTGCAGTTTAATGCGAGCCTTCCTGGTCTCCATTCTTGCTGCACTGAGCACAGGCTGATAACAGTAGAGGTTTACCCATGTCCTTTGTTTTTGAAGAAGCAAGAAGGTTCAACCCATGACATCAAGTCAGCCATACCTTCTTATAAAGTGAAAAACATGTCACTGTTTCTCACCTTCTCTGTGTCCTGAGGGCTACAGGTGAGGCTTGGCATCTCCAGGAGGGCAGACCATCCTATAAGAGGTCTTCACTTGCTTCTTTCTCTTGGTGAAGTGGATCTTTTACGCCAGTCTGGTAACAGGGTGGAAGGCTCTGTGGCCTGACACTGTATCACAACACCCAGCAGCTGCACTCCTGCCAGTTGACTTGGTCTGGGCAGCTCTAACCTCCCGTGATGTTTCATGGAGGCCACATCTGCAAGGAGACACTACGAGCAGAAGACTTGGCACATGGCCGTGTGATCCTCAGTACATGGCTGACTGGGGCCACCAATGCTGCTCTGCTGAGAAGCCTGGCACTTAACTTCGAACTTCCTTCCAAGACCTGTCAAAGGAACACTTTTGATAATTATATTAGTAAGCCCTGCATCTAACCTGTCATCTAGGCGAAAAAACAAAACACCTGTAAAATAAGTTATTCAGAGGGTGTGGGATATGCCAAGTAAACAATGTGATAAATGTTATCTGACCAGCTATTTTGCTGACCATGAACAAATGTGGGTTGTAGCACAGACAGCCAGCAAGGGCTGCATCATGGCTCCTTGGCAGGTTCCTTCATCAAATCTAAAATGCTGACCCCTCTCAGGAGGCAGTGGGAGCCTTGCAGTCATCTTCCTCATGCATAGCATAAGCTTACCAAGGCAACATTATTTTCTTCTGGGTTTCTTAAGGCTATAGGGGCTGGCTCCTTATAGAATCATAGAATAGTTTGGGTTGGAAGGGACCTTCAAAGGTCATCTAGTCCAACCCCCCTGCAATGAGCAGAGATATCTTCAACTCTCTGCATGGATGTACGGGTGTGTGGGTGCACACCTGCATCAACACATGCTTTTAAACCCACTGGGTGACAGCAGTCAAACAGGACAGATGTTCCCACCTCATGGAGACAGGGAACCAAGGCAGTCATGGTTGACTCCCACTGTGACAATGGGATGAACTTAATCATCTGTGGGCATTGGAGAATCCAAATCTGCAAGAGCAATCCAAAGGAAAAATGCCCTCCACTGCACCCTCTGGTTTTGAGCACCCAGTTAATTAATACTGATAAATACTGGTCTTTTTTTATTACAGCACAGTTTCCAGACCCCAACCAAAATGGATATTTCCTTGCCTAAGAGATACATGCCAGAAAACATCTAGTCTAACCAGAGAAAAGTAAAAACAGTGAGTCCATGTTCTGGAGAAACCAGACCACACGCATTACATGATCCCAGTGTTACCCAGCAAGAATGCACCTGACTGAAACATTTTGAACAAGTCTCAGGAGTAATTTTTAGCTCACCAGAAATACACATTTGAAGCATTTATTGAATCTAGGTTGAGCCTGCTTAGTTAGTTCAGTTAAAAAAAAAAAAAAAGCGAATACAATAAAGTTGATTTAAAAATCTATTTTACCCAGAAAAACCCTCAACTATTTAAATGTTACTTAAAAAAAAAAAAAAAAAAAGGATTTAAATACAATTAACCCACGTCAGCTCAGACAAATATTTCATGATTTTTGGCCAGTGAACTTCTGGTTCATAAACTTTTCAGAGTGGAAGTAACGTACAAGGAACATCTTTGCAGCACTTTTCCAACCATCAAAGTGAACTAAACCCCCTGGTTTTTACAGTGAGGCAGTGGCAGTCTGGGCATCACAACATCGAGGCTCTTCCGAGCTCACACATGAAGATCCTCCCCACATCCCAGACGTTCACCTTCCTCCTTTACCTTTCCACCGCCCTCTCCATCTGCCCCCTTCTGTGCACTCCGACAAGAAGTGATAGCGCTATTTCTGTTTTTTAACAAGATTTGGAAAGCATTCAAGTGCCTGACTAAGTGGTTGGAAACAAGGAAGCAGAAGGATGTTTTGGCATCCTGCGATGTGTGCATGAAGAGCATAGACACAGACACATTGAGCGCACATACTGTAAAACAAGATTACAAGGAGAGTACGAACTAATAAAAGCCTATTAAAACATCATGGGCGCTATTGCTGCTCGTGTGTATGCCTACGAATTAAAATAACAAATATTTCATGTGAACATGCAGCTCAAACATGACCAATCACAGATATAACTTTCAGTAACCTTTAAATACACAATGCCATCCTGTAATTAATGTAGCCTATCTTGAAATTTGAGGGATTTATTGATACTGGCAGAAACATTTGCAAATAACTTGGGGAAGTTCATGACATCCCTTGCATCTCAAGGGATTTCGTTCATTTTCCCCTTTTTTCCAGCCACCATCGGTAAATTCATTCAGAGCCCTTACCACATGATGCATAAACGTAGCTGGGAATCCTCAATATAAAGTCTGAAGGAAGCATCAACATGGAGGAAGAGCCTTGTTGTGTTTTTATTTGCTTTGTTCTCTTTCACTTACAGTGAAATATGTAATCATGTCTGAGGCGATTGCTTTTCAGGTCTGCAGTGAAAAGAAGAACCAAAACAGCCAGTGCTGTAATGTTCTGTATTGCTACGGATCAGGCACAAACATATGGAGACATTTTATACGGCCGACTGACAGAGTTGGGAAAAACAAATATGCCAAAACAGCCCTTTCCTGGAGGAATGAAGGCGTCAACATCCTCAGCTTGGGATAGGTGTCGGTTTGTTGGCTGGTCAAAGAAGAAGAGACAAATCCCAACATTGTGGTGCTCATTGTTCATGTTCTTCAGTCGTGAAACTTGTCTGTGACCCTACAGACATGTGTTTAAAAATTTAGGCACTTTAAAATAATTAATGGCAATACTTACTTCGAAAGCCACATCTAAGCTGAAGGACCCACCAGCTCCTCCCAACTCCCAGGACCGGTTTTGCAGATCTCAATAAGACCAAGCCTAACAAGGACAAGAAATATCTCATTATTATTTTTACATTATTTTCCACAGATATCAGGAAAAATTTCTACACAGAAAGGGTTGTCAGGCATTGGAACAGGCTGCCCAGGGAAGTGGCTGACTCACCATCCCTGGAGGTATTTAAAAGACGTGTAGATGAGGTTCTTAGAGACATGGTTTTGTGACAGTGTTGGGTTATGGTCGGACTCCATGATCTTCGGGGTCTCCTCCAACCAAAATGATTCTATGACTCTGTGACTTTGCTAGGAGCAGGTTTCCATACTCAAGGTCTGCACGGTGCCAGCACATGGTTGCAGCATCCAGAGCATCAGATGGCAGATTATGTTGCTGTTACCAAGCTGCATTTAAGCAGTTAGTTAGTGGAGCGGACTGGTATACATTCTCCCTCCTTTGATCTTCATGTTCCTGTGTGGTTTCTACCTCTAAGGACTGCAAAACATTTCTTGTCTGGGACTACTTTATCATCAGGAGGTATTTTTGCCTGTGAGTGCATGTATTTGTACACACTTGCAGACATGGGATTAAGGACATTTATTTTAATAACATTTATTTATTTATTTTTTAATATTTTTTTCTCTCTTTCTTTCTAAGGCTTGAATTTGAGGTACTGATCTCACATGACAAACGATCAGTCATTTGTACCAAAAAAAGGGCCAAAACACCTGGAAAATACCCCCAAATGTGCTTCTGAGCTATTTGTTTCAGTGACACGGATGCACTGGCTATGTTTCAAGCAGCAAGCAGATGCAGGCTGGGGAATGAATGGCTGGACATCAAATACTGGGGGTGCCTCAGCCTTTCCCGTGGCTTCTCCATCCCTCCCACCCACTTCCCACCATACTGCATTGAGCGCCATGTTTCCTCAAGCTTTACTCTCCTACATCATCCAATATTTTCAACAAAGCAGTGTCTCCAACTCAGTGTCCATGTCTCCTCTCCAGTAAACTGGAGCTTTATATTTTGGGGGAAAAAAGAGCCATTTTAAGTTCTACCATGCTGTGATTCTTCCCACCTGCAGGGAAAGAGAAGGTAGGTGCTGGCAACATGAAGAAAGGCACTTTTTTTTTCTCTAAGAGAGAGAAGAAGAAATTGCACATCAGGACTGTAAGTGCTTCTCAGTGACTCCTGCCTGGCTGTGGTGGGAATGGGGTGCCTGACCAAAATGGGTGGAGGGTTCCCAGCTGTCCTGGAGGGGAACAGGAGAGCTGTGCTGACGCCAGGAGGGTGGGAAGGGTTCATACCACCAGTGAGGAGTTCCCCTCAAAAATGATGCTGGGAAGTTGCCAGAGGAAGCATCAATGATCAAGATTTTCTACCTCTCATAGGAACATCAGCCAGGATGGAAGCAAAAATGGGGTTTAGCTTCTCACCTTCTCCCGTTGTTTTTATCTGCTTTTATGTATGTCAGTGCGTTCACAGATAATGGTGAAAAAAATAATTATGCTGCAATGATCCACATCTCCACCTTGTTTAGGTGCCAAACTTCAGGACACTGTCTTCATGGCGAAGCAGGTTGCCATGGGTGTGAAATGAAACTGTCATCCGAGGTGCCTGCAGAGAACCAACAGCAAGTGGAATCCACTGGATTGTCCTGCCTTCCTCCTGCTTTTACATTTTTCTGGCAGAGGCAAGGATAAAACTGCTGCTGTTGCTGCAGGGAAGAAAACAAACACCAGCCAAACAAAACTAGCAATGGGCATTTCTGTTGCAGGAAAGCCCAACATCTTGCCCATTAGGAGTGGAGCTCCCTCCTACAGACCAGCTTTCCTTCAGCCTTGGTCCCCACGGTGCCTGGGAGAGCTGTGCTGAGGTCCTGAAACTCCCAGGAGCCTGTTGTGCTGGAGGATAAAAGTATTTACGGAATGTTTGGGGTTGGAAGGGACCTCTGGAGATCATCCAGTCCAACCCACCTGCTAAAGCAGGTTCACCAGAGCAGATCACACAGGAATGTGTCCAGGTGGGTCTGAATGTCTCCAGAGAAGGAGACTCCACAGCCTCTCTGGGCAGCCTGTTCCAGGGCTCTGGCACCTCAAAGTAAAGTTGTTTCTCCTCATGTTTAGATGGGACCACCTGTGTTTCAATTTGTGCCCATTGTCCCCCATCTTATCATTGGACACCACTGAAAAGAGTCTGGTCTATCCTCTTGACACCCACCCTTGAGATATTTATAAATCCCCTCTCAGCTTCTCTTCTCCAGGCTGAACAGCCCCAGCTCTCTCAGTCTCTCCTCATAAGAAAGATGCTCCAGACCCCTCACCATCTTTGTAGCCCACCACTGGACTCCCTCCAGTAATTCCTTGTCCTTCTTATACTGGGCAGCCCAGAACTGGACACAGTACTCCAGTTGTCAGCTGCGAGGATGAAGAATCTGAGGTTGGCTGTAGGAGCACTTGGAGCTCAGGAAGGGTTTGGAGGAATGCAAGCTGGGGTTACATAAAACACTGACTCATGCTGAGAAATCACGAGTTTTGCAAAGATTCAGCTGAGGAACGAGCAAAACCTCAAGCTGCACGTCGCTTGCAAGTCAGCAGCAACAGGGGGATGCTGGAGACTTCTGACTTCTGACTTTTTTTCCCCGGGAGGAAGCAAGAGCCATGTACATCTGTGAGAGAGGGAAAATCTGGCCCTTTTTTATTTCAAGTTGGTGTGGCATTTCAGCTTTACCCATTGGAAAGACCTGCCTGAGATGAAGTAAATAGAAGTTACATGTTTACCTTCTTTTTTTTTGTATGTGCTACTGTGTATGGTATTTATGTCACGCAGAATATTTACTTTTTGTTGGGATATCTGAGCGTGCAAATGTTTGTGGTTTCATTTACCAGGCAAAAACGGTTGTGGATCTTGGCAGTCTGAGCTGGTCTACGGTTTCTGTGAGCGCCTGGATGCGGTTCTTCCCCGGGCTTTATGGGTTATGCAAATCATGTCCCATTATACAGGTAATTTGTGTGCTGTGAAGATGGTATGTTCGAGGGGTACGTATGCAAAAGGAGTACAAGACCCAGGACTTCCCGTCATGTGTTACAAACGCTGACCAAAACCACTTTGATATTTAAATCAGACTTCTAAAATCCATGCTCAGAGACATATGCAAGCAGTTGATTTTTGGATTTCTTACAATTTTTCTCTCTCTCCTCTATTTACAGTAGAGACTCAGCATCTCACACAAAAAACCAACCAGTTAAATTATTCAAGTGCTTAAATAAAAATATAGTTGCTTCCCCGTGTTTGTCCAAATTTGAAAAAATGTTGCCGGCTTTTAAGCTTTATTTCTCTTCCCTCTCAATGACAGTCTCTCTGCCTCTCTCTCTCCCAAACACACTGATGGAAAAATGAAGATGTACAGATGGGCTGTTCATTTTCAGTCAGGTTGCTGTGTAAATATGGCATCAGGAAAAGACGAGTGTTAGAAACACAGATGTACGCAAGGCATCCCAACCATCACGTTTGGGCTGCCTCTGCATCACTCAAGTATGTATCACCCAGCCTAAGCGAAGCTGTATGAGGCCAGAGGGAAATGTAGCTAACAGAGAACAAACTATTGGTAAATCGCACGCCTTTCAACCTTGCACAACAGGATAAAATAAGCATCGATTAGTGCTGGGGGTCAAAGTTTTTATTATGTGAAGTACTAGATGGGCAAGTGCCTGAGTTTCTGATATTAAAAAAAAAAAGTGCTAGCGCATACAGATGTATATCAATACAAAATATTTTTCCTCATGTATTTATTTTGTGGTTTTTGTTTTGCAGAGTTCCCTTCAACATGGTCTCGGCTAATTTCTCAGCCTCTGCATCTCAATTGCTAACAATTTAATCACCTTACAAACGTCTGCAGTGAGTAACGCCACATCTATGTTTTGGGCACACCATGGCCAGCAGTTGTTTTAGCAACAGCGGTATGTAAAGCAGACGCACTATTTGTGAGGCTCAGAGCCCTTAAAAAAAAAAAATCATTCCTTTCTCTCTGGGCTATCGACATTCCTGAGCACTCACGATGCAGCTGCCGAGCCGCTGGACAGCCCACATATGGCCGTGAGCTGAACAATAGCGACTCGCTGTTGTTCTTGTTAGATGCATCACCATATGTGTTTATTAGAAACAGCAATAAAATTATGACGGGCTTCTTCAGCTATCCTGGCTGCTTGGGGAGAAGAAAAGTGAGGGAGTAAGCAGGATAAAACCAGAGGATTCTCCCCAGCTTTGCGGGAGCTGGATGGTGGGCTGGTGTAGTCCCACTACAGGGCAGCGTGGTTGTTTATTTATTGGTAATATTGCCAAACTAATACTGCTCCTATGAATGGACACCAAGCCTCAGTCCCCTCTTATTCCCTTTTATTAGAGAATTGCTGGAAACTTGGAAAAACTGAATCCTGAAGTTGGATGCTGTTCCACCAGGGCTCGCCTGTGTGCAGCCTGACCTGCGCCACACGGGAGAAACCTCCCAATATTTCAAAAAGCCTTGGACCAGGACCACGCTTGGTCTGTACTTCTATCATGAGCACAACCATCTACTGTGGGATCAGCTTCAGTTTTGGACTTCCAAACGGCAGAAATTTGGTCTGGGGACTCATTGTTCTTTTGATGGAGGGGTTGTGAGGGTACCAGAAGCCCAAAAGAAACACAGAAATGAGGCCCAGGGAAGGTTGGTTGAAATTGAAAGAGGAGATGAACTAAGCCAGTCAAAATGAACATCTGAATCCTCACATGCTCCAAATTCTCTATCATTTCACCCTGCTTCCAGAATTCACTATATTTTAAAGCAAAAAGTGGGAAAAATGAACTTTGGGAGCAAACCCAGTGGAGTTAGAAATAAGATCTATCGCAATGTGTAACATAACATAATTTTGATATCTTTATTATTATAAGCTGTCTTCAGATACCTGGAAATCAATGGGATTGAGTACTTAGATCCAAAGGCAAAACCAGCTTCTGCAAACATGATCTGCATATTTTTTCACATTCAAATCTTGATTTTTCTTGACAATAAGAGGATTTTCCATCTTGCTGACTTGTTGTGGCCAAAATAACAAATCTTAGTCACCACTGAAAAAAAAAATCAATTTTAAAAATGAGTTTGCAATGCTGACTTGTATCAGTTTTCTGTGACCTTCCAACTGTGGTAAGAATGCCATTTCCACTCTTACTTCACTTCTTTTTTACTTCCTACTCATAAAAGTAAACAATTCAAGATGATGTTTTACATCTTTGAAAAGTTCCCAAAATAGGATTTTCCACTGAGGCTGCAACTCCCTTGGCTTGCTTTTACTCTTCTTTCTATTTTCTTTTTGTAGCACAAATCAATTTTGTGACCATATCGAAACTGCAATGCTAAATTCTGTTACCTTTAACTATGTTGCTAACAGAATAAAGTGTGTAGTTACTCAAATCTCAGCAACATCCCTGCCTTATTCCCCCATCTGCACATAAGCTACTTTTTACAGGCTATTTTCTCCCCACAAATATCTAAACTTGTTTTTTCTTTTTTGAATGAACCCATCCACTGCTTCTCCACTTATCAGCTTGGAAATGTTGCTGTATTGGTTTCACACAGTTTGATAACTTTGTCTTGAATGGATCTTTGTCTTGGCTTATTTTGTCAGAAGTTGTTTTTCAACAAACCCCTTTAATTCTGTTTCCTTTCAGTTATTGTCTCCCGAAATATCAACACGTAGGTTAAAAAAATAATCTGTTTACACCTTTTGAAGAGCAACTGTGCATCAGGCAACTTATTGTACTACTTATTTATTATCAGCAATCCCCATCCTGCACCCATGAAAGACAATCAGGGCTTTGCCATTGAGTGAAATAAAAACAGGATGAGACCATATGGTTCTTGTTAAACAAGCCTCATCTTCCTATTGTTAATGCTTATCTCCAAAATAAAGTATTTCTGCAGAAAGCATATTCCCATAGCATGTACTCTTTCCAATGACCAGCTGGTTGCCAGTTTGTTATTTGCACTGCAGTAGACCACTTTCATCTATTTCTATTCCAGTCCAAGAACACCATTTGTACATTGTCCAACTTGGAAATGTTAATCTGACACCATTGGTCACGGGCCTTTTAACTTCAAGTGGCAAACTTCCAGCTAGCTGCCAGTTGAGTATTTACACTGGAATCTTTCTTAGCCCAGAAATAAACTATTTGTTCACCATAAACATCAGCGACATGCCAATAATTTCTGCAACACACATGTGGGAAGGTACAGCCCACCGCACTTTGCTGTTGGCTTCTCAATAACCTCCTAAGTAGCTCCTTGGGGAGATGCGGCTTGTCTTGAGCCAAGATAAATGCATCTATTTCCCCCTCCGTGCGTGTACATAACTTTTATTTACATTCATGGGAGTTACACATGCAGATTGAAAGGCAAGAAGAGGGACCCAAATTAGGATGGTTGGGCAGGAGTCTGACAGCTTCTCCCGAGACTCAGGACCTCTTGTAAGGGCCAAAACACCAGAAAAACCCTAACGCAACATGATCCAGTTGCTTTGGCATCGTCCGCAGCTCCCCGTGCATGATCACATGCGCAGTGCTCGGGATGCCCGCCGGGAAAGAGGCAACACCGTATGTAGTTGAATGCAGCTTTTGAGAAAGCAGAGTGGTGCGAGTCCTATGGGATTTTGCTTAGGTGATTGCTATTACTTCCAGCAATACGATTTATGCTTCCTGAAAGAATATTATACTTCAGGCTCTTTTCAATGAAATAAAAGACTGAGGGGGGAAAGGAAAAAAAAAAAGGTTTTGCTGGGTTCTGCGATTTAACTTAAGGAATGTTATGCAGTAGCAAGGGTGTGTTTCATGTACTTTGTTTGACTCTGTTAAAATAAAACATTTCCTTTTTACATATTCCTGCGGTGACCTGCGGATGGGAGAGGCCAAAGAAAGACTTTAGTGAGTTTAAAATGTAAACTTCAGGAATGGAAACCTGCTCTTTCAAAGAAAAAGAATAATAACTATGGCGCCCCATACTCCCCTTCACTTTTCCTATTCAGTCAGATAATATACCTGTCACCTTTTTGTGTTATTTCTGTTGCTCCAAGTAAAAAAAAAAAACAACAAAAAACAACAAATATATGAGGTGAGAAGAGCTGATCCTACAGAAGTCCTTCAGCAAAATCTCAGAGGACCAGTCAGGATGTACAGCTGATCTTATAATTTATGGGCTCCTTAGCACCTCCCTGTGCATTTAGCTCAGCATCCCCATCCACCTGCACCTCACAACCACAAGGAAAATACCGGTCAAAATGCAAATACTGAGCAGCATGAAAAGCAGGATCCTGCACATGCACATTAGAGGAGCTAAGAGGAGGTGTGTATCCCACGTCAGGCTGGACAGCTGGACTTGATGAGTGTCTCAACGAAGAAAGGATGATGTCGAGGCACCAACTGTGGGGAAGAGCAGCTTGTACCCCCTGCTCCCCTATGGACAGCAATTCCTGAGCAAAGCCCAGCAGCTTAATTTGCAGGTTTCAGCCCTCTGCCTTGACTTTGCACTGGAAGAGAGCAGCCGTTTGCATCGCCAGTGAGTAAGCACTTGAGTTTTGGCAGCTCTCACTGAGGTGTCGAGGCAATAAAGTGCCCAGCGATGGCACACGTTCCCTCCAAGCCTCCCAGACTCTACTCCAGAATCCAACTCGTAACAGAGAATATTTTCAGTATTAGCAACATGACTTACAGTGTGAGCTGGGACCTTACAGGCTCAGATGCTTCCCCTTTGCTTGTAGAAGTCATCTAAAAAGAGTGCATTTCCTATCCACATACAGTGACTGACGGAAGGATGACAAGAGACACTGTTGCTAGATACTCTAGTATCTGGGACAAAAAACCAGCTGTACTGTGAAACCAAGGATTTCTCTTTCCTGTGCTGCAGCTCACTTGATCCTGCAATCAATGGGATTTCTATAGAAGATGCATGATTTTCAATTCTGACCTTTGCCAACTTTCCACCACTTGATTTTTTGCACCCTCAGCATTCCTTCAATGTGAGAGTATGAAATATAAACAAACATGTAACCATCTACTGAGCACCAAAATTTTGATAAACATACATTTTTCTTGCCTCACCTAAGGCTCCTCTTGCAATCAAATGTAGGCGAACAAAATATTTTGACGTCTCGAAATAAATTCTTTTTTCCAAGATGGCAAATAAATAGACCTGACATAAAATAATGTCATAACAATCAGCAACTACAACACGATTCTCGCTGCTGTAACTTGAAACTTGTAAGAGAAGGTTAAAGTAACTCGGTCTGAATTCCTGGCCACTAAAAAAGCATTCACTCCTATTGTGTTGGGGTTTTCTGTATGGCTAATCCTATCTGGGGCAAGCTCCGAGTTAGTTAAAATAGCAACGTATTTCTCCAAAATGTTTCAGGAAAATTGACAATTGGAAATTGGCCTCACTGACTACAGCCCAGCAATAATAAACTGGAGCAGGCAGAATTGCAGACCAAGGAAGGACACTTGGACTCCAAGGGAAAAAGAAAATCAAGCCCCTTTTGGAAGAAATCTGGTTACCAGGGGAAAAGAAGGAGTCTGCAAGAGGATAACGGGCCTGAGAAGAGCAATGGGGAGACTGGGACAGAACCCCAGGCTGCCAGAGAAGAAGTTGAGTGGTTGAAAAAAGACTCAGAGAACTTAAAAAGAGAGGCCTGGGGCTAATCTTTCTGCTGGTTTATTTTTTCCCCCTGTTTGTTTATTTGCTACAAGTCAGATTTTTGAGCAATTAGTAAAATATCATGCAAATATTCCCTGTGTGACTGCACATGAATAACTTTAATTTTGCTAAACATTTGTCTCGTTGTTCCAAAATACATCTGCTGTTTGCACAAAGATAATCTGCTAAAATATTGGGAAGTAAATTACAGTTTTTATAAGATATTTATGAAACAACTTCTTATTTGTATATTAAATATATCTGACTATCGTGGCCTGTTTTTTTGGCTGACGTCTGCCTTCCCCAGGAGCATCCGTGCCCTGTTTCAATTATAGACTGGGCTGAGTACCATCTTGTGGAAAAGCTCCAACTGGCTGGGAATGGCTCAGTGTACACTCGTAACAGGCTGAGGGAATAGTACCAGATCTGCCAGCAGCCTATGACAAAAAACCAAACCAAACCAAAAAACCCAAAGCAACCGCACAACAAAATACAAGGTTGCGCATGTGCATCAATCATGTGGCATTTTCAGAAATTTTGGCATGAGACCACAGAAGACAGTGTCACTCTGTTTGGATGGGGCACTGCAATAAATGCCTTTATAGAAAGACAACGATAAGGCTTGGAGGCTGCTCCAAGGCCCTGCCACTGGTAGGTAAATTAAAAACATTTTGGACTGTTTTGTCCTCCCAGGGTTGTCTCATTCTCTTTGCATAAGGAGAAGTCCTAAGAGGTTGGGAAAAGATGTGTTGGTCAGTATTGCCGCAGGCCAGATGAGCTCGTGTGTAGCTTTGTTTTCATCTTTTCAAAGGAGATGTGGAAAATCAGGTCATTTGTCTTCTTCCAGAACTTCTGGGGCAGACCAGGATCACCATCAGGAGTGGGTAATGAAGGTGAAGGATGAAAAGCAAACAGATCTATGTGCTGGAGGAGCTGGAGAAGCTGCTGTGCAGTTGGGAACATATCTGCACCAGCTCCAAGCTGTGAGAGCTCGGGGTGGGCAATGAAACCTTCCTGAGATGCACGTAGATCCTAGATCACTGCCACAGGCTGCTCTAGACAGGATTTGCATTGCTAGCAGCACCCAAACCACTTCAAGTGAAGTTAGCTCATGTGCAGCTGCATGAACTCCAGCCATGTGAGCATGGACACATCTGTCACATTAAAGGTTATGCCGATGTCCCTCTTTAAACACAGCCTGGAGTGCTCAGGGGCTGCCACAGCCCCACAAACAATGTGCAGCTGGGCTGTGTGGGGCCACCAAGGAGTTCATTGACCCTCCAGCCTTCTCTGACTATCTGGGACCCCATGTCCTCTTGGAGATGGGCACTGGCTGCAGATTTCTTGTCCGGACACACAGCATATCTGGCTAAGAGGGTTTTGAGGATTCTGTTCAGAGATGCTGGTAGTGGAGTTTGGGTGCACAAATGACTGATGAGGTACATCCAAACTCCCTTGTATGGAGTGCCGCCATGATTAGCATTGCCTTGCTTTATATTCCCTGCAAAGCTGCTCTGTCCCTAGTCCACAGGTTAAAATTGAACGCTCATTGTAAAAGTGAATTGGGTGAACTGAGAAGAAGAGGGAAGAAGATGAAGTTTGAGGTGCCAGTGTTTGCACCGAGATGACCTAAATTCTGGATGGAATCTGGGAAAGAGATGAACAGACTGAAACTCTATAACACCACTTAACATCTTAACCCACAAATCCCTCTCTGGTTTGGTATTAACATTATCTACATGGAGTCCCGCTTAAAAAGTAATAAAAGGGTGGTATGAGCCCAGTCGCCCTCTTCTTGCTTGCGCCCCGTGCAGTAATCATGCCACTGCTTGTATGGCCATTTCACATTTGCTCAGGGACCCCAAACTAATGTGTATTTCAGCACAGATCAGTCCCCTCATGCTCACAGCAAAATAATAACAGCCTGAGGCTGTGTGGTTGGGGTCAGGCTGCCTCACCAAGGTGTGTTGGTACTCATGCGCCATCCCAGCCCTGCCCGCTGTCCCAGCTTCACGGAGCCAAGGGTTCTGGCACGGACCACGCTGGCAATTGTGCAACCCGGCTCAGCCGCAGATTTCCTCTGGCACCAGCAGCACAATAGCAGTTTCCCTGCCACAGTAGGGCTCAGGATGAAATCATTCCCCGATACCAGGCAGCCTTGACGTGCCTCCTCCGCTCCCCGCCCCGGTTTAGATGGTAGCGCCTTCCTGCTCCCTGTGGGCCTTGGGTCCCTCATAAAACAACAACACAATAAAACAAAATAATAATGGAATCCATATAAGGCCTGATGTCTTCATTGCTTCTCAGAAAAATTGCCAAGGGAGCTTCGCCTGAATACAGGCAGCAGGTTCCCAGCATCGGCAAGGATTTTTTAAAGGAAGAAAGGACATTTTTCAAGCTTGGGATGCCAGTATCCATCCTCAGCTGTGCACCTCCAGCGGAGAGGAACAGGTAGTTATGGGAGATGAATCCCCAGGTCTGGCAGATATATATATGGAGTTAAGCCCACCTTAACATCTAGGGGCTGCGTGGGAAGGGAGATGACTACTCACAGCCCTACCGGGGAGGCTTTGGCCAGGGCTGGCCCACTCCCGGCATCCCCCTTCCTGGTGGCATCGGGGACCATTGGGCTCTTGCAGAACATTTTGTGGTCAGGGTAATTGCATTGTGTTGTCTTAAAACTGCCGAGGCGTGGCCCTAAATAAAACCAGACCCCCGGCCTCACTCCGAGCACAGCAGCCCCCAGCTCCCTGCGCGCACAGTCTGACGCACGGCCCCGTCCAGCCTCCCTCCCTGGTTTCATTTCAGACGCACAGTTATTAATGAATTTGTAATTGCATTGGGGGAAAAGATAAACACATGATTCAGGACAAATGTCATGAACACAGACACACACACACTCTCTCATATCTATGTATATTTTTGGTCAATGGTGTCCTACAACACAAATGCACCATTTAATTATTTGTGCTGGGAGTGCCAAAGGAACCTACCATTTATTTATACAGTTAAATCAGCTGCAGATGTGTGTGTGCTTTTTCCTTTGTTTTTTCTTTCCTTCAGTGTTGGCACTTCTGACATCTCCAGTTTTTTTTTTCCGCCTCTCGTTCAATGAGGGCATCTGAAAAGTGCTGGGAAACAGCCCGCTGCTCCCTCCCTGGTCCTGTCCGCAGGGGCGGGCATCCCGCATCACGCTCACAGGGTTGTGCTTTCCTCCCCCAAACCAAGGGCTTGACAAATTAAGACTTCAAACACCAGGAACTGAGGAGAAAAGGCATTTCCTTCACTGCACAGGTCCAGGAGAGCTCCTCCAGTGAAGGAAGCATCTCAACTGAGACCCCACAGCTCACTGCACCTGTGGGTATATGCCTGAGGAGCCAGGTACCATGGGGAAGGAGCATTATGTGGTTTTCCTGAGAAGCCCAGCATGATTTTGGCCTGTATGAACATGAAGCACAGAAACAGCAGCATCAGCTTCCCCTCTCCATTCATTTGAGCTCATAAGACACAAGAAGAGACCTCTGCTTTTCATTTTTCAGAGGAGGGAGAGAACGGAGCATCTGTCTGAGCTGGGTTTTGGCAAAACCTGCTGCCTTGGTGGGCTCTGCCCGGGCTATCACTGTGACTTGCTTGCATCAGCCTTGTTTGACGGTTTGGGTTTATCCCCATTAAAAACCAAGCTCAGCATCGGCCTTCAGCATTAGGCAGGTAACACAGCCAAAGTCAGAGATGCCCATTTGATTTTTAGAAGCACTATCCATTTTCTCATGATTTTCCCCACCCCCAATATCATGTTCCTCTTCTTGAGTGAGATTCAGAGGAGCGGGGACACCAGACTCTCCAAGCAGCATTCACACGATTGCCAGCAGAAATCAGGACAAATACAGCACTACCCCTTTTGGCGGGAGGAGGCAATCTCTTTGTGTTTTACCTGGAAGACAGTCATCAAGGCTTAGTAGCCCCAGGAAGCAACCTAATGCTGCAGCCAGAAAATGCACTTCAGATTCTTTTGGCAGGAGACTGATGTTTCCTAATATCACTCGGGATGCTTAAATGATGTGATAATAAGTGCATTAGCAGCATTTAGGAGATAGGACTATTAGCAAACGATGATTCATTTTTAAACTTTCAAATGTACTTAAAGCTGATGTTCAAATGTCAAAACCCTGCTTGCTGTCAGAGCTGTCAGGTGTGTGATGCTGTGGGTGTCGGGTGCTGGCTGCACCCCCAGGGCTGCTCCCAACAGACCCTTCCACCCAACCCAGGCAGCCTGGCCGCTTTTTAAAGCCCAAGAACATCAATCCAAGGACATTTCCAAGCACCACTTGCAGAAATCCCCTTGGGGAAGCTGGTTATACCACCACTGAGGCAGTCTCCTTAAACTCACCCGTATAAGAGGATAACTTGGTTGCTCTGATTTCCTTTGTAGCAGTTATACACTATGAACATTACATAATCTGCTTCATCCTACATTATCTGAAATGGCACGATACCTAGAAAACTTTTTCATATATAAATTAGTATATATGCAAAACCTCAAAATTTAGTTAAATATGTATATTTATTATATTTTGATATGTATCTATTATACATTAGATAGATATTTCTTTTTTCTTAATTATTCAGTCTCTCAAAAATGTATAGAAGCCTAAGCATACACACATATGTATGCATACATAGGTATAGCATGTATATTCAATAAGATGCAGTGTGTCTATATATTTGTAGATATATGCATATATGTACATACAGATTTACATACACACACGCATATATGTATGTATGTGTATCTGTCTACATGCTGGGTGTATAGAGACAACTGACTACCAGAAAACTGTTCCAAGGCCCACTGAGCTCTATGATAACAACTACAAGGCTTCACAACAGCTCCCGGGCCAGACATGTAAGCAAGCCCACTTAGGCATAACAGTGTTCACCCTCTTATGCATTATGAGCTGCTTTCATTAAAATTCAACACTTCTTTCAAGAGGCTTTTCTTGCAGCCACTACTCACCAGCCCAGTTCCACTCCTGCTCACAGAACAGAGATGCTCCTCTCTGCCTTCTCCCAAGGAAAGGACAGCATCACCAAACCGCCTTTTCTTAGTTGTGACAAAGCACTTTTTGCTGGTTTTATTAGTATTGAGCTGGCACACCCAGGAGACCTGAAATATTTTTAAAAATACACCTGAAATGACTTTCAATGTCTTTTTCTCTAGCAGGCACATTGCAAACATCGCAGTGCTATTTGGAATCAAAATATTTAGTCCTGACATTTTGCGAGAGGGGAAGAAGTAAAAAAATATTGGGGGGAAAAAAAAGCAAAGCAAAAGCTGGCTGTAATTCAAATTCTCTGCAAAGTCACTGGGAGTCTTCCAAAAGGCTCCAGCAAGAGCAGGATTTGCTCCCCTCATACATACATAAAATTTGTTGTCTTTTGCATATCAAAGTGGTGAAGCCTGTTTTCTTCAGCTGTTGCTTTTAACTGTGCTATAAACAGAGCCTTATCTGTCCAGAAAAAAGAAAAAGAGTCTTTGACAAGGAAGACTAGCTCAGATGCCGAGACAAACTTGGCCACGTTCCTGCAGTGAGAGCAACGCCAATAAAGATGTGGGCTGGTCTCTAGATGCTGTCGATAACGTGATTTGGACTGTTGTTCGAAAACTCTCGCTCCATGCCTGTTGCTGTTTACACCAATAAACCCTTCACCGTCCCCTCCTCTCTGCCCTCGTCCTCCCTCCCACGCCTGCGAGGACACCATATTGCAGCCAGGTTGCGACGGGCTGAGACGGCTCTGTATTTCTCCCAACCATGGTCGTATACACTGAAGAATCTACAAAAGCAAGAAAAATTAAGTCGGTGAAAGGAAAACTTCCCCAGCCACCGTGCTTGTTGAACTGAGCAGCTTCACTCAGCTCCACTTCTTCAAATTCCACCTTCCTCTCCCTTCTATTTTCCTTTCTGTCGACCAGATATGACTTCACCTACAATGTAATTTCTGCAATTTTTTTTGCAGTCCTGCTCTCTTCTGGGGAGTTGCTCACGGATGTTTGTGTATCCCATTAATGTATTACATCTGCTGGAAATCTGGTCAATAATTAGGCTGATAAGACAACCTATTGAAAGGATCTGAGTGCAGCCACTTTGCCCACTGCACCATGAGCTTCTCATGACCAGCAGGAGCAGAAGTAATAAAAGCCAATGACCTCCATCCTCCAAATTCTCTTTTCTCAGCAATTTGACCATATGTTGCTCCAAATAAGTGCAAGGAACCTGTATGCTGTGTCAGAAAAAGGCACATTTATGAAGTGGGAGCTTAGGGTGGGATTGAACCAAAGAGTCAATGCTGGAGGGGGTGAGGCTGCAGAGGTGTCGCTGGTCTGGTCACATCCAGGCTGCGCAGTGGATATCAGCAAGTAGTGAAATCAGAGCAGATGATGCTTCCCAAAAAATGGTACATATATATTCTTATATACATGAACACAAACACACGTATAAAAACCCATTGTAAATCTACAAAAACCCTAAGGATGCACACGGGCTGGTCTTAATTAGCATTTGGATAGAAAAAACCAAAACCAACGCTTCCTTGTCTTGTTTCTGGACACTGAAAAACATCGCCGCTTTTTTGCAACTTCTTGAAATATTTTCAGCATGTGCTGGCCCAGCCTTCCTCTGCACCCAGGGAATTATGGAAATACGGAAGACTGATGGAGCTGCCGGAGAGAGCAGTGGCACAGTTATGCCCAGGCCAGCAAACAGAAGAGCATTTCCAGTGTACGCTGAAAATTCAGATTCTGTCCAAGTCTTTGGAGAGCAGATGTCAATTATGAATCACATGATTACTCTGCCATATTTTTCCTGGTTATGCTCATTGACTCAGATAAGGTATCATTTTTCACCTACAAAATATGTTGCATATACAATAAATAATATGCACAGTACCATAATAAATATTCAGTATATATGGTGTGTGCCTTATAGCGGTCCTGGTAGAGTTATAGCAGAACAGTCAAGGCTGAATCGGCATTTTCATTATAAAGGCTGATAATTCAAGATCAGTAGCAAAAGACAATGAAATACCATCTGCTTGCATGCAAACAGCTTTTACAGAGGGGGTTTAAGGTCTTGATGCAAACAGTTCTGCATAGTGGGCAAAAATGAGAGAGCTCCTGAGACACTGTCTCTCACCATCAAAACTCTTCACTTGATTTTGTTCCTACTTAGATGGCAATAGATTCTTTTCCTAAACCTCCAGCTTTTGGAGCCAGAAGATACTGTGAGCATCAGTGTTCTCACAGGAGATATAAAGGAGTATTTTCTAGACTTGCTGCCAGAATAGAAAAGCTTGAGAATGCAAACTCTGCAACTCAACAACCAAAATACAGATGGGTTTAAATAAGTTTTCTCTGCCACACTTGGACTTCTTGACACCTGAGGAGGAGCAACATACACTCAGCACTTGCTGAAGGCCAGGATGGTTTGGGCTGGGGCTGGTGCTGACCTCTCCCAGTGGTACCAAGTTCAGTAACCAGCATCAGGTCTACATCTGCTCCCTCACAGTGGCCTCTGAGGCTGGTTCAGGTATGGCTGGTCACATACTTCCAACAATCTGGCCTCTTTGTACTGAAAATTATTGTCTAACTACTGCAGCCTCTTCTACCTTCAATGCTATTTCTGCTGCAGCTTGTATGTGATGGCCTGACCATAATTCACTGAAATACTCCTGACTCAACCATATGACTGGCTTACACCAAGTCCTCGCAGCGTTTTTGGTATCCTCAGGCCAACCTTTATATCCCTGCTCAGCTTCCTTCCAATGGCTGCAGCCCATCAGGCAGAGGTTTGCATAGGAACGGCCTCATCTCAGCAGGAGGTTTTTGGAGCACGGTCTGGAAGTGCTCAAAACGGGGCTGGTCGGACCCAGGCAAGCAGCTTTGCTGGTGGTGAGGAGGAGATGGCACTTTCCAGATGAGGGTGTTAAAGAACAAGCAGGAGATCTGGTGGTAGGTGGCAAGCTCCTCATTCAGCACAGCTGCCTGCACAGGGCATGTCTGTTTATACCTTGAACTAATCACAGTGACAACCAGCAGTGAAAACCTGGATGCAGGGAAATCCATGGGAATTTTGCCCAGACTTTTCCCTTGAGCTGTTACACTTGTGGTTCAAATGTATTTCTTCCAGTACATCGTACCTTTCCCTCCAATGACAAAATTAATGCAGATTTTTTAGCTCATACCCAGCAGGCATCTAAGCGTCCTCATGGTCCTAGTGCAATAAAAGATGGACAGTGATGCTGCAAGGTGTAAATACAAGTAAGTGGAAGGACTCACCTCTGACCATGTCACATCTCGCTGCCCATCTTGACATGTCTAACAGGTGAGTTCGCCCCAATTTTATAATTCCCTTCTCCGCTGGTTGGCTCTGTATTCATGATAAGTATCATTTGCACATCATTGCAGGCTCAGTTCGGCAGCTCTTCGAGCCTGTTTCCAAAAGAAGCTGTCACAGACAATAAACACCAAAGTAACCCCACTTCCAATTTAATTGTTTTCTCAAAATATCACTAGCAATTAGACTATATTAGCAACAGATTGTTTGCAGTAGCTCATTCTCTGAGTCAAAACTGGTTTCTTTCTCTTTTACAATCACACAGAACATCTGAGGCCAGAAAGTACCTAGTTGTTTGGTTTTGTTTTGTTTTGGTTTTTTCAGAGTCAGAATCAAGTAATCAACATTATTTCAACAAAGTCCAAAGTGTCTGGAAAATGCGGGAGAAAAATATGGGATAGCTGGAAATTTTTTTTATGTTTACAAATTTATTGTGTAAGTTTTAAGAAAATACAGTGACAGCATTGCTTGCAGTACAGCAGGGAATGACAGTTAATAAATAAAACTAAAGGACTGTGCAATAAATAAATACAAGACTAATATTATGTGTTTGTAGCAGGCTGATCAGTTTTAAATCCTCTGCCTAAGGCTGAATTTTACAATAAACAAACCACGCCTGTATGCTTTTCTCTATCGGTGCTGGATGAGTCCACTTATTTATGGTTGGACTCACCTTTTCCCCAACACATGTAGTTTTTGCCCATCTCGATTTTCTCCGCTTTTTACAAACAAAATCAAAAGCTAAGCAGGATTTAGCTTTGCCCAGAAGTAAGGTACACCTACGCTCTTACTGATGTGGCATCTGGGCTCTACCAGGACGCGTTGGGTCGGTGGAGGATCACCGTGTGCACACCCCCTTCCTCATTTCATATACATGCCCTTCACCCAAGAAAGCTGTGCTGTGGCTGTCAAAACGTGTCCTGCGGTGTCTCCCAGGGATTTCAGCTTAGCCAAGTGACCGCACATCTTCTTATTACCTTTGGTGGAAAATATTAGCCCTTTCTTTTAAGCAGCGCTGCATGGTCGAGGGGGCTTGGAGGGCTCCAGACAAGCGTCTGCAAAACCATCTCTGGCTCAGTGGCTGTGATCACGGGCTCGGTAATTTGTTTGATTAGAGCATCCGTCTAAGACAAAGGAAGTGTAGTGGAGTGAGTCGGGCTCTGGTCTCATTTACAGGTCTGGAGATGCATGGAGAAGCTATTACAAGTGACCTGTGACCTGGCCCACCCTCAGGTGAAACGGCTTTGCCCAGTCACCTCCTGTTAGCCTCAGCCAAATGATAGGCTTCGGGGAGCGCGGGACGCGGCGACAGTTCATCAGACAGACAATATCGGACCTGCGGGCCCAGCCCCGAGCTATGCAGATGCAAAAGCAGATGAAATTTTAAAAAAAAAAGGGTTTTCAAACTTATTATGGTGATAGTGTTACTTACAACAAATCTGCCTGCAGTTTCGGGGCTGCAGAGATAAAAGCCCTCGGGAAAAATGTCAGTGGCTTGAGTTTATTTATATGTAAGGTAACCATGAAAAATGTCGGCGTACCACTAATTGTAGGGCATATTTATTCTGCACAAGTTGTTTTCCACATTAGCACAGTTGTTAAAATGCAGTTTTGCCTCAGGAATATTATAGCTTTATCTTCTGTAATTATAAATGTGGATGTTGCTGGAGTACTATATACATTGAAGAAGAAACGTAAGAAACGGGCACTGCAAGGAAGAAAACAAACATGATTAAAAATGTAATGTAGTAATTATATGAAACATACTCTGGAAGTATAGACCCATGGATAAGCTAGCAAAGCAGCTATGGCATGATAGATCCTGGTTTTAGATTTGTATACTGTCTCACTTCAAATTTCTCCCATGGTTTTTCACTCAAATCAACTAACCAGTTGGCAAGACAAGCATTTATGTGCAGCAGTACGTTATTCTGTATTCTGCAGTCATTGTAGTGCAAGAGCAACTTTACTATGAGAAACTACAACCAGAAAACAGGAATGCAATGACACATTGTAGTTATCATACAGTAAATGTTTTACGAACGACAGAGCATCTTCTGATACGGTAAGGAATATTTTAACTAAATATCCCGTATCATGCAAAATACCTGATGTCATTGATACAATCATAACTGTATGTGTGAAGCACAGGACACTAAGGGTCCCTGACCTGCCGTACGTTATAGATAACACACAAGGTGCACAGACTCCTATTTCCTTGAGAAACACCTGGCAAGCGAAATGTGCCATTTTCCTCACGGTGCTACAAGACGGAATTCAGACACGATTTGTTCGTCTGGAGTAAATAAGGTCAGAACCATGTCCGGGATTTGTAGATCAGTTTCAGCCTGGCTTGTCTGGGAGTCAAAGTTTTCAGAAGAAGGGAATCACTGCGATCAGGACTGCAGCAGTGACTGTGGCCATAACAGCAGCCGGCAATTGCTTCCAATTCCCTCTGGGTTAGGAGCACGCCAGGCACGATGCTTGCACAATGCATGAACAACGGACGCACACATACACGTATTTATATATCGGGACCAAGAAACTGTTTCTTTTCCTGCACCATTTAATGGTGCAGGAAAGCACATGGTGGCATTTCAAGGTTTTCAGGTTTTATTTGTTTTACTGATTCCTTACTTTTATTCCAAACCGCTAATCACACCACCCTGAGTTTCAAAGACAAATAACACCAAACTTCCACTAGTTTCTGGGCAGGGGCCAAGCAGAAACATATTCATTATACCCTTCTGGCTCCCACTTGAACACCCAGTGCCATCTCTCACCTACCACGTTCTTCATTTTTTCTCTTTTTCTCCCCTCCAAGGATACTTACTGCCCTCTAAAGGCTCCTCGTACTTCAGAGTCCTTTCTCTCTCCACAGCATTTCCCCCCATGCCAATCCCTTTTTACGTCTCCTCTAGGGTCTGGCAATCTCTCACGCAGCTAAATGGTGCAAATGAAACACTCCAACCTCTCCTATTTTTTCACTCAGCAATAACTGTGGCAGCCAGAAAGCTGGGCAGTGATGGACTCTGAGAGATCATCAGAAAAACAAGAAGAGGGTCCACTGAAAGACTTGGAACTCATTCTGCCCAATTTGCCTATTTTCAAACTCGGTTATCCACCTTCAGAGCTCCAGTCCCACTCCTGCTGCTCCCAGACCTAAGACGTGGAGCCCCTGTCACAGATGACAACCAACAACAAGACCTCCCTGGAGTGCATCCCCCCCAGTCACCGCCTCAAAGGGCTGAAGTGGATTTCCAGAGGTCACCAGTCTCTTCCCTGGCCCATGGCACCTGTGTCACTCCTGACAGATCCTTATCTTGGGGTTTTTAAGGCCTTCAGTCCTGGAGACACTGTCACCTCCCCAGGCAGTGTCCTGCAGTGCTTTGCTGTCCTTATCACAAAAAGGTTTTAACCTGAATCTTTCTTACTGCAATTTAAGCCCATTACTTCTTGTTCTATCTGCAAGAGGCGTGGAGAACTGATTATTCCTTTCCTCTTTGCAGCAGTCTTTCACATTTTTGAGGATTGTTTTGTTGACACAGATACCTCTTTGCACCAAAAGCACAGTCTGAGAAGAGGTTTATCTCTCCATCGCTGAAACCAGCATACTTTCAGCTAAAATGTCCACTGACAGCATTTCTATTGTAAATTCACTTTACAAAATGAACTGAAAACTGAAATGCAACCTCATTGAAAAGCTCACATTACAGGAATTTATATTCCCTTTTTACTGTCCCTTAAAATAAAAACAAGACTATTTTTTACTTATGTGTAACTGAAATAAAAATAAGCAGACGCAGCTTTGCCAAATGCCAGTACTGAGTACTCATCAGTTAGGACCCCAGAAATTATCATCTGGGCTTAAAAATAACAAAATTTCAGCGATGCATACGCAGCTCTTCATAATTGCCATCTGGGCTGGATTCTCTGAGAGCCTGAGTTGGGCTTCTGCTCACCTCAGTCAACTATTCATGCACCAGAAAATTAGATGTCTTGTCCATCTGTCGTGGGCTAACGGGTGTGGAAAAGCCAACACATCTATTTAAGGTGGCATAAGTGATTCCCTGGAAACGTCTTTCTTTCTCCTAAGAGATTGCCTAGGAATTAAAGGCTTTCAGAACAATAAATCATAATGGAGCAGGTTTTATTTTCATAGACCTCCTCCCCAGTGAAGCAGCATCCTCTCTGTGGGGATGCCTCCTTGACTTGGGCAAAAGCTGAGATCCTCACATCAGCTCACACCTCCAAGGCCTTTAATAAAGACGACAAACATCAAAATACCCACGACGAATTCACCAGCAGGTTCACAACTTCTACAGGAAGCTGTATTTCTGATTGCTTTGGAGTAAAACCCCCACGTTCATGTCAATGGTGCTGTAAGCACTTGGCAGATGTCATTGACCCAGGGATATGTTCCTGTTCAGGAGTAGCCTGATGGGTATTTTTCTGCTTCTAAAGGCATCTTCTTCTTACTGCAGAGTTTTAGGAGCTACAACTTTTCTAACCTGAAGCTGCCTACATTTCGGAAGAGAACAGGCTGTACATCTGCTTGATTGATGCCCAACCTTTTGGCTGACTTCTGGGAGCGAGCCTTTCTTCGTGAAGTACGGAGTCAGCATTTGCTGCCTGCTCCCGAGTGCAGCGGGCGAGCTCAGCGTAACATTTAAAGGTGTCTCTTTTAGAGGGTTTCTGAGGCCAGATAATTTTGAGGTCACAGGTTTGAGCCAAGGTCCTTCCCTTGGGACAACAGTAAAAAGCTGTATGGAGAAAAAGAAGATATGGTTCCCATCTAGCTCTGCTGGTGGGAGCCGAGGAAATAATTAACTAAGCTCAATAATTATGAGTCTGATAATGGCTGAGTGAAGGAAACTGGGCACACCACACGGAAAAACCTTTCCCCTATTATTCTGCTTTGGAAAAGAGCAACCTGCTGCTTCTGAGGTTATAGTCAAGTTGCTATATTTACTAATCACCAATGAACATATCTGCATGAACTCATCTGCTTGCTTTTCAAGCCAATTTATATCATATTTGGTGGTGAGTACAATGTTGCTGGCCCCTCTACATCCCATCCTAAGTGACAATGTGCCAAATTTTGACCAAAATGGCATTCATTCACCTTTAAACCTCTCCTTGTTTTCATCGGTGCAATCAGTAGGGTGCACTTGTCCTCTTAATGAAGTTAAAATGACAACAAGAGACTCTTACAGTGAAGTGACAGAGCTCTGGTAGTTGCTGTTAGTGAAAGGCTCTTAAAATATGCCCAGTTGTTCCAAACTAAAACCAGTTTTGAGGTCAGCAATCTGCTTTTGGGCTTTCCACAACGGTAAAATCAGTCAGATCAACTATATTTTGCTTCTCAACAGATTTCCTTACTTCAAAAGACTTTCCAGCTGGAAAGTCTTCTTGTGATATATATGTATGTGTATATATATATATATATTTATATAAAATACGTATTTCTTTTTGGTCATATTTCTTTATACTGTGTTATCGGGAAGAAGGATGAGAGAATGAACATGAAATGGTTCAAAAAGTACTACTCGGATTCAAGATCTCCCTGTTTTATCAGGAAAAGTCCACTGGGGGAGCTGCTGGAGCAAGAGGATAAGAGGGGAACAATTGTGCCAAGCTCTTGGCTATGGAGTTATTGAGGTGGGGTTCATAGTCTGCTGCATCGAGTAGGAACAAAATAACCAGCTTTGATTTTCTTGCCCCATCCACGCACTGCACACTTTGAAACCCAACCCAAACAAATGAAAAGCTTTGGCTATACTGCCATTTAAAAATCGTCTCCTGCTCAGTGAGGAACGAGGTTTTTTCTTCCCTTTCTTCCCTCTCCTCCACAACAAATTCTCACTAGGGTTTTTTTTTTTTTCCACTACAGACAGCAAACATAATTACACAACAGATCAGAACAGCTTACATAATGCCCTTTATAGAAACCTGCCTTACCTCAGAGGCATATTAGCATTTCTTATGGGTTTAAAGGGTGAGGGATTAATTACAGATTTTCAAAATATGCCTAATTACATATTTACTGGTGGAATAAATAATTCACGTTTCATAACTCACCATGAAATGACTATTTTCTTTTGAAGATTAAAAATTCGAGCCTTGAAGAATGTTAAAGTTCAAACTCTGAAGAAAGGCTCCTAATCCTTTACAGATCGGCATTTTACTCACATAAAAAATACAGCAGAAAGTCACTCTTTCACCTGAGCGACTTGTAGACCTCCTGAAATGTCTCACTTGGCAATCTGTCAAATGAAATGAGCAAAACATTAAAAATGTGATTTGTTCATTTACTTTGGCACTTTGGTAAATCACGCTGGATTTCGAGAAGCACCTAAATGACTCAAGAGCACAAGTTTCCCTGATTCTTGGCTTTCGCATTGGGCAGAGGTGGGATCAGAAGCATCTCTATCCAGCTTGGTGCGGGCAGTGACTGGTACCCTCCTCCTGGGGCTGGTGTGGGGGCTGCTGCTCCGCCGTGCGTGGCGGTGGCAACCAGGGACTCCCCATGTGCTTGCAAGTGAGCGTGCCTTTAAAAGCTTCATGGCATAGGGTCATCTGGAAGCATAAATCAACTTGCCCCTTTCCTGACCTGCCCTAACATACAGCCAGTGGTTTCCTCCATTATATTTTATTTTAGCCGGAGTTAGCAAGAAGAATATCCCTTTGGCATTTAGGGAATATACAAATTATTACAGAAGAGTAAATAAATGCCCCCAGGAAGGAAATAACTGCTTCTGAGTGTTTTATAAAAAAAAAAAAAAGCTGCCTTCAACAACAGTCAGTGCCATGTTCACTAACTACAGATACCACAGGAAAGAAAGAAGGAAAGGCAGATCCCACGTGTCAGTACCACTGGTCTTGGTTGGGGTTTTGGTAGACTTACAAAGGAGATTGGAGTATCCGGCCCAATATTGCTTCTGTGTACATATACATGACAGTCAAAATGTATCCACGCCAGTGCTGGTATGTTATGGGACGTGCAGAAGGAAGAAGAACGGCCTAGGTGAGCAAAGCAGTAGGACACGGAGAGCGAATGGCCTGGCTACGTCACGCCCTGGTCACCCCATCACAGGGCAGCTACCTAAGAAAACACTTCTCCTGGTCAGCTCACACGTTCCCCTGCTTGGTTCTCTTCGTGAAGATCCTTAAAATAAAGCCAATATACATTTTAGAAATAAAGATAGACAGGGGATATTCATAGCATATAGCAATGGGGTCCACCTATACAATTACCTAGGAAATAAACACTGACTTATAGTATAGTCATACTTGTGATTAACTTGTAGACACAAGTCCATGTGTTTTGGACACAAATATATAAAAATAACAACCTCCTAATCAGCATTTTAGTTCTCACAAGCAGAACTACGTATGTAGAGGAACATAAACCTAAACAACCCGATGCTTGGTCAGACTCTGGTCCCAGTTCAGTCTTTTCCTTTTGTGCCACCTTGTGTAAGTGGCGTAATCTTTTTATGTCACACTTCCCTTAAGATGCTTTGCACTTTATAAGCTAAAATTATTGTGTACAGACTAGTTACCAATTTAATTAAAGCGGATGGAAAAGTGGAAACCCACTCTTCTGATCAAACTGGGAATAGAAATGTTATTTTCGTTTTGGAGCAAAGGGTCTACTTTTTCATACACTTTACACATTTTTCAGTAGTTTAAAATCTACATGCCTACATATTTTTTTTTTCTTAAGAATGCCTTACTTCCAGTTCTGCTTTCAGTAATCATTTCCATAACAACCTGTACTTTAAAACAAGATAAAATATTCTGCGGAAAGCAGTGATAAGATTGGTTCAACCTACAGAGGTGATTCCACTGTAAAATTTTGTCTATCCAAATGCTCAGCTTCCCTGGACAAAAGCTCACACATTATTTACAGCAGGTAAAATACTCTGCAGTGATGGCATCGTCAAATGGGAGAACGCAGCCAGCGGTATGAGGTGGTAGATGAGGGGCAGCAGAGCATCCTTAGCCATAACTACAAGCAGTGAACACCGTAGGACAGATTTATAAATGTACTGCAAGCCATTTAAAAAGTCTTCTCCCTCTCTCGCCCACACAATATTAATTACCCGCGCTGGCTTGCGCTAATTCATTTTCCTTACACCTCAGTAAAAGAAGATGGCGTTCAAAATAAGCAGTGTCAAGATACAGGGTAAAGAAGGTATGGATACTCTGAAATTGCATTTTTGGGGCAGGAGAGTGGGTAAGGGACAAAGAATAACACCTATAAGTTATGCTTCCAACTCCGTTTCATTCACTGAGTCATGTAAATAAATATCCAGGCAGTTTGGTCCCCATCCCACAGCCTCAGTGCAGCAACCCTAATTACTCATCTATAAACAATGCAGACAAGCCATCGCTCAACGCCGTGCTACGCCTCATGGCCACACGCTTTGCATCCTACCTGGGTAAATATTAAAATGAATATAATCTACTATATTTTAAGGGTAGAGTTATCTGCAAAGTGCAGTGATTCACGAGCTCTCCGAATGTGCATAAAGTGCTTTAGTGAAAGCATTTCCTAAGGGCCTGATCCAGTCATGCTTCTCAAACCCTCCGCAGCTGTCTAGACTGGAACAGAAAGGTCATTCAGCCACTGAAGGCCAATCCATCACTGACATTAAAAAAGAAAATACCCCAACTGCTCCAAAGGTTCAGTTTGTGGATCTGATGGGGAGATACTGAAAGAACTGCCAAGGTCCTCCTTCCCCAAGGGGACGAGAGCCAACAAAAAGCCCATACCCTTCCTGGCACTTGTTTTGAGGATCTGAGCAGGAAGCCAGAGGATCCCAGGAAAATTCCTGCCTTGAAGCACAGCTCTTGTCATCCCCTTCTTTTTAACATGCCAGTGTTGCTATGCAAGGGACCGCTGTGCTCTTCCATACTGGGACTTCTTTCTCTGCTGGCCTTCCCTCAGCGCTGAGAAGCTCGCATATGCAAGATCCAGAGCTTATGTATGTTCTGTGATAGGAAAAGTCCATGCACAACCCAAGTGTCTCTCCCACAATGTATAACTTCAGGATGGAGGACCCCCATTCCTGCAGGCTGCGCATTGCCCCTTCACTGCTCTAAACATGTAGGATTGCCCTGTGGTGGTGTCTGGAGGTGTTTGCTGCTCTCTCCTCCACCAGAAGACAGAGATAAGCAGGTCACTCTTGGGCTGCAGGGAGTTGCTCACCAGCTGGGGAAGTCCCTCTATCAACCCTTTAGCATTGCTAAAGGACACCGAGCTGTAAAATAACCCGATACCCGGGGGATTCCTCGCATGCTGCAGACTCGGTGGGCGACTTCAGCCTCATTAAGCTTGGGCAACTGGGGCTGAAGAAACCTCTGCAGGGGCCAGATGGGAAAACCCAACAGGACGTCACACAGCTGATGAGAACGGGGCATTTTTCCACCTTGAGCGCTGGCAGCTCGCCGAACTGCTCTGGGTCAGCAGCGAAAGGGGCTGGATACCATTGCCCCAGCTCCCTCCGTCTCTCCCTGAATTAAGGCAGAGCACAAAGAAGGCAGCACGAGGACTGACAGTGTTGCTTGAAAAATGTATTCCAGCTGCTCTCCTTAAACTGCAAGCTATGGCCCAGTTGTTTGAGATCACAAACGTTTTTGAAGAGGCATTTCTGGGGTCCAATAGGACCTGCCTCCTCCAGACGTGGATGTTTAAAAAAATAAAAAAGAAAGGGAAGGAGAAAAGCAAAGGCAATTTCCTCCTAGATCTCGTCTTTTCCATTCGGATTTCAGCCACCAGAACCATTACCAAATAAAATGTCAACTTTTTTTCCCTTGTTCATTAACCTTTGATGCTTATTGTACAGCCAGTTTCAGTGCTCACAGGGGACTCAGGAGGCTCAAATCACAGCATTCATTTTACTCGGGGCTTAGGCACAACTTGAATCGCAGTCCCGAAAGGAGGGAGGGGAAGGGAGGGAAAAGGCTATTAGCCCAATCTTGCCTCTTCAGCGGTTTACATGTTTAATAAAGATTGAATTTAGAGAGAGGGGGGAACCCCCAACTTAGTAATAATTCCCTTCACAAGTTCTGCTATAATTAAAAAATAGAGGCAAGGTCATGACGAGTGCTATTGAAAATAACAGACAGACCTGTAATTATAGCAGGGCCAGCTAAACCAAGGGTTAAAGGTCTCTTAATACTCTGTCAGCATTTCCACTATAACCCCTCAGTTTCAGGGGTTTACAGCTCACACATAAATATTTGCTGCAGGCCAAAAATGGCCCTTCGAGAGGTCAGCAAAAGGAGGTAAATTTTATTTACATATTTATAAAAAATGGCCTGGCTCCGCAGAAGTGGCAAGTCCCTCACCAGCACCACCAGCGCAGTTCATGGGGATGAGGAGGGAGAGCCGACAGTCCTGACCGTGACAGTGTATGGGGTGGGTGGAGGAGCTGGAAATAGATTTTACCCAGAACAAGTGGCTCCAAATCCACAGAAACCCTGTATGGAAGCAATGATCTGCAAATACAGTATATATTATAAAGCTGAATTCTTAAATAATAAGGCCGTATTCCTACCGTGAATTATACAGATAATCACTCCCACTGTTCAGCCAAGCATGCACATAAGTCTTTGGAAGATGAAAACCTAAGGCCTTGCTAGCATATTGGTTTAACTTAAATCAGTACTTTAATTGATTTATTTAAGCTAGTGCCAAACCCGGTGTGACTCCCTAATTTCTGCCGTAGAGTAGATTATTTCAGTTTAGTTCAAAAAAGAGTATCTCATTTTTTTTTTTTTTTCCAAAGTATTCCTTCCTCCCCTTTTCCTATATCTGTACTTACGTGACCCTCAGCTGACATTAGTTCACTGCTTGAGGATCAGAAGAGGTAAACCGGCTGTGACCTTTTCCAGGGCTCCTTTACTTGAGGGACTGAGCTTCTGCCATGGCCAGGGCAACCACTTGCACCCCCTAAATACAACTTACAGGATGGGGAACCTAAGATCCTGTTGCCATCCCTGCAAATCCTGTTTTCTTTCCCTTAAAAGTCTTCTAAAAAGCTTCAGCACCTCGAAATATAAAATAAAAAGAGCATTCCACACAAACCCAAACTAACACCATCCAGAAAGCTCAGAAAACCAGACTGACAAATTTCCTGAATTTTGGAAAAAAAAACACAACACAAACCCTTCTCTCATGTTGGCATGATATATAAGCCAGCAACCAAACTTTTGGGAGGTGACCTCACCATTTTCCAGTGTTTGCCATTAGCGACCAGAAGAAAGACGGTTTGATTTGCAGCGAGAGCTTCTCCATTGCTGGCTGGTTCAACTGGGCTGCTCTTCTCCCATAGCTGCTCATCGCTCTGGCTCTTCAGTCATGACTTGAGGCTCAGCTAAAGGGAATGGTGGCAGAAAAGAGAGAGCACTAAATGATCTTGGATCTACTGAAATTCATTTAGTAGAGCTTTTCAATGGTCCAGAAGTGAAGAGAGGGAAGAAAATGATTAACCAGGCAAAAACCTTTCGGAAACTACTATTTTCATCTGCACCTAAAAATTTCACAAAATAACATGTATTTTTCTCAGTAACTTCAGTGTCTTTTTCAGTGTGATCCTAGAGGGGCTTGGGTTTTTTTTTGTTTGTTTTTTAAAGTAAAATGATATTGAGGATATATAATTTTTTTTTCTTTTTTAAAGTTTCTAACAAAATATTTATTGTGCAAAACACAGAAGATAAAAAAGATGCAACTGTTTTTCTTGGTTTGTTTTGAGGTTATTTACTTAGGCCTAAGCACCTCATTTTTCTTGTGTACAAAAAGTAATTATGCAGTCAAAAGAATTATGGGCCACATACTTCAAAACATATGAAAAATGTAAAACTTTATTACATACATTAATTTCTAACAAAGGACGTCTCCAGCATCAGTGTAACTGGTATAAGGCAGATAACTGATGTATGGTATATTCGTTGATGTTCCTCCCAAATGGGTTTTATAAAGGCAAACAAACAAATAAACAATTTCTTTTGTTATGTCTCTCTCTCCTATAAATTTCATCAGCCTCATACAAGGGACTGTAGGCTTATGGCCGGGGGGTTGTCTGTGGATTTCTTTTAGTATTATTTTTTTAGGCTAAAATATTCTGCTCAAGCAATCTGTTCACCACACTTTCCTTTTATTATCTTTCCACCTCCTGCATTTCTCAAAGCAGGCAAGCCCAGCTCCTGGCCCTGCCCTGGCTGAACGTGGGTTCCCTGTATGGGCAGCTCCCCCGGCCCCCCGCTTTAGGGGATCACTCCCAACATCCCAGTCAAGCAGCTTTTCTACCTTTAGAGGGGAAGCCTGTGGAGTATTGTTATTTTTCTCACCCCCTATTCCCCCTCCCCATTGAATTTCTCTGAGCAGAGAAAGCTCATTCCTACTAAATCAGCTGTGCTGGGAGGCCAAGGCAGGAGTTGTAAAACCGAAGCTCACAGCATCCTTATCTTTAGCGGAGCCACTTTAACTTACTAACTATACATCTGGGTACCATATCCAAGAGGAAAGGGATGGCCATTTAAAATGTCAAGAGTAACTGCAATCAGTTCTCCTCAGTGCCTCTCTTGAAGAAACAAAACAAAATTGAAGTGTGAAAGACACTTTCAAGGTAGTCTTATCATTTTAACTGAATGAAAAAAGTGAAACCTGACTTCTTTTATATGAAGACAATGACCTTATCTAACAGAGACCTAATCTTCTTCCAATACACATTTATTTGTTCCTGCTGCTTTCAATGCAATATTCAGATATAAATACGTAAATTTATCACAGTTAGGCAAACCTCCTGCTCCACTCATATGTCACAGTACTAGAGGTCCAGCGGAAAAGGATTCATCTCATCCAACAAATAACACACACATGCAAATACTGGAAGTTTCTATTTCAGTTATGCACAGTCACCACACTAATTCAGCCAAACACAAACTCCTGCATCCTGATTTAAGCACAGCTCTCCTTCAGCACGGTTGATTTCAGTATTTCACAATGCCTTGTCAGGGTTTGAGGACTTGGCAGCCTCTCTTGGAGAAGAGGACTCTGCTCATGTCACACTTCTGGTCTGCTCTTGGCATGTCTGGGCAACAAACAGGAAAGCTGCCCGGATGGAATTGCTAAGGCTTAGGATCTAATGTTAATAATGATGATGCAGTTCATTTGTGTCTCAGTCCTCATTTATAAGGCCTGGGCTCAGCCAGGTGTATGCAAGTCTTCAAAAAGCATAGAAATCCCCAAATAAAGTCCTGGGTTTGACCTCTCTAAATTTGGCGGAAGTTTGAACTTCGTGTAACCTTGAGGCCCATCTTTAATTTAAGTGTAGTATTTTGGGAACTCGGCACAAAGGGGAGGGAAAGACCTATGTCAACTTATACCAAACCCATGAGAATCAGAGACAGTTTTAGAGCCAGTGAGCCTCCCCCAGCCCCTGAGCTTTCCTCAGCTACTTGCAACCATAAAAGTCTGAAGCCGAAAGTCTCTCTACTCTTTTGCACGTCCTTTAGTCCTCTGTCCCTCCTCCCACTACCCATGAAAAAAGCCTTCAGTGTTTCAAACGTACTCATCACAGGTATCACGAGAAAAGCGGACCAGTGCCAGCTCTCAATGGCTTGTTTGTTTGGGGGCTGAAATCTATCCACTTCCATTTCAGGCGTCCATCGGCTGAGCCACCATCTGACATGCCTGGCCTCAACAATCACAGGGGCTTGTCGGGTTAAAAATGCTAGGATTTCATTTTATTGCAGGGATATTATTCATTCTTGGGAAGGTTCAAAAGTACATGCGTCAACTTATGTCATCAGGGTCAAACAAAGTGGCATGCAGAATCATAGCCAGATTGCATCGGTGGAGCGGTCTGGAGGCAGTGCTGAAGAACAAGGAGAAAGAAAAATGCTTTTTTAGGATGTACTCTGGATCGCTTCATCCTTCGGCAAGGGGAGGGCAGAAGGTAAAGGATCCCCTCTGAGCACGTTGCCCTGAACAGCGTGAATCAAAATCGAGTTGTGCACATTTCGCTAAGGTTTCCACTGCTCCTTGCCCAGTGACGTGCCTATGGGCAACACCATCACACAACAACACCTCCTCAGTCACCAAAACCTGCCTCCAACCTACACCAGCAAGCCCACAAGTACACACAGACTTGCACAATAATAGCATTAGATGCCATTAACAGGCTTTAACCTTGTTTCTTTTCAGTGGAAAAACTATTTGACATCCCTCAAGCCCAGGCTCAGCACTGTTTGACCCTTTCCCTTCCCTGCCTACATTAAAAGAACAACTAAATAGCTGCACACAGAGCAAGCCGGCCCCTCCTCGCTCCAGGTGTCTGTATTTTACTTAGGGCCCCAAGCTTGATTCAGCTCATACAGTTCCTGACAAGCTTCAGCTGGCCCTCGTCACCAGACAGGCAGATCAATTAACAGAGGGATTTTTCTTCCCTAGCTCTCTTCCTGGACCTTTAACCCCTTGTGTGTCCTAATGCTCTAGGAAAGAACGGTGGAAAGCAAGTGTTAGACAAAAAAAAAAAGGCCATTTAAAGCTTTTCTTTTCCTTCCAAAAAACCCATGCATTTGCTTTTTCCTATCCATCTCAGAACCCGAACTTTACTTTGTAAAGATGCTTCTGGTTGTTCAAAACTTCTCATTTTTTTTTTCCATCAGAACTGAAAATTTCAAAATTCCCTTTCCTTCCCCTTTTTAAAAATTCTCTTCATATTTTGCTACTGAAAGGATAAAGTTTAATGTTTTCTTTGGGGTGGAGAGTTCTTTTCCATTTGTTCATTTTCCTTTCTCTTTTTCCACTGCACCAACTTTTCCAGATTGCCACAGAGAAAGGATAAATTCTGACTAAAGTGGCTCGGACCAAGTCCGTAGCTGATGCTCTGCTAAATTTCTTGAAAAGTTATCAGAATACAAACAACATTTCATGGATGGGAAGGAAGGGAAAAACCAAACCAAAACACAAAACCAACCAACCAAAACCCCAGAGAGACTAAGGCAAAAAAAGTGTACGTTCAAAACCTACAAAACGGAAAACAAACAAAATAATTTAAACCTGGAAAAAAGCATAGATGGTTACAAACTGCCCCATGAAAGAGAAACAATGTCAACATTGACAATTTTACTTTGCAATTTAATTATACCTCCATTCATCTTTGGTGAGAGTGTACAAGGGAGCATGCCAATGGCATGAGAAGCTCAGCAACAGCAAAACATAATAAATAAATTTAATTGCTAGTGATAATAATTAGACATTTCTGTGAAAAACAGTTCCCAGAACTACTGAAAACTATTGAGAAAAAATAAATGTTATGGCTACTACAGGGAAATCCATTTAAATGCATTCATAGTGATAAATAATTTAAAACTGGGGAGGGTTTTAAAATTATTTTTACTTTTGGAAAAAACCACACAATTCCTTAGGAAAGGCTGATACTGTTACTCGTATGAAAGGGTTCTGCCCATCACTTCAGTACCAAACTAGGACCACAGCAATAGAGACAGTAATTAACGGTAAATAATAGACACCACACAATCTGTCAATCTCAGAATGCTGCAGCAAAGCTATGCAAAACAACAAACCTAAGTGTGAAGAAACGAACATTGCTCTTCCTAGATATTGCCTTCACCTGGTGAAATACACCTCAGCATTAGCACTCATCATTTTATCAGGCAGACAAGAGCTTTAACTCTCCCTTGGTAGAGGTGATGGTTTCCCAGTATCTCTCCTCTGAACCCAGGTATTCATCCTTTCTCAAGGCAGCACAGAAAGAAAAACGAGGGTGAACAAAATCCCCCGCTGAAGTGGGTATGACAGATGCGAAGTGCCGGGCAGAGTTAAGGGTATCGCCTCTTCTCCGTGCTTTATAGCGCAAGATTTTCTTAGCAAGGAAGAAGGGGGAGGGCAGCTGGTAATCTTTCACTCTATACAGGGAATCCTTATCGAGGATTTGGGAACCGAGCACTATTTCTTGGATGGATGGGTGCTGTTTAATGTTTTCAATGCTTGCTAGAAAACATGAAGTTGCTGCTGACACAGACTGGGAAGGTGGTAAATAGAGATGGCAGGTCACTGAGGCACAAAGGAAACAATAAGCCAGGGGAAGTGTAAAATGATAACTTTGGGTAAACAGATTGTAGGGAATGGTTACAGAAGGGGAGGACTCTCTCCTGGAAAGAGATGGCTCCAGAAAGAACATGGCAGAGTGGCAGATGCTCAGCTACACATTAGCTCTGTAGCCGTAAGGATATGTAAACAGGGGGATATAGCCTAGAAGCCCACGGTAATATTATCTTTTGTCTGTGGCACTGGTGTGACCACTAATGGAACAGTGAATCCAGTTCTGATGCCTATGATTCAAGAGGTTGTTGATAAATTAGAGAGAAGAGCCAAGAGAATGGCTAAAGGACTAGAAAACACTGGGAGGATTAGAAAACAATTGTGAGAGGCTCAAGAAGCTCCGACTGTTTAGCTTAATAGAGAAAAGGTTAAGGAGTGACTTGCCCACAGTATACAAGAACCTTCACAGGAAACAGAAATTTGATGGAGAGCTCTTCAATTTAACAAAGACATACGTAAAACAAGATCTAAAGTCTGGAGGTTGAAGTTAGATGAATTCACACCAGAAATTAAGGGGATTTTTTTTAACCACAAGAGCACTTAGGAATGGGAGCAGTTAACTGAACACTGGGGTGGCTTCTCCACCATGATATTTTAGCATCAACTCTGGAATGTCTGCTAAAAGATGTAGCATCATATAAAACCTTCAAGGAGTCCTGTGGCCTTTCCTAGGCAGAAAGGCAAACTACATAATGGCATTGCTTCTTTTTGTCTCGAGCATCCAATGATTTATAATCCATGCTTTACGTCTAAACATTCAAAGCTATCTTCATGATGTGTAACAGGGTGCCTGTTATTGAAAATCCACTTTTGTTCTGTTCATACTATTAAACCGTTACCAGGGAATACAGAACAAGACTCTCACACAATACACATGATGCTGAAAACTTTCTTGCATACTTGTTGCTTCCTTTCAGATCAAGCCTGGTTTGATGATGCTGAGAAGAATGATCTTAATATTTTAGTACTTAACAGTGTAAGCACAGAAGGCCAGTGACTCATTCCACTTCTCCCTTTTAGTCAGATGATGCCCAAGTTTCACTTGTAATTTGAGCACAGAGCTTGCCAGCAATTAATACTGTTGTCCTCAAATGGTCCTGGGGGAATCTCAGTGGGTATAAAATAACCGGGTGTTTTTGAACGCAGTTTGTAAATGTGCCACCACAAACTTTAAAAGTGAACTCTGCAAAACGCAAAACTGCATTATCAGTGCTGATATACTCTCAATCCTGCTCATCATATAATTCATTAGAGTACAAGTCTAATGAGCAAAATGAACACATTCTTCTACCAAGGTTTTAATAAAGTTCCGGGGACTATGCCTCTCCTGTTTACCTCTTCATTCACCCCTGCAACACTTTGCATGCACAGTAAATTACTGTGGATTGGTTCCTTGTTGAATCAACATGTTTTGGAGATAGTGGTCCTTTGAAAGTTAAAGCTAGGATGAGCTGTGCAATGGGCTGATCACGCCTATGGTCCCAAACATTTGTCAAATGAGATTTAATGAAAGAGGAGTGCCCTTGCTAACATGCTAAATCCAGCCTGAAATCCCCAGTATAACAAGAAAACAAAGACACTTCCATCCCCTCTTATATCAGGAATGGAAATAAGATGATGGAATGATGTGAACATAAAATAATTGTACACACAGAAGCTTATGCAAAAAGGCTTTGTTTGGAAGTGCTGGAAAGCCACTCACCCCGAAACAATGGGGCAAATTAGCATGCGTCCAGCCCAAGGGTGCAAGCAGCACACACACGCACTCCCAGTGACGGATGCTTAGCTCTTGCTGGGAGGTCACCACTACGAATCTTTCTTGAGAAGGCGGCATGTCAGATTTCAGACACTTTCCCTACAAATGGGCTTTTGCAGCTCAAAGGAGGAGGGGGGGGAGCTTTTCGATCCAGATAATAAAGTCCATTTACATGAAAAGATGCCGCTTTCAATGACATGATTAATTTCGGAAATACCTGGCATCTGAATGAAGCACAGACTTCAAGAGATGACTGATGATGAGAACAGATAATTAGGCAAATGTTAAGAGTCAGTGTTTTGATTGGTGACCGAGAGGCTGGTCTGACTAGGTTATCGTATACTCATTCCAGATGGAAATGAAAGGTCTTTGTAGGGAGAGCCCGGCGATCCCTTCATGGTTAAACATAAACTCTCTTTAAGCCAAGAGTTCTCCTCAGTTTTCATCTTGGGAAGCCCTCCTACCTCAGCAAGTGCTCTACCTGCATGGTATTGGACCAAGCTTGCTTCGTTTGAATCTTAAGATGTTTTAAAGATGAGCAATTTATCTTGGATTTTATTTCTGCTAGGCTAGAGTGGTCTTCGCCTTTCCAAAACATCGTGGGCTGCCTTCTCCTCAGCTCTCCAAAGCTGGAAGATAATACAGCCATTTTGCAGAGAGAGAAAAGACAGTCCCTATCCTAAATGTGCCCAAATATCTCTTCTCAGCCCCTCATTAAATGTCTGGAGCAGCGACTGCCATTGAATGCTGGTGCCCTCCACAGGACAGATAAAAAACCGAAAAGGATGCAGGGGACCCCAGCATGGGGCACTCTTGACAGGATTGCCCTGTTGAGATTGACAGATTATCTCCCCTTCAGAAAACGGAGCCTTCACAAGGCCCCTCTCCCTAATCCATCACGGCACTCCGGACCGCGCTTCCCACCGCTTGCTCCTTCTCCACGCACGGTGCTTTTAACGTGTGGGACGAGCCGGCTTTGTGCAGGCACATTTAATCCTCAGCAGGAAAACTGCCGACAGTCGGAGACCTCGCTGGCTTTCCAAACCAGTTTTCAGAGGAGCTCAAAGCGCCGCTTGCTTCACCTCTCTATTGTTGCGGCGCAGACCGAATCTCGGGCCTGGTTCATCATCTATTGGACCGGCTGCCAGCCAAGACCTCCTCTGCAAAGGCAGGCTCAAAAGAGCCACCGACAAAGCACCGCTCTGATAAGTCAGACCTAATTTGGCTAGCTATCCAACACTGAGGCTGCCATTAGTTAATCTTCATATAATTTGTTAAAGTGGGCTTTATGAAGTACTGGAAATAATGGTCTCCCTCCCCCGCTTCAGAATCCTGCACGGTTAGGGGTTTAATAACAGACAGTATCGCGCAGTCAGGAACGGTGAAGGTTTTATAGCAGTGCATTAGCCAGAGGTGGATAACCTATCTCTAGAGGCTTGATTGACTGGAAACATATTCTTAGCCTGCTTAAAACTGCTTAGAGTGTGTCACGGAGGTCCCCCAAAATAAAATGTTCAGTGTATTTAGTGAAACCCTACACCCTAAGTACATGTAAGGGCACTGTAAGATACTAATTAGGCTGTAACATAAAACACCGTAAAAAGCAAATCATGACATACAAAAAAAAAAAGTTTAAGCTCTGGCCAGCTCTTTCATGTTAAAGAAATACATTAAAAATATATTCACAGCAAATATATTGGGGCTTTGAATAAATCTGTTTCTCATAGTAGCCTGTGGCTGGAAAGGATAGATATTACTCATTATGGAGAAATTTCTACTTTAAAATGTCCTCAAATATTAGAAAGTATACTTATTTACTTTTCCTTTAAAAAACTAAATAATCCACTAGCACTAAGATGAGCAAATGATCATCATGGTTAAAATATCCATGCCCAGTGTTTTTTTTTTCCCGGGAAAGGTGAGAAGAAGAATGATACCAGATTAAAATAATGATACTGCATGATGACATATGCGACTTACATAATAATAATACCAACAATAATTTCAGAAGGGTAACATGCCTCAGAATTTTTCCCCTGAAATTTTAAATTAAAAGTACTTTTCAAACACCTTTCACTGAAACACTAGCAGAAAGTTTTTTAAGGCAAAAGTCTTCAGTTCTAGCTCATGAAATCACTCGAACTATAAAAGCTATGTCATATGGATTTTTTAACATCTGTAAATTCTGAGATCATTATTTTTAAGCATTAGTTTTCAGCCAAAATATTTTCTCCATACTTATGTATGTTTCTTCTGCTATCTAGTGCCACCCTGCTATACCACATTGTATAAATTAGAAATGCTACTTCCTTTATAATGCTGGAATTAGTGTAAATTTAAAGGACATAATTATTTACCTGCATCACAGATATTGACTATTAACATAAAACGTGTGATGTACTGAAAGAAGTAGACCTCAGACTGTCAAACATCAACTTAAATTTATCAAACAAGATTAAGTGTACATACACAGTTTTTTAGAAAGAAAGTCTAGATGGGACTGATCCCAATGCCTTTATAAACATCTCTAATGGTACATACATATATATATGTGTGTGTACACAACTTGCATTGTACAAAAATAACCGTACAGATTTAAATATTATCATTCCACTACCAAAAAGCCTTGCCATTGCTGCACATTATTGAAAGGAATGAAGTGCTAATTTAACAAATATGTCGCTAGCTGTGTTCAAACTAAACACCACTAATGTATGTTTGTTGTTGTATGTGCATAAGGTTACCGATTGGAAAACCCCTTACTAGGAAACAAGCTGCATTTTATCAATGAATATATTCTTCTTGGGGTTTTATGGCTTTGCTTTAATGTGGACGGTCACTGTTCCTCCTTTGTTTGGAAAGGTACAGTTTATATTCCTTCCTAGATTTAGCATTTCCCTTGAAGGTTTTTGTGATTAACAATATAATATTTTTATTGAGTTATTTCACACACAAATGACTGGGCCCGAAGGGTATTCTAGGTTTACAAGATTTTACTAATAACTACGCTCCCCTTTGTATTAAAGCTGCTAATTAGTGCTTTTAAACAGCTCAACATTTAATTCTTTGAAGGCACCATATCAAGGGCTGATATAAAACTGTTTATGTAGAAGGGTATATAAAATAAGAAGGTGTTAAGCCCAACACAAATTGAGTGGCAGGGGGTTCCCTAAAGTGCTAATTTTATGTTTGTTTTCGTCTCATTTAAAGTTAAGATGCCTGCATTATAACAGTGATGTGTAACACGCTTTACATACAGATTAAGCAAAATGTGTCAATTTATGAGCCTTATTTGCCTGGAGAGGTAGCCACCAGTAGTTTCATCAGTGATTTTATGCATGTTTATAATAAATATATATATACACATGTGTATGTATATATGTATATATATCTACACGTGCATGTGTGGTTTTGCATGTGGGGATACAAAGTGTGTGTTGTGTACACATAGATGTGTGAGTGCCCACACACACGCAAACTCATTTTTACATCCGTGTTAGCCAGCCTATGTCCCTGTATTTCAGTGATTATGGAAAACTTGTAACTAATTAATTATGTGAGATTGCTCATTTAAAAAAATTAAATATTTAATTTCATTTCAATATACTGTGAGATTTTAAAACCACATTTTGGTTAATTGGTATCGCTAAACTGAACTGATTTATACACATGGAGGATATTAGATGGCTGTAATCGAGAAATAAATGACTTGCAAGTTACATTTAATCCTTCTTTTCTCCAAGTTAATCTCCGAAATGCCCCAGAAATTCATTAAAAACATGGGAATTTTCACTCAAAAGTGCTAAAATAAAATTGGAAAACTGCTTCTTAGGAAACTAAACAGGAAAATTTCCATTTGTTTCATCAAAGCCATTGTTCATAAATGTACAATTTTGAACACTGCCTTCAACAAGGTTTTAAAAATAATCTCGTCAAGTGAATTCCTGAGTCTCATAAAGAACTGCAAATTGAGTGAAAGTCTCAACTGTCCATCTTCAGCTGACCCCACTTCCTGCGCTCCACTCCCTGCAACTGCTTTTGAAGGGAGGGTAATTTTTTCTGCTATGTGCCCATCTACATCTATCAGATGACACAATCTCGTCCAGACACGAGAGACCAGGTCCTGGAAGTGGAAGGGCTCACTGCAGAATCCCACCTGAGCTACGTGGTACTGGTGCAATTAATCAGTTTACAGGTCTTGAGCCAGTACAGGTGTACTCATTTCGAGGTTCACATGCAAAGCTGATGAGAATTTATTTATGCAACCTAGACGTTGTGCATAATTACGTATTAAATGCAATTTACACAGTACCGAAAGTACCTGATGCAAACATTATGATGGAGAATGGCACTAAGGGGTGAAAAAATTGAAAACTGTCTATCAGGTTGGATAACAAATATATCAATGTCATCTCTTTAATGCTATATCTAATTTCAAAGAAAAGGAAGTTAAGAACTGAGCATCCATCCTTTGCATTGTACAGTAAATTTTTTGGAGAGTTCTCTTAAACTACATTCAATTCTGTCTTTTCACTTTCAGTAGGAAAGTATTAGACATAAGCATCTGGCTACACTGGCCAATGTACAAACACATGCTAAAAATAGACTTTCCCCATAGCTAAGAGTCTAAGTAAACTGCCTGTTCAGGGAAAGATGATAATGTAGAAGAATATAAGCAACAGCATCTTTGTGGGGTTGTTACTTCATGAACAGTGCTTCAGCACTATGTTATGTTTATTTGGGCAAGCGCTTTTCTCTTTTGGAGGATGAATCACTTATTTTGCAACTAATACTACAAATGTTTTGGTTTGTTTATTTTATCTTTATGTATGAAGGCAGTGGGAAGAAATGAATTGGCTAAACCAAAGGTTTTCTTAGTGTGATCTTGAGTAAAATCCAACGTGGCTTTTAAAAAGTCTGTTTCAAAAGGCCCATTAAAGCTTTACCTCATTCCCAAAGTATATGATCAGGCGGCATTGTCAAAGCAGAAGTAGTAATGCTGGCCCCACAGCTTCAGGAGGAATCACTAGCCTTTACATCTGATTTATGCAACTCGCCACACACTGAAGTACCTAGAAAGACAAGTACATTGTTTTGTGTTCAAAATTTAAGGTGAAATTATATATATGATGCTTTACATTTGTGTCAGCATTAGATCCTAAAATACACCAATCACCCATTTTCATGGTCTTTGTTTCTCTATTCCTAAACTCAGCTTCCCCCGGAGAGCCTCTGGGAGCAAGAAAAATTGGAAAGTTGCCCTGACTCTCATTCTGCCCTGACACATGTGTTGGTATGCTTCAGAGCAGCCTAGAGGCAGCTTCGACAAATAACATCTGGCAGTTTGCCTCCGAGACTTGTATTTATCCTACTGAACTTCAGGCACACACACTGAGGCATCTTTGGTGGGAGTCCATCACTTTGTTTCTTCCCTAGGCAAGAAAGAAAGGCAACCACAGCCAAAATGGGCATCCCTGAGGCACATGGGATTTGGTTTTCTTTATAAATTAATCTCATAAAAGAAAAAAGAAACACAGTTATGATGTGAACTCTGGATCAAGTAGAAATGAGAGAGCAGCTCTGCCATGTCTCCTTTCTGTAACTTAGGAAGCCTAGCTGTTAACCCACCGGCATCAGCATTTTTACAGCAGATTGATGGGTGCTACTGGTGTTTACTGTACAGTGTCAAAGAGTTGTCCATATCTGAATATTTAGAAAAGTCAGAAATAGTCTGTCTCTGTATGATCTAAGTCATTTATATTACCACGAGACGCACCAACTTTCTCCTTTGCTTCTGTGTGAACTTACTGTACTGAAGAGTTGCCTCATACTACTGCATGACAGCCCAATTCCTAATAAATCCCACCTGACTGAAATGAATTAGGTCTGGGAATATGTGTTCCAGATTATTAACCAGCACCTTTGCAAGTAACTTACCATCCACATTTATTAAAGATATTGGGTGATAATTTGTGCAGTGTTCTGGATCTCTCTCTGGTCTAAGAATTATGGTAATTAGTGCTCAGAGAGAGGATGTCACTCGTGTGTTTCTCAGGGTGCAGAGAATAGCGTATCATTACACTCCTTTTAGATTTGAGATGGATAAGGCTATTCCTATTTTTTAACCTTGGCCAGCTGTGTATGGATGGAGGCTCTGAGTAGGTCAGGAGATCTGTGCTCCACCTCCAGCTTTGCCAGCATGGGACAGAGTGCTGCTTGCTTTAACCTGGCCCCTCATTTCCAGTTGCAAATGAGAATAAAGATCTGTTAGGCTGGGTTTCAATTTTAACAGGCATTTGCCCAAGACGAAATACAAGGTTTGATGAGTTGCATGGAACAAAAAGAACCTGTGCTTTAGGTGCACGGTGCCAGGTGAAGATCTGCTGATAGTTCAGAGGGCTGTAAAGTGAGAGGCCACTCTAGGAGGAAGGATCAGTGAGGAGCTCTGCCTGAGGCTGATACGAGGAACACTGTTGGTGCTGCAGAATGACCGCCCTAGAAATCCTTTTAAGACCCTCCTAAAAGATGGAGAAAAGAGCAGAGGATAACAAACACCATCTGAATTTGGAGATGTCAGAAAGCAGGTCTTTGAATTTTAGGAAATAAGTTAAGAAGAAACTGATAAACTCCTCCCGGAACGTAAATACTAAATTCAATTCTGTAAATGGACTTTTACTTCCCAAAGTCCTCAAAAGTGTTTCTGCAGTAGTCTCAAGAATCAGTCTGTCAGAATTACTCAAAGCAAAGGGCCTACTGACAGATTCGCATCTCAAAGTTTCAAAAGACTTTTAGGCATGTCCTCCACCGGCGTTACACCGATCCTACAATGTTATCTGAAAATCTCTGGCCGCTAGTTTCCTCTGCTGGAACATGATGTCTTCATATCACTTTCCTGGAAGAGAAAACAATCTACATTGCCACGTCTTTATTTCTGTGTGCACTCATGCACACACACAAAGGAGTATGATAAGAGTACCATCAACTTGGTTTTCTTCACCTCTGTAAAACTTTTCCTTGGCTTATTTCATAGCTCGCCATTAAACAGTGCAATAATTTCCATGGTGCTATTTTGGGGCATTAAAAAAAAAAAAATAAAATCAAATTTTCCCTTCAACAACATATTTCTGCTTGACTTTCATCAAAGAGTTAAACAGCCAAGGGCTTTTAGCATCTCATTTCACTTACACACACAGGCCATTATAACCTGCATAAACAAGGATGACAAGTTGAGATTAATGAAGGTCCCAAAGTGACAGAACAATTTAATTGTCAGAAATCATAGGAGGTGAACTTTGCCAGTGTATTTATATAAGGCTGCCATAGTCTAAAAACTTCCCTAATTGATTATGACCAATAAGTAATAACACTAGAAGCAGTTTTCTGGTATACAAGTAAGAAATGACCCAAACCAGTTAATAGTGGTATTAAGATGCATGATATAAGAATATTAAATTGATAAAATAAATGACCAATAACACTCTGCAAATAATTGTAGTGTTTACACTTAGAAGTAGAGCAGAGAAAGCTGCAGCTGTGACAAAAGTCAAATGAAATGGTCTGGCTTTCAAAAAGAACTTGCAATAATCAGGCAGGGAGCCCTGTAGTGATACGACTACAGCAGAGGTGAGCAGGACCCATGCGGATCCAAGTTCAATGCTGTTCATTCTTCTCCCTCCTGCACTGCTTTAAGTAACTTAAAAACATTTTCTTTCTGAAAGAATCTTAAAATTACCGTGCCTTTTTGCTCAGGAGGAAGGAAACCAGTGCTGTGTAAGCACACACACGTACACACACAGTTCTCCGATAATAATTAAGGGGGAAAGCCAAGAAAAAATTCACTTTAGAAGTGCAACAGTCACCAGGTAATTCAAAGCTCAAAAATACAGCCACAGGTCTTTGTATTTCTGAATTCCACATGCTCATTCAGTTGTTGCCTAAATACACTACTGCCTTTGGAGCTCACCACCTCAACTGGAAGCCTGTTCAACCTGTTACCTTGCCTTTCTACGATCCTGCCTCCTTATTTTTCACTTCCACATACCCTGTCTTATGTTTCACTTATATCTTCTAGTCAGGCTTCTTCAATGATCCCAAGCAAATCATCAAACTAATTTGAATTATAAGTCTTAGAGAGCTGGAATAACCTCTCTTTTATGTGTTTTTTTTTTCTTCTTCTTTTTTTCCAGAAGGTAAGTAACTAACTGTGCTGGCAGTATTCCCCCTTCTAAATATAAAGAATATCTCTTCACTCCAGTAATATTTTACTTAAATGGCTGCCAGGGATGGCTGTATAATTGATCCTGCCTTCGAGCAGAAGAAGAGAATATATGGCCTATGGAGTTTCCTTCCAGTCTTACATTTCAGTGATTCTCTAATGATAAAGGAAAAAGGCAGCACTTAATGCATTTCACTCATATCACCTCGTAACTGTCCCTCCACATGACTAAATCAGGCTTACTGCACTATCTTGCCCTCTTAGTTGCAACAGCACGTGTCAACTTAGCTATTCTGAACTTCTTCCAATACACAAACCAAACAGGATACTGTAGACCAAGCTCTGCCCCGATATACATGAGCTGTTCCCACTAGATCAAAGGGAAAGGTAAATATAGCTGAGGCAGAAATTGTCTCCATATGTCATATGAAGCCTAACTGGTGTTTTATAAAATGATACTTACTGTCACCAGCAATCTGTGAAAACACTCCCAATTTCCACGGGATCTTCCCCTTGCCATTCTTTTCAAACACTTAGAAAAAGGTTAGAGTAATTTTTGCAAGAAGAACATCTACACTTACTTTTCAATGAGAGCTTGAAAACTGAAGTCCTGACTGTATTACATACTTCTGGAGTTCAGAAAGAAGTGCCCACATTTCAATTTAGATTAGGTAGACACATCTTGATAAAAGCTGAGGTCTGACCAACCTTCCTTACTGCTGCTTTGAGCAGGGCATACACAGCATTAAGGGCAAACTCCTTCTCAAGTTTAGCTTCTCCTTGATGAATATATATTCAATGTAAGTGCAATATTATCTGCAGGATTTTTAGCAGAGATTTTTGTTTGTTTGTTTTTCAAAATGGCCAGACAAATACTTTGCGTAAACCTCTTTCAGACAGTAGGTAACTTCTAGTTGGTGCTTGGCTGATGGATTTTGAGAAATGAATATTCAAAAATCACAATGTCTTGGCTGGTCTGTGATGTATTTTAATTCTTCCATCAGATAAATATAATTGCTTCCAAAAAAGGTATGTGTCTTGAAGGACTGGGAAAATGAATTCAAAATGTGCTTTCACAACCAGTTAAGGCTATGTGCAGAGAGGCTGGCCTTCTACAAACCTTTTCGCCCTAAAATTTGTTGTGTATTTATTTACAGAATGCAAAGGAAAAGGAACACAAATCTATCACCAAAAGGTTAAGAAAATGTCATTCTGGGGGGAAGGCTCAGGTCACACTCCTCTTGGGACAATGTACGCTTTCAAGACTTTTATCACCGCTAAAATCCTCACCGATACCAAAAACAGAGCCCCTTAACCTCCTTACGCCACCTCCCGTTGGAAGGTTGGGAGCCCAGCTCATAGCGGGGTCGGGAAGGACAGGCTACAAACATCATGGTTTGGCTCCACCACTCTTACTTGATAAGTCCAAAACAGTCCACTTTGACAGGCAAGCTTGAAAAATAACCTATTTAGCATTCCCCAGCCCCAGCACATGATTTCACTGGGAAACTATGCAAAAGATACTTTGGAAATAAATATGCACAAGAAATTACAACTCTGTCTGAATGACCCCCTACCTTGGAATGTCTAGAACTGTGAGAATTATAAGGTCAGGAAATATGTACAGGCCTAGTGCCTCGAAAAGTTACTATTCCTTATTAGGAATCTGTACAGACATGGAAGCGGGAGTTGTATAAACTAAAAGGAAGATTTTTTCCTGTCGCTTACATGCCTAGTCCTTGACCTATCCCATTTATAGTTTCCTTTAAGATACTATGCATTGCAAGTTCATTTGTTTCCTAGTAGTCCTCCAGCAGCGATTTTCAGATCCAGCCAATACTGCAGACAGAGTGTGGCTATGTAAGCAGAAGCTTGAGATTTATATGCCTGTAAAATCACAGGTATTCATTTATATCACCGCTAACAATTTTGAGCTCTGACTCTACAATTCCCAGGTAAAAGGTATCCTTACTCTCTGTCTGAAAACCTTACATGCAGACATATAGAACTGTTTAGTCTGCTTTACTATAAATAGGAGGTAATATGTTATTTCAAACAAAAAGCATACCATAAACTACACACTTAATTTTGACAGATTGTGTTTTCCTATATATGGCGTGTTCCTGCTGTGCTTCCATGGATCAAACTCCCATTGACTTCAGCTGTGTCTCCTAAAAGCGCAATGCCAAATATTGCTTTTTGTTATACTTCACACCTTTGGGGTTTTTTTCCTAATCCTTTTCTCTGCATAAAAGTACTGTATTCTGCAATAGCCAATTGTAGGCTTGCAGAGGTGACACAAAAGCCTCTTAAGACCCAAAAAGTGCTTGCAAGAAGAAATTATCTCCTTCCTCTTTCCTCTTCCCCCCTCCCCTTCAAAGGACAGGATTAGACAATCAGTTCTCAAAATTAGGGCGAATACCACTGCAGATCACCCTCAAAATCTGCAAAAGGAAAATAACTGCTTTGGCACTGTAGATAACCTTTTAGCGAACATTCTCCTCTGAATCCCCCCAGTTTGCAGTTAAATTGCATGGTGTGTTTATTCTTCTAGTGAACGGGCCCATTATATGACTTAAAAGTGTTAGTGTACACAGCACTGACATGTCCATTACATCCATACATGCTGATACGTAGATCACAGAGAAGTTCAGGTTACCCAATTAAGAATTTGGGCTGCATTTTGGAAACTGAGAAGCAGGAGGGAGCTCTGGTTGGGGTATTTCAGTTTGCGCGCTGATAAAGACACTGTCTGTTTGCAGAATGCTGCTCCACTGAGTCTAAACAGCCGCAACCAGGAGAGTGGGACTGAGAGAAAGACCTAAGCCCAAATACCAATTCAAAATGTTGGCTCCTAGTTCAGCCTCTGGGAATTGAATAAAAAGAGACTGAAGAGACATGGCTTGTCGTCTTCGCTTGCACCGGGACTCACGCTTTAGGTCAAACAGCCCACATAGCCATTGACACAAATATCAAGTTAAAATAAAACCAAAACAAACCAAATTCTGCTGTATCCGGAATATGGCCCAGCCAGCACTTCCTCAGTGTGTCATAGCTGTGGAGTTACGGTACGTTTTGCCACGAGCATTTCTGATTTGCAACTACGATTGGTTATCAGAGACGGTCAGCTTTAATTAAAATAAACTAAAAATAGTGTAAGAGCTTTTCTGAGCCTTTAGTCAAGCTGAAAACCTAGGTGCTATAACTGCCAAAGATGTGCAGTGACTTAGAACTGGAAGGCTGATAAAAAAGCTCCTCAAAGGGGGAGAAAGGCTTGTATCTTCGACACGGCTCTTGCAAGGGGCTTGAGCCACAATGCTGAATACTGTGGGTTGGCTGTATCGCTCTGCAGGGGTAGAAATAACTGTGGGGCAGCAGCGCACCTTTCTTGGTGCTTTGAGACTTCTTTTTCTCCCACTAAGGTCCATGCCATGAATCATTTCAGATTACCAGGAGATTCTCCACTGACTTCAACAGGAACAGAATTGAACCTTCAGCAGTTGCCAGAGGAGGATACTGATAAAGGCATCTCTAGCTGCTTTCATTGTATTTAAAGATGTTGTTATGTGCTTTGACAGTTCAGCCCTGCACATTTAAACATTTGGTTACTGTAGCTCTAGTGAAAGTGATTCTCTCTACCAATACAAATCTCTGGTTACCAAACATTTACTTTATACTCTCAAAAAGATAATCTAACAACATTCAGAGTTTTCTGTTTTCAAATAAAATGAATTCAGGATATCCTCTCGTGTTATTGTTATAGACTGTACAGCTGAATTTAACTCCTTTATCACATGCTGATCTTTCAAATAACGTTCATTACTATAGCAGGTATGTTCACGGTTAGCAATGATTGTTTAATGTTAAACACCCTTTGCCAATAAAGCTCCATACATAAGTGACTGTTACAATCTTGGTTACAGCTGTTCCAATTATAAAAGCTCTAATTAGAATCACATTCAGATTTCTGAGATAACTACTTTGGCCTCACTGGTGCAGAAAGTAACTTCTAACTGTCCTAAAGACCAGAGCAAAGCCATTTCCCCAAGAAAGGCCCTGATCAGCGGAAGGCTGCAGAAGCTGTCCCTCTGTTTCAATCCTTTGGGAAGAAGGGGGCTGAAATTTTGATGCTTTCAGGCACATTTCTAGCTGGTCGAATTCTTCAGCAGTAAAAAAAGTTCAGATGAACTTCTGAACTGTGAGACTTAGCTGAAAACCCGTATCACTAACTTCCTACAACGCTTTTCTAACCGTAGTTTTTACAGTATTTTTCCTAATACCAATATAGTTAAGCTTCATATATTTGCATTGTGAAATGTACCTATCCCCTCTGATGTTTTCTCCTCTACTTCTTTCCCATCTAGCACAAACCTGAAAAAACTTTAGGGAAAAGCTATTCATACGTATTTGAGTTTGGAGTAGAGGATGGTATTTTTTTCCTGAGATAAAAGTAATAGTCTTCTTTGCTTGTGACAGTATCAAAATGCCTACCAAAGAGATCACCTCACTTGGACATAATGTGCCACAATGACGACTTAATCTGTCATTAACTAAGAACATTGAGATTAGATGCTAAAAATTGCAGTAGTTTAAAAAAGAAGAACAGTGAATTTAGAAGTTGATTTTGTGGCATGCATTTTTTTGCACTACATTAGAGGTAAATGGTAGCCTAAAGTGTTGATTGGCTTAATAGGATAAGGCAGAAAGACGTCTCCCTACCCATCAAAGTGCAGGTAACTCCTAAACAGCTGCTGCCCAGAGGCAGGAAAGCATGGCTGAATTTCAAGCAGAAATCTGGACCTGTTGTCCCCAAAACCTGTAACCATATAATCCTGCATGCCAAGGGACACGCTCCCTCCCTGGAACGGAAAAAAAAAAATGTATTATTTTCTGAAATATGTTCTCACAGCTGATGTCAGTGCAACTCTGTATGTTACTCTTTCATATGAAGTAGATAATAATATCTCCGTTTATTCTTAAGGAACTGTATGAGAATATATTAATAATACCTAAAACTACTACCATGTGGAAGCAGCCAACAATCCCACCCTAAGCAGCCAGCCTGCCTTGTGGCAGATCAGGTGGAGATCTGTAAGCAGTGACATAGAGTTGACCTTGCTCTGGATCTACTACCATTTTGTCAAAACATTCTCAGGTATACACTCCAAAAAATAAATTCAACTTAAGCGCAAACAGCATTAAGAAATCACACACAGCATTCTGTTCCACTCCTCCATTTATCTTCTCCCTCCAAACATTCACTTTAAAGAACTGAGATCCTTATACCAGCAGGAACAGACAACTATCACAGCACAAACTAAGGGGTTCTTCCCTGATAATCTAACCTTACAACAAATTATTCCAACCAAACACTGGCAGAACCAGAAGTATGGACTAGCCTTTTGTCTTGACACAGTCATCTTACTGACGCATCATCTGATTTTCTTAATATTAACATTACAACAGACTAGCAGTTCAACTCTTCTCTACATGAAGCAAGCACACAGGGAAACTAAACATAATAGAGAGATGGAAAGGAATAAAGTTCCTACCAGAAGACTAGCTCACTATCACCAGGACTCCAGCTACAGGCCAAAATTTCAGCCAGTGCCCACCAGTGTTATTCCAGGCACTTCAACCACACCACTCTAGTTCACACCCTCTGAAAAACTCAACCCTTGCACATGACCATACAATTATGGCCAGGCAGTCTCGACCACCGCAGGGTTTCTTCACTGCTGGGTCATGCTGAGATATTCCAGGAAAAGATCTGTGGCATGTGAGGTGTCCTCTTTGCTCCTCTTCATCCACTATCGGTCCCGCTGCAGCTGGCTGAAGATTTTGTCTTTGCTCTTCATTCATGTGCACAGGTCCTGCCTGCAGGGTGGCCTGGGGAGCCTGTGTCAGTGATATTCAGCAGAAAGGACATGTTGCCAGTTTTTAAGCAGACTCCTAACTCATCTGAATTGCTCCACACTTGGGTGCAGTGATTTAGGAAAGCACTGCTGATGTGCAGAGCTATTTCGCAATTGTGCCCTTACGTTCATCTGTTCCATTCAAGTGAGTGAACACTGCTGAGAAAAACCTTGCTTCTGAGCGTCCTTGCATTTGAAATTTATACCCAAAATCTGTGTTGAGAAAGTGGTTTGGTGTTTCCATACATGAATAAAACCAATTTGTTTTTATGAGGGTAATGTACCGGGCTAAATAAAAATAATCTTACCTGGCACTTCAGAGTGAAAATGAATTTTGGGTAATTCAAAACAGCAACCTACAGGGTACTGACCTACAGAGAACCAGTAAACTCACCTTTCCCCTGCCTCTTGGTGAGCTAGTTATCTAGGACAATATTAAGTTGGGTAGCACCCTTCTCATTGCATCACTACAAACTGTTTTACAAAGCAGCTCTGCTACTATGTCAGGTTCAGTATTCTTGGTGTTATTACATTATTTGCTGAATATGTACATGGAAAGGTATCTCTTGGACCTGGGACATCAAAAGGGAAACAAGTGTCACACCTGGTCACTCAGGTTTCCCAAAGAGACTTTAACTTCATCTGGTCGGCTCTCGGAGCCTGACAAATCATCTTTATTCAGCAGCAGGTCTGAGCCTCTCACTTGCCATAATAACTGACCCACCTCTCCCCCTGCATCTAAGAAGTGAATACACATGCTGTACGTTTTAATGTAATACAGGGCTCCCCTTGCTGCGTCTTGTTCATTCGACAGCTTCTCCTATCTGGCACTAAAGCCTGATTAAATATTAACATGAGGTGGGTCCTATTATTTCCTGACTTCCAAGAATCCATTGGTAAATTGAGATCTAGCTGCTAAAAATTTCTGACACAACATAATTTGTATTGAACCCCCTTTCCATGCCAAAGTGCCAGTGTTAATAAATCAGGCTGTTCACATTGAATAAATCTATTTAAATACTTATAAAATATTAAAGATGCATTTGGGAAAAGCCTCTAAGGTGATTGTTGCACCCATGCACCTCACAGTAACTAATTTATTAAAGAGTTTGCAAACCTGGGAAGGAAGGGAAAAGAAAAATGGTTTCATAAACCAAGAGCAGAAGCCAATTTTTCAGCTCAGATGATGAAAGGAAGCATGCATTTCTAATCAAAAAGACAGATACGCCTTTTCTCTCCCACCATTCCCTCAACAGCAAAGTGCCTTTTCATCATCAACAACACTCCATTCCTAATGTCTGCCGAGGCCTTTCTGCACCTTCTCCATACACTAGTAATGTACACACAGCATCCCTTTGAAACAAGAGCCCATTAGCCGTGGCAGACTACCTTTTCACATGAAGTCCTCGCGTTGGTAGTCATCAGCGGAGTGCTAAATCATCCCAACTGGGCATGCTCACATCATGGCAGTGGGATAAACACGTATTTAGAGCCACAGAATGAAAATTGCTTTTCTACCTTTCTTGAAGTTTTTTTTTTTCCTTATTTTTTTAGGAAAGGTCATAAACTACACAGGGAATATCTAGCTCTCCTCTCTCACCCCCTTCCCTCTTCCCTTAAATACAGATTTTTTTAACAAATCCACTTTTGCTTACAGCCAGGTCATCTGTAATTTTAGACCTTCAACCACCAGCCAGTCCCCTTTAAAGATTACATACTAAATGCGACCATAAATTTGCCCCACAATAAGAAACGAGTTTGAGCATGCCCTGCAAGAGGGATTTATGTGATTGTTTTCCTTCCAGTGGGCGTGGTGAAGGGATATAGAAACTGTCAGCGAGAGCAGCAAGCGGGGTGATACTTCACAATAGCTACCTGAGTAATGCAAGAGAGATTAAGTCTAAATTGAGGACTGCCATTTCAGAGGACAATTAATTTTCAGGCTGTCGTAAAAGCTCTGTTGACATTTCTCAGCCGAGATTTTGCTTCTTGGTAAGGGTTTAAAGAGCTTTGTTCAATACAGGCAGTGGTGCTGCTGCCATTCTTTGGGTTAAGTCTGGCGGGGGGGTTCCCCCTAGAAAAGATTATTTCTCTTACATGCAAGAAAGCTTCTGTGTATTTTGTTAATGCTGACTTCTAGATCTTCCCTGAGAGCTCATGGCAGACTCAGACTCTCAACAGCTGGTTTTCCATAAGCGCCTGTTTCAGTCTCCTAATGCAGTTGAGCAGACCCAAAACGAAGCAATCAAACTATAAGCAGCTGCCTCTGGCCACATTTGGGCAGGGGTCTGCTTGTGAGACCCCTGTGCTAGTCCCTTTCTTTTTAACCCCAGCATGCACCTGGGAGCGCAACAGAGTTTACTTAGGAATGGGAAAGCTCTTGATATCCAACTATGGTGTATGTGGGTAAGATGCTTTTCTGCATGCTCAAATCATCCTCCAATTAACTAATTTTATTGCAAGAGATGACAGATGATGGTTCCAGGTCCACAGAGATATCCTGGCCCCTGCCTGACAATAATGCCAGAACTGCCTTTTGCCTTAGTGATAATTATATCCCATTCAAGCTCACTACAACAACAGACTGGCATCCCCTAAAACTCTTTGGCCAGTATGGCCTGGGGCAGGTTCTTCCAGGGAGGCACCTAAAAGGAGGTGTCTAAGTGAGATACTGGGAAGCTTAGAGAGCCCAGAGGCAAGAAATGAGCAGCTAAGCTTTGGAAAAGGTCTTCTGCTACAGCAAGGCCATGCAGAAACTCCAGATCACGGTACCTGGCTGCAACCATCCCCGCTGGAAGCAGCTGGTCTTGCCACTGGGTCCAATTTATTACCAGTGACAAATCGACTGTCAGGAGGCAGCTGCTTTGTACGAATATACAAATGTTTGTGCACAGACACTGAAGGCCGAAAGGGTTAATTATCCAACAAACTCAGGCAGAAGAGGAAAAAAAGTTTCAAGCTCAGGGAGGTTATCATTGCCTTTTGCGCAGGCTGGTTTTAATCACTTTCTTGTACCTCTCCCTGACTTCATTTATCAAGCCTTCACATAAAAGTTGCAAAGTGAGGTTATTCAGCGGATACCTCCATTCATCTCAGATGATTGACCAGGGTGGTTTGCAGTACAAGCCAACCTAGGTGATGGCATTCCTCTTGTTTTCATTGCACAGCCTGCTTTCATTTTATGCTGTAATTGTGTTTTCACAAAACCATAACCAAGCAGGCTGCAGATCCCAGGTTCCAGATTTATTTACAAACACCCCTGACCAGCCCCCTCCACCTTCTCCTGTTATCTGCTTTATGCTGCTTTGGATCTTGCCGCCAGGAGTCTGGGGTGGATTAGATAGGAACTAGATCCAATCTAACCAAGGGGACCTAATCAACCTGTGCTTCCACCTTCTCAGCACAAAGCCAAGTCCTGCTTCCACACAAACATTTCATGAGAACTGGTGTCTGATACTAAATACTTCTTTGTGGCTTTGCAGGAGTGGTGTCAACCTCAGGCAGGTAACAGAAGTGCCCATCTTATATTTGACAGAAAGAGGTAAGCTGCTCCATCAGGCAATTCGGGAGATGTATGTGAAGAGGCCACGTCTTTTTTCGGAGCTGTTCAGGGACCTGAGGATCATCATCTCTGCAACCCATCAAATGGGCCATTAAGGTGGATGAAGCAAGTTATAGATCCTACTCAAGGTAAGTATATACAGGTGAAGAGCAAGAAGGCAGCAAATAGTTTAACCATCTTTGTGTTAATGCAAATACGATCGACTTGAAACTTCATCCACTGGTAAGGCTTCAGAGCTGATCACAAGTCAAAATGTGATAAAGATCCTTTTTCCTGCTTTTTGTCGAAGGAAAACCATCAGAATTTGGATCCCGCTGATTATTAAACAGCTGATTCACATATAACATAAGGGATTTTTTTTTGTGCAGCTCAGGAACCTCGGCTGGGGTAGATCAGCATATTCATGGTTCTCAGTCAGTTCACACCTCTCCATTTCAAAACTTGATACAAATTTTTCAGTGTGTTTCCTCCAGAAAATGTACATTGGGCGAGAAAAGCCCAGCTAGAGATAATGAAGAATTCCTGTCGGCACTGTTCATCTGTAGTCACTTTCCAGGCAAAAAGCTTTTTAAGTAAAAGTAGCATTTCCATCCAAACAACCTGGCCCAGTTTGGGTGGGGAAGAGGAAGGGTGACAGGGCAGAACAGCCGACCAAGTCTTTGTTCTATTTAAAGCATTCCAATAAGATTTCAACCACAGAATATGGAAACAGAACTGATCACAGGGGAAAATGCAATTAAAATACCTTCCTGCATTTTGCAGCCACAAAATCGTTGGCAAATCACTGTAATCTGGCTTTGCTGAAGTGGAGGGCATGAGTCAATGTACCAGGAAAGAGTTTCAGCTAAGTAATTTTCAAGTTAATAACCTCGCTCAGGGACAGTTCAGAGCCTTTTACACCTTCCCTCACAGAAACTGGGATCCACAGTGACTTTTCTTACCATCTTTTGCTTCCCCTGCAGTGCTGAAACCTTGAAGAGTCTCAGTTCAGTGACTGCATATTCCTGTTCAGGTGCAGCCGACAGAAAAATTGAAGCTTCAGGTTGATATAGGTTCTGTCGCCATTTTTTATACCTTTAGGTTTTGTTTCTGTCTTTTAATAGGAGACTGGTTTTGTAGATTACAAATTAACTTTGAGCAAAAACAGCAAGCAAATCCATCCAGCCTGAAGCAAGAAGAGCATTCAGGCGGATGTTTGGAGACTTTCTTTAGAAGGGCTCCCTGGGCACAATAAAGGGAGTTCATTAGTGGAGGTTTGTGTATCGCTGCTGCTATCTTGTTCATAGCATGCTTGTCTCCAATCTTCCTTGTCTGAGTCCAATTCGAACTAGAATTCAGACAGAAATAATAACCAGAGAGGGATTCTCATGCATTTTTTCATCTCCTTCCAAATTCCTTGCTTGCAAAGGTAGTTCTTAGATTGCACCTTTGACAAAAAAAGTCTTCTATTATTGCTTGTGTCTGGACTGAGATCAGTCTTCCTGAGATTATTTATTCTTTTGTGTGCGTGTACACTGAAGTTGAATATCAAGATTAAAATGAGCTCTTGGCTCTTTCTCATCAAAGAGCTGAACACTCCCTGACCCCTCAGTGACCTTTTAGGTGATACTTTGGGGAGTCTAAAATCTTCCAAAAAGCAAAGCTTCAAGACCATTAATGGTATTAGCATTAGATGCTGAAAAAGCCTTTGATCAGGTGGAGTGGAATTATTTGATAACAGTCTTAATACAACGCTGAATTGGAATCACTTTTGGAGGTAGATTTCTTTCTCTGTGCAACCTATAGCAGATGTCAGGATTCATTTAGACAGGGGAAAAGTTTTGTTCTTTTCTGGAAATATTTATAACACGGGCATATTTTATTATAAAGCTAATGAACAGGTTTTGCAGGAAGATTACTAAGATAACCATCCTGCTGAGATGACCATACCTTGCTATTACAAATGTAAATTGAAACGCTACCTTCCTGAAGCGATGAGAAAAAAGATTTTGCTGCGTAGTGTTTGAGACAATAAACTTTGGGACAGAAAGGTAATAGAGAAATGAATGCATCAAATTAAAACTTGCCAAAAAAGAAAAAAAAAAAATCTTTGTGTTTTTTCCACCTAAATTTTCAAAAGACACATTCTCCAGATGTAAGGAAATGAATCATTAGAGAGTAAACCTGGCATTATTCCTGTATTGAATCTGAGGAATGAAGCAGGATTTGTTCACTGCTGCTATTTCTTTGAGGATGGCGAAGATTAGCTGATTTATGTGAGAATTTTTAAGATAATTTTTCCCCTAAGATTTCACAGATTTCTGTGTTTCAGGATAAAACCCAAGTTTTGTGGGCTTTTTGTTCAGTTTTCTTTTTTACTGCTCAGTGTTATTATAAATCAAAACTTCCAGAAGATTTTACAAAAATTCGTAAGACTTAACGTCAGAAGTTCATCATTATAATCAGTGTAACCTTCTTGTTGCTCATTTCAGTTCACTATCTCCTGAAACCAACAAGAGGGGAAAAAAAGCCCTATTTGAACTCTACTCTGTGATGTAATATCTCTTTGTTTGTACTCCAAAATTTTATAGGCCTCCTTTGCTATTGCGCCTTATTGAAAACTCATGCCTTATTTGCTGTTCATCATTATCATCTCAGTATTTCTGCTTCTTAAGATTCCTCATTCTCTTCAACATTTGTTTCAAATGATTTTTTTTCTGCAAAGGTATGGACTTGCATTTTTGAAGGTAACTGGCATGGTGCTGTTATCTATCCATTTTTCTAATTGTCTTGGTCTCCGTTATGTGCTATGTGTTGTCCAAGAGAGATGTTGGCAAAGTATATTAGCTAAGAGCCTGCAGATCTCAAATGTCTGGCATGCAAGGATGATGCAAACAGGTTTAGAGACAGGAGAGGGTAAGCTTGAGCTTTCATTTGCTTGTGAAACAGCAAGAATTAATAAACGGATGAGGAAGATGGTCCACTCTAAACACATACCATACTCTGCTAAAGTCAATCCTAAAACACAGTGTTGCTGTATTTTTAATGCACTTGCAAAGTTTCATCTGCAAATTTCATTAATATACTCCTGTAGATCCAGGATGGCTTCTCCTCAGGAGTCTCTACTTTCTGGATCATAAAGTTGTCTTCACTATAATTTAGGAACCTCTGCGATGATGCATGTTCAGCTGTATTTGTTACTCAACAGATGTCTGGGTAGTTAAATTCCTCCATGAGCCTTTATCAGTACTTCTATTCTGGGATTCCCAACTGGTTCAAGATGTACCTCTCCTCGTCGGCAGCAGTACCGCTGCTCAGAGATTGATCTGCACAGCTTGGGTCAGGCTTGTTCAGCACGGATCTAAAGGGGCTGGTTGGCCTGACCACCACCAGCCTTGCTGCTGAAGTTGACCATGTAGGCCTGGAGTCAACATCTCGTTGGTTCCTGCTCAAGAAGGACGCAGTTACAGGGGCGGCTGGGGTTAGGTCCCACATCCATAATTCTTGAGACCATCTGCTGCGGTAACTGTCGCTGCTCCTCCTGTGGGGCTGCCGCCTGGGCTTGCTGCTCCTCCATAAATTTCCACAACACCTGCTGCTCTCGCTATTCCTTTATATATTACATCTACAACAGAAGCTCAAAAACATGCACTGCTCACACTTCATTTAAACAGCCACCTTCCTGACGTAGTGTAACGATTCCAAAGCTGCCCCTTAGAGCTGTTTGGTTTCAATAAAACACGCGTGATAACGAGTTAACTATGCTGAGAGTGAACTTCTCCTGGGGTTCTCCAGCCATCCCAGCTGGTCCTCCTGCTCCCTGGGTCATCTCTTGTCTTGAAGAACCACCTGTGGTCACCTTGGCTACTGGTTTCAAGGACTTGACAGGATGCATTTAACCTTCTGCTAGAAGGATCAACACCAGATAGCAGTGTGGGAAAGTTTTAGGCCAAGGCTGCCAACATGCTCTATTCCCTTCAGCTAATTCTTTGCATTACATATTAAGGAGCTTTCCCTAGAGCCGGTCAAAGAGTAAAATAATAACCTGATTTGCAACTAGAAGTGCTGAATCTGGATGACTATGATTCACAGAGTCATAATATTAGTTATTAATGAGGATTCAGTCTACTGCTGGGTATCCATGAAAATGCTTCCAAACCCTCAGAGTTAAGGAAATTTAGTCTGAATGATATTCACCCAGGAGTTTACATGTTGTCATTCTTGCATCTCGCAGTATTTGTCAGCCAGAGACCAGAAAAAAATCCCAGCTGCTTTTTGTTTTTCTGAGCAATCAGAAATGAATAAACAGTCAAAATAAATGGTTTATTTTGAGTAAGCTGAAAAGCAATTGTTGCCCTTCTGCACTGGCTTTGCACCCATAAGTATTAAATTTACAGGTGTTGGAGCTGGTTCGCGAAACATTTCTTATTAAAAAGGGGATTATATTTCCACTTCCCAGCAAAGGCATAGCTAAACTCTGCTGTAATTTCAACTAGTCCTGTTCTGCGCTGCAGCAACTGGTGAAGTTGCTCCTCTGGCATGGGAAGTGTTGACCCCATTATATGCACCTTTCACTTTGTCTGAAGCCAAAGTGCTTCCTTCTCCCACTGAAAATGGGCAAGAAAGAAAGGAGATGCAGCAGTATAATCTGAATATCCACATCAGTCTGGGGATTTTTGCCCCTCTCCTTTTTCTTCCCAAACACTTAGACTATGTTGATAAGAGGCAGGATTCATTTCAAGACACTACTCGTCATTTAAAAAGATGGTAAAGAAGTGCAACCAAAAATAATTGTTTCTTCCTTTTCAACAATTAAATTCAATCTTTACCTATACCCCTCACCAAGAATCTGACTTCTTCTGGCTAGCTAGCAAATATAAAGTCAAACACCTGTTTACCAGACACAGAGCTATGTGTCTGCCATTGCCGACCCATCTGTGGAACATAAACATAACTTTCACCAGCTGCTTCTTTTAGCATGGGCTGGTAATGGAAGCCATTATAGAGCATATCAACAACATACTTCCCTAATAATCATGGGCCAGAGCATCACACGGTGTAAACTGGCAATGCCTCACGGAAGGTGATACTGATTTACACCATCAGAGGACCTCACCCTGCTGTGTTTATTTTCTTCACACTCCTCTCCTTTTAGCACCCTTATTTTCCTCGTTTCTAGCTTGATTCTGGGTTTTTTCCATTATATTATACTAATGAGGCAACATGTTGCGGAATAATTCCTGGGCCAGGCCCAAGCAGTAATGGATAATTACCTTGGGTACCATACAGCCTCAATATTACTGACTCTAAGAAAACCTCTGAAGATTTAGAGGTGTGATACTGCAAAGACTGCAACTGGATTTGGGCCAAACACCCCATTCATAGAAACATGCCTAACTCTGTCGACTTCAGGAGAATTATGCCTACTTTTGTTTGCTGCAAATGTGCTGTAGGTGATTTGCAAAATCACGCCCAACCACATCCATTCTCTTCAGATTTAAGTCGAGCTTGAAATCTCACAGTGCAAGCAGCACATTTCTTTTTGACTTGCATTCAGGCTAGTGCATTATGATCATAATTAAATTGCTGATAGATCCCCTTATCTCTCAGGGCACTCCAGGATGCAGTAAGAAGGCTCTGCTCTTGACGAGCATCAGCATACCTCTTTCCCCATCACTTAGGCAGGTCAGGATCTTGATGGTGACCCAAGACAACGCTCCTCCTATGACTGGGCAGTTCATTTTCCATCCAGCGTAAAGGGCAGAAAGGCCGTGGGACTTTTTGACTCTTCATTTACCAGTCAGGAGACAACCTGGGACTCAGAAAAAGAAATTTCACTAGTGCCTGAGGCTCTCAAATGGGAAAAAATCGTACACCTTTAAACAGTCAAATTCGGGGAATCCCATCCTGTTGAGATCAGCTCAAAAATGGTAGCAGTGCCTGAGACTTAGCCGTTAGAATTCACTTTCTTTTCAGAGATTTTGTAACATAGGCTGAACGGTGCTTTCCAGGACTTCTGCAATTGCAAAAATCAACGCTCACCTCTAATATATTCCGACTTAAAGTGTGCAACCTTGTTTAAAATGCATGGCTGAAGCATATATTTTCATGTATCGTTATGTCTAAATGCATGATAACCAGGTTGAAAATCAAATTATCTGTGTTAAGGTGAATATTACAATGTGACTACTGCCTGCTGTGCTGCGAATGAATCTTGTAAACACAATCAAGCCTCTCTCTTTCTCTCCCTCCCGCACACAGAGAGAGACACATGCACGCCCTTGCACAAGAAAAGAGATTCTTCACCTTCTGCCATCGTATTGTCACAGCAGCTCATGTTTATTGTGAATGACATCTTCAGCTACAACTCAGCATGAGCTCCGGTATGCTGGAGCTGAACATCCTACCAGGAAAATCAGCAGTGACATTAAAGTTGTTTCATGAATAATGAAAAAATAAATATCACATTTACTGTAGGTACACAAAATGCTTTGTTTAACTAAAAGCGTTTGCAGAGAAACTCCAGGTCTCTGAGGGTAGATAATATTTTATTAACTGTGGATAGAAAACTTACTTAGATGGAGCTGTTTTCATTATGTTGGTAATTTTCTCAATTATACAAATGAGAGAACATGTGATCAGTACTATTAGTAGCATACAGACTTCTCTTTTATGAAACTCTAAACTCTCAAAAAATCAAAAACCAGCAAATCCTCCATGCTTGCAGCCGGTGAGTCTTTCAGCCACTTGCATTCTGTATAAGGAGGTTTAAATATGTCTCTCCAATCCAAATGTGTGTAACTACAGTTGTAATCATTTATGGGGACAAAAAGGCTTCAGAGACAGTAACGCAAGTGTGTAATGCAAAAGATAATTCAATTGTCTCGATGCCATACAAGGCAAGATCATTACAGGATCCCAGCAAAAGAGACTCAAAACATGACTGCACCACGTCCAGAGTTTTGCTGGCAGTGTCAGTGTGTGCTCCTGCCAGCCCTCAGAAGTTCATCATCACAAATTTCAGGGAAAAGAAACAAGCTTAGTTTGAATTACGGGGTTACAGTGACCAGACATCTATATAAAAGTTATTTGCAGTGGAAATGCTACATTTTGTCCTATTAAGGACTGAGCAAACACACATTTTACATAGCATTAATGTGCCAGGCGAAAGTGAAATCTTTCAGTGATTTCAGGCTTTGTGTTAGACTGAAACTTGTGGTCCTCAAATGCAAGGGCTTTTAATGAAATGCAAATATATTTACTTCCAGAAGTGGAAAACAGTCTCACTAATGTCCCTTAAAAAAACACCAAAGAAACCCCAAAAAACAAAAACACAAGCTCTTATTCCCCATCCTTTGTTTCACCTATATGCATAGCAAGAGCCCTGAGAAATGTTCCAAAGTGCCAAAAAGTATGAAAACTAATACCAAACATTGTCAATATCCTACTAGCTGTTGTTTATGAACTTAACAGTATGGAAATCGTTATTCTCGGTAGAACTTTCTAAACGGCAATCATAAATAATCAGCTCCATAAATAGTTCAGCTAGTAAGTAGAGGCTTAATATTAGTGATTCAAAAGACCCACCTTCTCTCTCAAGGAGGGCAAATAAATCGGTTTTCAGCTGTCTCTGAGGTAGGCACAAAAACAGTGTATTTTCCATAAACCTAGGTCTCTCATTTTTTATGTAGAGTAGTATACTTTATGACTTCTTTCTTGTAAGTTCAAGTTGCATGTATTCTGTATTCATAGAGAAATACTTCCTGTTTGAAAACACACACGTATTTATTCTTATTTGTTTAATGGCATTCTAAATGGCAGTAACCAAAAGAGCAGTAAACAGTCATAATCCATGTTATTGGTATAATACCTGTACATAAAGACTCTACTCCTCATTCCCTGCCTTTAAATAGGACAGAAAATCAACATTTTTTTTCAACATGTGCCAATGCTTGCAACAACAACAACAAAATAAAAGGACATAAATCTAAGGTATGTTATCTGTTTAGGCTCCTGCTAATGTCAGGGGGCTCAGGCAGGTGGGTCAGAGCGCAAGCTGCCAGGCTAAATCATGAATTGAGGGAGGGCCAACATTTGGATCTGACAGGCAAGAAGAGATGCATCAGGTGTCCCTTGACACGCAATCAGAAGAGTTAAAAGTAAGCAAAAGTATGAGCAAGTAAAGCCCGTGTATTAACAGGGAACGTGTCAGTGAATAGCAATGCAAGCTGTGTTTCTATCTATTATACAGGAAAGGTAAAAGTATTCTACTAGGTCACTTAGTTACTTCAACCAGATGGAATCCAAAATGTTCAGAAAATTAAAAATCCATTTATTCCTCCAAAGTTGCATTCCATCTGTTTTCAGACATTTATGGAATCTTTTGCATACAGGATATGGCAACGACTGGTGCCTTGGAAATATTTCTTCCCTGCACAGCTCACAGAAAGCCAGGCTGGCTAGAGACGGCACCGGACCAAGCCCTTTTTTCAGGTGCTCTTATTTCTCTTCAAAATACACAAAACTCTAGTCTTGTTTTAAATAGAGGATTCATAAAATCTAATCTATTACTGTCTGCAAAAATGCAAGAGGAACTTTCAAGCTTAAAAAAAAAAATAAAAATCAGGCTATTCCCTGCTCTTTCCACCTTGAAAATTTTAACTTTCCTGCCAGTCTGTTTCTCATTTTCAGCTTGTGGAGACAATAAGAATGATTCAGATGCTATGAAGGAATGCAGCCTGGCATGTAGTGATCTCCACCCTGAAGATAAAAGTGACAAAATTACCCCAGGAGTTATGAGCTCTAGTCTTCATCAATCATTTTTCAAGAAATATTTTATTTCATTCGGCTACATATTGTGCCTAGATCTAACTGGGGTATGGTCCCCTTCCTTCCATCCTTGCTCTCAGCATCTTCAGCTTCTCCAGATGGAAGGATATCATCTGGCACGCAGGCCAGGTTCAATTCTCTCTATATGACACAAACATCCACATTTCCTGTTTCCTCAGGACCTTCTTTCCTTTTCAGTGGCTCATACAGTAGTTCAGCACCCACGAGCATCATCCTGCTTGGTGCTGAGGATATTTCATCCCCCAGTGAAGCTCATCCACAAGATAAATACAGGCTATATCTATACTGTCAGCTAAGTTAGAGTCCCACTTCCCTCCTGATTATCTGTGGGTAATTCGGGTAAGTGGCAGGTGACTGTCACGTGGAAAGACAAAGCGCTCAAAAACTCCCAAGGCAGGACATCGACAAGCAGATAAATGTCTTTTAAGCATAAGACCACATTAAAAAAAAAATACTCGAAAAGAAAATCATAAATGGTGGATGATTTGTTTTGGTCTTTGGGTCATGTCCTCACATTTCCTTCTGCAGTCCCAAGGGCAGAAAAAAAAGGGAATTTAAAATTCATACGTAAGTCTCATACTGTCCAAAGCTGACACTTGAAAAAATAACCCACACACAAATTCAGTGAGAGTATTGCAAGACTGGTATTGAAAACTGGCAACAGGGACATCAAGTTCTGCTATAAGAAGCCTGCACTTTTCATCACTCCAGATTTGAAATCCACCACGTTTGACTTTGTGGTTGAGGACCACATGCTTAAAGCCCATATCCAATCAGCAGCAGAATGAGAGACTAGATTTCCTCATTTTTTGGACAAATATTCTCCTTGAGTCATTGGGAAAGCTGACACTGAGGAAGTTTGCTGCCCATCATGGACAAAATGCAAGTGGCAAACCTGCAACACTAGAAAATACCCAACTGGTGCAAGAAGGGCTGCCGAGGAGCATCCCGAGAGCGCATCCATCCACATCTCCCTGGGTGTCATCTTCTGTCCACACAAATAAAATACCTCTCTCTCAAGAGTTAAAATTAATTAAAGGTTTCCTCTGATTACACAGAGGGACTTGGACCCACACCTCCTTATCAGCTGAAGCGCCTGCCCTGCTTCTCTTCAGCTTCACCCATCCCCTGCTAAGTTTAGAAGAGAAGGCAACAGCTGTGGCTACTGACAGAACAAGGTTGGCAGCTGCAAAACTGAGATGCCACATTTCAGTATATAATTTTCTTTCCACAGTATCTCTCCCTAACTTTCCTCTTTAAGAGGCACTTAAAATCCATGTGTCTGACTCAATTATTGTTATTGTAGCTACGGAACAGAATGTGATGCTGATGAGGGCCTACCTGTCTAGTTAGCTTCCCTTTCTGGATGCTTTCTTTCTTTGATTCATCATTGCTTGTGACACATGTATTGTCTAAACTACGTTCAAGAACAAGTCTCTAATACATTCAATGGAAGAAGGTGAAAAATCAGAAAACAGCGTATCAGTGGTATGCATAAATTTATGCGCTAACTTTAAACATCCTCTTTCTGAGAAATATCTCACATAGAAAGCATGGTTTCCTTGCAAATTAAGCATAACGCTTGCAGTAAATTAAGAATAAAATTTCTTTTGCTTCCTTTGATTAGGAGAGCACTGACATTGCATAAATGTTGTGTCTTTATGAACTCATCTAGAGATTCCGCGTTCCTTCAGCATTCGGTACATTATCAAATCATATCCCGAGTACTATGAATTCATGCCCCAGAGGGCATGAACCCAAATTTAAAGTCATCATCATTCTGTATATTTTCTGCTCAGTTGAAGGTTTTATGATATAGGCTGAATGTCTTTTCAGGACAATCCTAAAAATAAGCTAATGCAGCGGGGACTGAATTTATTGGACATGTACACTCACCTTCAGCTGATGTTCTCCCTAGGTCAGTTCTCATGTGATTGGCAAGGGATCGTGACAGCTTGTATCTTCCTATGAGAAACCCACGTAGACACTGGTAATTAGAACTGCCACTCAGTCCTCTCTGACAACAGCTACTGCAGTGGCTCTGGGCCTCTGAACTAGCTACTGCCTCTGGAAAATCCTGTTTTCCAGTCTCTTCTCCTCCATAGGCACATACCTAATTGCATGTAAACATTCTGTAATTTATTACACGACACAAAAACACGGGTACCTTCAAGCTGAAAATACAGCGGCTGATAAATAAGGAAAAACTACGATTCCAAAGTGTCACCTACAATGTAGCTCTTCAGCTGCCTTCCCTGACTGGTTGTTGAACTAAGGACACTTCCTCGGTAATGGAAAATCTGAGAAGGGTCTCAGTGTCTTAAAAAAGGAGCCTAATTCTTAGTCAAATTTATGGGTGTTTAGGCTTGTAAATCAGTTCAGTTTTGGAAAAAAAATACTCCATGTCATTTTGAAAATATCAATGTGTTTTCGCTGTATTCTACCTCAATCAGCACAACAATAAAAAGGTTCAGTTACCTATTATTATGTTTTTGCCCCTAATTGATTTTTTTCACAAACTGTTATTGACTGCAACTAACAAAGAAAACAAAAGAAAAGTAATGTAACTGGAAAATGAACACAAAGCATTTCCAGGTCACGGTTGCATTTGCAAGAGACTGACAAGGCAAGATGTTTGGAAATATTTGCGAGTGAAAATGAGGCCAAAATATTTCCTTGTACTACAATATCTACAGAATGAAACTTGGATTCTATGCTCAGCTTTGCTGCAATTTGGAGGTATCATTTTAGCTACAGCTTCCTTGCCTGTGAAATGGGGCTAACAAGAGAGCTGTAGTTTCCATGCACAGTGCCCAGCTATCATCATGTTAAATAGCATCTTTTTTTCCTGCAGTAGAGAAAAAAAGAGCTAGAATGAGGCGGCCAGAAATTGCTGAGATCCCAGGTTGAGAAGGCAGTGAAATCTAATCTCCAGACCATGCAAATCACTGAAAACTGGCATCAAAATGCTGTTGGTTTCAGTGGTTTTGTGATCAACGTTTAGGAGAACAAACTTACTGCATGAAGACAAGTTTGTTTTCCAGAGTAACGCTTGACTGTTTGATAGCAGCAGCCTGTCAGACAGCAGCAGCCTGTACTTTTGGAGCAAACTGATGCTGAAAGGTTGCATCTAGAGCAAGAGTAGTTACATTTATACAGTCCTAGAATTACACTTGGCCCTTTGAAGGCAACCGTGAGGCTGATGTGGCCCCTGGTGAGAATGATTTTGACACCCCTGAACTAGGGTGTCCAGGAGCATCTTGGGGAAGGAGTTCCTCCTCTGTTCTCCCCACAACTTGTTCAAGACAACAAGGAGAATGTTCTGGCTTACCTCTGTTGTTAGGCAGAAAACAACTGGCACCAGAGCAGGTGTGCAGAGCCCTGGGGAGTGAAGAAGCCAGGCTGTGTGGGAAGGGGCAGGCACAGGGACTTGATTCCTACCTCTTCCCTCCCCATCAACAATCAAGCCTGCCCGTGATGGAGATTTCAGACATGCTGTGTAGAATCAGAGAGTGTCCAGGAGCTACACGGCACTGTAACCATTGCAATTCTGAGTTCATCTTCCCAGTAACAATCCAGCCCGAGAAGAGCGTAGCATAGTGTATGAACCATCTTGATGAAGTTTTAGGCAATCATTCTTCAAAAACCAACCCAGAAATGGCAGTGCTGTATTTTTAGACAGATAATTACAAGGGTACTCCCACAGAGGTGTTTCAGAATGTATCGAGTAATGTAATCATGCAACAGGTCAGAAATTGCTGAGTGTATAGTACCATTTCGTTTTCAGACTTCTATTATAGCATGGTGACAGTGTAATTGTCCTGTATTTCGTTAATGCTTCAGCACAGTGCATAGGGGAGTAAGCGTGGAGTTCTGTCCCTGTTCACAGACACTTCTCACTGAAATGTCCGCCCACCACCACCACCACCTTTTCTTCTGTCGTTGTTAAACTATCTGTCCCCTGCACTCAAAAGTCCCACTAAATTCAACACCAAGCCCACAGATTTCTGCTCAGTTGACTGCACCCAGTTTTCAGGGGATGCCCAACTCAATATGTTGGTAGCACCAAGCTCATCTGTGATAGCCCATAAACCTCTTCTCAGGGACAGTGGGGGAGAACAATGTTAAGTTGTAAATAGCAAGCTACACACTGCTAATCTATGGAAAAATGAATTTTAGAAATGTTACAGAAAGCTCAGACATATTGCAATCTCACGTAACACAGGTGGAAGATGAACTCTAATGGAAATGACAACATCTTAAGCACTAAAGTACAGTTATGGCAGCCAAGTAATTTGAATTCTGCCCTTTTAGACAGCATGCCGTACCATTGTGCTTAAGAGCTCATGGTGTCCATAGTATTAAAATTTTCCAACAACTAAGCTTTTGCTTATTCCTGCCCCATCCCACTCTTCACTACTGTGTAATATCTCTATATTAGTTTTCCATGTACTAGTAGAACAGGCACCTTCCAAGAAAGCGATTCTGAATTATAGATGGTTGCAATTTATTTTTTTTTATGTGACTGTTTAGCTATTAGCAGAGGCTGATTAATGGAAAATGATCTTTTAGAGAAATTCATGAACCATTCCTTTTCAGAGCTGTTCTCATCTGTCATTCCTCTGTCCCAGCTCCAGCATTTCCTGTGCCCCGTTGATGTAGTAAAGGAACTAGAGAAAGTGTGTACCCAGCAGGTACTAGTAGTCCCATCCTAATTACATTTAAGCCTGCTTCAGTTCAGGTTTGACTAGAAATTTTACTAACTTTGAGAAGTACCTCACTTCCACCGGTGCGGTCATGAGTGTCAGCATCTCTTTTAGTAGGAGGTCAAAACCGTTCTGAAGGTCTACAACGGCACAAAGGACAATTCAGTTGGGACCTCAGAAACATTCTCAGTTTACATAACATAGAAAGACAGCTAGAAAATGATTCTCGCCGAACCTGACTAAAAATACATTTGCAACACCATTAATGGATTCTGTTTCCCGCAACTGAAAGGCAATTTGATAAATCACCCTTTGCCATAGTGCCACTAATTGCAATGGATTCTGAAAATAAGTCCCAAATGATTTTTTTTAAGAAAAGCCATGAATCCTGAAGGTGCACTGCTGGCAAGCCCTCGAGTGTTTACATTACAAACCAAGCAATTTAAATAATCCCCAAGTTCATCACGTTTCGCTAGATACTCAGGAGAGGTCCTCTCTTCCATTGGTTTCCAAGAATAGACCAATGCAGAGCCTCTTATTTTTCACAACAACTGATAGGTTTTGTGTGGCTAGGACTAAATTACAGTAGCAGGATTTTAACAACTGCAGAAAAGACTATAAAACTTTCTGCCCCTTATTAACTACTGTGTGACTATTAGGTTTACGGGCAATGTTAACATTGCAGCATAGGAACAAAAACATTGTAAACGGTCTCCAAAACTTTGGGAAGCAATTTTCCCCAAGAGAGGCAGGGGGCCCTTCCAATCCCAGTAAGGTATGGAAAGGGTCATGTGGCACACATGCAAAGCTAGATTAAACTCTCTGTTGCTAAGTAATTAAACCTAATTTAAACCTGGGCAAGTGCTAATTTTAAAACCAAGCTCCAAAATGCCTATTGAAAGTTCATGGAAAATGAAAACTGCCTCTTTAAAAGAAATCAGCTTGCAGTTCCCCAGAACGGAGCCCCTGGGCAAGTGGTTCAAAATATGATTTTTATAAACAAATCTGACATAGCAAGCTTAATGCAAAACCCTATGCATATAACATCACTTATGTGAGCGACTCGTTTAAATTATAGCTGTAGAGAGAAGGAAATAAAACTGGCATATTAACCTTTGGCACAACAGTGCTCACATACTAGCGATGTTCAGCAGCAGATGATATTATTGTGACTCCCACTAGTATTGTCATAGTGAAGGGTCTGTCAGAATTTGTGTTTGAAACCTCTACAGTCAGAGTTTATTAACTCAGCCATGAGCATCCGTTCCAGACCTACTTTGGCATGTACAGTCTTAAGAGCAAAATCTTTTTCACTGCAACTTCTCTTTCCCCATCACCATTGTACTTAAAGTCACTGACTGCAAAAAATAAAATAAAATAAAACAAAACAGAAATTCATGAAATATAGCATTTCCTCCCCACCATCATATTTAAAAACACCGAATGCAAAAATAAACAAGAAATTAATGAAACAGAGCATTCCACAGCTTATTGTCAAAAGCTCATCAGATGCCTTGCTTCCCAAATGTCCTTTTTAAAGAATGGTCTGCTAATTCTTCCTCCAGAGGGAGGACCCTTTCCAGTAGTTCAAAGGGAAAAGCTAAATGCTTAAACAAAATAGACTTAAAAAACGACTTACAAATGAAATTTAAAACATTCACAGATTTTTTTTTTTTTTGGTGAATGTTTCACATTATTGAATACATTCCTATATAACTAACAAAAGCATCATATAAAATGAGCCTTCCTTGCTAAATAACGACACACTGTGAGTAGCCTTACCAATGTCACTCAGGCCTTGATGCATGTTCTGGCCGTGTCTATATGCTCTAAAATACTTTGTTCAGGAGTTTCAGACACAGGACTTGCACAACAGCTTGGAGTGTCTGTTAATTTGGTTTATTTGTGGACCTTGAAATTGAAAAAAGTTTTGTTACATACAAAGGCTATAAGACTTACCTGTTCCATGACTTTACCTGGAGAACAATTAACATTCAGACAGACAAAACCCAGCCCAGGTCCAAGTGAGAACATCTCCTGGCTCCTTATTTCAGAGACCGGCTCATAAAAGGGAAAGTATTAAGCAAATATATCAGAGCTAAACAAGTCTACCAAGTTGACACTGAGTGTACCAGTCCTGAGAGACAGGAAGCACGACAGCAATGCGAGTTTCAGAGTCCCGCTGCATTGCCCTCACCTGCCCAGTGGAACTGAAACAAGTGCAGACCTGTTGCTGTAGTGGATACAGTGGTTGAAATTACCATCTGGTTATTGGCAAAACTGTTATATTTGAGAAAAGTTGCTCTACCAAAATATCACAGGCCAATAGAAAGAAACATTTGTATTATATATGTATTTAAATGACATCTAGATAGATTGGTCTGAGAGATTCTCATTTTCTCTAGTTTGTGGAATAATCCTGAGAGCAACCTCTACTTCTATCTGCAGCCTCTTGGGCCAAGGTGTGACACAGTCGGTGGTAAAGAAAGCAAAACGTGATATAAATTTAGGCATGAGACATCTTTTCTATCCTTACTTCCTCTGGTAAAAGTGGGACAAATGAGGGCTGCAGAAGCTGCTATGCAAGCTGTACCTAGCACAGGGCCAAAGATCTGCATGTGAAACAGAAGGGGGAAAAAAAAGAAGACAGATTTTGAGTACCAAAAATAAGCTGCGAAGAAACTTAATCCCTCAAAGGTCAGAGGTACATCTGAAAGGCCCAGGCCATGCCTTTGTATCAGAATGTTACAACATTAACCCTAATGACTTAATAGTTTTGCCCTTGACTTGTGTCAACAGGAACCTATCTTATTACATTGTAAATGAGTTGCTTCCAGCCTACTCCAGACTCCCCAGTGATGGGAAGACAAAGGAACTTCTAGTAAAATTAGAAATGTAACCTAGTATCTACACAGTGCTGCTTAGTAGCATTTAGTAGCATTTTGCTTTTTGTACATGTGTTTGAGTAAAGGAAGGCTGGGCACAGCTTAGCGCCCAAGCTACCATGTTAGCCATTTAGGAGCCAAAATTGCGAGGAAGGAATCCCCTTTGCAGACTGTTGTGTGGTGTCATCAAAGGTCATCGTCTGCTGCAGATATCAAGGGATAATGAGCTAGGGTCAGCCATAATGATGGTAGGCTCTAGGTAACAGAGGAGGCTTTCTTATGCTGCTTCCCTCCTCTAGGAGAAGTTTGCATCCTTTGCAGACTCTTCTCACTTCCATGCAGAAACAATTTCCAATCCTGGCACAGCACAAAGCCACCAGGTGACTGAAGCGTGGTAGCTTTGCATTAGCACCGAACTATCCAGAGCCTCTCCTTGCATAAAACAAGGACGAGCTGTAGTTTCTAAAAGAGTTACTGTTACCAGGCAATTGTCTCATTCTATTTAAATTGAGAAATTCTGTATTTTCTGATTTATCTGGAAGGCTTTGTTCCCCATGTATCCTAAAAAGCTGCCTCCTGTCAGCTAGGCAAAGGGTTAATTTTCACAATAAATACACAAGAAGGCAGAGACATGCTTATACAGTTATGTAAGTCATCTTTAAGGAGTTTTACAGGCAAGTAAGATGCAGCTCCAGACACCAGACTTTTAAATCATTTAAAGCTGACATAAGCTGATCCTAGGCACAGTTTATGATCATGTTTTTACTTTTCACCTCTGACAATTACAAATTGTTTGTATTAACTCCACAAGTATTCCTATTCAGCGATATTGTCAAAGTTCATTCATCCCTGTCTCACGACAGCTCGCCGACCCTTGGCTTCACCAGCCTCCATCCATAACCTTCACCCGACGGTTACCAAGCACGCGGGGAGGGGCAGGAGAGATCTACAGCCTGCAAACCCCCCCTTCATCTGCAATCTGTGGTAGCTGCAGTTCCCCATGTTTCAATGTGGTTTTCAGACCATCTCAGCTCGACAGGAAGAAGCCTGGCATCCTCTGAGCATGTTGCACTTGTAACCTTTGAAGATGTTCAAAAGAAAAGGAAAAAAAATGAAAGGTCTTACCCGTTTTGCATGGAGATGCATGAAAAGTCTTGGGGCCTAACTTGACTGGAACTGTTTTAAGTACTTCTCTACTACAGCAGCGGTGCGTCATATGAAAGGCTTTGTTTGGCATCTATCCACAGCTATAAATAAAAAACATATTTATCCTTGGTCATGTATATAATTTAAAAGCCGGACAGAAGAAACTTTTTTTCTCCTTTTAAATCTGTAGCAAGCCCAAGATACATTCTTATAAATCATTTCTTTCAAATGAGGAAAAGAAGAAGAAGAAGAAGAAGAAGAAGAAGAAGAAGAAGAAGAAACAATAACAAAATAGCTTGGCTATTTGGAAATCTGGAAAACAGATTATTCCTTTGGATGGAACAAAATGTGTGTATGTGTCATCATGACTTTAAACAGTTCCATGGTTCCCTATGGAAATACTTAATTGAAGCTAATAAGATGTGGAGTTATCAGTGGTTTGCCATGATAGATTTCATATGGTCCCTCCAAGATATTCTACCTCCTTTAAAAGTTACTGACCTAAGATTGTGTTAACTGGTGATCTGACCAGCAACCACCACAGATACTAAATGAAACCCAGTGAAATCCAGCTTACCCTGTGGACAGGAGTTTGGGCAAACCCCTTGTAACTCCAACCTCTATGGAACACTAACATCTAAATTTCTTAAACTTCTGATTTGTAGCATGTGTGACAAGCTCCCATAGAAACCTTCACATGAAAGACTGATTTGCCCCTTAACGCTTGCAGCATGTGTGAGAAGTCCTTTCTTTTGGCACCATAAAATTAGGAAAGAAAATATTGTCAGCAGACTACCCAACACAAACCTTCCCTCAATTACCACGCTCCGTAAGATGATCCTACAAGCTCACCTCTCCATAGGACTGGCCTCACCTTCCTCCATTCAGCAGATTAGTTGATCATGAGCATATTCCAAGAAAACTTTTGACTAGTTACAACAATTAAGACAAATTGTGCCCTCCTTACATCTCAGTTTAGAAAAATCCCTGCTGTATTTGAGATGGATCTGTAGTGACCAAAGACAGTCGTACTTTTTTAACTAGAAGCATGTATCTACACAGCCTAATGGAGCGCCAGTGAAGCTTTCTCTATGTGCAGAAGAAAGGTTGTTTGGCATCTGCAAAGTGCAGGTGCTTTAAAAGCATCTGCATGTACCCACTTCTGATAATATCTCAAAATAAAATTTACTTGAGCCAATGTATCTGTGTCACTATACATTATTATTAAGCCATTCTGAAGTTTATAAAGGAGGAATGGTTTTTCCTATGCTGATAGCACCAGAGATTATAAAGGACTTTGGGTGGAGGCAATCTGCATAACTTTGGCACTCATTTCGTAGATACATTTTAGGCAATTAATTAAACTGTCTTCCTAAAATTGGCCAAAAATAAGAATCTTGTCATTTTTTTCCTTCAGGAAGAGAAATTTGTAGACTTTTCTGGCATAACCTCCTCTTGCCTTCAGCCTTTTTTTTTTTCCTAAAAACTTATTCCCTGTGCCTGCAAACGCATCCAGTGCATATGTTTCTTTTAGATGTTAATATTCCCTACAATATCCCCACTGATAAAGTCAAGTCCATGTCTATGGGCTGTAGGGTCAAGTTCATTGTACCACCTCTCAGTAATTACGTCAGTCAGCAGCAAGCGCAGTGCATTCATTAACCTATAAGCAACCTTGGTATTTAACTTACACTGACCAATGTTACATTCAATATTAAAGGAACTGCATGCAAACCCCATGATATAGGAAACGCAAGGATACAATAAATGCCATAGGACAACACTGCATTTGGAAATAGTTGAAGTCAACATAAAGAGTGAATCACAAGATCAAACAACTACTTTGCAGCTGCTTAGTGACAGGACAGCCTGGGGAACCAACACTCGGGATTAACACAACCTCCTTTAGGCAGTGAGCAAGGTGAATAGGAGCCTTGTGTTCATTTTCTAGCCAGAAAAGAGTAAAAGTCACCTCCTGAAGGCAATTCCCATCTCAGGCATCCACACTCTGCAGACTACACAGGGAAGTGAGAAGCGAAGGCAACTGTGCTCCTAAGTCAGATGTCTCGTGTAGTCAGCAAGAAAAGAATCCAGGCTGAACTTTTTGGCATATTTCTGTTACCGGCTTCCCCGTAAGACGGTCCATAACTTTACGTGTGTTCCTTAAAAGGCAAAAATGCGTGAGAATTATCAGGTTAGCAATGAACACCGCTGCAAGCGGCACGCAAACGCCGATGCTGCGGGATGCTTTACCAGCGCACATTTTCATAGGCTCCAGCATATGGATGAACGGAGTAGAGGAGAAGCAAGCCTGATTGTAATTACATTAAGCACTTTGGCAATAAGGAAAAGTTTGTGCTTGTACACAGATGGCTTTATGTTACAATGCTATAAATGTGCCAAGTTTCATGGCTTCACCGCATGGTGCAGGGAAGGGCCTTGATCCAAAGTCTGTGCAAACCTTCTGGAAAGCTCTCACTGATTTCAGTGGCTTTGTATCAGGCTTATGATAAGTCCACTGGACATGCCCGGCCAAAGTGAATAGCCTTTTGTTCTAAAATACAACTATTTTTAGACCAGTTTTAGCCCAGTTTGCCTTTTTTAGCCCAAGTCTCCATGCTTTGGTGACCTTTAAAGGAGAAACAATAAAGTCCAGTTTGGGTTGACTAAAATGACCTTGCCCACTGTAGCTCTCATCTAAGATGGAAACTTATATTTTTAAGACCTCATGGAAACTACCTGGGGGAAATAAACATTACATTCTCAGTCTATGAGGCCTCCTGAGTCCTTCTGGTCCTCTTTTCTGTGACCTTCCCACCCCTACTACTTCATGAAGGGAAGAGATTTTCAAACTTACTTTAAAAGTCCTTAATTCGAAAAAATAAACAAAAATTCTGTCAACCCATTCCCCAGTGTCTCTCCATAACTTATTTTAGAGCAATAAATCTTCACCCTGACAGCTCTCTGATGATGCATCACATTAATATATCATAATGACAATGCTTGTGATATATTACGGATATATTTTCTGAAAGGGATATCACCTATACATTCCATCTTCCCAGCACAGCAGAAGATTGTTTGGGAAAAGGGGGAGAAGGGGAGGTAAAGGATGTTCTTTACCCAGAAGGCAAAATCTCACAAGAGAATGTGGAATTAAGTTGATTGCCCTTGTTAAAATACCAAAGAGAACAAGAAATAAAATGCCTTCTGCGCAACAACTTGTATCAGTAAGATGACCTGTTTCTTTCTCAAATACTGATATTCAGGCTGGAATTTAAAAGGGAAATTCCTTAATATACTTGTATCCGTCATGCTAATACAGGAGAAACAGACTCTAGGAAATAATCACGATGACTTTGATAGGGTTGAAAGACTGTGATAATGACAGGCAGGATATTTAAAAGGGTAACTGAGGCTGTCTGCAAGCAGAAATAACTGGCAGCCTCTGTGAATAATCTGGTGAGAGCTGTGTACACTCCAAAGAGTCACCCACAGCTGACACAAACCACAGCCTTTTCAGTGCCTCAGTATGGACAAGGCAATGACAGGGCTTTTCAGTAGGAAATCCAGTTAATTTTTGACATGGATATCTGGCCTCGCACAACACCATTGCACATAAGAACCAGGTCATAGACTGGTGTTCACTGCGCTAGGCTCTGCACACACAGAACAAAGACAATCCTGGCCTCCATAAACTCAATTCACAAGGTTTTGAATGCAAAATCAGCCCCTGGCTTAGGAGAGCCTGTGGCCTGGGAAGAAGGATTAGTAACTTTGCTCCAAAGGTTCATCCTGAAAAAGTCACTGTGTGGGCTGAACAGTATGAGATCTGAAGGAAAACTTTGACAAGAATCGGTCCAAAGTTGCTCTCCTGATGCACCCGGCTTGCACACACGTAGCTCCGACAACAACCTCAGTGCCTCTGTTCCTGACATAAAGATTGCAAGGGCAGTCAGAGCCTATCTTGAGTTTATCTATAGACTTCTTTTTTCAGAAACAGTCTTTACATCCAGGGCACTGAACTCCTAGTATTCAGCTTAGGTGTACAGACAAAAAACAAAAAAAAACCAAAAACAAACCACAAAAAAGCTAGAACAATGGACTTCTGGTTTTTTAGGCGTTGTGACAGTGATCTGATGGTTTGGTGAAAAACTTGACTTTGGCAAAACAGAGTGGACTCGTTTCAACATCGAACTGTTGTCAACTACCCACACTCCACAAGTATCTGAAGCACATCTGGCCAGCATTATTAAGACTCCTAAGCTCTTATGGTGTGTGTGATTGGCAGAACTGTCTGAGAACAAACACATTCAGTGATCTCTCTTCTCTTACAGACTTGCCCACAAGTACCCATCATGCCATTGATATTGAGTCTGCTCATAAATGCTCTGGCATGGCAAATATTTGCCTGTATCTCCACAGGACTAATGTGAAGATGAGCACACAAAGCACTCTCTGGTTTTGTTTGGTCTTTCTGATGCTGCACTGGAGGGGTAGATCTGATGCCTGTTTTCTGAAACATCTGAGAGGTCTGACATATTCCTTTATTAGTTGAAGAATTAGTAAATAAAATTATTGTGAGACATCTAATGGGAGAAAAAGATGTCATGATTAAGACTCCCAGGGAAAGATTAAAATATTACAATAAGAGTGTAATCCAAATAAATTTGTATCTGAGCACTTACTTCAGTGTGCAATCATCCCAGCTGACAAGCAAAATGAGTTTGAACGTGGTGGCACTAATATTAGCTCCAGTGTAAAGTTTTGGATATTGCTGCTTTCATTTTGCTTGAAACACTTGAGGGAAAAACCCCAAACTCCTGATGAGGACTGGAAGATCTTTGTCTCGGAACATGAAAAACCATCACGAGTGCAAGCAAAATGACAGCAGTGTCAGCGTTATTCTGTTGGACACATGAAAACAAGCAACGATGCCCAATGCAAGGCAGTGCAATGGCCACATTCTCTGAATGTCAACAGAGTGTTTCTCAAAGGTGCTTATTCCCCTCTGAATCTTCAATCTGCAGAAGACATTGAAAGTATAATGAATATAGGAAGCCACTACATGATAACCATGGTGCCTTGCTAGCAAGTCTATCTCCTGGGGGTCAATTACAGGCGAGAAGAAAAAGGTTTTCTAAGGGAAATCAGCTGATACAATCAACCCTACTAAATCCATTGCCACTTCTCTATGACCACTTGCAAGAGCCTATTGTAATGTTATTTTGCATTGCAAGCATTTGCCCTTTAGCTGTTGAAAGGAAACAACCAGCTCATGTTGTACATGAGCCATCAGTTTCTGGATACTGCTGCTCTGAGTCAAGCAAACTGCATTACCAAGTCCCATCAATGCCGGATTTCTTGGGAATGCCAGATGTCCTCGCACAGAAAATAAATAAATAAATAAATACATATATATTGGTGTCCTCAAAATCACCAAGAAAAATGCTAACTGACTTGCACTGGGGCCAAGTATATACTTAGGAGTTATAAAAAAACCCAAACCTTTTTACTGACTTTCCAGCAGGGATAGCACCCCACTTTTTGGCAGCAGTGCCTCTACTTTCTGTCCTGACCCAGCCTACCCTGCTGTCCTGGGGTAGGACACCCCAGCTTCTCAAAGATTCTCCATGTAAACAAAACCGAGGTGTCTGTATATTTTTCTCTGTTGTCTTCTCATAACTGATCTTTGCTCTTTTCACCAAACATAGCTCTGGATAAGATGCTGTAATTTTAGTTGCTATTAGAGTCTACAGTGTTTTTCCTCTGTTCACTTGTTCCTGGTAGGAATATTCATAGCAGAGTCCTGTTTATTCTTTCAACTTCTTTTCTGTGATGTTATTGTTCTGAAAATTGAAGCTGTGTCACAAATACATTGGGTTTCATGCAGGAACACAGTGACTTTCAGGTTCACTTTTACACCCAGTGATATAGGTCTAAAGAAACTACTAAAGAAACAGAAACAGGGCATCTTTATTACTAAGGCCAGCAGACTCAAGTGATCTTATTAGAAAGTTCTTTGTATTCTTCCTTGTATGTTAGATGAGTCCTGTTAACCATCATGCAATCCATAGATCCATATTACTGTAAAAAAATTGCGTAGCTAAAGTTCACACAAAACAAAAGCGAAATTACCCCAAAGGAATCTCTGTGTTTCAAGACAATTTTCTTTCCAAGTTTCAAATATTAAAACTCTCCCAGTTGTTAAATAAAGAGTGATGACAAAATGCATGCAATTTTAATTTCCACTGGGATTATGCCTGGTGTGAGACAATCACGTTGTTTGATATTTTTCTAAAGACTAAAATAATGTTATAGTGTCTGTGAAGGATGTAATGAAAAACAAGGTACGGAAATAAAAACATTTTTATCCCAGATTGGCTACTTGTTATGCTTTTTGCTGAAATTGCTTGAGTTAGAATATATGTAAAGCTTTATAATCTAAGACACTTAACGCCCTACTTGGTTTAACTGATGTAGCTATTAGCTTATCTATCTTGTAGTTAGCGAAGGGCCGACACATCAACTAACAAGAATCCATGCAAATCCAACGGATATTTATAAAAAATGACATAACGTTCACTTGTTTACCCCCCTAGCAGTGCCGAAACAACAGCATACTTGAAAATCAAAGCTGATGTTCACAATGCTCCCGGCAAAGCCACCGGTTAGTGGAACGGCCGGGTATTTGCAATACCTGTGTACATGCCTTTGTCCTCTGGGGTCTGGTGGGATTTCAGGTGCTCTGAAAAGGTATTTGTAGGGGGACTGAGAAATGGGGAATGACAAAGAGGAGCTTAAAAAAAAACCCCACAGTCTTAGATGTAACTAGTTCATAACCCCTAGCTCATAATCAGGTACTGATGAACCAGGTATGAAGTATCACAACATGACTGTAAGGAGGAATTTGCTTGGGAGTCACTTTGGGTCTGGCTGAGAATGAATTTAAAGGGATTTACTAAACAACTCCATTGTCAGCAAACAAAAAATGCCAACTGTGACTATGAAAGCATACTGCTAGCAAAGCAAACATTACCTTGTTTCATTTGGTTTATTATTTTGTTTGTCAGATCTGTAACTTTTCCTGAAATGCTTCAGTTTGGAGGAAGGAAATAACATTAGTGAAAATACTTATTACCTGAAAAATGTGTCAGCTTTGTAACTGAGGATACATGTGAAAATATTGACAAAGTTGACAATAAATATTAACAATAATGTCTGCTTTAATTTCTGCACTTCTTTAAATGTAGCAAAGTAAAAAGACAGGGAATTTGACTCCTTCAAACTCATTTCCCTGATCTCACAAGTGTCCATCCTGAACAACTTTCAGAAGCCCATAAAGTCCTTTTGCCCTTTTTTGTCAGCAGTATTATTCAGTAATATACTTAGGAGAAGGATGGGATAGGAGAAGTACTAATTTCCACCTGACTCCATTTTCACAGTATTCACAAAAGTAATTGCTCTCTAGAGAATGTGTTCTCTCGCAAAAGTTTAGGTGAAACCAATTTTGTTCAAGTCCCCTTATATCTGATTGCCCTGATGCTGGAGCTTTCCAAGGAGATGTTCTAGAGGAGTTCCCTAGGTTGGACAGCAGATTGTTTTCTTTGTGTGGATCTTGGACAAACACTTGTCTGAACGTAAGGAATGGGTAGGGGTAGGAAATTTTACCATGTACTCCTTGACAGGCAGCTGCACAGATGAAAAAGAGCTGTGAGAGTGATGGGGAGCTTACATATCCTGGAGATGAGGAGAAAAACAAAGGGAAATGGAAAAGAAGGGGGGAAAAAAATTAAGCAGCAAAATGAGCAGTTACTATAGAGGAACTACACTGCTGGTTCATTTTTTTTGGACTTGATTTAGAAAGAAAAATAATATGCACATTCTTTTCAGATTTATTGTGTTTGGAGGAAGTATATTTAAGTAGAATAGACAGAGTGGGTGATATGAGTGAGTCTAATGATAGTTAAGGGGAATTTCAAGGCCAACCAAGAGTGAAGAAGACAAACTCTCTGCCCCTTTCACTTTTGACAAAGTGGCGCCTCTTCCATTTCTGGACATTTCCAAAGAGAAAGTGGGACAAAACAGTACAAGAAAAGACAAAATAATGTCAAAATCAGGATCTAGGCAACAGCTCCAGCAAAAGCTGTCCCAAAGCCAAGTCAACAATGGTAGCAAATCCAAAAGCAGCAATTCAGGTTTTAGGAGGCACTGTACCTTCTTCTGATCTTCTGGCCTCTAGTCAAAGGCATCTGCAGGGCGACAGGGCTCTTCAAGGCTGACATGAAAGATCCTGACAATTACATTCATGCTCACCCAGCAATGAGTAGATTTCTCCAAATGAGTCCTACAGGACTCGTGCTCATGAGGTAGAGAGCACATAAAGCCATTCCTGACCTTGGAAGACTCCATCTGAGTTTCTCTAGAGCTGGCCCATGGTGTCGTAGCCCTGTGCTCCATCTCTAATGTTTCTCCAAACAACTGTCAGTCCTTGACAGCTTTGGTAAATGAGACGAGAGTTCATCTAAGGATGCCAGCAAGCCTGTACCAGTTCCAACAGCAGCGCTCAGGTTGTGGCAGGGGCCGTTACCACACACCAGGGAACCCATTTTTTCACAAAGTAAGATGCTGTGGTCTAAGCTACAGCTTGCTAAATGGGTAGCAAAAGGGGTCAACATCTGGCTCATTGCTCGGAAATGGCCAAAAAGAGGTTTTAAAACCTGCAGGTTTTAAAGTGCCTCTCTCCACTGTGCTTCAGAAAGGCAATGCCACTTGACCAGGTTCTGGATTTACCTTTACTGCACCTGAAACCCCCAAAATAACATTCTCAAAAAATGTTCAGGACAGTTTTGTATACGCAAAGATAGCAGAGAGTTCTTAATGAATTAGGAGAAGACAACTGGGAATAGAACAGTTTGCCATTTACCACATGACACTGCGGCTGTTAAGAATGTAAACCATGGAAATAGAATTGGAATTAGAGACAAAAAGCAAATCTAAACAAGTCTTTGATGACTTCCGTGCAATATGGAGGGTTGCAGAGCTCATGCTGGTGGAAAAAGGAAGGAAAGAGAAGCCAGTCCCTGAAACTGGTAACAGGACTCGGGAAAAGTCAGGTCCATTCCACTCTACCCCATAGACTGTTTGTGTAAACAATGGGCATATTTAAACTCCAGTCTCAAACACAGAGAATGGGAGATTAATACTCTCTACTTCTGTCCTGCCTAATGAGATTGCAAGATCTCTCATTAATTGTTTGTCCCAGTCATAGCACAGCTGAGACCAGACCTCCTTTGGGGCCCCTCTACTTTATGATGCAATTAATGCACATAACCCTATGCCATTTATAGTTCTCAAACCCTAATGTGTAATGTGTGCTGGGATGACGGCTTTTTGGGCTCAGCAGTTTCTCACGGGTCGCAGGCCTCCTTTCACTTCCTATCTTTTGCACCTACCTGTTCTTCTATGTTATAACCCCTGTAAGCTCCTGAGCGCTGGAGCAGATCAAAAGCAAAAACATCGTTTTATAGGAGGCCAGAGTAAAACAGAGATGCACTATGTAACTACTCACAGACATACAACAAGCCAACTATGCCTTATTTTAGTTACAATGGAAAGTTACACAGAAAGAATGATAAAACTTTCATTGATATCAACTGGGCACTTCTCACTTGAATGTAAGCGACACTAGGAAGGTTTTGCTCAGTCTTTCTGTCCCACCTCATCTTTCCCAAAGCCATTTCTATTCCCCCACTGAAGAGCTTTCCAACCACAACCGCTTCATCATTAAATAAATTGCTCCGTTGTGCCAGAAATATTTTGTTCTATGCATTTATTTATTTAATCTGTGTACGCTCATGAACTAACATCTCCTTTGCATTTCTAGGCAGTAGCAGGGCATGCAAAATGAAGGCTGAGTTCTGCTGAAACTGCAAGATGAAACATAAGAGCACTCCAAACTTTAGGGAGTTTTGTAGAGAGAAAATAGGAAGTGAAACAACTTTAAAAAATGCACACTTTTGTAATGCATTAAAGCCTTCATTGCTTCTGCCAAAACTTCACTTTTAAGAAGAACCAGCTGTGGATTTGATTTCTATGCTTCTCAGCCATAAGTCAATAGAGGATTCAATTTTAAAGCACAAGACCTATAACATACAGTGTGAATCATCTCTTGTCTGCATATAAGATAGCACAGACAGATAACGTGCTTAGTGAGAGCTTTATCACCAAGGAAACACATTCATAAGCATTGAATCTAGCACCTTAATATTTACAACTCACTTTAAAAAAAATGCCTGCTGTAAATAAGTCCATATTCACAACTAGAAATATGTGGTATCTATCACTCATGCCTTTTTTAAGAATTACTCATTGCCTAAGAGTGGCAATGGGCAAAGCCAATTTGCAAAAGTTCAGAGCTTCTGGAGATCTTGACTCTGATCTACCAGAAGTTAATTGTTTCAGAGAGATAATAATTTTTTGGTAATTATGTCCAACCAATCCATAAGTAACCCCTCACAGAACAGGTTTTATCTAGTGCCACTTGCTATTTCCTAAAGGTCATGGAATCTCTTTTTCTCACCTCTAACGGCTCACCTTTCCTGGGTGCACTATGGGGAAGCATAATTCCAGCAGAGTGGAAATTCAGTCAGCAAATGAGGCATCGACATAAATATTCATGGGGGAAAAAAACTTCTGAAAAAATGTTGAGAAAAAGGAGTAGGTAAATCATGGCATTCTCAGGAGACCACTAAGATATGCACTGACAATTTACATGGATTTGCTTAAAATTTTGTCTGTAATTTAAGAAGCGCTTTTGTACTTACCAACTTATCACCTTCTTGCCAGTATTTGGACATCTCTTGAGCACTTGACACTCTATCGAGGACAGAACAGTTGCCCAGATGGCACATGGCACCCATTTGTCATATCTTTGATTTACAGCCTGGGAATTAGTAAGGGAAATTATTCTGGATTACTCAGGGAAATGCTTATGCCCCCATCAACATACAACAGTTTTTCAGTTTTTACAATCTGAATTTGCCTTCCTATCTAGTATTCTTTCCCCACCTTGCAAATCAAGGACCTGATGTGAAGGTAAGCCATGGGAGAAGCAGATGAATTCACGGGGACCATCTGCATGTACAAGGTTGAGTTCCTGCATAAGCGCTAGAAGACACACTGGGTGTTATCTCAGGGTAGAGTTCCAGCAGAGTTCAGCACAACTTAATATGGTAATGATTCTGCTTCAAGAGAAAAAATTGCAGGAAGAATTTTGAAAATGCTTGATTATTACTTGTTTTGCTCACAGCTGTGGTCACTGATAACACTTTTATTGACCTTAGTAGGAAAAGGAAGTTGATACTACGTGCTTTTAGAAAGCCAGCTCTGAAAACACATAATATACTAGAAATATTTGACTCCTTGCGGAGTCATAGAGACCTTTGTCTAATTGAGAATTTTCTGAATTAAATTCATGTCTGGCGCCTGTCTGGTTCAATGAGGCTAAATAAATACAAATAAATGCAGACATTTGCCAACTCAGGACTGAAATCTCCAGCAGTCATCACAAAATCCAGCACCCAAAAGTGTCTGAGATGTACAATAACAGACTCCAGCACCCAAATTGGACCATTCGGTGAAGAGTAAGATATAAAGGATTATTTTAAAGCCACTGAGCATGAAGAAAAAGAACACCGACTATTGGGCAATGATGCAATCCTGAACTTTCACACCGCATCTCGGTAAATATTACTGCACTGTAATTGAGTTCATCAGGTTCCATGAGCACGTGCTTACTTTCTTCTCCATTTCTGGATGACTTCCCCCAGTGTTATGCAAAGGACACTACTGTCTACTGAGAGGTTGTCTGCGCTAACCTGAAGCACATTCTTTTCAATTCTTTATTTCACCCCTGTTTGTATCTTTTCAGCACTCAGACCATCCTTAATGAGGACAGTGACCAGAGGGCTAGAACATATGTACCTTTTATCAGGACAATATAAAGGGCAATGTTGAGGTTTCCTCCTTCTTTTTTTTTCATTTTTCTTTCTAAAGAAAACCTTTTATTCAGCCCTGATTCCATAAAAGAAGGTGATGTCATAATTTATGATATTAAACTGGTTACTAAAATGTCATTACACAAGTGGTGTTTTAATTGATCATGTTAAACTGGTTAGCAGGAAAGTGTCAAGTGTCACTTTCATGACATAAACTGCCAGTTATGATTATATAATATCAATTATTCTTTGGAAAACTGCATTAGATCAGTTAGTTCCGAACCAATGTAGTTGGGGGAGGTTCATATTTTCTTTTAAACGCTGTTCATCCAATTCTCATTATTAGGAGTAAAATATACTTTGGATGCAGTTTAGACTTTTATAACGTACTCAGGAAACATAATACCTACCTTTCTCATTTGCCCTTTCAGCTGCCATCAGATCAACAGCAAGTTAAAGAGCAAGCAGTGAGATAAATTTTATAGCCTTAACTAAGCTTGCCTTGTTCTGCAACCTTACAGAAACCAAACTTTAGAGTGGAAGGCAGACAAAAATAACAAAACGTAATTTTAATGGTAGGTTAAATATAGAACATTAGTATTTGCTGACAGGATGTTGGTTACTATGAGCCCTGCCTTGACGCTGGATCTCCTAAAGCTTCAGCGTCCAGCTGCTCTCCAAATTCCTCTAAATCTTGCTCAGGCACAGAACCAAAATAACATATTAATATCTGAAATGCATGTAGCCAGATCTTAAACACCTAATCCCTTCTAGGGATAGTTACAAGTAACAGCAGCACGTTTAGTCCATGTATACTCTCTGGGTCCAACAGGAGGAGGCTGATTCACCGCTGACCTGATCGAGCAAGTTTATAACATTTCCCTGCATCAAAGCTGCATTTTGTTCCTTGCTGTCAGTGGCACATCTCTGGCTAACTAGTAAAGCTCTTCCGAGATGCCCTGGTAACTAGTTAGATGCAACAAAACAGGATGAGATTTGTATGGGAATTTCACAGCTGAAACTTCTATAGGAGAACAGGTACATTCGCATTAATGAGCAAGAAAGCAACAGGCAGGACCATCTCTTGGTCAAGACTGTCGAATTTGTCTGAGTTTAAATAAAAGGCTTGCTCCCATAGATTTCTCCTATTGTAAAACGGCAATAAATTACAATGGAAAGATAAATCATACACATCCATGAAACAACATCGACCCTGAGAAGCAGTGAGGACTCCGAAGGTGACAAAAGTTGGTGGCTAAATAAACCACACTATTACTTTCCTGAACAACTCTGTGCTCAGACCAGCATTTCTTTATAATGAAAGCTGGATGTGGAGATGACTAAAAGGGCCACACTCCACTCCATTACCCATACTAATTTTGATCAGATCAGAAGCTGCACGTCATGGGAGAGGTCTCAGAGGTTTGATCAAAGGAATTGTGGAAGGTCCCAAGGAGGAGCTACAAAGAGGTATGGGAGAAGTGTGCTGAGACGTACTCAGAAACACACACGTGATTTTCATTAGGTTTAATGGAGATGGTGGAAATTAATCTGCAGGGCAAGGCTTTGAAAACTTACCTTGTGATTTCATCCATGCAAAAAGAATCCGTTGTCTCCTTTTATGTCGCTTGCTCTCTACACGGTTTTGCAAGTAAGGGATTTTGGTATCGCCCCACTTCCCTCACCTTTCCAACAAGTCTAATGATGATTATTGGCCTGAATTAAACAAAAATAAACAACAAGAACAAACCCCAAAACAAAATAGCAAAAAAACCAAACTAAAACAAAAACAACAATAAAGATATGTTAAGCATTGATTATCCACATGAACCAGGTGTTCTATGACCTACATGTCTCTAGGTAGCATTCTACCTGTCAGATTTTGGGCACACACAAATTCCATTAGGTATCAGATCTTTAATGCAGATGGCCAAATAATGCTAGAATTTTGAAAGCTTATCCACTTAACCTGCTATCACAACTTCTCTATCCCACAGATACTTTCATTGGAGCCAGTAACTATTTTCCTCTTTTTCCTGTTTGGCTATGATTATCTAAAATACACTTTCAGGCCAGAGAGAGTTCGCATCAGGCATACAAGCGATGCATCATATCACTCTAATTTACATAACAAGTTAGATAAAATCTAAGCATTAAAGTGTGTACACTTGGTGACATGACAGATCATTAAAATCCTGTGAGACAGATGTCTCTTACAAGAAAGATGAGGATAAAAATTCTTTCAAAACCTCAGCAGGTCGAACCTGCCCATCCATGTAGTTGCGGCATCATGGAAACACACCCATAGCACATGGTGGTACCAATCAATCCGCAACACGGATCCAGCTTACCAAAGCCAAATTCCTTCTAACATTTCATTGCGGCTGAAAGAAGGCATCCAGACACTGGTGGGTTTTTTAAAAGTTATATCATAATTTATAATTGGTTGCTAATTAATGTCAGATCACAGTGGAATTCCTATGGAATTACAGAGTGGAGCCTCTTTAATTACCATTTTTTAATTATAAATCTCATTGGAATGAAAAACACAGGAACTGTAATAAATGACAATGATCTTGGAAGATTTCTTTGACTAATAAAATCTTCATGTATGCATCTTAAGGAATTTTAGAATGGTAGTCTTTGGGGCAGAAAACATTTTCCATGACGCATTAGGCAAAAACAAAGAGAAAACAATCTTAAACATTATTTCACAACCAGAGCAATTACAACTTGTTAAATAAAAAAATACATCTCGCGTCTCTTAGCACTACATCTTGCAATCTGTGCACACCACAGATCACTAAGGTAAGACCTTTTCCACTGTTGCTCCGCAGTTTCATCATTCTCTACCTATTTGTCTGCAAAAAGCCAGGCAACGAGCCCCACCTGCCAAAGATCCTCTGTGCAATCACATAGTCGAGGCCTGCAGCTTACAGTTCAGGATGTCATGATCTGTGCTACACTTGCATAAAGACAAGGATGAGATGGTTAGTACTGTGCATGTTCATTATTAAATAAGTGTGCTCGTAACAGTTTGTCCTGTCTTATGCTGCACACATTTGTACCTCCCTAAACACCCTTGGGTAGAGAATTACAACTTGAACAACTTTACACCATTATGGACCAAAAGCTGATACAGTATCTATGTTGCTATGAATCTGTTCAATTATTTTTTCCTCCTTTCAGTTTAACTTTGGGTGGCTGCAATGAAACAGAAGTCAGGGTGCCTGCCATGTGGACGCAGCCCTGTAAGAAGAATTCCCAGTGCAGGAACTCAGCTCTGCAACACATACAAGAGGCAAGAGGAGGAGGAAGAAGAGGAGGAGGATGCAGCTGTCTCCTTGTCCCATCAATGCCATCACAGCATGGGACCCCAGCACAGACCTGCACACATACATTCTCTGCTCTCAGCCAAAGTCACCCACAAGGAGCTCTTGGACCTTCTCTCCAGAGCTTGGTCAGGATGAGGAGGAAGATGCTGCTTTGAATTTAATCATTGGCTTTACTCTGTTGGTCAGCAGCACATCCTGAGCCTCACCAGCTTGTTTATATGTCCCAGCAAGCCCAGTAACTTTCTCCCATTCTCCAGACTGCTAGTTACTGGTTTCAGCCATCCTCCTAAATCTTGTTTTACCTCCTCAAGGACACGAGTAATTCATATGTAGAGCCCCTCCTCCCCTGCTCCTAACAACATCATTTTTCTCTGTTCTTTGCATTTTCCCCCCATCCTCTCACAGTTCTGTTTCTCCGTGCCTTTGAGGATGCAGCTCTGCATTTCTCTCCGTGTCCCATGTACAGCTGTGGGAATCTGTAAACCTGCCAATTTGCACTTTGTAAAAACTTGTTGCAGATCTGATGGGTTTCATTTTGTGAGCCAAGAAACCCAGGCTTACAACATAATTGATACTAACAAATTGAGAGAGGAACTACGGCCCCTACCTAAAATAAACGACAATCACAGTCGATTAAAGGTCATGGTATAAAGAAGTGTGCAGAGGAATACTGGGAAATAGAACAAATGTAGCACAGGCTACAGTGGAGTTAAACCAGAGATGAATTTGGCTAAATAAAACATAAGAAACCTATTTCCTGTACTAATTACTCTGCTTCTTAGAGAAGCGTAATGTTGGCATCAGCCTTCATACTAAGTTGCACCACAAAACCCCAATACTTAACAGTGTTTTAGGTTACACATTCGACAGGCACTTACCAATTCTTATTTTCCCTAGCTGTTGTTTATTCACCGACGAATTGTCACTGCAGGTTTTATCAAGTTGGCAGATGCTCCTTGAATAGCAGAGCCGCTATTCAAGGGCTTTGAGAAGTACCCACACAATATTATTTGATTTTTCTGTTTGTTTCTCATTCCAAGTGTTGCTTTAGTAAACACAGACCAGCAGCATCAACTGGGAAACCTCCCCATGTAGACAGTGCTGCCTATGGACGACACAGGTTACGGTCACCACCAGGCAAAAGGACAGTTTGTTTCTTCTCATTCATTTTGTCGGCAGAACAAAAGCGATGGCACATTAGCAACAGACTCTCCTACGGACGCTGGAATTAATCAGACTCAAGTTTGCCTTCCCTTAAATCACAGGGTCATGCGAAGGTGGGGAGAAGAATTCACAGTTGTATTTTTGCGGGACTGCATTCCTAATTCTACCCGAGATAACAGAGTTCCAGTGCCTTGGATTGCTGATTATTACAATCACCCGCAGACACACATACATATTCAGGGAAAGTGTTCAAACTCTCACATTTGTATTCATTTTACTTTGACTTGACTGGAATCATAAAAGGAATGTGTAAACGAGGAGAGCCTGTTGCTGAAATGAAGTTGAATTTTTTCCCCACAGAAACTTGGGTTCATGACAGCTTTTTGTTGGGCAGGACATTAGCCTTTTGTAATTTATTGCTTTTAGATTAAATCTGGGGAAACTCAATATTGCAGTTGAATGATTAGAGCAATACCCCTTGGAGTAATAAATTTTCTTTGGTGCTGTGCATCTCCCGATCATGTTTCCCTTCTAATTACATTTACATAAATGATATTCTGCAAAATTAAATTAACATTCAAACCGTTATGCTGGCAAGGAGAGACAAAAATTAGTTACAAACTTACATCCCTGAAAAAAACGAAATGACACCTCGTTCTTTCCACAAACTGAATCACAGCTATCCCCCAAAGTGTCTCACACACAACTGATTACTCTAGTTGGTTAATCACACTCTGCTCCCCCTTTCGGAAGTTTATAGCGTAAGGTCCCGCTTTCCACAGGCTCTCATTAAATAGAAGCAATTGATGACAATCCAAATTTGGTCAGCAAGGAGCTCTGTTGAGACCTACATTGGATTTCCACAGTTTTGGCCACAGCCCTTCCTAAGGGCTTCCCTGTCTTGGCTCCTGTGCATGATTCCTCCAGCACGGAGCCAGAAGGTGCTTGGCGGGGCTCCCTGGGAACTTACACTCCATGCTGCACACCCTCCTGACCAGGCTGAAGAAAGATGTTCTTGCTGCTCGTATGTCTGCGCTGCCACACTGGCTGGCTGGCATTGCCATCCTGGGATGCTCTCTGGGGTCTCATGGAGCAAGGGGTCACTTGCCAAGAGGAGGGACCATTATCCTGATGAGAAAAACCACCAGAGTGATGAAGTCAGTCTTCCAACAGCTTCTCCAAGATCTGAACTGTAAATTGATCGTGATATGTAGCATTGATCTGCCTAAGGTCACTAATCTTCTGGCTACTCAATTTTCTCAGCACTGTATGAGGAATAGGAACTTTTGCAGAGAAAAACTGTTTCCTAACACCTACCTGAAAAGGCATTTTTGTTGTCCAGTAGAGGACTTACCCCTTCAGATACCCACCCACTGCAAAGACAGAGTACATCCAGCTCCTTTCTACTCGCTTGTGTCTTTTGATGCCATTAACAAACCATCAAAACATTTACACAAAGAACACATGTCCTGTTCCATCAGCATAAGGCACCTCTTGATCTTATTTGTTGACCATGCAGCCACTGCACTGAAAATCACAATATTTTCACTCAGGAACTCGATTCTTCAAGCTTGTCCTGCCCTCCTTTATAACAAAGTGCGTATATTGCCACAACTTTAGTGATATCAATTCTTATGCAAGTATACTCAAACAATTTTGAGGCATTAGTAATGAAAAAGGGGGAAAAACCCCAATATTTACTATATGGCACATATGTATCTGTGTACACAGTCACAACTGGAACTAAATCTGTCAGCTCTACTGCAAGTGTATCTATTTGAGCATGAGTATACTGTGTGTAAATTGGGCATATTTTAATGGTGGAAAATACAATACCTGGAGAAAAGAATTGATGTAAAAATGTCAAAGCAGCTGATTAAGTGAAGACTGCATATATGATCCTACTTTTCAGTTTGAAACCTGGAGGATTCCAACATTTCCATTTTTGAAAACAAAGTTTGCATTCAGCTATTGAATTTCCATGTTGAAACACATCAACATTTGCATTTTAGCATATTTCTGTTTACTTGGCAAAGAGATTGCTGTGGATTGCTGGTTTTTGTTTTTGTTTTTGGTTTGGTTTTTTAAGGAAAAAAAAAAAAGAACGCAGGGCAGCCTGGCATTTGTTTGAAAACCTAATTTAATTTTCCTTAAACTTCACAGTTTCTGTATTTCTACAGGTCCTATGATAAATACAGTTCATTAGCTGTAGACATAACATTTAGAGACCGTATTTTCTCAAAGTGTTTGATTGCAGTGACTCATCTGCATGACAGTTCTCCTTCCAAGACTGCATTTCATTCCTGTTCACCTCACCCTGGTAAACATAAGGTGCCAAACGCTCTAGAATTTCTGTTGAATAAGCTCGTCTCACAGCGTTATGGCCCAGGCCCATTCAGAGCCATAATTGAATTCTTTGGCGCACAAATCACTTGGAAAGATCGGGTCGATTTATATGTTTAGGACCATATGACAAACATCTGTTTCACTGCAAGGAATGCTAGGGCATAACCACAGGAACCGAACGCAAATCACGTAGGAAATCTTGGTGCAGGTTCATTAACCGCGACTCCTGGAAAGGACGCGAGACTCAAACTTCCATTTAATGGAACAGACTCTTAGCCTACGCAAGACTATGATGGACTTTCCATGAAATCTGTGAGTCAATGAAAACTCACAGCAGTCAAGGAGATGGGGAACATTATAGCACCAGACCAGCAGGTACATCTGCAACAACAACATTATACAACAAAATTCAATAATCCTTTTTTTCCTCAAGGACTCCAAACTGTATCTCTAGAAGACAGCATAATGGAACTAAAATGTCATAACTGACTTCCACTGCTAGCACCAAACTTTAATTCACTGCATTTCATCAGTCTCTTCTATTATTCCCATTATCACTGCCATGGTATTTTTTCCCTGTATTTAAGAAACAGCATAGCATCAAGACACATATCAGTGAAGCACAACAAATACATGTCCGAGAGAGCACTCAGTGAATGATGGGAGAATCCTTATGATTAAGAAAAGCAGTAAAGAGAATATGTGAGGCTTCAGCAACGTTATCAAGAATTCATGACTACACATGGGTGTGATTCAGATGGCTGAGGTTATCAGACTTCAGGCACACTGGACAATGCCCATGAATAAACCAAGACAATCTGCCATCCACAAAGAGAAAAAATGTGTCTATATAGAAGCAGGGTTCTTTGCAAGCTTTCTGAAAAAGCTCCAAGGTGGGGTCCAAGCATTATGGAAAGGTTGTGTAAAGCACAGGTACCTTAGCTCCTGATCCACAAGATACCATAGTGCTGAGGAACAGAGAAGGGAAAAGAAATCCAGATTTGTCAAAAGGTATTTCAACGACAAATGCGAAGAACACCTGAAGGGATGGCTCATATCCTGTTCTTCAGGATACTTGGAAAATTGTGATTGTGTTTTATCCCTCAGAACACCATGAAGAAAAGGAGATTCTAAATTGTGTTTGGAGACTATCAGGAACAACCAGAACTATTACAAGCTAATTTTACCATAATGGCGAGGCTAATCTCTGCATATCAGAGACCATATTAATAAACACTCTTGACCTCTCTCATTTACCACCTTGCTGCACCTGCTTTGAGCGAGAATCCAACTGCCTAGGGGATGGGATGCGTGGGGAGCAGCTGCATTTTGGGCTGTTTTTCTCAGAAAGAAGGGGTTTTTTCCTTCTCCTTGTACAATCCTCAGGGACCCCCAAGGGCAGGCTACCATGGCCATGAGGAGAGCAGCGCTGCCTGCACAAGGCATGGCAGCAATTACGAGGAATTGAAGTTTGCTTTCCCAGCGTCTATGCTTCTCCACTTCTGCATTTTGAAACTGCCTGACTTTTGTTGTTGTTGATGGTGTTTGAAGATTAAATGTTATGTGCAGCAACAGATGTTAGTGATCTCATTCAGGGCTGAATATCCTTTTACACATGGTTTGGTTGTGCACCAGGGGCCAAGAACTTTGGCTGTCGATAAGCAAAATCAAAATCTGTTTTAACTGGCATATTGAGTCCATTGTCTATAAAAATTCACATTATGAGAATGAGATCAAATCTGCCAAGGGACGTTATTATGTCATGAAATATATTCGCCCATCACAAACGAAAGACTGGAAAAGAGTGGAAAAGTGGTGATTATTGAGTGGCCTAAATCTGCTCAAAAGTTCCATTAGTTGCAAGCAAACACACTCTTGGGGAGTAAAGAGAGAGTCACAAATGGATCTATAGAAAACATCCAAGAAAGAGGAGGCAAGGACATTCTTCAAGGAATAAAGCAAGGAAATCCTAGAGCTGGGCAGGCTCTGCCCTGCTTTGATTGGATGGGTGGCAGCTACTAAAGGGCAGTGCCAAAAAACCCCAAAAAACAGTGTTAGATGGGATGGGATTTCCCTAGGAATACGAAAACCAACAGGCCAGGAAACAGAAATGCTGTGATACTGATCCATTTTTTCAAGCAGTCACAGATTCTGAATGGAAACATCCACAGATCACATCAGAAGGGAATCACCAGAAGGGTGTCCCAGAAGCTCTTGTTGGAACAAGTGTATTTAAGGATTTATGTTACTATTGTTAGTAACATGGGAGCTGTGTTCTTTTTGGAACAGTGAAGGAAGCAGCTTGCGAAGGAGATGAAGGGTTTCAAGGCACGAAGATGCAACTTTTGCATTTGGTTTGGATGGATTAAAAACTGGAATCAACAAGAAAGACACTCCAAGTGTTAGACTTGCCTCCAGAAATCCTTGGGAATATCACACACCTTTGCAAACCGCAAACTGTAAGAAAAATACATTTTTTAAAGAAGCAAAGACAAGAAGTAAGAATCTAGGTGGTATTAAACATGGGGAAAAAACAGGGGAAAACCATACAGCAGCATTAGGCTTTCTAAACAAGCTGGGGCACCCAAAGCAATTTCCTACTGATTTGTCAGCCATAGTTCATGTCTACAAGCATTTCATTGCCCTTTCATTGCTCCACTCACTTTCAGACAACATGTGAGCTCTGTGAATGTGTGAAGAAAGCAGGCAAAAATTATCATCAGTCTCAGCTTGAGGTATCTTATCTATTTAGCAGTAAGTCATCTCAATGGCCCAGAGAGTTCATCAGGTGCCTTTCTACTGAATTCAGTGAGCTACCAAAAAAGATATCCAAAGCAAACCCAGTGTCTCTTCTAACAGAATAAGACAAAGATGACACTCTCTCCTCCCTAAAACCAAACACAAAGCCACCCAAATTCCAAACCTACATTTATACTCACTAAAAGATGGGGATTTCCTTCCAGACCCCTGTCCCAAAGGGACAGTGGTTGTGCTGAGTCCCTGAGGTAGAACACAGACCCCACCTGGAGTCCTGTGTCCAGCTCTGGTTCCTCAGCACAGGACAGACATGGACCTGTTGGAGAGGGGCCAGAGGAGCCACAGAAATGATCAGAGGTTGGAACAGCTCTGCTGTGAGGACAGGCTGAGAGAGCTGGGGTTGTTCAGCCCGGAGAAAAGAAGGCTCTGGGGAGACCTTATTGCAGCCTTTCAGTATTTCAAAGGGGTCTGTAAGAAAGGTGGGGACAGACTTTTTAGCAGGGCCTGTTGCAATAAAACAAGGGGTAATGGTTTTAAATTAAAGGAGGGGAGATTCAGGCTGGACATGAAAAAGTAATTTTTTACAGTGAGGGTAGTAAAACACTGACCCAGGTTGCCCAGAGAGGTGGTGAATGCCCCATCCCTGGAGACATCCCAGGCCAGGTTGGACGGGGCTCTGAGCAATCTGATCTGGTGAAGATGTCCCTGCTCATGGTAGGGGTTGCACTGGATGAGCTTTGAAGGTCCCTTCCAACTCAAACTATTCTATGACCAACAGTGTCTCCATAAATGCTCCAACTCTCTGCTCAGCTTCACACGTGAATCAGAATGAACTGATTGTTGAGCAGCCTAAAAAAAAATGTTTTCCTGGAGCTCTGGTCTATTGACAGGGACCTGGGAGATATGAGTAGATATCATGGGCAGAGTCCCATTAACTTTAAGGTTCATTAAACACAGCCAGTGTTGACAGAAACAAGCTCTTACAGAAGCAAAGGAGGCTTAATGGTACAGTGCTGAACAAGCCCTTTTGCATCTTTTTGGTGTTATTCTCAGAATCAGAAACCTGTTCTTTGGCTAGAATAAAAACATTTGATTGTGTTTTTGTCGTGAAAACATTGTGATTTGCTGTACTGTTCATGATTAATGTTGGTCTTACAAAAACTTGTTTTCTTTTGTGCTACGTAAATAAAGCTTCTTCCCAGTGTTGTTGAAATGCTGGCTTTCATAATGCATGGCAAAGGAGAGGCTGATGATGTTTTATGATCTTTAGCAAGCACCACAGACATTTCTGGAACATGAAATCAAAAATAAGAGCAAGTAGCATTAAAATGTTCTTTGAGCTAATTTCTCTAACCAGAATATGAAAGTTCTTTTTCATTCAGTGTATGTAAACAGTGTTCAAAGCAAAATAAAAATAATTCTGAAACTGAGTATTTTTCTCGAACAGAGTCAGAGGGCTGGAACAGAGTCAAAGTAAAACCTTCTTTTTATGACAACTGAATTTGAGTATTGCATTTCTTACATGATGTGACATCTCATCACAAGATCCTCCAGGCACTGTGCACGGATCACCTCTAAAATATAAACATCCTAATATTATACTTCTTCTGTTTCTCTGTGGTAGTAATAATTCACTTTCACATCAGCTCCTTGGAAGGGAAAGCCAGAAGTGCCCACATCTTTTTATATGATATATATCTCTTAAATAAAGGTTATCATGAAGACTCTTTCCCTTCAACTGGTAACTACATCATGTTGCAGTGGCAATGACACTGCTGCTGGCTTTCGCAGAAAGGCATTGTGAACAAAGTCAGGGAAAAGGGACAGTTCTTCAGGCTGAGGGGGGCTACATGGCTGCATTGACTCCTGTCAAATCTTGCCAGTCACATCATCAGCTGATGACATGTTTCTGACTGATGAACTTCTTTGAACATGATTTAATAGCTGAATGAAAGCATAAAAAATTCTCAGGATCAGCTAAGCCTCAGCAGAACCTCAGATCTGTGGATGACAATGTGGAAACTACTGATTTAACCTGTCTTCCATCAAGAGGACTGACAACTGGTCATACCTCACCCCTAAGTGGCCTAATGAACTAGGTTTGGGCAATGTGAGAGGTGAGTGGTATCAAGATCTTACTGTTTGCTGATTAGCAGCATGATGCATATGATTTAGGTGACATCAAAAAAAAAGTGTCTCCTTTTCAGGAGATCAAAAAGTACAGCGCCTTCCAGAAAAGAAGAATTGTTATATCAGAACAAAAGGAAGCATCCTCAAGTTTCTGTTTGTTATTAGCCTGAGGAGTTTGATCAAACATGGAGATACTTCTGCATTATTGTACTGTTTATTTTTAGCAGATTAAAGCTGAGATGCTAACACAGCCTTGTTTGCTGTGTGGCAACTTAGATATACAAGTTGCAGACACCAAGAGACTGAAATGCAACCTGTCATCCAACAAAGATCTTCCTATTTCATACCAGTACCAGTCAACCATATTCTCCTGACCACCCAAGACCTTCCCAGACCCAATTACTGTATCTCTGATCCTCTCTACATTGCCCTCTACCCTCTCCAATGCACAAGTAATAACTCACAAACTATTTCTCACAACATTTTGTTTCTGCACTCTACCTAGGAAAACATTTTCTAAACTGATCTCCCAGGTGTCTATTCTGTCCCGTCTTTAAATCCCCAGCAAGATTATTTCTTAAAAGACTGTACATTGTTTGGAACAGAAAACACCTGCACGATCAAATGAAAAAAAAAAAAGCCTAAAGTTAGAAGACTCCTTGACTTTTCAGAAACTCTTGTCATGAAGAATATAACCTGACTGCTTTCCTGTTTCACACATCTCCTGGCAGTGGAGTTGCTGCTTAAGGCAGAGAACACCATACTGTAACTAATCTGAAATGAAGGAAAACATTTAACCTATAGTCCCTCATATTCAGAACAAATAACTGTCTCTGTGTCCCTTGTGCATGTTTGATGGAGTCAGAAACAGGTTATAAATGAAGAATAACTCCATAAAAATGAACTCACTCCAATCAGTCTTCTGGCACTACAACATCAAGGGGAGATCCCAGTCAAGCAGCTAATATTAAACCTCTAAATCTTTACCTATTTAGGATGCTTTAATCATTTCCTATGAATTAATACCATAAAATGTGATTTATAGCTTAAGAAGGATGATCCTTATAACCATTAATACACAAATTCAATCAACAGACATTTGGAAATTACAGATTCACTGGAGTTGTGTGTTGCTCAACAGAAAACTGATCCTGCCCCCTTCTCTTCTGAGAAAGCGGGGCTTGCAATGGTGGTATAGGTGCACTTACATCAATGCTGCGCTCCAGAAAACCTCCTTACACAGGTTTTCTTCAACAGATGGTCTTCTTAATTTGGTACAAGGTACAAGATTTATAGACAACCCTCAGCAACATGGGAAGTGCTTAAGGTGTCAGATGAAGCAATAAACAAACGGGAGAGAAACAGTCTCTTAGCAAACAAATTCTCTAACCTTTCAAGGATTGCTATGACCCTGCTGCTCCTACACATACATCTGAGAGAAAACACAAAATTATTTAGAGTGGTATTTTTAACATGGAAAAATTATTTTAATTTTTGTGGAGTTTTTCTGCAATTTTTTAATGGCAGTCAACGAGGTCATTTAAGCGAAAAATCCCAGATATGTTGAGCAAGCAGGAACAAGGGTCTGCATGCAGCCTACCTACCACAGCTTCCAGTACACCTAGAGATGGCCTGGCTGTTTCCCCCTCTCAGGCTCTTCATTTTCTTGTGACTGTCTTGTCAACACTGTGTACCAAACGTGGCTAAAAACAGGGACATTCGTTCCACGTGTCCTTCTCTCTGTCACCACAGGTGACTCTGCCAAGTACCCATCACTTTGTCTCATCTATTCCTCGCTATCGTTTCTTTTTCTCTTTCCTTTGCCCCACACGTACAGGTTTCTCTGCTGGTCCTTCCTCTGTGTCACCAGATCTAAGGTCCCTTTTTCTCTCTGGCATCACTGCAGATCCATACACACCATATGTCTTCAGTATATAAAAAGGATCGATTTTGTTTGCATTTGCTTGAGCTGCCAAAAATAGAAAATGAGTTGCCCTTTGCTCTCTTTATCATTCATGAAGACAGACAGCACGTTCACAGGCTGACTGAGGTTTTAGCTAAGCAGAATCGCTCTTTGGAAATACCTTCTGGTTTCTATGGACAATAAAAATTCTAAGGTTACAGGCTTCATAATACATCACTAAAGTACTTCCAGGGGATGGATGTAGGACAAAGTACAGACATTTTTCCCATCCCTAATTTGTGATTCTTCCTCTCTGAACCTCTGTTCCTTTTTTCAAGATTCACGTTGCCTTGTCTTGTTGACAGGGACAATCTTATTTTAATCTAAAAGGAAGCTTGAGTCACTAGTTTGTAACACAGTTCTTCAGCGTGGAGAGAAGGCAGGTGATACACTCTTTATATATTATGTAAGGTTTTCCGAACAACTTTTAAACCTTTGAGTCTTCCAAAAGCCAAACTACCCTAGTAGCGTAGACTGATATTTATATTATTACGAAGAGAAGGAAAAGAAAACAGAAATTGGAACGATGAGTACTCATTCCGTAGCTGAGAGCAAGAGGTTTTCAGAGCTAAAAACCACTGCAGAGAAGGACAGCTAAGCTTTTGCCTCAGGGCCTTTAAAACTCCCCTTTCTTCTGCTCCATCCTTTCCCTTCTTCCCTCATCCCTCCTCCAGCATATGTCTGCTAAAGATCTCAGCCCGAGGAACAGAACTGGGAGGAAGCCAATCTCCAGTTCATCTTGGGATCTTAGTTTGATTTAATTTTCCATACGGCCCGGCTGCTTCTTTAGTAATGATGCACATCCTGGCTAGTCTGACAAAAGCAGCGCCGGTTTTCCTGTAGAGCACCAGCGTGATGGAGTTTCATAGGCAACCTGATACATTTGCTACTGGTCCAAGCGCAGCAGCACTTAGACGGCATCCGGCTTTGTTACAGACAGAGAAACTGCCAAAATGTCCATTAATTTCAGTGGTACCAGACCGGGCCCGTGGAAACAAGATGGAAAGGATAACAGTGAGGGAATGTGATACAAGTGGGAAGACAGAGTGGGCAGCGTGTTCTGAGAGAGGACGGAGAAGAAGGAACACACAGTAAGAAGGACGGGTAGTTGCAGAGGAAGGACAGTTATTACAGGAAGAGCAACAGACAGTGTCTTGAAAAGAACGCAAGGAAATTTTATAGTTATTGTTCAGAAGTATCTTCTCCTTCCTAGAAGGGTTATGATTGATGATTCATTTTTAAAAAATGAAACATTTAGCTCAGAGTGGTTTTGGAGGGTTTGAAAGGAAAGAACAGATGTCTATGGCAGGAGGAGCTGGTTGGATGGATCCGACTACAAGTGCAGTTGCTTTTGTTCCCAACACCTACAAAACCTTTTAAACAAGAACCTTTCTGACAGACAGATGTAAAGGAGAAAAATGCATACAAAGAAACGGAAAAAAGGAAATATATAATAAAGGCTTTGGCTGTTCTCTTTATTTAATGTCATGGGACTATGAATGTTCCTCATTCCCTCTGAATGAAGTTTCTAACTATGTATCTTTGGCAGCTGACACTGCAGCAATAGCTCCAGTTTGATCACTGTGAACGTTGCATTGGCTGCACTTTCAAATCGTCTCAGCACCCAGTGGCTACCGATTCTGTTGCCAAAGTAGGAGACACACTCACTTTCCCACCTGCATCCTAATAACAGAGATTACGCTGGCAAATATCCTCAAAGCAAAAGTGGTTTTAATTGGCAGAAACAAGACAAACCAATGTCTGTTGAGCACATCTCACCTTTGGTCAATCTATAATGAAGCTCTGATTTACAGACTGTAGCGCACTTGAATGAGCAAGCCGTTTAAATGCAGCAGTGCAGTCCAGGTAACTTGTTGCTGAATATTGTTATAATTTAGGAGTGCACAAGGACTTGAGAACTGTTAGTAGGGCGGTGATTTCTGGCAAGAAAATATCTGACAGTCAGGTAAATATTCACCTCAATCTAGATTAAACCCAGCAGAACCTGCACTATTGAACTCCATCTTCCACACTGCCACCCTCAACACACACATTTATATACCTTTGTTCTGTACTCTTCAAAAGTGGACAAGCACAATTTACAGTAGGAAATTGAAAATGTAAGCTCTTGGCTAATGTCAGAGAAACAAAATAAAACAAAAGAAACCAATTTGCTTGCCCACCAGAAATACAATATTGCATTTAATGGAGACCACATAGTTGCAGTGGGAAACACACTGTACTCACTTAAGATCCAGTTCATTAAATATTCCCTATATTCTTGATATAAGAACAGACCACATGTGTGGGGGAGCATAATTTCCTGGAGGCAACGTTTAATCTTTGATTTCCATTAGGTCTTTCATGAACACACCACTCAATCCCCTCTGTCTAACTGCCCCTGCTGTGCCAGTGATCATATAGTATGTCATGTCAAGTCTGTCTTCGTCGGGACTGGGATCAATTAGAAGGCCCAATATTCAAATTATGCGCTCAACTCCCAAAGCGTTGCCGCACTTATTCCCTGAGAATAACAGAAATATGTCAAACTGTTCCACTGTACACGGTTTTCAGACTGTATTTTACGTTATGTTTTCACACCAACCCAAACCAAACTTGTACCCACTGCTTTGCATGCCCAGGAGAGCTTTGGGGAGGGTCACCAAAAGCCTGGATTCACCCAGTCTCACTGGTGGCATTTCAGTTAGGGGACGATTCACCCAGGCTCCATAATTAACAACAGGCTACAACCTCTTTAGGACACGATTCATCCCAAAAAACTGCCTAAATATGCTTGTTTCTCTCTGGTAACTGTAAAAGATTGTCTTTGTTGACCAGGCTATTAATTTAGCGAGGTGGGAATAACCTGGAACACAATTACATGTTGCGTAGGGAGAGGAATGTGGAATCAGCCTGTGGAAATCCCATCGTGGGAGAAGCTGCTGGTTCACTGATACCCCCAAAACCAGAATCAGGATAAAAATATATATATATATATATATATATATATATACGAGGGGCACGAAGTTCACAAGCTGCTCCTGAAATCTCTCGCCTCAGGGAAGAAGACAGTAAAAGTTTGTGAATATAAACAGGGACTTTACGGGAACTTGACAAAACCCATACTTTTATAGTTATTTGCACATAATTGCCCGACACATAATTCACTGCAGAAGAGAGATTCCCTTTGATTTCAGCCAGAACTGGCGTGAGCCCAGGCGTTTCTGCCCAGGGAAGGAACCAAATCCAGAGCCACTTTAATCTGGTCTGGGGAGCGCAGGGAGCTCCCACCACTCCACCGCACTTCGAGTTGAATTTATCCAGTTCCTTGTAACTCTGCCTTAGCTATGATTTGTAATGGAGACGGACTTTATGTCTATTTGTTCCCTCCAACAAACAAGCTTTCGGTTGAAGTCCCTTCACTAGCTCCCCCTCTCTGACCTGAACCAGTCTCCTGATTAACGAGATATGGGAAGTTTTAGGAATAAGGCCAGACTGGGGGGAGATTTTACTTCTTGGCTCTTTCCAACTTGCATAGGGCTGTATTACAGAACACCATCCTGCTAGTCAGGGGAAGAAAACCTTCACAAACATTAGAGTGTCATCAAAACTAAAAGGCTGCGCAGAATTCTTTTGTCGACTCGAAAATATGCATCAGTAACTCAAATCCATTCACCCTGAACAAAATAGCTACAAACATTCGTTTTGCCAATATACAGGCCTTAAGAAATGTGTAATTTCACAGCAGCAACAGAATATTTATATTGCAAACGTTAACCTAACTTCTGAGTTCCTGTAGGAAACTCTAAAATTGTTTAGCAAGAAGGGCTTTCTAAGCTGAGAATCAAGCTGTGAGAAAGAATAAAAAAAAAAAGCATTCATTTAAACATTTTCAGAAGCCCCTAAAACGCCGTTTTCACACAGTAAATCCGCTGCACTTGAATGTCTGCTGGCTTTCTGAAAGGAATGCTCTTCACTGGGATGCAGCCTGCTGTGGTCAAGTATGATAGAAATAAAAGTGTTGCTAATGGTGATTGAAAAGGATTCCCACTGCTGCTGGCCAGTGTTGGTTTTAAACGGGCCAATTCTGTCAAATGGAGAGCAACAGGAGACAGTAAACTTTCTCTAAGGCTCTCTAAACTTTGAGTCACCTCTGCTTCCCTTCCTTTTAACACCAGCCTGTCCCGTTGTTTCTCCACAGAGCTTTACATTAACTCAGTCTGGACCAGACTATCACTGGAAATGTAAAGATGCAGATTTTCACACAAACAGAGAGACCATGGGAATGAGCATTAGCATAGCAGCAAGTCAGCAACTCAAAATACTTTTACATTGTGGGTTAGTCCAAGAAACAAAGTCGGCACTCAAGGGTAAATATGCAACCATCCACTTTAACTGTGATACTTTATATTGACAGTGACTATTGGGAGCAGGGCTTTGCTGTGTCAGGTATCTTGCCCACAAAAAATCATCTTTGCACAGGCACACAGGAACTTTGCTTAGAGCAGGGGTGTCAAACTCATTTTCACCGGGGGCCACCTCAGCCTCGCGGTTGCCTTCAAAGGGCCGAACGTAATTTTGGGATGGTATAAATACAGTCCTAAACACAAATAATGTATAAATATAAATAACGTAAAATAAGGTATAAATAACATAACTATATAAATAATATAAATAATGTATAATAATGTATGAATATAGATAAATATAAATTATATAAATAATGTATTTATAGAGGCCTAAAATTACGTTCAGCCCTTTGAAGGCAACCATGAGGCTGACGTGGCCCCTGGTGAAAATGAGTTTGACACCCCTGCCTTAGATACTAAGTGGAAACCCTAAGGGAAGGCAGCAAAGCTGAGGCAGGGAATTTGGGAAAGTGGCAATTCGGCTTCTGTCTCCTGAATGCCTGTTCAATGCATTAAGCACAAGACTCAGTGGGACTGGACTTCTTTTAATGGCTTTTCTGCTTCACATGCTGCAGGATCAGCATGGCGCCACTGCAGACTTCCAGTAGAGGCTGACAGTTTCACTGGGCTCTGTCTCTCCTTACAGCTCACTAATTACACTGGCTCGAGACTTCAGAAGTCTCCTGTACCTCCAAGCTCAGAGGGGACTTGGTAATCCAGGCCCTTGGCCACAACGAAAGAAAATCAATTAATGACATTAAGGAGGAGGAAAAATCACCTGTCTTGCCTGTGAGTGGACTTCAGCTGCCTGAGCACTAAAAAACCAGATATCTCCTGGGCTTTTCAACAGTGATGCTGAGGAGATGTGAGGTCCTCGTGTGGTTTTATTTAGATGTATGGGTGTCCCCTCTCCCTCCCTGGCCCCAAATGGTGAGCCTACATGGCTGAGGAACCTGAGCCAGCTGAAAACCAACCTGACAAAACACAGTAATGGGTTACTTGGTGGTTGGTGGTTGCCTCAGCCAAGGGGGTTGTCCAACAGCACAGCTTATGGTGTTTAAATAAGCGTATCAACCTAAAGCCTCCTAGCAGGTTGCAAAGCGAGGGGCAGAACATATTCATGGGCACAAGCTCCAAAATATGTTTTAAGTGTCAGCTTTGAGAAAATTATCGCGAAAGGGCAAAACAATGCAGTTCTCCTGGTCAGGGCAGCGCCTGTCACAGCTCGGCAGGTCTCTGCACCGAGTGTGTTGCTCGCCTGCACGGCCAGGGCAGCCTGGCAGGATAACATCCATCTGCTAGTGCAAGAGCACAAGTGCTCAGGGTGACCCCAATGATTGCTGTTCCTGAATGGCCATAAACCATCAGCCAAGATGTTTTTCTGTTTTTTCCCCCGCTCTGTAAATCACAGGGTGAGGAAATGAAACAAAGAAGGAAGAACAGCTGGGAAGAACACGTAAGAAGCTGTGGCATTAGATGCCCTGGCTTTTCTGTCTTGCTGCATCTTCTCCTGACTTAATATATTCATTACACTTACCAGACTACAGCCTCATCTTTGTCCTGCAGTTCTCACTGAGTAATCAGGATCTACCTCAGAATCAGCAAGCTGGAAGTGTCTGTACATCCCCTATTTATTCTGCTCCTACCTCTCAGTGAAGTTATTCTGCTCTCTTCTCCCTCTGCTTGCCTTTTCCACGTTCATATTGCACTCATTTCAGAGTCTTAAAACAGTGAATTACCCAGATACTGGCGTCTGAAACTTACAAGAAAATCAACACCCAAAAAATCCCCCCCCATCGATTTCTTTCCTGGGCCAAACAGAATTTTAAGAAAGACCTGGTTTCCTGATGAACTAAGAAACTTATTATAAAATTAAGACATAGTCTAGAACTTGGCTTGGTGGCGATAACAACCTCCTCATGCCTCACTTCTTCCCCAGTAAAAACAGGGTTGCTGAATTGCTCAGAAAAAGCTGCAAGTGAAAACATCTAGGTGAGAGAAGGACATTTTCGTGTGAGGAAACTTCTCAGTGTATATAACACAAATAACCTCATCAAGCTTTTAAGACACTGAAGGGGTCCAGCAGTTTCATACTGGAGGTACCAGCAAACATGAAGTCACACAGAAGAAATAGGAAAAGATGGGGTGCTACAGAATAAGGGTTACACTATCCCTTATCTCCTTTGGAGGTTAGTAAAGTGTTTTCCAGAGTCCTGCTGTGAATTTGCCTCAGTGTTTTTAAGGGCCCTTAAAAATGTCATTTGTCACAGAGTAAATCCTGGATGTCTGGTTACTTTCTGCGGGGAATGCTCTTTGCTGGGCTGCAGCTTGCCAGGGGTCAAATATGACAGAAATGAAGTGTTGCTAATAGTGATTGAAAAGGATTCCTACTGTTTGTGGCCAGTGCTGGTTATTAGAGAGGCCAAATTTGTGGGACAGAAAGCAGCAGGAGACAGTAAACTTTCCCTAAGACTTACTAAACTCTGAGTCACCTCTGCTACCAGTGCCATTCTGTCAGACTTATTTGGAGAAAACTGATATTATAATTACTGATCTCAGTGAGGGCTAATGTGCAACCTGAGGCACTCCTCTGCCGGCTGGATAATTATGGATGGGCTGGGGAGGCCTGCAGGCTCTGCCTCTGCCCCCCACCCCGAAAATGCAGGGGATTAGGTTACTGCTCTATCCAGGCTGCCGGGGACAGGTAAGTGAGTGGAGAAGTCTCTGGCCTGCAATGAGAGAAAATTATTATTGACAAAACTGCCCGCCCGCTATTAAAGGTTTGAATGTCACCTCAAAAGAGCTCCTTTTCTGACCCTGAAGTGGTGGCGTCTAAAGGGCTGTTTGAAGCAGGGTTCATCCCCTTCTCAGGCAGCGAATATTAACGGCTGAGAACATTTTTGGTTTTGTTTTACTATTTCACCCTACTGTTTCTGCACCTGCTGAATTAAACTTTCACGTAAAATCAGTTTTGGCTGGATATAATTTAACTTCATCCTCTATGGTCTCTTTTATACATTGTAAACACGTTCCTCAAACCCTAGGCACAGCTTATTACTAATAAGTTCAGCGCCGAGAATGTTTGTCCACCAAAAGGAGATAAACCAGTGATTTTGAAAAGAGAAATGGGGTCTTACTCAAGTAGACTGTAACAAGGAAGGAGCACCAGAAAGCAGCAACATAAAAACCGAACACAGACTGAGGCCCTGATGCTGTAAACCCTATATACATGCTGACTTAAAGCAAGCAAGTGGTCCTTCTGCAAAAGGTGGTATATCCCCGTCTGAAATGAAGTGTGGACAGAAACGCTGTGCAGGATCAGGCCTGGAGGGTCTGCGACAGATTGATCACCTTGGCGGGGTGCTGAGCAGGCTGCGGCCCTATTGATTTCTGTAGCAATAGAGGGGGCTTAGCACCTCAGAGCATCAAATTTCTAAGTCTGGAAGAGACCTGGGCTCTGGAATGGATTAAAGTCACATGTGATGTATTTGGAAAGGCCTCAATTCAGTCTGAGCGCTCAGTAACAGCAACCACCATTTATTCTGGTTACTACAATTCATTTGGACAGTGTTTACAATATCGTCCCCTTCCTCCATTATTAGACAAACAACTTTGATAGGTAGCCTTTTATTTTTTACAGCGTTTCAGAGCAGAATAAACGCACAGGCCAAGTTATTTATGGAGTGAGCATTCTGTATGAGGTGCCTTTGCCAAGGAAGTGTGAATTCACACAGTGCACACGCTGCGTATGTTCCACCAGACAACAGTGACCCAGCAGTCGGTGGGGAAGGGGAGGAAGGAGAAACACATGCAAGACACCATCTTTGACATGTCCTGTCATCGGAAAATCCTCCCCATAAACTTTACGGAACTATGTGCCAAACAGCATTTCACTGACTCAGAAATGTGATCAGAACCGGCATGTAGGGTTTTCTCTGTTGGGCAGGGTAGCAAGAGAAGAACCTGAGGCTTCATTTCCCTGTTTGTGCTTATTCCTTAGGAACTGCCATGTCAGTTGTTTGGGACCGTGTGGCTGGCATTTGGTGGCCATGAGTGCTGCAGATGGCTACAGAAAGGCAGCCTCACTTGAAATCCTTCTTCTAAATAATCGACAAATTCTGATTTCCTGTTACATCCATCAGTTAAAGTGCAGGCTCTGTCACTTCGTTTCATTTCTGATCTTTCATTCCACCAGTAACACGGGATGATGCAGCAAAGCTGTGTGGACATCACCGAAGGAGCACTGGGTGGACTTGCAAGCTTATGGGAAAGTTTAACAGTTGCAGTAAGTTTAACTGCATGCATATTTATAAACATTAAACATGGACTTGCTGTACTTCTTGATTTCAATTAAAACACACACAAAAATGACCATAGAAGCAGCTCTTGCTGCCTCATCCACTAACTAGATTTCCAGTTGCAAATACTGGGGCCACAGCTGAAAAATCCAACGAAGCACAGCCCTAACCCCCTACATACACAAATAAAGAATTAACTCAACACGTCAGTAACTCAAAGAGGCTAAAGAGCTCGTCAGAAAAGAAATGAAAATAAAAGTCAAATAAATAGCTCCAACTGCAAGCTTAGACACATTAACCTTTTGGAATCAATGCAGTTCAGGTGTTTACTGTATGTTCAAGAAAGAAAGTCGATTTGAGGTCAGAAAAGTGAAGATAAACCTCAAAGTCTGCTCTTTGACAGAGACAGTACCATATTATTGTCCTGCTCTGAGGACACGTTTCTCAATATGACTAGGAAGCTTGGAAAAACTCACTTTCTTCTGGCTTCCATTACAAATTGGGCGCCAAAACTCAGACGAACCAAAAACTGCACTCTGCATTATTAAAGAACAGCCAGTCCTCCAGTTCCTTGCAAAGCACTTTTGGAAACCATCCCCTCCATCTAGACAAGATCAAAAATAATGTAGCTTGTCAGTGTAATGTAAAGTTAAAGAATAATGCTAATTTCACATGTCATGTTACAGGAATGATTGATATAAATAAATCTGGGGTTGTTTGATAAGAAATATACAAACACATCCCTTCTCTTTCAGAAAAGTTCATACAAGCCAAAGCCAAGCCTCTAATGTCTTTTATCAGATCATTCCTCATTTTGAATATTTTCCCACGACTTAGTGCATTTTTTAATAAAAAGATAAAGTCTTTTTATAGGATAGACTTATCCTTGTACAGTTAACACTGAAGCAATCTCAGGTCTTCTCTCAAAATGTATGAAGCCAGACTTGCTGCATTAAAAATATGAAGTAGAGCCAACAATAACAGATTAACCTGTGTCAACTCTCAATGTCTCTGCTCTGAAAAGATCCCCAATTATAGCACCTAAGAGCCCTTCACACCACCCCTTGTGCTGGACTCTCCCTATAGAGCTGCACAGTAAGACGTTGTCTGGAAGACTCCAGGCTCAGAAATGCTGATCTGCCAGTGACCTGTGCACTGAGATCCTGTGTCTCCAGCTCTGTTGGAAAGAGGCTCTTCCAGCTCATAGAATCATTTTGGTTGAAGAGACCCTCAAGATCATCGAGTCCAAACATAGCCTAACTCTGGCACTAACCCATGTCCCTAAGACCCTTGTCTACGTGTCTTTCAAACATCTCCAGGGATGGTGACTCCACCACTTCTCTGGGCAGCCTGTTCCAGTGCTTCACAGCCCTTTCTGCAAGAAGTATTTTCTAAAATCCAACATGAGCCTCCCTGGCAGAGATGAAGACTGGCAGGAATCACTGTCTGGTTATCTGGATATCAAAACTACCTGGAATAGCAATGCTCAATGCTAAGAAACATTTTGGCCAGGGTACAACGCCTGCTATTTCAGGCCACAATGCCATCCTCGCCTCTAGATGGTGAGAGCAAGACTAACCTTCAAACAGTGGCAATTCTCCTGCTGTAGCTTTATCTCCACTCCAAACCAGGTACTGCCAAATTCAGAGAGACGAATCGGCATAGAGGACCTTCTCAAAACTTGTCACCTTTTGTGAATACAGATAATTTTCAAATAAGTCACTCAAAACTAAAACACAGTAATTTTCTTTAAGTACCTCTCTTCGAACCTGACTCTCCTTGCAGCTGGGACAGTTACTAGCATGCTGTTCTCAATGCTTGTTCTTACACGACATAGAAGCAGCACAAGACATGCAAAGGAACGTGCAGTAATTCATTAATGTCTGTACCCCAGGAGGCTAGTTTTACAGATTTCTCAACTGGCCACAGCATTCCCATCTGTGTGGGAGTCTGAAATCACAAAGACGAGGTGTGCTTTCTTAAAATAAACAGTAACCTCAACTCCAGAGAAGACTCTTTGGTGCTGTTCACTAGCTGTTGGTTGCTACACGGACATTCCCTCCAGGGAGGGGAGTAACTCTCAGCCTGGATAAAGCTACCTTGGCGAACTTCATAACAGAGCTGGCATGAAGGGCTTTTTAGGGGGTAGGCCACGTGCAGGAGAGAAAAATTTTTAGGAAAAATTTCTTCACAGAAAGGGCTGTCAGGCATTGGAACAGGCTGCCCAGGGAAGTGGTGGAGTCACCATCCCTGCAGGAGTTTAAAAGACACGTAGATGAGGCTCTTACGGACATGGGTTAGTGCCAGAGTTATGGTTGGACTCAATGATCTTGAGGGTCTCTTCAACCAAAATGATTGTGATTCTGTGACTGTGATAAAAACAGGAGCATGCACCAGGAATTTGCAAGTACTGTCTCCAGAGAGACAGTTATTGTCCATGTTCAGAAGAAAACCTAAACACTCTCTTGAGCTTCCAGCCAGCTTTCCGCCACCATGTCAAGAGCCAACAGGTCAGGAGATGACACAGTTCAAAACCTGCCTTTGCATCTCGTCTGTGCACCTAAAGGTTTTGCCCCCATGACCTGGGCATCTAAGTCTTCTGATCTGACATGGAAGGGAGGGACTTGCTTACAGTGGGAATTATTTTCTTCTTTACTGAGATGAGTTGCCTCAGTGCTGACTTGTTTTATTACTTTTAAATTACAAGCGAGTACACCATAACTTGGCCAAACTTGACATCTGCTTTTGCTAGCTCTCACCATTTGAAAATGCTCTTCAAGAAATGTAAGGGAACCACTCTGGAAGAGCAAAGCATCCACACCTCAGAATACATAAACAGAAAGTAAAAAGTTGAATTCTTTTTTAGGTTTTTCACCCTGCCCAGGCTTTCAATTCAGGTTTCTTAACATCTGTATAGCAATAGGATGGGTCTATGAAGCAGTACATCCATCTTGTGTCACACAAAGGTACATTTGCTTCTATGACAATCCAGGCCACTTTCTCAAACACACCATCATAGCCTAGTCCCACCCATCAGCCAAAATCTGTAGCCTTTCAAAAATCTCACAAGGAAGACGACCCTAATACAGCGCACCTTCATTCTTAAACTGCAAAGCTGCTAAATAAGCCTGTTTATCTGTGCATAGTTCCCATTCTCCACTTTTTTCCCTAACGCAGGAAGATGTTATTCCCCTAACAGAAGGGAAAAGGAACACCTAGCATTCCTTTTTCTCAGTCCTACAGGACAATAACAAAAAGATGTCAACTATGAACCCAACTGTCACACCTTGGGCGAAACAAGCCGGCGGGATGCGGCAGGTACGCTGACGTACGTGTGGCAGAGTGCCGGTCGTTTCCCCCTTGCTGCGCCGAGGATTCTCAAGGACTGTATTTTCCTTTGGTTTATTTTGTGTGTGTGTGTCAATATACACGCTGCTACGTGCCCACGGAAAAATTAATGCTGTAGCAACTTTGTCCCTTCTGAATGTACAATCGAGATGTACAGTGCAAGAAATTCAGGGAAATAACAGGATCCAATCCTTGGAGCTTTTTTGAATCAATAGACCCTTTATTTATATTGTAGTTGTATTCCAATTTATCACTTACAAATATCCTCCGTAATAAATAATGGAAGGAAATGGAAATATTACAATGAAATTGTAATAACTCAATCCTAGCTCTGCACATAATAAAGTTGCAGAGGGAATCTGGGCTTTTTTGGTTGCCACTAAGCATCAGCAACAACTGATGGTCTTAAGTTAACAAGCTAATATTTCATCCATGGATACCAGAGTGATAATGGCTAAATATGCCAGTCGAGGGAATGAGCACATGTGCAGCTATTTGCCTGACACAACTTCTGCTGTCATGGCCTATTAAAACCAGTTTACATGTGCATGTCGAATTTGATGAATATGTATGTGACCTCTTTCATAGCTATCACTCATTGGACTGTAGCCCTCATGGCAGGAAAAAACAGCACCTCTCATTAAACACAGCTTGAGTTACAGGCATGTTATGTTAATATTCCTTCAGAACTTTAGGGGGTTTTCTTCTCCTTTTAATAAATCTTCAGAATAAAATAATTTAAAAGCATAATTAAAAAACAAGCAAACTAACAACTTTCCTATTTCTCTCCTCTTTCACTTGGTGAATGTGTTTTGAAACTTTCCTTGTCTAGTAGAGAAGACTGCAAATTAATTTATAATAACATACTCAACTGACAGCAGCTAAACGCCACCTATATAAGGTCTGCAATCGAATTAGGTAATTTAAAACAAACAAAACAAAACCCCACCCAGAACAGAACAGATTTTTTTAGCTAAAAATGGGACTATCTTGAACATCATACTTGACCCAAATCTAAATTGTACTATGTAGCAGAATCTAAACATATGCAGTGAATGTTCCTTGTTAGCTCGCAGTCATCCCACTTTTTCCGCATCTAGGTGAAAGGAGAACTGAAAGTATGAACTACGGAAAGTGCTTTCACCAAATTTCTTATAGAAATTGCAAAGCCTCAAGAGGCAGAGGAAAGCATTCAAGCTTTTGGTGTTTATGAGAATCCAAATGAACCTCTGAATCTTTTGAGGTTTCTTCTTTGCTGTTTAAAAAGCATAAATTATAGAGTATGAGCAAGGATGCAGCCAGATTGTGCAGTCCTTATATGGCAAATATTTACTCACATGAGCATTTCCACTCCATCTGCTCTGCAGATAGGGTAAATATTTCACAAAGTGACACTTCATTTGGTAATACCAAACCAGAAAAGGCACATCTACATGGGCACTGCCACTTTGCACCATCCACAAAGCAAGACACAATCTTCTCCCAGTTGTATGGGTTTGCTACAACAGCGATTGGAAGTAACGAGTAGGTTTGCGCCGCTGTACAACAAAACCAGACATGAATGCACTAATTTTTCCAGGGAACACTGCTGTATCGCAGACCACCACTGGTTCTCTGTGCTGGAAAAAATACAGATACTGAATAGTTCACTTGAATGAGTCCCATCCCAGCACCTGAACCAAGAGGGACGTGTAGCCGGAGAGGTCATTTCCTTTTCATTTGAAATAAGGCATCAATTTCTTGTGACTTATCGGGTCCCTGACATCCAGATAGTTTGGGATTCTTGATTTAGCCACTAAATAAATGGCCAAAATCTGTTTGCTTGACTGCTAAAACGCAACCCTTGACCGCTAAAACCCAAGCCTTGACCTCAGCATGTCGTAGGTAAGATGAGAAGAATTCAGTAAGAGACTGAAGCCAGCACTAAAATGATGCATGAGCATTACATACTTTCTGGACTGAACTAGGGCATGAAAGAAAAACAGATTTCCATCAGAACATTCCACTTGGGTAAAGAAAAAAAAACACAAAAGAAAATAAAAAGAATAAGAGAAAAAAGCTCATCATGGTAATTTCAACAGTATTTTCTGAAGTAAAGTTTCACAAAGAAGGTCTTATGCCACTAATGCCAAAAATATTTGTTTTGCCAATATCAAAACCTTTTCATTAAAGTAAAAAAGTATTTCACTTTGATTATCTGCTTAATTTAACTTTGATTTTATATTTATTTTATTTGAACTGTATTAATAAGTATTTTGTTTTATTTCACAATGTTTCAAGAAAAACCAAATTTTTCAGTGTTCTGATATCCATTGCTAGGAGTCCTTTTGTGATTTGCACTCTAGAGTATATGAAACCATTACTCTTCTTTCTACGTCAGTCTGAAAACAAACTTTGAATTCTTAGAATTTCCATTATCTATTTATGCACAGAACTATTTTCTGCAACAGAAAAGTTCCCAAAGACAACAGATTTGAAAGAAAAGAAAAATATAAGAAAATTTACAAGAAAAATAAAGACAGGGAAAAAATCCAAGTCACTTCAATGTTCAAGTTAGATTAGATACTGAGACCTAATCTGGCCTATGAGGGACATTTATATCAGCTGAAATTCCTGTCCGAAAAAGCTGAATGAGGGAAAGGAACCTAATCATTCCATTTAGATTTAGCAAACTTGACAATGGAAAGATTTAAAATTTCTCACTATGGTGGTATTGTTGGTAGAGTTTCAAGATATGGATACAATGTTTTTTTACAAAACTTGATCTTTTTTTCTCCTTACAGCTTTGTGGGGTTTTCCTAATTTTTCTCCTCATCCTGTCATTGGGTATCACTGAAAAGAGTCTGGTCCATCCTCTTGACACCTGCCCTTGAGATACATAGAAGCATAAATAAGATCCCCTCTCAGCTTCTCTTCTCCAGGCTGAACAGATCCAGCTCTCTCAGTCTCTCCTCATAAGAAAGATGCTCCAGACCCCTCAGCATCTGTGCAGCCCGCCACTGCACTCCTTTCAGTAATTCCTTGTCCTTAAACTGGGGAGCCCAGAACTGGATGTAGTACTGCAGAGGGGCCTCGCCAGGGCAGAGTAGAGAGGGAGAAGAACCTCCCTCAACCTGCCGGTCACACACTAATTCAGAACACACCTACAGTACAGATGCCCACCTGGCTCTCATGCTCACTCCTCTCTGCTTTTGGCTGCTCCTGGCTCACAGGATCCACCCCAGTCAGCCTGACCTCAGCACTGCAGAGAAGGACTTGGGAGTTCTGGTCAACAACAGGTTGTCCAAGAGTCAACAACGTGCCCTTGTGGCCAAGAAGGCCAACGGTATCCTGGGGTGCACTAAGAAGAGTGTGAGCAGCAGACCGAGGGAGGTTTATCCACCTCTCTGCTCTGCCCTGGGGAGGCTGCATCTGGAGTACTGCGTCCAGTTCTGGGCTCCCCAGTTTAAGAAGGATAAGGAATTACTGGAGGGAGTCCAGCAGTGGGTTATGAAGATGACTGGGGCCTAGAGCACCTTTCTTATGAGGAGAGACTGAGAGAGCTGGGTCTGTTCAGCCTGGGGAAGAGAAGCTGAGAGGGGATCTCATGAATAAATCAATAAATACCTCAAGGGTGGGTGTCAACAGGATGAGACCAAACTCTTTTCAGTGGTGCCCAATGACAGGATGAGGGGCAATGGGCACAGACTGAAATATGGGAGGTTCCATCTGAATACGAGGAGAAACTTCTTTACTGTGAGGTGCCAGAGCCCTGGAACAGGCTGCCCAGAGAGGCTGTGGAGTCTCCTTCTCTGGAGACATTCAAACCCACCTGGACACATTCCTGTGTGATCTGCTCTGGTGAACCTGCTTTAGCAGGTGGGTTGGACTGGATGATCTCCAGAGGTCCCTTCCAACCCCAACCATCCTGTGATTCTGTGACCCGGGTGCTGTGAGGCCTGCAGGGCAACTTCCTCCAGGCTGAGCATACAGATGGTAGAGTTGAAGCTCAAATTTCCTGTGTTTAATTTGTTTGGTTTGGTTTTCTTTTAAATAAAGAAATGGTGTTCCTAGAGCACATCTATGCAGCACGCAATTCCCACCTCATCCTTTCCATGACAGGATTTTCTTGCACATTTCTTACTGGCATATCTGAATTGTCACTCCCTGTGACACAAGCATGTTTTTGCCTCATCTACTTAGAAAAACATGATAAAAGCTAAAACTAAACAAAAAATCCAGGATGGTCAGACATTTTTCCGCACAAAATCCCATGGTTTTCAATTTTCTTGAGGTTTCAGAAAATATTCCTGTTGCCCTGAGCAGCAGAAAACTTCAGACAAGGCTTGTGCAAAAGATCCTTCTTAAGCCACTAGCCCTGAGACGCTGGCTGTCAGGCACACTCGGTTTCTGAAGGGAAGCCATGAATTATTGAGAAGCTGAACTAGGCAGTTTGTTGTGCTTTACCACTGTACCAAAATAGCCTTTGCACCGGCATGTCCAAAACAGCCCTTAAAACGCTTCTCTTAAAATCCTCCGACACTTTTTTGACATGCACGTCCCCGTTTGGAGTACGTCCGAGATGAGATTACTTATATGCTCCCAATTCAATTAGTGAACACAAAGCCAGGGATGTAGTTATGGTGTATGCAAAGCGAACTCATCAATTCAATTTTTTGCAGGTGAGAAGCATGCAAAAAATGACACACAAATCCTTCTAGAAATATAAATGCCAGGAATATAAGTGACATTGTATAACAGATAATGAAAACACAAAAACCAACAAAAACCCCACAGCCTTGACTGATTCAGAAATAGAAATGACATAACTTATGGATTTGATAAGGAAAAATACTGCCAGGACACCAGAAATAGATGACAAACTCAGAAAGTATCCACTCTGGCTCGCACCATGAACTGATATACACAGAGAGCTTTCCACAGTCTGTTTCAAAGGTTGGAAAATGTCCGTATCAAATTACAGGGCACTACACACTTTCCATCTCAGCTCTTACTTAATTAAAGTAATATTGAAATAAAATGTTCCTGTCATATTCCCTTGTGGCCAAAGAGAAGTATAGAAGTATCTAGTCTGAGTCTCTGAAATCAGATACACATTTTCCTCTAAACAGACACTTTCTGGGTACATATCAAGATAATTTAAATAAAACTAAATTTAATTCAATAAAAATCTTATCATTCTCATGTGGAATAAAACAAAGAAGAGTTTAAAAGATCCCCAGGGTAATCTTCTGGTACCCACAGTTATAGCCAAACATGCAATCTCTGCTAATAACTCTTATTTACATATATATTAAAGACGTATACCATTAGGAGATAAGTACGTATCGATAGAGCCATGAAGTTTAGTGGCTCCTTTGAACACATATTTCCTAAGTAAGTACCTTACTTACAGTTTAATAGAAATTCTGGTTAATTTAGAGATTATGAACTAGATATATATTTCTAGGAGTTCCTGGGAAGTCTTTGAAAAAACAGAAACTTGCTAGAGATGAGCATGGGAGGAAAAAATTCAGCTTTTCAAGGAGGAAAATATTCAGTGGTTCAAAGCAGAAATGCACTCACTCATCCATTAGGAAAAAGCTAATAAACCTGAAACTTGTAAATATCATTATACCTTTTTTACCTCCCAAGAAAAACACGGAAGAATCTTTAGCCAGCCACAGCCTCTTCCCCACCATTTGATACGAAACATGAAAAATCATTGAACAGAATTTCATCAACTGAAAGATACATTAAATTGACACAGAAAGGAGAAGCAAAATCAAAATGTTATGATTAAATATGGCCGCTGAGCTAAGACCTGGAGTTGACAAATACAACTAAATTCACTGAAAAAGATAAAGGGAAATCTAGTTGATACAAGAAAGTACATCTATAAAGAAGTGCCTGAATATTGGTCTATAAAAACCAATCTTTTGAACTTGGCATTGGCCACCATGGCCCTCCAGCTGGCCCCACCGTGCCGCAGGTCCCTGCCGCACGGCCACGTCTCAATGCCAGTGGCTCCCAGTGACTCATTTTCGATGAAAGCAAATTGCTGCCTTCAGCCTAGGGAGACGGTGGCCAACTTGCCACGTTAAAGAGCTTGGTGCGGCAGCTCTGCCTTCTCCTTCGTGCTAATTCAGAACGCGTTCCCCAAACTGCACAAATAGTCCGCAGAATTGCTAGGCAACCCCTTGCGCACATTTTGCCAGCGTGTATATTTGTGCTCTCTTTAATTTCTTTCTTTCATTGGGACAGGACTCTTCCCTTTTGCCCATGTTTCTCCCTGCACCACTTCAAATGAGATTAAGTTTAGGCAAAGAGGGGAGTCCGTGCTTGCGGCAGGACCATTGTGCATTAAGCCAGTTTATTTTGGTAGCACTGTGTTCTGTCTCTAGTCACTGTCTTTTTACACATAATCAAAACATCAAGATTTATTATAGGGCGCACTAAAAATATGGCTTGAAAAGAACAAAAATAAAACCACAAACTTGCTTTACAGCTGTGGCCTTAGGAACGCAACTGGATTCAGTCTGCAACGGGGAGTGGCAATGCTGTCAGGTTTCAAATGTGACTTATCTGCCAGGCTCTCAGAAGCAAGCTCTCTGGCTCCCATGGCCCTTGGAAAATGAGGAGACTTGCAAAATGTTTCACAGCAACGCGATTCACAGGCCAGCACATCTACAGCTCGGTCCCTAGCAGTAGGTCAGCAATCATCATCTCCACATTGCCAGATTTTTCATCATAAGACTTAAGGTTCCACGTGTATTTCTTGAAAATCCAACATCTAGAATCAAGAAACTGTAGAAGAAACCCTCCCAAAGCTCCGAAGGTTCTATTTTTGTTTCTTCATTTAAAATATAGCCCTGATGGTTGTGGGAAAATACCTGTATCTTGAAAGAGAATAGCCCCTAGCCAGATCACACATGAAAAGACAAACTGAGAAAAAAAAAATGCTATGTGAATTATTCTTGTAAACTAACAAATAAATGCCTTCAAAGCCCATCTCATGATATTTTGAACAACTGCAACTAGGCAGCATGACTGGGGCCCATCATCACTGCACCTGGTATCACGCACAATAAATCACTCTCTAACTCCGAGACTACAAGGTCTGAAAAATACTCTTCAAAAACAACTCTGTCAAAGACAACTACCTGTCTGTCAACCACACGACTTGCACACAAGGACGCTGGAAAAATATTACCCCAAGCAGTAATCTGGTCTGTGAGGTGCACCCTGGGCTGACATCCAGGCCTCGACGATGACATCCAAGGCAGGGATGCTTCTCTCACTGCTTCCCCCAGTCCTGGCTTACCTGAGCTGCCTGCCAAGCCTAGTAAGTCACCTGTAGACCATCTTAGCCCAACCTGGACATTTCAGTAAGCTGATCTTAAGAAACAGTCAAGCACACGTGCTCTTCAGCGGTCGGCAAATGAACTGTATGTCTATATTACACAGCGGAAATCACTACAACTCTCTTGCTGCCTCGCAGTTAATCAGCATAAGCTGCACATCTAATTAATTTATCCTCAACTTCTAGCAACAGGAAGATGTGAATGAAGCTTGCTGTGACTTTCAGCACACAGTAATATGTGCTGGGCTGCTGGAGTGCTCCAGCTTGGCTGGTTTTCCAAATAAGACTCTCCTTATTAGTTTGTTAGCTTTCAAAAGAGGCGATGAAAAAACAAAAAGAGAAAGGAGCAGACACTCCTAAACTCATTCTGCATATCATCTGACCATATAGAAGAAGGCAGGTTCTCTCACTGACTACAATTTAGACATCTGTGGATCTTGAATAAAAGAGAACAAAAGTTACTAGGAAACTTTTAGATTTATGAATAACAACAGAAAACAACGTCCTAAATTCAGTTTATTATCTCTGTATATTGTAGTAATCCATTCACGTAATGCAAGCCTGTAAAGCAAGTATGGCAGAAGATGACGCGGGTAAAGCAGACATGCAACAGTCTTAATCAGCATTACACAATAAATCAGGATTTATCTCCTGTTTCTTTGTCTTGTGCTCTGCAACTCTGCCAAGACATTACACCCTAAAAAAATTTCCGTTAAGATAGAAGTCGAAACCAAAGGGAAACAAGGTTCAGAGGTATTTGGAGCTTTTATTCGCAGATGTGATAGCCTTATGTTTCAGTGCATTTGTTCCTTTGATAGAATATATGCGCTCAAAGAGGGCGCTTTCAGATACATATAACATACATTTCCATTTTTTAATAACTTTTTCAGAATGTTCAGAAAATGTTGGTCTGGCTTTTTATGGATTCTTCTGAAAGAAGATAGTAAAACATTCAAGAATTTGGCACGAGGTATTCCAAGTGTCCACACATTCTGCTCGACATATGTAATAAGAACACCATCTTTCCTATCTTTAAACTCTGGAGGGAGACATAGGCTCCACAAAACACCGGAGAACATCCTGACTAGTTTGGATTAGAGGTTTCAGTCCTAGTTTGCCTCTTAGATTCATCATGACCAGTACAAAAATATGCAACTCATTACATAAGCTGACCTTCCACATCTAGATAGCACCGCTGATATCCTTCAGGAGTTATTTAAACCTGCGCAGAAGTTATTTAAATGGTGTTTACCCCTGGCCTCTCTCCTTCAGGCTTGGACTGGTCTTTAGGTGCAGCCTTAAAAGGGGACGGGAAGTGGCGCCTGTTCCTGTGGACACATGTGCAAGGGTGAGATGGCTGAAGGCTCCACATTGTGAAGGTGCATCCGCTACTGGACTCATTGACATCTCCACGGGATGACGGTGATGTTCAGCCTGACAGCATGTGAAAAAAACAGATGGTAATGTCCCTGTCTCCCTCACCAGACACACTGCAGCACTGGTCCCAGTGCAATCTCACACATCTCAAAGCCTATGGTTGACACAATCTATATAAGAAACGGCAAGGTTCTCTCTCACCTCATGGAGAGGTTCCAGAACAATTTGATGGGGTAAAAAATCCTTCTTTTAAAATATGGAGGCCTGGAGTTAGTACAGCATGATAATATATTAAAGCCTACTTTCTATGTAAGAAGCTAATATCCATGAAAGACCCAATACATCTCCGTGTAACTGTATATCCCCATTTTGATAGAGAATGAAGGAGAGTACAAGAAAGGTCCCAGGTATCCAGCCCAAAGGATGCACAGTAAATACATCACTAGTTTCACACTCCACTTGAGATCTTTGAGTTGCCCTGAATACAGGATTAACACTAGGAACTGCCTTCTCTTTTTAACATATATATATATACACAATAAAAAATGACAGCATTGTCCTAAAGAATTAGCTAATACTTTTAATAAATTTCCACTGAATTCCATCACTGCCGGCGGACAGAAAATGTTAAGATTAACATAAGGCACACCTGGAGATGGCCTAGTCCACCCACTTGGTCAAAGCAGGATCAGCTACAGTAGGTTGCTCAGGACCATGGCTAGTCAGGTTCTAAATAGATTCAAGGATGGAGATGCTGCCATGTCAGAAAAAAAGAAAAAAGAAAAAAAAAAGCTTTTCCTAACATTTAAACAGAAATTTCTGTGTTTCAATTTGGGCCCATTGCCTCTTATTCCATCATTAGGCACCACTGAAAAGAGCCTGGCTCTGATTTCTTTACTTTCCCCATCAGCTATTCATACACATAAATAAGATTCTCCCTGAGCCTTCTCGTAGGCTGAACAGTCCCAGCTCTCTCTGCTTCTCCTCATATGAGAGACACTCCAGTTCCCTCAGTCATCTTTGCTGCCCTTCTCTGGACTCAGTCCAGTATGTCTGTGTCTTCCTCGTACAGGGCATCCCAAAAATTGTCCACCATTTTGAAGAGATACTGAGTTGATGCCCTGCTGCCCCTAAAGGGAAGCTTCAAGCTTTGTGGAGCGCACACGTGTTAAACATCATTTAAAGGCAGAATAACTGGAATAGAAGATATATCTGGAGAAGCAGAAATTCAGGGGCACTTGCGAACGTACCTCCTTGTTCTTGCAACACACTCCTGAAACACATGATTATTTTTGGCCAGTTTTGTTGACTTAAATCACTCCTTGCTCTTCATTTATTTATTCTCATGTTTTGAAATAATGAAGTTGGACTTCCCTCCTTTTACCCCCCACGGGTGTTGTCCTGGAGGCTGTTATTGCTATGGAGGATTGCGGATTTTTAATTGAAATGTACATTCCACCACCATATATTGGTGTAGTGGCTTTGCCCTCAGCTGCTGCAGAACCATAGTTTGAAAGTACAAAATCAAGTTTGAAAGGAACAGTGAATCTTGGCTTTATTATTGAATAAATCTTGGCTATTTTGCAGTGTTGGTCTGAATTAATTTTTCTCTTTAATGCTTAAGTTTCTGGAGTATATTTAGCTTTTTATTTCTCATTAAATGTTATTTGAACTGCAAGCATTTCTGCCAAAACTTAAGAGGTGAGCTTGTGGACCAGACATGTACTTTCTCTATCCATGATATACGTTATGAAAGATTATAAACTCTCCAGTATAACCTCAAAATGTTCTGTGCTTAAGTACCTTGCTTGATGAAATCTTGGCCACAGTTTCAATTAAAAAAAAATTAATAACATCAGTTGAGCTTTTCTCCCACAAGAAACATAAAGAAATACTCAGATTAGTGTGTTTTGCTTCCTCCCCTCCATATTTCTCTTTAAATCTAGTTTGAATATTTTTGCAACAGGTAGATAATTTTCCAGTCTAATAATGAGAGAGTCCACTTTTAGAGTTTAAGTTTCACGAAAGGAAGAAATGGATCTCACACAAACTGTGTTTGAAGTTTTCTGCTATCGCAAGAGTTGACTCCATTTTATCTCAGTATCTTTGAAGGGCTATATTGCAGTTCTAGGTTCCTCACAACACCAATGCCGCCATAGCTTTTCCCCTTTCATCAATGCCTCTACTGAGTAGCTAAATGACAGAATCCACAATATCATTAAAATCATCAAAATAAACAAAACACATTGCCTCTTCCCTCCTAGATGACCAGTTCTCCATGAAACACAACCCTGCTGCTTTAATGCCCCTTCCCCAGCTGTGTGGTTCACTTCCAGTCCTCTACCACGCAGCATCTGACTGTCTTTCCCCTCAGCCTTTCCCAGTTTATTCAGTGTGGCCCCATAGTTATTAATACCAAACACTCACATCATCAGGACTAGAACGTTTTAACACTAAGCACAGAGACACGGTCGGTTTTCCACTCTAGATTAATGCTTTGTTGTCAGTAAAACAGCACAGCATCCTGCTGTCCAGTCATCTCTTCCAGAATTTTTTCCATTCTCCTCAAGGGAGAACAGGACAAGTGGAAGGCTTCTCATCAGCTTGCTCAATTGTCTTGAGTGTGGAGATCAGGAGCCTCTATCGGAAGCATAATCTGAGCACAATCTAACAACTCATGGCTCCTTTGCACAATACCATATTCAAAATGGCAAATTCACACCCTCCTCCTGCCTTTCTTGTTTGTTACTCGCAGGGACCGACCTCTAAGTCTTCCCACTATATAATCCAGGGACCAAGCACCTAGTCATATGATCCTCAGAAACAATAAATATACAATTCAAAGTTCATCTACTTGGTGATCCCTCTGCCTTGCTGAGCACACACTACACATTTCAACCTGATAAAATGTCAGGTCATATAGCCAGAAACAAAACTGAACTGACGGAAATTGTTCTGTCCTTGTAATTGGTACTTAGAGGTCGCTGTGAATAATAATTTGCAGGACAGTTTGCTGGAAAAAATCTGATAGTTAATGTGATCTGTTGCTAAATCAACATTAGTTGCGCGAAGGTATAGAGGAAAACAATGCAACTGCATCCTTGATTGTGGTGGAAGACCTGTTGTACAGATACACTTGGTGCTCATGACACTTTGGAAGGATGTTGAAAAACTGGTAAGAATTCAGAGTCACTTGAATGAATTAAAAAAAAATGGAAAATATGCCTTGAAGTGAGAGACTCCTGGTGCTCGATCTATTAGCTTAATGAAGAAAAGGTTAAAGGATAATTTATTAGTCTATAAGTGTCTATTATCAAAGGGAAAGAAAATTGATAATTAATGACTCTTCAATCTAGCTGACAAAGGCTTAACAAGATTCTATGGCTTGAAGTTCAAATTAGACAAATTAAGGTCCAGAATATGGGGCACTTCCTACTTTTTTTCTTTACAGGGAAGACAACCGATTAAAGGTTGCAATAGATGCTCCATCACTGGAAACTTTTAAATCAAAGTCATGTCAACAAAGTCATAAAAAGAGTCTGGAAACAAGTCACAACTGTTGGACTTCAAGAAAGCTTTTGGGGAAGTTGCTTGAGTGATGTTACACAGGCCATTAGCTCGCAAAGGTCCCTTCTATTCGTAAAATCCTCGTAATTGTTCTACCGTATCAGAGCTACGTAGACCACATTTTTTCTTCTCTGAACATATCTTCCTGTATTGGAGCGTAATAAATTTTTCAAGACCTCTTTCACCACCAGCCAAAAGAAGAGTGGAGGAACAAAGACGAGGAGCTGTATTTCCCAAAACAGCAACACGAGTGAAAGAGCGTGATACAAATCACTGGAGTTGCAAAACATTTTTATTGAATAGTTACAAAGCAGAATAAATTAGAAGGCAAAGTTTGGGCTCTTCTTTAGAATAAGTAGTTGTTAAAACCCTTCCGACACTAGATTACAGTCTCTGCTTGGGCTTAAGAGTTAAATAGTCATTACAACTCCCTACAGCCTACCTCTCTAAGGAAAGCACATTCTCTGGGCACTGCAGTCTTTGACAATGGGATTAAGTATTACTGGCAGACAATACCACTAAAAATGTTAGCTGCATCAACCTCGATGATGAATGAAAGAGCTATTCGTCTGCAGTGCCTCTTTTAACGGGGACAAAAAAAAAGGCCTTATGCTCCTCGATAGGGAAAAAAAATACCTAGAAGGCAATATAACCCATCTAGATACAAAATGTACATGAAAAATGGTTGCAAGAAGATTATTTACATTCTTTAGTCATTAGGGATAAAAAGGATGCTTACTGACCCATCTTTCGAAACAACAAATTGAAAATCCTCTGTGATAAAATCACGCTGCATTGTGAATTCCAGTTCTGTCAGACGCCCCAGAAAAATGGCGTTCACTTAGCATATCTATCTACTCGGTGACTGAATTGTGGTCTTTGCAATTTAGATACTCAGCCTCTCTTTCAACTCCACACGTCTATTACATTTGCTACAAATCGTATTAAGCAAGCGTGTACTCAGGAAGAGTGGAACCGCAGCCTGGAGAGTGGGGCAGGCCCAGGAGATTGTGTTTCTCTACCCAAACATTTGGGATGAATGCTGGCCGAGCTGAACTTGGAAGCACTCAGCCTGGGGTTTGCTGCTGTTGAGTCTTGCTGCCGCTGCTGCAAGGGGCTCTGAAGTCAAGCTGGCCTCATTTACTCAACGTTACAGGAACACAGGAGTGGTGGAGAGGTTATTCCATCAACTCGGGCTGTGAAGTATAGAGTACATACGTGTCTTGGGTTTGGAGGGCTGCTCTGCCATAGCACTTTGGGAAAAGAGAACATGTTTTTTGGAAGGACTGTTACAGTTGAAATAACATAAAATCCCTCTATTTTTATGCAGAAGGATAAGAGCAGGGAGATCTGGGTATCTGCACGGGGACAACTTAAAAACTTCACTAAGAACAAGACTGAGACTATTTTATGCTGTTTATCCTGAATACCACAGAAAACACAGCCTATGTTATACACCATATTCTGTTAGGGACTCTGCCTGAAAATTCCTGCCCCTTGTTTTCCCTTTTACAGCACAAACAGACAATTAGTTTCTCAAACACCTTAAAAAGACAAACCCATGAATCAAATCTGTACATCTAGGAAGTACAGTTCTCCTGACCGATGCTTATGCTATTATGTCATGCTACCCAGCAACAACCTAATTGTAGATAATGTGAAGCAGATCAACTTCTGTAAGGAAAGGGAAAAAAAAAAAAAAGAAAAAGAAAAGGTTACCACACTCTGAAATCATCCTGAAGAATTCAGGAAGCTGTAACACAGAAGAACAAAATCAGCCTATACGTCGCCAACATTTACACAGACTCAGAGGATATGTGATGTTTAAGGCATATGTGCATATGTGCTACCAGATATCAGCTGACCAACCTATGGGAATGAATGAATACTGTGAAAAATATCAGTGCAAAGGACGGGGAAAGAAGAGGGTCATTACTGCAAGATGCTTGAAACATCAAGATGCAGCGAGCAGGACAGAGCTACTGATGAGAACACTCAGGGGATGCAGCATGAAGATCTCTGGACTGAGCGAAGTGTCGTGGTCAGGGAAGGATAATAAAAAGACTGGAACATACACCATCTGGTACAACAGAAGGGAGGATGGGAAACATCAACAGGGAGTTATATTTGCTAGGGAAAGCCAGACGGTGAAAGCATTGATTAAGATTATTTTGTTGATTAGGTGGGTACTCTTTGATTTATGTGCTGGTGAAGGAGGAACATTTAGTGTGCAAAGGCTGTTCCGCCCAGGCAGAGGCATTGGGATCGGACCTGCGGGCCTTTAGCGCTTGGAGCTGAAAAGAAGGGTCATGAAGAAGTGGGGCTCACTTGTGGGTTTGGGAGGTCACACATTCCAGTGTGAAGAGGAGGAGCCGTGAGCATTTGTGACAGTGACGTGATTCACTTCTTCCCAAAGCAGGGAAGTGGCACGTGGAGGGAGACCATCGCATGAGGGGAGGGAGCTGCAACAAGACAAATCATTTGGAAAATAACTGGTCGAGCAAAATACATATTTATATATATACATATATATTTATACATATATCTGTATATACACATATGTATTCATATCCATCCAGGGACAAATCAACAAATGATGTAAAGCTGTTGAGCTACATTGACACCAAATGACACAAACTTCCTTTGCCCAGAGACCTGTTCCTGGGACAGAAAGGGTTAGAAATGGAAGACAGGATATAAATCAGTGACTCAGATTAGAGTCCCTCCCAGCCTCAAAAGTCCTCAATGACAAAGCACAGCAGGGGCAGCACATAGGGTATGTGATAATATAGCTAATGGGATAAATTTAGTACCCACCTAAGTGAACGGTGGCACCCCATGTATAGGAAGCTAAGAAATAAGTCAAGGATTTAAGGGAGAGGGCTTGCACAGCACAGTGTTATTGGGATCGATCGATCAGTGGGTAAGATGGTAACAACGTGAAACAGCAGCAATGCAGAGCCAGTGAATCAGCAGAGGGAAAAGGGCAGTAGGTGAGCAGCACCAGAGAAAAACAGTTGGGTTGCCTGGAATAAGTCACTGAGAGTGTGTTTGCAACACTGACTCGAGAGGAATGAGCAGTACAGTGGGGTTTGCAAAACCCCAGTGGCACAGCACCGCTCATTGCCCTCACTCTGAAACTATGGAAAAAAACCTGGAATGTCTGAATGCCAGCAAACCCTGGAGAAAAAGCAAACAAGCGTTTACTTGTTGTTTCAGTAAAAAGAAAAACAAACAAACCAACCACTCTTCATGTTAAGCTTAGAGGATTTTTCCCTCCCTCAAGACATAGGACGTGTTTTACACTACACCAGAAACACCATTTAAGGAAAACCCTGTTTTCCTGCAGGTAAGGTGGCACAAAGTGAAAAATGGCAGATTCCTGCAGATTTATCTACCAATAAACACACACACATTCCTTCACAGCTCACAAATCTCATCAGCAAATGTTGACCAGCCTCCAGTTACTCTAGATAAGCTGGATCCAGGTTAAGTCAGACACAGGTAGGTTAAACAGAGTGCAAAAGGGAGGCAGATCCACTAATGCAACAGCATGGACAGGTATAAATTCACTTCCCATTCCCTCTGAACTATCTGAATGGGAACAGCCCTAAATATTACAAGTATTACATTTCACTATTCAATAAAGTTGTGCTGAATAGAATTATCACCTTGAAATTACAGGGTAAAACTCCCTATACAAAAACAGATTAAAGACAAATTAGACTGTGGGCCAGGTCACTATGATTGTTAATTAGTGATAATGGAAATACAATTAGCATAATGAGTTCCAATTACTGTATATGGAGAAATATGAGCATACTGCTTTCATAAATCTTGGTTCCAAGAAAAATAAAATGCATCTGGTTTAACAAAGCATGCCTTTCTCCTGTGCAAAGAGCTTCCTGGTAAATATCTTTTTATGAAGCTAAACATTTCTTTTGATGGGTTGTGATTTGGAAAAAAAAGAAAGAAAGTGGCAGAATGGATTTACCCTGTCTGATAGCTTAACAGTTTTGTATTGGCTTGGCTTCTGTTTTAAGCTTCCTAGAAAATCTTACCATCTGTTTCTGCAATGCTGGGTTAAACAACAAAAGACAAAATCATAGGCCATTACATCAAATGCACTTATTGTCTTTGAAATATCTAAAGTCTTCCCCTTCTCTTTTTCTCCTTCTGATAAGCTGTGAAATTGGAAAGCCAATTACATTCAGATATTTACACTATTCATAATGGCTTTTCAAATGTCGTGCAAAAACTAGTTGATGAAAGACAACAGCTTTACGAATAGCAACAGCAGCATGTCCAATGGTTAGTTACTTCATGAAGAATTCCTTCATTTATTTCCATAACAATTTGCCACCTTTGCCAGAATAGGCACAATCAGGCTGGATTTAGCATATCACTCATTAGTCAGTTTAAAAAGTGCGGATTAAAATGATGAACTTCCAGATGCTATGGATTGGAGCCGCTAATGGAAATAGAGTCTTGGTAAAGCCCTACAGACCTGCAAGCTTGACTCCCTGCCCCTGCTCAAACAAGGTGGTGTTAACTATACTGTTAGACAGCCAATTATGAAGGTACCCACTGTTTCCACGTGTTAAAGTGGATTCTAGGGTAATACAGGCAGGGATTCAAGAAACAGGAAATGTCCAGTGGCATGTGAGAACTAGACATAGTGGCATTAGGTCCCCTCTCTCGAACAGATCCTCCAGCTTTATTATTAGAGGGGAAGCAGCCAAAAAGCTGTGCAAGACCCAGCATCTCAGATAGATAAAGCGGATAGGACATGAATTGCCCAGCTAGTCACTCCGAACCTCTAAGATCTTGGGGAGCATTCATTAAGAAAAGAGGATAAGAGGAACGGGGGGTGGAAGGAAAAAGGTCTTTGCATCTGCAAAGCGGCAGACAAAGCAGACTGCTCACATTTTCATTATGTCAACAACGTGACCATTACATGTAGGTGTAGATCAACTCTCTTCCCTCACAACAGCCGTGATAATTTGCAGCTACAGTGCAGACCAACTGAAAACATACCCATATTGACAGTCTCACGTGAAAGCAGCCCACTAGCATATAACTTCAGCACAGTCTCAATTCCTTAAAGGCAAATGAAACAAGCACTTTGGCACAGCACACAAGGAAGAAGAGACAGCAGGTAAGGACCTGCCCTGGACACTCACAGAGACCATCTCAGCTCTGCAGAGCATGAGGACTATCCTGGTGATGGGATCACTACCTCACTCTTTTGCTTCACAGATTGGGTAAGCTCCGCACACACAGCTCTGAGTGAACTTTTCTGATTTTATCCCTCTCAAACACTTCAGAATGCCATGCAGCCTGGCCCTCAGCTTCCCAAGGATACTGATGGTTCATATGAAAGTCATCACCACAGCATTTTTGTGCTTTCAGGCTGCTATTTTAAAGTCCTAGGAAAGTACATGGAGCAAGTGAGTTAAAAGAACAGGCTGACAGCTAAAGGAAGTTGCCTCTGGAAGAAATAATGAGTGAACACGTCACTAAAGATTGTATCTTGACAAATATGCACACGAAGGTTGAATTCAGTGTGTACAGGCAATAACGATTCTTACATTACCTCACTTTGCAACCTTAGCAAAGGCCTTTAAGGGTTGCTGCATGCTTGGTTATATTCATCTGTGAAATGAAGATATCTCAAACAAGATCATTCTGATAGGCACAGTATCTAAGCACAATAAGAGGCATTCTCAGTGATAACAAAGCTTACAAGATAAGTGCATGAGTCAGACCGAGGGAGAAAGAGAGACAAAAAAAGGCCTTTCCTCTGAACACACACAGGGGCCGGTACATTACCTGACCATGAGCGTCGCCCACCGGCACGCAACACGAGTAAGGCAATTAAAAAAGCTTTCTTGAGAGTATCTAAATGCGATTTTGTTGATTAGAGGAAACCCTGTTCTGCACCTTTTCCTGACAGCAGTAACCCTGTGGCGGAAGGGAAAGGTTCGGCGGGGACACCTGACCCTGTGCCAGCTGGAGTTGTCGGGCGGACGCCCACAGAGCCCATGCATGCCCATGCGACCCCGATGCATCTCCACGTTATTGCGAATTTGCGGCATCATCCCTCAGAACGCAGGCAAGTATTTCCACAAATGAATGATCTCAATCAGAAAACCAGTCCTGTGGCAAGGGATACATATGGCCATCACTCCCAAGAACAGCTGTCAAGCACTAGCTCTGCCCACTTCCCACTGTGTAACGTCCGCGGTTGCTCAGTCAAGCGAATGACCTTATAAGCCCACACAGGTCCGACCTGAACTGAAAATGATGAGAAAAAAACTTGTTTTCCTTAAGACTTCGCAGTCTAACTGGGAAAAATAATAACACTTGGATGGCAAGTGAGGCTAAACTGCTTTTGTTACAGTTCTTTTGAGTATAAAATCTCTCTACACGGAAATAAAAAAGCTCATTGGAAAGATGAGTGCTAGACCCCCACCCTCTCTATCCAAAGCATGCTGTTCAATTTAGCATGTGCTTCACTGAATAAATAACACTCCCAGCCATGATGCTCTCCCTCCAATATGCTTAAGTATTGATAGATTGCATCGCTCCATACTAAGCCTGTCTGGAACTTGTGACATTTGCCCAGCGACTTGGTAAATGAACTTGGAATATTTGACCCACGCAGCCACGATAATGCCTTATTTAGGCTCAATGGACAAGATCTTTTGTTGTACCCAAAAACCCTGACAGATACAGCTAACCTTTTCAGCCAGCTCCCCTGGGTGTTCAGCTATGAGGGAAGCGACACTCCATGACGATGACTGAATCTCACGTCTCTTCTGCATATCCACGTATAACTATATACTCTGTGGGAATCTGGGATACAGGCAAGGACCTTCTCCCAGGTTGCTTTCTGATTTATATAGAACTGCCACAGAGTGACTGATACAAGTGAAAGAAATCTGTTTAGGACTTAGACAAACTTGACAGACATTCAAAGTAAGCCAGATTTGGTTGTTTCACGTTGTACCTTTTCCTGTGCTGTATCTCTAAGATGTGAGTAGCTAACACGGCCACGGGGGCAGTGGGAGGAATAAGTGGGAGCAGGGTTTGGACATGGTCTTCTACCCCTAACCTGAGATTCTCTGCTCCAGCAATGCATTTTTCACTCTGCTTTGATCTTGGCTGACATTTTTAACTTAGTAACATTCTCCAAGACAATCTCAAGGCTGTAAAATTACATTACTGAATGCAAGAAATACCTCTTAGCAACAGTCCTGTTTTGGTCTTTTGAGATATATTTCTGTATCTTAACCGCGCTACTGTGATGTTATTTCTCAAGTTTAAATGGAAGCCAAGACATTGATGACTTGCCCTATCTTACCAACTACCTGAAAGCAGAGAGTTTGCTGGAAAAATATTTAAAATATACTCACTAAACACTTGAGGAATGTGCTACACTGATAAGGGCTGTCCAGTTAGTATCAGTAAGACAGGTGCAGAAAAATTCTGAATCAAGTCTTCAGGACTTTCACGGTTTTCCAGTAACTCTAATATTTTTCTCTCTCCCACAGATAAACAAGCATAATCCTCCCAAACCTATCATGACCCAAGCAAAAAATCAGAAACAACCCATCTTGTTGGTACCAGGAATGATTCAAGTGCTATAGATATTAGTTATCATTGCCAATAAGTCGGTTGGTGTCTTAAAATATCTCAACTGAAGCGCAAGTGGACTTATACATCCTGTAGTTACATGGAAGATAATGTCAGAGGAAAAAGTATTTTCATATTTTACTAGTTTAACTTACTTCGTCCTGGTTCCCCATGAATTAGAAATCCACTGAGTAGAAGAATATCTCCCAAAATGAAACAGGGAGTATGATTCGTTCATCTTCCTATTCTTTCAAATGCTATTTCTTGTAAAAACCTCAAAAACTCTTCACATAGGCTGGTTCAGCACTGGTTTTGAGACCAGTATGATGCTACTACTGCAGCACGTATGTGTACATAGGTGTGCGGTCTGTTGCGAAGTTCCCCTATGAATTATCTGCCCACACAAAGGACCGTAGAGAAGATATTCTTGAGAGGTGGTGGCCTTGAATGCAGCCCCACAAAACTGCCCACAGGTATCACAAGGATGCTGCCATCAACAAATTCGCCAATGCAAAGTAACCTCTTACAAAGTCTTAGCTACAAAATAAAGCTTCCCTTTCTCCTGTCTCTCCACCCTTTTCAAGCTTTGTTCTCTCTCTTCTTTTCTAAGAAGGGGACAGAAACTGCAGGAAAAATCAGCTGCACCAGTAAGAGTAACGACATATCTACTCTGTACCCAGAGCAAGCTCCCCTTGGGGTGAGGCCAGCACTGCTTTCCATAGGGAAATGTAATTCTCCAAGCATCAGAATCCTACCCCATCACTCCTAGGTTTAGCTGCAGCCTTTTTCTTTTTTCTTTTTCATAACAGAGCATATTTTTTACATCACAACTATTGTTTATGTCCGTAGAACAGCCTCTTTATGTTTTATTTTTCTGATGCTGCGGATGTACATCAAATACCATAATGAAAGAAGCCATCCATGAGGTGCACTGCACCATAGATAGATTATGTAAATATTTCTAATGATCCACCAAGCAAATAACAAATTTAAGAGAAATATAATTATCTTTAAATCCAACGCATTGTAAATGTTTGCTTTTAATCCTTTATATAACCTTATTAAAAATTTCAAGACGGATACATTCTCCCAGTGAATCTGACAAACATCTGGTTTCCAACAGAGTCATGTGATGAAATTCCATCCAGAATCACATTTGCTCTTCAGTATGTTTTCTCCCACTATCGTTCGTAACACAGAACCTGTGTTTTGTCTGGGATGTAAGACAGTACAATGATATGTTTTTATTAGGAATAATGCACAGTTCTCTCCCTTACAGAATTTAAATCTGCTATCTACGGGCAGGTATAGTCAAATATATTGATAGTCTCCCTTGTGGGTTCTGCTGACACTTGGGTTTAATCGTAGTGAACTTTGAATTCCTATCTTAAGGTCAGTTATTAACTATTGATGGATTCTCCTTTTCTCCATTTAATGCTAAAGTATTCATACTAACCAAGATAGATGGGAATGCTCAAGAAATTTTTCAAAGCCATCGCTGTGCAAGATACCCTTATACTCTTCCTACGTGACAAACGTAGCGCCCTTTTCTAAAGGTGGTGATCACTCACGTTCGGCTTAAAAAAGAAAACACAACACTACAGTGCGCAACTGACCCCTCGCCACTTTTTCTTCCTCACGGCACTACAATATCTTCCTAGAAACAAAAGGTCCCATACGCTGCTGTTAGGAGAAAAGAAAATAAAAATTTCCTCAGGCACAACCTTGGATACCAACCTTGAAACCAAATGGGGTCAGAATGCAAAGGAGCAACCACGGCACCGCACAACACCCAGCCGAGCTGACAAACAACTCTGCTCCTCTGGGCTTCCCAGAAGGAAAACGAGTGCCCCTCAGAGATTTATAAACACATACATAATAGATGGGAGGCTGAAGTTTAAACTGTTATGAAGCATTCTCTACTCCGCTTCCGAAGTCCTCTGTGATTTAAAGAGCTGACATTTACTGTGTGCAGGCCTATTATTCAGAATGACTGTTTGTGTATAGACAATATTTTAAAATGCCTTGCTGTAGATGAAAAATTCTTATTAAGTCAGAAAAACAGTTTAAGTAGGTAACACTCTCCCAGTTTAGACTGCTATAAGTCTCGCTGGCCCGCTGCAGGGAAGGTGCAGGGGCAGGCGTGCCTGTCAATGCCGTCCGCCGCATTAGTTAGAACATGGACCTGGCACCATTGGTGATCGGCCAACACACGTGGCACCAGCCACGGCTGCGGCCACCTTCTCATCAAGCGATGAACACGGAGAGGTTCAGTGCCACTGTTACACACTTCACAGAATCACGGGATGGTTGGGGTTGGAAGGGACCTCTGGAGATCATCCAGTCCAACCCACCTGCTAAAGCAGGTTCACCAGAGCAGATCACACAGGAATGTGTCCAGGTGGGTTTGAATGTCTCCAGAGAAGGAGACTCCACAGCCTCTCTGAGCAGCCTGTTCCAGGGCTCTGGCACCTCACGGTAAAGAAGTTTCTCCTCACTTAAACCTTCCTCTATCACATCAGCTTTGACAAACGCTGGAGCCAGCGATACAACTCATGCTGATGTCCTCCATGGTCCTCAAAAGCGTTCAGGTGACCAACACTTGGCACCAGCCAAGCCTGAGACTGTCCAGCCTGGACATAGCCTTTTTCTCTCACCACGTTGGAAGGTGAGATCTGCACCCAACCTTCTCCAACCTGCTGCCTTATTGCCACAGGCCCAGTAACAAGCAAGCGGGACATATTTTTGACCCAAAATACACCAGGAACCACAAGACGTTCCTCCAGCAAAACAAATGATGAACCAGAACTAAAGCATATGCAGAGTGTTTTGATTTTACATTGTTATAATAGAAAAACACTTCTAGAAGACTTAATATCTTGTCTTTGAACAACATACTAGCAGATCCCAATGGACCTTTCAAAAGCACATGCACACGGTTGTGCTTTTCTTCAGCCAGTTCATCACTTGCACACCATCCAGACCTGAAAGTACTATCTTTTATTTTGTATACATATTTTGCAGGTATTTTTTGCAACAGAGAAATTCTCAGATAACTGAGGAACAACAGAAACAGTGATATCTGAATGTACCACCACTGACAAGACTGACATGTAAAACATTTTACACAAAAGACCCCATTGCACATTATTTTACTGCCATCATATTAGATAATAATGCCCGGTTCAGAGAGCATTTCATATGTAATATATGGGCCTGGCTAAGTACAGCTAGGCTCAGATTTTTCAGGCTGATATATATTGATCTGGTAGAGAAAATCATTCTTCTTGAAGTCTGTGGGCTAAAATATACACTTTAATCTTGATGCCTTCTGTGAGATGTAAGTATATACTCGAACAAGGGACTGTGAGCCCAAACTTTATGTTCAGACTTCCATGACATGATTTTTAGAGGCAGAAAGTACTGCCATTGTCCATTGACATCAACTGAAAGAAAAACTACCCCACTCCTGGAAAACCAGCGCACGAGGGTACAAAATGGACACAGTGAACATGGACCCAAAATTTGGAAGCAGAAGAGTCTGGTTTTGAACCAGCATTTGGCAGCAAGAGCGATACAAACATGAAACGAGTACACTAAAGTATGTGCATGCTTTACAAATAGCAGCTCCACCACCTCAGTCATCAACCCATCATCCACCCCTTGCACGTCTTGGTCCAACCCTCCCACCAGACCCTTGGCCAAGTCCCTGCCAAGGACCAGGAATTTTCATCAATCAAGGATGCTCCCAACAGGCAGTCTCCATGCAACCATCTTAATTCTGAAGGCAAAAGTGTATAACAATGTGGAAGTGGGCAGATCTGTGTCTGAGAGCCTCAGTGTCACATATACATATATATATATGTATATATGTATATATAAATACTTCGCTGAAGAAGTTCGTATGCCTTGGACACAACAGGAAGACCTATGGGAAAAGCAACATTATAATAAATGGGCTTCTAGCAACCAGTTTAATCCTCTCTCTTCTTGAATTTCTTGTACTGCAGAACAAAAGTCTAAATGAAAACCCCAAGCTATCATTTCATAAAGCAACCACAGAAAAATTCTTAACAATTAAAACAGGAAAAAAAATTACAGCCAAACTCTGACTCCTAATATACTTTTCTGTGAATGGGTTGAAACGACTAATCATCAGCAGCTGATCAAGAAGCAATTTAATCTTAGAGCTAAGGCCTGTGAAAAATCAGCAAAGACAAAAAGTAAAGAAAAGCAGACAAATGTTACAAGATTTATCCTTCTCTCCGAGAATTTTAAATTAGAAATGGAAAAATATTTGCTTTCTCCCCTTTATAAATCACACACTTTGATATGCACTATTTTTAAATACTGTCTATGAAATATTAGTACTTCAAAACAGATTTAGTGCTTTTTAGGGGTTTCTACTGAATAGATAATTTATGAGAACTTTTGGCTTCTTTAGTTTTATTGGAAGTGTGGAATATAATACCATTTGTGCATCAAGAAACAGTGCATTACCCAAGCGTTGGCAGCCATTTCTATAAAACACATAGCTCTTAATCATCTGGTTCAGGCATTTTTTCTATTTGCAAAGACTGAATCTTTTTTTTTTTATTCCCCAGTTAAGTCAGTTTCATTTAAAGCTTAATACTGCACATGCAATTTGGACTTATTGATCTCTTTGAAGGCTTTTTTTTTGGAAAAGGAAGAAGAATGCACATCGTGCACAGTCCTTCAAGCAAAGATCCTCTGTAAAAACAGAAGAGTTGGTTTTCATTAAAACTCAGGATGATGAAGGATAGGAAGCAAGCAAGAACCTTTTCGTTGCTGCATTTGCCACATACGAGGTGCAAGCTGCTGTACAAAAGAAAAAAACCCAAACCTAATATTCTCTTAGCTTTTCCTAGGATCTAGGGTACATATAAAGGTCCATTGAAGCCAATGGAAATAGTGCTTGTCAGTCCAGGGGAAGGAGGGTCAGGCCTCAGCATTTTGCAGGTCGAAGTGATTAGCAAAGCTCCTAATTACTTCATTGGGACATGGATTTAGCCCTAGCAGGAAACACAGCCATAAAATCATAAATTCAATAAGATGAAATTCCAAGTGAGTATATTTGGTAGGAGGAGGTGAGGATTGGAAACGTGCAGAGAAAAAAAAGCCCGAAACCAGCTGTCTACAGCTGTTAAAAAAATGAGCCAGTGTCATGTTGGTAACCCTTTAAAATAATGGCCTACGCATTATTAATTCCTTCGATATTTAATGTAATAACATTAATCACGATGAACTCATTTGGTATTAAAGTGAATGTCAGACGTACCTCTTCACATACATACACCTAATTTTGGGATTAGTCCTTCACTAAGTAATTCTTTTTGTATCCATCAGAAAGTGCTGAGGATAGTTGTTTCGTGACTTTGGCGCAGCTGATCACAAGAACCACTTACATACAACCCTGCTTTGTGTTTCCACACACGGTTGAGAGCATCTCTAAGTGTCTGTTCTTCTGGGGTGAGCAAGCGCAGCTCCTAAAGGCTGGAGGCAGAGCGTGGAAGTGAAGCCACTGGTAGAGGTTGCATCAAACCACAGGATGTCTTTGCTGCCATTTTCTTCGCCCTACAAGTGCCGGTGACTGTTCTGAGCTTGTTGATGTGAGCTGACATCATAAATATCGAAGGTGACTGACAGTAACTGAGGATCTGGACTACTAACAGGTTCTCTTGGCCAAGAGTGACCACCGTCACTGCAGCTTAGTGCTTCGTAATAATCAGGAAAAGAAAATCTGAAGGTGTCATCCAGATGATGCTTCCAGAGAAGGTGCTTTCTACTGGCAGTGCCCAAAGCATTAGATTCATGCTTACTTTTCTAGTAGACATAGAATAAGAGAATGCTATCAAATAACAGAGTGTGGAAGAGATGGCCATCCTATGGAAGCTAACCATGGCAAAAATGATGTACCTAAAATCCCTGTACTCAAGGAAATGTCAAGACACCTTCGTTATTTCTAATTACCATAGGTTTTCAACTGCATTGAAATTTCTAGTGGTTTATACCAGCAGAATTCATACAAATGTCTCATTACAGACACTCCAAATAAACACATCCATTTACTGTCTCTCTCTCTCGTTTCTGAATAGCTTGGCATGCTGTTAGTTAAAATTCATTCTTTTAAAGCACAATATCCATTTAGCTTCTATCCTCTGAACTTTATTCATTCATTATTAACACTGAAAGCCAAAGTGCACAAGAGAAGTTCAGTCCTATCGGCGTTTCGGATGAAAGTAATGTCTCGGTATATTAGAGGTACACAGCACTATCATACAGAAAATGCTGCCCAGTCCTTCAACAAAGCAGCCGTATCCCGGTGCCTAATAGGATCACTTACTTCAAATGTGACACCACCTTCTTTGAAATATTTGTTTAGATTTCATAAACATAGGAAGGTTCTCAAACTCAAACAAAACCTCCAGCCTCCAGCCCAAGCTCTGATTCTAAAGAGCTTTCTGTTCAATAAATCAGAGCCTGAATCCAGGATTTTTTTTTTTTTCCTCTGGCTTGCTTTTTTTTTTGGATAAAAATAAATGTCATCTGGTTTTGACTGCAGATAATGAATCATATTAAGAATTTTAAAAGCACTATTCTCTTTTTTTTGAGACCTAATTTCAGACCTATTAACACTTTAATATGAAACAGAAGCCCATCATTTCATTAGAAAAAGAATAAGGCCCCTCTTGTACCATATGTTGTTTCTTCCTTTATAAAAAAAAACCTTTTGAAATCCTAGATTGGGCAGCATAAGAGCAGAATGTAGTTCTGGCACAAAGACAACGTATAGGTGAGCAGATCTCCCATCAGGGAGATTAACTATTTCAAGCAAAATTACAGGTTTTTTGGCAAACCCTTCTTCACATTCCTTAGGATAATAAATGATCCAACTTGAAAAAAAATGAACTATTGCAACACAAAAAAAAAGATCCTATTGAGGGCAACACAAAACATGTGAAATGCTAACATGCCATCTCCACAAACTTGCCTGTGATTATATCAAGGACAAAAAGCTGCTTCTTACAAGTGCTTTTTGGCACGTTAGATATTTATTAAAGAAGGGCACAAAAATGATACCCGTCCCTTTTCAATATTTACCTTTAAAAAATGAGAATGCCTTTAAAACACACAGAACATGAATGCGAGAGCTGGTGTGATAGCAGAGAACCTTATTGCACATAATTAACAGACACATAATGTCTGGTTACTAGTAATTTCCTTCTAGCTGAGTAAGGAAATAATTTAATCATGTTGATCAAATGAATCCCATGAGCCCAGCGGAACATTATGCTTTTTTTTTCCCCTCTCTAAATCTGCATTAACTGATAAGCGTCTTCTTGGTGAAATCACGGAACCCAACCTTGTTTAGGTATCCTTAATAATACCTAAAATATGGGCATGATTTTACTAATTGGTTTAATCAAGCATTTCAGTAAAATCTTTTCTAGTGCCTGGTGCTGACTGCAAAGAAAAAAAGCAGGTAGAAGGAGGAAAGAAATAACGTAGTGTGTTCTTTATTTGTAATAGAAGCAAAATGTTTTGAAAACTGCACATTCCATGTTGCTCTGTCACAACAAGGAAAGTATTTCTGCAAAAAAAAAAGGAAAAAAATAAAATTAAGCCCCTTAAATACTTGAGTGTTAAGCAGCTAACTGTAAATTACCATTATCCTCCTCCTCTCACCCCCAAAATATCTTGAGGTGCAACTCAGAAATATGCAGATAGAGTTTTCTTCTTTCTTCCCCTAAACTATCATTTTATTTGATAATACATCATTTGCCTTGTCATTCCAGGGTTTCATAGTAAAACCTTTTGTGGGATTCTGCTATTGTTCTCTTTGAACTACTTAGAAAAAGCACTGAACCACCTTCTGTGCTATCTCAGGTAGTTTCCTGTAACGAGGTGATATAATTTAACACTTACCATAATACATTTTATCCATCTATTGTTTGCTAAATAATTCCTGCAATAACACTTTTATTCTTTCCATAATTCTTTAGGGTAATGCTGCAGGAATAATATTTTTACTGCAGTGATTGATGTCGGATTCTCCAGCATGAATAGACCCCACGAACACAGGTTATTGATAAGCATAAAAAAAAGCCGTATGAAAAGAATATCAGGGATCAAAGGGTTAATACCATTTTATGAGGTTGTAAAAATCTACCTCAAGAATCTTGTGTTAGCAATATTCTTTGTGTAAGATGTATGTTATTAAAACAAGTAGCAGCATCTGAATTAAAGTGACAGTATGATGGATGACTAGTGAAGTGGAATCAGAGTCGTTTGCAGCATTTTGGGCTAGATGTGGGAATTCTGCCTCAGAGGTAGGGCGCTTGGCAGACGCATTGATTCCGGGCTGACGCATGTTCATAAATATGCCCCTAGAGAGGTGTGGCCTAGCAGAATTTACAAAATTATGTTCATGAATTATTTAACATTTATTTATGGATGCTATATTTAAACAGCGTTTGCAAAGGCGAATGGACCGTAGCAATACATAGTGATCTTCAGATAATGCAAATTCTGCACCAGACGGAGACAGTTTGCATACTTCACGGAGAGGCGAAGCCTAGCAGAACTAGGGAAGAGATATGTCAGTGTTGGGGCTTTGCACACCATGCTCTGCTGCACCCCAGAGAGCCCGACAATTCTAGGAAATACCTGACAGGTTGGCAGCTACGACCTCTGCAACACAGATCTCCTCAGGCAGAGGTAGCACAGCGCTGTGGAGGTGACTCCTGTAATAAACAGACTCCAGAGCTGCTTCTGCAACCACCGTGCCCAAGAACCTGCTCACAGAAAGGCAGTGAAGTACAAGAGCTGCTGTTGACTTCTGTACAGTCCCACTGACCCTCATATCAGACCACTTGATACTACGACCACAACACCAGAGGGGCAAACTTAAGCACTTTAAGCACAAAGTGCAAAAGTCAGACTGTCCAGGAAAATAGCGGCTTCTTCCATTGTGCACATAGGTAACTCACAACCCTTTATTATGTGATCAAGTTCTCTCTCAATTAAAACCGCTGATTTTTCTCTGCTGGATACACACAAACTGCTCAACATCCTTGGAAAGCACACGATGAATCCACACTGCACACAGTGGAACAAAGCGATAGCAAAAATTAAAGATGAAATCCTATGAAATAAAACAGAATCTTAAGGTAAAGCGGTATATCTTGCTCTGGAAGGGATTACCCTTGAAGGGAAGGAAATTTTTCATTTAGCACTGCACTGCTACTTTACCCTCTACTTACGCTCTACTATAGTCTTCCATTGTGTCGTTTCTTGATCTTCATAAGACATAATTTTACATTTAATTTTCACCATAGGGGATATGAACAACACTGTCATGTGGAAACTCTGGGGTTTTTTTCCTTTCTTTTTAATCCTAAGTGGTTGGTTTACAATGCCAGATTCCTGCAGAGAACTAACAGAGGTACAAACGGTGCTTCTACAAGACCCACGAACTAGAGATGTACCAGGCTACAAATGGGCCCTCTTGTTCCAGAAAGAGCTATTTCTTAGGTGATGGTACGTATCAAAGATGAGTGCTGGTCCACATATAAGAGCAAGTGTCCTCTTCCCTCCACCTTTATCATCTCTTTGCTACCCCAGTGAGTAAATAGCCTCATAGCCTTTCATACCCCATCCACACAGCCCAGAAAGCTCTGGGCAGATGGAAGGGAAAGTTCTTTGTTGTCACAACCATTTGTGCTGATGCAGCTGTGCGGCTGACACAACGGTCTGGCTCCATGCAGCTGTAGGCACTTCAACCTTCCTCTAAGAGGACTGACTGGTGATGGGGTGATATGGAAAACTTTCTTCACTGGCATTTTCCTGAAATAAACTTCCTAGAAATACAGTTTTTCACTACTTAATTTATGAACTTCAGGCCTTAGGAAGGTCATCCTATCCATGGGATGCTCTGAAGATAGATTGTTCTTATCCAGTCATTCGACAAAAGCTCTTGGAGCCTGCAATTCCTTGACCTCCTGAGTCCTTAATGTTCCATACTGTTAGGATATGCTGGATTCCACTCTTCGAAAGTTTTTGCTGTTGTTGTTGGAACCATAAATTTACAAATGTTATTCTTGTCACCCCATTGTCTAACAATCTTATTTGCTGCAGTCTAATCCCACTGCTTTTTCTTCTAAGTCAAGGGGTCGCAGAGGGCAAATGATTCCCTTTCTCTCTGCAACCTCCTTTTATATAGTTGATGCCTGTGATGATGACCCCTCGGCCTTTTTTACTCTAAACAACCCTAAAACGCTCAGTCTGTCCTCGCAGGCCACATTTCGCAAAAAGCCGAGCAGTCTCCTTGCTCCTTTTGCAACTTCTCCCACTGGCGCACATTTTTCCTCCTTATTATCCCCCCAAAACAAGCACACCACCACAGCCAAAGTCTCACCAATGCTTCACAAAGAAGATGAATGCCCTTCATCTTTTTATATGCAATGCCATCTGCCTTGCCCTCAACATGCTTGGTTTTTCCCCCAAAGCAGGTTTGTGTTCAGCTACTGCTCTGCTAAAGTCCTCTCTGATCCTTTCTCGTAAAACAGGCATTTCCCGGCTTGTGTTTGTCAGAGGATTCATTTCCACCTACTCTCAGAGCTCGGCATTTGGTCTCACTGAAGCTGTTTCTCTTATTTGTCAAAATAATTTTGGATTCTAATCCCATCCAGCAACCTGCCTGCAGACCCTCCCAGCTTGGTGTCATTTGCAAATTTAATAAGTTTAATATCCATTTCATTATCAAAATCATTAATGCAAATGTGGAAAAGGTCCTAGACAGAACTTATTCAGTACATCCTTCCCTGTTGACAAGGAGCCACTGGTAGCTAGCCCAAGTAGCTGTTTTTCTAACCCACTCTGTGCCCACACAAGAGTGTTCTCCCCTAAACTAGATTGCTTATGGGAAGAGTTGACAACAATGTTTCTTAAACCTGTCTCTTAAATTTCAGGATAAAGGTTGAGCAAAAATTGGACTCACTGAGCTAATTGGCATCCAGCTCATCTTCTTCCAGAAGAAATGGAAGAGTAAGAGAAAACAACAAGAAAGCCACCATCACATGCAGCACAATTATACTTTCTAGTCTAGAAGAAATCCATGTGCTTCAAATCTATGATTTCAAGGTACAGCACAGATAGGCTGCCCTTCGAAACAAAACTACGTGTTTCTCTGAAGAAGGAGATTCCTTTCGTTCTCCTCACCATCACTAGCAGCACCTTTCACACATCCTCAGCGGAAGCAAAGAAAAGAAGCACAACTTACGGCTGCAGTTCTGGCGTCCCTCTCAAACACCGAGTCCCCTCCAAAGGCACAGATGTTATGTGGATCACAAACGAACAGCAACAAAACCATCATCAGAAGGCTGCCACGCTTCCTCTGCCTGCCCATAAGTGACCGCTTCTCAGTGGGAGGACACGGCCTCGCCTGGTTCATCTCCAAAGAGGACGAATGGCTTGACTGTCCACCCAAAAACCTTGCAAACCTCATGTGAAACTGGGAAACATTTATCCTCTTAAAGGAACACTTCAGACAACACTACTTGCTCTGCTGCATAAGAAACATGTGTTTCTATGGAGGATTACACCACGATTTTCTCCAATTACCTTACTTTGGGAATCGATTTATCAAATGCGAGCTACTTCCCCACCAGAGACCTTGGAAACGGTACAATTTTTCACTCTGTTCCATTAGGGCTTTATTTTAATATTGTATAACTTTACAGCTGCCAAAGGTGGTGTTAAAACAAAAACAAAATGAAGCAAACAGTGCTCTGCATTTCGCCTTCCTATGTCAACGCAAAGGACTCATTAGCCAGAATCTTGCTACTGGTACTAATTGTGCACTATCAAACGGCACTTTTGGCAGCAAGCACAATCTTAAAATTTGGGTTTAGGATTTAAGTTTTCAAATTTTGGTTAAAGCGCACTAATTTATCATTTCATTATTTTAAACAAGACAAACTGCTGGCTCTATTCTCTACTTCGATTTATTTAAGTCAGTACAATATTCCCTAGTTCTCTGATGATTCTGTTCTAACAGGCTGCTTCGTATCTCAACTTTTCCAAAGTTTAGGGACGTCTCGATGTGGCCAACCCCAGCTTGGATCACCATCCAGAAGTTATTAGAGGCAATCTATTTTGATTTTCCAGCATATTTTTCCTTTGCTGCATCCCCTCTTCATCTGGAAGCAACTCCTGTCTCTCTTCTAATTGATGAGGTGAACTGGTACGACTGAGCTTATGATTTCTGCTCTTTGCTTGAGTGGCAGAGAAGTAAATGGAAAAATTGTCTCTAAAGTTTAAATGAAGGATTTTGGCTTCCACAATAGTGAAATTACCAGGGCTCAGTGGATTTCTCTTAAGTGTTGCATGCCAAAGAAATAAGCCATGAATGATTGAGGTAGCAGGATTTTTGGTATCAGATAAATCATCACTTACTCAAGGTTCTCTGACTTTCCTTCCTTTGTACGGTTTGTATTTTTTCTTACCATCTTTACTTTACTGACAAGAAATGCCTCTGAACTGGGACATCCAGACCTGACTTGAAAGCAGCATTTCAAATACTTCTCCCTCTCTTTAAAACCTTAGACTTTTCGCAATGGTTGGAGCGCTTCTTTTGGTTTCCAAGTACTTAACCCATCAAGTGTGGTTTCTTTGATAGACTAGAAACGCTTCTCAAGGAATTCAGAGAAATTATCCTACTTTTTAAACATGGCATGCTTTACAAGTAAGTATTAAAACTTGAAACTTTGATTTTAAATTCTTTTTACAAGTTGTTGGTATGTTCCTGTTCAATTAACGTTTGTGCTTTTGAAGGAAGGTGCAGAATTTCCAGTAGCATAAACTCAGCAGAATTAGAGCAGGAATCTGCTTAGTTTAATTACTGAAGGAGAAAAGGAAATCCTCTTATGCACTGATGATGGGTGGATTTGTGACAATTTAAACAGTGAAGTACAAGGATCTCAAGAATACCAAAATATTAATAACTCGTTAGTATAAGCCCTGACATCTCAAACCAAAAGGTACCGAAGTGGTTTGTACTTCGCTGATGTAAGTCTGGGCTTTTCAAAGCAAAGACACTGAGCCAAGTTGCTGCCGTTACTGGAAGCCCAGGGAAAATGCCACGTGTCTTGCAAAGCAAACAGGACTTTGCCATTAGGATGCCCTGATTCAATGAACAAACTCAGCATTGACAATACAAGAAGTTCTGTTTGAGGACATGGAATACTGTAGGCACACGCATGCACTGAAATGCTCTCGGTCCTTTTTCACACGACATTTGTAGTAAAATGTTCAGTGCCAGCTTCATTTGTATCGCAGAGGAGTTCGATAAACACAAAAGAAACTGGGTCACAAAGAAACTGGTTTGCAAAGATTTGAGGCTCTGAAGCCTCTGGGGAGAAACAGGAGGAGGAGAAAAAGCCACTCTTCTCTGTAATTTCACTATTTTTCCCCCAGCACAGAAAGACTGGGCTGCTCCATGTGGCAGCTAAAGGCTATTGGGAGCTGCAGCATGCATTAGAGCTACAAACTAAAGCTCATTATAAGTGACACAGGAGCACTACAGGTAATAGAAACATCCTGGCTGAATTCCAGGGATTTTGAACCAGGTGTTACGAAAGAAATCCCAGCCCCAGAACAGTCAGTGGCAAAACACCTTTCAAAGTCATAGAAAGCATGAACTCTACCAATATGTGTTATTTTTTCACTTTTCTGTCTCTCTGCCTGCTGCATTTATCACTTTATTTATTCTATTGGATTTATTGTCCTCTGACCCTTCACTGTACTCGGAGTCACAATTTCCCCTAAACAGAATCCAAACTCAATAACGGTCAAGACTGAGGTGAACTTTTGAACTCACAAGGGTCGAATAGGTTCAAAATTAAACAGGAATAAGACAACAGTTCAAGTTATTATCTTCCTACATTCACCACTTCTGATTTTATTCTCTAGGCAATTACACGTGCAGATTTAACCATGTGCAAAAACATTTACCAGGATGGGATTGGAGCCATAATCTGTAAACATATATATAATTGCCATTGACATCAAGCCTGCACTGAAAGGCCTTTCAACAAGTTTGATGAAAAAAAAAGACCCACCGAACTTCAGTATTTGGGCCTTTGGCAGCAACCCCCGGCTGCTACTGTAGAGCCACAAAATATTTCCTGTAGTAAAATAAGTACAGCTCCAGCAGAGAGGTGAACTGGATTTCATCGCTGTTCATGAACATTTTGGATATCATTAAAAAAAAATACAGTTTCTGGTCTTCCACCCACAACGTTTTCTGAAAGTATTCAGTTCTGAAGCTGGTAGCAGTTTGGTCTGGAGTAGGAGAGGTCACTGGTGCTGGAGAAGGGATGGGACCAGGGTGGGCACTGGGAAAGGCACCACTAAGGGGAGGAGAGGAATATTCCCAACTCTTCTCCCAGACCACCAATTGCAGACAGTCTGAGAGGCTCCTCAGGCAGAATAAAAGGTGGGTTTTGTTCCTTCTGCTATGGCCTCATCATCCCAGCACTGCAGACGATGTATTTGGGGACAGAAAAGTCACTCTTAATCAAGCATATTGATAAAGATATTAAGTATTATACAATATAAGTATTATATTAAGTATATACTTAATCAAGATATATATCAAGAAAATTAGGCAACCAGCATGGGATCACACGAACAACTTCAATAGCAGAATTTGCAAGATACCTCTTAGTAATTCTAAATGCATTGTCATTAAATTCCGCTCCAGATGCAACAGATCTTGCTGTGAAGTTGGGAGCGTTTCACAACAAGATTCAACCTGGATCATAAAAATCTCAAATGGATTGGCCTTGACTTGATCAATGACAAACACCACAACAAGCAAGCTGGTGTCAAACCACAGTTAGAACTAAGAGCCTGAAGTTTGCAACAGAAGCTGTAATTACTATTCTTCGAATTGATGATCTTATTAGACTGCACCCTGAAACTGAAGAAGAGAGAGGGTGCTATGAGGACGCAATTCACTCTGAAGTCCTTGAAGAATAACTTAGGTTTTATTTATGCTTGTCTAACTTATATTTCCCACTTGTATAACTAAAATGTTAATAAAACAACTGGTTGAATGCCGCTGTTAAAAAAAATATGGTTTTTTAATGGTTGGACTCGATGATCTTGAGGGTCTCTTCCAACCACAATGATTCTATGATTCTACATATTATAGAAGACCATCTGCTTTAGCTTTCTGTGTCACTCTCACTAAGAGCTTTCAGGCAGGGTTATGCTTCTCCTGCATGTCCAGACAAAGGCAAACCCCCTGTGCCCCGGTTCCTTCCAGCCCTGCCCACAGCCCAGGGCACAGACAGGCTGTGTAAAGGGTGCAGGGGCTGCAAAACAACCCTGCAAAGGAACAGCAGACACAGCAATTGCCCAAAATACAACAAAGAGCCCTTGCAAATTAACATCCCCTCCCCAAAAACCCCAGCGCTGGCAACTGAGTTTCCAGAGGATGTGTGAGATGGAAAGAGGCAAGTCGTGCTAGTAGGGAAGGAGGGTTTGCAAAACCCCCGTGCAAAGCATTAGGCTTCTGTTGGCGGATTACTGAGCCCAAGAGCAATCCAGGGCTGAGGCAACCCCATGTGAGCTTAACAGTGCTGGCAGCAAGCTGGAGAAGGTCGGCTGTAGACAGAGCCAGGAGGATCCACAGGGAAAAGAAGTTCAGCGTTTGCAAACTCTTTCTCTGCTCCAAGGACAGAGGTGTTGGTCAAACACCGTGCCACCCGAGGTGGGCCCCAGCTTCCGATGAACAACTTCTGCCAAGGATTTTAGGGTGCCTCATTGGTTATTAATGCTGAGTCAAGCCTAGTTAAAACTGATATTGCCCCCTGATAAACTGATATGTGAATTTCCTAACTTGAGCTGCACGTGGAAGTCAGGCTCTGTGGACTGCCTGAGAAAAAGCAAGACTTTCCTTCTTTGGGATGAAATGGAGTCTCCATCCTTGACAATCTGTAACACTTTGCATTAGGGATACCAGAAATACCCTTCTGTTATCCACTAGCACCTCAGATTTTGTCAATCTTGATTTATCATTTCTTTCATGCCTCTGACACAGTGACGCTCGGTGATGAATTTGGTGCAACTTCTCTGGAATCCTCATAATGAACATCAATTTTCAGGCTCACCTTCTTGGCTGACAGTGACAATAATATCACTCCAACTTTTGCCACTGACTGCATCAGTCAAAATGTGAAGTATGAAAGTCCTCCTTTTGCTTAAAAACATAAAAAGGAATTTCAGTTGTCCTGCCAGTTTAAAGAAATGACACAAAGTCTTTATCAGCAAGGCTGGTGGGATAAATGCAGCAAAGGCAAAAGAACAGGACAGCTGCACAGGCAAACAGTGGCACTGAAACTGCACATCGGGAGCCTTCCGTGTCCTTACCCGAAGTGCAAACTTTGCTGTCATCTATAAATCAAGCAGTTTATGAGGCTGCAATATTTACACTCTAATTAAAAAATCATAAAGCCAGACCCCTTCAGTTTGTAAAAAGAAGAACTCAGGATGTGCTACTGAAACGTGGTGTTAATCAGTAACTCCTAATGATCTGCTCCATAGCCTTAGAGGTTACATGCTTATTCAGCTACACATAACAAACAAGATAATGAGAGAAAGTGGGAGAAGTGAAAGGGAATATGCTACAGCAAACGCAGGGCTTTGCTACTACCAGGACCTATTCCTGACCCCTCCAATCCTCATGTCACATGTTGTTTTCTCATTTGCAAAAGGCAACAGATTTATAACATAAAGCTTTGATAAAACATTACATACAAAATGATCCTGAGATGTTTTCCATGTGCGTAACCCATGCAGAAACCAAATATAGCCCCGGAGAAACACCTGCTTTTACCTTTATTTGGTCAGAACTCCAGTCCCCTCCACGTTAATGAAAAATGAGCCTTAAGAGTCAGCGTTTCCACGTGAGTTTCTCTGAATTCATTAGGGAAACAGCTGATTTCTGAATCTGCCATTTTCTGCTTATGTAGTCAAAAAAGAGCTCTCTAGCAAAGGCTGGAGAAAGCCAAGCACTGTGCAACGTTGGAAATAAAAATTACAAAACAATACCAGCTGTAATTAGCGTTCCTAATCCCACATTTAAAATACCATCTATCATTTAAAGCTCCTCATGAAGAAAAAAATATCAGACAGAGCTTGGCACTCCCTACTTCATGCTAAACCAGCCTGTTTCCCTGCCACCTACAAAGCTGCACGTTGAGTGCCACAAAGCTCTGCTCTTTTCCAAAACCCACAGCCAGGAGATGCTGGTTGGGATGGGCGGCCCCTGAAGCCGGAATCTTTCGTGGTGCTTGTCCAGCACCGCTGGTCTGACACCAAGGCCTCAACCAACCTTCTCATCTCGCACCCACGGTTTTGTAGCTCTCACCAGTTCAGGGTGAAAAAGACACAAGGCAGAGATTTCATTCCCTGGTACAGGCTGGGGAAAAAAGAGGAAAAAAAAGGCAATGTCTGCAATCCATCCGTCACACCAAGATTATAATTCTTTTCTTTCCTTCTTTTTTTTTTTCCCCTTTAAGTTGACCATGGGTACAAAACTGCAGGTGAAAAATTACAGACTTTATTTTTCAAATCCCTCCTTCTTATTCTTCTCCTCTAGTCTTTTGACAATCTAAAAGGAATCAAGGAATAGTTGTTTTAGGCGAATATGAGTTGGCTTATTTCTGTCACCAGTTATATGATGCTATCCAGAATGTATCATTAAAAAGACTCAACTAAATTACAGTTTTGACTCAGGTATTCCCAGCTCATATATTTTTGTCAGTATTTCAGACCGATAAGAATTAATGAGAGTCACAAGTACATATTTATGTGACCACAGACACTTAAAAACAGTAATGATTTATCCTGGTTAATAGTGCAAATTAACAAAAAAGCTTACAAAAAAATAGAACCATTTCAGATTTTTTTTCTTCTCAAGCAGCTTCTGCAGAGGGAATACGGTGCTGTAGGAAGAAATGTAACAGCATATAGAAGACTAGCCTAACTCTAACAGATCCAGTCTTTAACACTGAAGAAGAAAAGTCTCTTATCAAGAATCTCAGAGTTACAGTGGGCTTAATCACAGCAATGCCTCCAAAAGCTGGGCGGTAAAAGAAGAAGAGAGGGGAGAAAACAAGCACAGTGAGACCAGGTGGGGGTTACTGCATGGGGCCTTCATGTGCCCTCAGGAAGGGCCCAACAGCTGTCTGCCCTGGCCATGAAATGCCATAGAACCATAGAATCACTTTGGTTAGAAGGGACCCTCAAGATCATTGAGTCCAACCATAACTCTGGCACTAACCTATGTCCCTAAGAACCTCATCTACACATCTTTTAAACCCCTCCAGGGATGGTGACTCCACCACTTCCCTGGGCAGCCTGTTCCGATGCCTGACAACCCTTTCCATGGAGAATTTTTTCCTAATATCCAACCTAAACCTCCTCTGGCGCAACTTGAGACCATCTTCTCTCATTCTATCACTTGCTACTTGGGAGAAGACACCAACCCCCTCCATGCTACAACCTCCTTTCAGGCAGTTGCAGACAGTGATAAGGTCTCCGCTCAGCCTCCTTTTCTCCAGGCTGAACAGCCCCAGGTCCCTTGTGCTCCAGACCCCTCACCAGCTTTGTTGCCCTTCTCTGAACTCTCTCCAGCACCTCAATGTCTTTCCTGTAGTGAGGGGCCCAAAATTCGGCACCGCTTGCCTGCTCCTGAACAGAAGGAAAGATCGCATGGGGTGAGGAAGGCAGCTCAGTCCCTCCTCACTATCTCTGCCAGGGCTGCGGCCACGCTGCAAAAAAAACACCCCAGATTAATATCGCAGGCAAGCTTGATCTGCTCTGGCAAGCACAGAAGTATCGCTGGAGAAGCCTGCAAAAGCTCCAATAGCACATCTATCCTTATTTAAATTAATGTGCCCTCCTAGGAAGCTTCCCACCTCCAAAAGAAAAAAAATGGAGGCAGGGGGAAAAGAAAAGTGCAAAATACTGTCCCGGTACGTGTAAATAAACTCACTTTGAGAGGTAACAGTATGCCAATATATAGATGACACTTCCTAGACATGCATCATTATGCCTTGCAAATTTTTTCCACGCACGTGCTTCCCAATCACTATCCTTTCTGGATTTTACAAAGTAAGCATGAAAGCTATTGTTCCAAGCCATTTCCAAAGAAAGCAGTTGAATGACATACCATAAAACATATGGGTCTCATTAACTTAAAATATTGCCTGTTTTAAACAGCCTCTTAGCAAATAACCATACTTAAAAATTTAATTCCATTTCGCGACTCATGCTTTTACTGTTTGGGCTACAGTTTATCTTAATGATTATATTACCATCGCTTGTACTTTGTTTTGATGGCCAGGCTGCTGGTGCCAAATCCTTGTGACCTCCTGAAGGAGACTTCCACCTCCAGATTCTGCATGGCTCAGGAGAGCATCGCTGGAAATAACTCACAAAGTTGGCTTTTTAGTCTTTTCTTTTCTTTTTTTTTTTTTTTTTAAATAGGCCCATTTTTATTCAGGGCCAAACACAGCTCCTTGGCAACAAAATGTAATCAAAGCAACTTGCTTCAAAGTTTAGGCATTTTCTGTCATGGCACTGTCTAATGGGCTTCAAACGCACTTTAAAAAAACAAAAAGAAACACAACACAAACCCCTACACATAACACAAGTCTGTGTAAGTTTCTGCTGGAGTTTCTCAAAGCCAAGGCAGTCCTTTCTTGCTTTTAATGAAATTCCTTTCTATTTCTTCAGGTATGACTCCCCTTGGACATGGAGGGCATATTTTCTCCTTGAGTTAGGACAGCTTATGACAAATAATGATGAGGAATCAATAGACAGGAGGGAAATATTGGGTGAGAGGCTGAATGAATCTCAGAGATAAATTATTGACCACGGGCATGGCCCTCTCTCCTTTCTCTTATATGTTCATATTCCATCTCACTAACAACCTGAAAGAAAATCAAATATTTTGTTTGGGGGCTTCACTAATATCAGCAACTTTTACTATCTTAATGGCATTTTTATTGATCTCTGCTTTAATGGGAGCTGTATATATTTGATGTTGGTCATTTAAAGTAGATGTGAGTAATAGACTTTCCCAGTGAGGATCATAAAGCAGCCCCTTGTCTGGCAAGCACAGGAAGCAAATAGAAGACAGCATTTAATCTACTGTTCTGCTGGAGTTATTGGGGCTGAGAGGGGGGAAAAAAAATATATAAAATGTAAAGATTGGCTGTGTCCTCCCCCCCTCGCCCTCCCCGCACGCCGACTCTCGGGCACAGTGGTCATCAGCAAACTAACAACAAAAGGCCATTGGCGCAATGACCTTGGCTGTGGCATCACGCACTGGAGGAAAGAAATGAAGCCATTAGACTGAGGCGGGAGAACAGGTTATAAATCAAGCCATTTCCAATAAGCTGCTGTAATGGTCATCCATCATTGCCAACCACGGCGCACAGCAGACCATGGAGACATTGGAGCTGCTAAAGCTGAGACATAAACAATAATAATCCGGGCTTGATGTTTCAGCCCTTCAGGAAATTTAGGAACATTTGCTTTTCTTTTGTTTGTCAGAGGTGATATTTAAAGCGTAAGATGTAATAAATAGAGGACAGTTGACACATCAGTACAGTTTACAAGCACTGCATTCTGGGTGTGATTAAAGACGGGGAGGGGGGTGGGAGAAGTTGAATGCCAAAAATATCCAGAGCTTCTGTGATATGCAGTTCTCTTCCCAGCATGATAAATTTAACCTTTTGGGTGCATTGCACCTAATTTCTTTTATTTTCTTTGAAAGCAAAGGTGAATTTCTTCACACGTTTTCAATACGCTCACATCGCCAAGCAGGTTTTCAGGGGCGGAGGGAAAGCGATTAAAATCTGTAATTAGGTAACATGTGGGTAAGTGGAATTAGATATGCATGGACTGTACATTTTAATAACGTTTTATTGATCATTTCTAGTGGCAGAACATTACAGCAGCTGAACTATTTATGGTGAACATTTCAGGGATAAAAAAATTATATCTGTATGCAAACAATTTTTTAAAAAACAAACATGCTTCTAAATTTATACCAGGACAAATAATATAGCATAAAAATTATGTATAAGATGCTAAATCTTTCACTACAAACAGAAGAAGCAGTTTTTGAGCCTCAGCGTATGCAATAAACATCAAGTTTATTCTACCAGGAATTTTCACAATGTACTCTTATGCCATGGAATATGGCAACTTTGCCATTGTACACCTTGCATATCCCTACTTATCCCAAGATGCTTTAGTTGTTTGCCAAGAGGACGGCTGCAGTTTTATTCAACTGAAATGTATTTATCAACACATCTTATGTTCCACTTTGGATTCAGGAAACACACTATGCTGATGGTGGGTGGCATTGGGGGGAAGAAGCAGAACCACAGAACCGTGCAATATCTGCAGTGGTCCCTTCAGAGTAGTTTATTCCCATCCAAAACATAAGGAGACCCTTTTGTGGCAACAGGGGCAATATACAGGATGTTTAATTACTCTGGGAATCATGCAGTCTAGTGAGTGCTATAGGGTCGTAATAGTGGCCGGCGATCTATGAAACTTACAGTTTCCATAGACGCACAGATTTAAATCCTGTATTCATGACACTGCACAAGATTTCCACCTCCCTTGCACTTCAGTGAAGACAGATACCTGCCACAGACTCCCCGGTAAGCACTAATGTGACCTCGTAGAGAGGCCTCCTATATGGAATAAGATTATAGGAAATACAAATCTATACCTCTATAATAAAAAGGAGACAGAACTCCATCTAGGGACTGCCATCAAACCACTGAAGGTACCACTCCATGTTCCCTGGGAAAACATTTGTACTTGGCATAAAGACACAGGGTCCACCCCACCCACTGACACTAGTTGAGAGTCTCTGAGCTCAGTCTAAGGTAGAACCTCAGAATCACAGAACAGCTGGGCTTGGAAGAGACCTCTGGAGATTATCAAGTCCAACCCAACTGATAAAGCAGGGTCACCAGAGCAGATGGCACAGGAATTGTCACTGGAGAAAGGCACACACCTCCAGCGAGAAACCTGCCCCGTCTTACGCAGCTGGGTGCATCCCGTGGGATGACGAGTTCACAGGGACACCCATCTCTCTCCACCAACTACAGCAGCCACTGCGATGACTCGTTAGCTCAGCCTTCAGCAACTGAGAGAAGGTGGGATGAGCTGGTTCAAGGCAATTGAGTACACACAGTATCTTTAGCAATAATTCGACTGCCTCTTCTCTACCATGGGGTAGAGAACAGGAGGCACAGAACATACAGCAGGTCTCTACAGGGTGTAGGGCAACATGCCAAAATACAGGGTGCGGTCAATGTGTTGTTTCTGTCCCAAAACCCAACTTCTGTGCAAAATCAAGTTCTTCAGTGTGGGCAGGGACCACCTCAAACACTCCCTAGAGACTGACAAATTTCTCCTGGCCCACAGGCAAAACCTGAGCCCAGTAAGCACCACACTGCCCAGTCCACACATGAGGTAGGGTGGGAAAGACAATTATTTCCTCTGCCTGCTTCTTCTCCCAGTGTACTGAATGAGGCAGGCCAGAATTTTTATCCTACCACTGTAAACTATAATACCTGGTTTAAAATTATATTACAAGCCATTAATACAAACGGAGGGTTTGGGAGGATTTTATAACCCACAAGAGATGACACTCATAGGTTATGATGTCATTCAAACCACTTGATAATATATTGTACTAGCTTGCAACATTCCAAAAGCAGCTATTAAACTAAATATAGATGAGGAACATGTTGCTACAACAACACAAAATATTATGAACGGCAGTTTTCAGAAATATATGGCTGCAAACCTGATTTTTATTTACTTGTTTAGTCACTTTTTTTCACGTGGGGTAAAAACAACTGCTTCGGTCCTGTGATGGAGCTTACACTATGGATTGAATTTAAAATCACTACAGCGAGAAAAATAAAAGGCCAATCAAACACTGAGGTAATCCTAGAAAAAAAAATACATATACACATTTGATGTATGTAAACTACAACAGTTCGAGACAGAAATAAATCAGTCCTGGCCATTTAAGGTAATTCAGTTGCATTACCTTTCTTTTCATACCAAACTTAAGAGCAATAAAAAGAGAAAATGTAAATACTAGTTCCTACACTTTTGTAAGTCACTATTATCAAAATAGAGTGCTTTAATTATATTTCGAGACTAGGGTATGGGCTGGGTGACAAGATTTATGGGAGGTCAATGCGAGCAATAACCATTTTTCTTCCCAATGAAAAATAATACCATCAACGGGAGTTGTTAAGAACTATTAAAATTGCTGAATTTAAATGCTTCTGTAGGATACTTAATCAGAGACATTTGGTCATTCTGGTTTGAGGTAAAGATATAAAACAGTTACCAGAGTCATGATGATGATTTTGATTATTTCAAATTATTATTTTATATTATTATTTCTAACTGCCCTGTTTTCAGCCCTGTATTATGAAGGGGTTGATCTTAGGCAAATACATCCTTCTCCTAAAGGGCCTAACGTTTCGGGAAACAGCCCAAGAAGGCTGTGCCTCCAGGCCTTCCTAGAAAGACTTTACAGAAAAGTAGAACAAAACCACTTAAACGGTGTGCAGGAAGGAAGGAAGGAACCCTGAGAAATAGATTATACCAGTGAACTCAGACATCTGATTTACCAGGTTAGCAAAGTGAGGGTCCCTTCACGGCCAGGTATGAAGCCTACAGCTGGAGTCAGGAGGACAAATCCCATTTTCAGCAGCGGGCACAAAACCTTCTCTTTCAAACCCAGCAAAACTCCTCCTCAGCCGCACGAGTCCCACAGGGGACTTCAAGAGCAGCATTTGACCCCGAGTCCCAAACAGGAATATTGCCCAAGTAAAACAATATGGAGTATTTAGCAGGGACCTAAAGCACCAGAGTCTGGTGTCTTGGATTTAGTGTGGAACACAACAAAACCCACCTTCTCAGCTGAACGTGGCAGCCTGACATGAACTGGCCAACACAGGGCACTGCAAGGCATTTTTTTTACAGTTCAGCGGAATATTCTCTCTTATAATTAAACTTTTGAACATGTTTTAATACAAATGTAATAGATGGTTTTCTCATGAGCTCTTGCTTAAAGCCTTGTTTATAATAAATATTTATAAGTATTCATAAATAAAATATTAATTGCTTAAAATGACACGTGGCACTACACGTCCAAGGAAGGCTGGGCTATATGATGCGATCTCAGTTTGGGATTTGTGAACTCGGAGGCAGTGGGAGTGCTGTGAATAATCCCTGCATCAAGCACCTTCAATATGAATTGAGGAAAAGTAGTTAGTAAAGAGGCTACACCAAGGGACAGTATTCCCCTACCTGTAAAGCCATAGAAATGAGTAATGACAGTGATCTGGACAGAGAATTGTACTTGGAGATTCACGGCCTTATAGATCTATGGCTGATAGAACTACAAGTTGGGCTTCTGATGACAATGAGAGAAGAAAGAAATCACTGAAGCTAAGGAATCAGCTAACATTCTGTTTTCTGTTCACAGCGTTGCATCGATATCTTTTGGGAGAACAGAACAGTTTGAGAATTAGAGTCTGGATATAAGGGGCCTAGCAGCTCGCTACTGACTTCATATCAAGACTGTCCCACATTTTGTCACATCACGGAGTGGTAGGCACATCCCAACGCCAAAGCGCCCGCACAGTTTGAGCAGGGACTGAGTGAAACACTCAGTGAGTTACTTCAGAGAAAAAGGAAACTCCAAACATTATTACTGCCTCGCTTAAATGTGTATATCATCAACAGTGTTCTTCAAAAGCACTCACCGTTTGGCTAAATCTGCTTTCCATGTCACAAGAGCAGACGGTATTTCAAATATAGTTACTAATTGAACCCTATAAAATACACCTCTCTATCTAGGAAAAAACTTCACGTGCAGACAAGCATATCATATCTCAATATCACTAGTTTTCATCAGCAAAATATTCCAGAGGCCTTCACCTTACTATTTCACCTCTGGGCTGCTCAAAAGAATTAACCCTATGTACACTGTCTGCCAAAAAGAAACCAAAACCACATTTTCCTTTCTTTTGTTCCATCCTAGTTGTAAGTATTCATCACAGGCTGTAGGCTGGGTCTGAAAGAATTATGGTCACACAATACTCATGACAGCTGGAGGAAAGCACCGTGTTCGGATACAAATGACAAGTGTGGTAAGGTCCACAACGCACCTTCAAAGGGTGCCAGTGTCAATTACCTCTGCGCCTCTCCAACAGCTTCTGACAGGGCAGGGAGAAAGGACCAGATTTAATCTACTTAAAGCTGGACAAAGCACTAGAGAATATACTGGACAGGAGAAAAAAAATCTGCCTCAGCAAGGATGAGATGATCTAATGCAGAAGAACTTTTCCATCTCTGATTTTTATGATTCTCTGACACGCATTCTGCAAATAATGAGTCTAAGGAACAATTGTGAACACTTCTTTGGATCTAATCGACAAATAATATAACAAGTATTGAAGTTCATTGCATAGAAGGGGTACATAAAAACTGAAATAACAACAAAACAATTGAAACAAATAATTTTACTGCCCCTATCTGATAGTCTGGAGGGTTTTCTATCTGGAAAGATTCTTCTTCTTGAATTAATCTCTTTACATACGCTATTCTTGGTGGAATAAAATAGGAAAGAACCACACAGAGATCCCAATATTTGGGGTCATTATTTGGGGTCAAATTTCCACGCAGGCTGCAAAACACAATCCATCATCATGATCTATTTGCCTTTAATAAACACCTGAAACTGCAAATAGTGAAAGGGCCAACCGAGAGGGGCAGCTGACAGGACGCTGGTGAAGAACATGAGTCGCCGTGTTGAAGTCAGTGCAATGACTAAGCTGGTCATAGAACTAAGTAGCTTGTGGAACTGGTGATCTCTTATGGAGGCATGGGATTCGTCCAAGTAAATGGCAAAGTTCATGAGATAGTTTAGTATTTGACCTTTCGGTCTACATTGCTTCATAGTGTAAGCCGGCCATTGACTCCAGTGGTCTTACACCTGACCTGAATATGACCTGATGGCAGCTAAAAATTTCGCTGAAGCCTTCTTGAGGTCCACTGTGTTGCTGGAAGGTGTGGTGATATATACAAGCTAGCAATTAGCTTTTGGGCTAACTAGGTCAGTTCAATGCCACTTACTGACTAATAAAATCTTGCACCACATATTGCAGCCTCACAAAGCTATTATTAGTGACAACAAACCACATTATTACATGTGGTCATCTGCAAACCTCAAGGAAGATTTCTGGGAGGAGGAAGCTGCTGTTTAAAGAAGTATCAATGAGTACATCCAGACTAATAGCACTCCTTTAATGTACATCATGCCTGCCTCTGCGGTCAGGAATTCTTTTCTTTACACTATGCAAAAAGGAGTTTGGTTAATGGCTTGTGTTTGTTGAAGGGATGTGATTAGCATACAAATAGTTGATATTCAGAGGCATCTGTATTTAATCAAACTGGGAAAATAAACCAGAGACACACTTAAATCCCTATTATCACCTTTTCAGACATCTCTGAACTCGAAGGTTTGCACACTCAAAGCTGGTAGGATCCCACCCCGGGGAGCAAGGTGAGGACACTTGGTTGTCCCCACTCTCCCACCGCTTCTCCGTGAGCAGCACCACCATTCCAGGCTCACACCAATGAAGCACAAGGTTGTTTCTCACAACATGATTTTCAGGGCAACATGCACAGAAGGAGACTGGGTAACAGACACGTGACCGAAATATTAATGCCTTCCACCCTCTCCTTGGTATCACCATGAATGTAAGTCAAGTAGAAAAACAAACAAACAAACCAGAAAAACCATGACAGGGTGGAAATATGTTGCTAAACTAAGATAAAACTTTAAAAGCTTATTAAGGAAACCTTCTCAATTATTTTGTGAAGTAAAGGAGTATTGGGATTGCCAGAATTGTTGGCGAAAGACAAACAAAAGGAAACTGCAATTTTGTACTCCCTTCTTAATTACAAAATTCAGCTTTGAGATGAAGCAACATGCAGAGAAAAATATTTTTAAAATCCACTAGTTCTAATCCTTCATTACCTGATTTTATATAATGCTATTTTAATGCCATGGTAACTTTGTCAAGCTATAGAGAATATGCTTCAAGAACTGACCTCTTTAGAAATTTCACACAGAATTTTCCTTTGCTGTCTCCACTTGATATATATATTGTCTTTGCGATACTTCCCCTGAAACCACGACTAGCTAAAGCAAACTCACTCTGACAGAAGGATTTTTGAAGCTGTTATTTTAATCTTAAGGTTTACATACCTGTCAGAGGATAGCACGTTCCTAGCCTTTACTATTGTTCACAGATTCTTTTTTTCCAAAGTCTACACATAGGTCTCAAGGGTTCTTGCTCCTCAAGGCAAATTACCTCTGAGTGTTCAGGTTCACCTCCAGCTCCGTGTTTTTTACTTTTCATATGCCTCTTTCTTTGTGGTTTTCTTCCTCAGTTTTTCTTAATTTCAACTCCTGACCAGGACCCTTGAAGGAAAGAAGAAGGACACTTAGATACCATGGTGATGGGTGACCTTATAAAAACACAGACAAATAGACAAGGGTATTGTAATGTTTCCTTCACACTGTTTGACTGTGCTACAGGCTGGGTGAAAACATTTGTTGGACAAATAAAAGAAAACCTTTCAAACATTATTTTGGCCCTGGTCTTGTTCCCAGTGATGTAGCTGAAGACAGGACCTGTGTCCTCATGGGCCCTTCACCTGGTCAAGAACTGAAGACAAGCTAGTTAATGGAGAGGTGTCAATACAGCTGATTGATTGATTCTTTCATACGATAGATGATGTGGTGCAAAGATCGGGAGCTTTAGTTCAGGCAAATTTTGGGATTTCAAAACTATAACCCCACCTTTTACTTTCTCCAGATCTTGAACATAGTGATTTCGTATCATCATTACAATATATTTGAAAGTATGTTTAATGCTTTAATTCAGACTGTTTTGTGACAGCAAAAATAAAAGCTTCAGAAAACAAAGGGAAAACCGGAAGAATTTGTTTAAAGGAGGAAAAATATGTTTAAGTTTTATACTATGTTTAAACTATGTTGAAAAGTTTACTAGCTTAAACTATGTTAAACAAACATGTTTAAGTTCAACACCAACTGCAATGATATAAGTATCTTTTGAAGTGAAGCTGTAATATAGTATTAGGACCTTAAGGATCATTTAAAGACCCATGGGTCATTTCTCTCAATTCTGCCAAGAAGCTTTTAAAAATCTTACATATACAAATATATTTTTGTTCATACAAATGAACATTATTTCAGCAATCTTTCTCTTTCTCCTTTTAAAGACCTCAAATGAGCAAAACCTGTACAAGCTATTATTTTTCTGGGGCCAAGAACAGGATACTGCAGCTCCAGTGCTTTGGAAAACAATTCATCTGCATTGTCCACTTGGAGCCCTGAAGAGGAAGGAATCAGGGCATCAAGAGGCACAGTTTGTGACAGCCTCCAGACTGCAAAAAGGAGGGGAAAAAAGGCAAAAAAAGGACCAGACAGAGAATTGTAGAATCATGAAAGAAGCAGAAGCTGAAGGAAAAGGGCAATGCTGTTTTCTCTGAGAGAAACGCAGAGGGAATGCAGCAGGGCTATTCTGCAATGTCTGGAGCTAAGGAGATGAGCCAAGTAATGGCCCTGTGAAACACAACCCGAAATTCAGCCAGAAATGGCATTGATTTTTTTTTCCCTCCTATCCCCCCGGCACAGAAGATATATGTGTTTAGATCAACTCATGCCCTTATTGAGTCTTGAGCAGAGAAGGGTCTGACTCAAGCACTTTTCATGCAGTCTGCAGGATTCCTATGTGCACTCTGGGCAGATTACTGGGATAAATTAAGACCCAGCCTCTGCCCTTAACCTATAAAACAATTCGCCCCCATTGTATGAAGTGATTTAAAAAAAACCCCACAAAACAGGATCCAACAGGCTTGCAACAAATCTTCCTAACTGCTAGGTTAACACTGCGTGTGGTGTTTGTATGACAGATCATGAGGGGAGGTGACAGACTTCCAGACCTTGGCTGAGAAGTAAGATCAGCTGGAGGTAGATGATTTCTGTCAATAGGTGAGCTTCATGCAGCCAGAAGAGTGATGACCTGAAGCTATGGAGGGGTTTTTATTTTCTTCTATTATATCTCTGTGTGTGCACGTTCAGGTATTTTTTCTGATCACAAAGCAGCAGAAATAGACAGTGGTGTTTAAAGGTGTGAATTACAAATGCCTTCAATCTGCTGAAGGAGATGGAAAAACTGGTTATGTGGAATTTGGACAGTGGGAAAGACACCTGCCCAAGATGCAGTGCTCTTCCTGACCTAGCCCTGTCCTCATCTTTCATCTCACACACACTACATCGACCCCTGCCTCCGCTCCGCACACACTGCCAGTCTCCACCAAGCATTTGTCAAACCCTCTGACGAGCACCTTCTGTGTCATGCCAGCCCCTGGGCACTGGATCAGTTCCCTGTAAAAAATCCACAAGGTCAGCGGTTAAATTATCCTGCACTATCTCCCTCCTTAAATGCAAACCCTGCTGTGACCCTTGGGCGGCGCAGGACATGGGCAAAGCAGCTGGTGCGCTGAGGTGGCTGCTGAGGACACCGGCTGAGCTCTGCTGTCACCCCTCAGGGATCCCCCACCTGCTCAATGTTCACCAACACTTGCTTTCGGGCCCCAGCCTGGACATCTGCATCGCTCTGTAGACGTGGCAGTCCACATGGGGTGTGTGCTGGCTTTGGGGATGTTCCTCAACCATGTGCCTCCCTTTGCTGCAACAGGCAATTCCTGATTCACACGCCGGTGTAGAAGAACAAAGACAATCAGACAATCTCCCAAGTAGCAAGTGATAAGACAAAGAGGAAGTGGCCTCAAGTTGTGCCAGGGGAGGTTTAGATTGGATATTAGGAAAAAATTCTTCACAGAAAGGGTTGTGGAGCACTGGAAAAGGCTGCCCAGGGAAGTGGTGGAGTCACCATCCCTGGAGGTGTTTAAACAATATATAGATGATGTTCTTACGGACATGGGTTATTGCCATAGTGAGGTTGTGGTTGGACTTGATGATCCTGAGGGTCTCTTCCAGTTGAAATGATTCTATGATTCTCTTCTATTCTATGATTCTAGGGCTGTTCCACCATTCCACTGGCACCCTTGCTATCCTGCTGCAGTGAACTTTTCCTCTGGAGTCAGTTCCTCCTCTTAATTTAAAGGTGCTGCAACCCTGCTTTTCTCATAACACCTTCTCTGTTCAACAAATGCATTTTCAATTCGTTGAGCAGCCCACAGAAGGAGAGAGGCCTATACATAATATTCATTATATGCAAAAATTAGCTTGCCCCCACAAGTCCAACATACAGCGAATGACTCATCTGGAAGGCTTGGGCTCAACTGATGACACATAAAGACTAAACTGTGTTAAGGTTAATGAACTTCAGGATGATGATTTATACTAAAGAGAACATAACACTTTATGGCAGCTGAGACAACGTTCACTCCTTTTCATTACTTTCCCGAGGACAACCTGCATTAAAAAAAAAAAGTCTGACACAAAGAGCTGTTGACAAGCATACAAAATGGAGCATAAATACTACCTACTATCTGTAGCTACACCCAGGAGACCTCCTCAGAGTGTTTGAATATCCCCTGCTCTTTACTCACTGTAATAAGCGAAATGAGCTCTCTTAAGTCAAAAGTGAAACTGAACTTGACACCCTTTGTGTACCTGCTGCTGAAGCCAGAATGTCGGCTTCTTCCAGGTGTTTAACATGAATCACTGATGCTGCTGACCCGTCCAGAAAGAGCGTTAAACCTTACAAAAAATAGGAAAAATTTTAAAAAATTGAAGGTTTGAAATTCTCTCTATAGATACAACACGTTCCAAGAGCTAATTAATTGCTGCTGCTACTTACTGAAGGAAAGAGCCAAGAGCCATGTGTTTGTGCTATTCATGGTTTTGATATGAACATCTGATTTTGTTGTTGTTGATGAGAAAATGTTTAGGAAAGGGCATTAGAGCACTTTGCAGCATGGCTGACTATATGGTTCCCTACTTGTTTGCTCTTTTACCTGCTACCTGCTGAAACCTGACAGACATTCTGCATGGAGCTACATGAGCCCTGCCTGCCTGTATGACAAACACCCTTTCTTCAAGATCATATTTGGTCTGTGCCTTCTCACATCCTTTTGTGTTTGTGAGGAATGTTACAACAAATATGTCTTCTGCGGAGAATATCTCTGCAAACACTGGATTGAAGACTGCTCAAAAAAAAAAAAACAGAAAAGCACACCCCACACAGATTTTACATGTGTAAGAAATAAGCACAACAGAAACACACGCCGCCAGGCTTTTCTGTCACATGCACCATGGTCCCAGCCCCCAAATGCCAGTTCTGATCTGCTGCTGCACTCTTCCGACATGACAACAATCTCCTTTTTCTTGGTTAGCGTTCAAGAACTGCAGTACTAATTCCTCCTGGTTGCAGTGCCAATAACTGCACTGGAACTAGTCCATGGAATGAAGTGAATCCCATCTATTTTTTTTTTTTAAGACATCAAAATCCTAACATTTATCTTTCAAAATATCAGCCTGGGTTTCTAGAAGATGAAGAGCTATCTTCAGGCAGTGTCGGTCCAGCAGAGTCTCTCTGACCTTTGGACTCGCTTCCCCCACAACAGGGACACCCAAGGGCAAACACTAAGGGCAACAGCCAATGATTCAGGATGTCCTCTAGCAGCGATCTTACACTCTGTAAACAAATGACATTATTAACATGCCCAGTAGAGGCTTGGTTTTGGCTCGTTCTCCTTCTTATTTGAATTAATTTCCAAATAAGACCATTTGTGACCTTTATCTGAAGCTGCATTATGTAAGCCAATGCTTGTGCAGGCCCGTGTCTATATTCCAGGGTAGAAGACACCAGGAGCTAAAAGGAAGAAAGTAGGTTTCTGCTCCAAAACAAAGTGAAAACAGAAGATGCCTTTAGACAAATAAATCACAATTTCAAGTCAACTGCAACAAGGGAAGAGGGGATTTTCTACAGCAGAAAAAAAAAAAGGTCCCCCATGAAGCCAGAAAAACTCTAGATCTGGCTTATTCAGAGGAGGTTTCTGCCATTGCTTTTTCTGGCAATCACAGAATGGTTGGGGTTGGAAGGGACCTCTGGAGATCATCCAGTCCAACCCACCCACCAAAGCAGCTTCACCCAAAGCAGATTACACAGGAATGTGTTCAGGCAGGTCTTGAATGTCTCCAGAAAAGGAGACTCCACAACCTTTGCCAAGATGCAAATGAAACAACAGTCGTAATGCAGGCTGTAAAGATCCTGAAGAGCTCGCTCCGAACACCAAGTGACTGTCACAAAAGTGACTGACAGTTTAGTCAAGACTTCAATATTTTTTGCTTCGTTTGCATTGCTGTGATTTCTGCTTCCCCTGTACAACAGTGAACCATGATGTAAGGAGACTGGGAAAGACATTCTGCACAGGACACCCAACACCCCAGTTATCCCAAACTTTTGTAAAATATTTAATTCAGTGATTATAGCAAAGAAACTTAATTATGAGATAATGACAGCATCCTGTGCAAGCTCATCTCTAGTGGGCAGAACCAGGCTTTAAAGTGCAACTCTGCTGCCCAGAGGTATCAGCTATTTGTCCCCCAAACGCCCAGCGAGTGAAGGCTCGATGCGGTGCATTTCTAATGACCTTGCCGTTGCTCTTCCTGCTGTAGCATGGACTACTGCTATAAATTTGGTTATCTCTCTCTAAAATTTGATTTGTTCTCAGTTGAACAGAAGCAGAGGATTTCCCAGCTGAGTTACACATTACAGGAAAAAAGTGTTCCCTTTTGGGTTTTTCAGCCTGCCATATTTCAGTGCGCTTGACTCTCCACTTCTTGTTTTGTGCTGCCTTCACATCCTTTCTTACTCGCTCCATTCTGAGGAAAAAACATTTCATCCTTTTCCATCTGCCATTAATTATTCTCCCTACTCTAAACAGAAACTACTGTAACTCTCCAGTATCCTTACAGAGCTGGAGTGCCCTCTGTTACCTATAGCAATGCAATCCATGCGTCTGCGAAGCTCTGATTTATGTATTTGTATGCGACTTGCTTCTTCCCTACTGAACAGTCTTGGTTAATCATACTCAGCATTACACAGCTCCTTTTCTCATCCCAATAACTAGATTCTAATTCAAAAGGCACAATTTTCACAGGAAAAATCCTCTTAATCTTCTAAAAGGTCTTGGTGGTAGGTATTGCTCAGACACTAACTAACCCTCTTTAAACAGAAATACTACAATATTTCAAAAGCATTTATGGATGTCTGAGCTTCCAAATGCTGTTGAGCACCTTCATAGGTGTTTCATTGGAACAGACACAGGATTTGGCAGGATCAAGCCCTGAACAGACAGAGAAGAAATAGAAGCCCATAGAAGCAATCACAGAATAATTATAAAACCTCAGCTGAAAAAACGTTTTTTCTGTGAGGACCATTTCTTTTTAAATACGAGGAAACGATCACATAGAAAATAGACATCTAGTAAGAAATGATAAAAGTTAATTTTTCCCTAACTGGTTCTTTGCTGACAGAGAGTTTTGCTCCACAGGAGAACAAAGAAATGGCTTTAAAAAAAAAAAATATATATATATATATATATATATATCTCAGCAGTATGCTAAGGTAGTACAAGGAAATACTTAAATTACAGCCTGTGTGTGATACTTTCTGCCCACATGCGTCAGTGAAACAGTCAACAGGACTTGGGCAACGACAGACGCTTGTACATAATGAATTGAACAGTAGGCAGAATAAAATAAATCCTTTGAGGTAGGACATAAAGCATGGGAGGCTTAGCTGAGAATTAAGCAGATCTGTCCCCACGGCCAGCGACAGGAGGAGCACAGCTCTGGGAGCCTCTGTTTGCAGTGTTTGGTCTGTGTTGTGCCCCGAGTTTCCCCCCAGAGCACCTGCGGACCTCGCTGGTCTGGCACTCAGAGTTTCCTGAGAGCGGGCCAGAAGTGTTCACGTGCAAACCCTGCGTGGGTGAATCAGCTTTTGTAATGTTATTTTAACCAAAAGAAGACACAAGGGTGAGGTATGTGCTTGTGGGAGGGAAAGGGGGTTGGGGTGGGTGGAGGACAGAGAGAAGGGAAAAAAAAACCCCACATTTTGACTAGAAGCCCTGTCTGTACCTTTTCACTTAGTGACTTAAATACACAGATGACTATAGCTGAGGGGTATTAAATATGAATCCTACACAGTACATTTTTAGGAGATATAAAAATCCGACATACTGTAAAATTTATAGCTTCTTCTCCCTTCCCAAAAAAAAGAATAAGAAAAAAAATTCTACTGGTAGAACATATAAATTTTGCTGAGGCTCTAAAAGGTGTCATAAAACCTCTCTGCCACAGATACAGTTGGTGTTGCAGTAGGTATTTCTATAACGCAGATTTGTAATAATTTGGGTTTTGTACATTGGGTGGTAATACTGCGGTGCTTTAGGCAATATGCCTATAATATCCAACACAACAGAATGCCTGTTGGGTCTCATTTCATGTATATAAATTATATATAATCTGAACAAACATGAATGGTGGGACCCATATATAAACAGTCTTAATATTTCAACACCTGCATTTCTTTACGAACCTGGGTGGTTAGAAAGGTGGTTGCAAATGATTATTTCTTTACCAAGTTCACATGGAGTAGTTTGCTCAGTTTAATAATAGTCTATCTTGTTCAGGCTGAACAAACTGGTCCCTGTGGGGAAAAAAAAGGGGGGGGTGGAGTAATAAATCAATAGCCCAGATGTAATCTTAGGTGTCTAGAATGCAGAGAGGGATTTTGGAGCATAATGGCACTGGTTGTCTATTGTCATTCAGACATGAGCTGCATCAGAAAAGGGCTTGTGGGAACGTGATAAGAGTTGGTCAAAAGTGGGCCATAAATCAAATGCAGGCAGTATTCTGCTGATTTCACACACACACTCACAGGGAAAGGAAAAAAAAAAAAGATAGAAAAGAAAAGGTGATAGATCTGCAATTTACTGCTTATCACATCTGCTAGAAGTTTCATAATACAAAAGCCTGACCTTCAGTGAATAAACACCCTAGTTGACTACCTGCTTCTGCCTAGAAAATATGGCACTTGAGCCTCCTAGAGCTCAGAAATGCGGCTACAAAAGTGATGTGACATCTTCAGGTTTAACAAGCTTCTTTTTGTTGCCAGCTGTTGAGTAGCTGTCACTTTAGTCACTAGTAGCCACTTTAACTTCAGATGCACAGTGTTTATTGAAAGGAACTAGATAGTCATTCAAAGACACTAATAGCCTATAGGGAAAATATAGTTCATAGCACAAGGATTATGGCAAGAGCAATGTGCACAGCTCTTTGACTTACTCTTACGTTCTGCTTCTGCCTAAAAGAGAAAATAAAAACTAGCAGTAACAGCACATTAATTAGAGAGAGGTGTCCATGCTGCAATATAGGTACTTCTGCTGGGATTCCAGCCACATCAACAGGTGACTGGTGCTACTCATTTACTTCAGCCTTCTGTAAGGGTCATTTGTCAATTTTAACCTTGATTTGGACTCATACGTCAAAGCTCTGGCAATAGCTATTTCTTTAAATATTGCATATTAGTTATTTCAAGACCAAACACTTCAAACTGTTTTTCCGATTTTCACACAGATTGCTGTATCAATGTAATTTTTGTCTGATGTTTAATCTGTTTTCAGTTATGCCTTCCTAAGGACTTACTGCAGATATACCTAGAGCTCAAGTTAAGGTCCTGACCAAATTACTGTATTAGTTGAAAGATTCTAATAATGTGAGTTGGCAAGCTAAGCCTTCGTTCCTCCACAAGCCTCAGAAATAGAAGACAAATCCATTCTCCACCCCAGTATCATAAAAAGGAAAAGGAGTATGAGATTAAAACAAAGGCCCCAAATTAACAGAAGCCTTTCCCAAGGTGCTTGCACCTCATCTTGCCCGCACTGGTCTGTCAGGCTCCCAGTCCCTCAGAGTAAAGGTTGTCTTGGCTTGAGCCATTTTCTGCAGCACAAGGTCCATCACTGCTTGAGAATAACACTAAAAAGATGGTGCAGAGTAATTTGAAATGTCTGTTGCCCAGATTTTGTTACGGCAAATTTATTGTTCTCTGAACCTTGCAGGTTCAGGGTCCAACCCGACAGTGCACGAGTAAACACAGAAAGAAGGAAACGGTGGCATATCTGGCAGATCACTCATGAGGGGACCCTTTGCAAGTTAAACTACCCACAGTATACAACCAGTACAAGGTGCGCATAAGACAGGCCCAGCACTGCAATTCTTCCCTCAGCAGAAGGGACTTGACTTCCCTCAGATGCCCCACAGAAGCAAACTTCACTTTTCCTTGCTCCGCTGCGGTGACTTTGGTTCATTATCATGCCTAACAGCAGCTGTCAGTGAGAAGACAAGAAGGGTTGCAGCCTGTTCAGACTCACACCTCGCAACCTGGAAGCAGAATTAATGAAAACATCTCCGGTTTTGATCCTAGCGCAAGTTCTCTGCACGCTTGCTGGTCTGCTTGCCACTGCTGTCGGAGAGGACAACGGTTATCAATCACGTCAGAGCGCTTTAACAAGCCAAGCGATCTACAAACACCTCGCAGAATTTATGTCACTGGGGAAGAGTCATTAATTTGGATTTCCAGCTTCCTGCTCAGCCAAAATTAAAAAACAAAATATTGAATATAGAGTCACTTGATTTAACGCACACAAATAGGTAACTGAGTATATATCTGCTGACCTTCCCTAAGAGAAAGGGCATAAATATTCTGGCTTCATTTTACAACCCAAACTCTTATAATAAGAAAAAAGCAATTTAATTATTATATATGTATATTTGTTCATCTTGCTTTGCAAGGAGAGAGATTGATTCCTTTGTTAAAAAATATGTTTGGAAAGGGGAAAGGATTTTAATTTGTATAAAGTGCGTTCCAGGAATTAACATGCTCCCTGTTTGAAGGAGAAAAACTGTGCCATTAGATTTCACGGGTATTAAAAAGGTTGTAGGGTTATTTTGGTTTGGGTTTTTTTTAAGCGGGGGAAGGTGTTAATCAAGATTGCTAGTGAGGGGCAGGAGGAAAAAGTTTGATTTTGCATGTGTGCACCCTCATTTGTCTTTGTGTTTGCCGTGTACATTGACGCACACGAATAGGTCTACAGTGTTATTCTGATAGACTAGTGGTAGCAATAGCAAGACTTTGCTAGTATCACTCTAACCCTCCCAACTGCACATTAAAATTAGCAAACCAAGTAATTTTGTTCCATGCGCAAACTGTAAATCCCTACCCTTCCCACATACAAAATGTTTTCTTCTGAATCACTTAAATCAGGGGTGTCAAACGCCTTTTCACCGGGGGCCGCATCAGCCTCACGGTTGCCGTCAAAAGGCCGAATGTAATTTTAGGACTGTAAAACTGTAGGAGTAGTTACGTTTATACAGTCCTAAAATTACATTCGGCCTTTTGACGGCAACCGTGAGGCTGATGCGGCCCCCGGTGAAAAGGCGTTAGACACCCCTGATTTAAGTCCTACATTTTTCCAAACACAGACCCTCCCTACCAGCTTCCTCTCTTATCTTTTGACATTCCCACCCCTTCTCCCTCTCAACGCACGTAACATCTCTGCCAAATAATCTCAGGACAACTCCAGACACCTATTCCTTCGTTGTTCTGAACCAGCTTCAGCAAGGTTTGGTCCGGCTTTCTTCTTCTTCAACCCTTGTCTTCAGAAAGTTACCCAGAAAAATGAAGGGCCTCCTATACTGGAATAGTTGAGTACTTCACCCATTTTCAGGCCCTAATAGTCAGAGGGACCGGCTGAAAAATTCCTTTCCCCAAACAACCAGGACATGCTAATCTTGGCAATTCTCCGGCAAATTCAGCTGGGGTCTCTTTTTTGCTGGAGCAAGATCTTGACTGCATTTCACTATTCAGCAGCTTGCACTGAATTAAAAGAGAATAAAAATCTACAAACCATATGGAGGAAACACGGATTAATCGGTGTAGGAAGCTCACGTTATGCGTACGTGCTTATTAGAAAAAGGCTGAATTAGAAACACTGCTTAGCTGAAACAGCTGACTCATGTTGCTACAGATTGAACGAGTCAAAAGTACTCTGGGGCTAATGGAAATATGTCGTTCTCCCAGTCCTAAGCCAAGAAATCTTTATGTATTTATCACAAGCTTGCGTCCTGCACAAAACCTCAGCTGCAAGTTAATTGCTCTGTATCTCTCCAAGGCTTTGGGTTGGCCTGGCAATCCTACCTTACAGAAATTCAACAGATGTCCCTCTGTGGAGCTGTTTGGGCTGGTGCTACGCCCTTACATCCAGGAGTCACTTTGAGGCAAAATAAAGAGAAAGAATGATCAAGAGGTGGAATGACTGTGAAACGCAGAGCAGCTCACAAAAGGGAGCTTAAAGAGAGCTCTTCCCAGGAGGAAGGAGAGGATAATTAGAGTTTAGTGAGAGTCATTCTCTTCCCTTTCAATGCAACTCATAAGGGATATGTGTTGATTATCAAATAAAAGAGAATAATGCATTGCTGAGAGACTGTGCAAATATTCATTTGAAAATGTTTACACTACAAATTTAGCTCATTTCCTGCATATCTATGCAGAGATGGTAATTTCCTCAGATCCAAAACTCGTTGAGAAGCAGGGGAAAATGCTCACAGAAATGATGGCAAATTCAAAGGGATCTCTAGCAGCAGCCCAAACATTTTGTTCTCTGAATCCCCTCCTCTCCAGCTTTCATTCTGTAAAGTGGTAAATAGCCCTTATACACTTCGAGATTTCATAATAGCCAAGCAAAACCTAAAGCAATTGCAAAATGTTTTCTAGCAAAAGATTCTAAAGCAAATTTTGCACATGAAGTTATGAAAAACAGAATGTTTCTGTCTCAATCCTAATATTAAATCTGCTTCTAATTGTACATTATTTCAATTAGTTACAAATTCCAACCAAAGCCATCCAGCAGTCTCAGTTACACCCAGTATTTTCCCCCATCTCACCTCAAGCTCTAAGCTGGCGGTGAGATGTGCACGGGAAATGTAAACTGTTGGACATGTTTCCTGGCAAATTCAGACACATACTGTAAACAGATTACTCTTACCCAATTACTAATTTAAGACTAACTCGTTTATATTTTAATTCTTCTGTAATTTGTTCTTCCTGGAGAACAAATAAGATCCGACCATGCCGCTAACAGCTACAGCTTAATATGCACACAAAAGTGCTGGAGAAATCCACTTGCTCCACCAACCCCAAGCACTATTTCCCCTTCTCTATCCACATTACAAGATTAATACAAATAAAAATTATTCTAACACTCTGTGTAAATAACAGAACTATTTCACGTCTGGACAAGTGCTTCCTGAGAGTGCAGGTGCAGGACACGCTTTCAAGCTCTTCGTGACAGCAAGACTTTTGCAGAGGGTATTGAAGGTTATGGCTACACAGAAGAAACACGACTCCAGAGGATGAGAATTCAGAGCTGACATCAGGGGAGTTGTCAACAATGTTGACAGGAAAGCTTAGTTCTGGTATATTTTAACTTCAATCATTCCAACTTCTTCCATGCCTGTTGTAAAAGGCAAAGCGTACTGCGGAGAGCAGAATAAGAGACTATCAGTGCGGTAGACAAGGGATAGTCACAGTCAGAAAAGGGCCTTTTCCCCAGAATCATGAATTACGGTTTCCAGTCTGCACTCCATAAGTATCTCGTGCTTATTTCAGGTCCTCCAGTGAAAGCACATGGAAGTAAAAAATATTATTGCTGAGTTAGGACAAACAGCCTTACCAGCAGGGCAGCATGTTTTGGAGGTCTGCACCATAATGCTTTGAAAGTCCTCTTGAAGACTTCAAAGAATAAAATGTGTGCAGAAAGACTTGACTTGAGCAGCAGCCCTCATTTCCGCCATGTAAAACATTTCACAGTTTGTCTCATTATAGCATTTGTAAAAACACTGTCTGAGAGCAGCGGTGCGTAAATGAATTATTTAAGTTTTGCAGCAAATCACCCTGATCTTGTGTGCAGCTTCTTAATGCACTGTAAGTGAGCCCTAGGAGGCAAATCGTAGCAGACAAGGGGTGTAATGTAAACCAAGTTTTATTAGCCACGAAAACGCACACTACAACATTTATTAAATATCAAAGACGGTGCATTTAAATAAGTTTGATTTGGTAAATAATAGCCAACATTGCATCTATCTTCCCTAGTTCAAAAGGCTTTTTTTTCTTTAAAAAAGAAAACAAACCCACAACATCAAAGCTAAAAATAGCTGTTTATTTTCTTGTCAGTTCTGCTAATCTAACAGGTCCTCTCTATTTTGCAAATAGTTATTTTTCAATGAATTACCATGTGTCACAAGCACTTTGCAGCTCTCCAGCCTTACTACTTGCCAGAAGAGCACAAGTGCATCAGTAGGTTATCATGGCTCCCTTTCAGTGCCAGTTCCGCGGTCCCCGCTGCCCTCAGCAGTTTGGGAATCATTCCCTTGTCCTGCCCTCAATAAACGGGCCCCAAACATCCCCCAAATATTTTCCTATTTTACGCAGCTGCCTCTTGTGCTGCTAACACAGAGCAGACCTTCCTAACCAGAACTATTTTTGCCAGAGCTCCATATTCAATATGGTACAAAATATAAAAGGCAGCTTAGCAAAGCCGCCTTCTGTACCTCTGCCCTTTTCTTAACTCATTAATTGAACCTCAAGGAAAACCTAAGCACCACTTCACATGCTATACATTTATGACAAAAATCTTCTTTTAGCTTAGGCAAAGGAAATAAGTGCAGCTCCAGACAGACAATAACAACAAAAAAGAATTAAATATACCAAAGTACTCAATGAGCAGACACTCACTGATAAATACTTAATACTCTGATAGCACAATTTGGGTATTTGTAAAACACAGCTGGTTTCCCTTTGTGTGAGCATCCCCCTTGTTCTCTCCAGCTTTGGTCTGCTATTAAAAAACCCCAAATTGATAACTTCTCCATCTGTCCTGAATACTGAACGAAGAGGTGCTTAAACTTCCCATCTGAAGCCACATAGTCTTATAGCAACAAAGTCCAAGTACCCCACCCCTCCCATCACAGGAGGGAGCATAATTAGTGCATCAGGAGTGCAACAAGACTCCTCCACTGGGTGGGATATGATTGTGGCACAAAGAACAACAAACAAGACACCCAAACATGCAAAGATTTGTCTCTTCTGCTCTGAAAAGTTATAGAAGCTTCCTACTACCACTCACTTTTCAGACTACTGAACTCCAGTTCCCTTTCTCAGAAATCACTGGTTTTCTTGGATTTTCTTCTACAACACTGAGAAAGCAGCCAGCTGAAGATCTAGTGCCTGAGAAATGAAGGAAAAACTAGTAACTGTAGGCACAGGACCAATTACATCAGAAACATGTGGGAACTCTCACTGAATCTTCTGGACAGTGGGACACAGAGACTCATCTGGGTCTGCAGAAATGGGGTTGTGCAACTAAAAGGTTTTTGTCTCTCGCTGGTTTAGGTGAGCATCCCTCACTAAGTAAGCTCTGACCTTCACAGATGACCAATATATGCCACCCCTCTTTCTACCCTCACAAAGGTTTAGCAGCACAACCGACCACGCTGGTTGTTTGACCAGAAGTGGCAAAATTTAGCCTGAAATTCCGCTTTTTTTTCTATTTACTTCCTCCTTCCTTCTCTTATTAGAAGAACTCAGTACATTACTCTCTTTTTTTTTTTTTTTGTGAAGGCCTTTCTGTAAGCAGCTGCACAAACAGGACAACCAGATAGATACTTTTCAGCTGAAGAAAGCAATAATCCTTTTTTCTAACTGGAAACTTGCTATTGTTTTTCTCCTCGGGCATTTACATTTCCCAAAGCAAGAGGGGAAACGAATCTTGAAACTTTTTTGTTGACTTTTTTTTGCCTTACATTTTTTTAAATGACTGTTGAGGGTTTTGATTGCGGGGTGACAATAAGACCCTGGCAGATGTATTGTTAACCTCCTCTCCTCTCCCTCTCCCCCCTTCCCACTCAGGACAGGTGATCAGGAGGGAAAGGACAGAGAGAAGAGAGCTGGAAAAATTAAAGATGTTTTTCTAATGCTACTAATAGTAATAGAGAAAATAATACAAAATATACAAAACCAATCTTGAAAGTCTCAGCAACTGCAGAGCCGGCACCCAAAGTCCTGGACTGGACCCTGCAGCCAACTGGAGCTGGATTCAGTCTGTCACCAGGCCTCAGTTCGCAGGGACGACCAGCAAGGTCCTCTCCTAATGTCGGCCATAAGCAGAAGCGAAAAAAGGGACGAGATCCTCATGATCTCCCACTTTTGTATTAAGTATTTACGTGAATGGAATGTTATACACAGTTGGGGAGTTTCTTGGTCACCTGTTTCTCGTTGCCCCTCTCATGAGATGTCCATCCATGCTTATCAATAACTTCACATTCCATTGCTAGGTTTACCAAAACATGTATCTGGTTCTCCAGGAAAATGCAGCTAATAAGAAGGCTTTAGCTGACAGGCAAATTCACTAAAAGAGAAACTTGTTTTTTAACAAAACCAGGACAATGACCTAGTTGTGAAGCAGGGTAACCCTTTTTGAAGAAAGTATTAACTATTTCTGCATGATTTGTTAATTGATTGTACCTGGAATGGGGTCCACTAGACAAAGATTTAATAAAATTACGCAGTACACAGTAAAAGTAGCAGATAAGTAGGAGGCCTTCTCTGCAGCAGGATGCAACAGATGTTTCAGAGGAATGAGCAAGTTTCACTTACAGTCCAGATGTGTAATATATACAGAGCGAGCAATGGGAACCCAAAGGAAAAATGATGCCACTTATAGCCATCCATGAAGAGATTATTTTCCTATAGAAAGGAGCAATCAAACAGTTGTCCAACTACTTAAAACAAAAGAGATGTTCATCTTTCAGCCATCCGCGTTTGAAGAGGTGCTGCTGAAACTGGCCTGGGAATCCAGCAGCTTTACAGGGCATATTGGTCAGAGCAGAATTTGCTCTCCACTATAAAACAAGCCACTGCTTTCCGTGCCTCATCACCACCAGAAAAACTAAAGCGAACCAACCACGCCACTATTGATGCATGGACACAACGTATAATTACAGAAAAGGCCATTTTTCCATGTAGGTTTTCTATTCCTCTGCAGTCATATTCTTATTCCTTATACTAAGAACTACTCCAATCAAATACAAGAGATACAATATTTAATGCTCAAATATTAAATATTTTAAAGTTCAGAAGAAAAGTTCATTAGCAAAGCAAAGTATAAACAAGGAGATGATAAAAAGGTCATCATAAAATATGGTAACAATATCTTCAATGGCATATCTTGCTGCTGTAATTAACTAGTAATACAGCCCTCCCATGTTTCATAGAGAGTTTTACTGCCTTAATATATAACTGGAGCTCTTTAGCAGAATTAGCATAACTCAATCATCACCTTCTTTTTCTACCTAGTATGACCAAGACTCATATCTATGCAGAAGTATTTTTAGTTTCTATCTTACAAATCCATCATGCTTTGACGAGTTATCAAAAGAATATCCAAATTACACCACCATGTTCAAGACTTAACTGCTGTGTCATTTATTGTGCGTGTTTCCCGATACACAGCCTTGATAGCGCACTGAGTCAAGAGATATATTTGATAGTTAAATCTGTTATATCTTCTAAGTGACTATTAGACTGCATCAAAGCTATGTTTTATAAGCAATTTTACAAACCTCTCCCTTTCTCCACTGTTGTTGTTTGCAGAAAATCTGATAACTGCTATCGATTGACACTTTTTTAAAGTGAGCATGAGTAATCACGTCAGATTGAGTTACACTTTCTAAATGCTCCTAAAAATATTCTTTTATCCTGATTATTGATCAGGGGAATGTGCTTGGTTTATAAATTCAAGTTTCTGTAACAGAGACTGTTTCAGGAAGGCCCTCCATTAAAAATCTCACAGCCCCACTCAGAGACATTTTGATTATTCATATTTTGGTTTTTTGTCTGAAAGAAAATCCATGTTCCTTAGCTCTTTAGGCAAATTTCATTTATTTAAACGCAAATCAGTTCCCAGTGAAATAATTCTGAGGGAGAAAGAAAAGTCAGGTCTGGAAAGCTAAACTGTTCCAAGTCATGTTCTTAGTGACTTTAGTTGCCTTTATATTCCATTGCTCAGCTGGAAGACACCTCAGAGGGTCAGTAAAGTCACCCCAGTGAGCTTTTGGAAACCAGCTCCTTTAATATGTTTTCATCTAAACTCCTAAAATTCAGAGTAGCAAAATTAACCAGTCATAAGTGAAAATTGCAGAGGCACATACTGCAAACTTTAATTTTACCACAAATTTTGCTGAGTAATTGTTGGTAAGATCTGGTCTTCACCTCAAAACTGGCTGTATTTTAGAAATATCCAAGCCCCAAAATATCTAACTATTGGGATGTTTGCCTTGCATAATCACAACTTGCTAGCGAGGAAATTCATGTTTTTGAGTTATCCCAAATGGAAGCAGTTTGACCCCGTACATATGTGGTGATCATTTTTGGTGTGGTCTTATACTCGAAAGCCAGAATTTCTGCTGTCTGCTCTTTCTGCAAGCAAAGGAAACACACACAGCACCTATAAGCAGACCAACCAACGTTTTCCATTTTAAAACACTGCCTTTGGACAATTACACTCACTTGGAAGGAAATTCTTCCAATTGGGGGTTTTGTTTTAAATTTGTGTTTATTGGTTTTCTTTGTACTCAGAAAAACACTGAGGTTGAAGCTGGGAAGTATATGAACTGGCTGGATCACCACACCAAGCAAAAATGCATGAGAACTGGGGCTACAGACATGTAAAAAAATGCACAGCTCTCTGTATTACTTCGCTTTTCTTGAGCTTAAAAATATTCTTCCAACCACTTAACTGTTTCATGCTTTGAAATAAAAGCTCAAAATTTGTCAGCAGCTGCTCTGGCATTAGATAAACGCCTTTTGGTACTTCATAAAAAGTTACCTAAAGTTGGTCAACTTATAAGCCTTCAGGGAAAAATAATAATATCAGTTCACACCTAATCAGGAAATATTTCTTTGACTTCGGCAGCTAAATTCTCTCCTGCCTGCATCTCCAGTGGGTCGGCTGCTGTTTGAAGCTGCAGGGACAAAGCAGGGAAGTAAGAAAAGGTCTCCTGTGATCTCGAGTGTCTCCTCCTCACCATTCCCGTCATGCCAGCTACATCAGCTACATTGCCAGTGAACAAGAGTCACACAAATAACAGTCACTTTCTCTACATAATGCCAATGGCATCCTGGGGTGTATCAGAAGGGGGTTGGTTAGTAGATCGAGAGAGGTTCTCCTTCCCTTCTACCCAACCCTGGTGAGACCACATCTGGAATATTGTGTCCAGTTCTGGGCCCCCCAGTTCCAGAAGGACAGGGAACTGCTGGAGAGAGTCCAGTGCAGGGCAACAAAGATGATGAAGGGAGTGGAGCATCTCCCTTATGAGGAAAGGCTGAGGGAGCTGGGTCTCTTTAGTTTGGAGAAGAGGAGGCTAAGGGGGGACCTTATCAATGTCTATAAGTATATAAAAGGTGCCATGAGGATGGAGCCAGGCTCTTCTTGGTGGCAAACAATGATAGGACAAGCGGTAATGGGATCAAGCTGGAACACAAGAGGTTCCACTTAAATTTGAGAAGAAACTTTTTCTCAGTGAGGGTAACAGAGCACTGGACCAGGCTGCCCAGGGGGGTTGTGGAGTCTCTTACTCTGGGGACATTCAAAACCGACCTGGACACCTTCCTGTGTAACCTCATCTGGGTGTTCCTGCTCTGGCAGGGGGATTGGACTGGATGATCTTCTGAGGTCCCTTCCAATCCCAAACATATTGTGATACTGTGATTTATTCCCAGAAAGTCTATATTGTACCCTGAATCCAGCAAGTATGGCAGAAATATTATGACTCAAAGACAGGATCGCAGAGCAGACGTGCTGCAAAGGCTAAATTAACTTGGCCATGTTGGCAAAGGTACCGCATTTGGTATAATTTCTAGCTTTAGAAATACTTTAAGACTGTAAAACTGCTATGTAATTGCACATCTTGAAGAATGTTCGCTGAACTTCATCAGACAGCACAACACAACCTTTTTTTAAAAAAATTAAATTGTCCTGTTTTTGACTTTCCACTGCAAAAGTTCTCACTAGCAAAACTCTTGCTCTTATTTCATTATTGAAAATTTCCATGACTTCGAGGGGAGACAACTTCTGTAAATGATACACATTCTGAAAATCCCACTGGCAATATAATGAAGAGGTGCAGTGCTAGAAATATCACAAATGGAATACTTTACTAACATTGGTAGTGCCAATACAATCAATTTCACCTCATATTGCCATGCCAAAAATATACTCTGGGATAATGAAAACTGCCCAGGATAGGAAAATGCTATTAACCAATCTGCTTTTGTCACTCAGTTTGCCCAAAGTAACCAAGGAGATGCTCAGCCCAGCTTAGTGCTTCATGAATCACTGCTAATTTAAAAAAAAGTATGAAAATCTGGTACTACAAATACGTCTGAATGCACAAGTCCTCAAATTAATTTTTTGAAATAATTTTTATCTCCACTAAAATAATTTCAACAAAAATATTTTAAAGTATGTGAAATATATTCCCTAATAAATACTCTAATGTTTACATTTTATTATATTTCATTTACAAAAGGCTATTAACACAGGGACACACTCTGAAAAATCCAAAGATAGACTAACAAGGCCAGATATCTCTAATTTATATCTATCAACGTCTGAGAAACCATATAGACAAAAACCTTTCATAATACATGCAACACAGGTTGGGATTGGTCTCTCCTCCCAGGCAGTCAGCAATAGGACAAGGGGGCATGGGCTTCAACTCTGCCAGGGGAAATTTAGGCTGGATATTAGAAAGAAATTCTTTGCAGAGAGAGTGGTCAGGCATTGGAATGGCTGCCCAGGGAGGTGGTGGACTCACCGTCCCTGGAGGTTTTTAAACTGAGATTGGACATGGCACTTAGTGCCATGATCTAGTCAATGGACTGGAGTCAGACCAAGGGTTGGACTTGATGATCTCTGAGGTCTTTTCCAACCCAGTCAATTCTGAAATTCTGAAAAATAACAATTTATACTTCAACAGTTCTAAGGATTAACACAGACCAGAAGGTGTTAAGGTATAAATGCTTGCAGGCTTATTCATGCTGCTAAAAACTTAAGAGACAAGGCTCTAGTTCTTTTGGAAGGCAAAAAAGAAATCTTTCTACTGAAAAAAAAAAATCTTGTCAATGACTTCACCACATTTCAGAAAAATCTCATTGAATGATTCCAAGTCCTTTCACAGAAACAGTATTTGGAGACATTAGTCAGTATTTCGGGAAAGAATTTCATGAATGGTCTTCATAAAAAATGAAAGAGAACAAACACACTTCCCCAGTTATCCAACTCTTACTGTCCTCCTTCTCTGTCCTTTCTTTGTGTGGTGGGTTTTTTCTCTCCCCTTTTTTTTATAAGCAGAATATTTAATATTTCAAAGAATAACTGGGATAGGTATTGGGCTGGTTTACCTCCTACTTTCAGAATATTGTACAACAACTTGTCCATGTGTGCAGTCACCTGCAGCTTCAGTCTCACTGGAAAGTCAGCCCGATGTGTAAAACCTGCTGCCCCCATTCCCTCCCCGAGTGTTCAAAACCACACCAAAAAAACTCAAAATGATTGATTATTGCTGATGATTTGGGATGGTTTTTTAAGCCTGCAAGGAGAGGATGCATGGGAAGGCTGGAGTTAGCTGTTTGAGTCTGGTTTGTTCTATTACATCTCTGGGAAGGTGAGTTCATTAATACAGTTCTTCATATAAAAGCCTCAAGTTACTTGTCCAGAGTGTTGTCTGGGGAGAAGGGAGAAAAGGAGGAAAGATCTGAAATGAAAACTCTTAAGAACTAATAAGAAAATTACTGTCAAATAAAAATGGAAAAATACTCCCAGAAATTTTCATAAGGGTTTCAGTGTAACTTTTTGTATATATAACAATATTATTTTTACTCAAAGGAAAAGAGGATTATCTTTTATGTGTATTTTTTCTAGTAATACATTATGAAGAAATAATGATTAAACCTGCTGTTGTTGCTCTAAGTATTTTGACATCTCTATAAGCCACATGCTAATTGTGACAGGTGCAAAAACCAAACCAAACCAAACCAAAACCCTTATGAATCACTTTTTTGGTGTGGCTTCACCTGGAATGACGACAGAACTGTCTTTGGACCAAGGAGCAAGGGTGAGCTCATGATTTGCTGGTGCTGGGAATGGCGAGCCAGCCCCCACCATCAGCAACACCTCTGTCAACTCACGCTCTTCAAATTAAGCTAATTGAGTTAGTCCAGAGTTACATTACTATAACTAAAATGAGAAGATGGCCTTTTGATGACTTTTACAGGCTTCACTGGAACGTGGATTTGTCATGTTTACAGGAATCTGATGTTTTCACAGATATTTGTCCTTCAAATGTTTGTAGTTTCTCTTTTTATTTAACTCTGTATATAGTTCCATGAGTTTGAGGATTAAAATAATGCAAGCCCCATTATTTTCATGGTACTCAAGTTGTAGGCCAGCAGGACAATAGTGAAAAGTCCAAATACAGCCTTGAAAAAATCCCCTGAGAGTCTCCAAGCTGTGAAACCCACAAGAACACAGATGCACGTTGTCAATTTAAATGACCCTCAGGAAGACAATGCTAATAGTTCCTGGGCATAAAAAACTATTTTGCTTACTTAGATTGCAAAAGATCCAGGTTGATAGAAGTGATCTCGTTTTCTCCTCAAAGAAACTTCAAGTTTCTTCAAGAAAAGTTTGTTTGTCTGGTAGCCCCTGCTTGCAATTAGACTGGAACCCAGGCAAGAAGTGACATGCAAAAGTGACAAAGCAAAGATGAAAGCCCTCCCATCCACAATCTTTGAGAGGAAAAGTTTCTCAAGGTAAGTTTTCCCTGTAGAGATGTTTCAGCCCATATCTTAACCAGAAGTATTTTCAACCTTCATTTGCCTTGTTCCACATCTGGGAGAGCAGGATCTGTCCTTATAAGAAGAAACAGACTATGAGACAGGTCACACAATTACTTTGCTAAGAATAAATGTTGACTTGTCCAGAAGACCTGCACAATATACTATTTAAGTCCTTTGGATGGAGGCGAATTCCATCCCTAGCAAGTTTATTCCACGTATTGAGTACTGGAGCCATATCAAATAAAATCAGCTTCACTGTAACTCAGTGGAACTCATTATGACCAGATCTCACCGAGGCCAAGGTCTTGGCTGGAATCAAAGAATAACGGGGGATTTATATGGTTATGAAGACCATCTATAGTTACATTACACAGGATTAAGAAACCCACACACATTTTAAAGAACATAAATCTCTACGTTTTAAGGCACAAGCCAACTTTTCGCTGAGAAGAAAGTTTCCTCCTAAGTAGGTTAGTCTGCAATGGTGGTGGGGGGAGAGGCTCTTCCCCATATCTAACCATGGAAAAGCGCCTCATCTCACCAACTCTGATCATATAGGCCACCTCTGCAGGCTCTAAAAAGAAATGGACTTCTCAAAGTTCCACATATGTGGCTAAATTGCCCAGTAGAGGTGCTTCTTTCTCTTACTGATACAGGATGGACTCCAGACAATGGGATTTACCTCCCCTAGAAGCAGTCAAGCTAAATCCCACTGCTGTCTATTTTTTGGACTCCTGAGCCTGAAGCATCTGATGTTTAACGCTGCTGCCTCAAGCACTGTACCCACAGATGAGGGCAGTTTCCCTCTTATCTTGATCAGACCTACAAAATTTCAGGGGTTCAAACAGCTCTCTTTTTAGACAAGTAGTAAAAATAAATGAAACAGTCACAGCAATAATTTGGATCAGTGCTAACATTGCAAACGTGCAAAAGTTTCTGTCTTAGTCAGAAGCTGAATCTAGACAAATTCAAAACCAAACATGGCATTAATTGTAAGTGATCAGGATAAATAAAAACTCAAAAGTGCAGCAGGTCCTTAAAAATTCTATTTCCATTGCTGCTAGCTGCTGCTGTTCTAAAGACCGAAGCCTCAGCTCACTGCAAGTTGTTGAGCATGTCAAACAAATTATTGGCTGAGACTCTTACAGAATCACAGGATGGTTGGGGTTGGAAGGGACCTCTGGAGATCATCCAGTCCAACCCACCTGCTAAAGCAGGTTCACCAGAGCAGATCACACTGGAATGTGTCCAGGTGGGTTTGAATGTCTCCAGAGAAGGAGACTCCACAGCCTCCCTGGGCACCCTGTTCCAGGGCTCTGGCACCTCAAACTACAGAAGTTTCTCCTCATATTCAGAAGGAATCTCCTGTGTTTCAGTCTGTGCCCGTTGCCCCTAATTCTGTCATTGGGCACCACTGAAAAGAGTCTGGTCCATCCTCTTGACACCCACCCTCGAGATATTTATAAGCATTGATAAGATTCCCTTTCAACTTCTCTTCCCCAGGCTGAACAGACCCAGCTCTTTCAGTCTCTCCTCAGAAGAAAGATGCTCCAGACCCCTCAGCGTCTTTGTAGCCCATGTTAGTCAGTATGTCAAACTAGATGACGATAATGGTACATTCAGGTGTCAGGATCTCCAAGTTACCCGTCCTCCAAATGCTTCTTGCTCTCTCTTACACAATCTCACACCAGAAGGATGTGAGTTTGAGCAGAGCGTGGGGCAAAAGTGGAAGAGACAGAGGGAAAGAAAAGGGGGTGACATACCTTTGATGTGCTGTGCACCGGGGTGGTGTAAAATGCACACTCACCAAGAACTGAGGGGATGCTAAAATGAGAGAGCGACACTCCACAAGGTCTCGGGTAAATCCATGCCTGAGTTTCACCACAGCAACTGTAGGGAGAGCATGGCCTAATTCTTTAATTCTGTCCACAGTCAATATGCGTGCAGGTGTGCTAAAGTGAGAGACTTTGCTGCACGACACCAGTGACACAACCATAAAATAAAACTGAAAAAAAAAAAAAAAAGGAAAAAAAAAAGGAGAGAGGAAAAATCTATAATAGCTGGACATTCATTTAAACAAATGCATCATCCCATAAACAGTGCAGCAGCTTTCAAATGTAAACAAGAAAAGGTGAACTTTGTTCACATTATGTCTCCAGCTGTTTTGTGTTTCAAGACTGTGCACCACAGCTGGGCTGATGAGCTCTGAATCCTGGGAAAAGGGGAAATATTTAACCTAACTTAAACAGAAAGAAGCAAGCCTCAATGGTGAGAGATAACAGGTGGGAGCCGTGCTCTGCTGCTGTGCCTGGAGGGTAAAATCTGGCATGCAGAGGTAGCTTCAGAACAAAAGTCGTCACAGCTGCTATTTGCTGTTCTCCTCAAGTCCTTCCCTATTTATTCAGCATCACTGACAGCACCCTAGCAACATTAGTTTAAGTCACCATCAATTGTTGTAAAATTAGCTCATGGTCCCGAAGCCAGGGCAAGATGTGGGCAATTTTATCTGCACGTCTGTGCTTCTGTATGTCTGTGTAGAGAATATATGGTTAAAATGTCCATGTAAACCTTCCTCCCCCCTCTGCTAATATACTAGGATGGCTGCAGTGAAACATGGGTTATTTTTGTCCAGTTCCCAAACTTAAAAGCCACTTGCAGAACAAAAAAAAAGTTTAAAAGCGATCCCTATCCATATTTGCAGCACAATAGCGCTAACATAATGGTCTTCATTATCTCTGCATGGGGGAATATCTGAGGTAGACACTCTGCTTCTCGGTTCTGTTGCTGCTTTCTCTATCTGTAACTTGCTTTAATGACAGCCTCTGAAGACTGCAATGGTCCTCTGAGTCTTGAGCTTCTTTCTCAGACACTGAAGTCAAACCCAACATCAGCGAAATTACAACGTATGCTAAAATTTGGTGCTCAGGCCCTCCCTTGTACAGGTCCAGCAGTGCCCATATTACACAGAACATGCAAAGCATTAATTCACTACAATTCCAAGATGCTTGCTGCGATGGATGGAATATGCCAACTACCTGAAAAACAAAAATATTTAAACCATCATAGCCTCAAACCAGCACTGAACCTGTTACCTTGTGCTCCTCCTGTTCTAATTTTCATCATCGCTAAAAAAACCCTAATAAATTTCAGACACATTCTCCTGAGTGAGAAAGAAAACGCAATAGCCCAAATCCAGCCTCCTTTCAAGCCACTGGCAAGAATCCAAGTGATTTAGAAAAAAAAATGCGGGCAGCAATGTGTGGGATCTTTTTAGTATGGAACATTCAGCAGAATTTCTCTCTTTTCCTGGGGCCCTCTCAGGGTCACCGATATGGACGCAGATGCCAGTTATTTAGCAACAAAGAGGGATGAATGAGTAAGAAAATGAGTAAGATGGCAGCTTGAGTCATATAGTAGAATTGTGTACTATGTCGTTTTGATTGCATAGCAGATTCAAAGGACTCACATCAGAGCATGTTTAAATCACATCAAGAGGGGGCTTGTGCAGGGGTACTTCTGTACCTCTAGCGCTATTAGAACCTGCATAAGAGGATGGAGTTACAGCCTAAACCAGAATCTAGCACAAAATTCCTCTCGTGCTCACCCTCACAGGGGCCACAAGCAGCACACAGGTAATTTCCAGCAGAAAGGACCAGATAAGCACTAAGAGAATACGGCATAAAAACACCTTCAAAAACTCATCCCAGTACCTTTCGGTCGACCCAGATCAGTCATTCCCAAATGTTCCCCGACCATAAATACTGTAAATCTAACTGCCCTTTTTTCTCTGCGTGCAGGAGAAGAGCCAGGATCCCACACGCAGCCATTACTCCTCCTGTCATATGGGAAAAGAGCAGTGCCTGCTGAACTCGGGCACTCCTTAATCTCCTTCATAAAGGTCTTCCCCTCAGAAATGTTGCTCAAGCTGCTGCTGAAAACCCCAGCTGGGATATGAGCTTTGCTGGACAAGATATTCATTGTTCAATTTATGGCTTGACTGTACTTGTATAAATGTATTTCACTTCAGCATCAGATGAGCTGGATGAAGGGAAGCGAGGGAGGAGTTCATCAGAGGTTTTCTTTCTTTATTTGATTTGTTTTCTGAAGCACTGAAATGAAGATGTTTGTCTAGCTCAGTGATGGGTAAACATCTTTGCTTTTCCCCATGTCATTTTTTCACTGGCGGTATTTACAAATTCCAACAGTTGCATTTCTGAAGGGGATACAGAGGCACACACAGATGCAGACACAAGAAAAAGGGATAAAGTTTTCTACCTGCCAGGAGCCAAAATCCATTCAGAGTTGCACTCATGTGAAGCTGCAGTAACCCAAACATGATCAAAAGGGGCATGCTAGTGATAACCAACATAGCATTCAGAGAAAAAGAATAAAATAAAATAAATAAAAAGAACCTATAGCCTGAAATTCCAGGAGCAGAAGAAAACCCGCAGTTACGTGCAGGTTTTCACCTGCGGTGATGGAGCTGCTTTGTAGGTGAGACATATTGTGAGCACCATCCGATAATGCAGGACAACGCAGCAGTTTGATCAGCACACGTTTTATTTCACTGCTGGGTACCAGGACCATCATGAAGCCAGGAGAGAGAGGCTCTGCCTGCATGACAGACGTCTCTAATGAGGCTTGGTCGCTCTGTGTGAAAGAGTCAACCTTGTCAACCTACAACACGCTGCCAGCGCATGATCTCCTGTGTTATCATTCAGCTTATAAAACAGATGCACTTCCATGCACGTGCTTGTGAGCATATTTAAAAAGCAAAACAGGATTTAGCATAGAGATATAAAGAAGTTACCATAAAGGAGTTACTTTGGAGGCTTTCTAAAGTATGTTCAAAGTAACCAGTCCCCCATATAACATGAAATCAAAGAGTAAAAACCTGCCAGAAAGGATATTAAGACTCTCCTGATTGTGAAGGCTCATAAAATAAATGTGTTGGTTGTTATGGATTAAAGTGTGTACCAAAAAGATGAAGGAACACCTAGCATCTGGAGTCTATATTGTAGTCTCTAAAATTGCTAATAGATCTGTGTCAAAAAAAGATATACTGAGATTAATAGACTAAAATGAAAACATCCCTTGAAGATGAACAGAAAAAAATGTTTAGCCAGAAGTAACACAATCCCCAGGATTTATGTACTTCCAATACTCACAAGACTGTCATTCCTCTATTCATTGCATCCATTACTGACCTTAAGATTTATCTAAAGGAGAACAATACTTCCATTTGCGTTGCAAATTCTGAATTATGGGAAATTTAAAAAAAAAAAAATCAATGTGCTGTTTGCTTTCCTTGGCACTCACGACCTCGGCAAGAGCTGGTTATGTCAGTGTTTAAATACAAAGTCTCTATGCTTTCTCCAGATAATTTAGGAAGAGACCAGTATTAGCAATTCAGTAGGTCAATCTTTCCAAATTGATCTCAAATCTCCCTAAAGGTTTCGCTATAACTTTTTAAAGCACCAAGGTATTAGCAGAAATTAGCTCCTGTGGCAAAACTTGCAAATGTGTCCTCATGTTCCTACAGCTTTTGAAGGAGAATAAGATATTCTGGGTTTTGTGGTTGGCAGCACCACCAAACATACTTTCATAGCTGTTGCATAGCCAGTTATTTCACTTGATCGTGACCCAGGGCCTGAACAGTCCTTGGCACTTCAGCCTGTTCACACAACAGGATCTGTAAGGGAGGCATAAAAATCCCTCAGGGCCAAATTTACATACCTTGGACCAGATTTGTGCAAAAGGACCCTTTTAATGTAAGCCAGAATCAGTATCTCCACGTTCCTTTCACACAATCTTCCCATGACATGATGATTGTTCTTCCAGTAATGGAGTTGGTAGCCAGTCAGTAATCTCTGCTGAAACAGATTGCCAGATTTGGGCATTATTCTTCTGAATTTCTCCAGGAGGGCACAGGAAACATTCACTGCCTCCTCTTCGCTGCTCAACAGGGGTAGGAGAGTCTTCTCCCACGCTTGCCGCTACCCCAAGAAGCACCTACTAAGGACTAAAGCTTTAAAACCAGTAGCAAAAGAAACAACGTTGTCCCAAGGCAGATGCAAACCCATCCTGCCCAGGAAACCTCTACATCCCGAAGACAAGGACAGCAGCCTCTCAGAAGGACACCAGGGGAAAGGCACCTGAGTGCCAGCTCCGCTATTTATGAGCTTGTTGCTTCTTTTTCAAGCAACTTTTAGTTGTTGCAGCCAAGGATTTTTCCCTTCCTTTCCTCAAGGTTGCCCCTCACAGCAATTTCTTTAAACACTGGGCACAAACTCTGATTGCACATGTTCCGGACAAGGGTTGTGGCACAGCAAATTCTCTTTTTATTTTTAGTAACTATATATTGTATTTAATTACCTGATTGTACTTACTTTTTATTAGGTTTCTCTTCAAAATTCATTAGCAATCATGAAGTGTAACAATATTTCTGCCCTTCATCTACTATACAGACAATATCTGCCAGAAACTGTATGTAATGACTGTAGTGCTGTTTAAACCATTTACAAAATTAGTTCTTCCTACTTTCAAAATAGCTCAAAGGCAACTATGAGTGCAATTAATTGGTCCCCTATGATAGCGGTACACACACACCGAGAAACTCCATGAGAATAATTTCAGCAGGAATGACTGAATGGCTCAGAATTTCAAGTACTTTACATCTCTTTAGCTTTTCTCAGAAAGCTCTTTTAATTTTGAAAATCTTCTCTCTCAGATCCTGTTTCTTCCCCTATTCTCTCTTCCTCTGATATGACTTATAAAATAACCGCTTAGTTCCAAAGACAGGTCTACTCACAATACAAAACGCTAAAAGCTGATTTCTATTTCTTTTCAAGTCCATCCCAAAATATGCCAATAAGACACAGAGACAATACATCTGGAGGATATGCTATAAAGACAATATCTGCTGTAAAGAAAATTCCATAGCAGTGCAGAGAGTCAATTTAACCCCATCTTGACAACTTTACTACAATTATTTTTGATGTGAGGGGGTAAAGTGGGGGTGAAGTTTTGGTATTTCTTCTACAGCAGTGGCACCCTCTAGTAAAAGCACCTGCAGTACCGAGGTGGATCTGGAATTTCTTTAGCTAGACAAAAAGCTGAATTTAGAATAACAGACTGCCCTCTATGTACAGCATTAGCATTAACAGCGTCTTCTGTGGGGGGGATACAGCTTCAAGTACACAAGAACTACTAAAACTCTTTTCCTCTTGGATGTGTCTTCCATTTATTCATCTTCTGTATTTTGCTTAGTTCTTACCCTTCTATTTTCACCAGGCACCTTCTTCCTAGTGAATGCCTCATGTTTAAGGGTCTATGAGTCATGAGACTTCGAGAACTCAGATTCTCAAGAGAATATGAAGCTTGATAAAACAATTCTCTCTTTTGTTAGTAAAAGATCCAGCCAATTCCCTCGTTATTTAAAACAAACAAACAAAAAATCCAGCCAAAAAGCACTCCAGTAAGCAAAAAATCAGGGGCACTTGAAAAGAAACATTTTGGAAAGTCCTGAGAATGTCTATGATTTCTCTCTGAAAACAACTCACCACGTCTGCAGTTCCTACAGATCACATGGATTTAGGTGTCTAACCAAGTCACCTACACTGCTCTTAACTCGGTAACTGCTCCTTTGAAATTTCTGAAATATGGTGACATTGTTATCGAGCTTTAAGGACGATAATGAAAACAAGGCTGCCATTTTGTATTTGGACTGATCAAGAAGAGGCCGGCATTATACATACAGCTGCTTATACCAACTATAAAGGATAATTTTGCTGTATTAACTCCATAAATTTGATAGAGCCAGCAAGGCTTCCACTGCGTAATAGCTTAATTTTTCATTCTAATAATAACTGGCTGCCAGTTGAAGTGAATGGGAGCAAAAACAAACATTTCTGTTCCATGACATGATCCATGACAGATGTACAGTTTAGGAGGCCCTAGGGCAGGGTATTCCGAGCCTCTCCTCCCTTCACCCAACAGCGGTAAAAGCATTAACACCAAGAAAAGAGACTGAACTGTAAAGGAACTCCGAGGAAAATGACCCAGCTATCCTCTACTTAATCCGCAATTGGCAATATGCCTGATTTAAGACTATGCTAAGCATCCAGGATTTTCTAAAGTGCTTGCAGACGGTGTGTACAGTATAACATACGCTTGTGAACTGCAGAGTATGAAACGTCCCTCTCTCAATCACACACAAAGGTTTAGTGGGGCTTTTCGCTCTGACTTCTACTTACTGGTATTTACGTTAAGAAAAGCCTTTTCCCTCAGAGTATACGGAGAAGATTAATAACTTGATTATTACAGTTTATTATTGGTATCGATTTCATGTAATGCAACATGAAAACACGTATCCTCTTAAAAAAACTTTAAAAGTCCACATGCTTGAAGCTTGACAAATTTCAGCGAAAATGGGGCTGCATAGTTTAGTGCCAACAAGTTACTCAGGCTTTATGTGAGTATTGATTTATCTGCTAAATGAAAATGAATAGCCACCATATCTACTGCATTGTTTTGCTGCCTCTGCAAGACAGAGCACCTTCTTAAAGAAACCCTAAGTAGTTTTAAAAAGCGGGTTGACAATGCTATCTTCGCTATCTTTGAGTGGGAAAAATCCACTTTAAGGGCCAGATATTTGTATTACTTTTGAAGAAATGCTGTCAGGGGCAAAGTGGGCTTTGTGCACATTTAGGGTAGATTTTTAGTGTGGGTTTTTTGTTTGCTTGAGTGAAAACATTAATAATCTTTCTGAGAAAAGTGTAAAAGCAGGAATTTGTGCATAAGCCAGGAATGTATCCAATTGCTGTGTGTGAGGAGAGGACAGTGATGAGATTCATGAGGGTGGGGGGTTCCCCTCAGTAAATGTTTAGCATTTGGGGCCTGCCAATGGGTCGTTCCTTTGTGTTTCGTTGGACTGTAAAATTCCCAAATGACTTCAAGTAAAGTGGCCGTTACAGGTCAATAATTATGGTGGCGTCTGAGACGCTATCTAATTTGATATAAATGAAAACAACATATCATCAAAACCCTGGTTGTTCAACAGAATATGCTAACAGAACCAGAAATCATCCTATGAAAGACATACTCAGGATCCAAAACTGCACATGATGGATGAAAATAGAACGACAAACAGCAGCGTGGCCTCCTGAAGCTGTCATTTGCTGGATAGAAGTTGTTGCAACACAGACCAGAAAGGGTGATCCATGGCTGCCTAATGCTAGTCGTCCAATTTTTCTCATCGTTTGGGTTCTACCAAGGGATCTCGAGTCTCCATGTGCTGGTCAACTGTACTGGGCTTCCTGCTGACATCCAAACCCAAACAGCAGAAGAAAAGCTGCCTGAACATCAGCGATCTCTTCCTTGGTAGGCATGGATGAGATCAACATGGCATATGTAGACAGGTCTTCAGCCCACGGAAACCCTCTTACTTTAAGTCTTAGATTGTGGTTTGTCACTAGTAGAGTGGGAAACAATCTGATTCAGACTCAAACACAGGAGGTTCCATCTAAACATGAGGATAAACTTCTTTGAGGTGCCAGAGCCCTGGACCAGGCTGCCCAGAGAGGCTGTGGAGTCTCCTTCTCTGGAGACATTCAAACCCACCTGGACACATTCCTGTGTGATCTGCTCTGGTGAACCTGCTTTAGCAGGTGGGTTGGACTGGATCATCTCCAGAGGTCCCTTCCAACCCCAGCCATTCCGTGATTCTGTGTAATCTCTTCCTGGTCAGGAACTGATGGATACCGCTGAACAGAGGTGAAGGTAAGTGGACACTGTTAAGATTTGATCAACCAGCGAAAAGCACAAAAGTGAACTGGAATTCAGAAATTTCAGAAACGAGAAGACCATCAGAAACCTGAGATTGCTGCTATTCTGGAAAACTATGGGAGGCCTCGGTCCTTCCTGAAAGACCCTTTCATAGCTGGAAGTAAAAGATTGATAAACTCCATGGTGTTGGAAAAGCACAGAGACAAGTTAATGTGCTAAAAGCTTGGGCCTCTGATTTCCACAGTAAGAATCCAAAACATCTTCTTGATGGAAGACACAAAACAACAAATAATATTTTAGATGAAGATGGCAACCTTGCCTCCTCTTTCTGTGGTTACAACCACTCAGTGGTCAAGGGGTTTACCTCTAAAAGTAATGTCATGTTAGAGCACACCCTCAAGGAGCCGAGTAAGGTAACACAGAAGAGAAGCAGCTTTGCAAAGAAAAACTGTCTTCCACATCCCATCAGCTGGCCATGGTTAAATATGTGGTTAGAAGAAAGCTTACCCCAGCCCAGCTGACAGAAGGTAAATAGCTCCGCAATGACTGCTAAGTCGATTTTAGTCGTTAGTTGATCCAAATGTATCAGACTGTGTGTGAAGGTCTCCTGTCGTTCTAGTGAAGACAGACACCAGGATTTTATGCCAACTGTAAGCCACAGTAAGAAGCTCTATGGAAACACGGAGACATGTGGTATGATTTGTATTGCTGAAGTGGGAATTTGACTTCATAGAACCTACTAATATCCACAGGGAAATTCCCTTGATGAGAGGAAAAATACAGGAGAGAGAGCAAAGAGGAAATCCCACCTTTCTGTTCCTATTGGACTTGAGAGCACACCATCTCAGCTGTTCTTTTTTTCCTATGACTAGAATCAGAGACTGTTGCTGACCATGTCAAATCTGGATTCAAATAGAACCCCTGAATCAAAACCTGCCCAAAAGGTGATTCAAGGAAAAGGCACGAGTTTGAACGTCTTCACTTAACGCTTTCTTTTTCTTCCCCTACAACAAACACATTTGTTTCTGCGTGAAGAGTCATGTAAAAACTACTGGCCCCTTCACAAAGCCAGTCTTTGGGTTGGTTTGTTTGTTTCGCTTACCCCTCACTACCTGCACCCCGTACATGAAGGCTTTAGTTTTAATTCTTTTAAAAAAATCTATGATACTAATATCTTACATTCCCACTAGATATGTCATGCCGGACCACAGTAACTTATTGATGGGAAAATTCCACTTGTTTCTTTTTTTTTGTTATTTCTGCAGAAGAACATGTAAAACATTGGTTGTGGAGCTTTAACAGCATTAACCTCAGAACGGTCCTCATGTCTTCGTCCTGCAAAAAAGAAGCCTTTTCCTATTTTAGTTTTATGCCTAAGTGCATGAATGCTGAAGTAATATTCACAAGCTGCCAGGCAGCTCCATATGCCAACTTTTTTCTTTCTACATATATACCAGTTCAGGTAGCAAATGTTGTGGAGCTGAATTACACATTGCCTACATTTGCACACATGTACGCACATGCTGGTGTATTTTTCCCCAAGCCAGCCAATCCTCCCTGTTTTTCAGCTGGATCTGCCAAAGGAAAAACAAAATCCACCATTCCGTAAATCTCTTTGAAAACAACAGCAATAATAAATTAAGCATAACCACAGGGCTTCATCCAGATCGGATTGCACCAGCTCTGGTGGTCCTTTATCTCACTACCACACCAATATTAAAAAAGCTGACTCCTTGATCACGTTGGTCACTCCTTTACTGCTTTATCATCCTGCTTCTAATCACACAGTGGCAGTAAGTGAGGGGTGTTCTCTGGGTTCCTATTAGGAACCTCATTACTCCTCCTTTCCCTCTTTCTTGAATTAAAAATGTTTAAATTAGTTCAATATGTCTCAAACCTCTTCAGCATGCTGCTGTCCATCTGACTCACTTCCAAATTGAAGTGCATATATAAAAAAAATTGAATCAGTTCAATGATTTTAAATCACTCTTCAATGTGCAAAGTAATTTAAAATTACTGGAGTGCTTCCAATTTTTATTAGTCCTTGAATTTGGAAGTGATCGAGGTTCTTCTGGGTCTGTGCAGCGCATTGTGACTTAAAATTATTATATCCATACCTATTCAAAAAAAAAACCAACAAACCAACAGATTTTGCTTTACAGCAGAAACTTTTGAGTGGTACCATGGAACAATTTTAAAGAACAAAATAGGGGTTGCATAATTCCAGAAGGCATCAATCTGGAAAAACTCTTGCAGTGGTAAGGAAACCAAGAAACACCACAAAATGTTTGAACTGTTCTACATGCAGCTTGGACTCCCATTTTAATTGCTACAGCACTTTTGCATTTAATTACTTTCAATGTATCTAATTGCTCTAAATTTAGCAATTTCCCCAAAATCAATATGAGGACAGAATCAAAAAGGGCTGACTTTCTCCTTAAATCTTCCAGATGCTTAGTGACATGATTCATCTTTATGCACTAGTCTTACTGAACTTAATATGCCTCCTCACCTGTTTGAGTAGTCTCAGAAAATGAATGTTATTCCCTTACTCACATGGGTATATTTACCAGAATCCTAGAGAAGATAAAAGGACAGCTCACAGACATAAGTATTCACAGTTCTAGTGAATTGTAGGGTTTGATAGTGAGCTTATCTAATATTTTAAAAAAAAGCTAACCACAATATTGCTTCTCAACAGTTCAGTCTAATAAAACTGTTTCATGCCCTCACTCTCCCTTTTTTGGAGCTAAAGCGGGAAAACAAGTAATCCATTAAGCTGAAGGTCTTCCCATTCTCTACCATTATTATTGTAGAGTGAGGAATAATTAAAAAAAAAACCATGATGAGTCAATGTGACCCCTATATGACCAGTACATTTTTTTGACTGCCTTGAGGGCAGTTGTCCTGGGAGTGGGTATTTTTAAACATCGTGGAACACCTTCCAGTTTCCTCATCTATGAAGTTTCACAGAAGCTAAATCATGGACCTGTGAAATAAGACCTCCACTCCCACTACATTTGGCATAACGTTTACAAAATATCCCCACAAACTTTCATAGGTTCCCCATAATATCACGGAGTATAAAATACAACCGGAGTTTGTGGGGAAGGGGATTGTCTCTGTGGGGAAGGGGACTGCAACTCCAAATAGGCCTGTTTGCTACAAAACTTCTGTGCACAGAGGTGGTTTAAGATCAATTACCTGAAACCAGGTGCTGAGCAGATGGGAAGAACGATTCATCTGGTATGAGCTCTCATCTTGCACATCTCACCTGACTCTCAATGTCTCCATGGCAGCTGCTGCGCCGTGCACAAAAAAACTAACACGCCACTGGATTTGGCACCTTGGTGTCCCCTGTCGCCCTGTTACCCCATTGCCACTATGGAGTGAAGAGCAAATCTCCCTTGGTTTCTCCACACCTCTCACTGGAACTCTACACTTTGAGAAAGCGACTCAGTAGCAGCGGGGACAGAAAAAGGCAGTGACTACATGTCCCAATGAAGTAAGGGACTTGCAGCACTCACTAGAAATTAGGTGTTCAGGGAGGCCCTTTATCACAAAGCTCTACAGGTTACTAATTTATCGCTGCCAAAACAAAACTTTGGAGCGGGGCTTCAGTCTTGCAGAAGCATCTTTTGGACGTGCTTGAGCACACATTGAAATGTGCTCCTGGGAGGGAAAAGAAGGCCAAGCTGTGCCCTTGTTCCTCACCAGGCTCTTGGGATCCTTCTCTCCCAACGAAACATCTGCCAAAGAGCTGGCCAGAAGGTAGCTCAGAAGCTGCTTTTAAGAGTAAACAACTCAGTGTCAAAGCTCTTAGCATCAGCACTCTGTGAAGGAAATGGAGGATTTACTGTGTTGTATGAATTTAATATTTGATACATCCATCCACATATACCTGACTATATCTTGCTCTTGTAATGGGGATGGACTCAATGATCTAATAGATTTTTTCCATTTCTAGCTACTATTATCCTATTATTAAAAGTAATGAGCCTCTAATCTAACAACTGAACTAATCAATAAGAAACCGAGTTTGTTTTTCAAAATTGCTTTAATTTTAAAAATACAGCATGTCCGTTCCCTGCTTCCTGCTTTTGACTGTGATAATAAAACTTTCAGTATGGCTAATGTAGTTTAGCTAAACAAATTAGACAACTGCCCCATTTAGGGGGAAGAGAAAGTTTCCATTAGCCATTCATATGTTCCTTGCCTGGTCAGCTAACAATTTTTGCAAACCAGACATCACAAGATATATGATTTTAAACCCACTATAATGCTGGAATAGAATGCTCTGCTATAAAGCTACAAATAATGTAAACAATTTGCTGTCTTACGTTAATCAAAGTTGTTTTTCCAGTCACCACAGCACAACTACATGCTGCAAGTCCACAGAAAACACACATGCTAGTGTATCTTTTCATCCAGGCACTGGAATGGTTTTCAAGGTTATCTCGTTTCAAATGTTAGTTCTACCTCATGCTTTCTGTTTCATTTTGCACAAATCACTTCAACTGTCTCCCAGGGAAGCCAGGCCAAAAAATCTCCCTTCCATGCTTTTCACTCTGTTGCACTGAGGTAGACTGAAAACTCCTTCAGGTAGCTCTTGCCAAAATTACTACATGTCTTTACAGTGCCAAGCCCAGCAGTTTTGTGACATTAGTAGGGATTGTTAGGGATATTACGGAACTAGCAGAAATAGAATTTGGTATATTAGTATGATATACTGCTGATTCATAATAATATAAGAAAAATAATTACCAAGTGCTGCAGAAAATGTGTCACTTTGGACAATCATTTTAGATTGGATGCCTCGACTCTACATCAGCAAGAAGTTTGGTGTGAAAAGAACAGATCAAAGGATTGCTGCAGTTGGTGCTGAAGGCTCCACATCTACAGAACATGCACTTTGGGGGGGTTACTTTCAACTAGATTTATCTGATTCCTTGAACAAAATATCCCTACCACTACCCCACCACTTTAAGACTGACAAACAGTCATTATTTTGGACCCTTCCTTCCCCACAGGGGACTCATATGGTTGGTGAGTACCTGCAGCTCTGCTTCTGGTTAATTTTCCTTTAGAAGGAATCTATTAATAGTTTTTCCCACACCAAAACCACCACGAACTGAATCACTGTGAGGTAAACGGAGAAAATCAGAGCATTTGCTTCTGCTGTAGACCAAAGTTCCAATTCAAAGACAGTCGGAGTACGGGGAGAGGAATCCCATCCCTTGATGGCTTTTTGTCTCCTTGTTATCACACTACCAAATAATTCTCCTGGCCTCCAAGACTGAGAAGAAGTTGCTTGGCATGCTGCTTTGAAGGATAGTCACTGAAAAGTCCTCTCATGGTAAACAGGAAGGCAAAAGGCAAGATTTAAATAGAAAGACCCTCTAGAGCAAGACCCTCTACATACCCCTATCATTGTCTTCAGATTTATTGGTTCTCCGCCAGCAACCCCCAAGGTTATCAATACTAATTAAGTGTCTCCTCTAAGCAACGATGGTCACATTAACAGTACTGATTTTCCCAAAGTTTTTGGTACAATCAATTTTACTACATTGTACTGTGATTTCACCATGGTAGTGCAATGACATAACTTCAGACAATTGCAAACTATTGCTTGTTTTCTCTTTTAATGACCTTCTCAGTAATACCTCACTGTTCTCGTTATTCTGTACCCGCTTATCTTTATTTTGATGTTGAAGAGCACACGACTCCTCTGCCTTTGACATGTGCCAATGCTGAGATTGATACTTCCTCTCCACCAAATGTAACTACAATACAACAATTATAAGAAGAAAATATCTGAGCTTGATATACTTCCAGTTCAAACTAAAGTAATACTACAGAGAAGACACATTAAGAAAACAGCAGTCCCTCTGGCATGAAAGACTATCAACGTATTAAGAAGTCTTTGAGCCTGGATGAAACCTTTGCTATCCGTGGCCAGCTAGGTAACAGAAGACAGGCAACATGTACAAAACACATCAATCTTGCTAGAATTTTTTGTTAAGTGCTTGAGGAAATTGTTAATTCATGTTCCACTGTTGCAGACAGTGAAATTCAAAAACGTTTACTTATACATATAAAACTTTCTGGTTTTCTACGGAATTCCACTGTTTAGAAGTATCACAGATTGCGGAACTTTATATTCTTACCTACCTAGATTATTGTGGAAAATAAGTCTATAGGGTTTTCTAAACAACTCTAAATAAAATGCATTGCTGAAAAATAAGGGAAATGGAGACAACATAAGAGTCCTAGCTTTACTGGAAGAAGCCATAAAATGAAATAAAGACAATCGAAGCAAAGCAGATAGTCACAACAGCTTGTTTCTCAACCCACTGGTTTGCAAACCCAAAGAGAAAGGTAAAAATGTGGACAGCTGCAGAACTTCCAGGAATACTCTTAATTAAGACATACGGTACCGAGAAGGGTTAATATTGTTTGAAAGTAAAAGCTCTCATTCTAATAACAAGACCTCTCTCTGTGCACTGCTGGGTCAGCACGGTAATTAACAAAATTGCCTTTAGTGTGCTTGTTTGGTAATGCTATTATCATCTTTTTTCATCTTTTAACAAGAGTAAACTACTTGAAGATGTCCCCATTTACTCTTCTTGCTTCTAGTAACCCATGAACCCATCAAGTCCATACTATGTTAGCATTTAATGGCCTAAATGAGTTACTTTATCATCTGGTTCACCCTGAAGTCTTTTACATATTTTTCTTGACCTTTAACCTTCTGACTATTATTTTGACAGCTATCATTAATGCTGTGTCCTGGACAACCACACATTGACTAAGATGGATGGCAAAACGGCTAAGGAGTTGAAAGTAACACACACCTACTTTCATCTTCCTCTTGATTAAATCAAAACCATACAAAAGCCAAATCGTGCGATGGGTCCCATGGAAGCAGCGGAGAATACGAGCCACAGTTTAAGCAAGTAAAGCTAAACAGAGAACAAAAGAAGGGAAAAAAACAGCCTTATTGTAAACAAATAAGCTATATAAATTGGACACCTAGAACTCTATAAATCTTCAAAGTTATGACTATTCAGCTATGAACTGAGACGAATCAATAGGTGGTTAGAATGAAAATACTTTATAATAGTCAGTTAAAACACAGATTAGGCAGTAAATTTCACTCAAAAAAACCCTCCAATCCACAACACAAAGAACAGGCTGATGTGGAAAGGATACAGTTAATTGGAAAGAAAGTTCGATACAACTTACAACTTTTCTAATAAGCTACCCCACTTCAAAGGCGAGCGTGGCCCCTTCTGATCACTTGCATGGAACACCACGGACTGTGGTCCTGCACAATTGTAAGGTCACTACAAATCATGCACCTTGAACAATTAAACTATTCCCCTTGGAGAAGCTGGATGATTTCATTGAAGAAAATGGAATCTAGATAAAAGGGGCAAAAGGGACTTCAAATAGTTCCACGTGCTTAAAATGAGATTAAAAAATGGAAGGAGATGTTAGTGTCAGATAAGATCGTACGCAAAGAGTCGTTCTAACTGCATTTCAGACCGCTGGTGTAATCAGGCAGTAGGTTAATGGAAAGGAAGGCACTATATTGCCAAGCAGCAGGAAAAAACGGTGATTTAAGAGTCCACTAAAGTATTATCCAGAGACTAGTTTAAAAAAAAAAAAAAAACAAGCTAAACTATCGGGAAGAAGCCAGGAACAACATGGGAAGGAAAGGCAACCAGAAAAATGCCACAAAGAAAATTCTCAGCCTCTTTGTCTTCTAAAGTGAATGACCCTCACTGATGGAAAACTGAAATACTACAGCTCACTGATAGATCTGACACTTGACCCCTCTTACTAATTAGGGATGGAATCTGGAAACTACAGCACTTATTTGCTTTAAGCAGCATTCTTTAGGGCCATAACAATTTTTGTGATTGCTTTATGAGCAGAATTTTTACTAAGCATGGACCAGATGAAAATAAAGGCAGCATTTGGGTAGAGGAAAGCTAAACTTCAGATGACCTTGGTCCTACTCTGGTTCGCACATGCCTTGTGTTTTCAAAACAGATGTTCTCCAAAGTGTGTTCCTTGGGAAGAGTTTCAGATCTGATCCTCCAAAGTTGTGCACGCCTCACAAGGCCCTGAGCCGGCCTGGGAAAGGGAAATGGGGAGATCAGCCCATGAGAGCTGGTGACAAACTCTTGACCACAACAACCAAGCTGCTGTTTCTGGATGTGTCTACTCTCAGCAAAACCATCTTTTCATAGATTTAGAGAATGGCCCACTACACATTATTCATCTATGGTTTATGCCTGGTCTTTTTAGTTGCAAATACTTCCAATTAAAACAATGCTTCTGGGGGCGCGAGTGCAATTCGAGACACCAAATCAGCTTTCAAATTACAATAAAGCAATAATAATAAAACATTTCCAGAGCAAATACTAACCCATGCACTCAGTATCACACTGGCAAAAGCCTTTTAGAAGACCATAATGATGCATTAATTAATCCTGAATGATGATATTGCTAATACGCGATGGCTTACTGAGAAACTCGCATTAACAAAGCACATGTGCTCTGTGCTTCCTTCACACATCACACAGCCATTCGCATTATTTCTCTCTCTCATCTCAGGTAAGCCAGCAGGTCAAAAGATAATCAAAACAAGAAGCCTCACACTGCACATTTCTACTCATGCAAGCAAATACAAGCTTTCTTAAACATAACTGCATGTGCGAGACAATAAAACAGCTCGTGTGCTTGGTAATTTTGCAGGGGTAGTTTTAAAGAGTAATTGACTTCAGAAAGATGATTTGAAATTAAGGTCATTCTCCAGTTCCAGGATCCCACCTAGATCTTAACAAGTCCCCTTTAAAAGAATTTTTGCTCTACCAAAGTCCGGTGAGATCACAGCAACTCCAGTGCTTCAAACCGCGGCGCAGGCACCGCACCGCCCATGTGTCAAACAGGTGTTCACGGGACCGTTTTATTGCAGGGTTCAACGATCAGAAAAATCTACAGGGGAAATGGGGACGTGTTGCCCCAGGAATTACATACAGGGTTTTTTTGGTGACAGAAGTATGATGTATGGTCTAGATCCAAAGAAAGAAAGAAGAAAAATTTTATATTTAACAATGGCCTTGCATTCAAAAATAAATCAGTACAGCTATAAAGACTTGACAATTTTTTACTGGTGGCAAACACCCTTCTCCTAAAGCACATTTACAAAAGCCAAACAGAGCCAAATGACATAATGGTGTGGTTTTGGATATTGCTGTGGATTAAATTCTTAATTACCTTAAAATATATCCAAGTTACGTTGCACCATAACCAAAAACAATTGATTGTTCACTTTTTACCCTTCAGTTCTTTCCGGGACATTTCTTTCCCTTGTTTATCTCTGTCTGATAATATTGCAGGTATATATAAAAAAGAGAAAACTTTTAAGAAGTCCAGCATCAATAGTCATCCATTTCAGCTGGAAACTCTGATCATTCTGCTAATACTATTCATGATATTGAATAACTGTAAAAGCTTTATTAGAGCTTGCATATCATCACAAAAGGGTAAAGACCTAATGCAGCCATGTTTCAGGAGAAGTTGCTGTGTGCATTAATCAATCTGCTGCTGTGTCCTCATCAAAGATTCTTCATTAAAATCATTGTCTTCTTTGATGAGTGACTGTTGTTTGCTAAAAGATAATGGTTTTTACAGCCATTAATACCACATGTGCCTATGCTATCCAAACTAAGTGCTATGTAGGATTTTCTTTTTTATTTTTGTATTTCATCGGTGAAAATGAAAAACCAAGTCTATCCCTGAATCTGCACCCCAACTCCTTATTTACTATAGGTGGCAAACTGAGCAGGAAAATGAGATATTCCAGTGACCTTTTAATTCCTGCTGCCCACGTGGCAACACAGTAGCAAGGCAAGACTAGCAAAACCAGCAAGGGATGGTGAGCAATTAATATAATACCAGAGGAATGGGTTAATTTATATCACTAATAGAAAAACTCCCAGAGGCTGCAAACAGCTTCCCAGGTTAACAAAGCAACCAAGCCATGGGCTATGACCTGGTGGGTTTTGGTCTTTTTCACGTTAATTTTTGGGAGGCCTTTTTGCAAAGGGTGAAGAGGCGAGGGCGAGGAGATGAGCATTTCAGCTGCTGATCACACTGATGGGATTTACACTCTATCCCACCTCGTTCTTTCTTGCTCATCTCGTTTGGGCAGAGCCTTCCCAGGCCAACCCCACAAAGGGTCACAGCTTTCCCCAGCAAGAGCTCTACAGACAGCTGGTACTTTGACCGCAGATCACAGCTGAAGAACTTCAGAAATAAACAACTATGGGAAAACCGAGTGTTTGTAACTTTTTTCTTGGACGTGCTTCAGTTGCACAATACAAAAATGACATGGAACATTTCTGAAAACAATCTATTTTTTTTCCCCCATACTAAAAGAAGTATTTTAAATATCAGTGTCTGTGATCACTCACATGTCATTGCTACTAAAATATATGGATTTTTCAGGAGCCATATAATAGTATTTAATTAAATGTGTACTCAAATATACATCTAAGCAGGTGAGTTACCTTACGTGGTAAGGGCATTTCCCTGGTAATTTACTTACTGATATGTGAGAGGAGCTGAGAGGTTCGGCTCAATAAATCAAAACTTCCACAAGTTCACCGGCCCATCCGAGCAGCGTGTCCTGCACCAACACTCACTGACACGAACGCAAAGTACCAAAGCGGTTATTTCAGTGGACACTGCACGTTCAGAAAAAGCACCACATTTTGTTCACTTGGAGGTACCAAATTGCCTGGGTCGCACTGGATCTGCTCTGTGGTGCACGATGCATTAGACAAAGCGGTTTCTGGGTATTTCGTTTGCAGTGGACGGCCACATCTAGTAAGGAATACAATCAGTACGAATATTTGTGCTGTATCATTGTATAATATATTCAGATGTTGGGTTTTGAGAAACCAGGAAACAAAACTGAGATGACCACCTGACTGTGTTCACAGTGGAAAGATACTGAGGTCTGATATAATATTTCTTTAAATCAAGAATAACAGTAATTCATATTGCAGAAAAAACACCCTGCTCTCCCTGACCAAATAATACTCAAACAAAAAGCTGGCTATAATCAACCACTGACAAATAGCAGCTCTCTTAATTTATTAATCTAATTAATGCACTCCCTTTATTTATTAAAGTAATTGCATTGCTTCCTCAAGGGGAATTACATTCCCCCCATTTCTCCATAACCTGTATCCTAGGCAGAATCTTTAGTATTTTATTTCAGTAATTGAAAAAATATTTTTGGTATATTCTTACCCTATAACAAACTGCCATCATAAACAAGGCATTGTGATTTCTAAGTCATAAAAACACAGCAGGTGACTAGAAAGGGGATGTGATAACTCTGACAATAAAGTTTGTGCTGCTGCCCCAAAAGCCCTGAGTATTGGCAGCTCCTGACAGACTTTACAAGTAAATTTCCTACTGGATCAGCACATCATGAAATGCTTTATAGAAAGGAGAATGCTTAATGTAGGCAAGACTTGAAGAAAACATTTTGGAAACCAAGGAGGCCTCAAACACAAATTTAACTCAGTAAATAAAACATCAATGTCAATGACATAATAGCAGGCCAAACTGAGCATACTGAGCTTGTTGTAACCAGCAGCAAACACACACAAGTAGAGTGCAACAGAAAGGAAAGTGCATACTGGGTTTTTTGTACACGAATTCTAAGATTATTCAATTCAACTGCCTGCTGCAAAGCAGCTAAACAGACCAATTCCAATCATCACAATGTTATGGATCTGATTTTATCTGTACTTCCAGTGTAAATGAGGAGCGTTTCCCAGTAAATCAGAGAACACGCATCAGATTTCTAGTGAATGTCCAGCCCTGTGCTAATCTGCTACATGTTAGCAAACTTAACATCCAATGTCCCTATTATTTCACTTAAAAACATAAAATAGTGTATTAACCTTTGCTTTAAATGGGCGAAGTTTTAACAGCTTCCAAGCACAAATTCAGAAGTGCAAAAATTCAAAGTTGGTTGAAAAATAAAAAATGCCAGCATTGGTATAAACTTGTATCAAATTCAACCTGAGAAGACATCAGGGAAAGCTGGAAGGGAAAAGGTACCTTTTAGTATCTCACATAGAAGAGGAAATAGAAGACTAAACTCCGTGTGGTAGAGAGAAAACAACAGCCCTGGTATTGCAACCAAAGAAAATGTGTAGAGGGAAGTCCTGGACCTCCGATACAGAAAAACAAATGTCTAAAAGATATCCTTTTGGGGGAAGCTCTGGCAAGCGTAATGTAATCCCTTAATATTCAAACATTTTCTTAGACCTGAATGGCAAGGTGTGTTCCCTTCAGCTGTGGGACTGAGGAGCGTCCAAACCCTGAATTTCACTAAGTATCTCACACAGCTGTAGCTTGGTTCCTCCAGAAACAACAACTGATGCCACAGCAACAGATGAAGATGGATGGAGGAAAGAAATGTGAGCAGAGGACTGCTAAGCTAAACTAAAATGCAAAGAGGAGTAATGGGATGAAATTAAACGGGGGAAAGTAGAGCGTGAAGAGGAGTCTTAACAGTGAAATATATTGGAACTGGAGACTCGCTAGCAAGAGAGATGATGATGTTCTCTTTGACTGCTTCATTTACAACTGGATAAAGCTCCATGAAAGGTACCAGAAGGGACAGGCAGGAGGACGTGTTCTGCCATTACAGCGCTTCAGAATATCTGTCTGAATTTGGGCGAATCTCATCATGAAAAGCGACATCAAGTCTTTCAGTCACACATTACGCCGATTCTCTTTTCAGATGAGGATAGTGCTCTGCAGGTAATATGCCATGTACTGAATAGTATGATATTTTAAAATATATTTGTATGAGCTTGCTCTCCAAAGAGGGCTTCTCTTAACACAATATGGGACATAAAAATTAATAAAAGTAACTTTAAAGTGAATCATTTATTCTCACTCATCGTTTGGACTGCAATCCCCTGCCAGGCAATCACCTCTAGTGGTACCTCTGGCTGAAGCCAACACTCTCCTGTGCAGCTTCTCTAAGTCAGGTGCACAACTTTTGAAAACAAAATAACAACAGTTGCACACTATTATTCGTTAACTACAACCTTTTTCTTAAAGGACTGAAGGCTGCAAATGATACTGTCAACATCTAAAATGTAGGAAGTTAATAGCAACTACCAGCACAACAGATTATTTTGAAGTAAGCACATCAAGAAGCCGAGCTTGTAGTTAGAGCACTTGTGATTTATCAGCTTTCAGCAGAGCAGACTCCCTTCGGTGTAGAAATCACAGCAGTAAGAGGTCACCCTTGCATCTCCCAGCACCAGCTCCTCCTCCCAACTCACTCAGGTCTACCCTTCTGCAAGGAGTGAAGCAGCTCCCCAAGTTTACAGCTGCACACCCACAATTCTATCACACGCTGCACAAGGCTGGCCTGGCTTGGCCAGCGATATTCAGCAGCGGTAACACTCCCTGCCAGGCAATCCATCTGACCTCTCATTTACCCTGGTGCAAACGTGCAGACAACCAGGTAGGTCGCCATTGCCCCCTCTGCTGAAATGATGATGGCAAGAATTCAGCAGACTGAGTGGAGTTCTTCTATGCTTCACAAGCTCTTTACTCCCAGTGTTAACCATACAAATAAGCTGGAACATCATATGTGGAAGAAACATGAGATAAACTAGGAGGAACATTAATCTTGAGCTGTGCTGGAGGCATCCTTTTCAATTACTCTCCTTTGTCGACTCCTTCCTCATTATCTACAGCTTCCTTGGTAACACTACCTCTTCCAGTTGGAAATCCTTCTCTGGTGACCATGTCTCCTTGTGAAAAAGGAAAGACAGCTGCTGCTGTGGTTTTGTACAAGGCAATTGAGGACTGCTTTCCTCTTCGTTAATAATATTCATATAAAAGAGGTAGCAAATACCTGGAAAAATATTGCGATCGTCAATAAATAAGAAAAAAACCCTATTATTTTACTGATGGATTCTTCCTCCAGAGATGCCAGCTGGCACTTCTAGGTGTTTGGAATAACTACCTCACTGCGCTTGGCTCTTTTTCTCTTACTGTTGGTAGTGCTTTGACAAGTCTGAATTTTGCTTTAGTGTTGGTTAGTTTTGGCTTGTTTTTCCGCCTGTCACTTGGGAACTGTTGGTATTTCACCTTTTGCATCAGCTGTTTCTTTGTGCTGTATGGTGGTACCACCAACCTCCACGCATACTCCTTTTTTCCTTTCTTTATTACGCTTTATCAACATCCTCTTCTTCACCATAGACCTCCTGTCTCTTTCTGCCAGGAGCCTCAGATTCTTTTTTCCATCCCTCCCCAGAGTAAAGGGTAAGAGATCCCTTCCCCTCCCCTCTCATTCTTTCTTTTCCATCCCATTGCCCTCAAAGGTCCTCCTGTCCAGCCAACAGGCTTTCTGGACAAGGGAAAACCACAGAGACCTCCTCTCTGTAAACCACTGGTAGCAATGTTGAGTCACTGAAGTGCTTGTGAGCCAAAGAAAGGGTTCGCTCTCATCCCTATGGATGAAGGCAGATTTTCTCCCAGCAGCGAGGGATTAACCATAAAGCAGTTTAGATGTGACCTTCTACCTTGTAGTACATGGAATTAACACAAAAATGTGGCTGACCGGTATTTTACTTGCTGGATGCATTATCCTTTCTTACATTTTTCTTTATGGAGCCTTTGAGTTAACAGGATAAATAAGATGTACTGTCACAAATTTTGAGGAAAAATAGGTGAGTTATTCCAAAAGTGGATTTAATGGGCTTGTCTGATATTGTTCTTCAGCTCCTGCTGCAGGGGAAATATTCAGCTGTGAAAAATAATTGTGCAAATAACGTGCAAAAGCAGTTCACTAAATGAAATTTTCTGTCCTTTCCTGTGTGTTACAATTGCCCAGTGGTTTCTGTGATTGGGATGAGGAGACAGTGAGGAGGTGGACACATAAAAAGCTAAGTTTCTGAAAAGTGATTAATTTAAATGCACTTATCTCAGTGAGTAATTAAGCATAACGTACATGAGGAAAGCAAACTGCCCCCTTCACTCATGGAAAGCAAGGCAGATCTCCTGAAGACTGAACAAACTTAATTCACATTTAAGACCAGAGAACCACCACAAAAGGCATTCCCCAACTTTTGGAGTGACCACAGCTTCAGTTGACTCCACGTGGATTTGCAAGGAGTCCTGAAAAGTCAGACAAAACTCTCTTGCTGTTTAAATGAAAAGTGTTTGTCACTCCACAAGGAAAATATTGACAAACGTTACTTGTATATTTTACAAATACATATTTTTCTGTTTATTTCAACCAAAAATCAGTACATCATAAATTATTTTATCTATCTCATTGTACTGTGCAGTTTACTCATCTAAGTGGGTAACTGCCTTGCTAAAGGCCACACATGAGTTAGCATGGCTGAAAACGGATCATCTCTCACTTCAATCACTAGACCAGTCTTTTCTCATTATTTACCCTCTCCTTGATCCCCTTCTTACAGCTCCATGTTTAAACTGAAAACTGGAAAGGGAGCTGAAAGATGTGGGACTTCACAGGAAAGTCATTTATTTTATAAAACAATCCTGAAAAGGCTGGCCAAATGTTCTCACGGTTTATTTAGATACCAGAATGTGTTGCATCCATTTGCAATCTCCCAAGCCTAGATAAAGGCCCCCCCAAAATAATTGAGAAAGTGAAAAAATAAGTGGATGGCAACAAAGCTGCTGAACCGAGAGCCTGGCAAGTCATCTTAATCAAGTGTTATCGTGGCAACAGAGCAGAGCTCTGATTTTTGACTCATGTCACAAACTGCACTCTGACAGTTGTGTTGAGAACTCCTTTTTCCACTGACAAGCTCTTGTTTTCACAACTGGAAAAATGGGGTGACCAGAAGTTCAAAATTCAATGGTCTAAAAATGCATGACTAAAAATGCTTCAAAGGGCAGCAGAAAAGAATGTTTGGAAATTAAAAGCCGGGTTCCTATAGATCTGCTGACTCCCCAGCTCCCACTGCCTCGACTTAATCTTGCCCACCACGTGCTTCTAGACCTTCTCTTTCAGCTGTTACACGCTACTGCCTTGAGTTTAGGTCTAAGGTACATGCAGATAAAAATATTAAGACCTCGCAAATATGGGGAAAAAGAAAACCCTCCCAAGATCCCATGATTATTTACCTAAATGGCCCACGTACATTTGGCTGATATATCACCAGTAGGCATAGACCATGTGCTACATCTTTTGGACTTCTTTACTCACTCCCATTCTGCAAAGCATTGAAGAATGCAGAGTAAGGCAGTTTCAACAAAGTAAGACTGGTCATATGTCATGATTCTTCCCACCCAACCGCAGATTCTTAATTTAGTCATCACAGGTGGTGCAAAGCACTTCCTAGTTGTTACTCAGTTTGCTGTAGAGACATCCTACATTCAGAACAGAAAAGCAACACTAAAGCATGAAAAAATCTGGACTTAACTCCTTTTTAGAGTTCTAACTTCACTTTAAAGTAAGCATTAGGTGCCTAAATACTTAGCTGGACTACAATATATTTACTCCACTACACCTATTGCCCCAAATAACTGTCGTTTCATTGACCACTGCTTGGGCACTGGAAAGTAAAAAACTCACCACTGTTTGTGTATTGGTACGTAATATGTTGTCTGCCTGTAAACAAGGGATGAATTATAGAAAACAACAGAGGGAGACCCAGTACAGGGTAGCACAGGAGCTAAGTTACTCTTTTTCTTCCCTACCATCCACCCACCCATCCCATTCTTGGAATGGGAAACTGTTGAGATACCACTACGCTTGGAAAACATCCAGATTCCAGTGACATTCAGCGCACAGAAGAAAAGCCATAAATGCACAGTAATATCTCACCCGGTATAACAGAAAGAAAGAACTCACTTTATTCTTCCACAGCCTATGCATATGCACCCACAGATCCTCTGTGCTCTACCACGAATGAGGTTCCTGTGCTGTGTGTCTGTTCCCTTCACCACTGATCAGCTGCACACATTAAACAAGGTAACATGTATTTTGCAGTTTGTACAACACGTACCTTTTCCCCCGCCTTTTTTATATATAGTGGATTCTACATAGCAGCGTTGAGCTGTGCAAAGGGATGTTCCAGGTTGTCTTAAACTTGTGCTCTCACTTTCCGTGTAACATTTAAAACAAACAAAAAGATGCTGCTACTTGAACAAGGTCAGAGGGGTCTTCAGATGGTCTGTTTCCTCAGCTTGCCTCTGGCTCCGCATTGCTTTGCAAATCAGATGCTAGATATATTTTGATTAGTTTGTACTTTAATGGATCATGTACAAAGAGTCCACCCTTCACATCATAGCCATTAATTTTTTCTGGAGCCTGATGGAAAAAACAGGTAGAGGGTTGTGTGTGCGCGTGCCAGCGTATGCATGTGTGCTGATTGAAAAGTGATGGATTATTTTCATGTGGTAAGAAACACAATGTTTTCTTTAGCACAGCAGGATATTCTGTTTGCAAGGTCTAACAGTGAAATATTATGCATATCTGCGGCTGGCCCTCTGCCAAAAACCAAAGAGCAGAAATCAGAAGAGATTTTGAATCTGAATCTGAAAAAAACTGCACAGCCCTACGAAGCAACTAATGAGCCATTCAAAACAGAAAAGCATTTGTACTAATGTATGATTGCTGTCATACATGTCAGCATTTAACAAAATAGTAAATAATTATTCATTTAAATGTTACCTTGAACTTCAATTTAAAATACAAATATATTTTCAGTGTATTCTACCTCTGTGCTGATACAGGTTAATTTACTTTAGGTCATGATAAATAAAGTGAAATATTTCCCAAGCTCAAAGAAGTCATCATTTAAGAAGCAGGTGCAATTAAAAATAAAACACAACCAAATACCATAACCTCGAGACACGAGTCTATAAGAGCTGTAGCACACCAACCAAGAATTTACTAGCCCAGAAAGCTGAACACCAAAATGTTTTAACATGCTTCATTCAGCTCCTAGGAAAGAGGATGGGGCTGTGCGTGACATTCAGCCGAAGACACTTGGGCTGGAGTTGCCTGGAGTTTCGCCATTCATTGCACTGGTGGATGACCTAAGCGTTCTCCTTTAGAAATCACACTTTGTGGCCTTTTTCTAGTGCTGAGGCCCAATTAAATAGGATGGGAGAAATACCAGAGCAGAGTAAACACTCTGATCCTTACATATATAATTCTGATCAAAAGGTGACAAGAAGTTCAGGGTGAGGGTGGCACGCTGGGACATGTGGTTACAACTGTCTGTGGTCTTACAGCTTGTATTGTAAATCTGCAAACATCTATTTAATTCCAGGTGACTCTCTTCTGTCATGGGATGTACTAAAGCCCAATGGTTCCAGTGTGCTCTTGAGGACAGTCTTGCTTGGTTATAAGACAGAAGATTATTATCAGGTACTTCTCTTTAATTTGTCAGGGGGTGGAGGACTGATTACAACCATTTTGGTGGCCACTGTAAGGGAAAACAACTGTTCCCTCGGTAAGCCTTTTTACATTGTGTGCATTCCATCCTTGGTTAATTTATAGCACTTGACTAATTATTAGATAGCACCAGATTGTGTGTGTAATTGAACATATATGTCTGCGTTTCTATGCAAACATGTGATTATGTTATTTACTGATTAGCACGCCCTTCTGGTAAAATTCACTCCAGCCGCAAGCCTGCATGGCGCATCTTTATTTCCACTGCATCCCTTTTATCGCTAGATCTTCACACTGGGTTCAGAAAATGCTTACAGTACTAGACAGTTTATTAAAAACAGGCTAGCGGTTTTATCAACATAGTTAATATTCTAAGAGCAAGAGATTTAGTGTCAGGACACAATCAGTGTTTGGACTGTTAATATGGAGATTGTGGCATTTTGAAAAAGGAAAACCTGGGAACTCAGGATACATATTTAATAAACTTCCAAAGTAAATAATGTCTATTTTTATCATTTGATTTTTTAAAAAGCAAGAACAAAGCCTAATAGAAATTTGGAAACCAGATTGGTAAGACACGAATATTTCTGAACACTTTTGAATATATAGTTTATCATTTGCCCTGTTGCATTTCTTTTGGCATGTTACCTCGGAACCCTTACTTTGAAATCATTAGAAACTGGTTTGAAATAACAACCATTCCTGCCCAAACTAAAGGTTCCACCAAGCGATTAGTTGCAACTTTCCTCCAGCAAGATAAACTACTATGAGGAATTTTCTGCCTAAGTTTCCACTGAGGATTTTCTTTGTCATATTCTGATGCACAGGAGTTGACTGGCACATCTTTTCAAAACCTTTCTCGTTTTTTCCAAACATAACTAGCATATAAAAAGAACCATAATATGTATTATGGGAAAGCAGCACAGCAATATAAAAGACTTCCATACTAAGAGCAGAAGGAAAATGGTAGTTATTATTAATTTAGAAAAACAAAAGAGCTACCCAGCATTTCAGTAATGTGGCAAGTTGTGTGCTATTGAGGGAAAGAGGATTTTATAATTGGATTTTAGAGTAATTTAGGAGACGAGATAAGCTGTAATGGTTGCATATTAGAGGTTAAAACTACAGCAGAAACTCATAACGTAAGGGTTCATTGCACTGAGGAAAACAGAACAAAGGAAAGCAACGCAGGAGCAGCCTGGCGTAGGTGGTAACAAGGTGAGTATGGGCTGTTGGAAACTGAGAGGCTTTCCCATTAACAACTGCTTAAAAAGGTATCAACCAGCATTCCTTCCCTTTAAGGGTGTCTTAAAAATATATATATTTTATATATATGTATTAAAAAAAAAAAAAAAAAAAGGATGGGGATGTTAATTCCTAAACTGCGCAGCCAGGAATGTCTTGGGTTTAGGAGAGGAATGCCAGTAAAGCATTTTCATCTTCCTCAATAATAATGGGGGGGAAAAAAAGTCATAATGCCACCAAGCACAAAACTTTTGCACAAGGAATCAATGAAATCTCAGTGCATAGCGGGTCTGCAGAGTGTGGGGGGGGTGCCTTTCCCTCCTAATTCTCCCCTGAGCAAACAGAGCCAGAGTCCTCTCCCTGGGGGCCTCGCGCTCCCGGCAGAGCCTGCAGCTCCCGCCGCCTCTGCTGCTGCCTCCTCCACCTTCTCCCAAGGCTGAAACTCTTCCCCCACCTCCAGCTGTCAAGTCAAAACTCAAACGGACCCGATCTCCAGAGCCCCCGTAGCTCCAGCCGTGGCCATGCAGTGAGGAGGGTGACGAGGGGCAGAGGCCAGAAACAAAGGCTGGGCCATCAAAGCCACGCTCAGCAGAGGCTGAGCTGAGCGCTGAGGATCTGCGACGCGGCTACAACATCTCATAATTCATTCTTGGACACGTTGTGTGACATCGCTGCAATGCCAGCACCGGGAGAGGCCCAGCAGTTGCGGCATCCAGACTGCCCAAAGAACCAGTCCTCTCAGACCACTCTGGGAAGCCACCCCAGCTCTCTAACCCCATGAAAGAAATATAATCTCATGGTAATAATCCTTTCTGGGACTACTGTCTGCCTCCATGCAATCTATGATGGGAAAGCCTGGTTAATACAGTGTCTAGGCAGGACAGAGCCTTGATCTAAGCCGGCATGCCTGGGTGCAACGCAAGTGAAGGGCATCCTTTTTTTTAAATATAAGCAGCCACATCCCTGCACTCGGCAGCATGTCAGCTCAGCTGCCAAACCACGTTATTTAGTTGTGGAGGAGGAAGAGAGAAAAGGAAAGGGAAAACGAAAAAGAGAACGAGGGAAAAAGAGGGAAAAAAGGGAAAAAAGGGAAAAAAGGAAAATATTCTCCAGCATTTTTGCAGGCAAGGAAAGGTAGCAGAACACACACTTCCAGTCTCGGTCCTCAGACAGATTCAGCTGTAGAATGGAGCAGTGTGACCAGGTGCTCAGCAGTGGAAAGTGAGCTTAGGCTCAAGATCAGTTATTTTATATAAAACGCAGGCCAGGTCTTGGATTTTTCAAAACCAGGTATCTAATTCTTTTTCTTTTCTTTTTTTTTTTTTTTGGGGGGGGAGCAGGTTTTGCCACCATTGAGGTATTTTATGTTTACCAGTCGCCAGTCTCTGTTTGGAAAGCATAGCTTCCTCACTTAGCGATGCAAATCCATAGGCATAGCAAATTATGTACATGTTTGGCAAGCAGCACTGATCATGAAAAAAAAAATGTATTCAGTGCCAAGAAATGTGAATACTTCCAAAAATACAGTAGTTTATCAGAAGACAATTTCCCCTCCTGTTTGCCTTTCAAGGCTTTAGCCAGGAAATGTTCACCTGAACAATCTAAAATCTCAATCAACAGGAAAAAAAAATAGAAAAAGAAAAAAGCAGTGCATTATTCTGCAGGGTGAATTCCCACGCCGTGGTTTCTCCCAGCAAACCGAGCACCATCTCTCTGCGAGAGGGTAAATAACCCAAGGCTTCATGAAACCAAATGTGTTGTGAGCGTGTGTGCTCGCTGTCCGTGCCGGGAAGGACGCGCAGCCGGACGGCTCCAGAGCGCCGGTGCTCGGGTACCCCCTGCCGGGCTGCACCATCGGGCAGCGACCGCAACGCGCCCCAACCACCGCCAATTCATCACCGGGGGGAGCTTCCCAAATCAAACCCAAGCCCCGAGTCTTTTGCTCCTGCTCAGTACTGAGAAATGACACAGCCTGGTCAGCTGAGGTTAAAGGGAGGGCTGGTTAAGGCACCGCAAGTCTGTGGGTTTTATATTATGTGCGGGTTTCTCATAGATTCTCCCTGAATTCTAAATCAGCACAATTTGGAGAGACAGCAATACACTGAGACACCAGCAGTTACAATCCAGAAGCAAACAGGTTCCCCTGCCATGAAGATCCATAAAAACAAATGTTTTCCTAGTAAGTATAAATATAAAACTCTGAAGCAGCGAATTTCGTTTCTAATTCTATACAGAGTGGGTGAGCACATCTTGAACACTTTGCTCAGAGTTTGCTTTAAAAAGCATTCCTCAAATACAATTCAGAATAGAAATTCCCAGGACGAAACCCTTATTTATGTATTCTGTAGATAAATTAATATAGGAAAATGTGCTGCGAGATGTGTTCAAACAACTAATAGTTCCTCTAAACCAAAAATATATTAAAAAAACATAAGTGAAGAGAAAAAGATTAGTTGTTTTAAGCTATAACACAGCTGTATGCAACAAAAGCCAGAAACATGTAAAATGAAATTGGATTTTAGGGCTGGGGGGGAGTGTCCGATGGGGTTAAGTTTACTAGTAATTCAAATCCTTTTTTCTAAGTTGCAAAATGTTGTTACTGACACATTTTTTTCATTCTGTTTATTTTTGCAGACAAGGCAGAAATTGACATTTGAACTATATAAACAGAGGCTGCATATGGTGGCTTAGGGCTCTTGCATAGCCAGTGACTGCTCCTACGTAGCACAAGGATTAAAAAATATGTCAAATATCCCTTCAAAGATTTATTAGTGTCACACAGGTAGTAAAATTCTGTTTACTGACGGATTAATAAAAGGCTGAATTAGTCTCTAACCTCTTTGATTTTTAAATGCTGGTAAGACACTGTCACCCCTTGTTCCTTTATCTAAATACAGCATGCGTAGCAAACAAACATTTCCTTGTGTTAGCGCAGGAAAAGGGAAGAAGGTTTCATTAAATAGAGTTGTAAACGGATCGTATTACTGGACTAGAGTCACATATCTCCTCTCAACTTTTGTCCTTTATGCTGCTGTCCTCTCCAAGAGCAGAAGTGGCAGGGGCAGACTTTGGGGAGAGAGGGGGACGCCAGGATACTGCGCCTGTCTGTGAGTCAGCAGGGGCCGTCAGCTGAAGGGGACGGGTTATAATCCGTGCTTCTCAAAATCTAGACAACCCATCTATTTTTTTTCTTCTATATTTAGATTCTGTTTTGCTCTCAGGATGCATAACCTTTTCAAAGTTTCACTCCTGAAAGGACTGAAGTGCAAAAAACAGCATTTCAAAGCTACAGGCCAACGAGGAATAGAGGGATCCGATCCTTCAACTGCCACTATCAACTGCCTTTGCTTTACCCCAAAAATGGCTTTGCCTCTGCTGTGGACCTGCTCACAATTTATCTGAAAGCTGTAGACACTTATTTAAAAACAGGCCCAGAACCTATCACTAATCTGACCAGGTTTCAGCCCAAGGTTTGTCTCTGTTGTTTAGCACTGGCCACACACCGCCAGAAAACTAACAAGGCCTGGGAATCATTCAGCAAGGAAATAATACCAGTATCTAGTGTGAAAGTAGACGGAAAAATAATATGTCTGTTCCCTCCAGGCTGGGGAGCAGGTGAGGGTGGGATGGACATCCCCACTCCGTCCCATCCTGCAGTCCTGGTTCCCAAGTGGGCAGACCTGGAGGAAACATCTGGGTGCCCAGGGATGCCATTGTACTTCATCGTCAGGCTTTTCCTGAGATTTCCTGGATCTCATCCCAGCGGAAACCAGGAGTGGACTGGGATTCACATCCAGAGCTTGAAACTAAGAAACACTCACAGCTCTCAACAGTTTATCTTATATGGTCCTTAGGAGTGCATCCAGCCTTAGGTTTGATTGTGTGCCCTGGTCTTTTTCAGGACAGCTCATCTTCACCTTTGCATTCCTCTTCCAGCTCTCCGACAAGCTACCTTTCCTGCTCCAGTCTTTTCCCCCAGCTTTCTTCCTTGACTTTAATGGCCTCAGTCCTGGGTTTCCAAGACTCCACATGCAGATATATATCATCTTCTTATGGGCTCAAATTGCACAGATCTTTCCCAGCGCTACATAAACTCTAACATCACATCTAACCTCAGTTACCCCTCTGCTACTCTGGTAGTAGTTTCTCCTCAGCTTCTGTCCTAGCTCTCCTGCAGACATCTATTTCTTGAAGGTGCTAAAATCTTCTCAAATCTGTCAGGCACTGCATAGTCACCCCACTCACGTGCACAGCTATCGAGATTCTCTGATGAAATCTCATCGCTGCTTTGTAGGGAATGTCTCTGTTAAAACCTGCTAGATGCGTTTTCTCGCTGCCCTCCTTGCGATAAGAATGTTACAACGAGGTACTCTGGGAGAAACAGGAGAATTCCCACTATTAGGAATTACAACTCTTGCATACAGGAGTCATTTTCAGCTATGGATATAAGCAGAGGAAGAATACAAAAGATGTGCAAAATATAGCGAGGAAAGAAAAAGCGAAAGGAGCTAAGAGAAAACCCGGCTACTTGGATAAGGCAGTAGTAGCAAGTATTTTAGATCCAGAAGATTTCAGTTCAAATACTGTGAATGGTTCAGGCTGGAGTATCAGTAAATTAGCGACAATAGCAGAACAGATCTCTAAACACAAATAATATTTTCCAAGGGAAGCCACTGCTATCCCTCTGCTCCCACTAATGTGTCCCACCGTGAATCGTGATAGGTATCGTCACAGTTCCCAGCAAAATCAATGACTTGCGGTGACATGATTCATTTCTGGTTCTAACATCTGGCTGGAATTTTACGCATACAAAGTCTGTGATTTGTACAAACAATTACTTTAGAGGAACAAAAATCTTTGCAATTCACCATGTCATAACCAAACCATCTGTCCAGCAGGCCACTATGGGACCACGCAGATGAAACAGAAGGCACAAGGTGGCCCATTTTGTCCAGTACACTTGGTTCAAGGTATCTGCTTTGGTCTTGCATCATCAATAACAGAAGTCCATTCACATTAAAGTGTAAGTTCATTAGAGACCAAAGTTTTCCTTCTGCCAACTGATTTATATCCATGCCTTAACAGTCAAAATTATAAGCAAAACAGCCTAGGCATTGAAGATTTGTCTACCCTACAAAACAAAGAAAATTAAGACAGCTAAATAGAAGAATTGGTATTTTATGTGTAAACTTGCATGCTGCATGCAATAGTGTTACTAAAAACATTCCTTCATTTCTCAAAAAAATGGAAGTACTGGATGTAAGAAGTTGCTGTTTCTTTTAGCCACGGAGAAGGCAAATCCCAGAATACGTACGTTCAAGTCAAATCAAAAGCATTTAGATCCCATCACAAGTTCAGTTCCCTATATGAATGTAACTCAGCGTACATATGACACTCTTGCCAGAGCAAATTAATGTTGAAAGCTGAGACATGAGAGACACCTTCCTTAGCCAAGTTGTGACTACCCTTGCCTAGAGCACACAGCACGTGGCATTTAAAAGGGTCTGCCCCGCAGAGTGAGCTTTGCTGGGTTGTGTCATGTTCCTGGAGAAAACAAAAAGATGAATGGGCAGCAACACAAACATATCGCTTGCTGAGAAGGCAGCCTTTTAGATAACATGTACTATGTCATGCCGCTACCCCTCACTTGGCAAAACACAGGCTTAAAACCTATTCTGTAAGATAAAGGGTTTGTCCTCAGAACGTTTTAGCATAGATCAAACGAACGCAGAAAACAGGGGGACCTTAATTAAAAGGTCATTTACATTGTATCTCCTGCCCTTAAAACAGGACAAGCTGCACTGTGTTATTTCTGACAGATATTTGTATAAGCTGCTCTTCAAAATCTCCAGCATGGACTCAGCAGTTTACCCAGACAATTAGTTACACCACGTAGCTGTGTCTGCGCTCTGCAGAGCACCTCGTGTTGGCTACGGAAAGATCCAAAAAGGCTTAGGGACTAGCATAACAGGAAGAGCAGGAAGAGCAGGAAAGATCAAATGAAGACTGCATCCTAGTTGGGCAAAATGAGAGAGTATTTGTTATTTAATAATTACGTTATGAAAGCAAGTGAAGCCCCTAGGGTTGGCTCTGCGCTCCACTGTACGGAGCTCTGCCCGGTGACAGCATTTCAGGTAATCAGCGCACCCAAGTGAGGAGACATTTATCTGAGGAGATACACAAGCAGCCTCTACCATCTCTCCACAGACTCTTCAACACTCACAGCAGAGCATATGAACAATCTATATAATAGTAACCTACATCTGTGGTTCACTGACCAACAGACCGAGCTTCGGCACAGAAAGCAGAGGTTGCTACGCACGCAGCACCAGGGCAGAGGAGCAGCCTGCGCTGCTGGGGGTTTTAGCTTGGACAGCAGGAAAACGCAGGGCAACTTCCACAAGAGTGACAAACTCAGGGAAAAATACAACATACAGGGGGATTTCTTTGTAAACTTCATAGAGATTCGTAAATTTAAGAGATACTTGAATAGGCGATTGACAGAGAACGTATGAGATCTCAAGGATTTTTCTTCAGATGTGTTGGTATTGCCGAGCCAGAAAAGAGGTGCTCTATTTCTCACAGCCATAGTGACACTGTGCTCACCAGAGGAGCAGCTTATGTCACACATAACAAAATCAGGAATTCCTCTTTTTTCCCCTACTACCTCCTACCACACTGGTTGGCACACAAGCAAAGCCGCCACGAGCAATGCGTTGTCCAATGTCATTTCCATCTCCCAAAATGACTTAGTCTGACTTTTCATGCCACTCACGATTTATTTCATGATGCGCACAAAGGTTTACGTGAGCAGCACCCTCTCTAAGGCATTGCAGTTAATACTAAAAAAAGCTCTGGTTTGCCAAAGTACGGGGGCCGGGCTGCGGAGCACATGCGACCCCGTTGTGAGATGGTATTTCCAAAGGGTTGTCCTTCAGGAAGCAGAGATGTTGTGTTGGCAACAGCACCAGCAAGTGGAGCAGGCACGATTACCAACTGGGTAGCTCTTTTTTTTATATAAATGCATGTGCACAGCCTGAAAAAATATTTTCTTCTCTTTTTTTTTCTCATTTTGTCAACTCAGACCCCTGCAACCCCTAATGAAAGCTTTTCTACTGACATAGTAACAGAAGCGTACACTTTAACTTACACTTTTTCCATGAAGCAGATGTCTTTTCTTGTGAGAATTGGCATATTTTTACCCTTAGAATGATCTCTGCTTTTATATGCCTAATTAAATTTTAGCGGTCCCTTGCTTAAATAAAGATTTATTAGCTGTTAAAATTGTAGCATAATTCTTCTGCCACCTACACGCTATCCTTTAACATATTTACAAGCAGACTGGCTTATCCACTTATAAAAAAAGGTGGATGATTTAATGTTGTTATGTTATTGGTGTCAATTACTACACTTCAGCCTCACAATAGAGCTTTCAGAAGATACTACTACTTAACTCTGGAACTGGCAAAATACTCCAAGAAAGAGAAGCTGTGAGCCTTAAAGATTAAGTACTCAAAACAATTCAACTAACAGAGGCAATCAGGAGGTTTGAGTCTGATGTTCAGACTCTTCCACAGCCACGATTTGGGCCTCAAATGGAGAAGGAATCCAGGGAATTATTTACAGAAGCTGAAATTTTCATTGTCAGAAGCACCTACTTACATGCTGCTTCTCATTTCTCTTTGTGCATGAGACAAAGCATGTATATAATACCTTTGCACACATCAATTTATATATACTGACAGAAAGAAAATGGTAACACAGTAAAGTACCATGCTTGCCAAACAATTGGAAATAACTTCTTTACAGTTCTGGGGTTTTGTTCGTTTTGGTGTTGGGGTTTTTGTTTGTTTGTTGGGTTGGGTTTTTTTTTTAAGCTCAGTTATTTCTTTACCAGGATTAGAAGTTCAGTGTTTTGTTGGTCTCTCATTAGTTTTACTTTAATAAAAAGTCCTGCTTGCTAACATATTTACATCACAGGGAATATCCTTTTCACCGAGCTGTAAGCCCTCGCCTCTATACTCCGTACACTGATATCTTTGCACCTTGTAAACACCACCACTACACACAATTGTGTCCCATGTGTTTGTCAGGCTGCATCAGCAGCACCGAATTTCATCCTCCTGCTATAGTTTTAATACAGTTCAGATCAGACTAAAGCTTTTGGTAATTTCAAATATACTTCAAGTGCAAGAGATGACTCATTCATCTAATCTCACCCTTCGAGGTCAGGTTCTGTTTCAAAAGTCATAAAACGCAGGCCACTCAAAAAATATGCAATATATTAATGTCATAGAGTTGGCCTCACAAATAAATCAGCATACAAAATCCCCTCTTACTGAAATTTGTCACAGTAAACATCAGAAGCTGTAAAGTGAAACTAATAGGAAACTGTCTTTTGGTGTAATTTGCATGCATTTGTGCACAGACACACGCATGCACACCCCCCCTCCCTTTTGTACCTTTCCATGGGTGTGCTATGCATTCAGAGAGCAAACTGCTACAGCCAAGAAGCCAGAGACAGTGATAAATCTGGAACAGATATGAGCGAAAAAGCCTAGAAAAATTCAGTTTTACATTAAATTATTTTTTTAGTATCAATATGTATTTTTCCTTCACCTTGCGCTCTTGGTCACGGCCACTGGCTGCTGACGGTACCTTTGTTTATCATGCATCTATATCAAGATCTATATGAAATACTTAATGCATATACAAGATACTACATGCAGCAGCCCAGACCCACACTCAAAGCCAGGATTTATCCTTGGGAGCCAATATGGGCACATGCACTGGGATCTGAATTGATCTGACGCCGTTTCTGGAGTCCCTCTGGCACTAACTGCAACCAAAGGGCTCCTGGAAAGCTCGTCAATGCCGCTAATGACAATCCTGTGCAAGTTGCTGTTTGGCCAGTTTGGGGAATGCAAAATTCCCAGCTGAGAAAGCGTGGTAGAGATCTGGAGATATTTAGGTGTTTAAAATGCTTAGACTTACAGAGACCCTTACTCAGAAAACACCAAATGGATCAACTCTTGGAAATCAGTCAAGCGAGGAGGGCTACGAAGTCTCTAACTCTGTTTTAGTTTTCCTTCTCTCTTTACTCTCTTACCTTCTCTCTCACTGCACAGGTAACAGTATCTATACAAGATGCACACAGTTGTAGTGTGCAGATAAGTTATCTTCTTATATCATCATCTACAAAACCACAATGGCATATTTATCCAAAACAATCCTCTGAAATAATTGTTTCTGTAAAGAATTATCCTTCTGTATGATCACGGCTGTCAGGCAGAAAAATATTAATGTATTTCCAAGCATAGACAAAAATGTAATGGTATCTCCCTAACAACAGTTTCATCTTTTAATATTACCGCATATATTTCATCACTTAGGAGTTGATGTTTTGGATGCCAAGAACAGCAAAAGTATCAAAGTAAACCAGCAAATACTTATACCATGTGTCCCTGCAAAACATCACCCTAAAGGAAGACCTCTGCTGCTCAATGACCATGTTGGGATATTCACCTGAGCTATCAATTTTCTAAGAAACACCATAGGAATTATCACAGAAGTCCTTTTAATTGTTTTTGAAAACCCCTAGCAGTCTCTGCAGGATGGGGAACAGCCACGCTTTCTGGTGGCAGTTTCCAGATCTGCATTGTGTTCACACCTTTAGCATCTCACTAATACTTCAGCATTTCAGTGAATGATGTTTCCAAATTCATGGAACTACAGTACTAAACACACAGGCCTAACAGAGGGTACATACGCACAGTCCATGTTTCACCTTTGTGGGGAAATTTTTCTTGCAACCTTCTCCCAACAGTCATGCTGGGGAATGAGGTGACAACCGAACAGCTTTGGTAATTGACCATAACTAAAAATGGTCTTTTACTGCGGGTAAAGTAAGTCAGATCACATAAGACCCAGTTAAAGTAGTCAAAAAAGACAGATCACAGGATATATCCCTTTTCCATCCACTCATAAAACCCACTGCTTGTACCCCCTCTGCCTGCATTATGAATGTAACAACAAGAATAGTGATTGCATTATTCATAGATTCTGTTCAGAGGAGTGACATCCCCAATCTTTAACATCATCCCATCCAAAACACTCCTTTATTTGCAGTACAGTGTCTTGTGCAATGCACCAGAGAATGAGTCTAAAACCAATCTTCCAAATACAGTAAAAGTCTCACGCAGCATCCTGGGGACTCTCCCACTAGCTTGTAAAATGACATTAAATGACTTTTTGAAGAAGTGAGGAAGAAGAAGGAGCCACTGCTGGGACATTTAGTCTATCAAAACACAAATAATTAATGGTTGAAAATACTTTTTGTTTAATAATTGCTGTTCTTCATTAGTGTGAACCAAGGGCACAGACTATCTGAGACAATAACATCTGCACCCCATATTTCATTATCACCAAACTTCACATTTCACACAAAAGCATAGCTAGCAAAGCCTTACAGCTTTAATTAGTTTCTGCCATAGCTGTGAAGGTCAGCCAATTATTGTGTGTGAAATTTCAATATGAAGCGGCTGAATTGAAGACAGCATTGCAACGTTGTGAAAGTCTGCAATGCTGTAAATCCAGCATGATAGAACCTCTTTTTTTTAAACACAAAATAACATAAATTAATCATCAGGTATGCACAGCTTCAAGGCTTATTGGCTAATTTAACATGTGTTAGATGGGGGGAAAAAAGGAGGTAATTTCTGATAGTGTCTTATGCTTTGCAGGGTTTTTTCTTACCAGTGTCACCAACCATGACAAAATACTTAGTTGGGTCCTCACTGCACTGTTTTTTGTGGCATTCAGAGTCCTCCTGATGTAAAAAAACAATAGCATTGAACAGAAGAACTTCAGCTGCCTAGAATGACAGGCATGGGATGTACAGTATGTCCCAAAATATCAGGTCTTTCAAAAGGTGTTTCAAGTCAGGTTCCAAACTCACGGTTGGCTTTTGAAAATCCTGAGCCAAGTGCCTCAAGTGTATGTCAGTGTTTGTGTGTGAAAACATATACATATATATATATAAGAATTTGGATTCAAATTATATACATATAATCAATATCCCTGCTGGCACTAAGGAAGGAGGAAAGGATGCAAAATGATGCATCTATCTCCTACCCGAGACACAGCCTCTTTGCGCATATTATTCTCGCCAAACAGAAATAATTTATGCAGGGTGCTGTGCACTGGGATTACAGATGTGCAGAAGGTCTAACCCGAACCTTGAATACACTCAAGACCAGTCTGACTCTCAAGTCTGGCCAGTGGTTGTATGTTAAACAGGTATTTGTTTACCCGTTTCTCTCTTTTTTTAATAGATTAAAACTCTTCAAGTAAATGTTACCACTTTATGTAGCAAATGTCAAAGTCTTCAAAGATGCGCTTCAAACTCATCCTTTTATTTGGATATCACAAGATGACAAACTGAAGTCAAATAGCAATGGTACAATGGTTCTATACCTCCAGTGAGCTAACAAGACCTGCTCTCGATTATAAATTTACAGGTGAGATTCACCGGATTTCAGTGGAAGAAACAGAATGAAGCTCAGAGAATGGATTTATTTTGTGTATCATTCCTAGTTCAACCCCTATTTTTCCAAATGAAATGACCGTGACAGAAAATATAAGCAAACTCATTTTTAATCTAGCCTGGGACACCGCACGCAGTTCTAGCAAGCACCATGGCTTCATTCATGTGGAAATACCAGCATGTTCATATGTATATAGGCTTATTACAACCAATTCCCCCTTCCTGTGCCCCATTTTTTCCTGCCATTGGGAGGAGCAGGTATGTGGTTATGGAGTCTCTGCAGACAGGACAGAACAAGAGAGGCTGTTTCACCATTCAGACTCTCTCTTCCTTCTTTGCTGACACAAAACACATTCGCAGCTCTAACGTGACTCATGGCAGCTATTGCCAAAGCATATTTTTTTTAAATGCATAGCTAGCAGTAGATGCTCAAGAACCTTTGCAGGCTCCTATATCAACGGCTGTATTTCTGGAGTTACCACAATGCTCAGTTTCTGGTTACTTCAGCCAGACCATAGGTGCTGCTCTTCCTCCAAATCAGCAAGCCCCAACATTGAGAGATAGAGAAGCTGAAATAATATCCATACACATCATAGATTATTTAGAATTAAAACCATCACCATGACAAAGATTTTTTTCCTTGCCTCTAGAACAGTCCATTTAACTAAACCCAGCTGAAAGAGAGATGAAATAGCTGATTATTTGATTTCTGCTGCACCTTATCCAACACCTCCAAATATATCCATGTGTGGAGAAAAAAAACCCAAGACTTCTATCCAACAAAGGCTCAGCTGGCTAGAAGAGATACCAGGAGTAAATTAAAAACTAAATTAAATGTAATGGGGATCCAGGTCTTACACGGTCTTACAGTTAAGAGCCAGATCTTTAATGCAGTACTCTGAAACACTCTGTTCCAAACCTGGGATTTCAGCAGCGCTTCAAGAAGGTGACTGGGAGTCTGAATTCCACTTCAGCCACTGCTGAGAGCTCTTGTCACTGGGCCCAGCATCTTTCTTAAGCTGATGCACTCTCCAGGGCCCTACACAGGTTCATCAGTCTCACTATGGCTGCACTGCTAAATGAAAGCCTAAAATTAGCTGTGAACAGGTAGCTACATGTTCTTAGTCTTCTCTTCCCACCTAATTAAGAGCATATCAACTTCTTTCTGTACAGATAACTTGTAAGATATAACAGGAAGGTATTTTCTTTTACTATTCAAAGATCGTATTGTGCTAGCCACTATATCTAAGTTTGAATTTCTAGGCACTGCTTTTGCATTTACAAAACACAAAGGAAGTTTATTGTGCTAGAAGTAAAATAATTTGTAAGTTTCCGATATGAACCACCCACAATATTACAAAACATTCGCCCAAAGCTAAAATGGCAAAGAATGGAGAAGCAGGTGAAATAATTAACACTGGCACCAAGAATACTCAAGAAAATATGTATTAGCTAACACCAAAATATAAAATTATGTGTTAGAAGATATATTCTCTCTCTTAGAAGGAATCAGTGAAATAATTGAAATATATTGCTACCAATGAGTGGCCCGAAGCAGAATAAAACAGGACCACCGAGTAAAAATCAACTCAAAAACAGAAGTGAAAAATGAGATAACCAGACAGACCATGCACAGCAACATGCATGCACACAGAGGAAAAACAAATTATTATTAAACAGACTGAAACCTGTCTTAGGCAGACCGCTCAAGGGAGCAGCAAAAATCAGTACGCTGGCTGATGACATCTTTTACTAAAGGTCAGACAAAACTGCAGGAGAAACCTCAGGGATCCCTTAAAGTGGTTCCCTAAGATAGGGGATGCCTAATGGAGGTGGAGAGCTGTGCAGGTTTCATGGTGTTTATTAAACACACACTAAAATATTAAACATGATAACAGCGGTTAAACCAAATCAAACATACTCTAAGTGCAATACAAATCATCGTTAGACAATGTAAACAAACACTTGACACACACAAAGCCTTTACTGCAAATCCGTACAATTAGATCTGTCCCCAGAGAGATGCTACTGGCTCCATGAGCCCGCAAGCCCGTGGCCACGAAGAACATTGTGGTTGAGCCCACCACTGATGGACGGGGTCTGCGTCGGTCCACCACGGGAGCCATGAGAAGATGCTCTTGCTGGGAGAGTCTCCCACTCCCGCTCGCTCCGCTCTGGCCCTGCTCCAGCAGTGGCACTTCCCTGCAACAGGGTCTCCACTCAGTCCCAAAACACCGGGGACAAAGATCTCTTCCAGCCGGCCTTGCCAGTGGCAGCTGCTCCCAACCAAAGAGGCTCTCTCCAGAGAAAATGCTGACTCGGAGCCAGCTGCACTGCAAGAACAGTGGCTCCTAACATAAATGGTCTCCTTTCAAGAAGAAATACAGGGAAAGTCCTCACAACCAGTCTCTTTCCAAAGGGAGCTGCTCGTACATTAACCCAATGAATAATTCCAGGCTGGGAGATAAAATATTTAAAGCAAAAAAAAGGCAAAAGATCTTCAGAGTTCACAGTTTTCAAGCCAGCCTTCAAGGCTCACAAGCTCACTATCATTTGCCAAGTAGAATCAACATGAAGATCATGATTATAAGAAACACGAAAAATTGCACCACCATATCAACAGGGACTTCAGATTTTAGCAAGTACAGGAGCCAGTGGAGCTGCTGAAATGCCAAGTTCAGCAACTGCAAGCAGAAGTGCTTCATGGTGCCATGACCTAGTGTATGATTCAACTGATGGCGACTGTATCCCTCTGTCGAGGGTTTAGATTGCGGGGTGACAATCAAACCCTGGCAGATGTATTGTTAACCTCCTCCCCCCTACACTTCCCCTTTTGTCCCTCCCTGTCTCCCCTTCCCACTCAGGACAGGCGATCAGTAGGGAAAGAAGGACAGAGAGAGAAGAGAGTTGGAAAAATTAAAAATGTTTTACTAATGCTACAATAAGAATAGAGAAAATAATACAAAATATACAAAACCAATCTTGAAAGTCTCAGCAACTGCAGAGCCAGCACCCAAAGTCCTGGATTAGACTCTGTAGCCAACCGGAGCTGGATTCAGTCTGTCACTAGGCCTCAGTTTGCAGGGACAACCAGCAAGGTCCTCTCCTAATGTCGGCCATGAGGAAAAAGGGAAAAAAAGGGACGAGATCCTCATGATCTCCCACTTTTGTATGAAGTATTCACATGAATGGAATGTTATACACAGTTGGTCAGTTTCTTGGTCACCTGCTTCTCGTTGCCCCTCCTGTGAGATGTCCATCCGTGCTTATCAATAAGTTTGCATTCCATTGCTAGGTTTACCAAAACATGCATCTGGTTCTCCACGAAAACGCAGCCAATATGAAGGCTTTAGCTGACAGGCAAATTCACTAAAAGAGAAACTTGTTTTTTAACAAAACCAGGACACCCTCACATAAGGATAAAGCACAGAAACTGTCATTTTGGATCTGACTCATCTAGCAGGGATCCTCCTACACAAATACAAAATACAATACAAAAATCTTCAATGGTTAAGCAGCGGGGGTCTAGCTGCCTTACTTGGGAAGTTCCCTCCTTACCCCACGACTCAGAGCATGGTTTATGTTCCAAAGCATGAAGGTCTGTTTGCCCTCAGGGCTGTTTTTATCTCCATCTAATTCACGTTAGATGTGCAAGCCTTCATTCTACACACAGATATCTAAACCTGACCTAGAAACAAAGCGTGTGAGGATTCATACCACCAATTTCCACCAGGTTACTTATGCACTGCCTACAATGTCCTTTAACCCATTTCAACCTGCTCTCCTTTTCTGAAATAATTCTTGGTTCCCATTTTTGAGGAAAGGTAAAGAGGAATGCTTAAGACACCTTTTCTATACCATTCTACAAAAACAAGCACAGTTGCACTATTCCTGTGAAAGAGGACTTGGTAATTCAAAGTTCCCCACTGTTGCTGGAGGCTAAGGGCATGGACACAGGCAACCGCCTCTGTTGGATCAGGTGATGTTCAATAACTTGTTATCACTCACACCACTGAGCTTCTCACTTTCAGAAAAGTCCATTACAAAACTTGCAGTAAATCTTCTTGCTGGTCAAAGATTTTCTGAAACCCAAAGAACTTGTCAAGTGGCTCTTTTCTAACCGTATTGAATCTGCAGAAACGATGCCAACTGGAGCTAAAGTCATGACTTCCTGTATTTTTTAAAACATGGTCTTTAATGTTAGTTCAACCAATTTCTAAGGTATCAAAACAACACTTACTATCATGAAATTCCCTGAATCTCTGCTGAAGCCTACTTAACCTACAGATAAACCTGTTCTACTCTTTGTCCTCTGGTGTAAAAGATTACTGTAGCAAAAATTGTGCTTTTCCCCCAGTGGTTAAGCTGTTTTGGTTTAGATCCTTCACAATTCTTAGGTATATATTTTATTATTTTCTGCCTTTTATCAGCTGGTTGTAACATTTCTTCTATTGACCTGTGAATCAATGAATGGCTCATCTTTACTGGCTGAAAAGTAGGTATTTGCTCAAGTTATTTGAAGTGAAGACAGAGCTGCAGAATCATTTGACTTCTCTGCAATGCCCTTAATCTTCATAATTGTCTGGCAGGCTTTCCCCTTCACAGATACTTTGAAAATTTGAATCCATTGTTGGTTTTGCTCATCTGATCAGATTTCTCCCCATTTCTTCCCTGCAGAATAGTCTGGTTTCTGTAAGGCTAGTTCCATTTTTGGAAGGATGGCTGTTTGCTTCAAGTCACTTCTTCAGCCTTAATTTTTAAGCAGGCATGCAAGATTTCACACAGTATGCTTTGAAATATCAAAAGTTTATCTAAGCTTTCCAAACGGTTCCTCCCTGAGATGGTAGTTACAGCAGCTTTATCAGCTGTATATCAGAAGTATCATCACACCTTGCTGGCCTCTACCAGCCTTCACCTCCCACTCAACCCTCTACAGCAAGGGGCAGTCCAGGCAAGAAAGGCACATGTGTATGGCTTGAGCTCCTCCTGTTACATCATTCCCACTAAAAAAAAAAAAAAGGAAATTCTCTTTCTGATCCTTATTTTTGTGAAGATACAATCAGAAATATGATCCAAGAGTGCTGACTGAATGCTGTCTGCTCAAGCCTTGAAATGTCTGGCGGAATAAGTTGTCATGTGAGTTTTACTCATTTTTAGAGCAAGTCTTTCTCCTTTGATCTAGTAACAATAGACCAAGTGTGTTTCAAGTTCATTCCAGGCTCTCAATCATAATGCAATAAGGGTTTTGATTTTTAATTCTTTTTACCAACTTCTTCTTCTGTCATATAATGTCAACACCCTGTCTATCTAATCTGGACCTTTCTGGATGGCTGTACTGGAAGTGTGGGAAGGCGGTTTTCCTGCCCTGCTACCAGTCCGTAGCTGTGTCACTGTATTTTATCCGGGCCGCACTCTAAAAACTAGATTTCAGCCTAAAATCCCTGGGCAAATACGCTGCGCACGCTTCAACATTTTGCTGAACATCCCTGCTCTGCACAGCAGCGTACTGATGTCCCAGTGGCAGTTTTACAGAGGTCCACAAGGAAAGTCGTGGCTGAGAAGAGAAGAGCCCTAATGGAATGACCTTTACTGGGACTTGACACCTGCTACCTTGTAAGCTTCTTACACACACAGCTTAATCCACCTGGAGGCTTTTTTTTTGCTTGATGGAAGGTGATAAAAAAGCTGTTAGACTGTAAGCTCTATCTTAGATTCAAAGCATGTAGGCTCCTTGATATTCTGAGGCTTAGGGCACACTGAGGGGAAAAATATTTCTTAGTTCAGGTGCAATTCTCAAGTTGCTTATTAGGGATGAACCCTGGTCTAAGAATCACTTTATTGGTATGAAAGTAAAGAAAAGGCTTCCCGATAGGAAGAAGGGTCCCAGTTCCGCAGTACTATAGACAAGATAATGTAATAGTGATCATAAAGCTTTCCTCAGCAGACAAGAAGAACAAAGAAGCCCAACTCTAGAAATTTACAATCCACAGAGGATCAAGCAGATTGTATTCTGGATACCTGAAAGGTGAATGCTCTAAAACATGCATCAATCCATACTGATGAAAACCCGGTCCCCTCTGATTATAAATAATTTCCTCTTTCTTTGGGACAAGAAGAGTCTAAATCAAAAAGTTGCATCAGTGTGATTTTTAACATGACAGAAAAGGGGAAAAGCAAAGTAAAAGACTGGCCCCACTGCAGCACTGGCTTGGCACAGCTGGTGGAGAAACCAGTACACCGAGACTGAAACGCAGAATTAGAACACAGGAGGAATTAGCATTATTTGGGGGTTAGTTTTATTCAGAGCTTAAAGGAAAACAAAACAAAACACACAAATAACCACAACCACAAACACCAACCAAAAACACCAAACAGAAAAACCTCTGAAGAACCAACCTTCTAAACAGTTGATGTCCCTGAATAGAAGTGACCTGTCACTAACTCCCATTTCATGCTCTCTGGGCATCCTTTCTACGTGGGTTGTTTTGCTTTGTTGTGGTGGGTTTTTTTGGTTGGTTGTTTTTTCTTTTCTCAGAAGGCTAATGTTGTCAATCTCACATCATCACAGACTCTCCAAACATTTAGTTCCCTGCAGCTGGCCCAGGTGACAAACTTACTGTTTTAAAGGGCTGGATGCAAGAAGCCCAAGCCAGAATGGAAAAATGTATGCAGAGACTGCTATTTAAGAGACACCGTCAAACAATCTGAAGCCTTTTATTTACTTCTTTTAAGGTGGCTGACACCACTATTGATGGCTTTAGATCTAAAGACACTTGCAAGCAGTTGTAAGATTTGAGTTTGCATTTGAAACACCCCACTTGTATCATAGGTGCTAGGCTCTAAATGTAGCAGTATCTAATATTTATCTACTGGCTTTCATAATATAGGCCATTTATATGAAGTGAGTGGAACATTGATCCTCCTTGTTCAAGTTTCCTGAGATTATTCAGTATTAGTATTGCTGTGATTAGTCACACCGTGGCTGCTGTTCCTGTAGATCGTTTGATACAGTATATTTCCCACTATACACAAAGCAGCACTGTAGGAAAACCCAATTCAATCAATTTGAGCAGCCCTTCTTGTGCTACATTGCTATATTATGTATTGGACAGATAAAGTTGTGATCCTATCTAAAATATTCTTTGGTTGGTTTGACTGATATATGGAATGAATGGAGATACCTAATGCTATCCAATCCTGCTGCTGAAAGATAACGGCATCATTATTTGAAGACAGACCAAAAAGGGGAGCGGGGGAGGGAAGCGTTTAACCACTGCTTCCCACATCTGTAGCGAACATGGACACCACGGTGTGTGAAGGTAGAAAATCAGGCAGAGGAGACTTCAGACATCGAGCTGAAGGAAAGCGGAAAGTGAAAATAAAGAGTTTTAATATATGGATGCGATACCAACCACTGCAGGAATCAGGGTGTCCAGCCTCATTTCCAAGTGGTGCTCTGCAAACTGCAAGGCACCGTTAGATAAGCAAACTATCTGAGCCCCAGGCTGTTGTATTCTCTTGCCATTTTTATAATTTGTTGGGATGGTAGAAGCACCTGTACCCCTGGGAGCGGGGCCACCACCTCCCTGCAGCTGCCTGCACCGACCGGCACAGGAGAACGTTTATGACCTCCTTGTGGCCACTCTCCAGCAATAGTGCTCCATAACTCAAGGCCTGCCAGGTTTTAAAAATAATAAGAAAAAGAAACACCATTTTTAAAAAAAGTTTCTGCCGGCTGATCATCTGATAAACAGGTAGTTAATGTTCCCAGGGTTTAGGCTGATTTTGTACCATTTAACATTTAAAAGCACGTCAGATTTACCTAACATACCTTGGAGCCAGGCCAGGAAGGGAGCCAAGAAATTCTCTCCTATGTTAAATTATAAAAAAGAAACACAACAACAAGTAGCTCATAAGAATGATTATTAAAAAAAAGGGACAAACATGACAGGTAATGGAAGTGCAGCATTGCCAGACGACAGTTAATGTAAGGTACAATGTGTACTGTGTCATAAATGTAGAAATCTGAGACATGGTGTCATAAGACAACAGAATAATGGTGTCATCAGGTGATATGTTTTGTTAAGTGTTGTCTATAAACTCCCTTGATTCCTTCAGTCTCTCAGCAGCCTTGTGTTTGTTGCACCTGCTGGGTTAAGAGAGCATTAAATTTACTGATGACGTGCTGTAAGTCTGGAAGCAGCTTCACTTATAGCATTTGAACTATGTGCACTGTACAATTTTACCCGATTTATTATTATCAACATATATCTGGACAGCTTTGCTAGTAATCTGTTGTAGTCACTGGGGACCTATTCGGGTCTAGTTCTGATGTTTTAAAGCTCCAGTGAAAAAAAATATTCGCTAATTGCTTAGCTTCCTATACCAAAATACTCATATTTAGCGAAAGCAAATGACAGTTCATTTGAAGAATGAATGTGTATGTCTGGAAGAAACCACTACACTGTGGTTGCATGAATTTTCATTCATTTGAATAGCAGTATGATCCCAAAGACTTTCTATTAACCAGATCTCACTGCAACTGGGACTGCAGATACCCACTTTTGCTGTTTAAGTTCTTCCTCGGCTTAGTTACTTTTTCATGACCCTCCCCAAGGCCTTTTACACAGATATTTTTTCATGGTTTTAAATACAAAGTTTTTTAATTGAATTTTTTTGACAACTTTTCCCCTGTCATTACTTTAATTTTTACACTTCATGCCAATTTTGACCCATTTAATTAGTTTTAACTACGTCCCACACCACTCACCTTCAGAAGTACACCTACCACATCAACTGAGCTGTTTTCTTATATAGATTATCTGAATGCAGAGGAACTTTAAGGAAAAACATTTTGTAATCATACCATGATGCTATTTATCAAGTTCTGTGGATGACTCATTGTAGTCACAACCAATTTAATGCGATTTTAGGGTTTTTTTTCCCTCCCCACTTGTACAATGACCTAACCTTTAGTAAGGCAGTAATAGCCAAATTGTGCCCATCATCAGCTCTTGCCTATAAGGATTCATTTTAAAATTTCATCTTGGATCTCTTGTCACTGAAAAATACTTGGAACTTACAGGCAGCTCTTTGCCTCCAATACATGTTTTCAAATCCTGTATGTGACTTTTTTCTCTGTAAGCTATTGCTTTCATTGACTTTGACGTAGACACTGAGGATAAAGCAATTTAACAACCTCAGGCTGATGCACAGGCACAACCACAGGCTGACACGCTTATGCCACAAGGCAGGATGGAAAAGCGTCCCTCTTGCGGAATCTCCAGTCCTGGCAATACTCAGAACTTTCTTGTACAAGATCCAGAGCAGCCCTATCCCATCTGGCCATGATTTGAGCAGAGGGGGAGCTGATCGGATGACCTCCAGAATCCATTTCCAACTTAAATTTTTCTATGTTCCTATCAACCTAATGAAAAATCTCAATTGAGCTTTGTTGAATCAGGGCATTCTTCCCAACCGCCAACAAAGGCACCAAGCTGGGAAGTTTTAAGGCTGGAGATTCATCTCGCTTAACTTCAGACACTTAACTAAGATGACTAAATTAAGAACACAGTTGTTTTACACGTCATTCCCAGTGCAAAAAGACAGGATGACACCAAGACATGTGCTAAAAGACTTAGAGTTGCTTTCCAACTGGACTGACCACTGCGGCCTTACCAGGCGATCCCATCTGCAACAGGCACACACTCCAATTCAGTCCCCAGGAGACTTCCAACAGCAAACTCTGAACAATTTGCTAAGCAATTTGGGCTTGATTAAGAACAAAACCAAACAAACACCCAAATTAAGATGAATTTAACTTGCAATAATTTCTCTCTAGGCTAGTCATCTTCAGTTTTAAAGACCCAGAGACAGCCCCCATGAAAACTAAAGGGAAATCGCAAGGCTCTGCACATCCAAAGCCACACTAGCACAGTGAGTACATTTTTAGCTTCTTATGGCAGATTCAGAGCTTCTCCACTCTTGCTCTGTGAGGAACAGCTCACTGTTTACCTGCATAATGGGAGAGACATCCAGATAACCACGAGCTTTTTTCCCAGCCATGGTGCAGTTCTTTAGCTAAATTCCTTAAACATTCTAAGAATCAAAGCATGCGTGACACGGAATTTCCATCCATATCTTTGATTTGCCTCCTTCACTGTTTGGAAGAACGTTAATCACTTGGAAGTGTTTTTAAAAATGTAAACAGGGTGATTCAGATAATGCCAAGATGAAGAGCCCGATGTCAGCCTTATGAAAAGTCATGAAAAGGCTGATAATGGATGAACTATAAAATAAGGAAGATTATAATTAATGTTAATTAATACTAATTACTTCATTAGTTTATGATTGGAAAGAAGACAGGTTTTATCAACCAAACAATCACTAATAAAGTTACTGGTTCGGTTAAAGCCAATTACCTTGACCTGACACAGTTCTGTAAGATGCCTGAGTTTTCCAAAAGAAGGTTTAGAAGCCTGATTATTATATCACATAAGGAAAAGTTATTCACTTCTGAATATGAAGGTAAGATATCAGTGTATTAATCTCTAAATCAGCACGAAATGCCTGTAACATGATGAAATAGCTGGTAGCCACAAAGACAAAATTAGTAACTAACTAAAGAAACACTTCAAGCAAGGAAAGATGGTAGATGGTAGATCCTTCACAATTTGAAATCTTTTGGAAAGAAACCTTCTCAGTGTAAGCATCTGGTATGTTTACATAATAGACATTAGCAGCTTAATGCAAAATTAAAAGATAAGGCGCTCTGGTTTATATTACAAAAGCGATAATCATAATTATCTTTTCAGGCCTCTAAATGAATCTATTAGCATGGCTCCAATGTGCAACACATGGGGTTCCTCAGCATGATCTCAAAGGAACTTTCTTTGATCCAGCTCTTTCGGACACCCTCAGAATCATTAATCCCAACGTGGTGGGGTCTGTCTCCTGCTATTTCTTCTCGTAACGTCTTTTTAATTCCTTCTGCAGCAAGACTTTTAGAGTGTCACTCTTTAGCAGAGTATTAGCTTTCCTAGAAGCCTTCCTGGTGCCTCTGTGGTATTAGGCCACTTTCCACAAGGATCAATCCACTGCCCACATCACTGATCTCATTTACATTATTGTAACTTTTTCCTTATTACCACAACTCATTTAGATTCTCGTAACATTTCCTGCAGCTTGCAAAAGTCATGCTGTAACATTATACCGTAAAGCATACATGCTATTTTGTGCATGTATGCTTGAAGGTGCATCTACCTGCCAGGTGGCACCGTCGTGCAGTGCCCGCATGTGGTGTCAAGTCCATTTGTTCTCTTACAGCCACAACAGATCCCCCTCATACTACACGGTATTGCCTAGGTGCCCAAATTTAACATTTATTCTGATGCACTTGAACTGACACGCACCTTGAACTCCCTGTCTGTCAGGGGAAATTGTCACCTCCACAGTACAGTTGTCCCCCATGGCTCCGGGTTGGGCCGGCCTCTGGAAATACCTCTCTGCTACAATACCAGCACCAAACTAAAGACAAACAGGATCTTAACTCAGAAGAGCAGTTATGCTCTGAAAGTTAGAATGAATGTAAGCCTATAGGTTACCTCTGCAGATCCAAGAGAACAGATATCAAATCAGATTAGCATTCTCCTCCTTTCCAAATCATCATCTTCTTTATGTAGTTTGCTGTTTATGAAATTTCTGTAGTAACCTTAATGGGTATTTTGACCCAATGTACCTTGTGATAAATGCCATAATCATCCATTTGGAGGCTGTCCCATGTTCTCAAGACCATAGATTTTTGGATCACAGCCTTTTATTTCATTTTCATTTGGCTTCTGTTCCTAAGTACTTTGCTTATTATCAAGGCCTTTTGTTGTGTGTACTCCAGTTCCATCCTACTAATTGGCTACAGTGTAGGTCTATGATCCCTATCAAATTAACTCCTACTGTAATTGAGGCTGCTACAATCACATTGCCTGCATAACCCCTCTCTAAGTCATGCTCTCACTACTGTAACAGCTACACTTAATGTCAAGCTTGCAATACTTTGCTTTACACCTTCATCAGTGACTACATCCAAAGTTATGTTGGAAAAAAACACAACCAACCAACCCTCTTACATAAAAACAGAGTGCCTTCTTATAATCCCAAACAGTCGACACAACAGTTGATATCGAAAGGTAAAATTAAAAATCAGCCCATTCAGCTAATTAGATGACTGTTAACTTTAGAAGGATCAGAGGATTCTTCCTTCATGGCATAGTGGGCATAGAACATGGCATAAAGTGGACATAGAGCAAGGTATAGTCAGAATTTTCCATTGCAGCCTCTAGGCATGGGGAGTAAGTTTCCTTCTGAATAGGCTGGTGACCTTGTGGAGGTCTGGGGAGAGAGGGGGAATTCACTTTAAATTCCTAAGTTTTATTTATTCTGCTCATCAAGGCTCTCCATAATGTCAATGAAACCCCCATCCTAAGCCAGACACCTGGCCATGCTCTAGAAACCATTCCATTTGGTTTAAGTAAAGTAATAAGAATCTGCCCCAAAAACCTAAGCATTGTTGACGATTTCCACGTGGATGTTGTTACCCAGAACAAAGCCACAGCGTACAGGTGCCAGGATTCATGGTGGGAAAGAAAAAGAGAATGAATTCAGTGGTGCTTTAAGAAGTGCCTTAATGAACATAATTTCTGAGTACAGGAAGTACAGTCAGCTAAGTAGAAGCTACTTTAGCACTCCTTTTGCTATTTTTATTTGCACTGGTTAATACATTCTTAAGTTAACTAGGCCAGCTTGTCTGAGGGAACACAGAATAGGGTGTTAATTTAATCTCTGCCTCACAATTCACCAGTGTCAGCATTTCCTAAGCTGGAATTCGGCACCCTGTCCTATTTGATGATGTTGCATAGCATGTTCTGTGTGTTGTTGCTTTTTGCTGCTGGAGGGAACAGTCAGATTTCGACAAAAACCTGTTGGACTAATAGTAGTCACCCACTCACTCAGTGACATCCCAGCATCATGATTCCCACCTCTCCCTTGTTAACAGCACATCCTCTCTTCAGCCGCCGCTTCTGTGAAGCATCCAAAACTTTCCATAGCCCTTCCATTGTTACCATTCTTGGGGTAACAACTATATAGTACACAGATTTAATTGCATACAGATTATGACAGAAAAAATATCTTACTTGTGATTGATTGAGCCTGGCAAGCACGATCTGCATTTTAAAAATTTATTCTATAGAAAATTGCCTCAGAAGGCACAAAACTGACGTGGTGACTTTCAGTCTAGGGTGAAACTTCTCACAGATTCTGCAGTGTCATCCTGACAAGTCATCGGCTGCCTCTGAGCACAGAAATTGTTCTAACGTACTCATATATTGAAAATCCAGAGCAACTGTTTGTCACCAGATTAGAGTGTTGACAACTTCAAATAAAGATGAGGCAAGACAGGCGATAAATTTATAATTACAGCTTAGAAAAAAACCCCAAAACTCTGTTAATTGATTCTCAAAATCAGGTATTTCTGACTGTAAAGTTCCATTTTCTTGCACATGTAGGTGTCATTGAATCTATTGTCTGGTGCACAGACCCACCCAGCCAAACGGAGATAGGAAAAACAATCATTTGGCATAGATGCACTTACGTTAGTGAGGTAACAGGAGTATTTTAATCACATTTCTCTCATTAAATGAGATTAAAGTTATTATAGGGCATTTCTCTTCAGGTTCATAAGTATCGTTTATTTAAAGTTGCCTTATGAAAAACCTGACTTTAATGAAAATACTTGCTTTCCAAATAGCCAGTGACTCACACACTTTTAAAACAGTTCTTATTTCTATGAGCAATACTGAAGACTACAATTATCATAGTCTACCAGAAAACAACTATTTCTTTTCTCCACCTTCTCTTTATTCCTACAGTATGCAGCTAGACATAAAAATGTTCAGAATTAAAATTACTTTGGAGGCACAGTTAACAACAAAAAAAACCCACAAAAAACAACTTATGCCAAATGTATCGTGTTAGTATAAATACAGTGCTGAACCTTCTCTTTCAATCCAGTTTGAAACTGGAACCAAACAGAGCACAAGGGGCTATTTCATTTTCAGGCATCAGATGGGTGTCCAACATTTCACTATATGTCATTCTTGGTTAGTGACACTTCTTTACCCCCAATAACCACATATAGCATTAACTATACAGATATCCAGACAGAGGTTGCCCCACGATACTTTATTATATAATGTGTCAACTGCAAAAATACAATAATCCGCAGAAATAAGAGAGGACTTCATCTGTTAATGATTTTAGAAAAAAAATAGGTCATTTAGAAATGAAGTTTTGAAGGCATTTTTCTCCTGTAAGTAAAAACTGGCTGTTTGGTACGCAATGAGCACCCGTACACCCTGTGCAGCCTCTTTGGCTGTACAACACCGGCATTGTGACCTGACAGTAAAACACAAACCACGATGGTGTTCGCTCACCTCTCCTTTGTGCTGGAAAGAAACACCACATATACACCACTATCTAAAAGCAAATAGAGACTTGGGAAATGCTCTTGTCTATTATTTCATACAGTCACACTGCTTTTCTACATGTACACACTCAGTTTGCCTCTAAACTGCTTATTCAAACACTACTAGTTCATAATGCTAACATCACATAGATCACTAACAACACAGAGAGGCAAATCTTTTCTTTCAAAGCACTGTAGTCTCCATAGGATAAAATTTAACCTTTCCTATTGAGCAGAGGGAAAATTTTACAAGATCTTAGAGTATACTATAATGTGCTCTCTATTAAACAGAATTAGGGTTGAACTCCTTATTCACGTTTAACTGAGGTGTACAAACTTCTCCCACATAATTCCAGCCACTTAAGTGATGCATCTGTGGAGGAGCCTGCCTGTCCTATGCTCCCTTTCCACTTGCAACAGAGGCAGAAATAAATTTTCCAAAGCGTGATAACTCCTCTCCCACCATCCCTGCACAAAACCCTTCCTTCCCCTCAACCTGAACAGTTTTAAGTGAGATTGAGAGGTACGCAGACAATTTCTCACACAGTTCTTGATTTATTATCTACATGGAGACAAATTATGGTTGCTTTATAAGAACACAGGACTGGAAGCGATGCCCTGGGCTATCACATCTCTGTTCTCCTCGACTCCCTGTATTTACCTCCCCTGAAGTATTTGTAGAGAGTCCTTCTCAGCCCTCCTTTTCCTAGTCCAAACAAGCTGGGGTCCTTTGTTCTCTCCTTGTAAGACAGCTCTGCATTTTCCCGATCACCCTACTAGCCCTATTCTTGGCACCCATTCCAGATCGAATAAATCTTTCTTGAATGTTGACCTGAAACGCATGCATTGCTGCAGATACAGCCTTATACAACTGCAATAATGCTTCCAGGGCCACCGAAAATATTTCGTCTTGTACTTCTTTAGATCCTGATTGCATTTTTCATAGTGGCATCACATTGATGATTCACAATCTTCCTAAATCAGACAAACACACCTCAATCTGTCTTCTTCATTCATGTGTCCACAGAGGAGCTTCCAGGTAGTCACACCTGCCTCTAGAGTACAAGAGTTGTAATGATTTAAATGAAACAGGCAAACATTTGTGTCCTGGCTTCACTAGTGGAGATATTAAACACATTTAAGGTCATTATTCTAGAGCTGTTGTCTCAGGGGCTATTTCCAAGCCTTCCCCGGGATTAGCCAGCCCTGCTCAGATGTGCACAACCCCCAGTAGCACAGGGCCATAAGGCAAACCTGGCTCTCCCCACCAAGAGGAGTAAGACACTGCCAAAGGTTGGGCTGCCTCTTCTTTTTTATTTCCAAAATATTTCATTCACCTCGCCAGAATGACTGAAACCAAGAAATCCAAACAGTTTAATGATTCAAAATGGTTCAAATTAGTGTCTGTCTTGTTTTTCTCTGTAGTTTAAAGGATCAATATTAATGAAGAGAGAAGCTATAAACATCACTAATGAGGATGAAGTGGAATATCCCCCACCAGAGCAGTATACTCTTGAGCTTGCACCAAATGAAGATGACATCCGCTATTAAAGGCTGCATTTTAATCCAGCCACAATAATAACAGTGAAGTTAGCGCTATTGGTAAATTTTAATAGATGATGTCTTACAAAAGTGCCTTACTTGAAATTCAGCCCAAAGACTAAATTAAAGTCAAAGCCCCAGTCAGTTAACTGGGCTATAACATGTGAAGAATTGATTTTCTTATTTTCAGCTGTCAGACCTGCTACAAAGAATGAGTTTTAATTCTGGGGATGTTATTAAACTCCTTGCTTAACTGGCAGAAAAATGGAACCGCTACCAGGCGATACTGGTGCGGCTGTCGGAGTGAATGACACCTGTCAGAGTATGATGAATGACCCTCTCTGCCCCACAATCCCCTGCTCTGTCACTCAGGTGAGGGCCATTAATCTTCATCGAGGGCCTGTCAGGCCAGGCAGCCACGACGACAGAACGTCTTCTCGCATTTGCCACCGCCACGCACGTAGCAATGCGATATTCTTATTGTCACAGCAACGCCGAATTAGCATAATTTATTATGACTTTCCTCCCCCTGAGCCCCCTCCCCACCCAAAACCCAAGTAGGGGAGAGATGCGATTAGACAGATGGAGGGTAGGCCCAGCCTGCCAGCCCCGGAGCCCCCCGCAGTGCTTGATGAGGAGTGGAGCATCTCTACAAACCAATCAAAAAGCTGGCAGTTCAATTACAGAGTAATAAAGGGACATTCATCATTCAATTAGGCACCTGTCATGGTTTCACAAAAGGGAAAACTTCTAACCTGAGACTCCAGGGAGAGGATGCTACAACCGGGAGGCAGAGAAATAAATGAAAAAAGGACAAAGTCAATTACTGGCCAAACCAGACAAAAGGAAATATGTTAAAATAAGGGAAAAGTTATCCCTAGGCAAAAATCAGAAAAGTTACATGACCTTACCAAGATTATAGAGGGACAGTATTAAAAGAGCCGCACCATGCTTACTCTGCTACATGCACACTACCAAATATCCCCCCCTTGCAAGCTTCGGTGAAAGCTGGAAATGCTGAATGATATCAGGAAGAAAGCTTTAGGGAAATCAGACTGTGGTTTAAAAGCCCCAATATTGCTACTGCAAGAGCATACAACGCGCACCATTTTTAGAAGGAACGCACCTATTCATCTCAGCTTGTTGCTGTGCCTTGTTTGAAATGCGATAAATACCTGGGGTGATTCTTTCTATTGTGTAAGAAATATTAGCAAGTCTATTAACCACTAACAAAACTAGCTGAACCCTTTCCAAAAAAAACACACACCCAAACCAACCACACACACCAAAAAACCCAACACACTAAATCACCACCAAGAAAACCCAAACCAAACCAAAACACAACAACCACCACAAAAAACCCACCACACAAGCATGCCGCACAAATGCTAAGACTCTGGCACATAAAACAGCAGAGAAACTAAACAGAAATGCTTCATTCAAAGTTGTTTTGTTCAATTTATGTGCTTCATAGTTTGCAGAACCCAGACCTTGAAAGTTATCGAAAATTAGAACATGGCAGAGATGAGATTGTTTGTCAGGCGGAGACTGGATTTATCCTGTTCTGCAGCTGCAAATAACAGGTAAAAAACTAATAATATTAGATTGCTGAACAGCTGCTTGTGCAATAAACTCCGTTAAGTTGATTACCTGCCTGCTAAGAAGGTTTATAGTAAATTGCGACTCCAACATTAAATTACCAGAGCAGCAAAGGTAGGATTTGGTTGGAAAGATGTAAGACTAATCCAAAAAACATTCTTCAGAGGTGATGAATGAAACCCTGTATAACCAGCAAGAATGGGTAAATAAAGTCTAGAGTGTCTCGATGATTTGAATCCAACACTCATTTTTGGAAGAGCTGAGCCCTGGTGCCTGCTTTACACAGAGCAGCGCAGGGCCATGTGGAGTCCTCCATTTATCACTGGATGAGCTGAACGCTGCAAGTCTACTCATCCCCCCGCTCCGTCCCAGCGAGCCCAGTGGTGTGCCACACTAACACAGCTATAAGGTTTCCAGGACACAAGCTGGTTCCTGCGTGGGGTTGCAGTTTGATGTGTAGATGTGTCACCTCACTCAGACGTGGGTCAGGCTACAGTTCCGAGCACTCATGTCACCTCGGAGCACGGGATTTACAACTCCAAATCATACTGATGGTTTTCAAAATCCTGCCTAAATAAGTTCATGTAGTATAACAATTTGGGAACGCTATAGGAATGTTTTGTCAATTAATAAGGAAAAAATAATGTCAGATAAATTTTCTTGGGTTTAGCATATGACAAACTCCAAGCACCAGTAATTATTTACAGCAGCAGTCAGGGCTGGTCTGACTGGGAAGGGGGAAGCAATCATCATTATGTAGTGTTTTCTTTACACAAGGATCTAAATCTACAACAGGGTGCAAAATAACATAAACAATTGATTTGTGTGATGAATACTTCCTCCCATGCCTTGTGCATTTGCATCCCAGGGCCTAATGAAGTTCTAATACAACATAACAAAGAGGCTAACAATGCCTACATACCTCACTCACAGGGGGTGCCGTGCCAATCAATCTAAATGCAAGCTTGCAAAATCCAGAACGTGGAAGAAAAACAAAAAAAGGGGGACGGAGGGGTACGCAGAATTATAGAACCACAGAATTTGTAACCCCTTCCTTATCCTTTCTCCTAGAAAATATAGTTTGTCAATACAGTGGTTGCCTTTGAGATGAGTCACGGTGTCAAGGTTTTCAACAGAACAGAAGCAGGGAATGGTGTGTGCAACTCCAAGGTGTTTGATGGTATCAGTCCTTGTGGTCTTGTGCACACAGTCCCACTGTGGTTGTGGAAAAGTTGAAAGCCAAGCGTCCAGGGAATAAGTTAGAAAATTAGTAACTTGTTGTTCCTGCTTTGATGTCAAACAGAAAACAAACAGAAATAATATCCCTTTCAGGAAGTCTAAAAATAACTAAATAAAACAAACAGAGCTAAAAATACAACAATCGGTTTCAGATGCAGAGCTGCAATTATCAGGCTCCAAAACATCCAATTTGCCTTCTCTCCTGCACAATCATACATTATAAACAATCCCAGGAACTAATGCAGGGACTCTCAGAAGTTCAGTATGAGGGAAAATTGGGGGGCATGATGGTGGAGAGAAGGGAAGAGCACTCCTAGGTATTCCTAGTAGATCTATTTTGCCATATAGACTTCCATATACATAACATGTCACAGTAACGTACTAAACAATACAAATTAAGAAATGCATAGATGATCCTGAGTTTCCAATACAGTAGCTTTTAATGAATCAGGTTATTTGGGGCTGTCATATCAGTGATCTGGTTTATTAAGTTATTAATGAACCCAGCACATTTACCCAAGTGCCTCGAGGAGCACAATTTACCTTTCTTGGTCTGTGGATACTGTGTGGTTGCCTTGAGAAACACAATTTCCTGGGGAGGAAGTGCTACCAGGGGTACATGTCAGCAAATCCACAAAAGGAAAATGAGGATAGAGGGAATAAAAACAAGGTAATCACGTTGAGACAAAAAGGGAAGACAGCAAAGTACCAGGACGATAGGAGAATGAATAATTGATGAGCTGGTGGTTTACAAGTGAGTTTCATTAATATTATCCTGCAGGTTCATTAAGCACTGTCCCACACTCATCTTCGAAGGTTCCTCCTGAGTTTTGATTAGGTGCTGCAAGTATTTTGCTTAGACATCAGAACTTCAGGCCTTTGGTGGTGACAACCACGTCCTAAGCCCCAGTCCCTTCAGCCAAGCACCTTTTGGAGCTGTTTTCTATTCCACTCCCACTAATCACAAGTCCCTAACCATGACAGCAAGTCTTAGTAAATAATATATCAAGATAAATGATAATTGTTCTGTTTTAAGTGTCTCCTAATGAGCATCATAAATTAAAAATTAATATTGCAAAGACTGTATGAATAGCATCAACGCTATAAACAGAGCAGCAGGGATCAAGAATGCAAATGAAAGTGAAACACTTCTTTATCCATCCCCCTGTATGAAAAAATTCTGGAGCCAACAGACTGCTAGGCATTACAAAGCTAATAAATGACTTTAATGAAGTTCAGTAACAGGCAATTTCTTCTGAATCTTCCCTTCACCTTCCAATATTTGGCTGGATTGTGAGATTCTTTTGTTGATTTTTGGTTTTTTTCTTTAAACCATCTCTCAAGAACTGTGTGTTTCTTGTTAGGTGTAACAGTAATCTCAAAGTATGCTGCTGCAGCAAAAACTAGGGAATGATCTGGTTAACAGATTGCTGGTCCTGATGATCACGCAGAAGGGCTAAAGAGATTTGGCAGCAGCCATTCTGTTGTGTGACGTTGCTATTCTCATTGTGCCTTCTATTCAGAGAGTGCATTCAATTGGTGTCTTTTTCTGGGTGAATGAATAAGGTACACTTAGCTATGCCCTTGTACCTCCAAATTTCCAGCTAGAAAGAAAGGAAGCAGCTGGAATTCTTCCTTCTTCCAGGGCCTTAGTTTGTTCAATTTAGATGGAGCAGAAGTCTTTGAACAAGCAATGTCTGCCCCGCTTTTTAATGGCTGGAATAATCTGAAGCTGAATCCAATCTCCTTCGGTTTTGTAAATACTAAGATCCTTCTGAAGCAAATGTCTTCAGAAACTTTATTTGCATCATCGTGTCACTAACTATTCCTAGGAAATAGATAACGTCAGACTCAGAGAAACAAATAACATATAAATTAACTAAGTTATGAATGACACAAGCTACAAGTTCATCAAGGAATCTGACACTCGGGTTAGGATTAGAACACTTTGATGACTTTTTTTTTTAAAGATACCTAGCAAGTCTTCTAGTCCTGGTCAATAATCAACCACCAAACAAGGTACCGCAGCAAGTATGACCTGATCATCCAGCACATCAGACTGGATCACCTAAAACACCATTTCATCACCCACTCTGTAATTCCAACCCTCTTTTTTCTTGCTTGCCTTTCTGTCCCCTCAGTTGGTAGGTAGGTAAGCAACAGCAACATCCAGTCTGCTGTTTCAATCATACAAGACATGGAAACAGTGGGTTTAACAAAAGAGAACATAAGCTACACCTTGTGAAGAAAAGTAATTACTCAGAAGAGGTTACTCAACCGTCTACATCATTTGAAGGCTCAAGCAATGGAAACATTGTTTTGCTCTGTGATTAAGGCTGAAGTCTGCATTTCAAAGAAGTTCAACTTCAGCCCCTCCAAACAGAGAATTTCTTTAAAGTACAGAATGGGTTTTGAGAATTTGTAAGCATTTTACTTCAAGTTCATTTTTATGGCAAAATTAGACACCTAGTGCCTTTATATTGTCCCAGTTGAAATTCGTATTAGAATAGCTCATATTGGAAATACTGCAGCAAAATCAACATAGCAGAAATAACTTTTTCTAGAGCAACTAGTTCTTCCTCTTGGATACCACCAGACAAGATTAAGATTCCTCTCAAGACTTCAATGATATCAGAGATAACTAAACTACTCTTAAACTGTATAAAGTTCTTCCCAGGTAAGTGAGACGAGACATTTATGCTCCCCTAGTGTTGGTAGCTCCCTTGGTGGAAGACTTGGCTTCTACCATCACTACACCTCAATGGTTCAGAATCTCTTGCTTGGCTTCGTTGCCCTGGAAGTTTAGGCAGAAGCACAGGCAAAGCCATTAAAAGCACAAAGTCATTAAAAGTTGGAGACTAATGTATCTTTGAAATCCAATTTCATCTCCTTTGGGACAACAAACAGTAAAACGCATTAACCATAATTGTATGGTTATCTCAGGGCATCACTAGATGGAAGAATTACTGTTATTCCAAATTTCAGCAAGCCTGGATTCATTTTAAATGTGGCTTTAACTCTAAGGTACTTGGATTTATAATTTTGGTCTTTAGTTAATTAAAATATTACTGTAACATCAGTAACGTTTAGATTACCATTACAGTACATCCACAGCGAACTCCATTTTAATGCTGGAAATGTTTTTTGTTCGGAGATTTACATTTGTCTGGGGATCCTCAGCTGGTGATAATCGCTGCAGCTACACTTAATGGACCTATGCCAAATCTATGCCAGCTGAGGATCTAGACATGTATATTTGTTCTCCTGCCTTTTTTTCTTCTTTTTAAAGTTCCTACAAACTATGAGCATTATACCCAAGTGCGATTTCTCTTTTCTACCAACAATGGGTTTTGCGCTGCTGCCCTCAAGTTTGATCTGTGCTGAAGACACCTGCTCTCAAGGAAATGAGCTGGGACCACCAACTCATTTCATCAAACGCCACTGAGCAGCTGTCGCATGGTAGCAACTCCCAGGCAGTACTGACCTGTAACAAATCTGAACCACTGACCTAGAGGTGAAGGGCTCTGTATCCAATTACCAATCCCCTGAGTGCACCACTACTAAGTTTGGCCTTGAAAACATAAATATGCACAAAAGAACAAACAAGGAAGAAATAACACAAAAGTTGCATCGTTAATATTTTGCTATACACCAAATCTCGAAAATCAAATATATCATTGCCACCAGCAGAATATATTGACTCTGTGCCTCTGAAAAAAGGCCATTAAGAGGGATAGACTGAAGCAATATTTCCCCTTCTATTCTCTTACATCACTAATAGAAAACAAGAATATCCACACAATATTGCCACAAGGAAAGAGAATGGGCAATTTCATGTTCCTCCTCCCATGAATTAATCTATGTAAATAACATTTTCCCTGCAAATGGCTAAACAGTAAGCATAAAAATATCCTTAATCTGTGAAGTAAACCATTTCCTCTGCCTGCAAGTTCAAGGAAAAAAGGCCACTTCATAACTGAGAGCCGGATAAAATGAGCTATAATGCTATCCAGTTAGAGCTCAGGGAAGAATGAACTTTTCTCTGCTTTGGTTCTATTTCACTCATATTATTCCGGACAGCATCAGTAATCAACAGCAGCAGATCACAATCTTCCTTTATTTTTAGCAATACTGAAGCTGCAAGAGAATTCCTCTTTTCTTCTCTCCCAAATATAAAAAAATACATAGAAATTAAGCAGCAATAACACAAAAAGCTGCCTTAAAAATTTCATCTTGATAGCTTATTGCAAATAGTACATAATTATATCAATGCATCCTTATTATTGTGATACTACAAGCTTTAACTAAGGCGCCTTTATACAAAGGAAAGGAAAAGAGTTATTAAGAAATGAGTCACTGAAAGTTCACGTCCTCTTTGAGGCTCCAAACCACACCACACGTGGCTCTCTGGGTCTAGGGAGACGTGGACTTCAAGCTCCAGGCTGGGTGGCAGCTTGCCATCCATCTGCCCATCTTGCCAGCATCTTCTCCGATCCACCCAAGAGAACAGGAGCTTGGTAGAAAATATGCTGACAGGATAGCAAATGAACAAAACGGCTGTTCAAGTCCTAACTTCAAGCAGCAACTTCTAGAATTTTTAAACCCCCACAATACATGGGCTTTTGCTACAGTTTCCAACATTTCATACCACAACGGCTGTCCCTGCTTGTAGTAATGAATGCGTAAACAGTGGAGTCACTTGGCTGAACGGAATGGTTTTGGGAGGCTCGGCAGAGGTTCTGGAGAGCTGTTCCCATTAATAATCTCACCTCCACAGGCAGGGAGAGCCCTGAAGGCAGCAGAGCCAGCACCCAGAGAAAGGAGAGCCCCGTGGGTTAGCGCAGGCTTGGGATCTCAGTTCCAGTCCTGAGACTGCCCCTGCCTTGCTGCAAGGCTGCAGACAAGTCTCTTCTCAGGTTCTCCTTTATTAAGAAAGGGTAAGGCCCTAAGCATCTTTTGCAGGCTGTATTTTGGATTCCATGTCTATAAAACCTGAACAATGCTACTACTTAAAGAAAGAGGCCCTCTACAAGCACTGGAGAACTTCCCTGTCCTTAGTGAGTGGCACCACTTCAGCAGAAGTGAGAGGGAGAGAGACCCTCTTCCATGACTTTTCTGTCATCCCCCAATGTACTTTGCCTACTGCTACTCTGGAAATAAATGCCACACGCAGTCAGAAAAACCAAGCAATAATGCCCCAAAGTCTCAAGGAAAGGAATTTTGTTTCTTATCAACCCTTGTGGATTAACCTGGAGTCTAACTTAGCTCTTCAGGCTCCATGCTGGGACCAGCATCTGCCCTCCTAAGAGCCAGCTGATCATGACATGTTGAGTTAGCTTTTCAAGAACCACCACGTAATCCCCCTTTTGCACTGGGACAGATGTCAGGAGGGGGGCTGCAATGAAACCCAATACAATGGTGCACCAAACAGCCCAACACTCCTTACAATGCCAGATCAAAACCAAACTAGAATCACAGTCACATGTTTACTCCCTTCTCAGGTGAAAGCACAGCAAGTGACGTTCAATAACAGCTACACTATGGATGCTTGCTAAGAAATGGAGTTGCTTCGCAAACATTGCTGATTGGTAATCTATTCAGATTCATTTGCACTTCAAAATGTTTTATATATCACTGACATGCACCACTGCAGACTCTCCTTTAACGTTTGTATACCTTGACTTGGAGTTCACATTCCTAAAGTTGAGTTTGCGTTAAAATTGTTTAAGACGGTCACTGAAAGAACATGATGTTTGGAGGCCTGGAATCAGGTTCTCTCTTTCGCCATTTTTAAAGTTTTGATAATAGCTGATAGTCTCTTTTGTACCTCATCCCTCCCAGGCTGGCGGCAGCCTTTCCGGAAATAAATTTATCTTCTTGGTATCAATTGCCAAAATTCAAGCATCCTGCTCTTCCTCTCCAGTCTGTAAAGACAGTAGTTTGGATTTATCCCAACTGAAGAAATATAGGATGTCATGTAAGTAACACTTACCAACTACACAACGAGAACAGATATTAGAGAACTAGTCTTGACAATACTCCTAACTTCTAAGCAGCTAAAGCTTCATGTGCACTATTCAAATCTGTTTCTGCACAGTATTACTCCACACCAGCAGCCACAAAATGAGTCACAGAAAGCCTAACACAGTACTCATCAAAAAAATCAATGCAAGTTGGATCAGTCCCTTAAAAAATAAATTAAACCCTCTGGCTTGGGAGGGGGCAGAAATCTTCCAGCTTTCAAACAGATTTTCCCTCAAATAAATAAGTGAATGACCATTTTAGGACTGATGTGAATCAGTCCAGAAGGAATCATTTTTAAGAAAGTTGTTAGTGAACGGAAACAGGTGGCTATAATTTGAGTTAAACTGCAACCTTAACTGTAGTGTTTGCTATCATGAACACTATAACAACAGATGTACAGTTGCACCTTGGGATGAATTCATTATGGCCTGAGAAACATAATCATGCCATTCAGACCATATTTTGTCCATATGCTCATGTGGTTTACACCCCTGGTTTATTGGCATTGTACTTGGTTATATAGCAGGAGACTCCCAGGATCATAATTTGCACTTATTGTTACCGCTCAGGAGAATCCCCCTTCGTAGCACAGGATTCCCGTTAAGGTGAAGAATCCCTTTTGAAGCAGGGAAGGCAGGCCTGGGTCACAGCCTCTGTGGAGGCTGCGGAAACTTAACATCACTTGAGAAGCTTTCCAGACAAAATGCACTGTATACCTCAAAGAAATAGAAAAAATTCACCTGAAGAGTACAGGGGGCTACTCTTCAGGACATTTTACAGTTATAAAATGTAGATTATACTGCTATCTTATCTTGTAATGTATGGGATGAATATTGTAATTCACTGAATGTCACGACTTATCTTTTATTCATATAGTTACTATTCCATTACCAGAGAGGGAGGTTTGTCAAAGGTTAATTATATTAAATTGCTCAGGCAAATTTATTTTGATTTGTACAATTTTTTTTGAATAATCAAAGGGCTATATATTCATACTGCCTTATGAGGCTTCATTTAAAAAAAAATACTTCTTGATGATACAGTCAGATTAAACATGCTTTTGTAAGGACCAAAATTGCATTATTTTAACCATAAATGTAAAGAAGCTAAAAAATTTCTGCAATAGTTCTTCCTCCCTCTTCAGTTTTACTTAAAAAAATTTCCCTAGTAGTCTTAGATGGCTGAATTATCCTTCCCTCCAGCAATCTATTTACAAATAAAGAGCATCTTTCCACAATCTCAAGACCTGTGTCCCCAGAGCAAGGACTATTCATTTTAATTGCTTCCAAAGCACCTATCACAACACGCTCTTGATTTGTGCTTCAGCCATGATAAAAAATAAGTAGCACCATAGTACTGAAGTACTTATGGCTCAGAAGAAGTTGCCCTGTACCTCTTGGTTCCTAGAGATGCTCTGTTGTTATGAATTCAGGCAGCCGTTTGCCGTTCAGCTCCAAGCACCTAATGTAAGAGCACAGGTTCTGGAAAGCATCAGCAGATCCACCCAAAAACAAAGTGCTCTGAACACACAGAGAGCCAAATCCCAACAGTGTGTACGAGGAATACCTTCTTCTCTGCTGACCTACATGAAAAGCCCTGACAGCAGCTGGATAAACGCTGCCAGTAGGAGCCTGGACTAACAAAACCAGGATGCCAAGCCCCAGTTGAGTCTTTTAAACACAAACTCCTCTTTTTTCCTTTTGAAAAAAATAATCACTTAGCCTGCGTCTGTTTCCCTGTAAGCAAAGTGGGGATGATACTTACCCTGTAGGAGTGCTGGAAGTTCAAATCCATGCACAATCAAGTGCTGTGAAGGCCTTAAACGGAAAGTACAATGCAGGTGCTGAGCACTGTACTAAAAATATAATTACTGTTCTAATTACTGAACTTCTGATGAGCCTGCTGGAGCTGTAATGACAGAGAGGATGATCCTCAAGGTTCAAAGGATCTTCACCTGGACCCTTTTCTGTACTTTATGTTGGTTTCTATCTGTAGTAATGGCTGCTGTTGAGACAACAATGCTTCTCGGGAAGGTTGACTGCCACAGCAAGGGAGGCACAGCTTCTACGTCAGCATAGTTGCGGACTGGAAGTCACGCTACACAGCGCACCAGAAGTAAAGGATGAAGTACAGCATGGATCAGGCTCTTCTGGACAGGGCTTCATTTTCAGAAGCTCTTATAACCAAAAGGTTACAGCAAACAGTACCCAAAAGTGCAGATTCAGAAGCTGTGCTGCAGGGTTGCGCTGGATGGCAAAATACTGCAACACCTCTGCTGGGCTCCATCCAGCCCAGCCAGGCAGCGCTGGGTGCAACACCAGCTCGTTCAACCTCCTGCCATGCTGTGGGCAACAGGCCATGGAGGGGGCCAGTTGGGGCAACGGAGAAGGAAGCAGATCCAGCCACCCACCTTGTATCTAACACAGCTGTGCTGTGCTCCTGAAGATCTGTAGCTCCCCCATCTGTGAGGCTCCCCGTGGGGGAAGCGCACAAGTTGTGGGTCTCGGCCACCCTGTACCATGAGGACTTCAAAGCCGGCTTTCCCTGGCTCCCTCCCAACCCACCACCACCTCCCCCACCGCAGGCAAGGCTGCATTTGCATTCTGCCTGTCCTCAGACAATATTGTGCCTTATGGGCCCTCTGCCAGCATCTGCTGTGGCTTTACCCAGAGAAGACGAGAGCCTAAAAATCTACACCGAGTCACCTTGGAGAGAGTAACTGGAAAATAAAGAGCGTCCTATTGTTCTACACTTCCTCAACCCTTCACGTTTTTGTAAAGCTCTTGGACAATAATGGGGGTGGGGGAAGAAAGAAAAAAAACCACACAACTCCAGGGAAACAGCTGATTAGATTCTGGCAAGGCGGACCAAACATCTGCTTCAAACAAAAGACATCTGCATATTTCACATTTATTTTTCATAATTTACAGAAGCAACCTGCCAAAATTTAGCAAGGGAGAATAAACTAGCACATAATTAGCTAAAGTTTGCTTGCTTTAGAAGTTATTAGCATGAAGCCCAGTAGCTCACCTGGGAGGACATCAAGGAATGTAGATAACTACAGTTTGATTTTGTAAATTCAATTTTCGATCTGGTGTGCCAGGCCAAAAAACAACATTGCCATGCCAATTAATGCAAGCCAGCAAATGTCCTGATGTCCCCATGTCATACACCGTACAGCTGTCTCCAAGGCATTGATAACACTGTTTATTAAATAAGGATTGATTAGACAGACGTTTTTTGCTTCAGTTTACGTGGTACAGCAGACTGTGGGTTGGAGAGCAGAAGACTTTTTTAAATCAGGAGGTACACTATGTGCTGTGTGTGCAGATGGTACAATAAGTGCTGGCGAAGCGGGCATGTGAATTTCTCAAGGCAGCCAAAGAGTCTTCATTAAAAACACAGGGAAAAAAAAGACCCAGGAATGTATATGCCCTCAGCGAGCTATGCTTCCTCAACTGAATTCTATCATCTGCTGGGTCATTAGTACATTTGGTAGCTCATACACTTCCAATCTTAATACAGTTAGGGGGAATAGCATGAAATCCTGAGGTTTTGAAATTCAACTTCAAAATCAATAGGTGTTTCACTAAGTATACTTACCAACTCAGTATTTGGCCTGTAAGAGCAATAAAAAGAAACAGGCAGAACTGCAGGGTGGGAAATCCTGCCTTTGCTGCAAATGGGAGTGGAGAAACTCCTGTTAACTCTGACACAACCAGGGTTATACCCTGGAGTTGAAACAGGAGTTGAAGAAATAGGAAAAGGCTTTCTCATAAACCCCAAATTAAACCCAGGTTCATAAAAGCATCTGCAAATCTTCTGGATGAACCAAGGTAGAGGTTTACCCTTCTCTCTGAGGAAGGATTTATTGCTTCAGACAGAAACCATGGGAAACTCACTCACTTGGACTGAATTCTGCTCCACATTTCAAATCTACTTGAACCTGAATCTCAGAGCGAAACTCAGGGAGTGAAAACTTAACTGCCAGAAAAACTCTGTCGACCCCAAAGGAACACAAATTGCCAAACACAGCACAGTTCTAAAAGACATGTCAAATGCCTTATTCTGGGCTTTATGGCGTGCACCTCTCCATAGTAAGATGAATCCAAGACTCAAGCTGAACACCATGAACTTTGTGGGAATGGGGGGGGAAATGTATGAGAATGAAATAACACCTTGCAGATCTGGGAAGGTTTAGTTCTAAGGTTTTACATCTGAATGCTGAAAGATTTGGGCTAGAGCAGTCACAGAAGACTGGAGTAGGAGCCTCTTTTTATGCCAGATAGAAACATTCTCACCTAAAGAGGGATTCAGAGCTCTGAATCGTGCCCATCACTATCTTAAGATACTTTCTTTTTCCCCACACAGACTTAACTGCAGTTAAGTCATAGAATAAAACCCACCTGTTTCACTACATAAATAACAATCTCTAACTTAACAATCCCCATAATGTTAAGTCATTTGGATGCAGCATTTGAACTGGTTCTAAAACTACCACGTAATTGTAATAGGCACGTTATATGCTGAGCTTTCCTCTCCCTTGCTACCAACACATTTCAATGTTATCATTTCCTTTACAGGCAAGGAAAACTGAGGCATATAGCAACATGAACTTCCCAGACACAAACTCTGCCCTTGGTACAGGCAGGGACAGGACAGAGATCTCACTGCAGTGCCAGCACCAACTACAACCCTTTTTGAAAAAATAAACAAAAATCAAGAATGGTACAGTGGAACTAAATGACTAAAAGCCCGTGTTGACCTACCCTTAGTGCAGGACGCTCCTCATTAGAGATACATAAAGCAAATATTCACTCCTTTCAAATATGCGCTTAGTTTCTATTTGAAGAAATTACCTTGTCTGTCTGCATGAGTCAAAACTACTGTTGTCATTCTGGGTTTATTAAAATCTGATTCCTACAAAACTGAAATTCAATCAAAAAGAGTAGCTCAGGAGGAAGAACATTGAAACAAAATATATTTTCAAACAGTTAGAAGCACTTCACTAAGGATATCAAATTGGTACCCAAAATCTTTGGACTTTTGGTTTTACAGTGAGAACACTGGAACGGTGACCTGTCTGTCAACCAAGCTTACATTTACATATTCTGAACTAAAGCTCCACATTACAAGTCTTATCAGGATGTAGCCATTCTGAACAAGTCCCATCTAACCCAAAATGGTGACCTCTGTATTGGTGCTACTGAACTTCGCTAGAAAGCAGCTCTTTCTTCAAACTCAATTTATCTACTTACTGTATTTAAAATGTTCTTCAGCCACTCCAATTACCTGCATTTAACCACTTCCAATTTGGTCAACACAGAGTTGACCAATTTCCACTGCCTTGCTTGAAATAGCCACAAGATGAGCTCCTGTTGCTTATTCAAACTGGACAGGCTATTCTACGCTCCTGCCTGTGTGCCCACACTCAGGCAAGCACTGAAGCACTTGCTGAACACCCAGGTGGAGCTTCAGCCCTCTGCAGAACCAGGCTTTAGTTACACTGCCAAAATCACCACTTCGTGCAAAACATGATTTTTTTATGGTGAGGTCGCTAGCAAGTCAACTGAAAACAACTATTTCTCTTCCACACATCCCTTAATTCTCAGAAAGCAACTTTCCCCAGCCCCTACCACTGAGGCTGCCTTGCTGCCAACTCCTCAGAGCCACCACATCTCTATCAGCATTGTAACCTGCAGAAACACCAACAGGTACAAATAACATTTTTATCACTGCTCTGAACATAGTACCACATGAGCAGCAACAGGTGATGACAGTATTAAGCAGCTAATATTAAGCAGTAGTAAACATGCATCCTCATCGGATGGATCTGTTGCAGTATTAATCATGGCCTGCAGTATTGTCAAGGGTTAAGATTGTGGGGTGACAATAAAAACCTGGCAGCTGTATTGTTAACCTCCTCTCCCCTCCGCTTCCCCCTTTTTCCCCTCCCTCTCTCCCCTTCCCACTGCGGACAGGCTATCGGGAGGAAGAGAAGGACAGAGAGAAGAGAGTTGGAAAAAATTAAAGATGTTTTACTAATGCTACTAGTAAGAATAGAGAAAACAATACAAAATATACAAAACCAATCTTGAAAGTCTCAGCAACTGCAGAGCCGGTACCCAAAGTCCTGGATTGGACTCTGTAGCCAACCGGAGCTGGATTCAGTCTGTCACTAGGCCTCAGTTCGCAGGGACAACCAGCAAGGTCCTCTCCTAATGTCGGCCACAAGCAGAAAGGAAAAGGAAAAGGGACGAGATCCTCATGATCTCCCACTTTTGTATGAAGTATTCACGGGAATGGAATGTTATACACAGTTGGTCAGTTTCTTGGTCACCTGTTTCTCCTTGCCCCTCTCGCGAGATGTCCATTCGTGCTTATCAATAAGTTTGCATTCCATTGCTAGGTTTACCAAAACATGTGTCTGGTTCTCCAGGAAAATGCAGCTAATATGAAGGCTTTAGCTGACAGGCAAATTCACTAAAAGAGAAACTTATTTTTAACAAAACCAGGACAAGTATCTTGAAAAAAGTGACTGTGTGTGCCTAGGTAGGTTCATGATCTTAACATTATGTTTGATCCCACTCACACGTGATTTCATTCTCTTGCTTTGTCATTATTCAGTTTTTTCATTCCTTTTAATTACACATACAGTAATTTATCATATATATCTTTTGTTATAAAGATTTAATTAAACATATATTAACACAGTTTAATGATCTTGCCAGTGACCAAAAGTCTCCTGTGGATTAAACAGAAAAGGAGGCATTGAACAAAAATCTGTACAGTAAATAAACAAAACACAGACAGCCTTGTAAAGCAGGAAGAATAACAAGGTCTACATGGCCAACCTATTTCAAGAACATACAAAGGGGAAGCATTTACTATTTTAAAAACATCAATCATATACTCCATTTATTTACTGATCTGTGTTCTTCATGTAAATCTTTCAAGAAAGTGCATAAACTCTTTAGAATTATAAACAAAAAGTGAAGCCACAATTGGTATTTCACCAGTTTACACTGCAATTACTCAACTTTGCCAAAAGCTGATGAACTAGAAGTTTTTCATTTCTATCTGCACCTTTTAGCTGGAAGGAATCTATTTCATATTTCAGTATAAAAAGTATATGACTTACCACTAGATGAAGTAAACTGCAAACACGCCAATATGCATGCTCTGACCTCATGGGGATTTGCCATAGGTAGCCTCACATTCACAAAAGACAATTGCCAGTACACAAGAGTAGATACTCCACATACCTGAGTATCAAATACTTAACAGGCTCATAAATTCATATTTCAATATACCCTACAAAAAGCTTTTGACTACAAACTCTCAACCTTGTGTCACCCTTCCATATTTTATTTGCCTTGGAAGACGATGCATACGTAGAAGATCAAAGAAGAGCTACCCATTGCTCAGTGCAACAGAAGTAGGAACTAAGTTGGGTTCTGCAATCCCTTGACTATATGACTTTTATTTTCCTTCTTCTGGAAGCTGATTTCAGCTTACTTTTCCATTTGAGATACATTGCACATCCAGCCGTCTGCTGCTTTTTCTTAGTTTCATTAAAAAAATGGTTGAATAATGTTTTTTCACCTTCAAAAGAGTGGACAGGCCCTGACACGAGTAGAGACCCCATCGATGGCAGCCAGAATACATCTCTTGCAGACTCAGCCCACTCACCCCACTTCTCCCAGGGCTGTACCTGGACTAGGACCAGACTCAAACCACCAGCCTTTCCCCTCTTCCATCCCAGAAACACACGGCCCAGAAATTATCTCCAGTGTATTTTGCATAGTACATGTGATGAGGTCAAAGTTCTCAGCTGTGAGAGTAAACAGTTACCAGTGATGCACTCTACCTGCATATTACAGATCTCTCTGTGATGTCAAATTCCTGTCTTTCTCCAAGTCCTTTTTTTTACTCTCCATTTGAAAGCAGAGAAGCCATTAATAAAAGGCTTGTTTCCCACTGTGAGGGAAAACACTTTTATGAGCAATTAATGTTCACTGCACTTACACTGACTTAAATAGAAAGCCCCACACGAGTCCAACATTGTTTATTTTGTCCCCTCCCTGGAATTCTGATCAAAGCAAAGGCCAGTTTTCAACTCATGCAAGAAAATGAAGCAATACATAGCTATAGCATGCTCAGAGTGCCCCTTCTGGTTCTCATCAGTGCCACAAAGCCAGGTGAATAGCAGTGGTCATCCTACAGCCCTTCTCACTTGTAGGCAGCACCATAAAGGGCACAAACAAGTCCAGCAGTTAAGTTCGCTGATGACTGAATAGCTTTCTGGAGATAATCTACAAACATAGGCATGGCTGAGACAAACACACCAAATCCTGCATGCTATACGATCCTTGACATCTTGTATCCTCAGCCGAGTTTGAGACTCCGTGCATTATGCAGAGGACCTGGTTTTATACACAAACAGGTCCCAAGCCTGGCAGCGAATTGCCACACACGTGAACCTCTCCCAAACTGTTTTGGTCACACAGAGGTTGGCAATACACTTACATACATTTAAACACTCACCGTAAGGCCAGTGAAGATCTCCTGCAGCACCTCATCATCTTGCACAGCAGTAATTATTCTTTGCTTCTCCACTGCATCCACAGGGCCATTGCCAGGCTAAGGATATGTTGAAAATACAAAAAATTATGAACATACCTTTCCGGAGGTAGCACTGGTCATCGTGAAGCAGGGTCCTAGTCTGTCTTGTCAGCAGTAGCAATTGGAAAATTCAAGACATGAAGCCAGGAAGATGGTCGTTTTTAAATTTCCCTTCTTTCAGCAATGACATTTAAGACCTAAAAGAGAAAAAAAAAATCATTAACGATAACAAGATCCATGCTGAACATTTCTTGCACTACACTAAGGACTATCATTTGCACTTTCTCTCTGAAATCATTGGGCTAAATTGCCAAGATTACTGAAAAGGGCAGCCAGCTCTAGTTTGCAACATAACAGCTGTCTCAGCTGAGAGGCATTCCTCTCAACACCACTCCAGCTGAGGCTGGAAGGTCAACTCCAGTTTAAAAGGAGGATGCAGGTACTGTGCTACATTCTTTGGAAAATGCAGTGACCACGACTCAAATCCTCTGAAATCCTAACTCCTCCTGACTAGCAGATACGAGTGCTAAATTCATCTACATCTCACTCTATAAAAACAGCACCTCCAGGAGCAAAAGGCCTTCTCACGGGCTGATCTGGTTCTGGTAAGAGTGTCATCTGTTCATAAATATTCCTGGGAGATTCACTATGCAACCACTGATCTGAACCAAATCTGTTTGGACTACAGAATTTTCATCACAATATTACAAGCTGGTGCTGCAATATACACAGAACTGAAACAAAGAGGATTTATTATTCTACTGAAAGATCTCTTTTGGCCAAACTTAAATAAAAGCATCACATATTGATACTTCTGTAACATCACAAACTCAAATGAACACCAGCTGAAGAAGAGGACAATGGTAATGCCAGATGACAAACTGATATAGTCATCAGATTCATCAACACCAACAGCAGTCGGTCAATTCCCCCCACTTTGCTGGATTAGCCATGAAAGATTGTTTTAATGATAACAAGAACGTGTTAAAAGCATGAGTCTCAGTGACAGCTCAGAACAGGAAACTCAAAAGCCCACATCTGAGGAGATGGTATAAAAAAAGAAAGGGAAAAAAAAAAAAAGGTACTTGCTAGGAAGGACTAAAAAGAGGTGAAAAAAACCCAAAATATAACTCTGTGGTAGGGAAAAAAGTAGATTAAAGACTAAAGAGCAGGAACGCGTTTGACACTGAAAACATACTGCATTATTCAGACTTGTGGAAGAGCGTGTGAACAGAAGTGATGACAAAAGCTACAAAATTCAATATGATCACTTGAAGGGTGGGAGTTTTTGCAAGCAAACACACTACTTCACAGCAAAGGAAAGTCTCAAAACATTTGAAATAAACATTGAAATTTTACACATTGAGTTACAAGCTTGTTTATAGGCTTCACGTGGTCTTGTGTCTTTGTAATCCTGAGAAGTCAGACAGCTGCATTGTACACATGGCATTTGCAAAGGTGAAATCTGTTCAATTTGGTACTTGGGTCTCTGCTTTGAGACAAATGCATCCATATTGATCTTGGTTGGGGGAAAAAAAATATATACCTAAAGCTTTAAGGACAAAACCATTAAAATAAAGAATGCCTTTTTACTTCTGTTTTTAAGTTACCACTGGTTGACTCATTTATCCTTATCAATTACTGTAAGCAGCTGCTTATATAATGTAAACTCAGGACATATACAAGAAGAAAAAGGCAGTTTGTTCATTTTTTCTGAGCATCCAAACAAGGTACAGTAAAAAATAAAAGAAGAGGTGAATAACTTCAATTAAAAACCTGAAATTTTCACGTTTGGGGGTATTGGTTTCTTTTTTAAAAATCCTCACGAGTTTGACTTCTAGTTTCAAGCAACTTCCCAAGTAAAAGTACCACATCAGCCACGCTGAAGCCCCTTCTTGCTCTCAGCCATCCATCACAACAGAAAACGTGCAGGTCTCATGGGTAAAAGGGAGGGGGGTTATGAAGCAGGACAAGAGGTCAAAGACACTCCCAACACTTGGGGTTTCTCCCCCCCCACTGTGTTTCCTTCACTGCTGCTCCCACCCTGAATTTATAGCAAAGTGGGGGGCAAAAGTAAATCCTCTGGGGAAGAGTTTAAAGCAACTCGCTCTTCCAAAGCCACTCGAAGTCAGCTCTGAAGCACCCACGTGCATTTACACTCTTCCTCCTGGCACCCCCCAAAATTAAAAAACTTGGGGCCTGATCCAAAGCCCACTGGAAGGGGTCATCAACTGCAACAGGCTCCAGACCAACCTGAAAAAACAAAATGCTTTTATTCAAACTGAGAAGCATGCTGATGTTTTCCTACATTTTTTTTCAAGCCTCATTAAAGCCACAGGTGTGGGGAAAACTGTTACTGAAGCTGTAATAAAAATATGAAAGGCTACTTCACCTATGGGCCTGGGATGGGGTTTTTTGTTTGCTTTTTTAATCTAAATATTTGGTTTGGAAGCACTAGAAATACAGAAAAAGACAGGAAAAGAGGGATTACCTCACTACTGTCATGATCTCACTTTTTATCAGAGCCACTTCGTCTTCTGCAAGGCCTAGGGGCACTCCGGAGAAGACTGAATACTTCAGTAGGTAAACAAAGCAAACTACAAATTAATTATCTGTAACTTGTACCACTTCTTCCAAAGCTTATTTCATGTTTGGCCCTTCTAATAAGTTGCCCATCATTTTCAACAGAAATCACTGTATGAGATCCACACAGAAGTCTGTCAGACCTGCCTTGGAGACATTTTCTTTCGCTCTGCGACAGTTCTGTAAATCTTAAGTCACCCACCTCTCCCCCATAAAAATACTGCCTTGCAACCTGTGGTGACCCCTCAGTTTTTCCCTGAGTCTGGTCCAGGTCTGACATACTCAGTGTGCTGTTGAAACGCTCTCAGAGAACTGGTGACAGCAAGGGATACTTTTTTCCAAAAGCACAGAGGGAATTTCTCAGGGAAAGCCCCACTGCCAAAAGGGCCATGGAAGTCAATCAAGCTGAACATTGCTACACCTCACCTTCTTTGTATTTTAGAGAACATAGATTGACTGCCGAGACAGCCCTTTCCTTCTGACCCACACCCATTTTTTGTGATCTCCAGTGCGCAAACCTCCTCCATCCTCTTAACTAGACAATCTTGTGCGTTACACTAGAAAACATTACTTCTAGTTAGGAACAACAGCCAGACACTCTGCTGTGTAGCAGCAAAGGATTTCAGAAATGGCGATTGAGAAGTTCAAAAAATGTCAATGTTATTTCCCTTGCAGGTGATGGAAATAAAGTCCTTTCTGTGGCTTGGTTTAATTTCACGTCAGCCATGCAAATCTCCCAGTAACAGAAACCAAAACAGATTTTCCAAGAGGGCTAATCAAAAGCCCATCAAAATTCATACAAAGACTGTCTTCAGTAAGCTTTGGGCCAGGCCACAGATAAATACAGAACTTGCAAAAAATGCAGACAAACTTCAGTGCGGGCCAGACCTATGGAGAACAACTTATAAACCCCAATATTTTGCAGGATTTCTTCCTTGGGCTCTTTCAGGACTATGCACTTGCCTTATAGAAGAACATCTTCATACAGTACCACATTGTGGAGCCTGTGAGTTTCACCAAGCGGTTCTACATTCACCAAAATCACTTCTCTACCCCACAGGAAAAAGGAAACGAAGGTTCAGTCTTCCACACAGCAAGCAGCCAGAAGCCCAAGCAGGAAAAGGTATTCACAGAAATAATGTTAGACTCAAACTATTACAACTTTCACCGTTCTCTGGCCTCCTCTGTGTGATCCTGCAGGTCCCTCATACTAAGTTACACCAACATAGCCTTTCAATTAAGTGGGGTAGAGCAAATACATAAACAAATGAAGAGGTGCAAGTCACCAGTTTGGATAATTTCTGGAAGGCTTATTTAAACTTATCTGGGCACAACAGTCACCTCCACAATTAGCCTCTGAAAGCTTTACGTTTGCGTTTTGCCTTCAAAGATGTTTAAGCACATTTGCACTGAGTGCTCGAGACGGATCAGGGAAGAAAGGTTTTAAGACGATCATATACTCTAACTTGACATTTTATTTCTTCACGAACATTAACGTGGTGCCCCAAGCCCATTTCGTTTCTGTTATACTGTGACTAGTTAGACAGCAGAGCTGTTTACAGATAGATTTGTGAGGTCTTTTTGTGCAATACATCTCCCATCACACAGACCAGAGCACTATTGCAATGTAGTATTTGAGGGAAGTGTAGCGTAGTGCTCCAGGGCCAGATTTACACTGTTATTTTGGCACCCAGATACATCTGCAAAGATGGCCCAAAGTGGTTAATAAGAAAAATTCATTCTCAGCATTCATCCCGAAACAGCAAGGTAAAATTTGCCAGTTCCTAACAGAATTCACTTTTAGAGTCTAACAAGAAGGGGTTTTTCCTACATTATTTTGATCTCTAAACAGACTGATAGAAAACAGGTATCAGATATTTTTATCCAAAAATCATCTTTCCACTTCTGATTTTAATACAGTCTCTCATAGCCCTGAATACATATCTGTATATGAACACATTACCCATTCAATCATGTAAAACATACTTAAACATCTCTTTACTTATTTTGGATGAGGGAACACCTAACTTTATGACCATTTCGATCCCATTGAAACCAGTACGGTTTTGCTATTTGTTTCAGTAGGAGGTGTCTGATTACAGCTTCTCCCTACTCTCCCCTTCCCCTAAGGAAATATTCATCTACTGGCATGCTACAAATGCACCTTTGCATTTATAATAAAAATGTAAATGATTCACGGCAATAACAGAATCTTGTGTGTTCTGGCAAAACCATTGATTTTCATCAGGGAGACTATTTTGGCTCAAGCCTAGAATACAGTCCATTCTTTGGCACTAGGGATTTACAACACCTTTGTGAAAATGCAAACCTGGGATACCTGCCTAGAATGGTCCAAGAAACATCTACCTTACTGATAAAAACAGAGGCACACTCAACTATTTCCCCTAAAGGGCAGGTATTCATCTAATCACATCTGGAATCCTTTCCAACTTGGTTCCTGCAGCTAATGCTACTCTGTCATGATCTGATGGTTTAATCCTAGTTATTAAACTGCTTATTCTAGTTAATAATAAAAAAAATGTGGACAAATGCCTGCCTGTCTGTCCACCGACCTCAGAGCAAACACTGTGAAGTGGGCCCCCTGCTTTCTCTAAGCAAACAGGGAACACCGTTTGGAATTCAGAGTTTCAAAGAAAAACTGCCAGATCTAATGAAAACATTGGCAAATTTATCAGGGTGGGGTTTTTTTTATCCCTAGACCAAAAAAAAAGGACAATACATCACAACAAACCCCAGCCTTTGCAAATCTAGTTTTACCTACTACACTCAAAGAAGTTCTTTTCCATGGTCTCATCAGACAAAATCTAACACACATATAATGCATACATAATGTTTGAGCCAGATGTGATATACTTTCACTCAAAATGTTTTTAAGAAAAAATGATTTGTTAACAGATGCATCAAGTTCTTCATTATTTTACAAGACAAAAAAAGCACAATTCCAAGTCTTCATTTCCAAATGTTTCATTAAAACCAAATATTTTTAGATCCAACTGATAAAACTTTGCCAGCAGCCTCTGCTGACTAATAAGCCATTTTCTGTTGAAAACACAATATTGATGTGAAAATCGCCAACTAGCTTTTTTTTTTTTTAATATATTTATATAGCTATAAATAAAACAGACATACCAGATAGACAACACACCACATGTGAAAACAAACTGAACTCCATACAGCAAGAGCCTTGCATTTCCATCAGTGCAGACTTGAACCTTGTCCACACATTCCACAGCATGGGACTGGATGGATTTGTCAAAATCCAAGTGCATAGCCCAGAAGTAATCCATAGCACGATCCGGTCCCCACTGAGCCATATGCGTGTGCGCTAGCATGGTCGCACAAGAAGGTAACTTCTAAAAATCACTGATCTCAAAGAAAGTCTGAAATGTAAATTGCAGAGCTCAGACTTTCACTTTCTGGCCCAACATCAAATTCTTACTTCAGACTTCAAGGCTGAGGTTGTCGCTTCACTACTTGCTGTCCTGTTTCCAATGTGTTTCCCCTTGGAGTTCGTTCCTCCTATTCATCCATCACAAACAGGCCTGGAAAAGACCAAGGCTCTTCTTAGGAGGAAGAGAACTTCCACTCCAGCTTGGAGGCTCCACTCCACACGCTTTGACAATAGCTCATGTCTCAATTCCCTCAGCCAGCTGGTCACACCTTCCTAATGCACCCCAGGATACCATTGGCCTACTTGGCCACAAAGGGCATGTTGCTGCCTCGTGGTCAACCTGTTGTTCACTAGAACTCCCAGATCCTTCTCTGCAATGCTGCTTTCCAGCAGGTCAACTCCTAACCCACACTGGTGCCTGGGGTTGTTTCTGGTCCCAACCTTCACCCCATTCAGAGGGCTCAGGTTGCCTTGGCTCCATTTGTTTTACCGGGGTAGTTTCCTGCCATTTTAGCACAAGCACCCAAGCTGAAACAAGAGAAACAGCAGGAACACCTGGCCAGGAAGCATCAGCAGGCTATTAGATCAGCTCATCCATCTTGTAGTACCTCATCTGTAACTGCCTAAATTAGAAATACAGTCTCCTTAGTCCCATACATAATCAAGAGAGAAAGACTCGGACAGAGTGCAATTCAAAATGCCTATGGTTAGTCCTTTCACAGGAGGTTTCAGAGTGGAAGCTTCAGCCTTCCCTAGAAGAAGCCTGCAGAGATTAACCTCTAAATTTAGGAGCGTAGATCAAGACAGAATGATTAGTCCCCAAAGGAAACAACTCTTGAGCTGAATCATCCACTGCTACCGAGATTTACCTAGAGCAGGCAAAATGAAATCAATGTCTAAAAAAGCCCATCAGGGAACCTCTGGGCAGGAACGACAAAGGCATCCATAAGCTTCACGCAGGGCAGTGACAACCTGGCAGCCATCTGGCAGGAGAGGACTCGAGTCCCTCCATCCTGCTAATACCCATTTCCAGCAGCATTTACTCACAGAGGCAGCCGATACTCCTTCAGCCCCTGGACGGATTGCCTCACCCCCAATGGGGCCACAGAGCAAGAATTTGAATTCCAAGCGCATTTTCAGGTTACACATCAGATCACCTGCTGTTAGAGTAATGCACAGGAGTCTGAGACGCACCCAGGCACAGCTGCCAGATCTCTGCATTTCAGCTAGATTAGTTCTCCTTTTTTTGTTGCTGTTAACAAGGAACATGAAGAAGGAGTCATTTCACCATCTCTGAAGGATGTGGTACTGGATCTGAGGAATTCCACACATTGATCAAGAAGGTGGATATTAAGGCTTTTTTTTTCACCCTGTGCTCATCTCCGCAATGTGAGTGCAAGTCACAACAGAATAGCCAGGTCTGAAAACACCGTATTAAAGCTAAACCCAACATTCCAAGTCCTTGACCTCAGTCCAAGACTCAGCCATTTGAGTCAATGGTAAGACTCCTGCTGGGGTCAGTGATCTGTGCTAATAATCCTCAATTCTTGGCAATCGCCACCCAAGCGCGCTGCTCAAATCAGAAGAGGACCAAATGCTGCCATGCAGCCCAAGCCACATTTTGAGAAACAGTGTGTATCACCACAGAACATGTTTTATTTACTCTTCTAGGAAGAAACAGAGAGTTAGGTCATGGTGGAAGTGGTTTACTGACAAACTTGAGGTGAGCATCTTATGAATAGCTAAGCTTTTGCTGAGTAATATTGACATAACACAAAACGACTTCCTATAAAAACCTTTAGACTACAGCACACTATTATTTCAAGAACAGTGGCAGCTATTCGACAGATGCTCAGAGGTTCAGAATTTCAGAAGTAGACCTAAAAAAGGCAGATTAATGAGCAGATGATGGTGAGGTAGTAAAGTTGCACAATAAACGAAACTTAGCAGATGGTTCTGCAACTATAAAAATCTCCACGTTCCTAGATTAGATAGACAGAAAGGACACTTCCTTTATTTTCTTGACTTGTTTCTGCCTTTTCCTTATGACTTCGGCAGTATTGCCACTATCTTCTTTTTAAATAGTGCAGCTTTCCAAATTTATTTTCCCTTCTGCTTTAAGCATAATGGATCTCATCGGACAAACTTTCTACTCTGTCAACATGAAGGAAAACATTAGGGCACGCATTCGGAGCTGCATATGCACAGCCCCATGTTTCCTAGGAAACAAGCAATTGCTCATCTCAGTGCAGAAATAAATTGACGCATCAGTTTCAGCTTCCTATAAATATTAGTATTTTGATTCAGGACAGAATCCCAAACCACCTCCAGCACTCTATCAGTTGTGATCGTCATAATTCTACTTCTGCTGCTTATCAGCGTTCGAGAAGTGAGCAGGACCGTGTTGCTCGTTAGAGCTGCTAAAGAGAAACTCTGATTACGCGGCGGTGGCGCGGACACGAGGACAGGCAATCAGAGACGCCATCGGTGCTCCCGGCCCAGAGAGCCAACAGAGCCATATGCATCCCTGGGTGCTCCTGCGCGGCCATCTGGGGAGGAAGGGAGTCGGGGCCTCCCATCACAGCACCTTCTGTTGGCTGTGCAGAGATGAACAGGAGTCACAAAACCAGGAATTTTGGCTCTGGACTATCTTTGGCTGACCAACTCCAGGTTTAAAGAGAGTCATTCTGACACAAACTGATGCTCCCTCGGGTATTTCCACGCTTATACAAACAAGTCTAGATTTCTCTTTTCCTCTTTCATTACCTACCTTAAACTTTATTAACTTTCATGTTTTTACAAGACTATTTTTTTCTTAAAACCGTACTCCAAAGTTGACCCTGATGTATTTCTAAATAATAACCTTGCTTCAGACAACTCCAATATTGATTTAACACCGTGTTCCTGGAATCTAACTCTTAGTAGAAGAGCTACTGCAACATTAAGCTAAACACTTGTGACAATTTGACCCGCAATGCCAATACCACAGTAAATAGAACTCCGCTGATTCCACAAGAAGGGCTATTATGGAACACATAGGCACATTTCAGATGTTCTACAATCTCAGTCTTTCAGTAGTGCGTACATTAGGAACTCAGCTATCAAAATCTAAATTTTCTGAAAACTGTCATCTGAAAGATGGTCATGTCCCCTGACATCTATTAATTGCACTGAAAATTTCCTCATTATTCAAAATGTCGATTATATGAACTTATTCAATGTCTCCCCTGACATTTGGATAATCGAGGTTGTATTGCATATGGGCCATTCTTGCAAATCTTTGAAGACAATTGAGTACCCTCACGAGTAAAGGTTTGCAAGATCAAGCCATATAATACATGTGAACAGCATTCATCAAAAAAACTTCAAAATAATTTGTTGTATACGATCAAGTGTTAGTATCAATAAATGGACATCACAGTAATAAGGCCTGAGTGTATAGCACAGGTCTTTGCTAATATAGCATTACTAATACTTGATATTGATTAGCCAGCCAATCTGAAACCTCTTAAGCAACTTAACTGCTTTTTCTTTTGAGAATGGTAGTGTAAGTTTCACAAAAGGCCACTTTGCAGATATATGATATTAATAGTTTAAAATTTTCGACTACTTCCTTTTCCGTTTAACTCTTTTGCACGAGTTTCTCCAGTTCATCATTGTAAATACTTAAAAATCTGAATAAAGGCAGGCTCATTAAAACAAAGGAAACAAGGAGGAAAAAAAAATATGAATTTTCAGGACAAAAATAAAACAAGGTTTGGAAGCTCAAGAGATTAACACAATTTTGCTATCAAGTGAAGTAAGCTATCTCACCCCTTCTGTCGTGGGGTAACCAATTCGGGGCAAGGGCAGGGAATGGGGCGGAGGGGGGGGGAAGTTTGCATGCAATGTCAGCAAAAGAAACAGAACTTTTGCTCAATTATGAATGCCAACAACATTGCTTCCTTAACAAGCAGTTGTCTGTGGAAGGATAAGAGCGTAATTCTTTTGCAGCCTGGACCTAAGCCAACTTCTGCCCAAATTCTACTCATTGCAATTAAATGGAGGGAGATCAACAGCATAAACTTCTTGGTCATCATTTCTCCTAATAATTAAAGACATTTCTTATTTTTTTTTCTGTATATGCTGACCATGTCTGTGCCCTCACCAAAGAACTCCATAAATATACTTTACAGAAACTTTAACATCTAAGAAAAGAAACAAACTATTATTTTGCAGACTACTGGTTTCTTCTTTCCTTAGTTGGGCAAAAGAGTAAAGCCCTGAACCTACAAACACTTTCCTCCACAACAGAGAATTCCTACAGCATCAGCAGCATTACAGAGCTGCACACAGCAGCCAGACTTCGCTCTGGAACAGCTCCTCAAGTTTAATCTCCCAGCTTCACTTGTTTTTTAGCTATGCACCACAAGGTCTGCAGTCTAAGTCTATAGGGAAAAGATGATGCTTTTAATCATGTCCTCCAGGTCCTCCAGGTTTGGGTCTATCCCTCCCCTGGATCTCACATCACATTTTGGCCTGGCAGAAATTTCTTGAGGAAGATAACTACTGGACATAGGAGTTCATAAATACAACTCGAGGATGCCATATGTTTCCACTGAATATTGTACATGGACCTGTAGGTGTTGTGCCACACACATAAATAAATGCAAAGATATAATAAATGCACTCTTTGCTGACAAAGACATAAATGAATATTAGGGACAGAGGCATTTTATTTTCCTCTTGGATTTTTTCACTTCATGTTTACTGCATATTAGCCTTGGTTAGAAAATTTAATAGGCCCATATGGATAAACGACAGCATTGTAGAACCTATAATACAAAACCCATGCTGAAGGAAGCAGAGAAACAAGCATCGCTAGGGTTAATCTTGAAAAAACAATATATTAGAAGTCCTCAAATGCTGTTATTTTCCATCTGTTGCAAACCCATAAAATTTGCAAGAGGCATCTTTTCAACTTAATAATACTATTTGCTAAATGCACATTACTGGTGATGCCCATCTAGGGATAAGTCCAAACCACGGCGCTCTGACACGATAATTTATTCCAGCAGCAAAGAAAAAAGAAAAAAATTGCACTCTGTTCTCTAAGCATTATACACATTGCTTTAGGGCACAAGCCATACATTCAGCTCCTCAGCAGGAAGCTGTGCAGTAGCTATACTCCAGAGAATTAACTGGGTGGTGGTAGGGAATAGACTGCTTTGGCTTACTGAATTCTGCCCTCTGCTATGGGTATCCAAATCCCGAGCTGGAGCTGGCGGGGGGGGGTGGTTAGGGAGAACAGCGGGGAGGAAATCAAGATTCAAAGCCAAAATCCTGCCCTAAATGACAGGGAGAGACTCTGAGCCTGCAAGGCTCACGCCTCTCAAGTCACTTCATCCCTAAGGTACCTCTGCTTGGTATGATCTCCCCCCTTATCACAGTGGAGACTGCTCATCTACAAGATGTGAACGTCCTCCATTCACACCTCCAGCCTGTCTTGGCCTTCAGTGACTTGCATGAGTACAGGATGACTCCTCCCCAGGAAACAGCCTGTCCTCACTAGGGTATCTCCACACTGGGAAGAAAATGCTGTGGTTTTACTAAATGTCACCTTGCACCAACAGAACTGTGGCTTTTTTCCCCTTCAAGCTTCACTTAAAATTACTCTGGAACATACAGAACAGCGCATGTTTCCCAAATGATCAGGAGTGGCAGGCTTTGTTTTGTTTTCTAATCAGGTGTCATGAGGGAAATGAGAAATCCTATTCCCACTACACTCTTCTTAAAAAAAATAAAGGCATAGCAAGATTGTACAGGTCAGAGAAAAACATCTGACTACTGCAGTCGGTATTAGCACCTTCTCAAGGTTCAAAGAGGGAGCTTTCTACAACTGCACCCTCTTTGCTTTCTCCATTAATCATTACCTCAACTTTCCAGCCAGAAGAAGCATCAGAGATGTGCACAGCAGCCTAATCTCTCTCATGTATCCTGACAGCGGTACATTTAAATGCCACTTGTCAGCATTTGAGAGAAGACAACGCTTGCTTTGCACACCGGTAACAGGCTATGATGCAAACCGAGTATTTACACAGCCAGTAGTCAAGTCAGATGGAATATATACAGTAAGACACAAGTTGATCAGCACAAACACTTGCTGAGAATACAGCTACCAACATCCTGTATCAAACCCACTCCCTATCTGCAGCATCAAGATTTTCAGCCTGCACACTTATCCAAGATTAGATGAACTCATAACTGCTAGAAAGACAATTAATAAATGAGATAAGATCTTCCTTTGGGAAGAACATTAGATTGCTCCATTAAGATTATTGCAGCTGCATAACGTTAATAAAGGCATATCACTTTGCTAATGGGACCATCACTTCCAGAAGATTCCTTCACTCTCATATAAACTTTCTATCAATGCAGCCAATTTAAGTTCATTTACTGGATCATACGGTGCCAGATATGGAGGAGAAGGCGGCTTTGCAGTGAGACATTTTGCAACCATGCCTTTAATTGCATTTTTACTTCTGTCCACAATCTTGACTGCTACATGAACAGCATTTCCTGCCTAAGTTGATATATTCCTTTATATTTCAGGAATTTATTAAACGAGTCTGATTCTGAATTAATTTCTCCACGAAGGAGGCTGCATTTTGTTGAATTTTCAGACAGACTGGTTCCCACCATCCCCCAATCCTTCCCTCCCCCTTTCCCTCAATGCAATTTAGGTCACTTGAATACAGATGCCTCCAAATCATGGGTGCAACCAGGGTATCACACAAAAGTGACCTACAAAGCGGTCTGGTGGGGACTGAGCTGGAAATCTGAATCTTAAGGGATTTAAAGCAACATCATCTAATAAACATCATCCTTTCTTCTGACTCCAAAATCATCACATTAAAAGAAGCCAAAGTGCACAGTTCTTGACTGCATGCAAAGCCATTGCTTTATTAATTTATGACTGCACAATAGCAGGATGGTAAATAAGATGCAAAACTAACATGCAAAGAGAAAAGGATCTTCCTCAGCTATAAAAAAAGCAAGAAGGAGGTTCAAACATACAGAAGGAACTTGGCTTATCACCAACATATTTTTCAGGTGCAGAGAGCTGTAATTCACCCCAGAAACACTCAAGTCTATAAATTGCAGGTTTACAGGCAGATCTCAGAGGAACCTGGACTACAGTAAGATTCACCCCATGGAAATCTGCTGCCAGACAGTGAAGTTGCATCCCAGCCTCCCTGCCACACATCCCTTAGGCGCCAAGCTCAGTTACTGATCGTTGCTCCTCTCCTCTGTGCTTAGCTTTGACGCTTAATGCTTATTTCTGCAGAGATTAACAACTGCACATAATCACACCTTTAAGCCTCCTATGCATACACACATATATTAGCTCCTAAAACAACTTACATGAACCCTGCACGCTGCCATTTCTTCATGAAGGAGAGGGAATTACCTGGCACCCAGAAACACAGGAGACATTGGAAGAAGGACTGAACTCAAAGGGAGTAGAGAATTGGGAAAAAAAGAAAATCAGACTTATTGCATGAAAGAGTCTTCAGTATTTCTAAAGCTGTTACATCAAAGAGCCCTACAGTTCTTGCTTGAGCCACTTACTACACAATTCTGATCCAAAAAATGTATGACTAAGCATAAGTTAGACATGACAAAGCCACTTTGAGACCTTAAAAAAAAGCACATAAAAACTGAATTTAAGATAATAGGATATAAGATGGAGAAAGGACTCCTGACTCACTGATTCCAACCTCCAACTACCACACCTTAAACCGCAAAACTCAGGGAAGACAACACTCATCTCCCAACAGGCAGGGTGGTAACCCTATTGTTGACGCTTTTTTCTCAACAGCTATTCCTTAACTTCCAACATAAATTTAAGACACCACAAGGGAACAGAGCTCCACTACACACTCACCTCCCGACGGGGCTCTTTGCTCTCCTGCACTCAGCATCTGAGTTGACCTTGAGGTAGTGCAGGAAGATCACTCCTTGACCAGACAACATCTCACACAGCTGGTCCTCCTTCCCCAGGTTTTGCAGCTGCTCTTCTAGTTCTACGCTCTCCACACCAACCACCTTCAGACCAGCAGATCAGAACGAGTAGTTTTCAAGTGCTTAATCAGGAGAGCCCAACCCAGGTCCAAACTATATTTATATTGCAAACTGGATTCCTCTGGCTCAGCCTTAGCTGCTCACCTGAGGTGCTTCTTTTCTAAACCTCAAAGTCAGTGGTAAGGAACAGACATCTGCTGAACATACCTGCTGGAGTAGCTGCTCTCAAGATGAAGGGTCTCTCTTATCGTTGACAGAAGAAGCTGCCAAGAGCAAGCAGACTCCTGGCTTAAGCACCTCAGCCAAGTGCTTAACTTTGATGTGAGTTAGGGGCAGCCCATTGCTCCAAGGCACTTTTTAGGAAGTTTGACCTTCTCCCCAAAATTGGCAAGCAACTAACCTCCAGCTGGAATGCCCATTAGAAAGCCGAACCTTCTTCACCAGACAAACAAGGCCTATCCCTCCATACTCTGCCAAATTAAATCTCTGAAAATTTGTTTCCTCCCTTAAGCAAGGGTGTTTTTTCACTCGGTAGCTGTCAGACCCTCTGGTGCTCTGATATAGTGATATTTTTTCTCACTGTATTCAGGACTGAGCAGTTTGCCGAGGTAAAAGCCTCTACAGCATCATAAAGTAATTACAGCACATAAAATGATTTAAATAATTTCTTTCTTATTTTCTATGAGCAATCAGGTTTTCTTTAGCAACAATAGCTTTTGCCACAACCCTAGGGGCAGGAACCTAAACCATATGTACATAAAAAAGGTAACCTCAAGTTTCCTCTTCATAGCTCTGATGTGGAATACCACAGGCACATTTAGTCAATCGTCCTCTAAACGTCTTCTGTACATTTGGCTTTTTTCCCCTTTATGCTTGAGAAGACCTCAGAGGCTCAGCTTGGGTGAATGTAGTGGAGTTAGACTCCTGTTCTTTTTCATTAGCTGAATTTATGTTGTAGGCTTCTGTTGGGAAATGTCATATTGTTTCATGATCTTAATTTCACGTGCAGTGGAAATACTTGCACTAGCTCTCCTTCCTAGGAAACCGCATTTCTTTGGATGGACATCACCCAAAATACCTAACCGTAAATCCAGAGAACTAGGTAAATTGCAAGGTTAATTATGAAAGGGGTGGTGATGACATTTTCATTCTCCTTTTCATCATACTGTTTTCTCTGGCAAGAAATTCTGCATTGACAGTACGGACCAGGAAGGAATCAGTCCACATTAGAGGAGTGAACCCAGAGATGTGAGAATCCCACACTACGCCACTTCACACGCAATGCTGGTAGGTGTTCTCCTCAAGCTGAAAGCACATCTAGAGAGACTCTCTGCTGCTCTAGGACACTTACCAAGAGAAACATACATAAAAGCATGTTGCTGAGGTGAGTAGGTGTTAGTCCAAGCCTTGTAAGTTAAAAGCAACATCTCATAATCTCTGCTAAATGTAATGGGTAGTCGAAGTAATGAAGCTAACCCAGGCGTAATGATTAATCTTAGTGTGAGTCGTGACCCTGGCAGCTGCATTCTGAACCAGCTGCAATCTATATAATGCATTCCCAGGAAGACCAGACAACAAGGAGTTGTATTAGCACACGGTGCAGATGGTATGAATGCGTGTACCAACAGACTCAAGCCTAGCCAAGGAGAGCAAAGGTCTTCGTCTACTAATATTCTTAAAAGGATAGCAATTTGTCTAAGATATTTATGATGCTTATCATAATCAAAGAGCTTGATTTCTAGAATTAATCCCTTCATTGCTAACAAAAAATATTACCATGAAAAAAGGTTGCTAGAGTGGATGCAGCCTCTGAGCAATGCATAGGATTAGCCATCAGCAATACACTTTTTTTCCTCCCCCCACCCAGTGTCAGGGTCACCTAAAGTCAAAACACTAAATATACGACAACATCAGGAGAAAGCAAAGCAAGCTTAGTTGCCCACAATGAAAACACAACATAGGGCCCCTTGCAAGGTAAACCCATCAAAACAGCATGATTAGGCTAAAGCAACAACAACAGGCTTGTTAAATCAACAAAGAGTATTTGTGCCTTAACCCAGCTCTGTATTTATGACATTCATTCGGGAGATCTGAACAGATTATTGCAGAAGGGGAAACCAGGGCAGACAGATTAGGAGCTCTTGTAGGGTCCTTTGGGGAAGATCCACAGGTCTGAAAGCATTTCATAAGTGGATTTTCTCTCAGGAAAGGCAATGCCTCACCCAAAGCAAGAAAACTGAAGTGTTTACCTAAACGGGAGCAATCTAGACAGACAAGCCTCATGTCTCCTGATAAGCGCAGGAGGGATGGAACCAGCTTCTTCAGCCTTGGAAAGTTCTCTTTTCTCCTGGAGAGCTCTGACATCACTCAACTCCCAACATCTTCAACGTCACACACCTTTAACAGAGCTGATGCTATAGACTTTTGACGTCTACACCAGTCTTTTCTTCCCTTCAGAGCTGCCAGTTCCCAAGGAAAAGAGCCAGGCAATAAGTTGGACTTTCCAAAAGTTTATCCTCTATCTACTTTAGGTCATGCTCTGAACCATCATTTAACAGCTGTCAGTTATTGAGAAGAGGCAGGTGTACCCACGCAGTGCATTCTGCAGTGCTCAGTACCTGGAGTTTATGCTGCGGGAATGGTGAGATGGCTGATGGGACTAGGGATGGAAAGGGCTGAAGAACTTCAGTGGCAAGGTGGCTGTAAAAGCAGACACGGTATTTCAGTATTTGGGTATTCAGCCTGCTTGTTGGTACAGTGCAGAGCAGCAGCCTAACACGCTTGTGCATGCCTGTAAATTGAACAGACCAGGAGGTTTAATTTTAGGTCTAATGGTTGCTGACAATGAGTTCCTTTTGATCCCATCTTTTGCTTCACTTTAAAATATAGTTTGAAAGGTACTTGACATACAGTTTCAAACCAAAAGTCAGCTCTGGATTTCTAATCTTTTCTAGCATTTCCTCCTGAGTTGCCTGTCACTACAGCAGCTGAATACCAGCCACCCTCATATTGAGAAATTCAGGTCTACTTCTGACCTGCGCTGCCATTCAGAATCTGTATGGCAAGTGAGACCAACCAGGAATGGTGCCATAAAATTACATTTGCTGAAGAGGCTTTTTTTCTAAATTAAACTAGTTAGAACTAAGCTGATTCATAGGAGCACGGTGCATTTTTTTAAACCTCCACTTCTACGGATCTGCGCTATTCTCCTGTTGCTCGAAAAACATACACCTATCGATTAAGGCCTGTCCTAACGCACAGTAGCTCTTCAGTGATGCTGCAGTGAGCAGCCATCAATATAGAGTACCTAGATAAATCCAACTAAAGGGAAAACATCTTCAATAGTCATCAAATACAGATACCAGAGATATTGGCGTAGCAGAACTTGCATGAGAAAACCATGTAATGTCTTTATTCCTGCAAGCTGTTTTTGGCCCAGATAGGGACAGTGCTTTCCCTGGGTTAGGCAGTAGACTGTGCAGGTAATGAGCCTGGTGCTTCCCCACTTTCTCATGGGAGAGAAAAAAAAAAAAGACATTATCCAGTAACTTTGAAAAGAGAGGTAAAGTAAGTTCTTTACACTGAATATTTCCCACATTATTCTAGGCAACATTTTGGGGTCTCTCCATCCTTAGCCCACTGTAAAACAAATGCCAGCATTGCTTTATCCTCTGTATGTTCCCAGGCACTTGCCAGAGGAATAACACAAATTCCCGTATTAAACTGTCCTGACAAATATTTGCTGCAGCCCACTGTCCCCCAGGAATGCCTGTCCTGGCAACTCCTGGACCCAAAAGTGGGGCCCCAGAGCAAAAGAGGAGAGAAACGGAAAAAACAGTACGGTCTGAGCCATACTAGTTCGAATCTTTTACATTCCTGTGGAGTTTCTAGGGAGCAAATGGGTTAGCGGATCACCAAGCTACAGAGTCTCACCCCATAGAAAGCTCTTAATTGGGAAACCTGGTCCCCTCCACAGAGCGCAGAGCACAAATAGGCTCCTTTCCTCCCTATTCTGCTGCAAGTTCTAATGACTTGCAGGGGGCCTTGATCTTGGTTCTGGGCTCCACCACAACAGAAACAATAAAGGTGGCTCCTGTAAGCGATGGCACAAACGAAGGCACAGTATAAACCAGCACAGACTTAAATGAGCTCAGTGTTGTTCATTTGTAGTATGCTCACCCCCCCGCCCCCCAGAACAGCAGATTATTATTCACCTACAGTAACATCTGTTCCTTTGCCACAGTCTCACTGGTGTCAGAGCTGTGCTGGAGCAACTCCTACATCCCCTTCCAGGAAAATCTCCAGCGAGGCACGGTATTATAATGCCCTGACCACTGAGAGTTGTATACACCAGATGGATACTACCAACCTGAGCACTTAAAGCACATACACCCTTACAAATTAAAGCCATCAGTCAGCCTCAAAGAGGAGTAAGAAATATCAGTAGCTCTTTTTTCTGCCAAAAATTCAGCTACACAATAAAAGCTTCAATGTCACACTTCCAAAAGGCAAAATTGTTTAATTCTGTTAAGATCAGTGATTCTCATTTTGATTTTCTTGCTTTGCTTTTCTTTTATGGCATGCTAAACTACCAACACTGATATTATCTATTCACTATTTTAAAATACCAGAGGCCCATTATTAAATATTTTATTGAAACAAACTAATTGTAAGATTCCAAACAGAATTCTTTTTCTGAATTTACATTCCCCTTGAAATCACCTGCCACACTCCCCCTCCCCAAAGTTTCAGACTCAGGCACAGAAAAGCAGTGGTGTTTCCTGAGCACCTTTGTGCAGTGGATATACAGACACTGCTCTAACCTGTGTAAGTTGAATTACCATCTTCAGCGTTTACCAGGGGTTAATGCACCCTTGGTAAGCTGAGCAGGTGTTAAGATCCCCTGGGAATTCCTCCCCCTCCCTGAGAGATGCTGAATTGTCTGCCTGGAAGCCCACAGCCCTGTTCTCTGTCAGGGCAGAAGGGGGCAATCTGGAAAGGGTAAGGGAAGCAAAGACATAATTAATGTAGTCCCTATCCCAGGGGCTGGCCAGGAAAATGAGCTTTGTAACAGCTAGAACCTTCCACAAATAAGAGAAATATACCTGCCTGGCTGCAATTCAAGGTCCCATCTGATACAATTCAAGGTGGCACAAGTCATTTCATGGAGAACACAGCAATGCATGCCAAATTTGTTTCCCCATTATTTCACTCTTCCATCAGATCGGGGTGCCAAAGGTGAGATAGCTGCAGTTTACCCACGATGCCCCTCAGTTTCTTCCTTCCTGGCTTTTACCGTGTCATCTGACAGCAAGCTGCCAGAGTTTAAACAATCTCAGAGGTACTCACAAACCATATCCTTTTTTGTTGTTCATTTTACAAAATTAAAAACATTAAACATTAATGTCTCTTGAGTTTCCATTAATGTCTCTTGAGTTTCCTCTCTCCTCCCCCCAATCCCCACCTCCCAAAGTAAAATATGTTTCTGTGATTCCACATCAGAAGAAAAAAATACTCTGTTGTGCCCAATACTTCAAGGGTGTGGGTATTTTCAGGAACCACTTCTGAGAAGAAATCCCAGAGGTTGTTGTAATCATTCCTTTCACTCCTGGGTACTCAAGCACAGGATTGCCTGCAATCAATTTGCTCTTGCATCCAAGTATTACACTCCCTGTGTATAAAAGTATCACAAGCAATTTCTATATTAATCTATGTAGCAATGTTCTAAAGAGCTTTTTATTATGCTGCAAAGAAATTATAAGGCAGAGCAAAAGCCACTAAAGCCTACTTGAGCATTACCACCAAATACCAAAATTGGATCGGATCCTCAATATACTCTAGCCAGTGCTAATGGAGCGGTCTTGACTACATTCACCAACTCTTTTCAAGGCAAATTCAGGGACATGTTGCTGTGGCGCAGCCCTATAAGCCTACCTTAATCTTACAATAAGGAGGATTACAAAGCTACAAAAAACATGACAGGAAATTAGAACACATTTAACGTAAAGCATATGAACAGTGATCTGGATTGCTTTCAAGCTGATCTTTGGTTTTCTTTCACTTTTATACCAAAGATTTGGATCAACAGACAAAGGTACTAGCACTATAGGCTGTTCTAACAACTATCCCAGCAAGAGGGTTTAATGCTTGAGCTCTAAGCCTTGAAATATTCCATCTGAAACTACCCCAACATTTGCTACTCAATATTAAATGCACTAGTGGCTGGGGAAAATGATTCTTTAACACAAAGGATTTGAGGCTACCTTTTCACCTGCAAATGAGCTTTAAGGAACCCCCAACTGCTCTTCCCACACCATCCAGCCTCCTTATACCCAAAGAGAAGGTTTGTTGGACATTCTGAGCTACCCTGTTCCCAGCTACACAGAGGATTTTTCACCTCGCCAGCCAGCCCTGCTGGATATAAAAGGTGAGTGCACAGGCAATAATCGTATGCGTGCCTTCGAGGAATATTCACTCCGGTTCACTTTTCCATGGAGAACTTATAAGCAGGATGTGATACCTCACACACTGTATTTTCAACAATACTCAAAAAGGTTAGGAATGAAGTAGTTCAATTCCAGGAACAGATCAGAAATACTGTTTCTATTTGTGTGGTGAGCTGTGCCATTTGTGTGGACAAATGTCCCGTGGCATTGTTTCCCCTTCCTGGCTGGACACGCACACAGGCATTCCTACTTCATACATTAACTTCTTACAGGATCCAAGTGCCTTTTCCATGAGTGCTCAGGCACCAATTCTAAAATTCACCTGGATGCTCATGCTGAAATACCATGACTACAGTGCTTCAGCTCCCCAAAGTTCCAAGCCTGACTGAAACAAAACCATTTCAAGATTTGAGTGATTATACACAAAAATCCCCCAAACCAATGAAAATGTACATTCTCCCTGCTCACTACAACTTGTGGTAACTTGTGCAGGCTGGATTTGATCCAAATATCTTGCAGGGAGATTCCTTAGCTCTGCATTAATCCTTCACATCAACTCTAATCCTCTAAGTAAACTGTTTGCGTTTTGCAAGTTTTCATCGTAAATGACAAGGAATTTTAGGTTAGAGATAACACAAAACACAACGATGTAAGAAAGGAATAAATAAAGAAAAGCTATTCAGGGTCTGACAGCACTGGATAAGTGAGCAATATGACCCATAGGGCAAAAATAAGAAAAAGAATGAACGTGGGGATGTATGTTGCAGGTTTTGTAAAAGGTAATACAGGTTTGGAAGAGCCGTAAAAGCAAGCCACACAGTAAGTAAATGCAGCTGTAACTGGAGTTTTATGAGAGTGATGGATTCCCAGAGTAGAAAAAGAAACAACTCCAAACAGAAAACAGTAAAAAGTGTGGGACAGTTCAGTCCTGTTTTAGGACACCTGAGTGGATGGAAATGGCAACTGCTTTCCAGCTCCTGCTGATTAGAGCTCAGGGTGATGTATAGATATAGATACATTTCTATAAAAACGGGTAAAACCCTGCAGCCTCTAAACAGTGGCAACATTCACGAATGATCATAGCAAACGCTCAGCACATCTACCTACAGGTACAACCCAGCTCCAGAGACATTTCTTACATATTATACAACTTCCTTTCTAAGTTTAGCTCATCATATTTATTTCTGCTATTTTCTTTTTTAGCCATTCTTTCTAACTAACCCACTTATGATAAAAATCTTGAATCATAGCAGACTTAGGAATACTTGGAAGACTTCAAAGGAAAACACATCTTTTATCTGATGGCCTTTCAGTACTATACTATTTTGGTAAAATGACAATCTTCATCATGAAAATTTCATTGACAGTGATCATAGAAAACTGAAGTTCTTTAAGCAGGCCATTTTAATCAATGTATTGTAAGGTAATTTACGTATAGTTTTAGGTAAAAATTCAAACAGCTATCCACAAACCAGTATTACAATGACGTGTATTAACTGCTGCATCAAAAGCAAATCATCTGAATTTATGAACTTAAAAAGAACACAAATGAGAGAAAAACACTATTACAAGTAAAACATCTACAGTTCCATAATACAGCTTTTCACTTCAGTTTCAATTTTGACTGGTTTAACTCACTGAAAAGCACAGAAAGAAGATCAGCACATCTCCTATGTTTATTTTTATGCACCTGCAGCTTAGAAAAGTTACAAATACAACAGGGATTCTCCTGTTACCCTCTTAACTTTCATCATTCACACGTTTGCAAACACAGACCTTTCAAAACTCTAACAGCAATGACAGTGCTTCCAGCTGCACAGGATCTACTGGTTTCCTGAAGGCCACCAGGACAGACACAAAAGTCAGTCAGAGGGTCTCCCTTAACAGCCACAGATGTCCCTGACCTTAGGGCTTAGCTCTGTGTGCTCTTAAGCTGCTGACTTGAGGCTCACAGAGTCAAGCCCTTTAATGCTGTATCAACTAAGAATAAGCAGAGGCACAAGAACAGAGAATAGCAATTCGGAAGGCCCTCACACACAAATTCCCTACTTCTGGAGGTAACACAAAGCCCATTGGTGCACAACAGACAGCCTCTGAGCAAGTGGCGCTCACTGCTTAGTCTGCTCAGACAACGGCAGGTAACGTGGAAAAGAGACTGACCTCCAGTACATCCCTTTCCGCTTTGGCCTTTGGAGTCGGCACTGCACTCTTTGCTCGTGATCATTGATGTCCAGCAGCACAACCGCACAAGAAGGAGCAGAAAGCATCCCTGTCTTTTCTTCCTTTCCTCCTTTTCCTGGGGAAGGACCAGGCGGCGTGATGGCAGGGTGTTCTCCTGTGAGCTGGAAAATGCAAGTTCAATCTTTCAGTGTTCAGTTACTCCCCAGATATCCCAGTCCCAGTGGGAGCACCCACAAACACTGGAAACAGTTCCCCTTTGCGGTTCATTCATAGTGGGGCTATCAATACCTATCTCAAGCTGATGGAGGCATCTTCTGAGTAAAGTCTACAAATTCTGGAAAGCACTTCAGACTTCTGACTGTATCTTATGCTCTTGCTAGCTCCTTTGATACCTGAGTCATTCTTCATCTACTGCATAGGTCTCCAGCATAGGGTCCTGTTTGAGGAGGCAGGTGCTGCAGCACCTTTTTCCTTTAAATGGATTTGCCTCTATCCTGATCCCCATATCCACTGCGCTGATGAGCACAGGATTCAGTTCAAGAACAAGGATAGTATCATTTCTTCCCTTTCATCTCATACACACCCCTCTTCTAACTGAAATACAAAGGGTCAATACTGCCTACCACACATAGCCTACATTTGGTGTTTGAGAACAGCAAAATCCAGGACTGGTGCTCTGTAACAAAAGGAGAGATTTCCACAAATGACATCATGTCACGGGGTGCACAAAGTGCCACAGCACGTCGATATACCAGGAGACGTTCTTCAGAGTGGTTCAAAGTTTGACGTGAAAAGAGAGTGGTTAAAGTGGATTCCATATTAACTAATGTCAGGCCTTTAGCATTATTTGAATGTGGGGGGTTTAATGCATGGTTTTATACATCTCTACTTTGTAAACTGAACACTTTTCAAAGAGGGCTCCAGAATCCTACAGAGCTGTCTTTAGGGTGGCTTTGATCTTTCCAGAGCACCTATCTTGTGTGTCTGTAATTGCTCTAGTTTAACAAGGCTCCATAGCACTTCAAGAAAGGGAAAAAAAAATCCTTTTATTAAGGCTGTAAACCTAAGCGACCACAGTGACGGAATGTGTTGCTGTGGGTACCCTGCAAATACTCTGGAGGCAGGGGGGTGGGAAGAAGAAGAAGAATCTTCATGATGAAATGAAATATTTATTAAACATGTTGCCAATGTCCCAGGTGGTATGAAGAAGCCCTGTGGTATGCTGAAAGGCTTGATCTCTTCCTAAGTATTATGAATGCTGATTTAAATGATTGGGTGAAAGCTGAGGAAGTTATGGCTGAAATTTTGGCTAAAGATGACAGCTCTGGGTTTCGAGTTGCACAAAGCAGTCTGAGGGATTAAGCCAACAAAACCCGCTCAAAGATATCCAGTTTCAAAAAGGGTAATCTTCGTATCAGTGATTCACACTCAGACAATGGTGAGGATTCCTCATTACTCTGACTTTGCCATATTAATCTTACTTTACAAATACATGCAGTGATTTATATCATGTTTAATTAACTGATTGAGGGCTCCTGTGGTAAAATGGCATCACATTAAGCTCTGTCCTTATGGCAAATGCGAATCACATCTTTAGCCTCGCAAGAACAAAATATCATGGGATTCACTGATGACAGGATGTAGGAATCGAAATAAGGTCCCTCCTGTTGTTTGAGAATCCAGTGAGGGTGGTTGCCATATGCTCATCATTTCCAAGGGAAAAAAATGACAGGATAGAAGAAAGAACTGCTCTAGTTCTTCCAATATGTTCAAATCTCAGATGAAAATGATTGTACAGCAGTTCTGTACTGAGGCCAAGTTTTACATGAAAGTGCATAGCAAACTTTCAGAAAGCTTATGATGAGAGATCTTTTTAATGTGATTTTTTTTTTGTATTTAAATAAACTGCTATGTGAAATGACTCCTCTTTTTCGGGGAAAAAAAGAGATGAACTAAAAAAAGAGGCTTCTTTGCCAGCAACATAAGACAACACAAAATTAACTCAGCTTTTGCTATGAAGAGTTACTCCCCTCTAGCACTCACAACCTGTTTTTGAAGATAAAAACTACAACTGTTATCATCTGATAAAATTACATGGTGTATATAATTTGCTGCTGCCATTACCAAGATTAAAAGCCTGGTTTATATTATTACAAAGTTTCTTAAAATTCAGAAAGCATTTTGTTTTTAAATGCTGTCTTATTAAGACACTGCATTTTTTATAGTTACAATGAACCTTACATCCAGTAAATTCTCTACCAACTGACAAATCGTATTACATGAGTCAGTTTGCTACCAGGAATTCAGTGGATTTTTGCAATTTATTTCTGTGGCAAAGAGGATAGCGGTGGGATGGGAGAAGCAGGTTTCACATTTTGCAAAGCTTTTATGAGATTTCAGAAATGCTCCCATTTCTCCCTGGGCCCAAGACTTTTTGAATTTTATACGGGAGCATGAAGGACAGACAGACGGTCTTTACAAGCCGAGTAGGCAGAGCACTCGGTGCTGCCTGCTTTGCCGCTCTCTCCCATTTCACACGAGTGCCTCAGCCATTGGGGTCCCAGGCTAGTCCGACACATCAGGGACACATCAGGTCTCAAGATCTCCTGGTTGCACAGCTCCTCTTTGCATAAACAGTTAAATGCACAGCAAGCAAACAACTCCAAAGCCTAGTGTTCGGGGCAGTCACTTTGTAAATCTCACATTCACGTCCCTAGGCGGGAACCTTGATTTTCCACATTCCAGGTGAGTGTCCGGACCGTGGTGCTACCTGATACCCCAGCCTTGCCATCTCCTTCTGGTCTCGACCAGAAATTCCATCCGATGGCTGACAAATCTCTACTGATGAAAGTTTCTTTGAAATTGATACCCGCCCGCAAAAAAAACCAAAAAGTTTCAGTTTCCTCAGGCCAGCCTTTTCAATCAAAGAACAAGAAAATTCCCAACCCCTTCTAAGCGTTTCACTGGTGGGTAAAACGGAGCCAGCCGTACAGCCGGGCATCGCTCAGCTCGGCTGGCACGTTTGACAGTACGGCCAAAATCGAGAGGTGACATTTTTGCTCACAAACCCCTGGACAAGCCATCATTCCTACAGAGCGTGCCCAAGAGATGGCTTCATAACACCGTGCGCCCGTGCCCCCTCTTCGCCCTTTGTCAGAAGTCAATGTGCTCCACTGCTGCTGGAAACACAAGTATGGTTTTGTGATCAGAAAGGTTATATACGCTTCGCAGGCAGTCACTTCATCCTGCCCCTGTTCAGATCCCTTAAAATGAGGAGAAACAGGGTAACTATTTCCCTTTGCGAAGAACGTAAACTCTGACTCTCATCATATATCTTTTTAGAATTTCATCGTGGAGCAACCCCCTCCTCCCTCCTCACTGCCCGCATTACAACATTTGATGTTTTTAAAAGTTTCTAAATTTTTTTCCAAATGCGAAGCACTCACAGGATATCAAAACCAGCTTGGTTTGTACTTACTTAGGAGGATAACTGCTATCACAGTAACTGCAAATAAATGTGTACCATATCATAACTTCTGCTAACAATTTTGAAACTTGCAGTGATTTTAACACCTGTGCCATCAGTCCACGATAATTTGTGATAATTTCTGAAGTTCATTTGAAGTGCATTTTTTAATTTAAAATGTCATTTTAAGGTATTTTTAAATTAAGGAATTCAACACAACTCGTAATGACTTCCTGTTAGATAAAGAGCGCGTGCCTAAATAGTCTTAATTGTAACATAATGCTGGGAGTCACTAAAAACTGATTGCACGTAGAAGACCATTTTGATTCTGAACAAACAGATTCTAAGATGCATATTTATCCATGTTAATATTTTCAGATTACTTTCACATACTATACAAAATTCACTACATTTAGAAATTATTTTTAACCTTTCTGTTTTAAAAGACATGTCAAAAGTTTAAGAAATATATATATATGCAAGATAAAATATCCTGATCAATGTATGATTAACTATTTTTGGCTATTTTTTGCTTTAAATTTCCTATTAACTAAGCTCAATTATTTTCAGGGCTAGACTACATTTCCCTCCAAAAACAGTTTGCACTTGAATTTTCTAATATTTAGAGTAGAGCTTTCAGCTGTGTAAGAAGTACCTTAAAATATGTGAAGGTCAAAGTAAACCTTCACTTTAAATATTTCAAATTGTTATAGTTATTGCTTTGAGATAATATGACATTTACAGTAATTGCTGAAATTCCAATTACTTTCAGTAAAACCTGCTTCTTTTGCAAGTTGCTAAAAAATATAAAGGTGCATTGGCTATTGCGTTGCTGGAGACAGAGTCTGCAAGTAAAGGCAATTAAATGTGAGTTTGATGATACACAATGTACTGGACCAACATTAAAAAGACTTTTCCGTGTTTGACTGTTTACCAGTTTTGTCTTTAAATAATAGTCTTCTTTTGGCATGTAATGTATATCTGCTTGCACTAAACATAATTTATGAATATTTTAACACATGTGTACTCAGTGGGGTGTATTATCATACTGATATAAATAGAATTAATGAGCAGTCAACCTGCCACATGTCATGACATATGACAGGGCAGCCAGAGCATGGGAATAATTCTTTCTGTTTCATATTAAGGCTTCTTTTCCCAGTTGAATTTTTGTTCCCAGATGCCAACAGACCTAATTTTCTAAGGACCATTTACAAAAATAGTAAGAAATGACAAACCTGGACTAATTTATCTTGGGTCACTTGAAAGAATGTTTATTTTTATGCCATTTCGAATGCGTAAATAAACAGATTAAAGGAAGTGGCTTTTTCAGTTAAATTTTAGGGGTCTCACAACGAGGGGTTTGATATCTGCGTCAGCTTTCACTCCTAGCAAGCAGACGTTTTATTTGTTGTTGATTTTGGATTTGTTTCAATGTCACATTATCTGTTTCTTCTGCTAAGGGACTAGACTATATCAACCATCTAAATACAAAGAAGACACGCAGCAAGTAAACAGTTATTCCAATGCAAAAGAAATATAGATGCAGATAGGCAATATTCTTTTAACCAATTATTCATTCCAGTTTCAAAGGCTACGTAACAATCTGCTAACCATGACTAATTACAGTTTTTCTAATAAAGACACAGTGTAAGTTGACAGAAAATGTAGGATATAAGGCTAAGCCACATTGCCTGTTTGGCACTTTATTTTAAAAGATAAATATTGACCTGTAATATCATTTCTGTTTACAAAAGGTGGCTCCACCAGTTAAAGGCCAAGGGTCCTAACGAAATTAACAAATTAACATGGGTCATAATAAAATTAACAAATTAATATATGATATAAATCAGATTGCCCAGCTAATATCTAATTAAAGATCCTCAACTTGAAAAGTTTTCTTGCCAGCAAAGAATACCGCATATGTTCTCTGATGCTACTGGAAACACGGAGGGAGACACACGCCCTTGCTTTTGCTCCTTTTTGGTTTGAAATCACTTTTTAAAAAATCATTTTAGTTCTCACGAATGTTTCAAGTCGTGACTCACTCTCCATCCTTAACAAGGCAGCCTCCTAAAGATGGATCTAGTTCAGGTTTGGAGGCTTGAAAGAAGTAAAAGAGACTTATCTTGGGCTCTTAATTACATTAAGGTACAAGGAGACCCTCCAAGTTTTTGTGCCTGATGATCTTCCCGGCAGGGCAGTAGCACCTCTCTTGGGAAATCCAGCTCTGTCACACTGAAAGAAAAGGGGCACCATCTAGTGCTTTTTTGGAGGAAAAGCTGCTGTTCCTAGCAGGGGTGTAGCGGGGGGAGGAACACACGAGGGGGAGGGAGAAGAAATGACACTCCATTTTTTTTCAAAAGACAAAGAAAACCTGTTGGCCTGTTTCATCTTCCATTTTGAGGCACTGCAGTATTTAGCTGCAGGCTGTAAGTAAAAATTGTCAGCTTTCACAAGGTGGAAGGAAGTAGTCCCAACAGCTAAAATAATATATACAATTTAAAATGGACGGGGGGCTGGTATACAGACATTATTCTGCTTAATAGGTATTTCTTCTGCCTATTAATACACTTAAACATTTCCCTATCAGCCCTTTTTGTTATGCATTCGCACTTTTATTAATCTAAAAGAAACCCTTTTTAAGTTATCTTCATTTCATTGGAGACTACACTGTGCTGTTAATGTACCTGGAAATGTTCTTACAAATAATCTGTCCAGAGTTCACCCGATACAACAAAGAGATTCTATGAAAAATGATTTGTAGCACAAAATCCTTTATAGTGCAATAAGATCAAGTTAACCACTGATGCTACCAGCAAAAAGCCTGGGAAGTTTTATCTGATTGGTAAAATAGGTTCATATCTGAGTCCAAGGAAAGAGTGCCCTTTGATAAAATTTTAGAGCACTAAAGTCTGATTATGTGAATGATTTTTGAAACCTCTTTGAAAACAACTTGGGGAGGGGGGGTGGAATATTCCTTTCTGCTTGTAACTTGGGAAATGGGTGATTTTCTAGGAACTGTGAAATAGTAGCTCAATATTGTTTAACTTACTGATACTATGAATTGACAGAAATTGCGTTAGTCGAACTAATAAGTGCTCGGTCAAAATAACAACTGTTTCAAAGGTACATCTGCTCCTTGGGGGCCCCAGGTTGGGGATTGTTGTGAACTGCAGGGGCTGCTGCCTCACAGACACCCACAACAAGCACATTCTACACAGCATCAGAGCTCAGGCCGTGCTGAAAAATCAAATGTGCTGATGGCCTGACCAGAGCCCCAAAAGATACACAGCTAGATCAGTGCTCATTTTTTAACTTCTGGGCCATGATCTTGCATTCTCTGGGCGCTCCAAGCTCTCAGCCGACTTCACTGTGGTAACAAGGGAATGTCAGACCCTTGTGTAAGACTAAATAAACAAGAAATACTTCTACTAGAATAGTGCTGAGCAAATAGAATATGTGGCTTGATGAGTAATTCTCAGAGGGAATCCTACCCCAGGAAACAAAACCAAAAATATATTTTATGTTCCTATAGAGTTTTTCTTATGAATGTGAACATACCTGTAAGGAGACGTTTCACAAAAGAAAAAGCAGGTGTAGTGTTACGGGACCTGACTAAGGTACATTGGGAGTAAAAAATCAGTAAAAACGTGAGATTCCTAAATCCTGAACAGGGCTAGAAACAACATGCTGGTTGTGGCGATCATTCAGGAGGGCTTTGGTGTAATGGTCTGATCACAAGCTGGGGAGCCACTTGCTTCACAGCCCTCAGATTTCACCATGTCAATCCAGGACCTGCCCCACAGATAGGCTGAGCTTCCTCGTTTTCTGGTGAAATCAGGACCTTGGGATTTCTGCCATTTGGACCACGGGTTTGAGTTGCCTCACTTTGGGCACCCATATTTTCAAGGGTTCCTATTTAACCCCTCTGTGCCTCAGTTTCCACATCTGTGAAACTTGATAACTATGCTTGCCTTCCAAGGGTGTCAGGAAGATTATTTCAAGTCTCTGAAGAACTTTGAAAAGAAGCAGCAAAACAAACTCAATTTACATATTATTTGTCATTATTTTTATCCCATAAAATGGAAGTCATATGCAGCCCAGGCTGTGAACTATAACAAAATGCTCACCTAGCCTTCCCTATGGTTCTGGTGCCAAAACAGTCGGTGAATTGAGTGTGGCTTTGCAGGAAGAAGGCAACTTCCCCACCTGCTGACCTGGCAACACCCAATGTAAGTGGTAAGTTAACGTCTTAAACAACCACAACCTTTATAACTGATTATTCTACCCATTTCCACTATATTCTTCACCTGGACTATCAGTGCAGTTTAGTGTGTATTTCTCATGATTTAAAAAATTCCATCTTTAACACAGGAATATCTGAGAGGGACCTTACTCAACTGGGAAGCAAAAATATATAAAATAAATATAATAATAAACCCCTCTCTTTGGGATTTTCCTTAGCACAAAGTGTACCTCATTACATCTCAGGCAGACACAATCTTGCCTTGACAGGTTTCAGATCTTCTAGAATTGATTAACAAGCCTATTAGAAAAGTCTACACCAGTTTACTTCTCAACCTATATTTGAAGAATAATGGGAGACTTTACCTATCATATCGCTTTTTAACAAAGCAGCCACTTGCCTCCCACACAAGGTACCTTCACAAATTCTTAATGTATCTCCAAGTTTCTTGTCTGAAGCTTGCTTTTCCCTGCTCTAAGTGTGCCATTTCTCTCTGGTCTATGCAGTCTCACTTTCCTGAACGCTATAGTTCAGTGAGACCCTCTGGTAATGACAGCACCAGAGTGATAATGTACTTTCCCGATTTCCCGTTAATAGTAGTACTTGATCCAGCAACGGGTGCCAGCTCAGTGGCAGAAGGATGCTTTAATATTTTCTAGAGGTAAAAAGACCAGTTCAATTTACAGCCTTGGCTAACTCAGCAGTTTCGTTCTGTCTTGGCACAGAAATGAATGTTTTAGTTAAAACAAAGAAAAAAAAAATCCCCCCTAGTTTGCTCAGTTTCACACCAAAGCAACAAAGTACAATTGTTTTTTTCTCACCGAGGAAATGTATGAAAACTGCACAGTGCAATGAAGGAGTCAAAATAACCAAGGGGTATGAAGGAAAAGAGAAAGGGGTGAACAGCTGCATTAAAAAGGCAAGCAGTTTGTTTTTCTATTTTAATAAGAGGCACATAATCACAGACCATCCAACAATACATGTATCCTTGCTGAAGAGCCGCTGATATTCTACATTAACCTTTGATAGCAAGAAGTGTATTACCCCTACTGTTTTCCACAATAAATTATGTTATATCTGGCATCCAAAGCGCTAGGAAGTGTTCAGCCAGCTGGAAGCAGCAGATTGGCCCAACATCCCTAACGTTCGGATTATAAATAAAGGGTACCTCATACTGCTAGTATAACAAAAACAAGCAACGCGGAGGAAGGGCAACTTCCCCCCTGCCCACAGAAGCAAAGGGCGTCAGTTGGGGAATGGCAGAACAGGAATTCAAGAGCGCAGGGTTTCTGCAGCGAGATGCTGTCCCCAGCACGCCAAACCTCAGGCAAACGCAGGACACTTCAGGCAGAGAAATTAGACTTCTCTAGTTGCATCTTCACCAAGGATTTGCACATAAAAATGCCAAGGGGAAGTATATCTGGCTCTGCTCTTCCCAGATGGTGTAACCACACAAACACACACATACACGTATCTTCCCACTCTACAGGCAGCATTGCCTGTTCTCTTCCAGCCGTGAAAATAATTAGCTCAGCCACAACCTCGGTTTCAGAGGATGTGGTCAAATGCGCCATGGTGCACACTTATCCCACGCTCTCTAATCAAAGGACGTTATGGCCAGAAGTACATAATGGCATAGTGATAAAGGTTGAGGAAAACCCTGCCTATTATGATCTGGAAGGTGCAGATATCAAATAGGAAGAGAACAAAAGATGGCCCAAAGACTCAAAACCCAATGGCTGAAAATGGATATAATGGGCTTTTTGAAAAGTTTGCAGTGGGTCCAACTGTTCTCAAGGAAACCACTTCATTAGCTTGAGTGGGAGTACAACTGAACCAGTGCTGAGAGCTGCTAAACCAACTCTACCGCTGGAAAAATTAACCTCATCTATTTATTTTAAGGGCTAGACTATGGTGGTCCCTGGTGAGGATGTAATGGGAAGTCAGGATACAAGGAGCTGTTCTGCTCCCCACTCCTGTTCTGTAGAGGCTGGCCACAGCTGCAGTCCCTGTGCTCTCCTGAGGGCAAGAATTAGCCCCAAATTGGTATATTCCATCTTCATTACTCCAGCTATTATATAAACATGGCTATATGCTTGCTTACTTAAGCTGAAAAATGGAAAATAGGAACTAAAATTAAGGTTAATAGAGCTGGACAGAGTATTCCCCATTCACCTTGCCCTCACCATAGCCGGTTCCCCATTCTGCATTGAGTAGATGCTTTCCCCCACAACACCTCAGTTTTTTCCTTTCTCCCTCCCCTCTTATTTTTCTTTCCCTAGTGCCCTCTTCCTTCCCACTGTTACTGCTGTTGTAGCTGTTTAACTTTGCCTATTCAACATGCAGGTGGAGATTTCTGAAAGAATACACCAAGACAGCAGCTCTCCCTCTCTGGTCCATAACACTGTGGGTAAGGGCCGTGAAGAACTGTACTAACAATAAAATGTATGACATTTTCATGGGTCTCATGACTGAAAGGAGCTTGAAACAAGGCAAAGAAATAATGTGTGACCAGCAAGACATCTTTCAGTATCTACCCATCTATCTCCCTACAGTTGGCCTGTGCCACTTTCCGAAAATTTTCATTTAATTTCCCTTTAGGCAGCTGAGGTGTTGCTTGAAAGGCCTCGAAGCTGTTGGTTTTTGAAGGTCTGAAAGGGTTGCTGAGGTGAAACATATGCCACAGAATAAATCAGATGTCCTGATTTATTTCATGAACATGTAAGAATTTGTGCTCCTCAGCAGGGTGGAGGGGAAGCGAGTCTGAATGCAAGAACAGTACCTTTGCTACTGTCTGTACATCCCAGGTACAGACCTCTCTTTCTTGCTGTAGGAGCTGATGCTTCCCGCTCAAAATGTGGTTTGTCCAGATCCAGTTGTTGGCCCCCAAAAGATTGTGGGGTTTTTTTTTTTAAGAAATGGTGCTCTATCCCAAGGAAATAGCACAAATTTACTGTTTTTCTCTAAGGCTCATTGTACCACTATGGGATTTTTATTTAAAGAGAAGAAATAGCCAGAGAGAAAGGTTTGAAGAAAAAGAGGCAGATCTGCTTTCTTTCCATGCTTTCTTTTCAGTGACAACACGCCGCATGGCTTGTTTAAGGATTCTGGATAGTGTAGTCCCAACAGACATTTCCTGTACTGAGATGTACTCTCATTAGAGTTACCAAAAGGGGGTATTCAAAACATTACTTATCTGCACATAATCACTATATCACACCATGTATCCTTTATTTTAATTCCTATTTGCTTGCTAATTACCCACCACACTGAAGGTCTCACAACTGCTCTCCTTTCAGCAGCTTTGTTTGCAAAGTGTCTGGCAATAATCTCCCAGCAGTGTATTATCATGCCCTTTTCATCACACTATTTAATCAATAGGGTAATGACCTCATATAAGCTAGTTCCAGGACATAGCCATGCCATGCTAAATAAATGAAATAAACAAAACTGTGGGCTACACGTCTTCTGTTTTACAAACCTGGACATGAACCATTTCTGCATTAAAATATGTTATAATATATCGAAATTGCAAATCCTTCACATCTCTTGCCAGAAAAAAAAAAAATAAAATATTCTACAGTACTGTGGGGAAATGGCTGGTTTCCTTAAACAGACATAATTGCAAAACATGTGTGTTCTTGGTCAAGTGTTCATAGGAAGATTTATTCTGATAACACTGGAAACAACCCTTTTCCCCAGTACATCACGTCATCACTTAAGAGGACTGAATGGTGACCATCACAGCTAATGGGATGAAATCACATGCAGCATACTTCCAAAACAGGGGTTGGAACAAGCCTTCTTTTCAAAAGGATTTCTGCTCTAGTGAGCAGAAGGAAAGCAGCTTCTCTCCATTTCCTGAGCTGTAAACTTACAAAGTGTGGTTGGCTTTGATTTTGCATCCCATGGCTGGATTATACTCTGTCTAATAAAGTGCATGTGAGATGTGTTTAGTAATGTGTGAACTCTGGAGCACATGTAGCATCACTCCAGTGCAGCAATTCTCTGGTCCAGAGGAATGGGGGTGATGAATTCGGTCTGCCTGCTCTTCCTAACCACCTCTTTTCTTAATACTAGTAGGAATTTAATTTCAGAAAGACCATTTTTTCGTCAAATTTTGTTTTATCTGGACAACAGGAAGAGAGGAACACAACTGACCAGCTAACACACAGAATGACTGCATATCCCTTGTATTCTTGGAGAAACCAGGGTAAAATATCCACAACAGCACACAAGTTTTGCCCCACACAACCTCAGACAGAATGGTTAGGACAGAAAATAAGCTGTCTTCGCAACACCAGCACAGCTGGGGAAGGGTAGCTCAGGGACAACCGCAAAGAGGATGAGCATGCACTAGAAGGAGCGTAAACCACCCAATTTTGTGTTACCATGGCAGTATCACCATGTGCTGCTTTCACAAGAACCGAGACCTGTCCCCCCCAAAACACCATCAAAGAAAAATAATAGGTTTTAATCCTATTTTATCCCAATTATTAACTGAAGACAACCTATTTCTACTAGTATACCTTGAGACAAATTTTTACTGGAAATTTTTCTCCGCACCAATGCCACTTACATTCTTTTTGGCACTTTGTTTTTAGGTGTGTTATGAAAATGACAATGTGCCAGTCATCCAAGCTGTCAGCACCATCTAAAATCTGTTCTGAGGCAGAGTAATTTACACTTGGATGAACACCTCCCAAGAAGTTATCACATAAATACCTTCACATTGAGATGCAACTCATTGCTGGTTAGGTAGCTCCTATAATGAGCATAAATGTAACCTGTCCCAAAGATCTGAAAGGGTTCAGTGCAAATATTCTTTTAAGCTGACACAGAAGATGTTGGAGTAGTAACTATGCAATGTGCCCATGATGCACTTGCTGTGTTACAAGATATTTGTTCTGGACTACAGAACTGCATTTTGGAAAATACTCTCTCAAAACATCCCATGTCACACTAATCTAGCAAAGTAAGAACTTAAAAAACACAAACAAAGCAACAGAATGACAAACAAACAAACCCCACAACATTCTCAGTCCCTTAGTGAACTGAAACTCTCCAATTGTTCCATCTGGTGGTGTGACCACTGCAAAATTATTACCTTTACTTCTGATGTGGAGGCAAAAATAGCAGAGAACAGCAAAAAATGAAGGAAGTGATAAGACTAGGAAAAGAAAAGCAGGAAAATTCCAGGCCTTTCCAACTGAGGAGAACTAGCCTCCAACAGTGGGTGGTCACACTAGACATTAATTGCTTCCCTGATATTTATTAGGACACTCAGAATTATTCTGTGTAAAATATCATTGTCAGGTAACACCATCCTGCCTTCCCAGCAAAATGTGTCCTTGGATTAACCAGGAAGAAGGACATGTCATTGAATTATTTCTCTAATCCATCTTTACAGAAATTATTCCTATAATTGGTGACATTGCAGTCCACCATAGGTTAGGTACAGGAAATCCTTATGCATTTTGTGAAAGGATCCACTTCTGCAATGGCAACACATTCCTCCAACAGACAAACAGGGGTGGCTGGAGTGACATGTAAGACCTTCTGTCCTTAAGAGTGCTACTCAATATCTAGCAGAAGGATCAAGCTGGACAGGATGGCAATGACCTGCCTCGATAGTTTGGTACAAGATAGCTTAGTGTATTGATACTTAAAATGCCACCAGCAGTTTTCAGGTTACATGTTGACTTGAATGAACTCCTTGCAAGAGTATCTCTACCAGGTAGAGTTTCAAGCTTTAGGGGACTCTCCTCACTCAGGAGAACACCATTGTGTACATTTGCTCCCACCGCTTTTGTTCTGCAAGTATCCTCATTAAGCTGGAGGCAGAAACTCTCATTGCAAAGCATTCCCTTCATGCAGTAACACTACATCAAAAAGAACAGGTTGGTTTTCATCTCCTACCACATAGGCAGTAAAAGGTCATAGCTTTCCCTTCAGCCCCGTCAGAGGACAACAGGACACTGTAGTCTCCCTGTTTACTTTTGGATGCCTCGCTTTTACAGAAAAAAGAAGGAATGAGGGAGACTCAAATATGTGGTAAGCTTTCCTCATATATAAGTTTGGGAAAAGAAACACACCATCTAATACACTTATGAAACTTCTCACTGTAAGTCAAAAATAACCCAAACAAACAAAATCAAACCAACAAACAAACAAAAAAACCCAACCCACCACAACCAAACCCCAAGCAAAACAAACAAACAAAATAACCAAAACACTACCTCAGCCTCCACTGTGAAGACTGCAGGACCAAACCATATGGGCAGGCTGCCTGGGAAAGGCTTCTGAGGATCTTCTTGTAAGAGATGGCTCTAAGTCATCCTGTGACCTACACTGACTGACCAAGGAGTGCAGGAGCACCTCAGGGAAGAGTCTACCTGATATAGATGGGGTGGAAACAAATGAAAAAATCTTAGACATCAGAGCCTCACATTTTTTACAATTTGGATGTGTGTCAATATTAAAGTGGAAAAAGCAGGAATTTGATAAAAAGATCTGATAGAAAAAACAAAAGAGGCATATAAGTGATAACTAACTTGATAAAAAACTAAAAGGGGTAATCTAATTAAAGCTGATCCACATGGTTTTCTGGAAAACAGATCTTGTCAAGCTAACCTGATATCATTTGCTGATGTGATTACAAATGGGACTGCTGAAGGCAACCATCTTGATGGACGCCTGTAAGAGAACTGGCTTTGCACCACACCATAGTTTGACCAAAAAGCTAAAAAGCATAAGAGATGGGGTTCATCCACAGTAATTATAGCTGTCGAAAAGTTTGGCATCTTATTGGAATTGGTTATTGCTTCCTAGTTTATTTTTTGTTTTTGTTAAAAAAGTATAATTTACACAATATTGGAAGATGGCTAGAAAATGGAAAATAATGAAGCAGACAGTTGGGTTAGGTGAGTGTAACCAGACATTATGTTCTTCAGTATAGTCAACAGGAAGGCCACAAATCAAGAAACATGTATAATAAGACAGACTTAATGAGGGAGGACTCGACTCTGGGAAAAAGGAGATCCTAAAAAGGCAAGGATCTGGGAACAGAGACCATGATGACTTACCAGATTACTACAAATTTCTAGAGTAGTGCAGGAACAAAAATCTACTATACTCACCAGATGTGCAAACAATAACAAATAGGAGTAGGGAGGTTACGTTATCTTATTTGGCATCAGGGAAATGACTAGTGGGGTTTCACTGGGTTCATGGTGTTGTTTTAAGAAAGACTATGAAAAATTCCACGGATTATGAAGAAGCCAAAGGAATAATTATGGTATTAGGGAACATGTCTTGCTGCAAGAGACTCAAGGCGCTCAATCAATTAACTTAAAAAAGAGAAAGTTAAAGAATGATTTGTTCACAATCTATAAGTGCTTACCATAGGGAACAAAAACTTGATAACAGAGGGCTCTTCAATCTAGCAGGCAAAGGCAGAACAAGATTCAAGGGCTAGAAGTTACAGCAAGACTAATTCAGTCTAAAAATAGGGTGCAAATTTTAAACACGCTGGGAATAACTTGAAATAACTTGCCAAGAACTCTGATTTATTTTCCACCACCAGAAAATAAGTTTTAATCAACACCTGGCTTTGTTAGAACTCTGTACTTCTATTTCTAAGCTTATGAACATATTCTTTCTGAGAATCTCAAAACATTACTGTGGAGAAAAAGAATAAATGTTGTAAGTTGGGAAGTGCTCACTGCAGCATTCATACACAGCCAAGAGATTTCATTTCCATTTGATCAGCAGGGTCACAGACTCTCTACTGTGAAGCTTGCCTAACTGAAACACCTTCTCACTACTCCATACTATGCAAGCCTTTTTGATTAATGAGCACTAACTTAAAGTAGATTGCACTAAAATTAGGAAGCAGGAAGAAATCATAATTTGCAATTATCCCTTGCAGAAATACCTCAACACAATACTTTAGAGTCATTTTAGGTGTACCATTGTTTTCCAAATGTAAAGGTAAAAGACAAATCACAATATGGTAAAGATCTCTCGGTAGGCAATTAAAAATTAATCAGCCAATTAGATCAAATGAACAAGAAAATAAGTCTCAGGAAGACATCCGTTCTAATTAACATAATATTAACTTACAAAAGACTTGCTCAGACAAAAAAAGATCATCTTTATTTCAAATATCAAACCAATCAATAGAAGAAAACAGTTTTTTCTTACCTTGTTATCCCCATAATCAGAGCCAAAAGGAAATGACAATAATAGTGAGTCAACTGCCTGTGCAACTGTATTCATTTCTTATTATTTCTAATCTTGTTAACTATTTGAGTCCACAATTTAAACTAACTTGTATTAAATTTATGGGGATTCTACCTATATTGTGCCTACTCTATATTTGCTTTTTCTCTTAAGAACCTTCTAGGCACTTAAAACTAATGAGATCCAAAATCTCACCTAGGTTTCTTCTCATCTAGGTGATTCCTAACTTAAAGCATAGGGCTTTACTGTGGAGACAGAGGATCTTAAGAAAAAGTGGAGAGATTCTTAAGTCTGTGTGAGGCACGGTAACATATACTCTCAAGGAAGGAAATAACATTATAGGACACCTTATTGAATAAACCTGACTGGCTAAACGGAAAGGCTCAGGCAATCGGACAAGGAATTGGGTATGGTTGAACCTAATTATACAGATTACATAGATTAGAAATATCTGTAATTATAGGACAGTTCCTAAAATATTTTTTCAAACGTCAGATTACTCCAGCAATGGCCAACCACCCTGACCTTCCGGTTGGAGTCACAGGACATATGCCGCAGACTTTCAAGTGTTCCACACGATTCAGCAGCCGGGAGACAGCCCTGACTCCAGCGCTCCAATGATGCGGATGATTCCCAGCACAACCCATGAGTAACACATTTTGCAGCCCCTCACACATCTCCTGTGTGTTACCCAGATTCAGTTTATCCAGTGACCCCTTTGCCAGGCCAACACAGCTTCCCTGTCCATCTCACGACATAGGCCTGCTTTGGGAGCAATCCTTGAACTTGCTGAGAGCTGCAAGGGACTCAGGCCAGGCTGGACACAACCACATTATTTACTTCTGTGGGGAAAAAAAGAAATCTAGAAAGAGTGTGTAATGGTTTAGAAGCAGGCTTTGCAAACCAATTCCACAATGAATGTATTTCACTTTGATCACCCCTTCTAGCCCATAAGAGAATTGAGGCAGTATTTTGTTTTGCAGAAATTAGTACCTTCAAGACCTGCAGTGGATTTATTATTTCTGCTAGGGCTTGCAGTTCTCTTCTGATCCACTGCTGTAAAATCCAGAGGGACAGAACAGTGCAGAAAATTACTGCGAAGATGTAGTGTGACACAGGAAGAGTCAGATGCATTATGTGTGAACAATACGACAAAAGGAAAAGCCATCTGAAAAGAAATAGAAAAATTAATAATCAAAAGGGTGTCTAATTCTTATCTGGGCACTTGTTTGCTTGCTCTATGAATTAGGACCATCAGGTCATGGCGTATAAAGCTGGAAGGGACCCTGGGCCCAGAACTCAGTCCTGCCTGAGGAAGCTGCCAGAACCAACCATCCTGGGGAAAGAAACGGTGCCAGCAGAAAACAACTGAGGCAGCAGAGGCATAATCTTTCTCTTGCTTCATTCCTGAAACCAAGGGTCCATGACCTGGAGCCAAGCCTCCATGTCAACTCCAAGCTTGGTCTTGGCTCTGAAACAACCAGTAATGGCAATTAGGTTACATGGAACAGCGGTCCTAAAACACAGGCACCAGGTCAGAGACTTCAAATCATCGTGCAGAGATGACAAAACTGCTGTTAGGAGAGAGTAACTTCCAGTCACCGCAACATTAAAACCAGCAGCAGTGTATGCTGCATAATGAGAGACACACACACACACGGAACAGAGAAGACTTCATTGTCCTGCATTTCCATGTAAACTGTGGCTTAGAGTTAATGGGACACAGGCTCAAAGGATAATGTATAGAATTTGTAAAACAAAAGCCTCAGAAAAAAAGCAATTTGGTAACAGAAATTGTTTTTTCAACTGCAAGTTATGAACACTTGACATAGTGTATCCAGAAATCGCTGAGTATGTTGGAGAAAAACAGAGAATGACTGCACTTGGAGAATTTCATACTAGTCTGATCACTGATTCTTCAGTAAGCTGTTTAGGACCGCAGGCTAAACATTCTCCTAGAACAGATGTATCAATCAAAAGCTAAGCCTACTTTAAATAAATAAGCACTGCCTATTTTCTTCTCCACAATGTTTGATCAAAAAGCTGTCTTCTCTGGCCATCCACTGCTTTGTGTTTGGTAGCTGACAAAATGCTTCACTGATTTACACTGTAGCATGTGAGAGTTTTAGCAAGTTAAGGTCTCAAATACAGGTCAGTTTTTGTTACTGATGAAAGAAATCATCTACAGGATACACAGTAGATTAATATTTGTCAGGCTTTCCAAACAAGCCAGAAACCTATTCTTTCCTGTTCTTTAAAGAACCCACTAACTTGTTTCCCTAGAAGGGATAAAAAAATTCCAGAAACTACGAGAGCAGAACAGAAAACCTATTTCTCACTCCTTGATAGCCTGGAGCTGTAATACAGCAGGATCAACAGATTTGAAAAACAAAAGCAAAACAAAAAACAAAACAGAAAAAAGGAAAACCTTGCTTTAATTTCGATGGATAGTTTTTGATCCTGCCCTTATTTATACTTCTGTTCATCTATAAACAATAAAGTAGCAGAGGGTTCATCTCAGCCAGGAGGATCACCCAAGGTACATGCCCTCCTTGGTACAGCAAACAATAGCATGGACATGAGTGAAAAACAGTGAGAAACTCTGAAAGCTCCTTGGCAGCAAGGCCAGATGCAGCAAATAAGAGAGTGGATGGGGGATGACTGCCTCAAGACTCCTCCTGGTCATTCCTTGGTTCAAGCCTACCCAGTGTGACCTAGCACAACACAGAGGTCCCCAGATTATTGTACCTGTTCCAGAAGAAGCAGCTGTTGAGCTGCCTCCAGGCAGCACTGCGCTGAAGCTAACTGGCCCAGCTAAGATTTAAGGCAGAAGTTCTACAAACAGCAGTCTCCGCAGTCTTACACAACCATGACTCATCTCCTCAATGCAGTTCACCCTGGGAACTGGAGAAGAGCTGTGGAATTAAGCCTACATTATAATAAAGACCTAATACTATGCCCTCCTCATGGCTATCTCCAGCTTTCTGCAAGGGTCCTGAACCTCAAGGGTTTCCTATAGACCTATGTGACTTGTAGTCTGTTTGATGCTTGACCTAATTCTTCTAAATGGCTCATCCATTTTGGCTGACAATTTCTTCTAAATACCCAGACACCAAGCAATGGAAAATTTCCTTTAAATGTCAGTTAATGAGCAATGGAAAATGTCATCGTGATGAAGTTATGCAGGTACTTAAGTGCTCTGCTGGATCAGGCCTTTGTGAGCTGAATTACAGTCTCACATTTGTAGAGATTTTCTGAGTGTGATAAGATGAACCTCTGTGATACGGAAAAAGGAAAAATATATGTATGTAAAATATTTTTAAAGCTTCTGTGGTGCGCAGATAGAACGGCGGAGAGAAAGAGGGAAAGAGAATGCAAAAGCATAAACTAGGCTATGCTTGTGTAAATTACTCTGACATTTAATAACTCTCTACTAAAAATTCTCAAGCAAGGCTACTTCAGGTATTTTTAAGGTCATGTATCACTTACTGTCTAGGTCAATTTATGCATCAGCAAAAATTGCTGCAAGCCCTTCTGGACAGCAGTTTCAAAATAAAGGTATATGTAACTGTTTTGGCCATATTTTCCTCACTGGTTTCTGCTCTGCAAACATTTCACCTTGGAAAATTAAAGTAACTTTCCGTAATAAGTGAAGTCAGTATGATATTTCAAGGCAAGCCAAGGACAAGCTTTATAACTGTGCTATCAAAAGGCTATTAATAAAAGCAAAAATACACGCGCAAAACCCCTGTTCCCTTATGGATGGAAAAAATCATTGTCCATTAAGTTAACATTTCAGATACTCTCTCAGTTTTTCCTAAGCTAACAAAGAAGGCAACAAAACACGTATCTCTTGCAGTTGACTTTTATAAACTATCTACTATCATCTAGTGCTCTATTTTAGTAAACACTCTGAGGCTTCTTAAGAGAATACATGGATGAGTAGGTTTTCTGGAGGGAAAATACGTGGAAAACTGTGGCTAAAATAATCTGCTCTCATAGTTAAGTTTCATACTGGTGGCTTACTTTATTTTTGTTTGGGTCCACAGGGTTGTCCTCATAAATGTATCTTACATTAAGCATCCAAACTCACTTCTCTGTTTATGTAGTTCCCCTCACTGTTGTATCCACGGGCTCCATGGTTATCCCCAGGACAGCCCATGCTGCAGTAAGCTCTATTATCTGCTTTTGACAGCTTTGAAGCCAGACATAGCAGGGGGTGCCTACAAAATACAAGGCAGTGCTGCAGAGATACATCTAAGCCAACTTCGAATGGGCAGAGCTGGCTTGAAGAAACCAGGCACGTCAAGGTACCTTTGCACATCCCTGAGCCACTCTGCAGAAATACACACAGCTCAGCACGTCTGTACTGTGCAAGGAAGCGCAGCCATGGACTCTTGTTCTCGGGACCACTGAAATTTCCTGAGGACTTCTGCAGAACTGTAGACTTAATGCAATGGTGCTATAAACTTCAATACATTTTACTTTTGTTGACATTTGTGTTTTGCTTTTGTATGCAACCAAAGAGAAGTTCTCACAGGTTTAGAAAGCCTATGGCTCTTCTTCACAGAACAGAATCATAGAATTATTTTGGTTGGAAGAGACCCTCAAGATCATCGAGTCCAACCATAACCTAACTCTGGCACTAACCCATGTCCCTAAGAACCTCATCTACAGGTCTTTTAAACACCTCCAGGGATGGTGACTCCACCACTTCCCTGGGCAGCCTTTTCCAACGCCTGACAACCCTTTCCATGAAGAAATGTTTCCTAATATCCAATCTGAACCTTCCCTGGTGCTTGATACCTGTCTTGCCAGAAGTGCAACTCCAGAAGCAGAGGACAGACTGTGACCTGTTTATCAGATTTCCTTAGGTATATAGAACAGGCAGCTACCCAGTTACATACGCTCTTTATTTAACTGCTCCTTCCCTAGAAGAAAACATGTTTATGTTTAAAATCCCATATAATTGTACTGAGTTGTAGAGTTTGTACCCACACCATTTTTTAAAACAAATTATCCAAGGAACATATGGTTTGGAGAATTTGCCTTTTCACCTGGTCACAGGTGATCAAAATGCACACACACGTTTTCACTAATGACAAATCATGAGCACATGCGCATGTTTCGTGTACTTCTTTTTCAGTGCTTAAAAATAAATCAATTTTGAAATGAAAATGTAGTTTGGGACCAAAATAACCTAATACAGCTCACTTTGAATGTGTCACAGAGCATTTAAAAAACATTCTGGGGGAAAAACCAGCATTTGTCAAATTAATTTCATTATTTATAGTAACTTCCATCCTCTCACAAATCTTTATATTTTCATTGAAATCACTATTATTGATTTTCCCTTTTTTCCAGCCCTAACAAGAATGAAAGATGAACTATAACATAAAGTCACTTCTCTTTGTTAGTTACATAGATGCGATATGTTAGATACTTTGAAAAACATCGCTAATGATATTCTTTCCAAGACAAAAATGGTTTCTTTAAAGCTCTGTGCTCAAAGAACTTTAAAAAGGAGCCTATTTTCAATGTTATTTTCAATGCTCTCATTACACCGACTGGAAATTCTTAAGAAACTTCTCAGATCTCCTACATTTATTTCATTTCATTTTAGATCCCTGTCTCATAAAAGACAGCGAAAAGTTCTCAGGCAGTTTATAGCGCTATTAAAAACTAAACTAACTTTATTATTCATTCAATCTCCTCCATTATTTATCCCTCTTGATTTGAAAGTAGGACTCACAAACGCAGTGCTAGGAGTTTGCTGTGAGTCCCTGGAACGCAGCCTCGCCACAATTAGCCATTGATCCAGCTGCTCGTACCATGACAAGAGAACACAAACTCCCTCCTCCTCGAGGCTACAGCTCCACAGAGAAACCCTTCAACATCACAGGCTTCTACCACTACATTTCTTAACTTAATAAACAGCACTGGCTCAGAGCTAAGTTCTTAAGCTGCAATGAGATACACACACTTTTATTCATTGGGAAAGTGGGGTTTTTCCATCATGAACCTGTTCAGTTTTCCGTACATGCACCTTTTTTTAATTACTTTTTTTTGCAGCCAACTTGTGGTAACGCAACTTCTCATACGCTTAAACTGATGTAACGAGATCTCTCATGCAGAACTAGATACACGTCAAATATGGGTTTTTTTAATGCTTTTACTGTATGAGTAAAACCTCACTAATGTGTGAAAGACATGTGGCAAATATTCACATTTTATGAATGAGGTTAGCGAACAATGAGCTAGGAGAAACCAACAAATCCAAAAAGGCACTGTAAAATTCATAGCACTCAGTGAATCTGACAGATGTCACTTAATTTTAATTATTGATGACAGTATTTCAGACTGTGCTTGTTAACATGCAGAAGTATGAGAGCAGAGCACTTTACAGTACCCAGCTGCTAAGAGCTCACTAGGAAGTGGTAGGAGACATCAAGATTTTAGTAGCACTTCCTAATAAGTGTGTTGATTTCAATGTTTTGTTATTCCTCAAGTTGTGTCTCTCACTACTGTAAAAAGCCAAGTTTCTTCTCCATATCCATTTTAACTGGAAACAATGAGCACGTAATCTAGACTGCATCTATGGTATAAAGAGACCAGGTAAGCCATTTCTGTGCCTGCATGATGCACTACAGCTTTTAATTACTATATTGCAAACCAGCGGTCAAAAACGTCACACATACCTTCACCACACTTTGTAGTGATGCACAGATCTCCCCACATTAGATGATTGCAAGGCGGTTCAGATGTCTATCATGGCTTTTGGAGACCAATTCTTGATCCGTCTTTCCGACTTGTCTCCGATTTGTATTTGATAGCTACGACATAAACAAGTTGATTATTCAAATGTCACAAGTTTCTGTGATTAACTGTGATACTTTAACCACATATACAACACAGTTTCTCAGTTTAATACATAGTAGTTACTTTTTTTCTTTGCTAAAAAGCCTTCTACTGGCTTTAGTTACACTCATGAGAAGTGAAAAACCATGCTGTTTGCCTGAGGCCTCAGGTGGAACAAGGTTTCACAGCTCAAGGAATCAGTGTTTGGTGACTTTAAAACTTCTCATACCCCTGATCCTAGACTGAAATCCACTGCTCACGTCTTATAAATGAAGTGTGATCCCCAAGTGCTCCAAAATGATTAAATGAAACCCAGGCAGGCAACCAATCTACAGGTTGTTCACTCCCTGACCCTATGTACTTGGGAGATGCATTTACACACTTAAATTTAGTGGCTCAGGGAGGAAATATCCACCTTATGATGCAATACATACATGTGTTTGCATTTATATTGTTTTAAATAATGATGTAATACCGCAGTCCCTCAGGAACCTCACATTAATCCCTTACCTACCCAATTTGGCTTCTGTAAGTCTCTCTTTACCAGCCCCAAATCCCATGCTGGGCTGGAACAGTTTTATGCCTGTCTGGGTTTGTTTTTCTCTCTGAGGACACTCACCGAACAGCCCCTTCACGGGCACCCGGGACCTCGGCAGGGACCCGGACCGGCGGGACGGGGAGAGGCGGGAGACACAGGCCAGGCGCTTCAGAGACCAGGTGCCTCAGGGACACGAGGCCGCCCCCAGGGACACGAAGTCCCCCTCAGTCCAGTGCAACAGTCACCTCTGGCGACTTTGCTTCTTCTTCCATCGAACTGACTAAAAGCTCCGAACGCGGAGGTGCCGGCGAACCCGCGGCAGAACACGCACCAGGGGCCGCAGCGCTTCAAAGCAGGCGGGTGCGCGCGAGAAGGGGGGAGCCTACCTGGGGAGGGGGCGGGGCCAGCGCCACGGGCGCGCGGCGCGAGCCTCCAGCCAACCACAGTTCCCCGCCGCGTAGGAGCCAATAGGGGTTCGAGGCGGCGTGGTGGCAGCCAATCGGCGGTGGCGCGGCGGGTTCCCCGGCAAAATGGCGGCAGCGGGAGGGACGCGGCGGTGCCGCTGCAGCGCACGCCATGCCCGGTAGCCGGCGGAAGGGGCCCTGCCTACGGGCCGCCGCCCTGAGAAGGCGGAGCGGCGGCGGTGAGGAGCAGCTCACCCGGCGACGACCGGCGGAGCCCCCTACAGAGGAGGATGAGGAGGAGGCGGCGGAAGGCGGTGCGGGCCCAGGCCTAGGCCTGCCCGCGGGGGAGGCGCCTCCCGCGCCCCGGCCGTCGCCGTCGCGGGAAGCAGCGGCGGGGCGCGGCGCTGCAGGTACGGCGGGAGCGGCCCTGGGGGGGCCTGGCCCTGCCCGCCCGCCCCGGAGCGGCGGTGAGGCCTGGAGCGGCCTGTCTGCGAGGAGGGGCCTGGGGGGTGTCACCCCCGTCCCTGGGAGGGCGCTCCCTGCGTCCCGGAGCCATGAGGGTGCTGATCTCAGGAGAGCATAAATCCCGGTAGTGATGAGCATCCAGCGCAAAGCGTTTCCTAAGATGCTTCTCACGTAGTAATCGCACATTTAAAAATTATTTCCTTAGGGTTCTACAGCTGCAGCGTCACGTCTAAAGGGCAGGAGTGACCAGTTGTTGTGGCTTCACACAGTGTGCTGGTTCACCTGCTGAGCTGAGAGGGCTGCAGGTGGCTTTGAGTAGCTCAGTTCTGCTTTTAACAGCCCAGTGGAGGAGGTGTAGACAAAAATGGGTTGTGACCCAGATCAGTTTTGGGGCCCATTAAAGTTCTGACCCAGATCAGAGTCTGGGTGAAAGACATGGAGCAAGAACACAAAATATTCTCCCATATAGGATCCATAGTTTTTCCTTTAAGGTAAGCTGAAGTCAATATCCCCTCAAGTAGGAGGACTGACAGTTCTCATTGTTACCATCAGATGGGGAGCATACAGCTGTCAGTGTCATGTAAAGCTCTGTTATCTCTGTAGTGATGCACCTCACAAGGGCAGAATCATCTTCTTCATTAAATCTGTAGTTGTGAACAACAGCCCTCTCGGAAGCAAAATGTTAATGAATGCACACTTGATTTTTATTCTTAAAGTTCCTAAAGCATCTTTGTGTCTTCTCCTGTTATATGTTCTAAGTTATTTTGGCCTTGTATTTGTGGTTTTAAATAAGGATCCTCTTTCTCCTTACACAGAATCATGTTTACATAAAACACCCAAGAGATCGTTGAGCAGGAAATCCCGAATACCTGTTTTCAGCTCTCCTGTTAATGACACCGATATACAGCAAGAAATCTTTTGGGATCCTCATTCACCAATTACACAGAGACTAGGTAATATTAACAGAACCCAGACTTCAGGGTGCTTGTTTAAAGCATGGAGTGAAGCATATTAAAAGTTATCCAGTTTCTTAAAAAAAGGTCCCTTTCTGTTACCATGGTTGTTTGGTTTTATTTTTGTTAAAACCCCATAAATTCTTCAATTCTGAATCAACCTCAGATTTTAGCACATGTATTTGAATTATTCGAGATGTACTGCGCTTTATAAATTGAATCGTTTTGCAGTTTTTAAGAAGATTTTTTTTGTTTGTTTTCATAGGCAATGGAAAACCCAAACAGTCTACCAGTAGATGCGCAGTAGAAATTTCAGAAATTGTTAATCGTATTGCTCCTCAGGTAATTGTTACTCTCTAAAACAACACTCTGTATATGCAGTGATCAAACGGAATAGTGCTACAGCCTTAGTGAAGGTTCAGTTTTAGATACGGTAGTCTCATGGTAAGAACTGGGTGTGTAGACAACTAGGAACATGTTCAATAAAACTAGATTGAATTAAAATCATAAGCATAGCATTTGATTGGTTGCTCTTAATGAGTCACAGATGCTGTAAAAAATAACGTATTAAAAGTGGACTTGAATTGCACCGGCTCCATTTTAGAGAGGTTTACTTTCAGAATTTAAGTTATTGCCCCTGATTTTAGGAGTACTGTTGTGTTTATTTATCTTTCATCACTCATCTGTTAAAAGGTAAGAGTTTCTTCACATACTGGATGACTTGGCAGTTGTTTTTAAACATTTTGGATGGTTTTGAATGACTGCTGAAGTACAAGGGCAAGACTCAAATGAGAGGGAGACTCCAGAATAATATAAACATACTAACATTGCTTCATTATTCTAAATAATTTGCCTTTTTACTCTAAGGTCTGTCTCTTGGTGTCTCCTTTCTGCTGTGAACTTGATGTCCACAGCCTAGAAAGTTAAAAGAAGAGTGTTGGCTTATTGTTTGTTTTTTATTAAGCACAAGAGAACACGTCATTCCTAAACCAGTTCTGTAGTATTTAGCTTGCAAAATATGCCTGCTTATTTGACAGGGGCATTTAAAACATATTCACTATTCAGCATATTTGTGAGAAATTATAGTGAAGAGTTGGAAAATCATTGATAAAGGATGCCACTTCCTTTTAAATGATTACAGCCCTGTCAGAAATGTAAATAATATCAGAATTTGCAACTATCTTAAAAAAGAAATTACAAAGAAGAAAACCTACCCAAAACTATCCTGGTAGTTAGTAAAGTTCAAATAACTTTTGCTGCCTTACGTGCAGTAATGTCCCATGGCTCTGGCTTTCCAGACAATTTACCACTGCAGTATTTTATCTCCTTAGATTTCAGAATCCAAGCCTGAACTTCACTGAGTTTCTAAACTTCACTTATTTCTGTTTAAAGGCTCCTTGTATAAATGAGCTGTAATGGAAGAAGTCAGATTTTTTTCCTGGAAGCGTACAGAATACGATTTCTTTCAAATTCTCTGATCTGTTAATGCTGCTTTAAGTGGATAAAGACAGAGCATCTCAACTAGCTCCTTAGTAGTACACTAAAGTAAACTAGATCACAGCTTGTAACGTGAGTATTGCAGATTATGTGTAAACCTGAAGTAAACAGAGTATTAGATTTGAGCACTAAAGAAAAATTCAGTTATTTTAATTGAAGTTCCTGTTTTAAATCAATATAATTTAAGCAATCAACTCTCAGTAGACAATGTCATAGTGATCTTGCCTAGCTTGTATTGGTTCATCTCTTATCTGTGGCTCTCAACAGATTTGATCCAGTTTAATTGGTTTAGCAACTTTAACTAATGCAAGGTGTGTGTCTAGTCCAGTTTATCTGAAATCAAATTGCTAATCATTATAAATCTCATCATTCAGGATGAAAAAGCAGCCTGTAACGAAGGCTCCCTTTTAGGGACATGGATTGGTGAGGATGCTATTCCCTGTACGCCTGCCGTAGTAAAAGTGCGAGCGAGGACAAAGTTAACTTGTACAAGGTAAGTTAAGAGTTTTTTCTTGCCCATCACAGCTGTTTTTTCATGAAAACCGGTATGTGCTGTTCCTTTATGTATAGTGATGCCTGTAATTGCGCAGTAGCATGCAGAATGCTTTTAAGTTTGGGCTTGATATCTCCTCTTAATGGGGTATTTCTTCAGAATTATCAAAATGATTGCATGCTGACTGTGCATTGAAAATGGTGGGATTCAGTCATATTCTCTGTAGTAGTTAAACTAAAGAATGAACAGCTCATATAGTAGCATTATTGAGCTTGGCTAAACTTTCTCAGTAGGTCTGACTTTGTTTTCTGTATTTTTTTTTTTAACCTAGAGATCTTAAAATTAAAAATCCTGAAGAGGAACTCATGAAATTGGCTAAGGAATTTGATAAAAATCTAGTAGAGCTAGATGCTGTTCAGGAACAAGAGAAGCTTGGTCATGACTTCATCCGGACCGCTCCAGAGTCTTTAAATAACTCTAAAGATGAAGCAAATACGAAGAACCTGAAATCACTGTTTGGTGAAGTTTCTGAAATAGATACTAGTCTGTCTCTGAAACCAGTAGCACAGAGCACGGGCATCGCTGCTGCAGACCCCTGTCAAGCGAGCAGTCAAAAGCCTGTAGACCTTGAGGCTGAAATAGCCCTTCGTGCTCTTTTTGACTGCTCTACCCAGAAGTGTAGTGGACAGCTGAGCCAAGGACTGTCAGATGTTTCTTTAAATACTAGTTGCCATGAAAATAAAAGCACCTTGGAGGAGGAACACCTTCCCGAGCAAATTAAAGACATGCAACATGGTAATTCGGCGGCACATCACAAAGATACTCTGTGTGCACTAGGAAGCGTGAACCGGACTTTGCCAAAACCTGATACTCACCCGTTGACAAAAAAACCCCCTTCTTCTCTGAAGACACAATTGGTGGTCTCTGGTAAGCTTGCTGGAGTAGTTAATGATGACTTTGATGACTGGGATACAGATTTTTTGGCAGATGACTCTTTTGTGATGCAAATAACCCAACATCCTGAATTGTTAAGTACTGAAGAAGCACCAGCACTTCCTACAAATCCATCAGTGCCTGATTTCAGTGATGGTGGCACAACAAAGGAAAGAAGTAGTGGCAATTCAGGAGCTTGTTTGGGGAGTGTACACAAATCCAACAGTTTGCAGTTTTCACCTTTGAAACATTCTGGTAAAAACACACGAAATGTTGTAAAACCTCTTTCTTTACAAAAACCATGTAAGACAGAAAACTCAGAGGCCATAGCTTCTCATGGCAAATGTGACATTAAGCCAGATAAAATAAGTTCTATTTGCAAAAGTGCCCAAAACAGTAATTTGAACTATATTCCTGCTTCAATGCAATCTGAAGTGAAGAATGGAAATGAAGGTATTCAGCCTAAAAGTGACCCTCTGCCTTTTTTTCCTTCAAGATCCAATCCTCACAGACAATGGACTGAAAAACCTGGGAATAACACAAACAATGTTTTCTGTCAATCACCCAGTGATTCTACCAATATGAAGTCTAAGGATCTTACAAAAGTGGTTAATCAAGCTAATACAGGTCACTTAAATCAAGTTGAAATATCAAATAAACGTCCTTTGTCATTTGATGACTGGAATGAGCCGAAATTCTCTGATGAGGTATTAGACATGTTTTGTGAATCCGATAGTCTTTGGGATGCAAACTGTGAGGATGATGAATTGTTGTATCAGGTGTGTGATGATATAGAAAAGCAGACTCAGAGCCAGGATGTTAAACACGGAAATGAAAGAGCTAAAACTGTTCAAGGAGCCAGTATTAATTCCAGACCAAACGCTGTTAACAGCTTCCCAGCATCTAAACAAGGGCTACCTGATCTCCTCTTGGCACAAAAAACAAATGCAAAACAGGACACTTTCTTACTGAATGATTCCTGTAGGAATTCATCAAAGGTTACACGTGGGCTGGCCACAACAAGTCATGCTGTGAACTGTAAAAACATCTCGAGTCCTCGAACTGTGATCTCGGGTATGGAGTGTAAATACACACTGTCTAAAAACTGTCATCAGGCTGCTTCCGAAGGTACCACAAACACTGTTTCGGGAAAATGGTACCGGTCAAATTCTGTGCCGACAGGAGAGACTGGTTCTGAAGTAAGTCCTGTTAATGCAGTAAACTCTTTTAGTAGCAAAACAGACAGCCCAGGTCTTTTGTATAATACTGGAAAGATGCCAAATAACAGTTCTGGTAACAAAACATCGCTTATGCCTTCAAAGTTTAAGTTCCGAAAGACTAACAGTTCTCAGAGTGCGCTTCATGTAGGCTCTGAAAAGCCTGGGAGTCATTCTCGCACTGGAATTACCACACAGGCTTTGGAAGGAAGCAAGAACCAGGTGAATGTGACTTTGCACAGCAAGCTCGACAATAAGAAACCACCTTTCAAGAGGCACCTCTCAGAGTCTTTTGCACTGCCAAATACATCAGGTATTTGTCTTTATGGTGTCACTGTTACACTGGTTTTGTTTGCTTTCTTACCGTAATCAGAATGTCAAAGGGGAAATTTGTGCTGTGTTGTAACTTACAATAGGCTTCAATATTCATCCATTCAGGTTAGGTGTTGGCCAATGTTCTAGGGAGAGCCTGGAGGTTATTTTCTCCAAAATAAAATTGTCCTGACATATCTCAAACCCCTGTAGTTAAGAACTTCTGTTTCCCATTTTCATATTTCACGGTCACTCTCCGTAGACACTCAGAATCACTAAGATCAAGAATAAGGCTGATGGCAGCAATCTGCATACCATATTGTTAAATTGTTCCTTAAAAATACTACTGTTTTGATACATAGTAAATATTGTAGTGTGAATCTGTGCTTTAATTTACAGTTCATTTTGAAAAATGTTTCAAATAACTTAGCCATGATTTGTAAAACCCCAGCTAAGGGGGGAGGGGAAGACAGCAGCAGGTGATCCAAAATGCTCATTTCTTTTTATTATTGTACACCTGGAAGCTGGAACCTCAAATCATTCAATGCTTGTGAAACCTCGGCCTGTACTGTTGTTTGCTCTGTGGCTAAAATTGCCAGTGAAGTATTCTTGTGTTATCAGTCTAAACACTAACATTTCCTTTCATCTAGAGGGAAGGTCGGTCACTTTTCCATCATCAAGCCATGGTCTCTAATTTTCCATGCACTGGTGTTACTTGCGGGGGAAATGTAAAACAAATCAAGTGCCAGTCAGTTTGTTTGTTTGTTTGTTTTTAACTTGATCTCATGACTTCGTGAAGTTTTAATCAATATTAATTTTGATAAAATGTGCCTTTAGAGTGTATTATATCAGCCTCAATTTTCAGGAAGCACCAATAATAAAGCAACAAAAATAAATTCCTGCAAACTATCAGCCAGCATTATTTGAAAAATCAGTAGTTTATCTCTGTTTTGTGCTCTGCAAAGAAGCAAATAAATGGTAAGTAGAAATTCCAGCTGTTAAGGGGGAAGGGAGGGCAAAAAAACCTAGTCATTCTGTGGAATGTTCTAGAGAATAAAGGAATGAAAAAGAACAGCATAGATTTTCTTTACAGATCAACAACAACTGTCATCTTAAATTTTTGGCGAAAGGACGTTGCTGTAACAAAAAGATGGATGTTAAGTGATCCTTTCAAAAACTGTTAAGTAGTTTTTCATGGACACCCTGTTTTTAAGAAGCAGAGACCCTTTGTTTTATTTATCCAGTTTGAAGGACTACTTATTAAAAGCACATTAATTGGAAATTGGTGTATAAAAATGGTAACATTCTTGACATGTTCAGAAAGATGGGAGTGCTCCTGTTGGTTCCAGCGAGGTCAGGATTTTATTGTATGGCAATTTATAGTTCTGTAACACAACATATAAAATATTACACTTAGCTATCATGTTCTTGTCTCCTTTGCCAATTTTTATTGCTACTTTTGACCTTTTTTCAACCTTTCTGGTTTTATTTGCACGACACCTGTACTATATCTGACCCCTGTGTCTATACCATCTCCATGCCCGTATCTCTGCCTAACTCAGTAAATTGTAGAGCCCTTTTCACTCTGATAGCCTTAATGTTCTTAACCCATTGCCATCTCCTAGGTTGACTCCTGATGTCACGAGGTTCACTTGAAGGGCAGCCAAGTAAAATTTCCTCAAAGCAAATGTCTGCATCCCTGTATTTTCATTGGGAGGTTGTAATCGGTAGCACTACAAAGGTCATGCATCATATCCCCTTTCTGCCTTGGGGACAGGATAGATGAGCCAGTTTTAACTTGGGTGCCTGTCGTGTCAGAATAGTGTGCTCTTGCCATAGATCTTCAAACATTGCAAACAGGTAAGTTAAAATACATATTGAACAAACCTGAAGGCTCCTAATACATGTTTGGTTTTTTATTTACAGTGTCTGTGGTGGAACAAAAAACTAGAAAATGTTCTCAAGAAGAGATTGAACGAAAAAAACAAGAAGCTCTTGCCCGAAGAAAATCCAGAATGCAGGCGTCCCTTAAAGATACTTGATTTGGAGTTTATTTTGTTTATGGAGTAAGTTTTTGGGAGGGAAATAATGTAATGCTGGCAGACACATTTAAACTCTGTTGACAGCTACGGACAGCAAGCTTTTTCTACTTCTGTATTTAAAAAAAATCTTGACCTGAACCATAACTAAAACTCTGGTGGTATTTAGTCTTAATTAAAAACTACCAGTTGTTACAGTGTAGTCCCAAATTACCTTCAGCACCATGAAGCCTGTATTGAGTTCACATACTGTTATGTGTTGAATAATTATTGTCTGAAAATCATCAGAGCATGAAAGCGTTTGTAAACACATGTAAGTAGAAGATGTCAAAAACAGACTGTGTTTTGGCTCTGTTTCTCTTGTTGCAAATATTTTCATCTATAAGAAGCCCCACAAGTACACAGAGACTAAGAAATACTAATGTCTGCTCTTGGGTAGAAATGTTTTAAGTTTTGGGTTAAAGAAAGTACAATCTAGAAGACATCCAACATCGGGGAAACTAGTGGAAATGAACAGGATTTGGAAAGTGCGATCAGTTTGTCTCTATTACCTTAGGTAAGAATTGTATATAGTGAAGGAATAATTTAATATAAAAGTTTAACACGGTGAAAAAAACATCATGGAAAGGACAGTTTATCTTTTTTGAATTCCCTTCATGGAGAGCTAGAAATACTCTAGCTAACAAAATTGGACCTCCTTTTTCTAAATGTGTTACCAAGCTAATTAAAAAAAGTAGCTTATGTCATTTTATAAAATACACCAGGTGAAATCTCACAGCCGTGAATCACTTTAGCCTTACGCGTGGTACATATTTTTCAAACTAAAGGCTGTTAAAACATAAAAATGCAATGTCATGTCAGCTTAACAGGGGCTGATGGAATTTTTGATGTGATAGATGGGTGCAGAACTCAAACTGCAAAAACTGCCTGTGGGTAAGCTGCGAGATATTTTTCAACTGAGAAATGCTTATATGTAAACATGTGACACTATGAAAAGTGACTGTAATTTTTCTTTGTAAATAAATAACTTTGAAATGTACCAAAGGTTAGAGGAAGCTTTTGGTTTCTGCAGTATGTGCCATTTTTGTAACTCCTAAAAATGTAAGTATTGTATATTTGTAAATCATCATTAAACTTTTACATTTTTCTAGTCTGTTCTGGAAATCACTATACTATAGAAACTGGTCAAAAAAAGGAGCGAAATGGGAATTCTATATGGATTTTACGTTAACTTTTTCTCTTGGTAATTTACCCAGTTATTCCACACCTCAATTTTGTGCCTGTGGTGGTGACAATTTGATCCATTTGAACTAGAAAACCTTGGTGGAGGGACTGGTTCTACACACAACCATCTGCAGTTGAGTCCTGAAACACTTAACTACACTGGTGTCCTGGTTTTCTTAAAAAACAAGCTTCTCTTTTAGTGAATTTGCCTGTCAGCTAAAGCCTTCAAATTAGCTGCGTTTTCCTGGAGAACCAGACACATGTTTTGGTAAACCTAGCAATGGAATGCGAACTTATTGATAAGGACAGATTCACATCTCGTGAGAGGGGCAACAAGAAACAGGTGACCAAGAAAGTGACCAACTGCGTATAACATTCCATTCATGTGAATACTTCATATAGAAGTGGGAGATCACGAGGATCTCGTCCCTTCCCTTTTTATCCCTTTTTGCTTATGGCTGACATTAGGAGAGGACCTTGCTAGTTGTCCCTGCAAACTGAGGCCTAGTGACAGATTGAATCCAGTTCCAGTTGGCTGCAGAGTTCAGTCCAGGACTTTGGGTGCTGGCTCTGCAGTTGCTGAGACTTTCAAGATTGGTTTTGTATATTTTGTATTATTTTCTCTATTCTTACTAGTAGCATTAGTAAAACATTTTTAATTTTTCCAGCTCTCTTCTCTCTTTCTTTTCCTCCCACTCACCTGTCCTTAGTGGGAAGGGGAGAGAGGGAGGGACAAAACGGAGGGGGAAGCGGGGTTAACAGTACATCTGCCAGGTTTTTATTGTTACCCTGCAATCAAAACCCTCGACAACTGGTTTTCAAACTAGTGAATTTGCTTTTGGATTAACCACCACTCTTGGTGCTAGATGGTTGGTCATGAAATGAAATCCGCACGTTCATCAAAGTCTGTGCTGGTGCCCAGTGAGTATTACTGTATGACTTACGTTCTGTGGCTGCAGCTCCCTGTCCTGCCAGCTCCAGCCATTGTGCAATATGTGACGAGTTGGATCAGTTCACTCATCTGGCTGAAAATTAACCCAGAAAAAACGGGTTTCAGCTTTTCAAAGAACTTCAGCATAATAATACCCCAAACAGATAATATAACATGCAACAGCACGACTCTCTCTTACGTTGTCAAGCCTCTGCTGGTAGTGTTCAAACAGTTCATGAAACAGAAGATTTGCATATGACAAGTAAGTATAAACCCCAAATAGTGGTTATTGCAAAAATTGTATTTATCCTGAGAACGCAGTTTGATCTGTGTACCTGAGGGATACGCTTGTGGTGTTGTAGGAAAATCTAAACTATAAGGTAACTTGCCCGATGCACTGTGAGCCAAGAAAGTGGCAATGAAAAAAGGCTTCTACTATCAGTATTAAATATGAGAGTTTTATAAAACTAGCTTTTAAGGCACTGATACATAAGAATGTCAAGTCTTATTGAGAAAGCTAAAAGTTACACTTTTGCTAGGACAGTGTTCAGCTTATCAACCCTTCCTTCCCTGGGATATTTCTCCAGAAATAATTCTGTAAAGGAACCAGGATAATTTTTGTTTTCAAGGATAAAATGGTTAATTATACTTCAGATTTGAGAAGATGAGCTAACTGGAAAGGAAGGAACTGTTGTGGGAGCTGGAGAGTATTTTTTTAGGAAGGTTTCATTCTCTGATGCAAAAGGACTAATTTTTAATCAGGCTTGAAATTGGGATAAATAGTAGAAACATAACATGAAATACAGGCTAAGCACGTTATGGCTCAGCAAATGAAATGATCCATCCTATATGCTGGCCACTATGTGCCCTGGAGCACCCAAAAAGTTTAAAACCAGCTTCTTGCTCACTCTTGCAGGTGATTCTGACTTTGTCAGAGCCCAGGACAGAAAGGCCCTGGAACTGCCCACCTAAAGTACCACCACTGATGTCCCCTTTGCAAACCTTCCCGTTGGAGGAAGACACAAACTACTTTTTGACCAATTGCTGTCACTTACCCAAGTACTTCTTATATGCTGCTTAACCATATTTAAAGCGTCTGTTTGCTGATCAGTGTGGAACACATTAATTCTGACAGTTTATGGCAAATGCATTCATTGCCCTCCCCTGTTAAACTCATCACAACAGAGGAGCTTTGATTTTTATTTTACTTTTTATAAACCCCTATTTTTAGCATAGATGTTACACATCAAGCCCGTCATGTGGTTTTTCTTAAACATTAATTTCCAAATAGAAATCGTAAGTTCTTGGGATCATGGTTTCTTAACTGACATTGAGACAAGCTACTAAGATATTCTTGGTCACACCCTGACTATCCCCAATGCCCTACCATAGCATCTCTCAGTTCACAAATTGAATAGAGTTACCTCTTTTTGTGACTTGACACTGTTACAAACATAAAAAGAATTTCTTGTGTTAAAATTAAACCACTACTATTAGGCAATTTTCATAAAAGTAAAAAGCTTAGAGAAATACATATAGTTTCATTGATGGAGTCAATGCAGGGAGAAGTAAGATTCATCAGGGCTTAGAAACAGTTACGAAGAAAACACACCTCTACAATATCAAAAAATATAATTCCACCAGCTAGGAATTTTTGTCTTTAAAAAAAGAAATATATTTGTACTGATTGGTCAGAAACATCCAGAAGATTTAGAAGAAATCTAATGAAAAATAAACTGTCCAGCTATATATGTACTGAAAGAGCGTGCAGCACGCAACTTCTTTCTTGTGAGTGCCTTTGCTCGATGTGCCCTTCACCTCTTCCCACCACGCTGGCGTCAGTGGGTGCTGGACACGGCCCTGCCCCAGCAGACAGGGCAGCGGTGCAGACTTGAGTTTAACCTTTGCCTAACTCTGGAACATCTGGGTATAAAAGGCAGCAACGCAGCAGGGGCGTATCTAGAAATGGATCCTACCCCAAGGGGCACAGGTGAGGCGTTAAGTCATTGCAGGCGCTCTCAGGGTGACGCAGAGAGGGCAGTTCGGACGTTGGGAGCCTGAACTACTTAGCGTGCTTAGCTCTACGCCAACAGGAGTGGCCATGAGATATTTGAGGGATGTGATACTGAGCTGCTCTGCTGTGTGTGGGCAGCCAGCAGCTCCAGAGAAGTGCAAAAGCTGCAGCGCTGCTCCTCGCTCTTGTGCTGCGTTCCCTCTCCTCACCACCACGGCGGGGAGTTGGGCAGCAGCCTCACAACCCCGCAGATGTTGCAGGTTATTTTACAGATTATACTCAGCATCCCTCATGTTTCTTGGTAAGTTCTTGGTGACTCACTAATACTGCACGTGCCTCAATCACACGAGCTTTTGTCTGCTTGCAGTAGACAGCAGAGCTTCATTACCTACACCGTTTTAATCAATTAATACACATGTACGCATAAGAAGTTTGCTATTTCAATAGCTGACATTTCACTGTGAAGTCACATCTTCCTCCAGGCAAAAAAGACCTATACAAATAGTAGCAACAATCTTAAATACATTCTAAATTAAATTATGACTGTAATGTCTCATTATAAATTAATTTATGACTGTTTGCTTAAGCACTCATCTTCGTTTCATTCAGAGCACAGTAATTTTTTACACGAGCAGAGCAATCAGTGAGCTTAAGTTTAAATGTAAATGGAATTCCTGTATGTCCCCATACCTGAGTGCAGTTTTTATTCCACAGATATTGAAGCATTTCACGATGAATGGTGTTACCCACTAAAATCCGAGCATTATCTTTTTCAAGTAAAACCCGTGGTGGATTGTTTTATTTTAGGAAAGGCAGATACGGTACGGTGAAGGATCTGTTAATCATTATTCTCCTTATCTGTATCTAAAAACATGTGTTGTGGAATATTCATACATACGTTCACACCTTTCCAGTTCATGCTGGTGAGGGATCGTGTTTAAAGCATTTCAGAAATTTAGTAACATTGGGTTTCTATTTTGTTAGTTTTATCAGATTTTCAGAGAGGCCAGAATCCAACAGCTCTTCAAATTTTGCCCTATAAGGCACAATTAATCTCGGGGCTGCAGTTCACGAATGGCAATGTAATCTTATACTATATGTACCACATATTACATCTAGACCTTTATGCCCAGAGGAATAACATAGATTAATTCATTGATTATAGTTTTTTTAAGCCTTAAAAGAGCTACAATTTGTCAGGAACGAAAAGCTGGAAGCAACAGATAGTGACCTAAATAGTAGAATCCCAAAGATAAAACAGACGAAAATGAACACAAATGCTGCGTTGTTTGAGAGCTGTATTGCCTGCAACACACTCCAGTGAACCCAGTGTTTGCGGAAGAGGCCAAAGCAGATACAATCTGCGGAGCTAAAAATGACAGCCTGAGTAAGCAGCCGCCAAAGATGAAGCAGGAAGACTCTGGCAATTGTGCTGTAAATCGTAACTGCAATATTTGTTCAAAGCTCCAGTTACTACACATGCTGGTGGGTTTGTCAGAATAGTCAGGAAAGTCCTGCTTCATAAAACACTTAAAGATATCTAATGTACTGTTCTCGTGGAACTGAATATAAATTTCTGTGACTATTGTCCAGACGAGAGCTGGCAAACCATTAAGGGCCTGATTCTACTCTTGCAGCAATTTCCTTAAAGCACTGGAGGTAATGGAGTGACTCAGGCGAATAAAGAATCAAGCCCATGTATTTCATTATTGTAAGTAGTTTTTGTCTTAGCACATAAATCTAGTAAAACAGCATTGCATTTAGCAGAAATTGTTATTGTTTATGCGCATTTTCAAAGGGGTTTTTTGGGGAAAAAGGTTGCATTTATGCCACAGTTAACAGCTTTCACCTTGAACTAAATGTAGTTAACAGAGGTGAGGAGAGGACTATGGGATTTACAGATTTCCCTTTTTAATGAGGTTGTCTGCTCTTTGCAGTTTGTCATCACTAAAGGAAAAACTTGATTCAAGTTTTAACCCTGGAAAATTAGGACCCACACAGACATAGGAATGAAGCTTTCCATGTGCTGCCATGCTCTCCATTAACAGGTGATGTCCAAATAAAATATTATATTCTAACTGAGCATAGCAATTGAGGTTTGGGGAATTATTATTTTTTGCCTGACAAGGATGGGATTTCTTACATACCTAAATCTGAGCACGTTTTGCAGAATCACGGCTGTAGAGCCAAGTGTCCAAGGCTATTCAAGCCCCTGGGGAAGTTACTCCTGGGGAGTCACATCAATATGAAAAAGAGCACGATGAGTAGTGGGTTTTGAATATCCCATTGGATAGTAAAAGAGTTAACACTTCCTTTGCCAATAATGACTTGCAAAGGTGGTTTGGTTTGGTTTGGTTTTAAATTAGCTCTCATGTTCTACAGCAAAAACCTGAAACATATGCTTAAAACAATATATAAAAAAACCGAATTCCTGTCGTTCTGGTTGCTTTCCATAGGCTATGCTATACCTGGATAGGGCCAGATGTTTTTGTAAACTCTAATGCTGTAAATGAAGGTGACATAAACCCTAATAATTGTTTTGTTATTGAACCTGAATGGGTGTTAGCGATGAATAAATGAAACTGAATTTTATGGAATCACTGTTTTCCATATCACTTGCTCCATTTTTAGCATGCCAACTTGTGTGACTTCAAAGTGAGCCGCTCATCAGAAATGGCAATCAAACCAGCAAAGACCTGTTTCCAACATAAAACCTCAGAAGATCCCAGAAGGTTTTCTTGCGTTTTTTTAATGCCAGATTTCCAACCAATAGTAAGAAAGGAAAAGAAACCTGTGCTCACTTACGGGCTGGGGGCAAAGTTGCACAGATTCATTTTCTATAGAGTTTTCCCCCAGGTGACAAAAGCTGATCTGGACCCTTTCTTACAATTGGTAAGAGCAGAGCTGTTCCAGCCTCTGATCATTTCTGTGGCTCCTCTGGCCCCTCTCCAACAGGTCCATGTCTGTCCTGTGCTGAGGGCTCCAGAGCTGGACACAGGACTCCAGGTGGGTCTCACCAGAGCTCAGTAGATCAATGAGCAAGGCACATCATCAATGAAAAATTTCTAGAGGTCAACAAAGTTTGAATACATGTTGCATTGGTGTGTCAAATCTTGACAATATAACACATCAAAAAGGGTCTACTCAAGTTACAGTTTTCTATTAGATAACCATAGAGATACGAAGAAAAGTTGGAGGACAGCCTGTAGAAAGAGTTATGGAGGTGGATGGAAAGAAATCTGAAGATGGTTTAAGATAATGTCAGTAGGTGCAGACCAGATAAAGAGAGATCCTTTTTCCTTTTCTAAAGGAATTCTGAGACACCAACAAAACTCCATAAAATACCTGTTATAAAAATGTCAAACAAGCACACATTTGGGAAATGGAGAGAGTCAAACATTAATGAAAGCGTGAGAGAGATTCTTGGAAGACCTGTTGGATACATTTGTCATCTCAGCAATTTGACTGTCTGTGTTCCAGAAAAAACACAAGCAGTTTTGTGAGCACTGAAAGCAATCAAGCCTGATTTCTGACAGACTAATTAATGGAGTTTCTAAAAGATCCAAGTTCCAATTGAAGCTTTTTTGGCTGAGTCCCACAGCATGAGAATCCACTGTGGATTCTCTAGGGACTAATAAAAATGAATGTGCACCTGAGTATTTCTGCAGATTTTTTGAGACTTTCTCCTCTATCATCCTGCTCAGTTTCATCAAGCTTCTGAAAATACCATTTTAAACTCTCTAAAGAGCTGACCCTTCTTTCCTCCATCCTTTTCATTTAATGGTAGTGTTGTACCCACCATGGCTGGAGCATATATGAGAAAAGATTACTTCCACCCTCCAAACCTGCCTTATTTTTGTTATTCACAGGAAGTCTTGTGGTTCCCTAATTAATAAGTAATTTGATGTTATTTCTGACCTAGGAATGAGAGGATATGGGAGAGGGCCGGGGACTTTCATTCCTTGACAAGGTCGGCCGCCTTGCTTCTGATCAAAGCCACCACCAGTCTGCTTGATTGTAACAGCTAAAACCACCACTCCTGCCCAGCTATATATATGTATGAATATTTTAATTAATTTTCTATACAAGAATATTTATCATCTAAAACCAAGAAGTAAATCTATTTAAAAATGAAGCTAGCTTCAATATTTACTGCAACTTAATGACAACTTTAGACAAGAATTTAATTACACAGAGTCAGCATACCATATATATTGTAGGGATGTACCATGGGGCTTATTTTAAAGCGTAATTTAGAGTATAACTTTTAGACTGCTCCTCAATATGAACTTAAATCAAAATATTTCCACTGACGGAGCACATTCTTCAAAACTGATTACAAAAGTAGCCACGGTACTAATGGAGGCTTACTGTAATTTTATGTGTTATGGTATAAATGAGTTGCAAGAACACTCTTGGGAAGTTGTACTGTAATTTAATATCTTTAAAGCTAAAAACTGCTAGGGAAATATTTTTTCACGGGGGCCTATTTTCTTCCCCCTTAGTGTTACCCAGAGATACATCTTTCTGTAGGACAGTTCTGTATCCCTCGCACTTCACATACCACATACAGAAAACAGATTGGAATGTTCTGTACTTTGCAGAACCACCTTTCTCTGAGGAGCGGACAACAGACAAGGGCTCTGGAGACCAAGCTTTTCCTCCCTCCTTCTCACTGCTGGCTTTCTGTGTGCTGATCGCAAGGAGGCTCACAAAATGATTTCCTTGTTCACCATGACCCTAGTTTCTGGTGGAGAAGGAGGTGTTCTGAAATATCTGTATTTCAGGGCCTTGCCGTGAAAATGCTTCTGGCACAGTTGCGTCCCACCACAGGGAGACGTGAATTACCTTTGAATACACAGAAACGAGCTGTGTTTAACAGTCTAGCCAGGCAACTAAATTCTTATTTACGCTGCCCTTATTTTACTGCAATGAGTAACTGTTGCTCTGTGACAGCACCTTAGGCCTTGCCTGCATGAGGCCACTGTTCAACAGTTTAAAAAACTTATTTCAATAAAAAGAGTGCTCAACACCATTCCCTGACTAAACAATTTATAGAAGAAAAAGTAGGTAAGTCAGCACAACACTCTTCAGTAGATGAGGAGCTAAGCTTGTTCCAGGACATAACTGCTTAAAGACGCAGACACGAATGACATGGGCTACGCCAAAATACAAAGGGATTTGGTCACTACCTAATTATCCCGTGTGGCAACTTTTTAGTGGACGTTATTTGTGGATCTTCGTTTAGGTAAAAATAGCTATCCTGCAGATTGCTACAGCACCATTCTATTCTAAGGTTATGCCAGGCATATGCTCAAGGATGTTTCTGCTTTATGGGCAGGCTTAGCTATCTCCTAGCTGCTCCAATGGCGCCTAAAGGAAGATTTACACCCACACAGTGCCGTAACAGCTCCACAGGAACTCTAACTAGCCATGAGTAAATAAGGCCCATAACCAAAAATGCTTGAGCAGCACCTCAGCTGGTGTAAATTGTCACAGCTCTTCTGTGGAGCTGGGGACCCTTTACACAACCGGAGGATTTGTTCCTCTGAATGTGCAGAAAGTTCACCTCCGATACATAAAATGTCCTTGCACAGCAGGAACACGCAAACTTTCTTTAGAGCTCAGTGGGAAACTTGTGATTTCTCACTCCAGCCCCACAGGTGTGCTTCACCTTTTATTGCTCAAGATGGGTATTTGCAACGGTCCGCTGGGTAATGGAGAGATGTCTTTTTAAGTTCCTTTCTAAGGTGTATTCTAAACGTGTCTGGAAAAATTTACTTGCAGCTGGAATTGCCACAGAGATTTTTCAGTGTTCTTAGATAAATACAGTAGTGCACAGCCATCCACTGCTGTGCTGGAAGGGTCATGAGGCTTCATCAGCCCTGATGGGCTCAGAGGCCAGGAATTTGCAGTAATTAACTCACACTTAAACAGAATCGTGTTAATGTATCCAAATCAAATTTTGTGATGGAGAGGGCAGGACTGGGCCTTGGCTGCCAAGTGACAGCCAGCTGGGCCTGTTGTTGGCGCATGGACGGCTGTGGGAAAGGAGAAGAAAAGACCATGTGCCACTGGCCCACTGTGGAGGAACGGTGGTCACCTTCAGATTTTCTAGAGTACAGAGAAGCCTTGAACTGAGTCACAGGTCAAAGCTGGCTCACAATTGAAGGCTTTCCAAAGGAAAACCTTTCTTTCCAGACTGTAAGAAAAATGGACCAGCACAGTACCTGGGTTACGGGACAAGAAAGGTGAGACAAGGAGGTCATGCAATGACCCCAAGCATTTAATTTAATCTGGTTTCCTGTAGTGGAGGAGTTCTGGCCACCATAAAGGTGAAGACAGGCTGGAGATCTAGATCTGGATCCTTCCATTCATTTTTCTGTAGCTCTCATCACTTAAAACCTTCAGCTCTAGATCTTGTCCAAACTACCTCATGGTCCTGGCACAAAAAGAGAGTCTTTCACAGAAACAGGATATATCGGTCTGACCTGAAGTTCATATGAATGAACTAGGAAATTACTCACCTCCATCACATATGGACTCTTGAGTCGAGGTCCACACAGCCTCTAGATCATGATACTAAAGAATGCAACATTTTGTAGGGCTGTGTGGCATTATATACCCTCCCTGTATCAAAGGGAATATTTCTAATAATCTCACTTAATGATTCATACTCAGAAGTATTTTGTTATTTCTGTGCTAGGGAGTTTGGTTGTCACACTGCTTTAGGTTGGCTGGGGGAACTCTGCAGAATAAAATAAAAACCTAGGCAAAAAAATCACCCTGCTTTGTGAAACTCACTGAGATAACCTCATTCTAACTCGTACATCACTTTAGCCATAACAACTTACGCAGTAAAACCTGAAGTTCTGTGCAGCGACGCTTCCCTAGTTGCAACAAGCAATTGTGTGTGCCAAGAACTCCCTATGTAACTTCTAATGAAATCTTTCATAACAGTCACCAGTTTTCTTCATTGTTTTCCCCTAAATGCAATTATTTCATTTCTCAGTATAAAGATTATTTTACGTTCTTATCAACAATGTATTGTAGCACAGTGAGCACCTTCCATGCGTTACAAACCCAAGTCCCAATCACTGCTCTCCACCATCTCCACAGCCCCAGGTAAAGTGGTGGACATCAACTGACCTCTCTAGGGCTGTGCCAGGGCATGAGAGAAGAGATTGTGTCACAGTGTTTGTATTCTAGTGCATTAAGGCCTCTGCTTGACTAAGAGGAAGGGACAGTTAAAATTTTGAAGTGAGTTTTAATGAAAGATTTCAGGAAGCAAAAGGAAAAATCGCTCACGGACGACAACAAATAAATGCTTCCTTGTCTATGGAACGGCACAGCAGAAAGTGCAGAGAGAGGAAAAAGGGGACGGAGGAAATGTGTAAAAGAGAAGAATGGGAGAAGCAGTCGGCTAAATGGAGTGGAAGACAAATGGCAATAGAACTTCAAGCAATAGATTTCATGGGGTTTTTTAATGGCTTGGATTTCTTATAGCAGACAACAGAAAATCAAGGAAGCTGCTGGCTGGTAGAGACAAGGCGGCATTGGCAAGCAGCGTTTTAGATGGAAGGGAGGAAGCAGGGAGGTCTTGCAGACATCGTCCATCAGGAACAGAGGTGATCATAACATTCTGAGCTTGTACTGATGAAAAAAATTACGATTACCATCATGATATGGAAGACAACCAATGGCAGGAGAATAGATGGTCTAGGAGCAGCCCAGGAGACGGCAAGTGTAACTGAACAGATAGAGGAGATGAGGATTTGAAAATCAGGGAGAAGTGGTAAATAACTGACCTTAAGAAGTCAGGCCAATACTGAAGGGGCGGCTGGATGTGCAGAAACAGATGGTTATGAAAGCCTGGACAAGAGCATCACTGGCTGAGGAGGGCAAGTACATTGGAGATTCTCACATGGACACACCTCTGCCAGGCAATGGGACGACCAGGTGGCAAAGGGAGGCACAAAAATTAAAGGAGCTGTCAGCAAGGGTGCATCTCCAAGGCAAATCAGGAAGGAAACAGAAAATTACAGAAGCCAAGTTTTGGGAGGGAGAAATCAGGAAAGAGAAGGGCAAAGATGGTCCTCGGGGCCAAGTACAGGAGCTAGAGAAGCTTGTCTGTTAAAAATCAGAGACAACAGAGAAAAGAGAAGCTACTTAAAACAGTGGGAACAAACATCAGCTTCTGAGAACATGGAGACAAGTGGCATGAGGAAATCAGTGGGTTGTTAAAAAGGCAGACCGAATGACGGGAATTTCAGTTTTACAAGACAAAGTAGCAAGACCATGCTTGAAGGCAGAGCATTTACAAAACAGAGAGTGGTTAAAACAGACAGGAATGGAAGAAGGATCAAGAGATAACAGAGGACAGAGAACTTGCACTGGGCCTGGAAAGACACTATGATTGAGTATAAGGAGAAGGAAAGGAGCTGGGGTTTGGGGAGGACAGTACAAGAGGATGATGGAGGTCTTATCTAGGTGTATTCACTCTGTCCTTTAAGAAGAGGACAAGATCCTGGCAGGGGAAGGAGGAAGGTCAGCAGAAAAACACATTTTCTTAGTCATGAGCCAACACAGAGGATTTGAAGCTCCCAATCCAGTGTGAACATCTGTATGAGAGGCACTTCACTCTCTGGAAGAACTCCTGACCCTATTAAAGTCAATGACAAAACTCCTGTTGCCTTCAACAGAGCCAAAATTTCACCTTGTGTCCATGGCCATTCCACTGAGACTTCCAACATGAATGCCAATTAGTGCCAGTTTCAAAGGTGACATTCGTGACACGGATATACTGTCCACTGGGAGATGAGCTAAGATTATCAAATTGAGTTTGCACAGACCAGTAAAGGCAAGTATGACAACTAGATACACACACAGAAATAGTTGAGATTTTGAACACTTCTAAAGTACACTAAAAATGGCATCCTTATTGATTTAAAGAAAAATAAAGAAAAAGAATTAGTGTGTGGCAGGTTTAAATAAATCAATTAGTATGTTAAAAGCCATGCATAAAATAATGTTTAATTAAAAAAAAAAAAAGGGTAAAAAAAAACACTTTAAAGGGTAAATTGTCTCCTATTTTAAATTGAATGAACACCAAAACCTGACCTGAGGATAGTGGATTGCTGCTTAGAGGCTTTCAGATGCTAGATTTATGCAGCAGCCACTATTAGCACACTCAGATTAATAGTTCAATAGTAATTGGAATCTTAAACAGAACATGTCATTTTGATTTTGTAAAATATGCATCTGAATATTTTACTCCATACTGGGTTGATGTGAGATGGAAGCAGACTGGATACCACGGTACTCAAAACAGTTACTGTTTTAAAAATGTGCACGTTGATGTTCTGCATGCTTAGATCAAAACCCCTGCAGTCACCGTACAATTTAATATACAATATCAATTTGATCTCCTGGTAATAGTGAACCCCTCCCATTTTATAAGCTTCTGCAATACACCCATTTTACAGCTCTTACGGTGAATCAGTGGTTTCCAACACTAATGTCCCACTTACAGGTGTAAATCTGGGCTAATTCAGTACAGATAGTTGTGTTTTGCCCGGGTTTTATGTAGATCAGAATCTCCCCTAATGTGACTGATTCCAATTCTCCATTCTGTTCTATTATTTTCATATAAACATTTAATCTACACTGTTTGGACAAGTATAATAATAGCTTAAAGGAGTGAGGTAAAACCACAATAATATACAAAATACAATAATACATACTGGATAACAGGTAAGCCATACTTCAGCCTCTAAGAGATTCCTGCTTCAAGGCGAATCTATCTCTCATTCTAAGCCAAGTCCTGAATAAATACATGATTGTATCAGTAAATCAGTATATTATTTATCATGTGCACAGGTACAGAGGCAGACAGTGTGATCTGAGGAGCCCCAGCCTGGCACAGCAGACGGGTTGCAAACCCAGCCCGAAAATGCCCTGGCAGTTCTGCTTGTGGAAACTCGCACATCACCTGCTCATGCTGTACCTAGCCCTGGGAAACACGCTCAGTCTTTTCACATTACACACGCCAAATTCATCAACAGCTTTAAAACAGAGAAAGGAACGACACAGATCGTTTTTTAACTGTTCCCGTTATGTACGGCAAAAGAAAAATCAGAATGAATGATACACGCAGTGTAAACTCACTGCTCTTCTGCCACTGTGTGGAATAAGGCTCGTTCAACAGCTCAGCACCTTTAAAGCCCGAGCCTGTTAGATGAGCAATCTCAACTGAAACGAAACGAGCAATCAGGCTTTCTCAGCCTTTCTCAGCCTCCACCACGCTGCCCAGATGGGCTCAGCTTTTGCTCAGCGTGCGGCTCTCCCCTGGTCTCAGCTGCAGTCTTGTGCGGAGATCACCGGCAGAATACAAATGCTCGGTTTGATATCATACCCGTGGCAAAGACAAAGGGCACGATCCCAACATGCTGAACACGAGCTACTCCAGCGACTGAAGTCAGGCTCTGAATGACCACACCAGCAGTGAGGGCAAAAAGCTGAGAAGCTGAATAGTTTTTAATCCTAAAGCTGTGGACTAGATGGGTTTTTCTCATGGAAACACTGTCCATTCCAGAAGAGCGGTGGAGTGGGGGTGCTACGTGTGCGTGTCTGTGTGTGTGTGTGTGTGTGTGTGTGTGTGTGGAGTAAGGAGGAAATAGGTTTAATTAATCTTAAATGCCTTTGCAATTCAAGAATTGTAGCCCTGGATCAGTTCCTGTACTAACATGATTAGCAAATATTGACTTTTGAGTACAATAATAATGTGTCATCTGAAACCCTTGATAAGTAACTTAAGTACTTCCTTAGCTTGCATCTTATTAAATTAGATGAGGTACAGTTGAGACACATTACACAAAGCCATGGAAAGGAGAAATCAGACCTAAAGATTTTAGCATTGATTCAGGAAAGTCAAAAGTTACAATAAAGATGAAACTCTTTGGCCCATATTCTGATCTCTGTCTGTCGCTGTGAGCACAGATTGCCTCACTGTAGGATTTACGCTGATGCTAGTGAGCTATCCAAAATTTGTTTCGGTATTTACTAACATGAAGTGTTTTCTTTGGAGTTCTTCGATGTGGGGTGAAGTCACTTTCTTCCATTTTTGCAATACCATAGCTCTCATAGTTGTAGCAGGGATAAACATTTGCTATTTGTGACTTTTTGACATGCAATCCATCATTTGATTATGTATGATGACCATATAACGTCAGTTTTATGGAAGGTTAACTGGCATAGGTTTTAAGCTTTTGAAGTTAATATAAGGGAGAAGAAGCAAAGCATCACACTCGTGTGCCTGCGAATATGGCGAGTATAACATACTCAAATCCGCTCATAAGGTTTAGTTTAAAAATGTGTACAGCAACTCAAGCAAGAAAGCAGTTAAAAGATGTGATACTGCTCAGATGCAACCTGACAAATCTTACTTTATTGATTAGTTTTCAAAGGCAGTGCAGTGAGAGCACCACGCTCACAATAGACTTTGGAATGAGTGGTGAGGGGGAGAAAAAGCTCCAAATGTCATCAAAGCAAATGGTCTGTGAATGTTGCTTCAAAGCTAGTCATTAGTTGCCAGGGTATTTTGCCACAAAGCTTGTAAAGAGGTTTTCCTGGAGGGGAAGGTATGACAAAATGCACTTCTTGGCAAGATGACTTCTGCTTAAATAGCAGGACACATTAATTCTTGCTTGATACATAAAATTAATTAGAGGATTAACATCCTTTATGAAATTTTGCCAGAGATTTTTTTGCTTTTTACCAGGAATAGACCCCAGGCCTTTTCTGTACTCTAATGAAATTGCAAATTGACTTGTGTTCAAATGATGCTTGACTAAAATGAATAATTAAAAATGTATTGCTAACAATGAGGTGGGTCAGCTGATCTTTTCGAGGATTAATTAGTTTCAAGAACCATCTTTCTTACGTAACACAGCAAAAGCCAGTGCCAGAACATCTCTTTTTTCATGCAGTAGTTCCCCAGGAAGTCAATGGATCCATTCTGCTCCCAATTATCCAAGATTTTATTCCAGATTCAATCACTTCAGAATGGGTTTTCCTCTGCAGCAATTCAGGGAGGAGCTATGCCTGAAGGAGCCGAGCTGTTATTCTTTCTACAATGCAAGGAGCCAAATTCCTCTCTTTATTAGGGTCTGAACAGGCAGAAGTCTCCTGTTTGTCTTCACTAGGCTTTGCATCAAAGCCAGAAAAGTGCATTAATGTAAAACCCAAATACCTCTACGGAGATGAATGCTGTAACGCCGGTGCAAGATCTCGGTGACTGAAAAACGAATCAGGATTAAATTTTCCATAGGTCAACGAGTGGATAAGTGGAGAAAAGCTAAGACTAAAGAGAATAAGGAAGCCCATGCATGTCTGTGTGCACACTTGTCCGTGAAACATGTTGGGATTTGCTGCTCTCCAACACGAATGAGGAGGTTCAGGACTAGGAAAAGTGACTCAACATAAATTGTTCAGAAGCAGGTTAGGAGTCTAGTTATCAAATTTTTCAAACGTTTAAAGTTCTTATTAATAATTTCCAAAAGCACCTATGTGCAGCTACTCAGTTTCCATTAGCTCTTGAAAAATCCAACTGAACGCCTATCCGTTTCTTTAGGCGTTTTTGAAAAATTCGCTCCAAGTCCCCCATTTCCAAAGTGACTCGCACACTGTGGCATCCAACCCTGGCTGAATGCCACGCAAAGCAACACTTGGAAGTTAAGAGCAAAAAGCTGGAAAAACTGCCCTACTGCTGTGACTCCATCCCTTTTGGCATTTGAGTTAGTTCATTTAGGGCTGACGTGGGTATATTTGCACAGCGCTGCCCTATGCTGTGTAGAAATTTTCTCGGGTAGCTTGAAAACTTAACCTTTAGCTTCGCGTAAGGCGAGATTTACGGAGGTAAAAAGGTGCAAAGGGAGCTGGTGATTAGAGTCGAGAACCCAATTGGTAACTTGCTGCTGAAAATCTCTTTCGTTGATCCTTCACTTTTAAAATATGAAATGTCTGAGTTACTTCCCTAGTGTGTGCAAATAAGCGTGTTTCACTTTTTAAATTCCTTAATCACCTCGTGTGTTTGTAAAAGGTCCCTTTCTGCAATGCGAATTTTAAAAAAGGAAACCTAACATTCAATTTCAGTGTTTTCTCAAACCACTTTCTAATTCTCAAAACGCTTATTTCTACTTGCAGGTTTCTGAGTTCCTGTCTCCAATGGATTTTTCAGATGTGTTTTATGTTGTGTTATGATGTTTCTAATTTGGGTGATGAAAGGTGAAAAGATACGCCTGTATGAAATTACCCAGTGGCTCTTGTGAACTAACATAATATCTTATTGAGTATGATCGCTCTGTCATTTGCTTTGGCTACAGCAAAGCTTTCAGATACAGTAGGAATAAGTTGGGATCCCCAGAGCCTACTGCAGAATTTGAAGGGGGGGGCAAAAAGACATAGTTTCCTTGCCTAAGACTCGCTAGCCATGCGTAAAGAGGCGATGCTCTGGAAAATGTTGTTTTTCTTTGGCTGCCCTTTAGTCAGATCTTCTCACTGCTGGCATTGTGCAGACTCAGCTTAAAAGGTGTATTTAGCATTGAGGGATTTGGTAAATACTGCGTTATTGTGCTCCGTACTCCCTACAGGGCATTCTGAAGAGATGAATAATAAGTGTGAACAGGAAGAGCAACTTTCCAGTCCTGTCAAATTAATTAGAGCAGCGGAGAATGAAGTGAGGTTTGCCGTTAGGTAGGTTGAAAATAGGCAAGGGGAATCGCCCAGGCATACACAAAAATGTTACCCCACTTCCATTATCATCGTTTTCTTTTGAACCAGATATAAAACATAGCTATGTTTCGTTACCTGCAACAGAACTTCTCCTAAATACTGGGCACATAAATAAAATAAGCTGGATATGCAGAGTTCTTCCCCCGCTGTGGCAAAAGCAAAAGTTGCCAAGCGATGACGCCGCCCTTAGAGCTGCTGTCGGAGAAGTGTTTCCTTACGGTTTTAAGGGAATTAGCGACACCCAAGCTCAGTGCCATTTAATTCCGCAAAGACGTTTTAGAGCTTGACTCAGCTCCCAGCTGTAAAACGGTCCCTCCGACTTGCCAGCCGCCTGCTTCAGCGTGCTCGGAGACTTGCAATTTTCCTTGTAGCAGCCCAAAAAAGCCATTCTTGGTGTCATACTTGGGCTCTAGCTCGTGTCTTTTCCTAAGTCTTTTCAGACAGTCATCAACATAGGAGGTAAAAGGGTCTGATCCAAATCCTGCTTGAGTCAGTGGAAAAGATTCCTGCCGCATGAAGTGAGGGCTGGATAAGATCAGTAGACCCTATTTTTTCATTCCCTGCCTAGACAGAAGTGATCTCTACTGCACATTTCCAAGCTCTGGTATGAAATGACTCAAACTCTGAGGCTACCGCTTCTCCTGAAAACTATTCCCCAGACTAAACAGATCATCTGATAAGAAAATTACTCCCTCCTTCATCACAACCAGCCCTCTTTACTTCATTGCCCTGGAAAACCTTACATTTTATTCTTCCTCGGTTGTGTTTTCACATTTCAAGTGATAATCAAGCATGTAACATATTCCTCCTGCACTTTGAATTTCTACATATTTAGATGCTTTCATACCTCCTTCTAACTAAGCTCCTCCAATTTTTTGAGCATTTTATTACCCTTATTTTATTACTCTTGACTGGGATTGATTGATCCTTGGTATTAGCCATCCCACACTACCTTTCAGCTAATAGGAAAAAAAAATGACATTTCCAGGACCTAATTCCGTCAACCTAAAGCAGAGGCTTAAAACAGGCCAGACTGTGCCCTAAAATGCCCGTTTGTCTACTGAGAGAGCTATAAGGGAGTCTGGAAGGACTGGGGTGGCTGTGAAGACATCTATGGACATCTCCCATCACACAATGTCAGTTGTGCCCTTGGAAATGTGACACGGGGAATGTTGTTCGGAGTGGCTTTGAAAGGGAACAACTGCTGTGTCTAACAAAATCAAGCTGTTCCGAAAATCTTATTCAACTAACTTCTTATTCAGGGAAGCTAACAAAAATTGAACATTTTTATAACCTTGGAAGCTCCCTCTTTGATGTTTTTAGAATGGAACGTTGTGGTTGTTGATGCTGTTTGTGTTGAAAAGTGTTACAATGAAGACGCACCAGATTTCTAAAATGAATTAACAAAAAATTATGCTGAAACATGAATGAAATGTTTCAGCATTCCCTGCATCCCATCTTCTATTTAGTCTTGAGCTTCTTTTTGTAATTCTGGTTCACAGAGAATTTCAAACTTCTTATGCTCAGCCTGCTTCAAAATGAAATCACACTTTAAATTTGGGATTTCCAGCTAAACTGAAATAAGAGATTTAGTTCCTGTTCCGTTCTGTTCTTCATACACAGCCTTCCTCAGTCTGTATTTTTGTTTTTCTCCTAATAGAATGTGGGAATACTCACTTCCAATTTTGCTCTACTTGTCTTCCCTTCCTGAAGCTGCAATTTAGATGTCACCGTTGGCCTTTGGTAAGCACAGCTTGTTCTCCAGCTCTCCATGTACCGTACTTGACCACGAGGGTGTGGGGAGGAACTCAGAAGGTCAGGGAGCAAATCTCATCCTTACACTTTTCGGTCCAAAATTCATCCGATGTGAATCAGCACAGCTCAGCTGACTGTTTCTTTGTGCCTCTGCAGAGCTCGGATCTCACCACGGTGGGATAGAAAGCCAAGGAGATGGCATCTTGGCGATCGCTCTCCCCCTTTTTAGGGTGGGTGCAGCGGCATGGGAGTCAAAAATGTCAGCTCGTTGAAAGAAAACATGATGAAGAGCGCTTCAAAAACCGTGACATTCCTGCAAACAGGCTGTTACCACTGGTTTTCTTTCAGCTCCCTTGCTTCAATTTTTGGCAGCTGCTGTCGAGAAGCCAAGGAACTCCTGCTCGAGGATCTGCAGAGGGAAGATGCTCCACAAAGGACATAGTTGTGGCGCTGGGGACAATAAGAGGTCTGGGGCCTGAGACTTAGAGGCAGACACTCCCTTCTCTTTTTTTTTTTTTTCAGAGAATTTCAAAATGCCTTGGTTTTCATTCCAAATTGGAAAAACCCAGACGTTTTAGAATTGCAAAACCCTCCATAAAACTGAGTGATCTTTCTCCCCATAGCTCCATCTGAAACGGATGAAAATTTCTTTAGTGAAGTGACCACTTAATTAAAAGTATGTGATAGCAAATTAATACAATTTCAGCAGCTGGGAAGACAAGTGAAGATTGTCCAACCTTCTCCAGGTGTCTAAGACAGCTACCTATTGCTTTTTAAAGCATCTGGCAGCTGGTAAGTAATTTAAATGACGCTTGTCGGCTCCCAAATAGAAGAAATAAATGAACACAAAAGAGCAAGATTTCAATTAAAGTTCATCATGTAAAACAGGCCTCATGCCTTCCCTGACCACAGAGATTAGCTTTTGTGTCTGGAATTGCATTTCATAAACCACCTCCCTTGACATGGAACATCTGCTCCCTTTAGGACTATTGTTTTACACCCATAAATAAAACATAAAATTACATTTTTGTCACTCTTCAGGCCAGATCTTCAGCTGGCATAAATCAATGGCAAGCAGTCAACCTCAGCAGAGCTCGGCTGACTTAAACCAAAATGAGGATCTGGCCCTTGACGCTTTGGTGCTGAAGAAAATAATGGGTCTGGGCAGAGCGTGTGGGACATTGTTTATCAGAGAATGTGTGTAAAACTACGTGGAGCAAGTAACCATAAAGCATGATTGATCACTCCAGCATATTTTAACACTTTTTTTTTCCTCAGTGTTTACTGAAACCTTTTAGGTAGTGCAGTCTTCTCAGATATCATTTTATGTTTGAAAAGCTTTCTAATTCATAATGAAAAGTTACGCGTCGCTCCAATGAACCTCTAGCTTCAATTACTTGCTGTGCAAACGGTTGGCCTGCATTCTGACCAATGTTTATGGCGCTTGGCAATTTTTCAGTAGCTACTTTACCCTGATATGATTAATTTCTTGCATAATATGAGGTTTTGCATGTGTGGAGGTGAAATAATCCTACTAGGCAGAAGAGAAATAAAAGAGCTTGTGTGTTTCAGCCTGAAAAACATCTGAAACATAACATCACAATTTTAAGCGTGCCAATGATAATACAAGTTAGCCATGGATGAAGACGACCACAAGAGACATGAAGTTCCTGATGGGATTCAGCAGCATGAAAGTCATTACTTGTTGAGGAAGGTCAGCACACCAGATCATCGCCGGGCAGCCCCAGGAGCAGAGGAGCAAGAGACAAGCCTGGAACTCATCGTACGTGATTGCGGCAGAAGTAAGAACGGCTACCGGGGCTTGTTTGCTTTCTGGAATGCCAAATCCTTCCCTACATGTTAGTCTCCCTTTGCACCAGAAGTGTTAATATGCATAAACCACCCTGAAGTAAATGGAGGTAAGGCTTGAACAAACAAATCTTAATTTAAAAATATGTTTAGCTTTAAGCACCTGAGAAATTTCACTGGTGACATGCTGGAAAGTGAGGTTCGTGCTTTAGCTTCTTCAGCTGGATCAGACCTTACAGCAGGCGACAAGATAGTGACATTTGGAGCTATGCAACCCTAAAAATACAAATATTGCTGACAGGTTTTTTTGGAAGGATTTGAGGAAAACAAGGTAGCCAAGCCCTGTTGCATTCTAAAGCAGAAAGACATTTCCACGGGACCTGGGACCCAGTTCCCTTTGGGCTCTGTAAAATGAGCAATACGGAGCATTATCACACAAGCTGTCTGCCCGTTTCTGCCACACCAATAGAAACAGCTGCCCTGACTCCGTTCATTGTTTAGCGTCTTCACACAAGCTCATCCTCTTTAGTGATTTAGGCTAAAATACTGTGCTGTAAACTCAAGAGGCCCTTAGGTGGGCACCTGATCCCGTGTGCTGATTCATGGGGAAAGTTATCTTCACCAGAAGTTGCAAAGCAGATCGCTGGAGCTGGTAACCTCTCAAACCACCTTTGAAAGCAGCCCTTAGATGCCTTCAAAATCCCAACATCCATATTTTTACTTAATACAATCGCACACTTGTCACCTTAATAGAACGTACGCCTACACTGCAAATTCCAGTACAGCGAAGAGGTACTCAAACTAGCTATAAATGAGCTAGCCATAAACGAGCCTGCTTTCTGGCACGATAAATTAGCCCACATGGAGCTAACACTGCCAAAAAGCAGGGTAAATTAGTCCTCTTGGTGTTCTCTGCCGTCTCACCTTGACGGCGTCCAGTATCCACAATGGTTCGTTTACAGCCAGCTTGGGCATTTCTGCATTGCCATGTCATTGTCATACTTGGAGCAATATTGTTGTTATTGCTGTAATGTCTACGAGGCACAGGAACAGAGCCTGATGGGGGTGAGTTACCTTCTGCCTTTGCCTTTGAGCGCAGTGGAGATGATGGAATTGTGGCATGACCTCACTGAATCCAGCAGTTATTTCTGCTTATGTGAATATACACAAATTAGGTGGTCATCTTGGGTGATAATGAACACTGAGTCATCCAGAACCCAAGAAATTCCTTTTTGGCCACAAAGATATGGCATGGAGAAGCATTTGATGCTATGATATTTTTAAAAACTTTTAAAAGCCAGCCTCTTGTAGCATTTTCTGTTTAAAATAAACAGGTGATATATGTGGGATTGGTTGACCTGCCCTGGGTAAGTCAGCCAGTTCGGTCCTTCAAGTTCTAAAGAGATGGAATCAGCAGCATTACTTAGGTTTTAACATTCTTTTCTAATATCTAAAGACTACGTATGTTTTTGTGGATCTCAAACACTTTGAATGGTTTTGAATGAAAAAAAAAATTGCATTAAAAAGCTTAAGAAATAATGTAAGAAAATTACCTGAATTAGCTGAATTCAAAATGAGTCCTGGGTAACTGAAGCAACATCTGCCCCTGAATACTGAAGCGACATGGAACTTTACAAGGCATCTACATGGACAAAAGAAAAAGAAAATCGAGCAAAGATCAACCTATAATTTAAACTTTCAGGTACATTGATGGGTAGGAAACTGCAGGGAAGAGCTTAAGGCAGGATGGTTTATTTCAGGCAGGTGAAGTAAAACAAGCTGTGCTAATAAAAGCTGCACCAGTGTATCTATCTGCATCTGACAATTAGCACTTGTACTAGCGCAGCTATCTGGCGAAAAATCACATCCAATTTAACGCACAGATGCCAGCAGGACCTCTAACACCTACTCCAAATACATCATGTTAACCGAATTCTATACGTTCCAGAAATCAATTTCACCCAATAGTGCGTAATTTTACAACCAGCCACTAAGACACATGAAAATGCACCTCAGATCACTTATGTGATCTTCCTCGGTACCATGAGGAGTGAAGAAGACAACTTCACAACACCCCAGTGCGATCCAGTTTCCCACTCGGTGTTCTGCCTTGTCCAGACTTTTGCAGCAAAACGGGGTAGAGCAATCAGCATGTGATGAAATCTCCTCGAAAATCTGAATGCAGCCCTTTCTTCTTCTGTATTTACTTACAGATCAGTGCACCCCTGAAGAACTATAAACAGCCGAGAGCAAAAAATAAAGGGACCTCTGAAAAGTTTTATGTTCTCCAAACTATAAATGTCAGGTGGCAATGCCAGGCTGTTTATTTTTTCTGTAGAAATATATAATTTCTTTTTTTCCACAAAAATATTTACGCTGAAAAAAAGCTAGCTTGTCACCGGCAATTTTATGAAATACATATATAAATTTGCAGCAGTCCTGATGAATGCCTTTAATAAGTTGAGTTGACAATTTTTATTTTACTCCTGCCCAAAAGAAAATAATGTGCATATTAAAAGTGTTCGCCTTTTTAGTTTTTGGTGGTTTGGATTTTGTTTTTTCAGATAGTAGAGGGGTAATGAAAAGGACCAGCCAGAAGTAATGTGCCTGGAGGCCTTTATAAAAATCCAGATAAGGCCAAATTTTGGTATAGCAGCAAAGAATCATATTGGGCTGGGTAACTTCAGGAACAGCATTTGCCAGATAAACTGTTATATTTTTACCAAGCTAAGGGCCAGCGCACGATGGGAAGCGATGGAGTTGAGCACGTGCACATGGTGGGGGGCAATGGGCGCACACAACATTATCCGGAGGTGGGATTCATCACCACGGTGCTTTCCCTCCCCAGTTAAGGGTTGAAACAAGCCACTGGAATCTACTGTATATCCCGGGGAAATGAACGCCCTGGCTGCTTTCCAGCTCGTATTTCTCCCTTTCTACAGCAAACAAACAATAGGCCAAGTAGGATGTTGCATGTCGCCCCAGAAAAAGAAAAAAAAAAAAAGTGAAGTATTGATAAACTGAGATTAATTTTTACAAAAATGTTTGTATCAAGTGCATATGCTTTGCCTCTTGGCCATTATGGAAATGTCAGGGGTTTAATTGGCAGCTGTGAATAGCAGCACCTGCAAACAGCTCAGGGCTTGTTCCTGTGGTCTGGCAACATTCTTACTTTATGCTTTAAATAAAGGCTTACTCACTGAGACAGAAATAACTGACAGGGGATGATTGATGATTGCTCATCACGCAATGGCTGACATCTACCATTCACCGAATCCATTTACAATTTCACTTCCAGATTTCATTAACAGGGCCGTGACATCTAGGAACAGGATTGATACAGATGGCAGCTCAGTTACAGAGTTCAGCTGATGCTGAGCGTATGTTAAGCATGGAAAACAGATTACTACGAGCTCCAATCTATCTCATGTGGTATATTTTGGAAACCCTATCTGTTTACTCCAGGTAACCTTTTATAGTTCTATCTATCCTGCCTCATTTCAAACCAGATAGCAATTTTCCATAGCGGAGAATTTATAGTGCCATTTGCTACACGCGTTTATAAAATACTTGCTTCCGTGAAATATTAAGACAAGATTTTGGCATTCTAAAGGCTCCCTTTTTGCTTAAGGAGGGAACAAAAAAATGCGAGCGCATAAAATCCGTGATTTCCCTCATCACAAATATCCTCTTCTGAGCAAAACAAATGGCTGGCTCTCCACCGCACACCTGCGTAGGTCTCAAACCCCAGTGGCCACAGAGCCCAGAGGCAAATTAAACAAGTTTCCAGCTAAAGGGGCCAGTTCCACATCGCTCAAAACTCCGCTGACCTCCGCCCGAGATGGGACACAGCGTCCTGCAAATCCTTGTTTTTATCTGGAGCTCATCAGGTTTGGCACAGGCTGTTCTTCAGCAAGGCTGAGGCTCAAAATGCGATTTTCCATTTTCATTAAGAACCTGGGCCAAATATCAGATCTGAAGTTAAAGTTTTCAAACCCCAGAAAGTCTGGAGCTGCTCACAGACGTGATTTCAAGTCGGCTCGCGGTTAGGGTGTGGGACACTTCTAAAATTCAGAGCCACCTTCAGAACGAGGACCTAAGGCTGGGACACGTTTGGTATTTGTGTGGATGTCAATACAGGAGCAGCAGAAAGTGGTGACATTTACCCTGAGCAGCTCTTGACTCTTTAAAGAGTACCAAGAAATCTGCAGGGCCGCCCCTGAACTAAAATACTCTTCTGTAAACTTTAACAATCACAATTTAAACGCTCATAACCACCTGTTCCATGTGAACAACCCTAACTGAGCCTCAAAGGAGGAGAGCAGAAATAAGCAGGGTAAAAACCAGGTGTAACATCTCATCCAAGTGAGTAAAGGTGATGCTATACGGGTCGATGCAACTGCTCCGTATAGCCCTGCTGCTGAAAAAGTGCACAATGTGCAACAGGGTTTTCTCACCGTTATTAGATTTTGTCTTTGCTTTTCAGGCTCAGTTTGTGAAGTTTTCAGGCCCTCTCACAGGGCCCTCTTTTGGGTGGGTGCTGCAGCAAAGTCTGAAAGCAAGCGGGCAACCGGGGCTGTCGAGGCAGCTGCCAGCTTGAAGGGGATTAATTACAATTTAATTAACTTAAATTTTAATCTTCACATCAGCCCCCGACCTGCAGCAAGCTTTCGAAACCATGCAGCAGGCCCTTTCTCAACTGTTCTACCCGCTTTTCCCTTTCTTGAAAATCCATGTATCTTCACCCCCTCCTACTTTCTGTTGGGAGGGTCTTCGGAAACCCCCATTTGTTACATCTATTCTTACGGCTAAAAGATCACGCGGTGGAAACTGGAGTTAACGTGGTTCTTCAGCAGGTGCAGGGACAGCCAGTTTCCAAACCGACACTTGTAATGGCTTTCCAGAAAGGGCTCTGTTTCATCTCAAACTTGCTGAGCCAAATCCACTCCTTGTGTATTTCAACCAGCTTAGTACACTTAAGCCACTACTTCAATCTCTGTACATGCAGTCTTTCTTGTAAAAAATTCAATGGTTCTTTTCTTTATGATGATTATTTAAAGCAATTAGAGATGATCATATACAAACTCCAGAATTAACATTGTGCAAATATTTATACAGAAGTTAAAGCTAAGGCTTTCCCCTCTTTCTAGGTGGAACATGGAAGACTCATTCCAGAGAAAAAACAGAAATACATTGTCCAGTTTAACTAAAGACAGAATGAAAAATCTTTTCCACCTCCTTCAAAAAAGCCCTGTGATGGACTCTGTAAAGAAAACACCTTTCTCTTACCTGTGCCATCACTGAAAGTAATAGACAACAGTTCAGAGGTTTCTAACAGAAATTCCCTTAAAGTTGCAAAAAACACCTTTCTGTACTATGGTTAAATTCAACAATGCAAAAAGAATTTTAAAAACTTGTCAAAGATATATAAAAATGCAGCAACTGTAACAGAAACAGTTCCTCTCTGCTTTGGAAATGAGGACTTGCACGCACAGGTTAAAACAAGGCTTTGAAAAGCTAAATTCAGGCACGCCGTCTTTATTCCAGCTTCTGTAATTCTGATCTTGCTGAATGCATCTCTACTGAATTTTCTGCTGTCTAGCACACAGCTAGAGGTAGTGGAATATTTTTTTCTGTTCTTTGTAAATAACCCATCCAAAGCACACTAAGGAGCTACTTCTCAGCCTGGCACTTGGGCGGGTGGTCAATGCCACCGCCCTGCGCAAAGCCTGCGAGCAGCACTTCCAAGTAAAGCACGTGCTCTGTTGAGCAAAGTCAAGAGGAAAAGGGTCCACCACAGTTTTAGATGTTCAAGTGAAGGCTGCCAGCTCTGAGCTAGTCATCAGGGCTCTCTCTACAGCAAGTGGACAGAAATAAGGACTCGCAGGTTGTCAATCACCTGCTTCCATGGTAGGCATCTCAACCAGATCAAATCCATCGTGAGCTCCAAGTGCTCATTTCCCACCACTGACTAGATGGAATGTAGGACCAGCTTAGAAACAGAATGGAATGTAGGACCAGCTTAGAAACAGATATCTAATTCTCTGCCATGCAAACAGACATGAGATGCATCCCACCCATAATAAACCCAAATCTCTAGAGAAACCTTACTCGTGTCCCAGCAGTGAAGTTACAAGTTTACAGATATTTCTTTTTTTTTCTTTTAATTCCTGCACAATCCTGCTTCATCAGTTGCCAGGCACGAACGAGATGAAACAGGAGAGTCAATACATTAAATAACACAGAATCACAGAATAGTTCGGGTTGGAAGGGACCTTCAAAGCTCATCCAGTGCAACCCCTGCCATGAGCAGGGACATCTCCACCCAGATCAGGTTGCTCAGAGCCCCATCCAGCCTGGCCTGGGATGTCTCCAGGGATGGGGTATCAACCACCTCTCTGGGCAACCTGGGTAAAAAATTTCTTCCTCAGGTCCAGCTTGAACCTGCCCTCCTTTAGTTTAAAAACGTTACACCTTGTGCTGTCACAACAGGTCCTGCTAAAAAGTCTGTCCTCATCTTTCCTACAGGTCCCTTTTAAGCATAGAAAGGCTGCAATAAGGTCTCTGTGGAACCTTCCCTTCTCCAGGCTGAACAACCCCAGCTCTCTCAGCCTGTCCTCACAGCAGAGCCGTTCCAGCCTCTGATCATTTCTGTGGCTCCTCTGGCCCCTCTCCAACAGGTCCATGTCTGTCCTGTGCTGAGGAACCAGAGTTGGACACAGGACTCCATTCAGAGTACTGCAAGGATCCCTGCTTCTGCCTTGTAGTTATATGTAGCCTGGGGATGCTGCGGTGTGGCTTGCAAAGACCAAGAAGGATATATCCAACAAGAACAAGCTCAACTGGTGGGTCCAGTGACACACCATCCCGAAGTTTTGCCACTCAACAAGACACAGGTTGCCCCTGATGTGGCTGGAAGCTCTGAGGCAGAGCAGCAATGCAGGCAGGTGGAACTAACCCGTGGGCTTGGTACCAAGAGGGCAAACGCAGCCTCTCTGCTGCTGATGGAGCACCCCAGCACAAGAATCTCCAGGGCATGAGTGATGAACAACACCTTGAGATAGTAGTATTTGCTACTAGCCTAGCTAGTTCCCTGAGAAAATGTCTTGGTGGACTCACAGGTATTTTGGTTCTTTATGACTCTGGTGTATTCTTGTCCCCAAACACCCCTTACAATCCTCGGATGATGGGGGGGGGGAGGCAGATGCCTCCACCACCACATGCCAAGGACTCCACTTATACCCTTAATTATTGTTGACTTTGACTTGCTCTCCAGAGGCATCAACTTTAATGTACTGAATATATGCTAGCCAGAGGAGATCCTTGTGCTTAAAATTAAGTGCCTAAATCCATGCATACGAATTTGGGACAAACATCCTTCTGAAGCTAAAATCTTCAATGATTTTGGTGCACTCAGATCCTGCAGAAAGTAAAGGACACCATAGAGAAGTCTATTAGGAAAAAAAAAAAGGCTCCAGAAATTATTTTACACCGAGATGCATGATGAATGATATGTAATAAATTAAAGTTGTACTCAATGACAAGCACGGGAAAGAACCTGCTTTTCTGGCTATTTATCATCTATTTATCATTTACACAGGGATTCTGTGTAAAAGCGGTATACAGTCAGGTAATAAAAGACCAAATCACAATGTGTACGTGGCAGGGAGCGGTGTAAAGGTCAGGCCTGCCACACTCACCGCACCACTTCTTGGTTTCTGAGCTCTCCGTTCTGCAATCTGTACAGTCCTGCAGGGTAATGGAGAATCTGGCATGAAGCTCTGTGCAATACCTTTCCTTATGATTAACTAGCAAATTCTAAATGCCGTGCTCTCAGAGCCAAAGAGCACCTATAATTTCCCTTGAATTCAGCAGACGCTTTGGGTATTATTTTGAATCCCTGACAGCAGGCTTTTTAAAAAATTTTCCATTTTAATTGTTTCAAAACTCTAAGTGCCAACTGAAAACAGTATAAAACCATGTAAAATAAATGGCACTGTAAACTATGCAAAAAAAATTATTTATAGTTATTGGCTAAGGTGTTACTTTTCAGGCTGTGTCTCCAGTTGCATCAAGAGTTTCCACTGGCAATTACAATTGTTTTCAGCCCTGTCCCTTATTTTCCTTTCAATAATGATGCATCCATATATAACATAACAAAATACAATGCGATCCAAGGTAACCCTGTAGAAATACAAATGTGCTTTGGATCAGATCCTTGTTATTATATGGATGGTGAACATTTGATCTGTATTTATTGCACTTGGACTGAAGTGTGTGGACAAGTGTCCTCAGTTGGGCAGTTAGCAGATCTTTACTTATAATTTATGTTTATAAATAAAGACTATGTTCCCGTGAGCAATGGCTCAGTGCAGCCTACAAACCATCGCCCTTGTGTCACTCCACTCAAATAACTCCTCTCCTTTTCTCCATGGCTGTGGTTGAATTCTTCACAGGGTTACCCTGTCTCATATCTCAAAGGCACATGGTGTGGCACTCAATTGTTATTTTGAAATGAAGGAGAAAATTGTTTTCGCGGGCACCGGAAAATATCAGGGATATATCGTTTCTGTTTGGGATGTCCCAGGAAAAGACCACAGCTCCACTAAAGGGGGGAAAAAAGACAGAGGAGAGCGGAGAAATTTGTAGTTACACTACTCAGCCTTGTCAAATAAGTCGAATCTTCCCCCAGTTCAGAGAATTTAACCCTGGTTTACTTCTAGAATGATGTTTTTCTTGAAAGGAAAAGAAGCCATTCCGCCTCCTCACGTCCCGGCTTCTGTTTACACAGACTTATTGTGCAACTGATCCACGTTGCTGATCCTCTTGCGCTCTGAATCATGACATTTGCTTGGACCATTACAGTAAAACCTCATTCATTTCTGGCAGATAAAAATCTCTGTTTTCCATGCATGAGGGCAGACAACACAGCAACAAAAACACAGGTCCCAGAGCAAAGCGCTCACGAGTTCTTCAGGGCAACATGTTGAAAAGGTGGAAAAGTGTGTCAGAAGTGAAAAAGGGGCCACCAAATGGGTGTAAATAAAACGGTGCTGCAAGGCCGTTTTTCACTGCCAAGAAGGTGTAAAGAGGCCTCGGTATTAATGAGAATCAAGCTCTGAGGCAGAGAAGGCAGATATTGGCTCACAGCCCACAGATAAATTAATGGCAGAGAGCAGAGTAGAGCCTACGATTTACTCTAATGGTGTAACTCAACTGAGTCCAGCACAACCATGTACCCCAAGAATTTGACCCCAAAGGCAGGAGCCAAATCTCCATGGCATGGTGGTATCTGCTGCAATCTCCTGCCAGGTCAGCCCAGATAACCCACCAACCATTCAAGTTGAAAGCATCTTCGCAACAAGATTCTGATACTTTTCTCTCGATAGGAACAACACCTTGCGTTTGAGCTCCACAGAGAAGTTTTGAGATGAGTTATCTATGTCTTTACTCAACTCTCGAAGAATGATCCTGCTGCATAAATTCACGCTGAGGAGAAATTATTAGCCCTTCAGGTGAAATGCACGCAGCCTGGAAAGATGGGTTGATTATGATTTTGTTTAAAATTACAGACAATCTATCCTGGTCATCTGTATATGGTCATATGCAAGAGTTTCATATTTTTATATTTTTAATTAAGAAAGAAACAGCTAAAACAGGGAACTAACAAATGTTACTGACACAAAATTTATCACCTCTCCCACCGAAGGCATTTAGAGAACTTTCCCTATGCAGAACATTAGCAAGAGACCTCTCCTCACCACGTCTCTGCTTTAATTGTGAGTCTCAGCATCTGCAGTGCAAACAACTATTTTTTTCCAGCGGTTCATAACTCAGCTTTAACAGATTGCTCAAGGCTGACACATGGTTTCAACTTGGGAGCAAGCATTTCTTTTATAAATGGCTTTTTCTTTTCTTTTAAATGGTGATTTCTTTTTGGTTTTGCTTGTAATGTATGTAAAATGATTTGGGATGCTTTTTCACTTGTGTACAGTAACTCAAAAGCAGCTTTCATTGGAACAGTGGAATTTGGCAAGTGAACAGTCAATATTGCCCTCTAATTGCTTTTAGCATCTTTGGAAAAATAAAAACGTCATTTAAAATGGCTGAGATATTTCAATTTGAAAAGTGGCTACTGAACAGGCACAATAATGGCATGGATTTTTACTTTGCGTATGTAATGCACATATTCAGCATAATGTGATCCCTAAAATATACATCTCCAGATTAGGGCTGTACTAATCATTGATTTTTTTTTTTTCACTTCAGTGGCTGAAATGGAAAATTAAATCAGTTTGGGTTGATCACTGAATATTTTTCCTTTCTCCTCTTTCTCCATCAAAATGCAAAATATTTTTCTTTGGGGGAACAAAAGGTTCCTTCTGACACAAAATATAATGCAGTATCTCCATTTGGGGGTAAGAAAAAAAAAAGGTAACAGAAAAACATACATTTTAAAAAAGCTACATTAAATAATCCTGTACAAAAAAAGATGAGGACATGACCACGTTCTCCCCCTTTCTGTCCAGCCGCGCTCTGGGCACAGGTACCCCACAGTTTAAGTCCCTCTTCCTATAGAATCCTTAAACATATATTGGCTTGGGAATGCCTCTAGTACCAGGTCACCATTCGCAGTCACTCTCAGAGGTTTTCTTATGACCAGTAGGAAATCAATAGCTAAAGAAGTCTTTACTTTAAAAGTGGACTTTGGAGTTTGCCTCCAAGATCTGAAGATGGACCAGAGTATGTGCCCTCTGGATCCACTCTGCATGACGGTGATGTTCACTCTCTCCTCAGGTCAACGAATGTTTAACAAACCCTCGTGTCTCCACCAGCTTTGACAACACAGCCTTGTACCTAAGGAGTCGTGGTTACCTGCCCGTGAGAGCGGTTATGGAACAGACAGGAGATGGGAGCACAGACATCCCCAGCTCAAGCGAGGGGATCTCTCACCTCCCAGGTAACTGCTCCCACAGTGGGGTAATAGTAATAGGAATCATTGAATCATTTTGGTTAGAAGAGACCCTCAAGATCATCGTGTCCAACCATGACCTAGCTCTGGCACTAAGCCATATCCCTAAGAGCTTCATCTACAAATCTTTTAAACCCCTCCAGGGATGGTGACTCCACCACTTCCCCGGGCAGCCTGTTCCAGTGCTTCACAACCCTTTCCATGAAGGAATTTCTCCTAATATCCAATCTGAACCTCCCCTGGTGCAACTTGAGGCCATTTCCTCTCATCCTGTTACTTGCTACTTGGGAGAAGAGACCAATGCCCTCTATGCTACAACCTCTTTTCAGGTAGTTGTAGAGAATGAGAATGTCTCCCCTCAGCCTCCTTTTCTCCAGGCTAAGTTGACTTTTGGGGGGCCTGTTTTGTAAGATCTGCCAGGTTGTATGAATATCTGTGGTCCTACACATTAACCAGAGCTTAAATACCCACCGGTGACTGGACCAACAAGCAGATACTTAGATACCAGAAACCTCCCTACAGCATGATGTGGCTTTACGGTGCTTCAAACTGTTCAAACAACCACATCGTCCTCTTCTCTCCATCCTGAGTTTTAAGATTGTGGAGTTGTTATAAATACATTGTTTCCATTTGCCATGCATTGTTTTTAACAAGCAAATTGGCACCACACTTTTGTCCTTCTACACTGGTGAAGATCAAAGCTTTTGTTATGGTTGGGGGTTTTTTGTTTTGTGTGTGGTTTTTTTTTCTTTCTTTTTTTATTTTACAAGAAACTGGAGATGAGTCTATATTCATGTGACTCCAGGGCCTGAGGCTTTAGAAATCATCACAGGAATCTCACTAAACATCATGTGCTGACAGCGGTGCAAATAGCGAACATTCACTTGCCTAATGAGATTGTGTATTAATTCAAGATCATCAAGAACCACGACCGTATTTCTCTAAAAGGCAACAACAAGTTGGGCCGGAGGGAGGGAGGGCTGAACGAACCAGTGTTGTTCAGACCTTTTCATCCCATTGCTGATGTGCTTCAGAGCCAAAGGTCCTTGCTGTCCCTCTCCCACCCACCCCCTCATCTGAACGGATCCACCACAGTCACTCAGAGGCTTTTAAAACATGGCACTGGGTTACAACATGCCATTCTAGGTCTTTTTCTGACAGGTAATCCTCAGCTCCATCTATCCAGATGGAGTTAATTTGGCTGAACTAGGCTGACCCGGGTGAAGGATTTTCAAATATAAATGGTACAAATGCAACTTTCTCTGGCAACAAAGTCATCCTATGTTATAATTTCCACCCATCTCTCCCCCAAGCCTGCCTTATAAGGAACGCATTCCTTCTACTGGGATTCATTCTGTCATTAATCTACGTCTTCTTTCAACAATAAAAGAAATATGGAATGAGATTACCAGAATGGATGGCCTGGTGCAGACTAGAGAACACTTCCTTTTTAATAGGGATTTAAATTTGACATCAGTTAAATGTCTTGTGCCATCATGTTTCAGTTCTGTTATGTGGATTCTGGACTACGCTACCGACTCTGAGGTGAATGCACTGAGCTGATTTAAGGCTTTTTCCCCAGCTATTCAGAGGAACTGAAATCCCATCTCCCGCCCCAGAGCTCACTTGCTTGGCCAAGGCAGCGGCACAGGGTGGTAGAAGCTCTTCCCAAGAGGGATGGGCAGCTGTTCTTCCCAGTTCAGCTCTGCCATCTCCCCAGGCACCGGAAAAGGAGGAATCACAGAATAGTTTGGATTGGAAGGAACCTTCAAAGCTCATCCAGTGCCACCCCTGCCATGAGCAGGGACATCTTCACCAGATCAGGTTGCTCAGAGCCCCGTCCAGCCTGGCCTGGGATGTCTCCAGGGATGGGGCAGCCACCACCTCTCTGGGCAACCTGGGACAGGGTTTCACCACCCTCACTGTAAAACATTTCTTCCTCATGTCTAGTCTTAATCTCCCCTATTTTAGTTTAAAACCTTCACCGCTTGTCCTGTCTCAATGGGTGCTGCTAAAAAGTCTGTCTCCATCTTTCCTACAGGTCCCTTTTAAGCACAGAAAGGCCACAATAAGGTCTCCCTGGAGCCTTCTCTTCTTCAGCTGAACAACCTCAGCTCTCTCAGCTTGACCTCCCAGTAGAGCTGTTCCAGCCTCTGATCATTTCTGTGGCTCCTCTGGCCCCTCTCCAACAGGTCCATGTCTGTCCTGTGCTGAGGGCTCCAGAGCTGGACACAGGACTCCAGGTGGGTCTCACCAGAGCAGAGGGGCAGAATCACCTCCATGACCTGCTGGACACACTGCTTTTGATGCAGCCCAAGACACAATTGGCCTCTGGGCTGCAAGTGCACATTGCTGGCTCATGTCCAATCTTCCATCCATCAGCACCCCCAAGTCCTACTCTGCCGGGCTGCTCTCAGTAACAGGCAGGAAAGTCAAGGCGCTGCCTGCGGTACCTGAGCTTCCTTCTGCCTGGACTTCTTGTCTCCCTGAAGCTCCCAGGAAACAGGAATATCTGCTTGAGTCACCCTGCTCTGAGAGGAAAATAGGGACAATGGAGCAAATCTTTCTTATCCCCAAAGTGACTGTTCTAATTTTCCATTACCCAGGTTTAATTAAAAGATTAATGATATGATTTACCCCACGAATCCAACTGCAAGAGAAACAGCCTTCACACAGCAGCATTCACGCAAGACCTTGAAGCTATGAAGTGAGAAGCTTCTTTGGTTCCTTATACTAGAACTGATATGAATTGTTTATTTTTTCTAACATGTCAGACCTCTGGTACTGGGATTTCTTCTACTGACTTCGAGACACCCCACATCACATTTTGGCCGTTGTGCTTATCTCCAATGAAATCACTCTGGGTAGTGGGAAACTAAATGCACATTTAAAAAATAAAAATCTCCCTAGCGAGAAGCGTATGTGTTAATTTTCACTGCAGACTATCTGCCTAATATTGTTGATCAAATCGATTAAAATAACATTAGCAGCTGAGCCTGTGTGACAGGGAAGGAACTGAGTGACTTTGGTTCAGACTGTTATAATAATTTGGATTTCTTAAGTGTTTGTGATAATACGGTACCCTGAAGAGCTAATATTTGTTCTGCGAGGGCATGCAACATAATTCTTTTATTTCCTGCCTCTCTCATGCTTAGTGATTGCTAGATACTAAGACATGTTTTTATTGTTTCTCAATAATATTGAGGCAGTACCTAGAGTTTTCACATTTTCATTGTGTGCTTCATAACAAAAGTAAGATTCTGCTCTTATTCAGAGAAAGCGATCACTAACTAGACAAAGGGGGAAAAAAAAAAGGCAAACCAGGGAAAAAGAGGCTGACAAGGAAATAAATACTGTAGTCCTTAAAAATGCTAAATCATCTTCCAGTATTCATGATATGCATTACAGTAATATCTAGCAGCTATTACACTAGGTGCTGTGTATTCACCAAGTAACACATATTCCCTATTCTAAAGAATTTATAGTACAAAAATAAGATGGGAATGGAAACCGAAAGAGGAAATTATCTGCCCAGTTTGGCAGCAAGGCTGGGATTTACCAGCCAAGCTGCTTGGCCATACATTGTAATTCACTGGCAACCATAACATCTTGGTCTTGGTTTGAACATATTAGAGGAGAAGGTGTCTGCACAGCAGACATCCACAGCTCTGAGATGTAAGAACATGAATGACGGAAGGGAAAGAACATATAGGATTTTCTATCTCATGTTATAAGGCTGAATGGTAGGAATGGAATTTGAAAGGGGGCTTGAAAGACAGGAGGGACAGGGCTTTGCTACTCAACTTGGAGAAGACAAACTAGAGATGAGAACTAATGGCAAAACATCTTATCCTTTAGCCTATATTTTTTCTTAGCAAGAAAGGGCACAACCTTCCACTGAGCTTTTCTTACTCCACAGAATCCCTCACTTACCCTAAACTGGGAAGGAGTCCTCCTGCAACATGTTTTTCAGCCTTAGTGATCCTGTTTTCTTTACTGACTTTGACAAGAAGAGCTTTGTTCAAGTAAAGATTAAATAAAAGGATTCAAGGCCAGGTGTTACATAGTCAAAGACCAATGCAAAACCAATACCAACAGGCAAAACGGGCAGAAAACTGAATTTGTCTGCCGGCCTTTGTATAATGAGTTATTTATTCCCTCCTACTCTCAAAGCCTGCTCTCAGGCCATATCCAGTTTAAGCTCACGGCCAGGAGAAGCTACCGGGGCTGGGTTTGCACAAAATGCTTGAGAAGCTCTTTCAAAGTTGGGCCTCAGATGGGGCATCCAAGACTGAATGTCCCAGCTCGTGCGTACTGGTTTGGACACCTTCCCCAGTTTTCCACCCCGCCTTCCCTCATTAGTGTTGCTTTGTCTAGAATGAAGAGCATTTCTCAGTCCAAGCATAGCCATGCCTAACACTATAAGGAGAAGCTGGCTTAGCAAAATAATACAAGTCTCGGAAAAAAAAGACAGAGCAGCCTGAGGCTTCAACATCACCCTGACTTGTATTAAATTGATATTGTACACATACAGAATACATGTATATAAATTCTTGCTGCTACTTTCTCAGTTCTGTAATCCAGTGTTGTATTTTTGGGGGAAAATCCTGAGCTGCCAGCACTTGAAGACCTGGAGCCAAGCGATGCCAGGCCACCCACAGACAGGAGCCACCGAGCCAACCCGTGTGCCTGTGGTGGTGGCCAACTGCCCAGACACCGGCCAGCGCTGTGCCTGAGTGGGCTGCCAGATAACTGAACAGCCCAGGCATACAGTCAAAAGGGACAATAAGACAACGGATAACTCGCAAAATATATGCCTTATCATTCAAAACGATAGAATTTGCAGGTGTGAGATAAGCCTTGAGTTCCTTGCTTGCAGGGGCAACAGCATCTACAGAGGTAAAATCCACAGGGTTTTGAAAAGATGACCTGAGGGAAAGCTGGAAAAGTATCTCAAGTTCTTATACTGTTCCCATGGAGCTGGAAATTCTGATCCTAATGACATTAGCAGGTAAGGGACTCATCAGATACAGCAACCAAGGCAACCCCCTAAACCCATACATCAGTTAGTGGAAACTCTGAAAGATGAGGTGATAACTACAGCTTGAAGACTGAACATAGGTCGATGTTCTCTGGAAATATTCCATCTACCTGCCTTCACACTCACTTGCACTGATTATTATTTGCACTGGTAGCTTAATTCCTTGAGCTGTTGGAGAAACTGGTTGTCTAATGGCATTCAAGAAGCAACCAAGATCTCGGAGCAGAGAACAGCATTCTGCAGGATTGTTTTACCTTCTGCTTTTGAAGTCCATGGCAATAATGCTGTTATCTGAAGTGTATTATTTTATTCTCCATATCAATGAGTAAAAATGCTCCTTTAAATCCAGCCCTTGTTAATTGCTGAAGGCAGTAACAAATGCAACATACTAAGGTCTAGTCCTGCATTTACACTGAGTGCCTTGGGCACTCAGAGATATTTCTTCTTCAGATATAAATAAATACATATATATATATCTATATAAACAGACACACAAATCACACACACACATATATATATTTATAAATACACTTAGGCATAAGCCTGTATTTCTGATATAAAACATTTGCTTCCTTTTTAATACCCAGCTCATGAATAATTTGGGAAGACTGAGGTATTTTCTCCTGCATCGCAAGACTTAATTGTTTGGCTTCCTCATTTATCTCTGGCTCTGATTTGTAACTTATGCCTTTGCACAGCTTTCAGATATCTAACATTTCTTCTGTCCCCCGCCCGTAACATTTAATTCCTCTCCCACTGATTATTTATCTCTGTAATTTAAAGCTATATTATTTAATGCTACAAGCTATAAAATGTTTGAGGATGCCATTTGTATGAAAGATGCTGCACAAAATACAACTGTATTGTCCTATGACTCGGAGTTCTTCACACATACAGTACATACCATTTACACAACCATAGCATGACCATCCATTCCATATCAATATATTGTTTATTTTTACTGGATATCAAACTGTACACGCTATGAAATATATGGAAACAGAAGCACTTTTTTTTTCTGTTGAAATGTTTGATCTTTAGTGTCTCAAATTAAAAGGAAGCAGAAGAAGCGTTTGCTCAAGTAGCAACAGTGACCTCTAGTGTGTTTTTTAAATTTCTTCCATTGAATTTACACCCATTGTTCCTTTAACCTTTAGGGCATTATTTAAGAACAATTTTCCGGATAGTATTTGGACTAATTTTCTTATTGACTCTAGTCTACACCAGAACGTGATTCTTGGGCGATCTTCTTTTATCCTCCTAATCTATGGTAAAGTAAGTGTGTCTTCATTAATGACTGTAATTATCATATATAAAGTTGTCATTTAAATGAGCAATCATCTCTCTCACACACACACATACACACACAAATTGAGCTTTATTTGTAGCAGGAAGTGAAATTTGGCTAAATATCCTATTTAGCTTCAAGCAGTAAACATCAGGAGCACAGATTGCATTGGTTGACAGAGTTTGTCAGCGAAGACCACAGTTGGTTTTCCCCCCCCCGCCATTTCTTTTTCCTTCTTTTTTTTAACCATACTAGTCTATACCACGCACAGATTGTCTTTCAAATGAGGAATGTTGCAAGAATACTCCATAGTGCACACAACTGTTAAATTGGCACTGCTGTCACTAAGCCTATGTCAGCACTTCCAATGTAAGCTGCTATTTTCAGGAGTTTAAAATTCAGTTACACAAGCCATTCTGTACTGGCACTTCATGCACGTGGCCCTTCGGGGAAGAAGGTTATTCTGAACTAGAGAAGCACGTGTTGGCGTTACGGGTGGATTTGTGTGCATGTGTACATGTGGGTGTCTGGGCATTAGCACGCTTTGGAAATGTGTTGCAATTTTCAGGTCTGTCCATCGAATTGCGTTAAACTTTTAGAAAAGCAAATAAAATATCTACTTACGACACCTACTTTCCCCCTCCTACAGATGTCAAAGCCAGCCTTACCTTTTAATAAAATGTTTCTCTAAGCTCTTCTGATTTTTGGAAAGAAAAGGGAACTGGTGATGAAGCTGGTTACTCTGGTGGTCACAAGACAAAACTCCTTGCAGGTTAAAGAGAACAGAACTAGGGATACATTTTAAAAGCAAAACATCTGCAGACTGCGTGTGTATTAGTGAGCAACACTACAGACACAGAGAGCAGTGGAGCCCGCTTGTGGGTTAACAGAAACCTACATTTTGCACCCTAAATTACGCTTGTCACATGAGCACCAATATTTTAAAGCATGACCCTGATTTTATTCCTCCTTCCATGTTCTCATGGAAACACCTTTCCTGTAACGCTTTGTCTGAGCCTCAGTTTTGCCAGCATTCCTGATTAACCTTAACGGAGTGATCTCAGTGGAACTATTTACATGCCTCACGAAGGATGCGTCCCCAAGTGGCTTGCTGTGGCTCCTCTTTTACATCACCGGCGAAAGAGCATCTTCCATTTCTTTATTTCACAGGAACCCCGCAATCTATCAAATCACTAAGATGTATTTTTTAAGAAGAGAAGATGACAAACCGGGACTCCATCTTTCAGTCATGGTGCTGAACTTTCAATTTTCCTTCCCACAAATGTATGAATTAGCGATGGTGATGGCCTTAATTTGATTCCTCTGGCTTTTCTCAAGGGGTGACAGCACCCCAATGCCATTTTTTATTTTAATTTAAGGGTGTCTGGATCCATCCAAGGCAAGAGAGGAAAAGCTTTGCTCACATATTTAGATTAATTTAGTTTGAGAAATCTAGGAAAAAGATGCAAAGGGATTGTTACAAGTAGATCTTCAACATGCTGATTGCACTGCTGTGAAGGAGGGAAGTCAGGCTTCTGCCTGCTTAACAGAAAGAAAAAAAGAGCAATAAGGAACAAAATGAAGTTGTAGAGGTCCCACATGGGTCTCATGGAAGGCTTGGACCTACATTCCTCTCAGACCTGACTCCCACTGATGAAAACCAGGGCTTAGTATTGAAAAATGAAAACCAGGGACCACAGCAGAGAGCAGATGACAAAAGCGGTCCTGTACCTGCAGTCTCAAAGTAGGGCAAGAGCAAAACGCTACTCTGCTTCCAGATCCATCTGAAGTAGCCAAAACACCTCCTGACATCTAGGAAATACACATGGGACCTCACGGCTCTAGTATGCCTGGGGAAAGGGAGGCATTTTGCACCTGGCCAACCTCAGGCTGGTCCAAGGAAGGAGGTGGGAAGGCAGTGGCTGAAGCTGAGAACACAAGACTTGCCAAAATTCAGGTGAAACCAGCATCTCCATGAGCCCTGGCTACAGATTGTAGAAACACAGAATGTCCTGAGTTGGAAGGACCCACAAGGATCATCAAGTCCAGTTCCTGTCCCTGCATGTGACAACTCCATAGTTCACACCGTGCGTCTGCGGGTGTTGTCAGGTCTCTTCTTGAACACTGTCAGGCTTGGGGCTGTGACACCTCCCTGGGGAGCCTGTTCCAGTGCTCTACCACCCTCTGGGTGAAGAACCTTTTCCTAACGTCCAACCTGAACCCGCTCTGGCACATCTTCCTGACATTCCCTTAGGTTCTGTCACTGGTCACCAGAGAGAAGAGCTCAGCGCCTGTCCCTCCTCCTCCCCTTGTGAAGAACCTGTAGTCACCATGAGGTCTCCCCTCAGTCTCCTCCAGGCTGAACAAACCCAGTGACTTCAGCCGTTCTTCATTTGGCTTCCCCTTCAAACCCTTCACCAACTTCGTGGACTCATCCTCACGTTGGGTCTTGTTCAGCACATATTCCCCAAACCTGACATCATTCCTGCCCCTGCCCCCTGTTCATCTCCTGCCAACCCACTTTGTTGAACTGGGCCCTACCTCAGCAGAACACATGCTGCTGGTCCTTCCTCCCCAGCCAAACAAAATCCCACATCAGGCTGAACAACACGGTCTGAAGACCGCTGGTTTCACCTAAAAGCAAGGCACAGTTCCTAGAGTTTTCAGAGCTTTTCTTCTTTTCTCTTTACCCAGTCTGTAAACAGCATAAATTAGTAATAAAAAAGATACAGCCCTCTGAATCTTTTATGATGGTGTGAACGAGAGAGAAATTTGCAGACCAAAGGCTCTAATACACACATATTTGTAAAGGTTTTCTTTGTTTAAGGAGAAGAGTGAAAAGGCTGGAGGGCTGTCCCTCCCTTCACCTGCTCTTTGTGAGTTAATTATAATCTGGGTGAGCTGCCTGTCTCAGGGTCTTTCTTCAGGGCACTTTCTTGCACAATACCACAGATCTACATCAATTATCTCCACAATCCTTCTTATTACTTAGTTTTAAAATACCCACTTGTAAAAAAAAAGTTATGCCACAACCCCAAATAACTTGGAATGCTGCTGGAGTACAGCTTGAGCACACGATTCTTGATTCTTCTTCCCCAGATCCAGCATATATATGTGCATGTGTACATTTATCATGTATATTGGAGTATGCAGATTTAGACAAGGTCTCTTGCAGCAACAGAGTGGATGAGCCCACGCTGCACATTAATAACCACGTGTCCAGCATTCATCCTCACAATACAAAAGTTTGGAGCAACTAATAAGACTTTGCTGAGAGCAAAGGCTCTCTGCAGACACACGCCAAATCCCGAGATACAACCTGCTGTTCTGTCCTCTGTGCAGATGGCAACATCGCTCTCCGAGCAGAGACCTTTGGTTTTCAGCTGGGCTGGATCAGGTTGGTCATTTCAGGCCATTTCCAGCAGAAGGGCTGCCCTGGCACATCTCAGATCAATGGAAATCCAGGGAAAAAAACAGGGCCAGGGAAGCATGATCCTTTCCTGGTTACAGGGTCCTGCTTTCTAAAATCAATGGCTCCAGGATTTCTTGACCTGCAGGTCCCACCTACTTCATTAATAACATAATTACCACCAATGGACCTCTTCTAATAAAGTTTCCTAATCCCATTATTTCATTTATTTTGAATCAATGCATTCTTCAGGTCTCCTCAGCATCCTATGCCGATGAGTAGCAAAATTTTATTATGTGCTGTGTGAAAAAAACACTTCCTTTGTATTTATGTTGTTGTTCCTGTTGTTTTTTAAACTCCCTGCTCTTACTGTTTCTGGGTGCCCTCTTTGTTTTCTACCACTTTCTTTTCAGGCTGAATGAGCTTCAGGATCAACAAAACCCATACGCAGCAGTCAGAAAAAAACCACAGATCTTTCCCAACAAGAACTATAGAAGGTGTTGGTGTGAGCAAGATGCTCTAACCACTCATCACTGGTACTGCAATCCCTGCCAGCTTCCACAATTAACAACAGGACCCTGACTTGTAAAACCTGCTGTCATATCCCTGTGCACAAGATGCTCACAGAAGCTGAAGTGGACACCAGCACAGAAATACCACAGCCCCAGTTATGCAAAAGCATGAGCTTCGTGGAAGGGGGAAAAAATGAAAGAGAGAAGTGGAAAGTCAAATAAAAATAGCCTGATTTGCAGAGATGCTCTGGTTCACACACGTCGCAGAATCTCAAAATGTCAGGGATTGGAAGGGACCTCAAAAGATCATCCAGTTCAATCCCCTCACCGGAGCAGGAACACCCAGATGAGGTTACACAGGAAGGTGTCCATGTGGGTTTGAATGTCTTCAGAGAAGGAGACTCCACAACCTCCCTGGGCAGCCTGGTCCAGTGTCTGTCACCCTCACCATGCAGAAGTTTGTTCTCAAATTTAGGCGGAACCTCTTGTGTTCCAGTTTGAACCCATTTCCCCTTGTCCTACTGTTGGTTGTCACAGAGAAGAGCCTGGCTCCATCCTCGTGACACCCACCCTTTAAATATCTGTAAACATTAATGAGGTCACCCCTCACTCTCTTCTTCTCCAAGCTCAAGAGCCCCAGCTCCCTCAGCCTTTCCTCACATGAGAGATGCGCCACTCCCTTCATCATCTTTGTTGCCCTTGTTTCCTTTCCTTAGTTGCCCCTTGTTTCACTTGCTTAAAATAAATGAGGTCACTTTCTGGGATCAGGTCCACAAGCATAAAAACTAGCTATACGTCAAAACAGTGTGTTAATGACAGTGCTAAACAAAGTCATTCTATCAGATATACATGCACAGAGATGAGAAGCATCCTCCCTGCTAAGCACAAGCAAACCCACTGCCGAGGGAGCAATGCTCTTCCCAGACAGTCTCCTCAGGGAAGATTTGGCAATGATGGTGTCTGAGCGGGGAGAGCTTCCCTGAACATCAGTGAGTTTCTACCTTCAAAAGGTGGGATGAAGATTACATCCCTTACTTCATCTTTTAAAAAGGACAAGTATTCCTGATTATAAGCTAAACACATTCATGACTTTTTTCCCCCTTTTTTAGTTTGTTTCTTTGTTTGGGGGGTTTTGTGTGTTTTGTTGTTGTGTCTTTTTGGTGTTTTGTGTTTGGTTTTTGTTTTGTTTTGTTTTTCTTCCCCCCCTTCCCCAATAGATAATTTGCTCCCATCCATCTGCTCGCATTGCTTTGCTCAAGCTAAGCGTGACTTTTCAGAAAACCCGACTTCACTCACTTTCCAAGTAAGAAGAAATGGTACTGGCTGCAAAGGTATCAATATTTCATCAGGTCTTTGTTCAGCACTGGTTTTAGCTTTTCCTAATGGTGCACTTTACCAGGCAGCTTTTTCATACATCATTAAACAGCAGCTATAGCACTTGTGCCCTGTTTCTGATTTACCGTAGATAGTAATGTTTAAGATCACATTAAACACCGCACATGCTCTCAGCTATTTGAGCAACATCAGAGTAATGAACAGTCAATAGTCTTACTAAATTAGTACCCTTTGGAGCTCTCGTTACTGAATCAAATAAGTATCCTTGGTCCTCTGGTGAAGGCAAGCCTAATGTGAAATAATGAATTTAGTGCCTAATCAAAACTTAGGGGTTCCTTTTCCCTTCTGATTTTCAAGAGTAAATTATATAAATTATGTAGAATAGATCTAATACTTCCAGCATCCAAGTTTTGCGAGTCGTTGCAGAATAATTACCACGAGTGATTGGGACACCAAGGTCCAGCCACACACTAACAAAATCCATGAGGGAGATGAAGGTGGAAGAGCCATTCTGGGATTACAGACATTCAAACAAGAAAACAAGGCCTGGGTTCTCCTTCCAGTTCTGCCAGAGGTTCCTGATGGAACATCACGTAACCTATTTGTACCTCTGTCTCCTCTCTGCAATGTGAGAGCATCACGGCTTCCTCATCCTAGCTGGCTTTTTACAGTATCTGTGTAGTAGTGCAGGAAAAGTTGTTTAGAGTAAGGGCTCAGCACAACAAAATACTCATCTCAGTTGATGTCTAAAGATGTTGCTGTGGTTAACTACAAGAGTTCTCCTAACCAGAAGGAAATAGGAAACAGGAATCAAGATTAAATACACCTAAATGGTAAATAACTTGCAGATCCTGGCCAAGATTTTTGAAAGCCTGGTACTCACCTCCCTGAATCTAAACATGGAGCAACATTTTCACAGTTGTTGATCCACCAGCGAATTCCAAGTTACCGGTACCTAAATATTTACGTAGATGCCTAACTTCCCATTCCTTTTTTCCTTTTTTGACTCATAATTCCTGTATAGCTGTGAAGAGTTGAGTGTTTGCCCTGATCTCCATAGAAACAATACAGGGCTCTGAAAGAACAAACTGTTCCATACCATCTAGGAAGTAGACGCGTTAGGAAAGCTGTGCCATTGGCCTATGGGACAATAACAGAGGTAATAGAATTTAAGCTAAATTTAGAGGAAATTATGTTTTCTGTTCCTTGTCTTCCATTTGCAAAATGTATCACCTACCAATAATGTCATTAGCCTTTTAAACTGCTCCATGATTCGTTGTAATGAAAGTACTGTTATTTTTTAAATGAAAATGTATGTTTCGGAAGCAGCTCCATGACGCAGCCTCAATATTCTTTACAAGTCACTGTTCTTATTCTCAATATTGTCACTCTCTTCATCAGGATGGCCTGGTCTTACCTAAACAGCAACATGGCCTGCAGGTTCTATGTAAAGCGTACCCACGACCCAGCAGTATTTGAATTTATCATAAAATATTTTATAAAGTTTTGGGGGAAGTACTTTCAGTTCTAGAGAAAGAATTTTAAAAGCTACCAGATAGAGAGTTAGGTCCTCTACTCCTTTCGAAAATCACTTTATTTGCTTTCCCCTCAGTCCCAGCAGATGACAAACAGGACGGGACTATGACTAAAGCCAACCTCTCAAATATTGGACCCCAAACCAGCATGAAGTGTGAGACACTGTGCTCATGTTTTTGGGGTTCCAAGCAAGGCTTTAGGGCAAAGCTCACAACGTGTCCTTTCACCAAAGTTGCTGCCTGCTGAAGTTCTGTGTGATACTTCAACGTATCACAGCGACCTTTAATTGTGCGGTGTCATAGAGCTGTGCTTCGAGCCTCACTACTATCAGCGCACATCTAGATTTTCAAAGGGTATCTTAATTGTTAGGTTGGACACCCAGCAAACCTGGACATAACTGGAAATCTCAGCCTAGTTATTTGTTATTAAACACACAAGATGACTATCTACAGTGCAAGAGCCTAAACATCCCACTTTCATATTTCACCTAAACATTTAGAAGAGAGTCCAAAATTTTGATTCCTAGAATCCCTGACAAGTGCTTTATTCTCTGCATAGCCGTAAGGTCTGACCCATCAGTTTTTGCTCCCTAAAAGTCAAGAGTTTTCTCCAAGCGACTTACAAGAGATTTTTTTTCCACATGTTCATATATAAAATCAGCCAGATGAACCACTGTGCAGAGTTGCCTGCCTCCCCTTCCAATAGTAAGAGATACAGCAAAATACAGCAAGGAAACACAGTTGAAATTTTATCCCCCAAAAGTTTACATTTCCTTTTGCAAAATACTCTTTATTCACATTTTAATCTCAGTAATCTAAAACAGTAGCATTTCTATATGGAACTGAAAATCAAGTATCTACCAAAACAAATCACATTTTTCCCTGCCATTTCCACAGCAGGGTCAAAATATTGTCATGACAAATTGCGTGTGCTTGTGCATGGTGTAGGTGGTGACGGGGAGCTTTTTAAAAGAAAAGAGAGAAAACAAACCATTCCTCAACCAGTTTGGCCAGGCTGTTTAGCCAAAACCACACCGTAATGCGGGTGAACTCACTTATTTACAGTAACTCCTCCTTAAGCCGTACCTTATGAAGAGACCTCCCGAGATGCCCTTCACTGTCCATGTTCCCTTTGAACAAAAGCAGTACTGAGGGGAACGGCATGAGATGTTTCTGCTGAACAGTGTGGCTCTGGTGAGACCCACCTGGAGTCCTGTGTCCAGCTCTGGTTCCTCAGCACAGGACAGACATGGACCTGTTGGAGAGGGGCCAGAGGAGCCACAGAAATGATCAGAGGCTGGAACAGCTCTGCTGGGAGGACAGGCTGAGGGAGCTGGGGTTGTTCAGCCTGGAGAAGAGAAGGCTCCAGGGACACCTTGTTGTGGCCTTTCAGTGCTTAAAAGGGGCCTGTAAGAAAGATGAGGACAGACTTTGTAGCAGAATCTGTTGTGATAGGACAAGGGCTGATGGTTTTAAACTAAAGGAGGGGAGATTCAGGCTGGACATGAGGAAGAAGTTTTTCACACTGAGGGTGATGAAACCCTGTCTCAGGTTGCTCAGAGAGGTGGTGGATGCCCCATCCCTGGAGACATCCCAGGCCAGGCTGGACGGGGCTCTGAGCAACCTGATCTGGTGAAGATGTCCCTGCTCATGGCAGGGGTGGCACTGGATGAGCTTTGAAGGTCCCTTCCAACCCAAACCATTCTATGATTTTGGCAGCACACTGTGACCACGTGGCTATGCTGGTCAGAGACCCACGCCAGGACAACAGTAGGACAGTGTAGGTAGCACGATGTCCCGCAGTGCTGCACCGCAGCCCCATGTACGGCACAGCCGTGCTCAGAGACTCGCAGCTGCAAACAGCCCTGTGCTACAACCGGCCTTCACCCAAAGTGCTCTGAAGCCAAGAGAATGATATTATTGACTACAGAGAGCTTTGGATGAAGCCAGCGTAGAGGAAACAGAACTGACACTTATCATAAACAAGGAGGTTGTTTTTCCTTTCTGCCCTTTGATTGATTTTGTCATTCACTCTTGATTGCTTACTACTATCTCCTGTACAAGACTTAGCTAGAGAGCCTCAATGACGACAACTAGTCACGAATCGTGTTTGCATAAAGATAATTACTTTTAGGTTTTCCTGCAGCCCTTGTTTTGTTTGGTCTCTTAAAACAACGACAATTCCAAATCCCTTCTCTTGCCCAAATCCTGCAAAGACACGTATCCTTAACTTTGCAGGCAGTTTGTCAGTTCTGCATTCAATGGGCATGCAAAACAGCTGTACAAGCCTTTGCACGTTTGGGACCTTGAGTGCTCACAGTTCTATTAATAGCAATAATCAGCACAGACTAATGTACGGGGAGAAATCAAGCAAAACCTTTGGTTTAATTTCCTTTAACTGTAAAAACAAATAAACAAACAAAAAACATCTCTAAAAATACCCTTTATTAGCTGAAGGTCTTATTCTTTGTCAGGGATCTCCCAGAAGCACTGTTGCTCTCTGAAGGCCATGGCTCCTGGCTTGCAGAGCATCAGTCTTGAATCCCCTTGGCTTATGCAGGCATAAGAGAGAATGTAAAAGGTTTCCTAACCTTCATTGCTAGGAAGGTTCCCGTTTCCTTCATCCTAACACATAAATCCATATATGCTCTTCATCTGACAAGCCTGTGAAGGGCTTATATATCCTTACAGGACTATCCAAGGTTCTACATATCTCTCATCCTGCTTAGCAATCCCAGTTGTACACAACACTTAAAAGTTTCAGATCCATCAAGCTGTCATTCCTGCTATCCGCATGTAGAGAGGTTTTGGCTCGAGTCTGAAGTTTATGAGCAAGATTAAATCAGTGCTAACATCGAGTTCACATTTAATTCCTTAGAAAAGTTGTGTTCTTACAAGATTTTGACCTCAGTAAGACAAGAACTCTGGGAGATGAGCTCCTCTTATGAGGTTTCTGAGGTCTGTAATGGTGGAAATCTCCTAAGACACATCCTGATGATTTATCACATCTGATAAATACATGACAGAGCACAGAGGATTCTGATTGTCTCGCTGAAAGCTGCAGGAATACACAACTACAAACCTAAAACTCCTACCCCAGAAAATGCAGGGAGGTACTGGACTGGGGGGGTCAGGCCCATTCCCAGTTCTAAGGTACCAACACTTCCCTGGAGAATGATATATTAGTAGGATACACCAGACTTTTTTCTTTATCGGCTGTGAAAGATTGTATGAGACTTAATATTCCTTTTTATTATTGGTTGTAAAATGTTGTTCAAAAACTTAATAAAAAGCAAAATCTAAAAAAAGGAAAAGGTAATCCTGAGCCAAGTTCATCCAAAGTCTAAGAGAGACATCTGGGAGGTTACTGCAAATACTTTACAGCAATATTCATTCACTCATTTCAGTTTGAAAGGAATTGGATTCAATTATGTTTTCACCTTTTCCATGTTTTCTTCCTGTCAGTGTTCTGGCGAACAAGCTTGCTAGCAACCGTGTTTTTAGAGGGAGTGACCCCTAATGAAGTACCAAAGAACTGTCTGAGAAAGTGGTTTAAATACACTTGCTGTGAATATTTAAACTAGACGCCTGCTCCTAAATACTATGTTTATCCTGTCAAAGAGAAACAACGCTTCGCAGACTGTTTGCCCAGTCAAAACTAAATAACAGACCTTGGACGCCGGGTACATGCAGGGAACAAGGAACAGATCACTCATTACTCAGGGAGCGGATGAGCCATGGGGGCAACTTTTGCCTGTCCCTGCCATGCCACGCTGACGCAAATGGGAATATCATTGCTGACGTCTGTGGAAACAGATCACGCCTTCGGGAGCAAGAAACAAAGAGGCAGAATAAATAGATGGCTTATGCCTAATATTTAGGAAAAGCCTAGCTGAGGCATGGGTGGCAAAACCTACGGGAAGCTGAGCCTCCTTGCAAACTTGGGCTGAATGCTGATGCCACTGAAAATCAGGAGCCGGCTTGTTCATGCTGAGCAGCCAAAGGCAGCGGGATGTGCAAGTAGGAAACTTCCACATGCATCTTTGCCCACCAGCCCAGGTTATAGCTACCCTGGATATTCCTACGCTGAGGTGGGTGTTCATGTTCTTATTTTAAAGGTGCATTCACTGATTGAAAGCCCCGTCCCTCCTTTACGTGATTCCAAGGAGGAGTGGGGCTCACGCAGCCGTGACGCACGCCGCTCAGCAAGTATCCACGCAAACTTTACAGCCACATCTGTAACCTTTCAGGGCACTACAGTTTCTTGCCAGATTGCAAAGACAGAGGAAATAATATACTGCACATGCTCGGGTCTCAAGAGCTGAATGTACACGCGTAGGGGATGCCGGTACAAAGGGCCAGATCCTCCAGCTGTTGTGTATCAGCCCAACTTCACAACGGGGTTCCCCAGTTTTCAATCTGACCCATGAGCGCTTACAAACAAGGTTCAGAATCATTGGCTGGGTTGAATTAGCCAAAGGAAAAGGAGACTTAAATATTGTTCAGTTAATTATCTGCCCCTCTATCTCAAAGGTTCACGTACCCCAAAAGGCGTTTTTGGATACTGCTGTCCAAATCAGTATTTTCGCTTCACGTGGTCTGGGGTAGAATATCTGCTTTGAAGAAGCTAAATAAAATGTTGAGGAGAAGGTTGCTCTGGTGGGATCCAGCCACTTCCAGCACAGATTAGACCAACCTGAGAAAACTGTGCTGGCTACAAGGAGGCTCCCTAGAAATCATCCGATAAATGAAGACAGAAACCTCTCCTCATGCAGGACTATTTAGGGATGAATGATTCTAGAGAGGGATGGGTAAGAAGGAAGGACACAGATATTAAGACAGCTGTGTGCTATTTTAAGAATCTTTCAAATGGAGAGCATCCACTGCAACCACATGCATCACATTTAGGCTTTCAAGGCACCTAAACTAGGCTGCCACTCTTATTAGCCCTTTGGGCAAGCCTTCCTCTTGCTGCCCTTTGACTGCACAGACCTGCTTCTACACCGTAAGATGGATAAAAGCTGGCTAACAGCCTGGAAAATATAGCGTCAGCTTAGTTAGTGCTGTATCTCTTCCATCAGCTGGACAGATCAAACAGATATTCTGTTAGCAAAGATGGTTTAATGCAGGTTTGCATCCCTCCTCCTTTATCCTTAGATAAATGGCATGACAGAAGGGAAAATTGCTTCCTGTCCTCCAAGAAAACCTAATGGGAGGAAAAAAATCGAATATGTTCATATCATTGCCAATAGCTGTATTAACTTCAGTTGCGGCAATATGTTCTGGATGAAAGGGACAAGAGATAAAAGTAAGCGGAGATATTACCCCTCCATCTCACGCCAGATGGACAGATTCTTTTCTCAACAAGTTCTGCCGAAAGCAGGGGGCACGTCTGCAGCCCAGGAGCTGGGGTTTGGCTCACCTTGCCAAGTCTTGGTGCCTACAGCACAGATATCAACCTCTGAAAAGCTGAAGAGACTCGCTTTATGTCGGCAGGACACCTTGTCCTACGCGGACATCCAGATCAGGTCAGACTGACCCCAGAAATTCCTGTTTCTCTTTCTTGGCTACGAAGGAAGTCCAGACACGACATCCCTACACAGACTTCTACAACAAAGATGCTCAAAGACAGGCGAGGTGAACGCTATTAATATTTACAGGTATTATTTAGGTACAGAGTTAACGCTCCTGCAAATCTTGAGTACTGTCATTTGTCACAAGTATATCAAAAGATGGAACACCTAAGAAGTATCCCACCCCCCGTGGTACCTAATTAAGCTCTCTTATGATATCACTGCTTTTCATGATGTCAACCAGTGATTGGATATGGCTCCTCATATTCTGGCATTCCTCATAAGACCCAGAGGTAGCCAAGAAACACAAACAGATAGAAAAAGAGTTCAAAAACATAACTGCAACTGTATTCTCAGAGAGCAGTTTTCTAGCTCATGATTGAAATGGGCTGATATGCTACACCAGTATTTTCCAGCATGGAAACCCAGAGCAAAACAGTAGCAAGCTGAGCTGCTAGATTTTTTCTCTTCTCTTTAAATTCTAAATGTTCCTATGTTGCCTATTTCACCACATCGACCACCTCACCTGCAGACAGCAAATTCCACTATTTTTGTTAAAAAAACCCCCAAATCACCACCAAACAACAAGCAACGGTTCAATTTCACCTCCTCTAAAAATGAAGAATTAATCCCAGGGGTGATTTGTGTCCAGTGACGGTCTGTTCAAAATGCAAAGTGTTTTGCAAGCTTGGACAACGATTGCTAAAAGCAACGGGCCAGATTCACCTTGGCATTGCTCTATTTCCACGCTGCCATAATAGCACTTTAATCAACAAGCAGAACTGGCATAAAGCACTGATGCATCAGGCCCATCATATAGAGTACACCCACTTAATCAGGTAATCAACTTAATCAGGACACTTCCCAAGGAACCAAATTAAGCCTAATGACACCAAGTGGCAAGGACTGCTGCTTAATTGGGATAGTAATTCTGCTTATGGTAATTGGGATGCCTGCAGGTGATTAAATGGTACTGAGCTAAGAAGAGACAATCTCGGTGATGCTCAGAGAGTGTCAGTGATTCGTCTCTCCTCAAAAGCCTCTGACAACAGTGGAGCGGCAAAACAAAACTTTTATAATCCTCTTGTTTGGTCACTGTTTGAATGGAGCATTTCAAGATGGAAACAGGACCGTAGAAATAAAAGAGCCCTATAGTGAGGGTTAGTCTGAGACAAAGGTGAGTACCAAAACACAAAAAATAAAAACAAAACAAAGAAATACTGGTAGATTTTTGTCTGGGGGAGATGTAACTTGCAGTCATTCAAAGCTACTTTACCGCTTCCCATGACTTAACACCCCGGTTTAGCGCACGGAAACAAACAACTTGCAAAATACCATGAAAGAGATGGCCGAAAAGCGCAATTTAAAAATATTTCTTGCAAAAGTAACATTTTTAACATCTGTAATTGCTATCCGGTGCAAGCACGAGATGATCTAAAGTTAAAACCTGTCCTTCCTTTGAAACAGCTGTTGGAAATAGTAAAGTTTTCTGGAACTATGTCACTAATAAAACAGCAGCCTCCAAAGTCATCACACGAGGCACGGAGGAGAAATGTTTTCAAAGTACGGACTTAAAGGACCATTTAAAAATGCTTTTTATTTTCCAGTGCCCACCTCGGACCATGCAACCAGTCCAAATGCAGAGCCTCAATGAGTACCCCATTTCAAAAAATATGGGGATGAAGTGCAGTTTCTTTCATGCAGCTTGTTTATCTGCAAAAACAAATCATAGAATAGTTTGACCTTCAAAGGTCATCTAGTCAAACCCGCCTGCAATGGAGAACTTGTTTTGTTTCACTTCTCCTCATTCTCTCTTGTAATGTTTGCTTAGTCACCAAACCAGCACAGATTTACCATGTCTATGACTCCTTTCTTCCCTGTTTTACATTGAGATACATCCCTGTTCACCCCCTAAAAAGCAGTAGGCATTAATGCTCCCCCACACGACATGCTTGGAGAGCACCGTTGTAGCAAGAGCTGCATGTCCCTGCAATCATCCCAAGCAAAAGAGTCCTTAAGCCCTCTACTCTCAGAGATTTACCCAAGTAAAGAATAACATATATATTTTATTTCAGAGGGAATAAAGGCCAATTCAAACTAAGATCTGCACCCACGTCTCTCCAAAATGTGTGTGTGAAAAGGAACGTTTTGGGGTATGAGGTTTTGGAACTAGAATTCAAGTGAACTTGGATCTCATCCATCCATTCACATCGAGAAGCTGCAAAGAAGTAACTAGGAGCTGTAGGGAACAACAATCAGAAGCCTGGGACGCCGGCGACTTTTGACTTTGATAGCTGCGGTCACCTCCTCGAAACCAGTGTCCACCACAGCGCTGGAGCCGAGGAACCACATAAAGGATGTTTAATGATTTCTTCTAAGCCTGTATGAATTTGCACGTGGACGTGTACACGTGTGTTACCTGGTTTTCACGGCAACCCCCAGTGCGGCACCACCCAGGGAAAACCTCGTGCTGCATTAGTCATATCTGACGATTGTCTCGTTGTTGTGACTTGCCGGTGGCCCTCAAACAGCATCCTGCTGTTCTTTCAGGAAGGCAGATATGTATCCCACTACTTGGCTACTTCACATACTTCACAATTCAGTGTACTCAACATACACCTATATGTTTTCAGGTAGGCTGTTCTTTACTTGACACCTAGTACTGAATATTATAAAGGATAACTCAGCCTTACCTCCACGAGCATTTAATCTGCTTGTTCCTGATTTATTGCCTTGTCATGTATTAGCTTCATTAGAGGAAAAAAACGAGCGTGTGTGCAGTGTGAGAGTAGAGGGGTAATTCAGATTCCTGGTTGTCTTTATCCGGTTGCAGAAATCCCTCTAAAAGGACCACCAGTGGAAAAGCTAAGAGAATGAAGCCCTGGAAGTTGAATTCTTAAGTCTCTGAACACCTCCAAATGGCCAGACTTCTGCCCATTTGTGCTTCTCAGATTCATTCTCCCCACAGGAGGGTCCCCAGAGGACTTGCCACAGCGTTTGTGTTTCCTGCTGCCTACTGAGTGCTCCAGCAGGAATTTCCCCTTCATTCCCTCCAGGTTCCACCAGGCTCCAGGAAGCAGTCAGCAACTGCAAAGGTTAATTGCACTTTACTAAAATCTTCCAGCACGGTCAGAGAGGCTAAGAGAGCTCTGGTGCAGTTGCATTTGTCGGGAGATGCAATTTGCCATGTGAACTCATCGACTCGGTGCTCCCGCTCCCTCCCTTTCAGCACTTTTGCCTTGTTCTGCATCAGGTCCGATGAAGCCAAACTCGCACAGCAAGTTGCCGGTGAACCCAACGAGATGACCCCCTCCCCCATTAGCACTCGCAAAGTACAATAAATAAATTCTAATAAATATATCTTCAAATCAAAACCATTTTGAGTTGCTTAACTGAGTGCATATCTAGTCCTTTGTACACATATTTGTACAAAGTGTTGCCTGTAATTTTAAAGATGCTTGCCTCAGGGAGGTTTCGTTTTTCCATTGAAGTCCCCTTGATTTACTGTACGCAATATGTTACAGCTTCCTTATTTGCTCCTTTGGGACAGTTACTGACAGTAAATCTCTATTAAAATATTCTTCCATATGGTTGCATGAAAATTTTATTGCAGTGAGCCTGAGGCTGAAGGTCACAGCTGAGTAGCTGCAGTTAAGTATTGCAGTCTATGGACTCTGAGGTACATCTGTTCTGGGAGCTGGAGCAAAATTAGAATTTTACTGTCAATAGCAGTTCTCCAAAACTAGTTCCATTTGTTTACCGTCGCAGGCCCCTAGCAAGGCAATACCCGCCATATACATGTTGCAGGCCGTTGTGGCTACATGATTTAGGTCTCTAGCTCCGGATCCAAAAATTACAGAATCTGGAGGTCGCTGGAGAGAGTCCCTAATGTATATTTCATTTACGAGACATGAAAATTTAATTTTCCCTCACGTGATTTGACTCCATCGCTTGCTTACACGCTTTTTGGCGTGGGCTTCCCTGTTCATTGAAAGCTTTTTCTGGGCAGCGTATCACACAAACTTTATATATGATACAAAAGTATGATTTTTAATCAACTACTTGCAAGCAAATGGCCAGCGGCACGAATACTTTGCCACTTCCCACAAAACCAGGTTGAGAAAAACCCCCATAATATCAACTGTGTGGTTCGGATGCCGTCGATCCGCTGGTCAGTAGGTCAGGCTCCTGTTGTAGAAATGCCCATGACTTGTACAACTTGGAAAGCTGTTGGAAAACAACGTTCCGCTGTGGAGGACCACAGAGTATCGGAGTGTTAGATTGCTCTAAACATTACATTTAGCAATTGCCACCAGGGTCAGCCAAATGTTAATCTACTGCTTGTATTTGTTCGAAATAAAAAAGGAAACATCTAGGCGCATTTCTAAGCCCATCTTGTTTAGCAATATGACATCTATCAGAATGGCTCCGAGCCAAACCAGGCCTTTCCAATATGCAGCGTAATTTGGAATTTCTAAAAGAGAAATCAAACCTAGAATGCATCTGTGATTTTAACCTACGTTAACAACATTTTTTAAAAGGTTACAGCGTCCAGCTTGATGGCATTGTGGAAAACTGCCAGCCAAGCAGAGAGCTGAGAAGGTCAGGAGCAGACATTTTTGAGACACGGGAGCCTGTTAGGGAGACACAGTAATTTGGGGAATAATCAACAGAGCTCCAGTTCCCCAGGGATCCAGACTGGAGATGCCAGAGAAGGGGATCACACCTCTGGGAGCATTTGTCCTGATGGGACAGAGGTAGTTTTCTGAGTTTTCTGAATGCAGACACTAGATGGAAGAGCTGGCAGAGAAGGAGGTGGAGAAAGTGTGATTTATACGGCCTGTTTGCAAATGGTAATCTCCAACGAAACTTGGATCACTGCTGCGAAGTAGTTCCTTAAACCAGGAGACGTGATGACTGTTTAGTATCACCTGGGTATGTGCCGAACGAGCCATTTTCCGAATCAAAAGTTGAACAACACTACGTGCATGGCATCAGTCTAAATTCGTAATGTTACAGCATATCTCGATGCAAGGACACCTTAGAAGCCTACAGGATTGGGTTTTTTTAACAATGGCAACTGCTAGACAGATATCCACGCAAGAATGTATTTCCACTGCAAGCGCAGCATCTAAAATCAGGCATGGCATATACACCAAATGTTAAATAGCTAGAATTTCAATTTCTAACCTCTCTATTAACTACTCTCTTAAAATCTTGTATGAATTAACCTACTCTTAGCTCCCCACCCAAACTGTAACACATTTCCACATCCAAAATGGCACATGGGGAAGTTGTCTCCCTTTTTGGTGGCCAAGCTATAAAGTGTGAGGGGCATTTTGGCTTAATGCCTCATCAAAGTGCAGACAAAGATACCTTTGGAACTGGTGATCAGCTCTCTGACAGTCTGTGACAGGTCCTGTCATGCTGACAGTAACGTGCTTTAAGCAAAAGCAAGTGGGAAGGTGCCATCTTTAAGCACTGGTTGGCTCCCTGCTATTCATTCATCATGCATTTTAAACAATGCAGGAATGTATCTGGCAGTGAAGACACCTATCATGGTTTTACAGGTAAGACTTACTACTAATTAGATGTTTGGGTACACACAGGCTTAATTAGTCCACTTGAATCTTATTTTTGAAAGTAGGACAGACATAAACTTGCCATAATATTTTACTAAAAAATAGACATGTACTACGAGGAACTGAAACGAATTCCCCACTGCTCTCTCCCACACCCTGACAAGCCGATAAAAATCATATAAGGTGATTAAACATAGAAATAAAAAAAGGAGGCAGACATAATGATAAACTGTAATGAAGTCAAGCAGCTGGCAGACTCCTTGGTGAATCTGCCACCTGATGACTTGTACTAAGATGCAGATAATGCCCCCAGCTCACCGATCAGCCCCTGGCAGACACTCTGAACATCTCCTCCCAGTCATTAACCGGCTTGATGGAAACTACCTCTCTGTCTGTAAGGACAGAAAACATCAAGTTCATATGTGTGCATCTGGGGAGAAACAACCCACAGTCCTCCAAAAATCCCACAGTAATGCAAGATGAATGCTCCTAGGTAATTTGCAGATTGGGACTGGACTCGCAAACACCAGTCTCCTCTAAAAGACCTAAAGGCTTTGCTCTTCTCTTCAGCTTGAGGGGAATGCATTTCAAGTTTTGATCCTGAAATACAGGAAGTGGTGTCAGAAAAGGGCCCTTCTCACTGAACTACAGCACAGAGTAAGGAAAAAGAAGTCGCTAAATTGTATTTTAAGGAAAGGAGGAGAACTAACAGGAGAGCCAATGTTATCCCCACCAGATCCCCCACTGACAACCAAAATTCCATTTCCATGTATTGTTTATGATAAATACCACCAAGTCCAAAGCCAGAGTCATCCTCACTCTGGTCACTGGCTGCATTCCCATGATTAATATCGTGTCAGTACCACGCACAGAACATGCACAGCAGACTTGGCTTTGCAAAGCCCTCCACACACAGGCTGTGCATAAGGACCTGCCTTGTCCCCAGGACTCCTCAAAGCAAAGCACATGAACATTCCAAGGCTCAGATGTGGCTGATGTCTGTCTGTCTGTCCCTCCTGTCCTGCCTCCATCCCTACACAACACGGGCTGTGGGAACATGCAGGCCCCTGTGCAAGTGTTCACGTAAAGTAATTGTAATACAACAGGATCCTTAATGGCTTTAACACGGCTTTACAAAGCAGAACCACATCATCTTACAGCTGCCTCCCCCACCCGCCAGACACGGCTTTCTACTAACTCTGAGTAAATACTGCTCTTTGCAGGATTTTTAAAGCCATCTCAGTGCAAAGGTCTATGTTATTGTCTATGCATATGCCCATTGACCCACGCTTTTCTCTCTTCATCTGTGCATTTTTTTACACATAACGGTGGCATAGGGCGCTAGCCTCAGGGAGGGGGAAAAGCCCCATCCTTTTTTAAAATTATCCGCTTCGTTAGGAATTGTCTCTCGCTATTTAAAGCGTGTTTTGATGAAGAGGGATGGCTTCTCCTTTAGCATTCATATTCGCCATATTAATGATGACAACTTCTCACAGACCAGTGGAGCGAGGAGCTTTGTTGAGTACCAGCAAACACCAACTAACAACTTTGTATCCTTCATTCCCTCTCCAAGTTCCCACCATCCACAGAAATAATATTAAAATATGCTCAGAAAACACAGTTTCACCTCTCCACAGACCTTTTTTTTCTTTAAGACCAAGCCTACACTTCTCTTTCTTGGGACCTGCAGCTAGGACAAGAGCTTAGATTCCACCAGCTTGTGCAGCAGAGCTGGTGTCTGCCCCAAGGAGCGGGACACCCCCACATTCAAATCAGTTTTGTTACTCACCTCTGAGTTATTTTCCTTTTTCTCCCCTTCTCTAAACTCTTCTCAAATCCTCCCCTTTTACTTTCCATCTTTTCCCATCTGCTCACCAGTTTCCTAAATTCTACTGTTTTCTTTGCTTCTTTTTTATCTGCATCACTATTCATTTTTCTTCAATGTGCCTTTCCCCCCACATTCTGTTTCAAAATTTCTCCGCTGCTCATTATCAGGCCTCATTGCCTCTAACACCTTGTTCCTGACCCCTGCCCCGGCTCAGCTGTCTTCTCCTTTTCCCATCCTCACTCTCCTCCTCTGCTCGCTCCCTTTTGGCCCCCGTTTCCCCATGACTGCCCAGGTCACCCCCCTCCCCAAACCGGGGCACCCAGCAGGGCTGGTCCCCCCTTCCCCCTTGCCCAGATTTCTTCCCAGGAGCAAAAAAATAGAGCGGCATAGGGGCCTTCTACATGTATATCAAAAGCTTGATGTACATAAATAAAAGCAAGTTGGTGAGTAATTTATTTTCTCAGTATCTATTAAAGACAGCTTAAACTGCCCTGGACATATTTAGGCTGGAAATTAGAAGAAGGTTTTATAACCATGAGAAGAAAGACAGCCTCTCAGTAGGAGTAGTGAGGGCAAGAAACCTAAATGGTTTCAAGATGGAACTAGATAAGTGTTTGAAAGACATCATATGATGTGGTTGCCTTCAACAGCAGGGGACAGGACTTGATGACTTAGGAAGTTCCTTTCAGTCTTAATTCTTATCTTCCTGTGTGGGCCAAATGTCACCCGCAGCGGGCTGGGGACGAGCCCCGCGGAGCCGAGGTACAGCTGCTTTACAAACTGGGGTGCACAGGGAACTGGCGAGACGTGGGTACCATCACAAGGCATTCTGAAGCGTGTTTCAAAAGAATGACCCAGTGCCCAGGCTGCTCGGATGTGGACGTCATGTGCTGTAACACCTTCTCTGCTTTTCCTCCACACAGAAGAGGAGAGCAGCTATGATCAGCTCTTTTCCATTTCTGAAAAGCTGCCTGGCTTTGGTTGGGCAAACTCAGGCCCTACAGCAGTCAAGGGGTATTTGCTCCATGCATAAGGTTTCAGAGGAACCGACACACTGAATTACAAAGTACAATGAAGCTAAAAATCAAAATTCGACATCATCCACTGGGTTCAGTCACAAGCGGCTGCAGAATTAGAGCTCGCAGCAACAGCCTGGGCATGAGCTCACAATTAACTGCAACCAAGGCTCAAGGAGGTACCTCCTCCCAGCCGAGCTGTCCCTGCCAGCAAGTCCCCACCACAAGCTCAAACTGCGTTGGCTTAAATCTTTATCAGGAGGTTGATTTTAGCATCTTAAGCGAAAGAAATATTATACAAGCTGGTACATTTTGCCTTGCTATCAGCACGTACACAGCAGCTCAGCTGATAGGAGGTAACTTGTTGAGCTGTTTTAGTTCACCTGCCCAAAATCACTGCAAGTGTTGGCAGCTGGGGATGACATGGTCAGTAGCAATGCTTGGAGGGTGAGTTGACATCTGTGAATCTTCTATGACCTCCATAACACAACCCGCAAAGCCCTGTCAGACCAGCTCTGCCTGTCATTTATTATTTGGTCCCTTGCCTGCAGCTTCTTTTGAAGCTTCAAAGCTTTTGTTTTTGATAGTGAAAGGATATTTGTGCCTTGCCTGTAGAAACATCAGGCTCTGTATCGTTCAGTCCACAATAAAATATGTGTTTCAGTTTGATTTATTGCTCTCAGTTTACTTTGCCTTAAGTTGGCAGCACTTCCTGGTTTGGATTTTGCTGATGGCTTTACAGTTCCTTTTTCTGCATTAGGGCAGCCAGCTTTATGTTTGCTATTCCAACTCCAGGACTATATTCAAAATGACTAGAAGTCATAGTGTTTGAAATCTGATTATTTACAGCGATGCCTCCACTTGTGGAGGCACTTCCAGTAGAAATTGTCTGAAACCAGACACATGGACTCAATTGAAGACATGTTTTCTAAAGTTACTTGTCAAGGGAATTAATCCTTCTGGCCATTTCGGAGCTTTTAAGGGTTTGCTTTTTTATAGTCAAATTATATTTAGTCAAAAATAAAAAAGAACATAAAAAGCACAATGCCGAGCGGGTTTCAAAGACGTGAGCAGTCAGCAGCACAGCCAGGCCCAGGCTGGGAGGACCTGTCACCCGCACCACTCGGTGCCACCTTCTGTCCCCTCTCCTGCCAGCTCAGCTGCAGAAACAGCTCCATGAGCTCCCTACAGCCACGGCTGCCATGGGTTAGAGGCCAACCTGGCCAGCCCACATTCACAGCTCTCAAAGTATCTACCAGGTGCCTGCAAGCCTCCCCACAACACCCATGGATACAGCACTACACTGGACGGGTGAGATTTCATCCCGCTCCCCAAGCAAAACATTTTGCCTCGTGCAGTTTAGTTTCCTACGTGCAACACAGAAATGAAGACACCGGGATGAGATCTTTAGTCCGGCACTGACGCTTTCAAAGGAGATGAAACGGCCCGAAATTCCACCCCAAAGATCTGAAGTCTGTCACTGTATTACCATTACCTTCATAAATACAAAAGCCTAGATAAAATCTAATGAAACACAGCCAACGAGGTTCTCAGAAGAAAATAAGAAACTCAATGGAACAGCTGGCTGGATGTAAGTCCAATAAAATGAGGCATATGCAAAGTTTCCAGGCCAGCACAAGAAGATTTTCCTACCAAGACAACATGCGGGATTACACCTTTTTGAAAATGTGATGTATATTTCATTAGAGGAAGATATTTGTTATTTGTCTTTATGGGCTTTGAATTGTTTGCTAAAACTGATTCTTCAAACAGACTCCTACTACACACAAGGAGAATCAACAGGGCTCCAGGTAGGGCCCCTGTAGTAGAAAACAACTTCTGAAAGAGATTTTCATTAAAATAATCTTCACGCTGGCTGACAAATTTCTGAAGTCATGGGACACACAGCCAGGAAAAGGCATAAATCCTTGGACGTGTAGACAGAGCGGCCAAAATTCAAATGGATACCAGAGTCGTCAAAATACTCCCAGCAGACTCGGGACAGGGCCAAACCAGATCTCCAGCCTTTTCCCTCCCAGAGCAAGGGAACGGCACAAGTCCTCACAAATAAAGTTCCCCAACTCTCAGAACACTCATATCCCAGTGGAAACGAACACCAGATCTACGCAGAGCACCTTTCTAGCATGGTGAGTCTTCAGTAACTGCATCTTTCTTTCCTGAACCATCACGCTTTTCTGTAGACCAAGAAAAGAAGGAGCAGCACAGTGGCAGGTGTATCTGCTTCATTTTCCATCCCGTTTTCACAGCTGGCAGATTATGAACTATGTGTCTCTTAACATTCGCATTTGCTTTCTCAGGGACACAATAAACTTAGAGAGAAAATGGATAAAAGTATTCACGCCCACTTAAAAATTTGAAAACATATTGTGTCAAGTCACAGAAAGCTGTTTTAACCATGTTGGTATCAAAACGTGGCGTATCTAGGCTGGCTTTAGAGCAATGGGTCTAGCTGCTGTCCTGGGGTTCTTTCAGTAGAAATTATCAACAGGCCATAGCAACTCCCTTGAGTTATTTCATGTACCACGCACAGTAAATCACTCTAAGCCAACATATCATTGACACAATTGACCATGATGGCTCCTTCGGAGCACTTATAGTTTATCACACCAATGGGGTTGTGACACACGCTTGCAAAGCCTATGAGATCAACACTGGTGTTTTAAGTATTCTTTACTTCTCAAGCTTATGGCCATTTTGGTAATGCTGTAACTTTCTTTATCCTCATTAACTACCATCCATTAAGCATCTGCTTTACGAATTTCTGGCTGCACCATTCTGCCTAAGAAAGTCAAATGTGACTATCTTTCTTTTTAACAGAGAGTACTACCTTTAGAGGGATAAGGAAGTGTTTTTCGCTGTCAGGATTTATTATTTATTCTGTGGTCACATCTTGGGGTCATGAACGAGAAACCTCCTTTGCTTGCAGTTGAAATCCTATCCCGAAGCATTAATATGCTGCATTTTCACATTCCATGCTTACTGCTTAATTTGATTTCAAATGGTGTATATTACTACGGTTCCACCAAAGTGAATGGAAAGAGTCCAATTTACACCATGTAAGAAGCTGGCTCTCCGCCACTGAAAAACAAGCAAAATTAAACTTCTCAGAAAAATTTTATCACCGCATTCTAAGCCCTCCGAGATAAAGGACCTAGTGACAAAGCCATGACTGTGTTATTAGGAACAGCGTGACACACTGTGTGAAATCCAGACAACAACAAACATGGGTCACATTTTTGGCGTGTAACATTTGATACGAGATTGACTCTCGGATTTCCTTCAGAAAGTACCTTAGTTGGCATTGCTCATGAACACTGGCAAATCCTGCCCTGAAAACTTCTACCAGCCCTACCTGTCATCTTTCCATACAAGGCCATTACAGTTTATCGTCCTAAATGCAGATTTCAGTGGTGTACTTTGGGTGCCCACTTCGAAGAAGGTGAACGTGGTCTCAAACTTCACGGTCTGAAGCTTGAAACAAACAACCGACAAATGTAAAAATGCCCTAAATACCACAGTCTATAATCTTGCCTTCCCCTTTTATTGGGACTGAAGATGAGGAAAAAAGACCCCGGTATACTCAATACAAAATTGATATGCATTTACATCAACAGAGCGGGAAGCTGAAACTCCAGACCAAGCCATTGTCTGTCTTAAGTAAAAGCATCGCGTCAGCAGTTCTGTTTACTCAATCCAAGGCTGCTTTCATTTCTTGCTTGTTTTGCTATATATTTCTATTGAGGGAACACTTTCTCAGCAGCTTTTAGTCACTTCTTAAATGCATTTTATGAGGAGACAAAGTCAAATCACTATTACTTAATTAACACAATTGTGAAGACTTCACTCTGGCTACACAATAGCTCTCCTAATCTTGCAGAAGGATGCATGACTTCATTATTGAGTATATTGTTTCCTATAAACATATAAAACCCCTACAATAACAATCCCATCAGCTGAAATGAAGTTATCTGAGAACAGAATTAAACTCTAAATGACCCTCTGCTCCACTCCATAGACCCCTATTAATAATTCTAATCTAATCAGTGTGGATAAATGTACTGTTGCAGCCCATGCCAGGCACTCTGCCAGGAGGTCCTACTGCAGCCCTCCTGATTCATTCCAGCCCAGAGCTCCTCTGGAGAAGATGCATCTTGCATGGAGAGGCCACTGGCTGACTTCCTCCTGCATTATCTTTTAGTGGCAAAGTCATGTCCTTGTAACTGATAGACACTTTTCTTTGTAAATAACCCTGGAGTGACTGATAGGGCTTTTGCCAGACAAAGCCTGTAAATAGCTCGGCATTATTCATGCCAGGCCTGAGAACACTGTGTCACGGCTGACAAATTTATGGGAGATATGAGCTCACCTCTTCCACAAATATATACTTTCCCAGCAAATTCATCACATGTTTTAATGGCCCCATACTGAATTTGTCAGCTGTCTGTCCCTGCGTATTGTTTCCTTTGGATTCCTGTCAAGGATTGTTTGTTAAAATCATCTCCCTCTTCCATCCTTCAGCTGCTAGCCCCAGGAAAGATCAATGATGACACATCTATTGATAATATTTTATATTCAACTATTCAGGTCATAAATCATTTTAACAATGCTGATATGTTTATTGAGTGTCTGCTGGCATTGCAATTATATAGAAAGTGATGTCACCCTAAATCTTGGCTTTGTTGGATTGCTTTTTATTTCTTCCTTCCCACTCCCACCCCAGTTCATAATTAAAATATGTCACTTCTTATTTTTTGCGTTCCCACTTTAGAAGCAGTGGGAACTTTGGTGTTTTAGAGAAGGTGTGGAGTCCCAGGGCCCCTGTCTCCCATTAAAACCAAATACACAGAAGCATTTCCCAGCAGTTTGTGAAGACGCTGCTCCAAGTCTATGCAGATCCCTGGGGAGAAGCGGGATGGGAGGAGGGAACGGCACAAGGACACCACTTCTGCCTCCACCCTGACCTGGCAAATCCTGCAAAACACCCTTTTCCTTAGTGAGCTTCCATTATATGTATCTCCAACGAGAAGAAAAAGAAAGCAAGAGAGCATTGGCCAGCAGGAAAAGTCACATTTGTTCCTTGAATGCAAAATGTCATCATTCATTAGAGAAGACTCAAAAGTTTCTCCCAAAAGTAAACAGCAGGAGGTATTTACACCAGTTCACCAACTTACTCATTTTAGTGGCTGCCTCTGTCTTTCCTTTCCTTTCCTTTCCTTTCCTTTCCTTTCCTTTCCTTTCCTTTCCTTTCCTTTCCTTTCCTTTCCTTTCCTTTCCTTTCCTTTCCTTTCCTTTCCTTTCCTTTCCTTTCCTTTCCTTTCCTTTCCTTTCCTTTCCCTTCCCTTCCCTTCCCTTCCCTTCCCTTCCCTTCCCCTTTCCTTCCCTTCCCTTCCCCTTTCCTTTCCTGTAAACATATAGGAGGAATGATCTTGCTATGTGCACAAGAGTTTTATAAATGCATAAACACAAACGTGATAAAAGCCTAAAGTGGTTTTCATTGGGATGCATATTTTCCTTTATGTACCAAGACACACAGGGCTGATTTTGTCATTACCAATGATGGGACACACCTCTTAAAATACATTTTAAATACGCAGCCAACTACTTCTGAGGTGTCCCACTAATTTGAAACTTTTATGATCTGCCTTCACAAGCCTATAAAACTAGACAAGAACTCTGATGAGAATTTCAGGCAATATAGAAATATATTGAGAATTGAGAAATATTTTTCCTGTGGTATATTGGCACATCAACACGTAGATTTAACCTTTCTTATGGCTCTCCAGAACGCACCGCTTCTAAGGCCAGATTGAAATTTCATTTATCCCAGTATAATTTCGGTATGTCAAAAGATATTACCTTAGGTCTACATAGACTGAAGCAAGAACACAGCCTGGTCCTTGATTTCAGCTAGCAACGAGGCCCAAAAAGAAGAGCAGAACTGCCAAAAGGGGAGATATTTAGAGCTGTAGTGAAATCTGGATGGTGATCTGGCTTCTGGGTTTGCGAGGGACGCAGACACATTTACTACTTGGATTTCAGAACACGTCTGAAAGTCTTCGGAGAACAAGTACCACAGACAAGCAAGAATTCCTGGCGGATAATTGCACTTTTGCTTTTGCAAGTTGCCTTGTTCACCCTGTAAATGTTTGAATGAATCTTGTCCAAGTCTTGATTTTCTTCACAAAACCCCCAGACCAGACTACTTCCATTTGTTCTCTGTTTTGTTCTGGGTTTTCTTGCAAACATTTTATGGTTTTATAACCCTGTAAGGTATTTTCCTGTTGCCAGTGCTTCCATTTTCCTTAGCACTGAAGGCTGAGATACCTTATATCCTCTTCATTTTTTTCATAATGGAAATTCTGGTAAAGAAAAAGTCAAGCCTTTTTTCACTGGGAATGCATAAGGAACATACTGCTTACAGGGGACTTAGCCTAAATTTGACTGAAGTCGAAACTCTCCATCTTTTCTGTCCTCCAAACAACTGTACATTCCATTATAATGACCGCAGGCATAAATCAGCCCGGAGCTGTGCCTGTCAGATAACCCACTAGATACCTACTTAGCCCCGTTTGTGTTCAACAACCTAATTTATGTACACACTCCCAGGTATCTTGTGTATATAGATATAGATGGATGGCACAACTTGATACATAAAATTACAACAACCGTGGTTTTCACTCTAAACTGTGTCTCCCACCGTTGTGCATAAGCAGAGGCCAAACATTCCTATCTAAGGTAGGCTGCTAGATCTGATTGAGTTGCTAGGCACTGTGAAGATACGGTGGGAACCAGGCAGACCAGGAGTTCAACATGTCTCTGAAAAGGTCACAGGTCTGCCTAACTTTGGGCAGTTAAACACTTCAGAAGCCTAAATCATCTAAAACTGCCTTTACGATGAACAAAAAGTCATGACTTTTTCCACAAAAGTGATTTATTCTAGTTGAGGCCCCCCACTTCTATTCCCATTATATAGGTCCCTGGGATTTAGGCACACCTGTAACTGCAAAAAGTGGGATGGGATGAGTCTACACATACGTGACTGCCAAATATAATTGATTGGAATATTGATACTTATATATGTGTAAGGATTTGAGACACCTATTGCTTCATCAGGTCTCCTTTAGAGATATAGCTCTAAGTATGTTCAAATCCACTTGCATCCAGGGTCTTGTTCTGCTCAGAAAGAGGTGCTGCTTTTCCAAAGGGTGTTTTTTAAAAAAATAAAAATGAAATAAAATCACACAGATGTCAAAGCTTAGTTCAAACTCACTTCCAGGTAGTGCTTTGGCTCCATTCTCACTTACAGAGATGACAATCAGGAGCCCATTTAAAATCTGGCTGAGATCAGGAACAGGCCCAGCACACTTATCTAACAAAGTAAATTGAAAAGTATGAAGAAAAATGTTAACAACAATGATACATCCTTGCAAGTATATTTGATACATTATTTGGCTGTCTTTATTATCAGGGGAACACAAACGTCTTATTCACCACAGATTCCAGAATATTTCAAGCACGAATGGGGTATTGTGTTTGTTTTCTTGTATTTTTGAGCAGTATCCTATATATAGTCATAGCAAACCCAATTCTCCAAAAGACTGTGAGAAACTTAATTTCTCCAGCAATTGTTTCTATCCATTTGAGCTTATTCTGCTAAACTTTTCTGTACTGGTTGGGGTTGAGATATTGCTAATGTTTCTGCACTTTAAAACACAGGAGTGATTGGGAGGAGGGGATTCATTCCCACATTAACTTAGCAATAAACCGAAGCATGTGCACTTGCATGATACGTTTGCCAATTCCATTATTTTATATACAAAATGTCATTATGTTCCAAAGTATTATCATTTCCTTTTTTCCCAGACAGTGACTGTCTGTAACATGCTGTTTTGGAAGGGCTCCCTCCCAGATTCTGGGTATTCCTTCACTTACAGAACTGTTTCTCACCACAAAAACAAAGGGGAAAAGAAATATTGGAAACCCAGCCATTTAAAATCCAAGGGCACTGGTCACCTATTAGCTTTAGCTTAATCACTGATCTTCACTTGTTCATTTTCCCAGGAACACGGCTTTAGAGGAACTGGCTATCTTTACACACTGGGTTATCTTATGGAACTCAAATAACTGTTTATGAATGGGCTTTTCCAACAGGACGCAAGCTGTGTTTGATTTAACTCAATGTACATATATTTATGTGACAGACTCTAACCAAGTTGGACTTTGTGCCATAACCATAATGTTTGCACAGTTACACCTGGGGAGGAAAGCCCTCCCACCAGGGTACTGACAGGATGCCAGTGGCAAGAAAGTTTACATAATAAAATCATGGTTTAAAGGATTTATCCTTCTGTCAGTAGGACAGTGGTGACATTCCTCATTTACAAGCACGGTACGCAGCTCCAGCTGCGAGTAAAAGATTAAGAATAAGGCCAAATAAGAACCCCTGTAGACAGATGACGTGCTTTACTCTGTTCCCCATTCCCTCCTCCAACAAGAATACTGAAAGGCAGTTTGCTGGGAACCATGTCTTCTCCATGGCCTTCTTGATGTAGAAATGAGTGTGGTGTTCTTGTCATCCAGAGTGGTGTCTGCTGTGGTGCTGGGCCTTTATGCACTGCAAAACACTCCTGAGTGCAGTCAGTGGCTTGCATACAGATTTTGGAGTTCTCCTTCCCCCTTTCACTCTCTTCCTCCCTTTATGGTCAAGATCTGCAGCCCTGGGGAGCACGAGGAAGGCAACAGAGCCACAAGAAGGCACAACTTATCTCTACCTTGGCACCAACATCAAGAAGGCTTGATGTTCAAAAAAAGCCTAGAGCAAGAAGAGCCCAGACTGACCCAGGAGAAATGCTGGAGGCTCCTGGTTGGGAAACTCCTGGCCAGAACCAATGGCCCTTCCTTCATTGAGCTGCTACCAGACCCCTACGGCCAGTGCAGACATCGGTGCACAGAGTCAGGAATACAGAATCACGGAATGGCTGGGGTTGGAAGGGACCTCTGGAGATCATCCAGTCCAACCAACCTGCTACAGTAGGGTCACCAGAGCAGATCACACAGGAATGTGTCCAGGTGGGTTTGAATGTCCCCAGAGAAGGAGACTCCACAGCCTCCCTGGGCAGCCTGGTCCAGGGCTCTGGCACCTCACAGTAAAGAGGTTTCTCCTCATATTCAGATGGAACCTCCTGTGTTCCAGTCTGTGCCCATTGCCCCTCATCCTGTCATTGGGCACCACTGAAAGGAGTCTGGTCCATCCTCTTGACACCCACCCTTGAGATATTTATAAGCATTGATGAGATCCCCTCTCAGCTTCTCTTCCCCAGGCTGAACAGACCCAGCTCTCTCAGTCTCTCCTCAGAAGAAAGATGCTCCAGACCCCTCATCATCTGTGTAGCTCTCCTCTAGACTCCCTCCAATAATTCTTTGTCCTTCTTAAACGGGGGAGCCCAGAACTGGACCAGTACACTGGTTTTCTTCTCTCCCAACTGCCAAAGAGACTGCCAAAACCAAAGCTACTTGAAGGTGCAGAGGATGGAGAGCAAGAGATACAGACAGAAAGAAGTCAAGGAAAAGGCTGTTCAGTTTTCTCAGTGAATGAAAGTGTCAAGCAATAAAAAAGGGATATAGGAGAGCTCTGTGACTCACTTGACTGGCCAAGCTCCTCTGAATCATCACCTCGGGGAGGTGAAAATTAGCACTGCAGGAGCTCAGCGAAAACCCACCTGGCAACCCCGCTCGCTTTTTAAATGGTGAAGTAAAAGCGTCTGTTGTTTTCAAATTTCCACAGCCAAAAGAAGGACGGGGAGGGGAGAGAGGCTCCAGGAACCTGGAGCAATGGAGCACAGTGACAGCGAGGGGGAGAACGCTGAGATTGTGCTGCAGATTTTCTTTCTTTAACGGATCCCTTCCTTGCTCACCCAGAGCAAGGCAGCTGGCACGTGGTCTCTGGGAGTGCAGATGGATCAGCAATGTCAGATGTGCAGCTGTGCATATTTAACACACAGGGATCTTATTATCTATTTGCTGGCTGGCCAGCAGCAGGCTGATTTTGGAGGCGACTGCTCAAAGTTGTAGAGAGAGAAAAACAGAGAGTAGTCCATGGTCATTAATCTTACACAACAGGCTGCGCAGCGTTAGAGCCAGAACTGCTACTCTCCTGCATCTGTCCCTCCCACCAGCCCTAAATCACTGCTTCTCAACTCCTCTCCATTACCAAGAAGAAAATTGTCTGGGATGGAATGAGATACCACAACAGCACAGAAGGGAATGAGATACCACTGCACGGAACGGCTGCTAAAAATTGTTACCGGTTTCAGGTCTCTAACAAGTCTTAGCATTGACTTGCCAGTAGGGAAAAAGGAGAAAAATTGAGAGTTTTGATGCTGGTCACTGTAATTTTCAGGTTGGGAAACAATTTCAAGCTCACAATAAGGCCTTTTTTTTTGTGGAGGTCTTTTCCGGGATGACGTGATCGGTGCCCAAGGCAGAGATACATTGCACAGACATTCACCGCTCACTAAGCAAAGTCATAAGGTTTTAGGTCTTCATTTAGCAAGGCCCCTAAAACACACGTCTGATTTGATGTATGGGCAACTGTCCTACTTGTAGTTCATTTTAAGGTTCAGCCCATCTTTAAGAGCTTTGCTGAACCACAGCCTAAGTGCTTATGTGAGTTCGAGCCCGTGATCACACTCCAGTTTTTCTTTTCCCCTTATCCTGGAGGTAAAACAGGGTGAATCTCCAAATAAGCAACAGTGTTGTCAAGGAGGGGAGACTCAAAGAGGCCAAAGTCTTTCTGTGTGTGAAATCCACAGGGCAAAACGTTACGTGAGGGATGTGCTGGGTTCTCTACAGGAATATAACAGTCAGTGGAAATTAACTCATGAACAAGAAGTTCTGCCTCTCAATATCAAATAGCAAAATCAACCTGCCATAAATTCAGTAAACACCTATGCATGCTCAGATGACACATTTTAAAATAAAGAGCGCTGAATTACAAGACATTTAACTTCACTATGTCAAGGGAAAGAGGTTTTTTCTTTAACTAACGTGCAAGTGGATATAGAAAAAACATCTCTACGAGGAAACAGCAACAAGGATGGAGAGACAAGCAAGTATTGTAAAATGGTCACAAGCCTGAAAACATTCAGGGTGTTTTCCAGAATCACTGAAAAGTAGAAATTAGCCATATCTAGAGAAAAACAAACAAAAATTGATGGGGTGGGGAGAAATGAAGAATTTAGCAGCTCTAAGTGAGATGCTTGCAGTGAAAACTGTACAGAAAAAGAGAAATTCAGAAATTAAAACTGTTTGTAATAGTAGGTGAAGCTTCGGACCACTTGCAGTTATTTGAATCGTCTCAGTTTTTTAATTGCACTTGTTCCATTACACACAGTACAAAAGCAAAAGCCCAATCTCCCAGCAAACACAATTCTAATTCTACAATTAAAATTCTTAAACAGAGAGCGAAGTGCAGCAAGAGACTTGGTGCCTGGGAAGAGAGGAGGCCTTAAGCCATGGTCATCCATGGAACAACAGAGCTTTTGTGATTCCCCTCAACTGCCCTCAAAACACCCACCTGCCTTATCCAGACCGAAAATCAGCATCGCCAGAAAGGCAGAAGTGACAATAGGTGACAATGTAAGGAAAGTACGATGAGGGAAAGCTTTACTGGATGAAAAACTAGCTTGAAAATAGCAAAAATGAAACTGCAAGGACTTTATATTGAAACTGAAGCAAGAGAGACGATGAGGGTTTGGAGGGCTCGAAGTAGCCCCTGACAATGGCGGTCTGGCTCGCAGGAAAAGCTGCCCTCATTGAAAAGGATGTGATTAAATAACTCAGACTTTAATGAAAGAGATTACATTTCACTAAAAAAGAGTAAAGTCTCTGAAAGACTCCTTATCAGCCTATAGAGCACGATGAAGAAGAGGTCAGACTCAAGTGGTACATTAGTCAGATAATACCATCCGAACATCTACTTTCAGCTCACTCTTCCTGATGAAGGCCATGGCCAATAATTACTAATGGATAAGAGAGGTTTATTTGATGGGGACCTGACATTCATTACAGCAGATGCTGGCATGGCTAATTGATCAGAAGGATAGTAAGTGAAGGAGTTAGACTAAAAATAATGCCGTTAATGGAGTGATGTAAATGTGCTATTGGTCAGCATCATTTCATAATTAGGTCACTTAGGGAGCCTTTTGGGTCACTGATGGTGGAACAGCAGCCAAAACCACCAAATCCGCCTGCTGTGACAGATGCCCAAGCTACTGTTCCGCACAAGCACTACAGGTGCTTGGGAAGAAACAGACCTTACAGCCTATAAATATTTTAGCCATGGCAGATGAATAATAAATTGGTGAGAACAACATAGTGACATGAACTCATGTGAAACTATACCACACACTGTGAACAATATGGCCAACTGCATTAAAGCAGGACATTGTAAAAAACATCCTTAAGAGGTGGTCATCAGTCTTCTGGATCCCATTTCATGGCTACCTACTATCTGGCTTAGATACAGGCGATGAAAGCAGGAAAATCAGAAATGCCAGCCCTCTGCATGGAGTAGAACTAGAAGATTCTGTTTCCATCCTATTCCTCATCAGCTGCAAATACAGCAGCATCAGAGCTGATACAGGTGAGGGAATAACGGTGGTGGAAGACGTGCATCAGCAAGAGTAACAACGTTCAAATACAAAGCAGAAAATAAAAAAAATCAATATCACCCACATATTTTCAACTTTTTTCCAAAGAACTAAGCTCACAAATATTAATTTTCACTAAAGAAATGAAGAAAAATTTTAAATTCCCAAGAATTTTCATCTTCAAACTTGGAGCATGCAGGTAAAATGGAACTTAAACCTGAACCAACCTAGTCCACTTTTACGTTATAAAATCAAATTACTACTAATGAAGTCCTGGCAAAAAACCAAACCATCCCTGATTTTCCTGGTAAAGAGAGGAATTTCTGAGCCCCAAGGCCTGGCTAAAACAGATCTGAAATTCATATCGCTCTTCTCATCTCAGCTTCTTCCAAAGTCAAACCTGAATGTCTATATCCTTACAACAGCCATCACCAATGCCATTAGAACTAAACAACTTGTCGGCTCTGAAACGATAATGAGACTTAACCATACACTCTGGTTAATCTTCCTCCCCAACTGCAAAAAAAGCCTCCATTCTGCCAAATCGATCACCAATCCGCTTTTTGGTTGTGCCAAAGAGCACACCAAAATGAGTCAGAGCCTTTCCACCGCCTCTGCCTGGCTTTGGATCAAGCTTGTCCTGACCAAAAACAAACACAAAGAAATGAGCTACAGGTAGATGACAAAGATGTGAAGCAGAGGAACAGAATTATAAGCACTTTCTGGCAAACACTAGTTAGGCAAAATGCCTTTTTCTCCAGGTCTCAGATTATAACTCACTGATTTACATTGAAACATTATTTAGTTCTATCAGCACCAAATGACTCATCGTATTTTGTCATTTTAATGATTCTTTATATTTCCCTGGTTTGATGGGTTAATCATTGCCTATCAGAGTTTACGGCCTCTATCTCCTTTATTGTGTTTTGCCTCCCATCAGCTGTCCAAGGTGATGTGAACTTTGCGCTATTGACTTTTCTCACTCCTCTGGGGAGGTTGTCATGGAGAATCAAGCTATTGACAAATCAACAGCCCACACGCCAAACTCCTTCCTGCACATCATCATCGGGAATGTGGGAACCAGCCAACTTTGGGGCTGCGCAGAACCAAGAATGTTCCACCACAGAAAGAAATCCCCAAAATCTACGTATTTGAGTCTTCTTTCATTTAAATCTCTGCGAATCTGGAGAAGAAGAAGGATTTTGTCCTGTAGCTTAACAAAGCCTTTTTAGAACAAGTTCAGGCAGCAAAATTAAGTGAATGAATTTCAGACTTTCTCCGATAGTTTTCATCTTCTCAACAGATATAATTTCTGTTTCCAGAAGCAGTTGCCTTCATTAGGTGCGACTGAGCAAATGAGCTAGGCAGAGATAATTAATACAGTGTTAACTGCAAGAAGTGATGAATAACAATTATTTTTTAAATGCACTTAATAAATGCTAATTTGCTCCTTTTTCTTCTTATTATTCCAAATGTGGGAACTATTCTTATCATCTAGATAATTAGCCCGTCAAAAATACCACACTTGTGAGTCAGTACAGCATCACTCCTTAATACAGAACCTCCCATTATTATATAAAAGATACAAATTGATATAAAAGATTTCTGCATGACTAAAAGGTAAAAACGATGACTTATTTACCGAGATGTGACAGCTGGCATGGAGATTTATTCTGGTTCACATTTCAAAGGTTTTCCTCTCCTCTTTGTTGGCCTGATTTGCTAACAACTTTTGTGGATATGGAAGTCAACTGCAGATTCAGTTTGAGTTTGTTGCACTGTGGATTTGTCCAGGGGCAAATGTTATTTCCAAGCACGAACTGGGAACTGAAAAGAACTGAAAATAGGTCTCTTAAAGTACCATTAAATATACTTCCTTGTGTTCCTCCTTGAATGTTTTCTCCAATTTTAATGAAAGTGTAATTTCAGAAATGTTTTCTTCCCAAAGCTGTTCTGCTGCCAAGTAGTAAAAATAAGTCCAGCTTCTTGTTGTTGCTGTGGTTGTTGTCAGAGCAGATGACGAGCCAGGGAACTTGCACTATATGTTCTATTTCCATTCCCCAACGGAGAGCTTTCGATAAGCTCCTCCAACCGGGGTTATGGGGACAGAGCCAGGAAACATTGTGGGAGCCGGAGGTAGCGCTGGACAGTCTAGAAAAGCTAAGGAAAAAGCTCCAAATTTGAAACTGAAGCTTTGCAGATCCAAGTCAACTCCCTCTTTTTTTCAATGGCATAATCTACTGCTTGACTTCAGGCTTGCACTGTGAAAGCCGGTTCCATTGCTTCGCTGTCGTGCTGGTTCTGCCAGAGCTCACCCTCTTTCCTGCCTTAAGTCAGCTGCCATCTCGCCCTGTCTCTTGTTTCACATCAACCAGTAAATCAGTTGAATGATCAGATCATTTTTTTCTTTTTTTTTTTTAATGAACCAAATTTACTTTTTGACAGCTGTGCTCCAGCCCCTCCTCCTCTTTTGTAGATTGCAAAGACACTTAAATTATCACTGTTACAATAATGTAAATCCAGTAGGAGTGAGACCCCTGAGACCTTGCATCAGCCGAGCCTATTAATTAAGGTATGTGGTGCCATGCAGTGAAAACTTAATGCTCGTCGTAGTTGTGACCTCTACAAGCATGCGACTTTTAGAGTAGGTTTGACTTTAGACACTAAAAATTAGGCGTTTAAAAATAAGACACGCTGAGCTGGTCATCTCCACTTCCAGAAAAGTCCATGCGGACACAAAAGGTCATTCTAGAAAAAAAAAACACAAAACCCAAAAGCGTCTAAGATAAGCAGATGACCCATCTCTAAGAGGATTATTATTATTATTATTGCTATTTTTGTTGTTTGTTTTTTTAACTCAGTAGTTCCTCCAGAAGAGTCACCAGATGGAGCAGTCAGCATTGTCTGGGAACCCAGTCTCAAATGTGGAAGCAGTAAAGGCACAAGCACATAGGCCAACTTGTAATTTTCCTTTTTTTCATAAGGGAAAAGAGAGCCTCTCTTTAATAAGCAGCTCACCAACTTCCCCTAGTCTTGCTCTCCGTCCGTTCCGTATTCATTTATCTTTCCCCCTTTCCTTTCTACATTCTTCCACCTTCTTCCTTCCTCTTCTGCTCCCAGATCCACTCTTCATTTGCCAATAATTATCTCCTGCACAAATTTCATCTCTGAATTTATTTGTCAAAACTGAAACAAGCCAGATGCTCCGAAAAATGGTTGAAGAAGTTCTTACATAAATAAGGTAAATTAATAAACAAAGAGTCTGAGCAGGAGAAGGAACTAAGAAGCCGCATGACCAACATGGCCTCGACCTGTCTGAGCACATCCATTTGCCCAGACTGATCTCTAAGAAATCCCATGGAATTACCAGGGGAATGTTTTCATGGGACTTTCAGTATCAGTCCCCCATACTGCCTCCATTTCTGTTTCCGTGAGCCTCTGCAAGGCCGTGCCCATGTGGCTCCCAAGCTTGCCCCAAACTGAGGGCCGAATGGGACTCTGAGTTTATGGGAAGGCCTTTGGAAGCAAAAAACTGCTGAAATCCCTGTGAGAAAGTCTGATGTTTCGACATTGGCTTTACTCCTGAACCAGGGAGGAAAAATCAGAATATCTTCTCAGAGAAAACTCCGCTTTTATTATGTGAACAGGAGTCTCAAGACTCTCTGTGAAAATACAGCTGCAAAAAGAGCTCCCCACAGAAGCCAGGGGGGTACGACGCAGGAGAGAAGAGAAACGTGAATGACCAAAAGCAACAACCACCGGGAAGTTAAAACAACCAACAGCCCCTTTTAACTCCACAATCTCTCGGGATGTGCAAGGGTTCAAGCAGAGCCACAAGCTAGTGCTGATCTGACCTGAAAAGAAACACGTCACTGCATATAAACAAAATTAAAACAAAATCAGTTTTTCTTCAGATTCTTCACTGAGACTTTTAAAACAGAAAACACAGTTCTCGGATAAATCAGCCCACTAGATAAAGAAATATCACATTTCATAAAATCCCACAATGCCAAGTCGCATCTCTAGTTTATGTACAATTTAGATACAGTCTCCCCAAATCTGGCAGCTGAGGGGGGTTCATGCTGCTGTACAGATCTGGGCAGGATCCAGGGGAAGGGGGATGGAGAGACTGTCCGATCGACTTCACATAACAAGTTGTGGAAGTTTCCAAGCTTCCTAAAAGCTTTCCTTCAAAGGAACACGTGAGCCCTACCTCCCATCCAAGTGACAGTCTCTGACTGACTTCTCTGGGACCTGGTCAGCCCTCGATCAGTGCTCATTTAAAAGAGGCTACGCACAAAGAAAGTATTCAACAGTTTTCTTTCATGTACGAAATAATACACAGTAAAAGACCATCATTACCAAACGGATTCATCTGTCCCTTTCGCTTAGTAGCCAACGCAAATCTAAAGCTTTCATCTTTACCCCTTGACCTACCCTGTGGGTTTGTCTCTGTCTTACAATTTGGAGAAGAAGAGACCCCTGATTAAGAAGTACGTTGGGACATCGGTCAACAGAGAGCCAAGGGTCTCATTTCCTCCTGCATTAATATCTCGCTAGTGTTAATTGCAGTTATGGGTGAATAGGCAATATTGGAGAACAGAGAATGTGAGTGCTTTGCCATTACTGATTACCTCACATCACACATTGAAAACGAATTTGCTTGTCCTCGGGTCAGAGAAAAAAAGCCCAAAACCTAGGGGGGAAAAGCTTGTTGTTACTGACAGCTGCTCTTCAAAGGTCAAGGATTACAATAGTTGGAGCGCTGCAGGTCAGGGCTGATGTGAACCGCCCAGAGAAACTCTTCTTGCCCTCCCTGCAGCTTGGCTGTAATGAATGTTATGGGTCTCTCTCGCTTAATAAGCCTTGAATTCACATTAAAAAAAAAAAAAAGAAAATGAAAAGGCAAATAAAAAATATTTACAATGTAATATCTTCTTCGCACATACCTCTTCCAATCAGGCAGCTATGAAAGCTGTCCTCCTGGCAAGATAAACTATCATTTTTTAACATGGTAGATGGATGCCTTCATACATTTTTAAGCTTGGGACAGGATATATTTTGTGGTTTATTTATAATGACATCAATTACACTTGCTCCAAGGTAATAATTCACTCCTTTATAATTATTTATGAGGTGATTTTTACTTTTTTGAAAGTTTTATGTTTATTGATGTGTTTGGTTAACGAAGGCCTAAATGACATGGTCAGTTGCTTTGCAGGATGCTGGAGAACAGCAAAATCAATATGTTCTGCACCTGAGAACAATCTTCTTAGTTTTGTAGTAATGATTCCATGAGCAAAGTCCCAGGAGCCTGTGAGATAATTGCAATTCCACATAGTCAACAGTCTGTTCAGATCTATATAATCACTGTCTTTAGCTGCTTTATTTTATTTAGTTTTGTCGCGTGTGATCTTTGCCATTAACATCTCTTTCTGTGTGATCTCAACCGGCTGTTTTTTGCCTCCAACCCCTCCGTTAACTTTCGTTTTAGAGCCTCACCTCTGCTGAATTCAGACCCTGCGCTAAGTAGAGAAAGCGGTTAGTTAAGTAGCTGCTTTCTGCCACTCAATTTGTCTTTGTTGATTACTGCCTTTGGAGAATGAAAGTTCATGGGGCTGTGGCTAAACAATAAGAAAAAAAAGAAGACATAATAAGGTTTAGTATCCCCAGATGAAGATCATTGATTTCTTCAGTTGCTTTAATATGCAGAGTACAGAACACACACAAGTGTTAATGGAATAATATATTCTATGGCCCCTCTGCATGGTGAGCACAGTTGGCTCCTCCAGTCAAGAAGCCGGCAAAGAAATTTGTCTTATAGACGCAAAGGAGAATATATGATGGTATTTCAATCTCCACAGAGGCTTGTGCTCCAGCTGTGGCACAGAGTGGTTTTTGGAAGGGTAGGATCAATGCTTTAGGACCTTTTTAAAGTGGTAATTGTAGCCTCACCCAGCAAATGCACTGAGGTAATTAATCAGGTATATTTGTAAATTAGGTTTGAATGCAGAACACATTAACCAAGATCAAGCTTAAAAGAGTGAATCAGCCAGGAAAGCGTAACCAATTTAATCCGTGATCTCTCGCAGTGTGGTCCTGGACCATTTGTGGTCTCCAAGGCCTCCTTCAACCTCTGCAGCCCGTCCATAAAACCGCATCAGACAGTGAGGTGTACAGTGTGCTCACACACACGAGAGCGCATCTCGTTCCACAGGATCTACGAGGATCCAAAACTGACCTAAAGTGGTTGGGAACCACCGTCTTCCTGCATCACCACAATGACCCTGTTGCAGGGGGTCCAGCACAGCATTCAAGTGTAGATGCTTTCAAGGGAAAGAGGATATCTGAGGAAAGGATTTGGTAGAAAGCCTAACTAATGATCAGACTATTTCAGTTTAGAGCTCAAGCAGAGACACCCAAAAGAGGGTAAATTTTCACAAACTAAGCACCTGAGAGCTGAAAAACAGATGTCTCAGCTAGATACCTAAACTATCAGGTACTCTCAGCGGTCACATTAGAAAACACAGCTCTGAGTCCTTTGGTTAACACAAAACAGGCCAAACATCTTCCAAATGGCCCAGTGAAAGCCCCCCAACATACTATTTGGAAAGCTATCAGCTGGTAGCTGACAAAACCAATTCTCCCCCTTCATTTACAAAAATGAAAACTGGCATCATTCTTCTGAGTTTCAAAATAGCCCAGTAGTAATGTTAACATGAATAAATCAACCAGGAAGATGTTTGTAAATCTTCATCAGCCCAAGAGATACAGTTACCTGCTATAAAAGAAGATAGCTGACTTTTCTACTTCCATTAACTGTTGCCAAATCTCATAAATGTAAACAGAGAATAAATCCTTTCAGTCACTGAATATGAATATTCTCCTGGGAAAATCCAGCTGGCATCCTGCTTGATTTATGTGCTTTAAAAAAAGCATTTGTTTTATAAGCCCGGGGTGAACCTTAAAATATAAGTTCATGTATAAAAAATATTATGGCTCAGGACCTACTTCAGCAAAAAGAATTACATCCTCTTCTCAGCTGCCAATGATTCCCCATGCCGAGAGCAAAGACACATGAACTCAGGGTCGCAGCATCTGCTTGGAGGAACCTGTTAAGCTTGGGTATTGAAGCAAAGACCTCCAGCATCACACCCCCTTTCCAGACAGCTACTAATCTTTGCACTGAAATTAGAAGTCCGGAGCCTCAACATTCATCAGATCTGAGCCTACGTGACTTTTCCACAGCCAGAAATAAAGAGAATCAAAAGCCTTCCTGCACAATCATGTCTTCGCTGCTTCTCATCTGTGTCACTTCAGGTCAAACGTCAATTCCCCCAGTTCATACTTCATAGATGCTCCTAATATCCATCTTCTAACCCTACTCTAACATGTAATACCTTATCTGAATATTCCACATCTGTCCTTGATGAGTAAACTTCAATTCTTAATAAACATTAGCGTTACGGGCAAATTTAGGCCAACTATGGAATAGACTGTTCTCCTGGCCACAGAGCATTTCCTAAGTGTGAGAAGAAAAATACATCCTGCAGCCACTCATTATTCTTCAATGTCTTTCCTTATTTTAGATGCCCAAGCCATATAATTAAAAAATACACATCTTTTTTTTGGTAGCAAGGCCATATTATTAAGGAAAATATGAATCCAAGGTCTGTTCTTTGGCTGGGGAGGCTGGAGATCCACGAGCTTTGGGTGACAGAAGAGAGTAAGGTCATGCTAAGACAGACTTGAGGGAAACAGCGGATATTAAACTGATTATTTCTCCATGTTTTGTGTCTACACTTGATTATTTGGTCTAGTAACCTACTCTCAAACTTGAAGATTTTTCTGTATGCATACATACAAACACACACACAATACACACTTGTTCACTATATATGAATGTCCCGTGCCATTTTATTTTCAGTCTTGGGGAAATTGAGAGAACATTGCCAAGCGTGTTCTCAGTTCTACTCTGCAGAGGCCTGAACTAAAATTACGACTGAAAAGCAAATGCAGTGACCTTTAAAGGAATCGAGAAGCAGCTATTTCCAGTACATTACTAAATGCTATATTTTAAAGGTTCTAACCTTATTTGCTACAAGTGTATAATATCAGGAAAAGCTTGTGAGTGAAGGTTCTGCATTCATCACATAGCCCAAGTCACTTACAGAAGAGATGGGGAAAGTTATTACTTTCCCCCTTGCAGACATTAAAGTTCAACCCCTTTTCCTGTAGTGTTTTGCAGCATTAAATAAGGTTCAGGGATCACTTCAAGAATTACAGGCTTCCCAACTTAACAAAAATACAGTTTCAAGCAAGCAGCCATAGATGTATCATCAAACAGGGAGGGTAATTTATGAGATCCGCATGTCCTATATGGCTCAAACAAGCTAAGGGGAACCGGGTACTGTTATCTGATATCGCCATAGCATAAACTTCATTGAACAAAATACTCTTTTACGAGAATTATAATAGAAATTGATTTACAAGATACAGTTTAAAAGTAAAAGATAGGATGACAGAAGATGTCATAAACCCTTGTGAGGCCACTCTTAAGCCTAGAGTTTAATTGCATCAAGTGAATAACAAGAGGTGTGTTTGTGTAGTGCTTTATTTAATGTCTCGCAGTCAACAGAGACTTTGTGTTTTGATGCTCAGAAAATCATAAAGTGAAATGTTAACTTCGCTTTATTTGTTATTATTGATTGATTTATATTGTGCCTTTTGTATGTATAATGGTACTCTACACCAAATAAATCAGGGAGCGTAAAACCTTCATCACAGCAAATAAAGAATGAAAGCAGGCAGAACCAGAAATGTCAATAAAATGCAAAAGCGGTTAGTAAACAAGTGTAGGGCTTATCTGATTTTTATAAATTTTTCCGGAATTAGCTGTATGGGATATTGTGCTGTCAAATATTTCACCAGGTAAGTTCCTAATAAGAAAATACAACGTATCAGGTAACAGACAAATAGAAGAGGTGGAAAATGCAAATACTACAAACCAGAGGTACAATGTGGCTAGCACAATGGAAGAGAAATTGAGTCAGGAAACAACACTAAGAAAATATGCAAGGTCTGAAATTCCTTTAAAAGTACTGTAATATATATAATGAATAAATCTCTAATACAATCTGCTACCATTCAGATCTCATCCCTGCTATCCAAGTCCCTGGCCCTGTGAGCTATAGTATGGGCTCCACCATGAACTTCCAATTAAGCATATATAGAACCACCACTAGATCTCACATGCAAAGATGAGAAAAAGTTGGGGGGGAAAAGCGCCAAAAATACTGCACAAACTGTTTTTTCATGTTTAATTTTTGGCCATCAAAAAAATACCTCCATTCATTTCAGTATAACGGGACTGTGGGCTTAAAGAGCTTAAAGAGTTACAGGTCCTGGATGTGCTTTAAAGCAGCACAGGAAATCACAGGCACAGATATGGTACTTGACCTTTAGTGGTGCAATGAAACCACTAAAATATATGTTTGGCTGCAAAACGCTGAGATCTTCTACCGTGAAACAAAACAGATATTGATTTTTCCTATACAACTTTTAGTACGATAGTAAGTCAAACACAGTTGGTGCCAGGTGATTCTGGTTGTTTGAGATATCATGCAAAATGTTCAGTAAAAGTCAAGAGCAGTGAGATTTTAGTACTTTGGCAGCTTGGTTTTGTGAATTGAATTAAGCAAAGGTGTGGGTTACGTGACTGTGCCAGCAACGTCTCCTGCTTTACACAAAGTGAAGCTCTGCAGAAAACTACATGTGGCCCAGAATGCTGCTGAGTTCAACAGGCAAGAGGATGAAGCTCTGCTGCATGGACCCGAGACAACGTTCAGAAGAACAGAGTTGGGTTCTTGAATTAACCACTAGGCAGGAAACCAAAGGAAGACTTTCAGAGATCCCTGTGTAATGGAGGAATCCATGCCTCATCAAAAAGAAACAGTTGCAAATTTCACTTCACACCAGTCTAGAACTTGAAACGTGAGGATTTGATCAATAAGGGGTTTTTTTTAATTATTTAACACTACTGAATTAGCTAACCCTGAAATCGGAAGTACAGCAACATATTTTTGGCTCTTTAAGAACAAATACTTCCCAAAAATCCTTTCTAAGTAATACCTGATGGCAAAAAATTCTAATGGGAAACGACTTCGTACATCAAATACATTTCCACATTTCTGCAACCTGAACCATGGAGCTGATTTTTACAGACAGATACATAAGCAAGGGCAGATTAGCCTTGGTGACTTTGGATATGAGTCTGCAAAGCTGCTTCTCGCAGCCCACCACAGGTCGAAGCGGCTGAAGGCACACAGTGCTCTATGGTATGTCCTTTGTGCTCTCCTGCTCTATGATCCTACTTCAAACACAGAGAACTCAGTGACTTCACCACTGGTTGCTGTTGAAATACTTGAGATCACAGACATCTCAATGAAAACAGCAGGAACTGTCAGATTTAAAGCGACTTCAATCTACCCATGGAGCTCTATACATTTGAAATTTGTAATTAAAATTCACGGACAATAGGTCTCCTATTCTTAGTGACCTTTCATAGGTCACTACACAGTCTACGGATACTTGTGGACTGTGCAGAAATCCAGGGCTAGTCATTGCTTCTGTGCATATGTTTTGGTAGAATCACAGGATGTCCTGAGTTGGAAGGGACCCACCAAGATCATCAAGTCCAGCTCCTGTCCCTGTATATGACAATTCCTAACTTCAGACCATGTGTCTTTGGGTATTGTCCAGTCTCTGCGTGAAGACTGACGGGCTTGGGGCTGTGCCACCTCCCTGGGGAGCCTGTTTCAGTGCTCCACTACTACTAGTTCTACCTCCTAGTAGTAGGAAGAGGCTTCTCCAATGGCATATCAATCCAACTCCAAACTGAGCTACCCACACCACCTACGTGGAGTACCTAAGCACCAGGCAGAGGTTACGTCCTTAACAGAGATGGTCTAGGCTGTTTTGTAAATGCATCTCCCTGTTGCCTACCAAAGACCTTGAGTTGTTGCTTCTTCTCCAAGTTGGAGCTTTTCAAGACTACCAAGTCTATGAAGGGGGAGAGTCCTCCTGTTCTTCAAATGAGGGGAGCAACATCAGCATTGATGACCCAACTTTGGATACTCAACATCCAGTCCTTCAGCTGACTCTGACAGGAGTTTGTGGGTAGCAAGAGTGGAAAGACAGCACTGCTGAACATTGTTAGGAACTGCAGCTGGGCTCCTCCCAACTAAATCTGCCTCCTCCACAAATGACCACCAGAACATGAAAAAACCAGACAACTTGCCATGCCTTAAGTGAAAAAATATGACTGAATAAATCCCGAACATAAGACTTTGTGCCTAATTAGTTAAATCCCCTTAAGACACAAAAAGAAATGGCTAAAAGGGCTCTCAGCAATTTGTAATAAGATGCTTAGATAATGCGCTCACTATCAAGGGAAGTTTCCAGTTTCGCTGTACTCCGTTTTTTAACATCTTGGCAAAGACCTTTTTCTCCCTCTCATGCTGAAGACCTCCCATTGACACTGTAACATTAGCCTGGGAGCAGCTGGTGACTATTTCTGATGAATGGCAGGTGAGACAGTTTTTCACACCAAACCAACACGCACGCAAAACTGAATTCTCCGTCCTCATTTGCTTCGTTTACTAGTTTAAAAGAAGCTCAAGACAAGGCGGTTTGGGACAGTTAAATATTCACCTTCCACAAGCACGTTGGTTACAACTTGGGGTTCCAGGAGGGCATCAGTGGCCAACACGGGCCAGATGGGTGTCTGAGCACGATAATCCACAGGTGAAAAGAAATCTCTTCTGGAGCTGACCCAGAGTGAAATGGGCTTTCTCCATACAATGAAAAAGCAAAAATCCATCAAAAGGGATAATTTTGCATTTCTCTCCACGTCTGATTTTCAGCGGGGTTTTCCTGTTTTGATTCTATTTTTGCCTTTTTATTATTTAATGTACTTAATGTAGACCTGAAACTTCATTTCAGAATCAGAAGTCTTATAGAATTCAGCTTTTTCAGTCGTTTTTGGTATAAATAGTTTAACTTGTTTAAAAACTGTGAATAAACCGATAGAACAACTGTTGCCTGCTCCCTATCCACCAACACAAAACACGTTAGAAAACTCTGCGTCGGACTTCATATCCCAACCTTTAATCAATGGATAGATTTAAAGCGGACTATTTTCTGGGGCTGGCTGAGGACTGAGTGCTCACTCTATCATTTTGGGTGTGCCTATGGCTGCTCCTGGTTTCTGTACATGAAGAATGCAAATGGCAGAAATAAGTAGGCTCAATTGATTTGGGTTTTACAGAAATCAAGGGCATTCAGAAACAACCAGGACTGCCCCCTCCCTCATCTTTTTTTTCGTTTTTAAAGTCCATCAAAATACATTTTTACATTGCTTCAGCTTTTCTTTTTGTGCCAAGTTCCAGCACTAAACTTTCTTTATTAAACTGACATTTTGCAAGTAGTTAGTCCTGAAAATTGACTAAGCCCTTTTGGTATTAGAAAAATCATTCTGGAGGCAGCTGAAATATTAAATGAAACCAAAAAAATAGCTAATGGAACGGCAGGAAATCTGATTAATTTCTTTTCTTTTCTTCAGAGCAATGCTGATGAAGCAAGATAGCCATTTTATTCAGCAATGAGGTAATTTGTTTGGCAAAAATACAAACTACCTGAATCTGGGCTGAAAATCTAAACCGTGCTTTAGCTGAAGTTCAGAAATACTATTTATGTTCATCTTAATTGTGTTTTCGTATTCCCACTCTCATTATGACGGATCGGCACCCATACCAAATTAGGAGCAGCCAAGAGGTGGATGAGGAACTTGAAGAACAGCGAAGTTCTGCCCGAAGCAAAGAGGGTGATTCATTTGGAAGGAGTTTTTCTGAGAAATCAACATTCCAATGGAGTTACCTGGCAGTTCGGTGCAATTAGACTGGATATTTGAAACTGCAGCCAAGTTACCGGTCCCGCGAATTAATTTTATTATGGTCTCTTTGGTTAACTAAGCTCACCCTGAGAATCAAGGTTTTTAAGTGAATTTGGAAGTGGAATTTAAAGAGAGTTTTTCAAAGCAAGTATTAAATATGCATAGTCTATGGATGTACTTGTAGGAAGACCGGGAACATAATGCATGCAAAGCCACATAAAGATGGTGAAGATTTTTCTTCTCTGGCCTTTCTGCAATCTTATGAAAAGTTCTAAGCATATAGTTGTACACGCAAAGCAAGTAGTGAGGTACTCAACACACCCTGAGCATACAGTCATGCACTTTTGTATTACAGCTAAACACACCATGCTGAAGTGTCTGCACTTCACCAAAGTGCCTAAATCAGAGGGGCAATTCCAAAGAACAACTCGATGCACGCAAAAGCCAAGCTGCCCTCCCTCTGTTTATCACGACCTAGCCTAGAAGGAGTCTACATTAATGCAAATCTCATTTAAAACTTTATTTAGGCATTTGTATTTCCGAGGGATGAAAGCAGGCTTTATGCATGTATTATTCTGTAGACTCAAAGGCAACGCCGTTTTCGCAAAAACTTCCTTATTGTCATGAGTTTTGCTAATCCCAAGGTTAAAGAAGACAATCTCAGAACATTAGTTTATCTGATAATGTGTAAACCCTTGCCTGCTACTGTAAGGCTTTGTTTCTATTTCTGAAACAAAACAGGTAAATTTTTCACTACGTTTCCTCCCAACCTACTTGGAAGAGACAGCCTTTACTGCTGCCTAATAAAGCCAAGTCCCTTTGTTTCATTGCTCTGAGCAGAAATACATCAGGCAACGACCAGCTTGTGTTTCATTCTCGGGACAGAAAGAACATGCTGGTTGTGAAGGGAAAATGAGATTATACCGAACAGAACAAAAACTAGAAGTGAGAGCAAACCCAACCAATTGAGAGCATCGCTGCAAGCTTACTATTATTACAGATGACTGTTTCACCTCATAAACCAGGTTTTCATTGTGTTTCTGATAAAAGTACATTTGGAAAAGGACTGTTTTCTTGCCCTGCTTTGAGAGGATTTTGCTTACCGGTTGGGTTGGGCAGCAGCATTACATGAATTTCGGCAACGTGTAGATCTAATAAAGCAAGCTGCAGAACAATATACCAAAGATACATATGTGCCTTCTGCCCTTTAAATCACAGTAGCTGAAACAAAACGCAAAAACAACCAACAAGTCAAGGCGCTCAGCTCTGCAGGCTGGTACAGCCCGGAATCGTTCATCTCTCCAAGCGGCCAGCTCATTGCAGTTTCCACAATGTCATCGGACATCGCCGTCCATGTCCACATGCAGGAACGTACGCTGATCTGAGAACTCTTGATTTAATACATGTTGCCACACTGCCCTTGACCTCAAGAAGGACTTTGAAGTTTTCTGGCTGGAGATGAAAGTTACAGTATGTGTGGCAGAGCCGGGCTGTAGAGTAAGAAAGAATTGCTAACTCAACAACTTGTTAAAACACATACTTCCAGAACCTTTTTTTTCTTTATTATTTATTTTTTTTTAAAGCTAATAAACACACTATATCCAGAATTTCAGTCCTCTTGTTCAGATTGATTAGATGAGAGATGAATGTGAACAGACAGATAGATTAAATCAAGAGTTATGGGTAAATTATTTCCAGTCCTCCAGCTCTGGCCTGATGGAATCCATTTCCTCGTCCTCCTTCAGGATTTCTGCTGGACCGTGGCCTATAAAGCTTCAATCCCTGTGTGCATCACCAGGTAATGAGTGGCAATTAGATGCGAGCTGAGGATATCTTCCCAGAGGGGGCTTTATTCTTTGGAAGTCATTAAGAGGAGACCAGATTCAGAAGCTACTTGTTGGATGTGTTACTTCACAAAAGAATACAAAACTTGCACAGGCGTTTGATATAGTGTGACCCAATCTGTGTGAAAAAACAAGAGGGATGAGACCCCCTTGAGATTATTTGCCTCCCTGTCGTATGTTCATGCTGCTCGGACCCAAAGCAGACATCTGTTGGACAGCTTAGTCATGTTGTAAAAAGGCCAGATGTAATTAAAGTGTGTACTCGTTTCTTGCCAATCAAAAGGAACCGAAAAGAAAAAGAAAGAGCACAAAACCAGAACACCAGATCACAGGTTTCTCTTTCTCATAAAGGATCACATTTTCCTGAGCAGAAGCCTCAGGCTTCAGTCTGCTGGGCAGAGATTCACCCATAGGCAGGCAGGCTTTTAACAGAAACAAACAAACAAAGCTTGCCAGATCTCTCTTTGGACCTCAAAAGGTATTTTATTTTCATACCAGCAAAAACCATAATCAGCTCTTGATACCGCTCTGTGCCTGGAGAACGTTACATTTACACAGACAAATAAGGGGACATGAATAGTTTTTTAATTCATCAGAGCCAAGGCTGAACAAGGTTTGATGACCCTGATGCTGGGCATCTAACATTGAATTACTCTGACTTCAGACAGGGAGTCGTCAAGTAGAGACAAGCAAAAAAACAATTAAGATCACCTTGTGAATCAACGAACTTGTAGAAAACAAACAAACCAACCAACCCACACCATCGTATGTTTTTCATATCCAGATTGAATGAACTAGAAGTCATGGGCATAAATCACCATCTCAGAGATTCAGGTTGGACACCAGCAACAAGTTTCTGACTGTAAGAGTGCAGACTCGAATTCGATCGCCGGGGAAGAACAGCACATGAGGAAGCATTCAGCACCAGGGATTTGTAAGAATAAGTTCAACAAGCATCTATCCCAGAAAGCTAAAATAGTCCTGCTCTGGGCAGAAGACTGGATCAGATGATGTAGCCATCTGGGTGACTTTCATCCCCAAGATCCTGAAGTTCACGTTGAATCGAAGTGTTTGCTTTGCCTGCACCTCCTAGGAATTGATTCTGTGATAATCGTTCACCCTTTTCCAAGTAATCAGTATCCTTTAGGTTCACAGCAAGAGTTCAGCACTACCAGAAGACTGTAATAACCTATAAGTAACAAAACACTGGAAAATTGCCAATTAAGAGAACAGAATGCCATCCTAAGGACTTCCCTACCAATTAGAAAAGCTCAGCAAACTTCAAGTTAAGCAAAATCATTTGGGCATCTTGCTAAAATGTGTTATGATGTATGGTATTCAAGCACAGGAAACACTAGAGAAACGTTTTTCCTCCCATGCCAGTCAGCAAATTGGTTTATAAACTAGAATTATTTACTCCACAATGTGCTGGAAGCACTTCACCAAAACAGCTCCACACCATCACAGGTTTGCAGAACAGATTTTCAGGAACTGAAGTACCAGCTGACATCTGGGCTGCGTGATTCTCCACACCATGATGCTGATATCACTCCTTTGAATCAAGTATCAGGACTAAACCCTTCAGCAGGATCCAAGAATGTACCGAGTGCACGTTAGCGACTCCACTACCTTTTATTTTTATCCCAATTTATTTCTGAAACTATTCTCGACCTGTTCCTAGTCAGAACTGCTCGTTACTGCTGGAAATCTCTTCTATTCACCATTTTACCCAGTGTTTCCTATTAATTAGCTCTGGGCAGCTCCCTGCTCAGTACCTTATATAGACCAAAGTTGTTTTTTGAGGCTCGCCAGCTGTCTGCACTGACCAGGTAAAGGGGCCAGAGCTGGAATTTAGGCCACCTACATATGGCTGTTTTCTGCTGGGTTACTCATATTGATATAAATAAGGAGGAAAAAATCTCTTTCACAGACATGTACGCATTCAGCGACTATTAAGAGAAGTCCTACCAGCACAGGATGATTGAATAATCTGCTTAAAATTACAAGCAGGACCAACTACTGATGGTTTCCTTTCACTGTTCTGCTAAAGGGCTCTGTTCACTTTACAGGTGCTGACAGGTTGTTTGATGAGATTTTCCAGTTCAAGGGATGAACAAAAGCAAATATTAAATCCAAAAGCGAAGGAACTATTTTCATCCTGTTCTTTTGTACTTCAAAAAGTAGTTCTGCTTCCCTCTTCTCACTTGCTCTATCTTAGTTAATATGCCTTAGGTCATTTAGAGCAGTTAAACAATCTTGAAATGCTAGCGAACTGATCCAAAAAGTAATTTTTCACACCTAATTAATATGAATGTTTAAGAAGAGGAGGGTTTTTTTTAAACTGTGTTATTAAAAGCAGACATATTGGATCAGAGATGGGCTTTACAGAATCACTGAGGGAGGACACACTGCATCCACATCAGCCACCAAAAACATACGTGTGTAAATCCAGGCTGGTCGTCCAGGCTGCCCACAGCCAGCAGAGAGGGACAGGCATCTTCAGGATAGGGTTCGACCCATCCTAAAGTCACTGTCAAGGCCAAGACAGATGAAACACTCCATGCGAGTGATCGCTTCTGTCCCACCAACTCCAGACAGAGCCCATGAGGTTAAAGACCACGAATTCCTAAGTGGTTAATACATTAGATAAGAAAAAAATCTCCTTAGAAACTCAAAAGTCAACCCCAAATGGAAGCCAATCTTTTGAATCAGATGTCCTCTTTTTTCTTCTGGGATCAAAGCTGCCAGACTAATCCTTCCATTAACATTTCTTCTGCTAGACCTTCTTATGTTACAGGTCCAGAAACTGAACACCCTACCAAAACATTCTTGCAAGTTTTTTCAGCTCTTCCAAAAAAAAGTCACAGGACTTTCCTGACAAACTGTCATCTTGATTGTTTCCTACTTTTAGGAAGAGAGAAACAAATTTATCTCTGCTCAACTTCTGAGTTATTTTAGGCTTAGCCATCAATTTAACTGTGGGAAAGTTTGCAAAGTATATGGCTGATAAAGCTTTAGCATCACCACTGAGTCATATTGTGACACTAAACATTGTTTTGTCTATTTATGTATCCTGGCTTTCCCCCATGATAAAGTGACTTTTCTTTTTTAAACCAAGGTGCAATTTAACTGCTTAGGATTTGGGTGGGTTGGTTCTTTTTGTTGGTCCCCCACCCACTTTCTATTTCATTTGGTCATACAGCATATTCATTATGATGTTTCGACATCACCAAATTTCTCACTGGCCAGACTTACTATGTTTGTGCTTTCTAGTCACATCCGTGCTTTTCCTTTGGTGCATTTCTATCACCTGGTTTAGTCCAAGAACTGTCACCTAGATGGGCATCGCTCTGAATTCAGAGTTCCACAAAAACTGCAGGAAGAGATGACAGATCTAATGGGGCAGTTACGGTTGAAATGGCAAATTTCATAGTTTGTCATAGACTAATGGAAGCTGAAAACAAACACAAGCAAAATCATCCTGATTGCTCTAAGTGGCCTTTTTTGCTGCCATCTAACAAATGTTAACAATGCAGCACAAGGCATTTCACTCGGAGCTGCAATTTCAAGCTTTAAAACTAAGAAGCCATTGTGACATTTTAGAGGTTTGGGCTTTAAAACTGATTTTCACATTTTATTTGCCTGGATGCATGGTGATGAAAGATCTGACAATATCTCCATGACCTCAGTCTACCACATTTCACAGCAAAATACATCAGCACTGCGTTTTCACGGTAGACAAAGGACCAAACGTTTCTTATGGGCTTTATGACAGAAGTGTAGATTTTACTATATGATTTAAGATTTTATATAGCTTAGTCGAGCCACATAAAATATTCCTCTAGAAGACTAAATTTTTAGTCAGTTTTCATACTCTTTTTAGACCTGGTTTCATCTCACAGCCCTTTTCTTTCAGCCCCTTCTCTGACACGACCGCATCTTTTGGAAACAATGGTAACCTATACGGAAAGCAGTACAGTATGGGGTCTTAATAAAAGAATTAAGCAATCCATCACCATCTCCTTAAGCTTATATTCTGCAGTCAGGCTCTTAATCCTGGCATTCCTGTGGCTTCTCTAAATGCTTCTCCAAAACATCGGAACATATCCAAGAAAAAGCCTCCGTTCCTCACAGCACAGCACCCCCGTTCTTCTCTACTGTACATAGGACAATCTGGCAAGTTGGGTTCTAAACTGGTTATATCAGTCAAATGTGTCAGTTTCTCAGATACGAACTGGATATAAACTACTTTACTGATACGTATTATACAGACAAATATTCCAAATGAGATGTCAAAGGCTCAGCTACTTGTCTTATGAAAACAAATCTCGTCTTTCCCATTTCTCATATGCAGCCCAACCCAAAATAGTACAGTGGTTAATAATCCTTCCTGAATTCAGTTACAGAAGTCCATTATGATTCACACATTATTATCATTATTTACGCTGAAGGAAAATTAAAATACAGAAAAGCAATTAGCACTCAGAAAAACGCCTGAAAAGACCTTAGCCCCATTTAGTCCATAGTCTAATCTTTAACTAATTGGTTGCACTCCCTCAGTTAAATCTCATCTAAAAGTCTTAAACACTGAGGCAGACAATTCCATTTTAATCAGAATCAAAATCTTCTGAACTTTGTAGTTCATTTATTGCCAGCTTACAATATCTTTGGATTTGTGTACCTCCAAAATCTACAGTCACGCGACTCTCCTATAACCATTAGAAAGTTAGAATTGGGTCTAATCTCAGTGGTCAACGGCACAATGTCTGGATGGACACCAGTGACAACTGGTGTCCCTCAGGGGTCTGCACAGGGATCGAGTGCACCCTCAGCAAGTTTGCGGATGACACCAAGCTGCGTGGTGCAGCTGACACACCTGAGGGACGGGATGCCATCCAAAGGGACCTGGACAAGCTCAAGAAGTGGGCCCATGTGAACATCATGAGGTTCAACGGGACCAAGTGCAAGGTCCTGCACCTGGGTCGGGGCAACCCCCAGTATCAATACAGGCTGGGGATGAAGGGATGGAGAGCAGCCCTGCAGAGAAGGACTTGGGGGTGCTGGTGATGAAAGACTGGACATGAGCCGGCAATGTGTGCTTGTAGCCCAGAAGGCCAATTGTATGTTGGGCCGCATCAAAAGCAGCGTGGCCAGCAGGTCAGGGAGGTGATTCTGCCCCTCTGCTCTGGTGAGACCCACCTGGAGTCCTGTGTCCAACTCTGGTTCCTCAGCACAGGACAGACATGGACCTGTTGGAGAGGGGCCAGAGGAGCCACAGAAGTGATCAGAGGCTGGAACAGCTCTGCTGGGAGGACAGGCTGAGAGAGCTGGGGTTGTTCAGCCTGGAGAAGAGAAGGCTCCAGGGAGACCTTATTGCAGCCTTTCAGTGCTTAAAAGGGGCCTGTAAGAAAGATGGGGACAGATTTTTCAGCAGGGTGTGTTACACCAGGACAAGGGCTGATGGTTTTAAACTAAAGGAGGGGAGATTCAGGTTGGACATGAGGGAGACATTTTTTACACTGAGGATGTTCTAACTCTGGCCCAGGCTGCCCAAAGAGGTGGTGGATGCTCCATCCCTGGAGACGTCCCAGGCCAGGCTGGACAGGGTTCTGAGCAACATGAGCTGGTGAAGATGTCCCTGCTCATGGCAGGGGTGGCACTGGATGAGCTTTGAAGGTCCCTTCCAACCCAAACTATTCTGTGATTCCATAATGGAAAGAATTTTCTGAGGATGGGCCACTCCATCCTATGACAAATGTGAGAGGTGAAATGTGCCTTCTGGCAGTTCCTGTTCTTCTCCATTAGCTGAGGAGTGAACACAGAGCAGACTTGGACACACAATTTTAAAAGGCTCTGGTCCCATAAAACAAGTCTGTGGAAATCAAGGAGAACAAGCCTACATTCTCAAGAATTGATCTCACCCACCAAGTTGAATGTAAATCTTGTATGTAAGTTTACAGAGAAAAAATTCTTTATGTTCTCAGATTTTAGGGTCACATTGAGGTAATTCTGGAAACGTTTGGGAAAGGAACTCCTTCTGTGTGTGCAATTTAGTGACCTGAATTTGCTTCCGCTTTGAAAAAACACGTAGCCTGTCTTCTCTCCTGTCATACTAAAAACATATTACTCCACAAATCTTGAAACAGGTACGCTTTTTAGGCTCACTCCTATCATTGTCTAGGGTAAGAAGGAGAAAAGATGATTTGATTCTGTACTGATAAATATAATGAAATAAAAGATGACAGCAGAGAATTTCATTGTTGGTTTCCCAAATGGTCTCTGCTATTTTACAGAATGAAAAAAAGGACTTACACATGGCAAGCCTCTCTTTATTTCACAACCACTACACAGAGTATCTGTGGCAAGATTCTAATGAACAAGTAGTTTAAGCTGCTTTCTGCTGTTTAGGTACTGCAGAAAGCCTGCAGCAGACCTAAGTGTTAAGCCTGGACTTAGGAGAAGCCAGAGCTACCTTTTATCCATCAAAAAACCACCTCCCACAAGTCATTTTGGTTCTCAATACTTACGTTCATTAGGAAAAAATACCAAGAAAACTCCACACCTGCATCAGTAATTCATATTGGCCAATTTCAAATATGTACTCACATGCAAGACTTATAATCTCACATACCTAAATAGAGAAATAGCACCTAAAGAGACAGTGTGGTTTACCTATTACACAGAGTACAAAAGAAACTCACTTATTTAGAGTCAAAAAATACTCTGATAAAAGAGAATGCTTCTCACCAGACGGTCTCATTTAAAATGAATTATTTAAATATCACAAGTACCATATGGAAAAAATACATTAAAATAACCCATCCGGCAGCCAGCTCAGTTTTTGTTCCATAATGAAGGACACATTTGGTATTGTTCCCTGAGATTAATGGATTTAGTCTATTACACATAGTCTACAGAGCATGAGGCAGTCTTAACAATCCTTTCTCCAGCTCCTAGGCACTTGTGGCCCATGAAATCTCTATGTCAGGCAGTTCCGATCACAAAACAATCTCAACTTTTATGTATCTATTTTGACATTTTTTGCAAAACTCCCTTTCTCCTCTTATTCGTAAAGAATAAGTGATGTCCCCCGATTTCTACAGTGATGATGTGTCTTTCCAAGCCCTGCGATATCTTTACCCTGTGTGCTCAGAGATTCCTTCACATAATGAAGAGAACAGCCCAGAACAAAAGATTTCATATCCACACGGTAGACAGAATCTCTGCCTATCGCCTCCTCTCTGCCTTCTCCGTTTTTCCACCTGCACAGCTACTCTCGCCCATGAATTCAGACCCCACACACACCGCTGACCTGCTCCACTGGAGTGGAGGAGAAGGAGCAAAACCGTTTCTTTCTTTCTTTCCTTAAGTCTCCGTTTACTACAGTTCTCAGTGCCTGCGGCAGAGGAGCAGCTACACAATCCCAGGGATATGTTGTACAAGACAACACCACAGCCTGGACCCACCGCTTCAGCTCCTGCCCAACCGCAGTCGCGGAGTAGGAGGAAAATCTTGGCGCGTTTATCCAGCAGCCAGACCCGGCTTTGCTGAATTTGACGGCAAAGTTCTCCCTGACTTCACCACATCGGGATTCAGGCTGTGACACTGCAGCTACCAGCGCTGTTATTGCCAAAGTTACATTAAACACGCATGTGTATGCACACATAAAAGCATAAAATATTTTGCTATAAACCGCTAGAAAAGTTCCACCCATCCAACAACCATCCTCTGCCCATTCCAGCCACAGGTTGCTGCTGTTTTTTCACTGAATTAACTCCAAGCATTTAAAAGAAAGAACATTTCAATATGTTTTTCTGACAAGTAAGAAATTAACTGCATACCAGGAGCTATTGAATTCAGCTTTAATAGTATCAATAAACATTTCTGATTAAATTATGAAATTGATTTTATAATTTTGACCATTATGTTTTTACATCAATATCATCATATGACAGCAAATGTAGTTACTGTTTCCTTATTGATCTTAGACATGGCACTCCAAAGTACTCATTTGACTGTATTATAAAATCAAACTTGATTTCCTGTGGTACTGTGGTAACTTTTGGTCATGACTTGATAATAACCAGTAATAAATGAATTCTCGAGTTATTACAAGGTATGTTTTGCTCTCAGAAGCCCAGGCACAGCCCTGCTGCAGGCTTTTAGCAGTCTCAGGGCAAGTTTCAGCACTTGAATGTTACTACTCCTTTATATCAAGTAATAATCCCTTCTCTTTCTCTTGATGAGCCATCTATCAGGTTCCTTGTGAGCAATCTAAACACTATTTATTAACGAGAAGGAACAAAGTGCTATTTATAATGCTCATTCAAGCAATCCAACAAAAACTCGGAGTTTCTGTAGCTTGGGAGCATTACTCTTGATCTCGCCCTCCTCTCTGTCAGGATAATAGTTATGTGTTGGGCCACTCCATCTCTCCGTAAGGTTTAATGTTCTGTTAAGAGAATGCATAATTCACAAGGACCACTGTTGCTCCGATACATGCATAATAATAAATCAAAGGTGTAATGTGCTGGATATTTATGTCTGAGGGTTAAGAACAAGTCTGATCAGATTAAAGAAATTTCAGTACTGGGGCTTTTTTGGCTGCTGTAAATTTTTCCACAGGCCCTCCCATGTCTGAATCTTTCTGGGTTGAAGGACCATGAGGCATTTACATTGACACAAACTGCCATCATGGAAGAGGAGCAGGGAGTTGAGACCTTATGCTGTTTTGTCAGTTTGCACTTTTTTAATGGATCTGGAGGTCTGCTGCTCTGTTACCCATAGGTGTCTTTTCTGTACAGTCATGTTTCTCCCTCCCTAACTATATATGTATGTATATAAATGTAACTAAGCCCCCCAGGTTTTGTGGGTTGAGGAAAGGGGTGGGACGGCTCAGTTAGAACTCGTGCTCTCAGCCCTCTTGCAAGATTATTCCCCAATATTCACAAAAATATATAGGCCATTGACATGTATTTGCCTTGACAAGCCCATGGAGAACTTGATACACTCTTGTCTGCCTCAGATAAACTGTTCCCTGAAACAAGACGTCAGCGGAGCACGAGAAGTTGTTTCACCTTGCTTTGATTAAAAAACACACAATTGGTAAGCTGCTTAAAAAAATATGTAATGCCTATGGGAATGATTGATTTATACAGTTCTGGTTACATTAGTCACAGCAGAGATAGGAAAAGCGTTGACTCCATGTAACGATTATGGGCCCTGTAACTGCTGCTACACCAAAGCCAGAACATCCTATAAAGTACCCCATAGTATGGTCTGGTGGTGGCGGGGGGGTATCAGTATTTTGTTCATTCAGTTTATGCTGATGCTCCTTTTATTTGCTATCCTACCCTGTACAAGGTCTGATGATGTATTTAAGCAGAAAGTGCCTCTGGAGGTCACCCACCAGAATCGGGGTACATCAAGTCGGGGGGTTTAGTGCAATGGAGTTTGCTGCCCGACACAAGAGATTTGTGTGTGGCCTTTCAGCTATAAGCCCTTTCACCAGAAGAGCTTCCCCAGATCTTTAAAACAAATAGGCCAAGTTTCACTTGTCTGACATTTTCTCCAAAGTCCCTTTTTGGCTTTCCTGACCACTTTTCCAAAACTACACGTTTACCTTGCAAAAGCTTCAACACTTCACCCAGGATTCCGTTCAGAAGTATAAAAATGCCATATATCCATGAGACACTTTTGGTTGGAATCAAGGCAATAGCACTGCTGGAGTCAATAAACTTGTTGATTTATCACCAGCTCAGGACGTAGCTCCAGTTGCAGGTCCATGTGTCTTCACTGAGCCACCTCCATCCTGCACTGGGGCTCTTAGGTCAACAGCGTGACACCTGAAATCTCCTGGGGGACTCTTGATCCTATATAAGGCAGCAGCACCCTAAATGTATCACTACAACACGGCAAGAGGGGGAAAGGATGCTCAAGGTAAAAGCAGCAATTCAACATCAAACTCTCACTGCAAGTAAAATAAACCATTAGTCTACACGGAGGTGAAAAAATATCCTTCAAAGGTTCTTTTCGGCCTTCTTTGTGAAATATGAAAAACCAAGTGTTTCCCACTATCTCCTGAAACACTTCGCCTGACAGAGGTTAAGATAATAGCACACACTTAGAAAGGTTCTCCTTTTAAAATTTAGCATATTTATTCTTACAAGTACTTACACTGATGAGCATCCTTCCTCCGCAGAAGGAACCAACAGGGGTGCCATGACTAAAGACATGAGTCATCTCACCTCATTGTAGTTAACTAAAAGCTGAGCATCCCATCTTAGGTAATTATCTGTGCTGCTTTGTCGGAGAGAAATGCCTTCAGAAGGTAAATCATCCCACCCTGGGATGAATCACTGGAGAAAGAGGGAATTTCAGTGACTGACAAACTAAAAACTAAATTCTAGACAGCTAAAATTAGGGGAAGTTAACCGCACCCTATATAACTTGCCTAATCTCACACACTCAAAAAAAACCAAACAAAAAAGCTTGCAGCAGAATGGAAGATAAGAATCTCTTTTCTCCAGTCTCACACTGCTACTTGAACCATCACGACATTTATTCCTTGCTGTTGAGCCACCCTGCCTTTGCGTCTATTCAGCATTTATCAAGAAGAGAAGGTTTGCAGAGGCTCAGTGCGCAAGGTGATAAAATCGGCAATCTTGACTCACATCTGGATTCTGAGCTCTGGTCATTACTTGTCACTGGCTTTCCATTTTCAAACCAGTTTTCCCTCAAAAAGTGCTAAAAGGCCTCGCTGCCTCCACAAGCCAGGACATTGGGTACCTCACAGCCCCCCGTTCTTGGGCCAAGAGATGCTCGTATTGCTGGGAGCCAGAATACATCAGATCACAGATGAGATACTTTGGTCTTCAGCCTCCATTCCCCTCAGTCCTCCCAAGCACACAATCAGGGTAAGTAAGCACACAGCTAAAGAACATAAAATAGATTTTGGGACAGACTGCATAAGCTCTGAATACTTCCATTTCCAGGACCTACAAACAGAAGCCTCATTATTACCAGTATATCTCTGATGAAGAAGTGGAAAAAAAAGAAGTCTAAGGTTCTCTTCCCGGGTTAGCTGAGGTTAAACAGGTGTTTTTGGTAAGGATTGCAGTTACATTTTGATTACACTAGCCCACATTCTTACATCACATAATGCAACATGATATACCCAAATGGATCCGTCAGTGCCAAACTGGGGCCCCCAGCTTGATGTTGTTCTAATTGTGTTTTTCATTAATCCCTGTGACCTCTGCAAAGCATCACCAACTGAATACAGGCTCTCAACGCTGACTCTTGGGTTTTCTTTTGGGGGTATTTTTTTGCACCTTCTCTTTACTTCTCAATGAAGCAAAGTAAAAGTAAGAAGGAGTATTCAAATTCAGCTGTGAACATTAGGTCTGAGATTTGTCTGAACAAATATATGTCTAAGGAACCAGCTTATTGCAGCTGGATAGCGTGTCTTCTCTAGTAACCTGATCTAGTCTCCAAATGAAAACTCTTCACTTCTTTAGAGGACTTTGGACCCAGCCTCTGCTACAGGAATGCATGAGGCAATGTATGCTGCTTTATAAAGAACTAATATTAAAGGGGAGGCTGGGGGGAGAGGCCAATTCTTGATCTCATCCTGGAGTCACGCCACACACTTCAAATATGGCCAAATTCTGTCTCCAACCACACCCTGGAAACCTCATTTCCTTTATTAGGGTTGCAATGGCTCTATCCAGGGGGAGAAATTGACCCAGGGGACCTAATTCTTTCCTGGCAAGAGCCCACCACCTCAGGAACTGGGGGTCTCCAGGGCCTCGGACTTGGAGGGAGTCAAGATATTTCTATGGAATTACATCAAGGACACTGATGGTCACTGGCATCTCCTTACGTTTTGTGTAGAGGAATAACGTATTTCACTAGAAAACACAGGTCTGAAGTAGAGCGCAAACAGGAGAGATTTTAACTTGGAGAAGCTTTGCTGGCACCACAGGAGTAGCACGGCTACTATGCGGTTTGCCTGCTTCGCAGCTCTGTAGGTTTATTTTCAGACACTCTGGAAAGCCTTTAACAGATGTGCATTATTATGCACAGCAATAACTAGTGTCTATTAAAATAAGCTGCTCAAGAGGGGAGGAGAGAAATGATGCACCTGTTTATGCACCTTCCCATCTACTGCTGTTTCTTTGCTGAAAAACAACCACTGATTTATGCATAAAAGAAAAAGACTTTGAAGAGTTTTGTGCGGCAGCAAGGGCAGCTGGTGTCCGTTCCGGGCACTCGGTCTGTCTACCAGGCACACGCTTTTAAATTCACCTCTGAATTTTTCTGCAGCTGGTTGGAGGTACCACACCAGTGGCTGAGGCACATGGGATGTATTTTCTGTAGCCTGCTCACTCCTGTCTTATCACTTGCTAAGTTCTAGCACACCTTTTCTAGTATCTCCTTCATAATGGGTTATTTCTCCCTGACAAAGAGCTATGACATACAGCAGTCTTTTCCTTCCTCAGCGTTTTTCAGAGGATTCCCAACTCCCCTCATTCATTTCAGATGGGGTCTTTGCTTCTGCACTTGTTGAGATGAGGGCTGCTTCATCGTCACCCGTTTGATCACTTTAAGTCTCATTTCAGAATATAATACATGAGGTGAAACCCAAACCACTGAGAAAGCAATGGGTATTTACCATTAAGTTCTATGTTCTCAAGTTTTCTCCATTATGATTTACGTTTTCGGGGAGGTAGCAAGAGGAAGAAGTTCTGTCCCAACTTCTGGGAGAAAAGCTACACTTACGTGCAATCCCGTTTGTGTATCACAAATGCATTGCAGGAATACATGCGGACCCCATTTAGATGACAGTGGGGAAGACGCAGTGGCCACATCGCTCTCTCTCGAACCCTGGGAGCTGCTCTAACCAAGGCCATGGCAGAAAACCATGCTCTTGCTGGATGAGAGGGTTGCAGCTTCATTGCCTTCCACCAGCAAAGCTTCACCAGGAGACTCCCCAGACTCAAGAAGGTGACCGGACCCATGGGAGAATCATCGACAGAGAAACCAGGGGATGCAGCAAGTCATCCGGATGGAAAACTAGGCAGCTGCCACAGCCAAAGTGACTATTTTAGGACTATTTAAGGTTCAGTAAATAGCTTTGCTGCAGGAAAGGTAAAGCATAGAACAAGGTCCCCTTCCTATCCCTACAGAACAGGAGTCTGTCCATCATGCACACTGTCCTGTGCCCTGTTTTCTGGACAAACCACTGTCCGGCAGATCGGCACTGGTGACGTAGATGGACAGACAGAATTCAAAACCTAATCCATCAGTATGCTACACAACCTGGAAACACAGTATAAAACCAGTAAGTATATAGGCTTTTCACATTTCCCTCATCGTCCTTTTCTCTGCCATATGATGGACAAAGAAGGAAATCCCACATTGGCAGCTTGAACACAAACCTCTAGTATCAGCAGGACTATTTAAGGAGCCAGGCTCAGGAAGGGTGTCAGAATAAGACTCAATCTGGATTTATTATTTCATACTGTTTCCAGATACTTTTCTATTTCATCCACAACAGATTATTCCTGACACTTTTAGAGGGCCCCTGGCCCATTTGCTTATTGGTCTGATCTTTACTAGCAATGAAACTAGAAACCTTTGCTTACTCGACTTCTGGAGAGTTAAGAGGATACCCTTTTATATTATTCACTGAAATTGCTTCTTGGCTAAAATATTCTCCTGTCAGTGTTTTTCATGTGTTCAGCAACATCTGCAGGATGTGGAAAGAACAGAAACAAACCAGATGTTGCAAAAAGGTAGTGATACTGAGAAACATAATTATTACAATATCTTGTTCTTTTTTTTGGTCCATCTTATGCCTTCATACATCAGTAACCTTTACTGCTGAAACAGAGACTGACTCATCTAAGTTCTCTCTAAACAGATTTACAATCATTTGTAAAAATTGACATATACCCCCCCATTAAAGCCAAATTTCCTTTAGCAATTTCAGAGGAAAATAGATTAAGGGAATGTGGATATTTATCTCAGCCATCAACATTTATTCATTTAGGTAATTATCACTTCATTATGCTGTCAGGGAGAGCATGCGGGGAAATTCACCACTGATGAACCAAACGCCACACAAGTCCTCCACCTCTCGTGTGAGATTGGGGTGCCAGCTCACACCCTCACCAAGTGTTTTTGTAACAGGAATGTGACAAGGGCTGGGGGTCCAAACCAGTACAAGCGGAATCTCCTGCATCAGGCAGACAAACAACCACAGCTTGATCCAACAGCGCCCCCAAAAGCAAAACCCACCGACAGAAGGACACCCCGACACCCTCCCGGCACCGCGGCCTACAGCTCCACAAACTAGCGATTTTCTTTTAAAAGCCATTTACTCTATTAGAAGAACCGGTAAAATGAAAAATAAGAGGCATTTCAACCTTCTGAAAGGCCACCACAGTGGAAAAATCAGGAGAATCTCTATTAGATTGGGAAAATTTTCCAGTTATTTTAACTCAGACTTCAGGAATTTCGTAGGGGGATCAGAAGACCTGCAAGCTCTGCCAAATTCTGAGGGAACAAAGGATAACTAGATTAATATATAAATCTTATTAACTAAAATGTAGCTGAATACAGTCATTTGTTATCAAAGTCTTTCAATTGTTTAACAAATTGCAACATTTTGGTCTCATGGGCTCCCTGCCAAGTTGAGGCCTAATTAAGGTGGTTGAAAATGAATAGTGTTCTAATTAGTTTAATTACAATATGATGAATTATCAAACTAATTTTTAAAAACAATGTGCAATTAGCCTTTTAGCATTCAACCCCCATTTTATTCCAAAACAGGAAATGAAGCGGAACATACTTGTTTTTATGAGGAGGCCGAACCCCTCCCAGCCAGGAGCACCCGAGGCCACAGGGGGCCGAGCTGCTCCCCTCACCCTCCATGATTGGGGCAGTGACTCCAACGCCTTCGGTGACACCTATGGAAAGCGTGTTGTTCAATTCAGAACTGATCTGATGATCCTATTCAGATTACAGAATCACAGGATGGTTGGGGTTGGAAGGGACCCCTGCAGATCATTCAAGTCCAACCCACCTGCTAGAGCAGGTTCACCAGAGCAGATCACACAGGAATGTGTCCAGGTGGGTTTGAATGTCTCCAGAGAACGAGACTCCACAGCCTCTCTGGGCAGCCTGTTCCAGGGTTCTGGCACCTCACAGTATAGAAGTTTCTCCTCATGTTTAGACAGAACCTCCTGTGCTTCAGTCTGTGCCCGTTGCCCCTCATCCTGTCATTGGGCACCACTGAAAAGAGTCTGGTCCCATCTTCCTAACACCCACCCTTGGGATATTTATAAACATCGATGAGATCCCCTCTCAGCTTCTCTTCTCCAGGGTGAACAGCCCCAGCTCTCTCAGCCTTTCTTTGTAAGAAAGATGCTCCAGACCCCTCACCATCTTTGTAGCCCACCACTGGACTCCCTCCAGTCATTCCAAATTCCCAACCTGGAGTCTTCCCTATTCCGTCACTTAACTGGCGTTGGACAGAAAATCCTGTTCTGTGAGCGGCCATACTGGCTTGGTGAGGTTTTTTAGTGCTACCTTTCAAAGCAACGAATGAGCAAATTCATCTGCCTGTGAATCATCGAAGTATACAAACTCCTACCCACAGCACATAGGGAAGTATTATGTCTGTAACCATCCAGTCTGTGCTCTATAATGCCAATTGCACAAACAGTATTTTCCATTCTTCTGAGCACGTTTGCTTTACAAGACTATTTTCTGCCTCTGGCTACCAATCCCACTGCGACACAATCCCAGACAGCAAACCTTTCCAGAAATACACTTGCACCTGCATAACCTCTGTAATGTTGCACCCTTGCAAGTGAAAGCACCATCTGGTCCTACCGTAGAGTGGTTCATTACCGGAGGAGTGGCCAAAGGTCGCCACCTTTCATTAGCACTGCCAGGTATATAAGTAGAGTTTGGCTCAATTACAGCACAGTTCATTGCTGAGCAATAGAAGAGGACGTATTAAAAAATATAGGCGCCCATTGAATGGAAGGAAGGAACAAAGAAGTTCACTCTAATGACATGAATCCTTTAACAAATAATCAGGTTAAAAATGATCCACTTGGTATTTTGATGAGAATGGATTTTCTCATCCTGTGAACCAGAAAGAAAATGTGGCAGTAAAATAGCTTTCGGCATGACTTAATTATCCCCAGAAAGACTTAGGAGCCTGCTCTAGCAAAGCACTTAAACGCACGCCGAACTTTAAGCACATGGGCATTCTCAAGGGACTATTCATATACCTAGAGATAAGCATATGCTTAAGTGCTCCAGCAAGACACCCGTCAACTTGGAGTCTCTCATCAGGGCCTGCAGTCAGAACTAACACATGTGGCAAATGTGAGAGCGTTTGAGATGTCCTGTCCACCTGGGTGCTCCTAAAGTCCCCACCGTCCAGACTATCCAAGTGTTTCCCAATAAATGAAAATCATTCACCGTTTCCTCACTTCCTGACTGGTATGGAGAAAGAGGATTTAAATAGGTGCATACATCTGTAGATTAAATCAGTTTACTGGAGGGAACCAAAACAAGGAGATGAAGCTGCCATATGTTTCTGCTTGTGCTGAAGCTAGTAGTCATGCTTGTTTTTCCTGGAAATTTGTTCCACAAGCTTAGTCCAGCTATTGCCAGAGCCTTCATTTATTTGTCAGCAGTGGCGAGGAACCAGCAGATGAGGCTCTTGTAAGAAAAAAGGACTGCAGAGAATGCTGACCTCTCAAGTAACTATGGGCAAAGCTACCAAAGGCTTTGGGGGAAGGTGTTTGACCAAAATCTGCATGCTGAGTAGCAACTCCAGGCTGTATAAGGGCATATTGCTACAAGGACGTGGTGATTTTTTTTTTGCAGAACACACGCCTGAGGTCCTAAACTTAAAGACTGGCACTGCTGCTCAAACAGTAGCTGCCGGAGTCTTGCTGCTGTCCCCTGGGACTGATTGTCACCTTGCCAGTCACAGTTACGGGCACCCAGCATCACAAGGGTGCCCAGGAGAGCTGGAGATTATCAACCAGCGCAAGGGTCTGTGCTTTTGATAGAAAGGGTACAGAATAAACAGTTTTCTGAAGAATTCCTATCCTCTTTTTTGCCTCATTCTTAAGGGAAATGGAGAGCTGGCTCTGTACCTTCTTACCAGTTTTCCCAGTTAATTTCTGCAAGGCCACAGCTATAGGGAGGAGGAGGACTGGGAGGCAGTGAGCCAGGCTGGGTCTGGTTGGTCATGACTAGGGATGCATTCGTGAGCCAAGTGTTTGAAACAGGTGCGTTGCCAGCTGTGCAAGCTTACGGGAACTGTAGAAAACACTAACAACGGCAGCAAAATAATTTCTGGCAATAAAAAGGTTAACACGAAACAGTAGGTATGAAGATAACTTGAACCCATCATTAAAGAAATTCAGTTATTTAGTCAATTTTACTTATTTACAGGCTAGAAGATTAATGAGCTCAAATACAAACTGAGACAGTAATTAGGTTTCAAAAACATACTATAACACAATCAATCATTGCTTGGGAGTATAATGACATTAGGGTAGAGCCCTCTTTCAGCTGAAGTTATTAGCATGTGATTGGTGAAGACTGGACTTGAAGAGAGAGTCTACCCCAGGGTCCTGTAATAAAATGAAAGAGGAATCTTAAATAAGGAGAAACTATGTCTTTGACCCTTTGTCCTTTGCCTGTAGATGTAGAGATACTGTATTCGGGATTTAGGGCTCTGTAACAGGACTTTGGGGAATGATGGCATTTCAAAAGACAGTTGGTATTTTACTTTAAACAAGACTTTACTTGAGACCTAATACGACACAGGCGGTATGTATGTGTCCTCTAATCTGGTCTTTGAGGCTATTAGCAGCTCCTTTCCAAGGCATTTCAGATCTGAAAAGCTTTGCAAATACATCAACTTAGAGAAGGAACTCAAAATGTTACAGAACACAAAGTGGGAGAAAGGGTGACAATTTAATGTAATGAAAGGAAAAGCAGGAACTATAGAAAAGCAAAGTTCTCAATTATTGTTGCTAAAGCATTATTTGCTGGTGAACTGCACAAGCGGCTTTTATATACTCTCATTGCAAGGAGTCTGGATAAATGTCCCTTAAATTCAGTGTCAGTCAGGTTCACAAAGAAAGAGGGGATATGGTTTTTAAGATTGAAGCCAAATTTCGAAGTCAGGGTTTTATGCATGTATCAGCTTAATCTAGATCCTGCTGATTCGAATAGGAGAGAAGTTACAGCAGTGTGTGTAATTTTTCAAATTCCAGTTAAGTGGCTAAAAATCAGACACTTCAGGCAAAGGTTTTCAAAAGAGGCCATGGCATTTTCTCACATTCTCTAAAATGCCTTCGAAAATCATATCCTGAAACAATGTTCCGCAGCTAAATAGAACTGGCCTAATTTTCAGAGATACTGAGTAATCCCAGACTTGATTAATTTCAATACTCATCAGCATTTAAAACTGGACTACTTCCTTTGATATACGTACATATAGGGTTAAGCACCTAAGTGCCCCCCTACTCTGCTCATGCACATCCAAGTAAATTCACACTTCCACAAATAACTTGTGCATCACCACCACATCCAAAATGAAATCTTCATCATTTCTTTCACCTCAAGGGCTCAATGGCACAGTCCCTGCATTTCACTCCTAGCGTCATTCTCTACAGACATCTAGTTGCTATTATTTATTCACTGTGGCATTCTCAGCTATCCCAATTCCCTAATGAACAATTGAAATGGATTGCAATAAAGACGTGACACACAGGAATAAGAAGCTGAAATGTATTTTCCAGCTTCAACCTCCTAACCTGAGGGAAGGTTATGGTGGTTGACATGGCTGGGGTCAACAGCAATCGGTTCTAGTGGTTACTGTCATGTAGATATTATGAATACTTTGGACGGTATTTCAGAGCAATCCTACTGGTTGATAAATCAAATGCAGAAGAACCTTAACTCTAAATGTAAATAATCTCAAAATGGAGGACAAAAACAACCAAACAAAACCACGTAAGTGAAACTATATTTCAAAGCAAGAGTGCGAAAACATAACAAGATGCAGCTCAAGTCAATACAATCAATCCTGATAACAAGAGCGGTCAATGCAATTACATTTTATAAAATCAATGTATCCTCCTACTATGAAAACCAGGCAAGGAAGGAAATGAACCAACATCCCCCTCTCCATTAGCAAGTGACAATTACAGTTTCACCAAACACAGCTACACAAGGAGCAGAGCAAGTGTAAGAACCTGAATCCTTTGCAAAGGAACCAGTACCATGTAAAATCTTCGGTCCAAAGGACAAGTTTTGCCTGGCTGCTCTCTGATCCTTTACAAGTAAATTTGTTTTCACCCACTGCTATAAAAATGAAATTCTTCCAGCAACGTTTTTCCTGAATCTAAGCTACTGAACCTCCCTTATTTCTCCACTCATGAGAGAACTACAAATGTGATGTATGACATTAAATCAAACTGTGTGATTATGACTGCCCAGGTAAACAGAACTTCTGTGCTATTTTTCACCTTTCCATATCAATTTAAGCCACAAAAAAGCCTGGATGGAAAACTGGATTGTGTCATTTGCCCATGTGAAAATTCTTTTCAGTTGACCAGAAGTGAATTTAAGGGGTTTGCAAAAATCCATTGATACCCCCAGTTGTTTGCTATTAAGAATCTTTAACATGTTCAATCTCCCACCTCGCCCCCTCCCCTGGGAGAAACTCCTACCAAAGTCAGCACACACTCTGCCCATGGAAAGCCTGAAGGACGAGGCTCTCAAGACAGTAATTCTCAGGTGGGAATTTTAGATTTAACATTAATTAGGCTCCCTGCCCTGGGTGAAATGATGCCTCTCTTATCAAACACTATTGTCAACCTCAGACCTGTGACAGAGGCTGAATGTTGAAAGCAGGCGAAGGAGCCTTTCTGACAACTCTCCTTAATTAAAAAGCTAGTTCGAGGTTGAAGAGTACTTGACGATCTTGTGATTGATAGATGTTTGAAACTGGACCGCAACAAGGAAGGTGTAGTGGTCACGGAGGGTGAGGTTAGAGATTTGCACCACCTAACCGTGGGTATCTAATCATGGGGTGTTAAGCCTTTAACCTCTCTTCGTGGGAGCCTTTTTCTCCAGAAACAACAGAAGAACTTTGGCTGCTAGACAAGGTACCCAAGGTAGGTGCCACCATCAGTCCACATGACTCACCCTCCAAGGATACCTTGAAATGTGTGTGTGTGTCAGATTGAAGGAGAAAACCTCCTTTTAGCAGGTCCTGGGTAGTATTCTGTGCCATCAGGCTTTGCACACACCCCTTTCACCTTCTCCCCAGCATCTGTTTGGACATCTGTCCAAAATGGAGACGTCATTAATTTCATGCAGGGTTGCAAATTGGTTTTAGCTATAGCATCCTTCTGCAAGAGGTGGCTGATCATCATTGTCTGTAAATGATGAAAGAGAGCAGTTTTACAAAACGAAACTAGAAACAACTACTTTGTTTTGCACTACCCCAAGCAACTACACTGCAAACATAGTGCCAGCAAATCACCTATTTTCCATTTAACTAGTACAAAAGAATGGCAGATACAAACAGTTATTGCTGTTACATTATGAGCTTGCATGTCAGAGAGAGAGAACACACAGTTTTGCTGCATTTTTCTTTTTCCTCTTATGGAACACATTCAGTCTTAAAACTCCTTTCTCTTGGAGGAGAAAGCTGCAGTTATTATTTCCTGATATTTCCAGCTTAGCAACTACCCATCTGTAGTTTTTTCATCGCTGGTGTTTTACATGTGTATGACCAGCCTCAAGCAGTCACACAATGACAAAAGTATTTGTGGATCCCTGATTTGTTACCTGCATACTTTCCTTGTAGCGTTTTCTCACCAGTTTTTAAGTGTCTCAGGAAATCTCCACGGGATTCCATGGATCAGATAACATGAAAGGGTCTGTAAACCTGACATATGTTGAATTGCAGGCTACTACACACAAAACAGTAATCCCTAGGCATCTTCTGGATAATCCATAAAGCCACATACTCTATCTTGGAGACACTTATGGCATGATCTAACTTAATTTATTGAGAAAAAAAAAAGAAAGAAAGCAATTATAAATATTAGAGAGAAATAAACAAAGTTGGAGTACACCTTGCAATCCCATTATTTAATATTCAGTAAAACTATACTGAGCATTTAGTAAAGACAGGAGTTCTTCAAGAGGAGCTATCTTCAATTTTGGCAGGATATAATGACTTTCAAAAGAAGGAATACTGCTCACGCACCAGGAACAAAAGATAATTGCTAAATAAGATCATGTAAGTTCTCCAGGTTGGGTAGCCTTTCAGAGAAGCTGCTGAGGAAGCTGAGCAGCAAAGCACAATCTATGTAGCCCACGTCACAAGATGGGAAACCAGTTAATATGCTGAACAGCTCAAGGGTCCCACCACTGTTACCATGGGGTGATGTTACTGCTAACTATTGTGTGACTGTCCAGAGAAATGAAACCAGGATGGGTCTTCTCATCTAAATTCCAGGGGTCCCAGAAAAACACTACTATGTGCATTCAATTAGAGACAGAATTCTTCTTGGCCATCACAAATACCTACTTGAGATGAAATGAACTATTACTTACAAAAGAACGCAGCTGTCTAGACCACAAATGAATTCAGCTGCAGCAAAAGAAGCTGAGGGTACTCAACTCCAACCAAGTAATAGTCTGATGTAAGATTTGGGCCATGGTCTGCATCACAGCCAAAGCCTCTGAATTTGCCTGGCTTTACAAAAATAGATCATAAACCAGACACAGCAACAGGCCTAAAAGCCAGGTCTTCCAGGACCAACTTGGACAAGCAAAAGTCCCAGTAACTTTCGGCAATTCAAATCTCTCATGATTGCTACAGCTGGGTTCAGCTTCATGGTCTCAGCAAGACCTTCGAAAATGATGAGGGTTTGAGATTGAGCCAAGCTTCTTGTCAGCGCTTCATACTTCAAGGTATTTGTATTTATAATTCTTGTTACTTAGCACAACAGATCCTAGCATGACAAATCCTAGAAAACTGTTATGCTGGGGTCTTCGTTTTCAGGATTTGCACCAGAGCTTAACTAAATTAGAAAGTATTTGTATGGCATCTCCGTTCAGGCTGCTGGTTGATATTTTATGTTTTAACATTTTAAGTAAAGTTTATTATGACAAGTCAGTGAAAGTGCTTTTAGTAGGTCAATAAATCATGGACCTATCATATCACTGGGTGACAGCGATGAAGCATAGAAGGAAATTTGATATTATTCCAACAAAATAGCAAATACAGCTACTTCCAGCTTAGCTGCAAAGCCACATCAGCCTGTTGATTGTGAGCTGAAGAGGTATATAATCATATTTGGGGGAAAAAAAGCAAGGCCTTTGTAGATTTTTATCTGTTTGGCATTTCTAAAACTCTCTTGTGGAAAAAAAAGATATATTTATTTAATCTAAAATGGTCCTCCGGATGCCCACCATGGAGTCTGTTCTATAATTACCTAAGGTGGACGAGTGGGTATGGGACCCGGGAAAAACACAAAGCAGATGAAAAAAAGAAGATAAAAAAGACTTCCGAGAGACTGAATTCAGTTTTGGCATCTCTCCAACCATATGGAAATCGAAGGGATGTTAAAAAACATTCTAAGACAGGATGCGCAGGACAAGGGTAGGAAGTTTCCCTCGTTATTAGTGTCAGAAGAGGAAAAACAAATGAAAAAAAGTGCAGCTTTTTATATACAAGACAGCAGCACATCTGTCCAACCAGGGTGGGTGCCCAACCTTCAGGAGCAACAACAACAACCCAGTTGCACTTTGAAATGTTTTACACCTGATCAGACACGTATGAGAAGTCTCACTTAGCCACAAGGCAGAGTTTGAAGAAAATTTTGCAGGGGAAAATCGTTCTTACCCTCTTCCATTCCTCAGTGCTTTCAGTGTTCTGGTCAAGGTTTTGACAGCAAGAGTAGCTGGTCATGGCCTGGTGAAGCAATCGCTCTGTATCTGCCCTTGCGTCTGGACTCCACGGCTGCAGCGGAACAGATATTCCATGACGGAAGGACTCACGGCTGGAAGGCATCGGGGAGACCCATGTTGAAACCAAGTGTCCAGTTAAAATTAGACTGGAGAATCTACAGTCATGTTCTCCTCAAATGTAAAGGGTAAGAACACGTGTGTTCGTTCTGGATGTCGTTTCATTTTGACTGTAAATCAAGGGATTTAACAAACACAAAGCTCTTTGCGAGAGGACTGTTACACTTAAAACCTGATAAAATATCCGTGGATTCCCCTGCCATCGGCAGTAACCACTGGATCTGTTATGCACCACAGTGGTATTTCACATGAGATCTGTAAAACTTGGGAAAAGCATTTTAATCCACTTTTGCCTTTTCTCAGGAGCCGAGCCCCTCAATCATTTGCAGCTGCTGTCCTCTTCTAAGGAAGAGAAATACAGCCCACAGTTTTAAAAGTGAATCACAGAGTAGGAGATACAATGAGTCTGTGAAGGAAGGGAAAAGAGAACTAGATATCAAATCTAGGCCTCTGGAGACACCCAATATGATATTACTGCAACCTTCTCAGTCCATGAATGAGATTAATTTGGCATTGTAGAAGCTATTATAGCACGTGAACAGGTTCAGCTGCTGTGGCAAGACTTTCCAGAGCACTATCCAAAATCAAAATGCTATCTGCAAAGGTCTGTCACTGGGACTGCACATGAGATGTAATAACCCAGTACTCTGCAGGGGACGTTGGCTTTGGGGACTACTACACATGGGGCATGTGCAAACACAAACTGGCTAGGTACACTTGTGAAAGACAGGCAGTGATGCTTGCTTAGCATCCGGGGATTGATGGTGAGCTGAATCACGGAGAGAACTGGAAAACCGGCTGCAGAAGCTGCTCCTGATGTCCCAGTTGAAAGGTTGGGCCACTGACGTGGTCCTACAGACTCATATTGTAGTCCCACATCTCAGCAACCTTGGGCAGATCACTTTGTTACCCTCTCTCTGCTCCCTTGGATAGCCCTGCCCTTTTGAAGTGTAAGATCATGAGGGTGAATTATCATAGGCACTCAATTTTAAAGTTATTGACTGTCTTCTGTGGAGGACAGGACTATAGCACATTATCTCCGATAACTCTTTGCACTCCAGTTGTATCTTTAGTCTTTTCTGTGGGTGCGGAGTCCTATTCTCCAAGATACTGCACACAGGAAAAAAAAAAAAGGGACATTTCTAGTCTTTTTAAGACCCTCTCGGTATCTGAAACACAGAAGATGATCTATTATCACATATCCTCCTTTGCACATTAAAGCACTGTTCACACGACTTGCAGATTCAGGTCTGAATGGAAAGGCTGCAAAACTTCAATGTAATGAGGTTTACAATTAATGACTAAGCAGGAAAACTAAGCCTGCAGACTTCTAAGAAAATAGTAGTTGGATGATCTTAACTTTTGTTTTACCAAGACAAAAACAAGGAAGAATGGTAGGCAGAAAAAGATGAACGTGCACTGTTAATCTCGAGTAAGTACAGTAGTACTGAAAAAGGTGTTTACAGTGAATCACATGATTCAAAGGGATTAATTATAATTAAGAAATAAGCACAATTCTGTATAAAATATGGGGTCCAGCAGTGTAAAGATCAGAGGGCAAAGTTGGTGTAAAATACGATCAGAAAAGCAAAGATGGAAAACGGAACAGAGTGAGATCCCAGCAGGGGTTAAGATAAATAAGACATTTTTTAAGTACATACGGAAGGAGAGGGCAGTGAAGGAGACAGAAGGGCCTCTTAAAAATGGCAAGGGTAATTTATTGACACAAGTACTAAGGGCATTGTTTAAGGGGAAAAAAAAATGAAATGAATTCTTCGCCTGAGTGTGCAGAGAGAAGAGGGGACAGGTGCCAGAAAGAGACATAAATTTCCCAGAGGAGAAAGAGAAATGCTTAAAGAAATTAAGATCATACCAGTGCTGGTGATCAAGAAAGTGGAATGCCGGAAAACTGATAAAAAAATGCTGGAACAAACATGATGTATCCCAAAAATCTAAGGGAGAGGCGAAGAAATACTGCAGAGACAGAACCTGGAAAGCACTTGGCGGGAAGCCGTATGCACCGGCAGAAATCTGACACTACGCTACCATATGGTTAAAGCTAAATTCAGGTTGTGGATGCCACCCAGCAAGCTGGTATTTTTGCTTCAAAGGCCTTTTGGCAGTAAAGGAAATTTTACTAGCAATAAAAAGGCCAGCCTTCTTTGCTTCCTTCTTGCTTGCCCAGTTTCCTTTCCACCACCTGCTTTTTGCAACGTTAGCCCATGACACAAAGGGTGCCCGCGAGGGAATATTCCTGAGGAGCTGTGTGGTCACCGAGCTTCCCCACAGTGCATCCCAAAATCCCTGTTGTGGCTGCAGTACTTGGTACCACCCCATGTGCACTTGTGCCTTTAAACTGAGGTTTTTAAACAGTTCTGGAAAATAGAAACCTTAACAAAGTCATAGGGAATCCACATTAAATTGCAAAACCAGTGACCTCAGTCTGTAAAAGCTACAGACCCCTTAGCTCCCTGTAAGCATGTGCCTATTCCACTGAAGCCAGAAGAATTGCTCACAAACATCCAAGTCCATGTGCTGCTGCTCCAGTAAAGAAGCGGTAATTAAACTGGACCTACAGCACATATATCATACAAATGGAAAGAGCAAGCAGAGCAGCAGAAGGACTAACACTGGAGGGAGATGGTGTCAATGACATGCACTTAAGCAAAGACAGAGTCAGGCCTTAAAAGAATTTGTGGGGAATTTGGCTACACTAAGAATAGATGGTACTTGGAGCAGCAATGGGCAGCTGCTGTTCGTAGAAGTTTAGAATGGCTACTCTAAACTTAGTGCGCAAGTATTCAAAGGTGGTAAATACTGAAGGATATGCACAGATGCTACCAGGAAAAAAAAAATATATATATATTGCTGATTGAAGAGTGTGATCAGGCAAGGTGCTGAGTGCCAGTTCCTCCAAGGAGCTCCACTGCTCTGTATCTATATAATCTCTACAGGCTTCCTTCTGCTCCCAGCAATGAGATATCAGAGCTCTGCACCACAGAGGAGTATTTTTCATCATGTAGGATTATATGTGCATGGCCTAATCCCACTGACACCAAGGAAAGCTCCAAGAGTTAGTATGGACTTTCAATGAGCACATGCAGTGCCATCACCTACAGCGTTTCCCCCAGTTACCACCCAGTAACTGGCTTTAATCTGCTGGGGATGGCTTTGATAACACTTCTAATCGGCACACTAACTAGGGCCATGAAAGTAAAATGGGTTGATGCCAAGCGCAATTGGACCTATCAGACATTTGTGGTGCGGGTGCAGGGAGGACAAGAGGGAGAATTCAGCTACGCGGTGTGAAACCTCAGCGCTCAGCAGCCAGGGCATGGGCGCTCTGCTCCTCGGGTGAAACTCTGCCCAGCAATCACTCAGCGACCTTTGCAGACAGTAATGACATGCCTAAAATAAATAGAAGTGCAGCTGAGAAATTCAGGACAAGGCAGAAATAAGAGCAGAAGCTGTAACTCTTTGGAAGATTTATAATTTATGACCATTCCATGGCATGAGTTCAACTGTGACCTCTCAGCTGGCAGCTGTCTTTATGCTGCTTTCTCCTTCCACCTGCCTAGTGAGAAAACAGCCACCGTCTCTGTGAGCGTGGATAAATCTGTCACACTGACTTACACAATGAACTCTCTGGAGGGAGACTGAAGTAGCCCAGAGAATAAATCTAGCCCTCAGAAACAGTAGCAAGGTTGTCCAAGTTTACAGCATCTCCTTTTAACCCCTTTGGTGTGGACCTTAGTGGCTATAATTATAACTGGCACTGTCTGACACGCTGAAGCCGGGAATCCTCTTCAACATGATGGATGTCTCACTCAGGACAAGTCAGAGGTGGACAAAAAAAGCATCCGGGACAGGCCAATGATGCAATACGCAGCTCTCATCTTATGTGGATGCCCTGGCCTTTAAAGCTTTTCCCAAGGACATCCAGGTGGGCAAAACAGTTTTACAAGAGAAAAATGTCTTTGCTGAAGTGCTCAGATCACAAGGACAAACCACTGAATTAGATCACTAGATTTTAAGGCCAAAAAGGCATGATTAGTTTAGATGGATTAACGGGCTCCTTCCACTCCTGCTACCCTTCTGATGGGAACATGGCAGACATTAAATCGATGCTGAACCTCACCCATGCCAGAAAGACATCATCCTCTAATAAAACACCTCTGAGGCAAAGCATCTTGGGATGCTCCAGCAAAGGACTTGAACAAAACCAAATGGCTGGTTGTGAGCAGCGATAACAGCTTGTAAAATAAGCTAATGTTGGTTAAAAATGAATAGTGTAAAAACCCCAAATATCAGCGATTACTTTTTGTTCATGGTTAATATTAAGAATTAATGTCTAAATAGCTTACAAAGGCTTTGGACAGTGATTCATCTGTGTCATGATAGATGGTTAAGCCATTCTAACAGGTAGTCAATAAATTGCCCATCACTGTAGCTTACCTTGAACACCTCCTGCAGATGTGCTTGGACACCTTTCAAATATATTTACAACATGCCTGTGACATCTGTTGAGCCACACAGAAATAGGACCTTAGTACAAACACAAGGAAACCGCAGTATCATACAACATTACAGCCAGGACTGATGCAAACACCACCAACTCCCCTCTGGACAAGCCAGTTATTCTCACCAGATAGTTTTATTCATACAGTTTCTTTCTCCTGTAGCTCTAGTTCATCTCTGAGCTTGATAGACTCTCATGAAGTCATGCCAAGACATCTAAAAAGCCACATTCACTTCATCATATTGTAGCTTTGCTCTGGAGGAAGCAATGAATGGTGTAACAAGCAGGTAAAGAGATGGTCCTGCACCCACCAGCCCTACTGAAAAGGTTGCTTGCAGCATTATTTATATTTTCGTTCCAGGCCCTTAGGAGTGCACTGTGACCACTCTATGTTATTCTCGTCACTCTACAGTTCTCCTCCTCAGCTCTGTTTTCTGTAGGAATTAGAGTCAACGCCGTCTGCAATTTTATTTCCTCTGCTCCTCAAACCTTATCAGACACCCCAGACGTAGCTTTCCTCTGTTGTGCCTAAGGTCTTCCTGCTTAGATTCCAGTAGTCCATAGTATTTACCATTCCTTAACTGACATAGAAAGTTTGTTGTGCAAAAGGAGTATTAATTGTCTGAAACTCATGAAATTACAACTCATCACAATGGCTTTATCATAGGCTTTCTGTCTCCACAATATCACCCCAAACCTTCCAGCCTGTAGACATCCATGAGTAGTAAGAAGTCTCCCTCAGCCCTTATTCATATTCCTGCTTTGCACTTGAAACCTTCAAAGAAGATGGAGGCCTTTGGTGCAAAATAGCACTGACCAAAAGAGGACTCAGTTTTCTAAGATGGTTTGATGATAAAATTGAACACCAAAACCAATAATCAGAGGGACTTGGTAGGAACAACCTTTTGACTATTTTGAGAAGCGTCCTGCACGCAAAGAACTGGACTGTGAATCTCCAACGTACTTTTCTATGGACACAAAAAAAAAAAAGAGTTGTCACGACCTTTTGTACAAGTGTCCCTGTCAGAGTCCCATGGTAATATTATGAACAACTGTGCAAAAAAATCATGCAAGGTGGCATTCGGGCTGCTAAAGCCAGATGTTCGAAGGTGCTAAGTACCCTCAACTTCCCATGACCTGAAGGGATCAGGGGGAACTTAAACACCTTCACTACCTTGGAGAACAGGGCACTGAGCAAACAACCTTGCCTTTCCTTTTCTCTTTAAACATGCATTTCCATATTGCTTAATTATCTAATTTGGAAACCATTCCGTTAGAAGCTGTGCAAGGCACATTCCAGTAATGTAGAAGTACTGCAGTTTCCAAGATTTTGTTCATAAAAGCACTGTGTAATCTTAATATTTCAGATACTGTTGGCAGTAGAGCAGTGCAATGCAGCACAACTGTCTGCCAGTTGAGGTGACGATCAGGTGGCATGTGACAGAGAGAAAGGGGGAGACACGGAGAACAAGCTACTGGCCAGTGCAGGGAAATTGCTGCACCTCATCCCTCTCCTGGCAGAGATTTTGTTCTCAGGCCTTTCACTTCTCCTTTTCAGACATCATCCTTCTTTCCTTGCCACCCACAACGTGATTTGCATCCTCACAGGGCCTCTTATCTTGCTTAAGAGTTTATTCCTCCGTGGTATTAGATGCTATTACATGGCAGAAAGCTGACGCCACTTTCTTATGGATCTAAGGCACCAAGATCTCTGCAAGCAAATGTTTTGACCCTCCTACCTGATGTTCCTCCTCAGACTGTTAAAATCCCTTTCTAAGCTCACCTATCTTCAGGAGTATCATCTTCCAGGTCCCCTCTTTTGCACAAAGTGGGAGCCCCCGCCTTGTCTGAACTAATAAAACTCTAAACACGACCGAGAATGTGAGGGAAACAGGTAAGTCAACCTACCAAATACCTTCACCAAAACAGCAACAAACTGTCAAAGCAGATCTGAGCACTTAAGGCCCTCAAGACCATCCCTCAACACAAAATTAACCCCTTCAAGAAACCATTCTAATGAGCATGCATTCTTACTGGAACCACAATGACTTATACTCATCATCTCCACCACTGATCTTCTCCACATGTTGCGTGGAGCCCACATCTTGCTTGTATGACCAGCAAGGACACTGGTCACTGTTCACCCACCCTGTTGGTGTCCAAAGTGACGGATTGAGAGAGCACAGAGTCATAGCACACTGTGCTTCAACTGCAACGACCTGTTTTCCTCTTTCTTGGCATTTATATCTGAAAGAAAAAGGATATTATTGCTGGGCCTGGATGTGGAAACTCAGGGGAAAAAAAAAAGTCTGGGGAATAGCAATAAGGAATGCTGTTTGCTCAGCAAGATTTGGGAAGAAAGGAAATGATCTATTTGGCGAATTGAAATTATTCCCTTAATGAATTTGGCTCACTATTTTAAGTCAGAAATAAACCCCACACCACACAACCCGTGCTTTATTTTTATTTAACAAAAAGAAGTGTCAGCTGTCCAAAAATACTGAACAGCTGTCCTGAAATAGCAGATTTTCCTCTATGTTTTTTTTATGATTCAGTCCATTCCATAATTTTGCAATGAGACCTGCAGACAGTACTATTTTGCTTGCAAGAAATATGCACAATGTGGCATGTGCCTCGTAATCTTCTGTGATTAATGTATAAAAACAGAGTCAGAACATATTTATACGATGGCTTGTCGAATTATAGAGATTGATCTTGGTTTCACTCACGGCCAATGGCTAAGGAGCACTTTAATCTGCTACAGGTGAAAAGGTAATGCAAACACTCTCGTGTTTATTTAGGACAGCTATTGGGAATATTTCATGCCATATTTCAAATACAAATACTCTTTGGCTGTCTCTGAGTCAAGGAAATATAAAGTCATTAGTATATGGTTTTATACAATCTATTGTAAATATTAAAATTACACAGGTCATTTGACCCAAATTGAGATTTCTGCCTAGTTTCTTCATAATCTTGGCTTCCAGGGGACTGTGAGAGGAAGCAGGCTCCACCATAGCATCGCAGGGCTGCGGAGCCTCTCCATGATGAAACGGGAATGGTATTTCAGAACATTCTTGGCAAGGGCTTCAAGCCACCTCAAGACTGAGAGCAAGAGTTCTCTGAATTAATGGAGAAGACCCCTTTGCTTTTCAAGACTAAACAGTCCTAAAAAAAAAAGCCTTATGTGAATAGTCTTCTTGCCTCTTTTTTTTGATGTATAGGTTAAGATCTTTACCTGCTGTCAGCTAGATTACCATTTTGGCATTTGTATGAGAATCCTTCCTAAGGAGTCTCCAAGATGAGTTTACACAAGTTTACACTCTTCGTGCTCACCACGTTAGTTGAGATGATTATTTTATGTAGGCTTGGACTCACTTTCAACGCAACAAAGGACATCTACAAGGATCTAAGAGTTCAGGTGTCCCATGCAAATCCACTCATTGCATAGAGTTTCTTCTGTGAGATAAACTTCCAAGTCTAGATCAACTGCTCAGTGTATTTCTTGTGCTTCATGTGCTAAGGAATGAATCTCCATCCTAAGCCCCTCATATAAAAAACATCTTAATTTTATCTGTATGTTTAAATAAAACACTAAGTCAAGGAACATAAAAAATGGAGTAAAACTCCAGCAGCAGCAAAGTGCTCGTGCATCAAGCAGCATTCAGATCTCAGACACTTTCTCCTCCTCCTTCTCCTCCATCCTAACCACACCACCTTTCCAAAATCCCCATCTGCTTAATCGCTTTTTATTTTCCTGGAATGCCTGGAAGGCCTCAGGTTTACTAGCTTTTTACAGTTCACCTCTGCTATGTAAAGCCATGGAGACTGGGAAAAAAAGAAGAGATAAAATGAAGCAGGAGACATCAAAACAACCCCAAATGCTTTCTGGGTCAAACCGACGTCTGATACAGGGGCTACATCTTCACTGAAGTCAGTCAGGTTTTCACTGTCTGTGCTCTTGAAGGTGAATTTCGCTGATGATATGGCCTGAGACAACTTCTTGCCTGAAGCCTGGAGTACTTCAGCTCAGCCTTGCAGGAATGAGGAAACTGCATACAACCGAGAGTTACTTTTAATCTACTTTGAATATTCAAGTGACCCCAGTAGTCAGTCAGTCATGAACAGCGCTATATGAAGCCTTGGGCATTTTTAGTCTAACAGAGTGAAAATATGAGACAGAAGTTACATCCAGGGTTACTCTGAAAAATGAACTCCAGCTATTTGTTCTGATAACGATTCACTTCAGTCTAAGGTTACTTACAAAAGAATGGTTACGTATGAGTGCACTAGGGCTGGGCAGACCTAGGTGCAGCACCTGGCTCTAATGAGGAAGTTGTATGTGATTTACACTCAAGAGTTACTATTAATTAACTTCAGGCACCTGACTTAAGAGCTGAGGACCCACACACACTCAATGAAGAAAGACAAGACTCCTGAGCTGGTCAACCACAGAATCACGGGATGGTTGTGGTTGGAAGGGACCTCTGGAGATCATCCAGTCCAACCCACCTGCTAAAGCAGGTTCACCAGAGCAGATCACACAGGAATGTGTCCAGGTGGGTTTGAATGTCTCCAGAGAAGGAGACTCCACAGCCTCTCCGGGCAGCCTGTTCCAGGGCTCTGGCACCTCAAAGTAAAGAAGTTTCTCCTCATGTTTAGATGGAACCTCCTGTGTTCCAGTCTGTGCCCATTGCCCCTCATCCTGTCATTGGGCACCACTGAAAAGAGTCTGGTCCATCCTCCTGACACCCACCGTTGAGATATTTATAAACATTGATGAGATCCCCTCTCAGCTTCTCTTCTCCAGGCTGAACAGCCCCAGCTCTCTCAGTCTCTCCTCATAAGAAAGATGCTCCAGACCCCTTATCATCTTTGTAGCCCACCACCGGACTCCTTCCAGTAATTCCTGTGTCCCTTTAGCAACATATCATTTCTCTACCTAAACTGCAGAGAAACTTTTATTCATTCCTAACCCTGCTGTGGCACAGTTCTTTCTCTGCCAACAATGTCTATTTGCATCAAACACATGGGGGACTTGCATCTTGACACAGTATGCGAGTGGCAATACTTGTGTCACCACAACGCATGCTCCCTCGCATGAAAAAAAGCTTCACTAGGGGTGGATTAAAAATATAAATGTTTTACAGGGTTGTACAGTCACAGCTGCCAATCCAGTCTATACTCTCAGTGACTTAAAAACTACCCAGCAAGCATCAGTTGGCATAATCTTAAGTAGCTCCTTCTGAGCAGGTGAAGATAAAGGCAGGATAACTGGAATCCCTTCACTTCGTACTCTCCGGGATGTTCTCTATGCAGAGGGGTGAAAAAGTGGACATCCTCAAATCTTTTCTCATTCCCAGAAAGGTATCCCTGATGCAAGAAACTGGGGTGGGACGCACAGGCAGCACATGCTGAGGAGCTGATGGAGTCACCTCCTCCAAAACAACCATTAATTTACTGCCACTCTAAACCCTTATGTTAAAATAAATGTTTATTTATTTATATATCTAGCTCTCCCTACATATATATAAAACAAAATAGTATCATTTAACACGTACGCATGGGACTCCTCACACAAGTTTCCAGAGCACTACCCTCCTTCGCCCTGGAACAGTATGTTTCTAGGCATTCAAATGCAGTGTTAGTGTGCAGAGGGGTTAGAGAGAACAAAGTCAGATCAAAATATCATTTCATCCCTTGGGTCCGTGAGCTATTGGCTGTGAATGTAAAGGAATTATCACACACAAGCTCACTTCTACGGGCAGCCTGGCAGGAATGCATTCCCATTCAGCTAAAGATCCTTCACAGGGAGCAATAGAAATGTTCTGTTCCTTCAATATCTTTTCATTCCTTTTCAAGCATTTATACAAGTATTCAGGGGCTTAACCAGAAATGAAAGAAATTCATTTTAGGTTATGTGTATTAAGAGGCTCTGGGACTTCTGTACCTGTCTGACTGTGCTAAAGATTTTGTTAGCTGACTCTTTTTTTACCTCTGGTAACTACCAGTAAATCCCATGACTGGATTATTCTGTCCACCTGAAACAAATTCTCTTTTCACAGTGAGAAGCATTCAAAGCATTTGAAGATGTATGGGATTCATTCAGCGTATTTACTGAAGAATTTAGTTGTAATCGCTTATAAACATCTGTTGCATTTTAGCTCAGTATGGGTAAGTAACAGGAATACAATGGCATGTGCATGTTGGATGCCATCTCTTGGGAAGAAATATAAAAGCCAAACACCACCAGGTTACATTTCTCTTACCTGGCAATTGATTGTCAAAAAAAAAGAAGGAAAAAGAAAAAGTACAACATAGTGCTTGGGGAAGCAGAGCTGATTAATGGGTTGGCCTGTTAAACCATCTGCTCCTGAGGAACCAGCTTTGAATCCCAGTGCCCCTGGCTGGGTCAGCACTTTCTTCTGGTGCTGAGAAGTGACATTAACTCCGCCAGCCTCTGCTTTTAGGAAGGAAGAAATAGCCCATGGAATCCTATCTGCCTTAGAAAAACAGAATTACCTTCCCAGGGTTTGAGCACCAATGTTAGCGAAGTTTGGTAAAAAGGAAATGTTGGATCGGAATTTACTAGAAAAACAAACAGGTAATAGTACAACTCAAGATGTCTGAGTTCAAAATGCCTCTCTGAGAGCAGAGAATAATGTGATCATTCTTGGAGCTGAGTGTCGCAAAATTAAAAGGAGGGAAAAAAAAGGGACCTGTGGCTTCTTTGTAGCACACTGAATAAATGCACTTCCTGACATTGTCTTTGATAGGGTCCCTATCAGCTTGTCACTTGGGCAAACGGTAATGCCGGTCTAGCAATAAATGCCCTAATAATGTTCCACACTCTTTGAACTGGATCTCACAAAAGCTGGGGGCAGTCAAAATGCCAAATAAAGTTAACTAAGCACAAGAGTGGAGGCCAGAGACAGATGCTGTGAGCTGAATGTCAGATCAAGGGATGAGATCAACAAGGTGCTTTAAGAGGCATTTCCTGGTTCACTCGGGAACCTCCAGCAACCTTTGTAGTCTTTCATCCAAGCCTTATTAAAAGAACAGAGCGCGGGTTTTATAAGGGACACTAAGATCTAAACGCACGTTCATTTGAACTCATCAGATATAACTGGAACTGGTTTGGGTAGCTGCTCTCCCCAGTGAAATGTTTCAATTTAAAGTTATCATAAATAGGATACAATGAAATTAGAGATTTCAGCTCTGAAAAACTGACTTAACGTTTGGTTTCTTGTCTGCAGTGCCAAGTGCTTTACTACGTAGATCATAGAATCATTTTGGTTGGAAGAGACCGTCAGTGTCATCAAGTCCAACCATAACCTAACTCTGGCACTAACCTGTGTCCCTAAGAACCTCATCTACACATCTTTTAAACCCCTCCAGGGATGGTGACTCCACCACTTCCCTGGGCAGCCTGTTCCAGTGCTTCACAACCTTTCCATGAAGAATTTTTTCCTAATATCTAATCTGAACCTCCCCTGGTGCAACTTGAGGCCATTTCCTCTTGTCCTATCAGTAATAACTCCTTCCCCCCGCCCTCAACTTATTAACAATCTTTTTCATCAATAGCAACAGCCAATTAGTAGCTCACTGGTACATTGCATATGAGAAGTACATGGAAAATTAATGATAATCATACAAAATAGTGTTTACCCCAATACAGATAATAGCTTCACAGTTAAATGACCTACAAAAAAATTGTGACAATTCAACACTATGAGCAACAAACACCCAGCAACTATAAGCAACGGTGGAACATCAGTTGTCCAGGATATGTTGCATGTTTAACATGGGCAGAAGATGCGAAAGACTTGAGAAACCATGACAATAGCATTGATGGCCCCAAAATGCTCAGCTCAGCAAGAAACCCCCCTTTGGCTTCCAGTGTCAATGCTTCACTTCAGCATTTCCTCCAGCAGCCGCTTGGGAACAGTATTTCTAAGGTGCCTGTAATGTCCCAGCAATTTCAAATCCACTTGTCTTTCAACCCCAGTTTCAATTTGGTGACTCTGGGCTATGTTCAGTCCCTCACTGTAAATACCTCCCCTACATCATGACGACGACTTCAATTCAGGAGGGAGCCAGGAACTGACTACCTAGATCAGGCAATCTGAATGGCTTTTTCCTTTCGTGGGCATAAATATACACGTGTTTGTACGTAAACACATTATGATTTTTCATAGCTGTTACTGGCATGCTGCCACACTGTATAATTGAGAAGGTGGAATGCAGGGATTTCGTTATACATATGCAGATACGTGTACGTGTTTGGTGTTAACACGCTACATATGCCAGACAGATATTATGACAACCTGGTGGCAAATAAGGCAACATTCCCCCAGATGGGAAACACCACAAGTGGCAGGTTTTTTTCATCTCGAATGCAGTCAGTGAGGACTCTTGCCATGCCATTCACGACACAGACAGAATCGCGATCCAATGTTTTCAGACTCGAATGATTCACCATATGTGTTTCACTGAACAGGCTGAGCCAAATCCCACCACCAGCACCCACTGAAACCCCTACAGTTGCATGAGAATAACGCAAGAGAAAAATCTGCCTTTGATTACGGAAAGAGATGCTGGGTTTTTCTCACAAGTGATAGTCTGGGATGCTGGTAGTGTAACATCTAACAATGTTCCGCGGCACACCGCTGCCCTACCCTGATTACCTGAAAATAAGACCTACCCCAAAAATAAGCCCCCGCATGATTTTTCAAGATTTTTGAGGATGCTTGAAATGTAAGCCCTATTCCAAAAATAAGCCCTACTCCAAAAATAAGCCCTACTTACAGTTCATTTTAAAATTCCATTTAAACAGTGTCCAGGCAGCTATACATGTAAAATGTAAGCATCTTTTGGAGCAAAAATCGTATAAGACCCCATCCTATTTTCAGGGGAAAGGGGTAGTTCCTCTGCTCTTGAAAACATTCCAGGAGAGGAGTAACAAAACCAACCATTCTCACCTCACAAAAAAATGAGAAACAAGTACAGACAAGACCCAAAGATGCCTACAAACAAGAGTTAGAGGAACAGAGTCCGATTCATCCTGCCCAGCACATTAAACGGGGGGCACTGCACTCACCTCCATTTATCTTTTGAAACCTGGGCAAGAAGACAAGCTCAGGCAGCAAATTTTTTCACTTTGAATGGACAGGAAACATTAGAAACAAGCAGTAATGGGTGGCTTCTGCCTGAAATAGTCTTGACATACTGAGCATTGTAGAACATTAAAGTAATGTCAATATTTATTATACAGATATGTGTATTGATTGGGCAGTAAAATGATCCAAAGTAATATGTGCTATAATCATAATTGAACTCAATTCAGAAAAGGAGCAGTGACATGCAGAGAAGGGGGGAAAAAAAAAGTCAAAAAATACTGTATCCCATTTATTAAATTAGTTCATGTGGGCATCTGACGACTGAGCAAATAGGAATAGCTACTACAAGGCACTAGGTATCTTGCATGAGCAAAATAAAAAGCAACTAAGGCCACATTTCTCAAACACTTCATTGCAGCTCATTGGGCTTTGCCAGTTCAGAGCAGCTGAGAAATCGACCGTAACACTCGGCAGCTCAAACTCCATAAGGTGCTGTGTCCTCTCTCACTCATCTGCCTTTTCTTATGAATGATGAATTAATTTCTCCACTCAGTGCCACCACACGACACACCAATGTAGACACTGTGTTGTGCTCTGATCACAAGTTACCATTTAGAGACTAGCAACCACTAATTCAGCAGAGATTTAGACAAAATAAAAAAGACCAAACTTACTTCAAAATTCAAACCGATGTGGCACCTCTTTATTCCCCCCTTCCTCTTATTTAAAGTGTGGATTAAAGAAAAAAAATCGCCTGCTTTTATATTTTCTTTGTTTTTATTCTCTCTGGTGAAACTGCATTTATTTAACTAAACTGGCTGTATATTTAAGTCTCCAAGTTCACAAATTATCCACATAGTCTTCCCAGGCTCCATTTTGCCTAATTGCTGGTAACAATTCCAGCCCTAGGACTGCTGACACAGCATATTTCCCACTCCTTCACCAGATGACTAATTCTTTTTTCTGTTCCTTTTAACAGGGGAATGAAAACGTTCAGTATTGAATTAGTAATGAAGTTCTGATTAAAGACTGTGAAACTATTTGGACTTTCAAATGTTTTTAGGAGTATCCAGCTACATGGTACCTGGTGTTGGACAACGCCAAACACTGGCAAGGAAGCAAAGCCATTTGCCTCTTTACAAACCTGTTAGCAAATCTATGTCCTAACCTCACGAACATTTTCTGCCTTGCAGGAAAAGCAGTACTGATATCCCTTAGGAAAGGCCACAGTTCTAACCCAGTTTGAACCAGGTAGTGGCAGAATTATCCTCGTTAATGTTTCCAGGGTGACTACGAGCTAAAGAAAAGCTTTTTAAAAGCTCTAGATAAACATTTAGCATTTTGCAGACACTCACACTGCTGTTCTGGTAGCCACAGGCTCAACTAACATTTAATTTTGTCCAGACACCTATGTCCAAAGATCCTATCTCTGCAAGAAGCCAGCCAGATACCTCCTACGTTACTCGAATTAACAAGACCCATTTCAACCTGTTTATTCCAGTTACTTCTACCAGCTAACACAAAACACAAGGAAAACAAATATTAGTAATTTTTACAATTGCTTTGAATAACTACACTGAGAACTGGGGCATTTCCCCATGAGATTGCTTGGTTTTCTTTGTCCCAGAGAGGTGGCTTCAGTATTCTCTGGACGCTGGCTAAACCCTGGACATCTGTAATGGTAAATGAAAGCACCTCCTGGAATGGCCTTCCTTATGTTTTTTTTTAATTTCTGTTTCTTTTCTCTTTGGTTTAAGAGCAGCTTTGCTAGGCTTACTAAGCCCACTGTAAACAAGGCTTAAGAAAAGGCTGCATTAAACAGCTCAAAGCGGAATAAAACTGGTCAGGAATAAGACCACAGTCTGTGTCTCCATGTAGCATGAAGTTGTAGGTAAGAGTCAGCATCAAACAGAGAAGTAGCTCCACTGACTTCACTGTCCTTCTTTGTCTTTGTGTCTTTTTCTTGTTGTGTCCTCAAGGCAGAGGGGGAATAAAGCTCTGAGACAGCAACGACAGTAATAGCTCCAATACAACCCTCCTGTCTCTGGAAAGGACAACTTACCGCTATTATCTTTCCATCAGGGAAAAACCTTAGTCTCCACCACTAAAAGAAAAGGGATGAGAGGCTGTTGAGATTTAAAAAAAAAAAAATGCACTGAATAACAGACTTTGTAAGTACTTAATTACTGTATATTTTATTTATTCTATTTTCTAGTATGATAAAAAGATATCTAGCTAATGTTTTGGGTTTGCTGTCTTTTTTTTTGTTGTTGTTGAAATCTAGAGTAGACTATGGTCTTCATGTTCAAAATGCTTGATTTTATTCTACCTCTTATTACTCACTGGCAGCACCAAGTTAGATTTAAACTTCTGGCCCTGAACCATTTCTCCCAGCAAGAGCGAGAAAGCTACCCCTCAATGGCACTAGCAAGCATCCACTGCTGAAGACAACCTAATTCAAAAGTTCCTGTTCATTTTAACGCTCTAATTTCAGAGAAATCCCATTTCTGGGAATTTCTTTGCTCCAGCAGCCCGTCTAACACAATACTGCCCACACGTGTTCCCAAGGTGAGTCTGCTCAGGTGGTGGGAGCAAGGGTTCAGGCCATGGAGATACAGGAGAAGCTCTCAGCCCATGTCCACCCACCAGCCCCACGCTGGGTGCCCACCCACAGGTTAGGAAGCCCCACGCTGTGCTGCCCAAGGAGAAGATGCTCTACAGAACTTACTGGTGACCCCGCTGATGCTGCTGCATTTCGCAACAGGACGCTCCAGACCCTACTGGACTTGGTGATGGGACCTAGAGATATCTGAGTATTTGAAATTCAGGTCACTATATAAAGAGGGGCTGGGAGGAAAGCAGAATCCAGATGGAGACAGGGAGCACAGTCTGGTTTGGTTTGGTTTTGAAGGACTTTTTTTTCTTTTCCCTGAACTGAAACCAGTTGCATTTAGCTTGCAGCCCTGTTTATATGGTACAGATACACTAATGATTAATGACGTGCCAAGTGGTCCAAAGAAATTAATTCAGACCCACAGATACTTGTCGGTCCCTGAGGAACGAGAGCATTTTTTAAAACTGACCCACTAATTACCCATGAAAAGATTCAGGTAGTGGAGCTCACTTGACCTTATTCTCAATGGCAGCAGCAGGTCTGATTCCAGGGAGTTTCTTTTAGTTCTTTAGTTTTCCTGTCTCAAAACTTGAAAGGCGACAGCCTAAGATCAGCCTCCACTCCTCGGTAGTTTCCTAAATTTTCCAGATGATATTTTGCACAATGATGTGTCATTTCATGTTGTATCAATCACATTAGAGTACGTCACTCAATCTAGCATAAGGCAGTGTGATTGACACAATCTGAGATGACTTGTCACAACACGAAACATCATTGCACATTTGTGTGGTTTGGGTTTTTGTGCACACACACGGAGCCTTCACAGGGTGGAGGGAGGACACTCTCCCTCCTTTAGAAGTTTTCACAACACTTTCCATTGCAGTGATTAATAAGCATCTGTTCAGTAAACTGAAATTTCTTCAGTTCTCTCTCTAGGCTACCTCTAATAATAAACTACCCGAGTCTGAGTTTATTCCAACCCCTATTTATAATGGACACCTTCTCATGACATATAAAGTGCCCTGTTCCCAAGAACAGCCTTATTGTTAGGGAGTGGCATAATACAAAATCTCATCACAATTAACCACTTGTCCCTTGGTGGCATCTGACGCTAATTCAGCTCCCAAACAATTAATTTGGAATAACCTCACAAAGCAATCCCTAAGCAGCAGTAATTAGCTAATTCCCCTCTACTTATGTTATGCTCATTATGTTACAGACAACTTTAAATCAGGCTGTCATCGCTAGTTCTTGCTGTCACCGAGGCGATTCGGGAGGATGAGTTACTACACTCGTGATCTCTTGTAACCCGTCTGCGGAGGAAACGCTCCGTCCAGGAGCGCTGGGAAGGTGGTAAATCCCGAGCCATGTTCTGCAGGGGTTTAAGGGCACAAGATCAACTGCAAGGGAAGCTGCAGAAATCACAGGACTTTAATTCCTAGTGAAGAAGTGCGGCTTCTTAATGAAAACTTAAGGAAGGTAAGTTTGCCATAAGATCTGGCAGAGAATCCCTGACTGGGTACTGGGATTTGAGTCACGTTATTGTATTCTCTGTGTTCTTAGAGCTTGGCTATATGGAAAGGCACTAACCCACCAGCTAACCAGGCCCACGAGCAAAGAGAGCTCAGACATACCTGCACCAACCTGCAGGTTTCATGTTGTTGTGCCCCCCGCCTCGATTCTCCACTTAGCACACAGACCTTGTACTTCACAGGGGTGTTTTGAAGCTAAAACACACAAATGATGCACTGGGACTGTTGAAAAGTAGAGTACAGAAGGATTTCATGAGCCTGTTAAAGTGAACTGGATCTTTCTTGGACTGCTGCCACTTTTTGCATCTGGGGAAATAACTTAAGAGTGGCAACTGTACAGCCAGATGTTGCAAAACTAATATTTTAGGGCTGTTTTTTTGGTGGCACAGTGTGGTGCTGCATAGAGATATCAGAACATACTCTGAATATGCCAACTCAGATACCAGGAATGGTATGTTATGTCCAAGACAGCTCTGTCATCAGAAGTCACAGCAAAAACTGTGATTGACTTATCATCTCCAGCACAGAGATGAGACAGTTGTGCCATGGCATATGGTGTATCCTGACCTGACGAGCAGCTGTAGGGGAGGCAGAAGTGCAGGTATCTGCAGATATGCCATCTCCGATCACATCTCAACAGTGGTGCCTGGCCAGAAATGCAATATCCCATATTTGTTCTGAGGTTGCAGAACTACAGAGGGTGAACAGGGAAAGTATTAATTACAGTAGATCTAGATGAAATTTGCCCCCCTAAAAAAAGGATCTTCAAAGACTAAATGCTTTTATTTTGTCCCAATATATTCACTGGAGTTTTCCTCAAAAGGGCAGTTCAACTCCTCCTGCCCATACGGTGAGTCATTTTTAAAAATTCAACACACAAAGATACTCAAAAGCAATCAGTAATTTGTAAGCAACAGTGAATCAAGAAATAAACTGTTCTGTCATTAGTATATCTTCGAGTACCATAGTTCTTCCTGCTTCTAAACCTGCATTTGCAGATGGGGTAGGAGCTCAGTGGCACAGAAAGAGTGAGAAAACTGCACAGATGAGACTGGATTATTCTGTCCACTGGAAACTGAGAGACTGAGTAGGGGTTGTTTCATTTGTAGTATTCCTACCCAGCGGAATCAGAGATCTCAGAAGCACAGACCGTAAAACAGGAGAAGAGACCACAACTCTCATAATGTCCAGCTCAGCATATTTAGTATATCATAAATGCCAGCTAAAAAAAAATGCACAAATACGGAGCAGCGGGACGTTTGTATTTTTTTCCTAGCTGAAGAATAATCAGAAGTTGAAAGGCAGAGAGATCAGCTCTGGGAATTTCCCCGACTTCTACCAAAACACACAGCCCCAACCATCAATCCTTTCTGCGGTGCTCACTGCTCCATCCCACGCTGCCTGGTCCTTGGCTCGAGGAGGCACTTTGCCACCCACAGAAACCCCTTTGAAGAAGGCAAAGATGGAACACGCAAGCGAGTCCCAGCACAGAGATGTGACCGCGAAACGGATGCTGCTTCCATGAGGAAATGTTCATCTCCTTCCCTGTGTGGAGCCAAGGTGCTCTGTTTTACACAACCCCTGTGTTTATTGCTGGAGAACTTTGGGGGAAAGAAGAACCATTTTTAGAAGCAGTGTATCTGAACTGCAAAACCACAAGCGGGAAGGACATAAGAGGCAAAGCAACTGCAGATCTCCTGAGAAGGGCACAGGAAAGGCTGTGTAATGGACACCTCAGCCACCTGAAACAGCTGTTATCTCTGAACATGCAACCACAGATTCCATTTCGTGAGGTGCATGTTGCATTTCTTGAATAGTTAAAGCAGAACCTGGACAGTCAGCGATCTTTTACAGTAGCATTTGTCTGAGATAACTTATTCCCACACAGCTGTTACAGAGCTGGCCAGAGAATTCAGCAGGTTAAAAATAACCATGCAAACAAAAACAACCGTACGACCCTGAGCCCAGTATTTGGGTTAAATAAAATCTGGAGAGTTATCACTAACAGGAAAGTACTGCATCTCACTCTCTGGGATAGTACCCGATCTGAAAGTCTTACCATGAAAGGCAGGGAAGAACCATCACCTTCCCCTAATACTATGTAAATTGAGAAGACTTAATCCCCACAGAGTTCACCTACAGTATAAAACCATACACATAATCTACATATAAAGCCAACACAAGATGATACACAATAGAATCCAACACTTTTCCACATGTTGTCAGCGACACAATTCCCATTGATTTAGAACACGGCTGGGGTTGGCCTTTGCAAATGCACTGCCCGGCCAATGCACAACCAGTGCTGAGCACAGAGCCCGCTGGCCACCAGGTTTCTGCATAAGCCCCCAAAATTGGCTTACATGGTGAATTAACCAGTGCTGGAACAAATTTGCTTGGCAGGTTGTTCCAAGCCTTCTCCTAGACACAGTTTCAGCTCACTAGGCTGAAGAGCCGGTTACTTACTAAGGGACATTAAAGTTCTGGATTTGAAAAACCCCGGAGCCAGAAATCCCGTGGCAGAGCCAAACTCCAGACCCAACACCATAGCCGTGTGAAACTCGATTTGAACTCGGTGCAAATGCTTTCTTCCACCCACAGCCTTTGAGTTTCTACTTTGCATTTCTCATCAGCACAAGCCCCAACTCTCCTAGCAATCTTCGGTCAACATAGTGAAGTTTCACAGCAGTTTCTCATTAAAATATCACACAGAACTTCTAATTTGGTGTGACTTCAGTGCTCATGGTTATTTGAAACTGATCTCTTGTACATCAAAAGTGAATCAAAGCTCCTTCAGCAAAGAGTATTTAGAAAAGCAGGAGTAATGCTGTGGTTTTTACTTAAGCACTGAATCACTTTTGAGATGTTAACAGCCTCTTTGCAAGTGTTTGCAGGTTTGATTGCCGGCATCTCACATGGTTTTAGCTGAACTTAAGTGCGGCTTGTTATTATATCCCTAAGTGTAGCTAATATCGCACATGGTCACAAGCTCTGCAGTGACCTTGGTAAAATTACAAATTGAGATTCAGCCTTTCATGAATTTTTCTACTTCTCTGGATTAAAACACTAACATCACTTCAAGGTCCTTTCTATAGCTTAATTACATACCTTCAGTCTGGCATAGATAATGAGTAAACGTATTGCTATTCATGACCGAGAATTATCACCGCTATTTCATTTCTGTAACTTGACGGAATAAAGGAACAGTAAATTCTTCCCCTGGTAAATGGAATAAGGGGCAACTCCTGACGTTGCTCTGCAGGAAGGAAAAGGTGCCTCTGGCAGCAGGAGCAGAATCTGCACCACAGCAAAGCCATGGACAACTGGCTTGGATTAAAACAGTTAACTGGAGCGATCAGAGCCATTCAAGGGGAGCTGTCTGGAACAATTTTGAGCAAAGTATTTTTTTTTATCAAAATACACTGTTTTTATCAAAGTGGGAACATTTCATATCAGTGGAGTTTTCAATTGGAAGATCTCTGCGGCCTGGGCTAGATCGCCCTGTCACCGGGGAGGAAAGAAACTGTAAACCTGACTTGTTTCACAAAATTCCCGCCTGTGAAATGCTCGGAAGCCCTTGGCTCTCTCCTAAAGATGAAGAAAAACAAATATTTTAAAACCTCAAAATTGTTGCAAACACTACCATTCTCTAGCTGGCCCCACATTGAAGCACTACTGCTGACTCTGAATGCCTCAGGTACTACAGAAATTGTGGTGTGTAAGTCAAGACCACCCAGTAAGGTGAAATCTGTACCTATAACACAAATTTCAGTGAGACCTTTAAAATCAGAGTGTGCACAAAGGGACTGAGAAGGATATAACATTTTATTTTTTAAAAATATACAATATTGTTATTAATTTCATTCATAGCAGCCCAACACAAGCAAATCAAGCAGGTGTGGTAGAAAGAGCTTGTAATGGTGGAACAGCCACAGAAGGCAGCTCTAGTGACACACAGAGTCCTCAAGGGATGTTCCAAGGGGGTCTCAGCACTCACTTCTTATCTCCTCTCACTGCTTTAATTTCTTATCAGGTCTTTCTCGGCCTCTCCCACCTCACTGAGGAGCTCAATCCTCCAGCACTGACCTTTCCAGTATCGCCCCAGATATCCCTGAAGCCCAGTTCTCAGGCTCCACTGCTCCAGCTTTCCCAAGCTACAGCACGAGCAGTCACAGGGCACGATCTCACCCGCCACTTCATCGCAAAACCAGCACTAACACTTGCATGAGCTTTTATCCATTATGTTTTTGCAAAAACATGCACCTCAACAGTGGGGCACTCCGCAGCAACAAGGCAAAAAGCAGCAAATACAAGAGCCGATGATGTACGCCACTGCAGAACCGAGTCCCCAGATCCTTTTGTGGAAGAAAAAAGCCAAGGAAATTTCAAAATGTTAACTGAAGTTGTTTGCTTCATATTGCATTCACTAAACCTGGAGTTTTTCAGGTCGCTAGAGATGGACATTTCAGAGGCACAAACTCTGCTTCGCTGACAAAGCTGGGTTGTCGACTGCAGGGAGAAAAATCACAGGAATCCAACAGATCATAACTCCCATGATAGGGCATGAAGTGGGGCAGGGAGGGAGAAGCAATTTTCTCAGCTAACCTTGTCCTGGGCCTTTATGGACTTAATAAGATCATAACCAACACCTTGAATTATATCCTGAAATAAACAGGTAGCCAGAACAGAGCACAAAGCTTAAGATTTATGGGCTAATAGCAGGTGACCTTCAAGAGAAAGGCTGCTACGGGCTGTATTTGCTGAAGTCCTTCGCGAGAGCAGCCCCGAGCACTCAGCGCTAACCCCGAGGTGATGAAGGCAAGGTGCACATGCATCACTGGGAAGCCATCTCCGCTTCCAGAACAACTAAAGAAATAGTACCACGAGGACTGAAACTAATGAAGTCTGGTTTCTTTCTTATTTGGTTCTTGTGGTTCATTGACTTCTGTGTCTAAGACGGCACAAGAGTCTGAAGGTTTTCTGGCAGCAGGAGTATTATGGGATTTCCTCCTGTGTGGATTCTCTGGTGTTAAATAACACGTGAACTCACACCGAAACCATGCTTTCAATAAAGGTTCTGATAACTATTCTCTTCCCTACCCAGCTTTTTATTTTGCCCGAATTGTGGCAACTCAGTTATCTTTGAGCTTAAAATTCTTCTTTCACATGAGTTTAAGAATGAACAACACCAAACTGTTATGTAAAATAAGGGGGACACATGCACAGATCTATACAAAATGCAGATAAGCATTTTCCTCCAAAGCCAAGACAATAGTTGGTTGGCTACATGGAAAAGATTTACCCTCAGTGGCAGTGAGGAGAGCCAATGATGATGTTTTCTGCAGAGAGCAACAAGTTCATCTTTTGACCTCTAACAAGTGACCAAGGGACATCAGACCTGAACACAGATGACAGTTTGTGGAAATAAGATGAGCCAAAGGCAATGCATAAAAATTTGTCCTCGTAACCAAGCAGAGGGTTCAGTTGCCAATCCAGAACCAAAGGACCCATTCTCAAGCCAGTCTCTATGGGGTCAGCAAGCAGATGCTAAAGTTTCATTACTTCATCTGGTTACAACAGCCCATCTCAGTAGGTTCGCACACAGACCATAACTGAACTCCTCAACCACTTCAGGCAGGGCCAGAAGCTCCTCCATGTCAAGAAGAGGGAACACAAGAAATGGCAGAGCAGAGCAAAGAACTTAAGGTTTTCAGCTCTCTGACAAAGAACATGCTGCTAATTTCCAGTACGACAGGTTTATCAAATACTCTTTACAAAGAGGGGGAGAAAAATATAAATAATGTAGGCAAGGCACTGATTAGAAAACTCTGGGCCAGACTGATTGTCTCAGTACTGCTGAGCAGTTTGGCTCAGCGGTGGTACCCACTCCAGCGGTGCCGGTTTCCTGAGCTGAACCACAAACTTTCTGCTTTGGGATTTAACGTAGAGCTAGGAAACACATTCCTCAATTCCACTCTCCCTCCACCCTAAGTCATCTGCAGATCTACCGGTCCCAAAAGCCAGTTCTTGACATTTCCATTAACTTTTTTGAAAAAGAAAAGAGTAACCAGCACCATCTTGTAAGAAACTATGAGCAAAACCAAGGATGCAGCGACAAAAGCAGGAGACGCTGGTTAGGCAGGTGGCTGAGTTTTACTTAAACCCAAACCTGTACCATAAGGAGAGATGAAACACAGGCCATCCTGTGTTGCAATTAATCCCAAAGGTTAATTTTGTTGCGGGCACATTGTAAACAAAGAGGATATTTATTTCAGAGTCCAAATACGTCGCAACGGAGAGAAGGCAAAGGGAAGGGCAGTTTGTGTTGGGGATTAAGAGAAGGCCGCGAGACCTGGCGAAGCTCGTGCTGACAGATTCCCTTATTAAAAAGCGTAGCCTTGTGGAAGGCTCCCCATTGACAGCCCTGATGCGGCCGAACTTCAGAAAACCAGGCACAATTGGAAGACTGTGCTGTGGCTGGGACAGCGGGGCTAGAGGGCACTTCTAATTTGTCAAAGTTGTATCTAATTCCACGGAACAAAGTTCGCAAAGAGAGATGAGCAGAAGCCACAAATGATTGCTCATTCACCAAGCCCTGATGGAAAGATAGGCCGGCGCACAGCTTGGGCTTTGTGGAGTAACCTGAGCTGCTCCAATCAACTTGGGATAATTCTGCCTTGTGGGCATAACAGTTTTCCTTGTTTCTTCTTTAATAGGATTATTCCTCACAATATTAAAAAGATAACATCAGTGTCTTTCATTGTCTCCATAAACTATTTCTAAGAATATGAATGGATGCTTCAGGTGGTTTTGGTACTATTTCTGATACAGACTTATGAGAAATGAAGATCTAAGAGAAGAATTTGACTCAAGTCTGTAAATTAACTAAAATCTCAAACTTCCTTTTAAAAGAGAGATCCTCAAAACTGACACAGTAAGAATAAAGAAGAAGAAAATCACTGTGTTGACCATGACTGTGAGCCAACCCTGGATTCACTCCACTGATTAGAAAAATCTTTCCCAATACAGTCAAACAGCAACCCAGCTATATTTCCAGTTAGAGGAGGCTTTCCATTTACAACAGTGGATGCTGGATAAGGTACTCAAATAGCCAGTTCTAAGTCAAGAAAGACAGATTTTAAAATGTGCATTAGCTATTTCCCCAAATTCGAATAAAGACATACTATAGTCTGTCCCAGTTTAATGGTATTTTCAGAAGACAAGAAGAGGGGAAACACCTTCGCCATTCCTTTCCTCTCCAAGGAAAAACGTAACTGATTATCAAAAAAAAACATATCACCATATCATATTATATGGTCACCTAGGAATGAGCTCATTTCTGTCCTTATATATTATTTTAAATGCCATTCCCCCCACTGAAACCTTATGAAGACTGAATAGCACGTGGATATCTTAATGCAGCAAATCAGGCAACCAAAGGCAGCGTCCACTTTGAAACCATCAAAACCTGAATGGCTTGCAGCTACCCGACACTTCCACGAAATTAAGTGCTAGAGAGTTAAAAAAGCTGCCCTAAAAGATTCTCTCAGCAGTGTTTTCAATTTACAAGGTACGTTATTTGGATGAGCTAATGCATTGTTCTTCACTTCATTTAAAGCCAAGCCACAGCGAGATGCCCATTTAACTTTGAATTTGTCTACACCTGGATCTCGTACAGGCTGCTCCAACACCAATCCGGTGGTAGAAAATTACTGCTTACTGGGAGGCAGAACAAGTTTTATCTGGAAATACGTTTCAGATCCCAGTGCTGTTAACGGGTTTTCAGCAGGCCCTGTGTTCTCCCTACATCAAACAGCCCCTGGACCGGATTCCAGGGATGCTTAACCCATGGGGATAACAAAAGAGCATCTGCTTCACACTACGGTTCTGCTTAAAGGTGGTGCCCATGTTTTGAAGTGTAGCTTGTAATTTCAGGGGCCTGTTTACTGGCTATTTGGCTCAGGATATTGTACAGTTATCTGAACTTCACTATATATACCACATCAGTAAACTTGTTTAAGCAGCACCCATTAAACAACTTACAGTTTGAAGTAGCCAAAATTATCACTAATTTGGTTTATATAGATACATAAAAATACACATATAAAATTATTATATGTATTTTTTTTTTACTCTTTTTTAAAAATTATCTACACAGCCAGTAAGGCACTGGTAAAGTACCTGAGATCATTCCACCTCCAAAACTGACACTCTAAAAACCCCTCTCAACAAGAATGCTTTTTATTTATTAAATAGGCCTCTAATAAAGGCTCCACCTTTGGCTCAGTCTTTACACACACACACACAGAAAATGTTGCTGTCTGAAAGTCAAGGACAACCCTGCTCCCTTCCTGTGCCAAGAGACACCATATATACCATGGTGCTCATTTACCTTCTCTTAGCTGAAGTACTAGGGAAAATGAGGCTGTAAATCTGTTTGGGTTTTGTTTACTTTTAATAAATACATGAATTTTAAGGCCAGACAGGAGCATTTATCATCTACATAATCACTTGGCCTTCTCTCTAATCTAGACCAAAAAAAATCCACCTCAGAGATTTCTTTCAGAAAGTCTTCATTTAAATAGTCAATCTATCACATCTCCCGGGAAATTCTTCTACTGATGATTTAGTTTCACTACTAAAAATGTGCATCTTTTCTTTAGCCTAAATTTGTCAGTTTTACACATCCAACTAGTGGACCTTGCCATGCTGTTTTCCACTAATCAATGACTTTTAGTTTGGAAAACAAAACCAACAAAGAGAAAAGACTTAGAAGTCTTCTCCTGTGTAGGTGTGTGTAAACTCCTAAACTCTCCCTTAGAATAGTTTAGATCTTGCATTCCACCAGACACATTACAAAACAAAAAAACCCCATGCTGAATCTCTTTTCCAGAGAACAGACAGAAACATTTCTGTTGCCTGATGAAATAGTATGTGTGGAAAAAATTGGCAGGTCCCAAAAGACTCAGGACAGTGCGACAGCACATAGGCTCTACCCTCACCAAACCTTTTACAGGCTTGACTAAAAAAACCCCAAATACTTTTAACTGAAAGATAATCTAACCTCGTGCTTCACTCACTGCCACTGACACGGCATCCTCAAAACGTCACGCAAAATTCTCTATTGCAATTCAGCGCAATTCTGAAGAAGCTGAGCATGTACGTGGGCGAACAGCAACTGAGGATGCTCTGTGTTTCTGAGCACGCCTCGGGTACCACCAGAGCATCACTTGTGCAAGGCAGCACCAAGTGTCAAACACCAGACTTTCCAAAAATACACACAAATGAAGAAGAGCACAACTTTTAAGATCATCCCTCTAGTCACAGTCTGGATATAGAAATCCAGATGTTTGCTGCTGCACCTATGCACTTGGGAGCAGTTGGTGTATTGGGTTTCTCTCGGAGGGGCTGCCAATATCTGTTCACCACTTGTGGAGGCGGACAGGTGGCAGATGCATTGGGTTACATGTCAAAACCCTCGTGGTAGAACCACACTTATGGGGCTTCCAGTCATCACGAGAAAATTTGTCAGATAGTGGTTTGATCCAACCAGTCTTCAAGAAAGCTCCTGGAGGCAGCTGTGGGGAGAGCAGGGTGCAGGCTATGGAGCATTCCCCTAAATAAAATAAATGAGAGGTTAGAAATTTGAGGTCTATACTTTGGGTTTAATTGAGTCTCAAGTGTCACTTGAGAGCTTCACCACAATCTGTCCACGTATCAATACGATATATTTTTATTTGCTCTGAAGCTCATTCCACAGCTCCCAGGACCTTTTCGGATCATCTTTCATGTCTTGACACAACACCTCCAGCTAAAAGTCAAACCTTCTGTGGGAAGGGCTCAATGCCAAATCTATACCACATTCTTTAGGTTCAGGGAAGCTGCTGATTAAGATACTGGTGAAAATGTTCTCATCCCTCTAACACCTTCCATCATTAAATCCAAGCGCCCTGTAAGATCTGAATAAAACTATATGATGGTTTTACTATCATTACTCTCCCTGTCCTTTCCCCCATTAGGCTGCATAATAAAGAAAATAAGTCACATGAATTTTCCATTTATACACATATTTTTGGCAAACTCATTTCCTGTTGTTTGTTTGTTGCTGTTTTCTGTTGATTTTGTTTTGTTTTCCTCTGCAGCAGAACGAAGGTTTGTTTCACTTGTATTTTCTGGTATTGCTTGTTAGTTGTTTACAATGAAAACTTTTCATTAGATGTCATATTGGCTTCGCTTTTTTTTTTTTCCAAAAGTCTTCTTTTCATTACAGCTGTTTGAAAACCTGGCTGTTCTTTTAATTCCATGGAGCTAAACTGCCTTGAGAAATAACCTTGATCCTATTCTCAATGTCAGCAAATACGGTCAGAAGCATTCACAAGCCGTATAATACTGCTTAAGGAATTTTGCTGTATTGTTATAACACATCTGCCACGTAGGGTCATGCTACAGTGATCTCTCGGACATCCCATATCCCATAGGGGTTTAAGTATCAGCAAAGAAACCTTCAACCTGATTCTGGATTCAGTGAAGCAGGAAAACAGCACAAGGGCAACAGGTGAATTCAACCTGCATGTGCAGAAACACATGATACTGTGTTATTCCAGTAGAGGTGGGGGGTTTAGGCCTGGCATTTGTTGGGTTTTTCTTTAGAATGGAAGTAACTTTATGATACCCATCACTCCTTCAACTGTTATTCTTCACAAAAGCCACAATAATTATAATACTTTCTGTATTTCCATTTCACAATGACATCTCCTCACAAGAATAAAACTATTCTTGCTCTCTGTTAAAAACAAAACTTGATTTCTAATGCCAAAAGCACTTTGGATATTTTTAAAACATTTTCTAAAATCGTATTTTTCCTGTTGCAAATGGAAATACTTAAACAAAGACAAAAATAAGTCTCAACAGCAGTGGGAACAAGTGAGGGGTTTGTTTCCACTGCGGGAAGGTGGATGTCACTTCTGATCCGAAAAACCTTTATATCTGGGTAGAAACATCACTGATGTCAGTAAGTCTACACCCAGCAAGAAGGAGCACGGCCAGCTGCCCACATGGCTGCCAAGTGCCCAGTGACATCCACCCCGTGTCGAGTTACTGGAACTACTCACTTGTAGCTCAGAAGTAGTAGGGCCGCACTTATCCTTGGGCTCTGTGAAACCAATCAAGTCTGACAACAAATGAATCATATAAAAGGTGTTGAAAATATTGTACTGGAAGACAAATCTCTGCTCTCTTCTCACCCACGCAGCCTCTGTATTTATCTCTAATGCAGAGACATCCTTTTTCTTTGAAGCACCATCCACTTTAAAAAGGAGAATGAGAGATTCTGCCATTTCTTGAAGGTTCAGTAGCACCAGTGAAAGGGATAGTGATGCAGAGACATTTATGGAAGATGCTGGGACAATCATAATTTCATGAGTAGGCTTGAAAAGCTCATTTTGAGCAGAAATCAGGAATCCACTGAGTCCTTTTAAAGGTTTTTCACATAGAAACTCATCAGTTTTCTAGCACTGCATTGAAATTAGAGTCCATATTCCTTTTGCTGAAATTTCGTCATAAACAGTAGTTGTCCATTTATTTATTGGGCTCTTGCAATTCACTTGGAAAATACGGACTCTCCAGGGAGTTCACAAGGAGGTAGAAGCATCACCGTGTAAACGTGGTAGTTTTAACACGATGTGCAATACTTTCTTGATTTGAAAATAATTCTGGTTTTATGAGGGCTGCCCCTTGTTCTTCCTCACACTGAGTAAAGCCATTTCAATGGGAAAATTTCTTCTTTATGTTTCTCCACTACTTAATATGCATTAAACAGCTGTACTCTACAATTTCTGATGAAAGAGGAGTCAGGTATCATCTTAACACTTCACAGCCAATATTGCTGCTATTGGAACAGAGCCCAATCCTCTCACCTTTACTCTCCTGAATAAACCTTACATCCTACATTAGACACCATGCAGCAGAGGCAGGAGATAAAGCCTCCTCGAGGTCACCAGCAGAAAGAGGATTACTTGAAGAAATGCTGCACTGTGGAAGCATCAATTCTTAACTAACGCTGGAGTCGGTTACCCACAAAACGGGCTTTAAGAGATACTTAATCCTTGCGCAACGCAGGATTCATCAGCTGAGAGCTGGTAATGTTTCACGTCCAAGGTGAACATCACAGCCTGGTGATGGCTCAGTAAGCAGGTGGCTTTCTGCACAGTAGCTAAGACGTGAGACCTACAAATATTCCACCTTCCACTTCCAAGAAAATAAAGCTTTTCCACCCCATGAATGCAAACTTGTAGCTGAAGAACATCCATTACTAACTTTACAGACAGGACGGACCACGGGGAGGTGTGTTAGCTCTGAAAACTAATTATGCCCTTTAAATACCAGCATGATCAACTCTCATTGCTGACCAAGTCACACAAATAAAAACCTGGCATCAGAGGCAGATTGTTAATGGTACTGAGACAGACCAAAACTTTGCAGAATACAGCTGCTGTCCCAGCTTTCAACAGGTTAGATTTTGCATGAAAATATGCAAGCAAATAACTTCTTTGACAAAAATTACTCCATTGCTCCTGTTCAAAGAGCTGTAACATGAAGACCCCACACCCCCCTGCTCCCACCTACTTGAGGAAATCACCCAGCAGATGTGTTTCTTACTTACTACTGGTATCCATGTTCTTGCCACCCAGAGAGCATTCGTCTGTGGTTCCACTCCATGCAGCCACAGCAAAAACAAGCTGTCTGCTTATTTTGGGGTATTTCTCCCACAGACTGTGTGCTATCTGCCAAGTGACCTACAGGTGGTGTTCGGGGCATAGGTTTTGAAATTGTGAGGCTTCCATCCTTCCAAATGCAGATATCACCCTTCTTTTCATGACTCTCTGAGGCAACGGGACTAACAACTAGGCTGGTGTAACGTGAAGATGAAGAATGAGACTTATATTACAGGATAAATACATATATGAATATACCATTTCATCACACGTCTCTACTGTAACTATTAAACACAGCTGCTGTGAACATTTCCTACTGCATTGCAGTATTTTGCAGTAAATCAAAGTAATCTGCATTACAGTGCAAGGTTTCACTGCAATCTTGAGGAATTTTTCAATTGCCTCTCTTGCATTTCAACTGAGATCATTTAGCTGAAATTATGAAACACGTATTAGCGATTAATGCTTCCAAGATTCCACATTACTGTCAAATCACTAATACATTACCTTTCATAATCTAATTTGTTCACGCACTAAAATACACAGAACATGCAGAGCTTAGCAAATGGCCTTCTAAAATGTCACAATTTTTTCTAATTATTCCTTAAAGGGAAAAGAAACACCCCTGCAAACATGTAGAAAATGTGCATCGGTGTCTTTCTGCCTTTCATGTGTCACCTTCGGGGCCTGACAAGGACACAGTCATGTCCACCACACTTTGCTACAGGTGAGACCCTGTGAACCTTCCCCAAGACACGGAGCACTTGCTGTGCCAAGAGCATCTCCTGCAGTGAAGCATGAAGAAATCCTAAAGGATAAAATTGATCTAGTAACTATAAGAGGTTGATCAAAATGGCCATATACACAAATAATTTTTTGAGGGAGAAAAACAAGATGTTTACTTTTAGCTTATACAGCAGTCAGTATTTCCACTTTACACTACAACACCTTTCAGTGCACCGAGGTTTGGGCTGCGGGAAAAAAGGATTGGGAAAGGAAATAGGATTTTTATATAACACAACACAGAAGCCCTATAGAGTGACTATGTGGTAACTACTGAGACACTTCTCCCTCTTTTTTTCCAAAGAAGAATAGGTCATAAGCCTATTTTTTGAAAGTGCACAGCAGCACCAGACAGTATAACAAGAAGAGAGAGAGTAGCAGTGAAATTCAGCAAGTTTGGCTTTTGGCAGGATCAGAACTCCCTCTCTGAACCCAGCGAACCATTGACTGGCCAGTGTATAAAGTCAGGTTATAAAGTCAGCTTAAAGAATAGAGGGAGGAGAAAGGGATGACTGCCCAGGGAGTTAAGACATCCCCCTCCTCCCAGCTTTTTCAGCTGCAGCCCCTGGGAGCACAGAGGGGGCACATCTGCGAGATGCATCAGATTTGTCAGGATGAGGGAGACCCGGAGTAATGAGGGAAGTGTTGATGCCTGCGTAAGGGACATGAGAAATAGGCAGAAGACAGAAATATAGTCGGATGAAGAATATGCAAGAGGGAAAAGTACACACTTGGATGAAGAATGGAGCAGGGAGGAAAAGCAAGAAACCCAACTAACTCTGGGAGAGGAGAGGGAAAGCAGAGAGCCTTGCTATTCAGGAGACTGCTTGATGTAATAAAATGTTGGCAAAAGGGGTTACAGAAGATGAAATGAAGGAGAGAGCTTGAGGACCAGAGGTTAAGAAGGTCTCATGACTAACACAAAGAAAATAGCCCAGACAAAGCATTTTCTCTTGTTCAGCACAGGTTTGATCAGCAAACTCATACACTTCCCCAGACAAGGCAAAAATCTGCAGTCATTCCATTCATCATTTAAAAAAAAGATATAATAATAAAGGAACATTTGTGTAAAGGCTCTGACATAATTTGCTGAAAGCTCAAACCCTCTGCTTGAAATGCTCTGAAGGTCTCCTGAAACAGCAGCCTCCTCAAGGTCTCCTCTCCATTTCCCTGCAGATGACCCACATGAGCAGTCCCTCCTGTTCTCCCGCTCTCTGGGAGCCGAGTCCTGTCCATCTCTAACACTTGGGGACCATCTCTCAGCTCTTGCTCAGGTGATGGCAGTGAAGGTCAGCTCATGGCATAGCAGCAGCCCAAGCTTTACTGGCTTTGGAAAAATCAGGGCAGCCATAGCTGGAAATATCTGACGAGCACAGGGCCAACATACTCCAGTTTGAAACTCCCTGTGCATGGCCAGGGTTGACCTCTAATTTTTCTGAAATGGAGATAAGTTCTTGACTCTGCAGCCCACCCGTTTTTAGATATTCTTTGCATGTCTTATATGCACCTTGTGTGCAAAGACCAAAGTGACTTAAGTGCCATTTCTGAAATAAAATTTGAAAAGCAGTGTTTGAGCCATGCCAAGGTATGCACTGCTTGCTGTACATGGCACTCAATATAAAGTCTTGTTCAGGAAGTTTGTCTTCAGCATAAAACATCACAACAAAACTAAAAACCAAACAAAACCAAATAAACAACCTCAAAAAACTTGGCTACATTCCTGCCTTTGCCAAAGGCTGTTTTGACCCTGGCTCTCACCACATACAAGGAAAATAAGGTTTAATGCTGCTCTGTGAATGTAACCATCGCTGCTGGGGCAGCGTTCTGACACTTCAGTGTTATGGTGCAGTTTGGGGGTTTATTTTTCTTTTACTGACTAGCAAAGTTGAACATCCATATGCCATGTTTCATCCCAGCGTAACTACTTCATTCCTCTTAACAACCCAGGCTTATCCAAGCGATGTCTGCGCTCAGCTGCTCCCACAGTCCTGGCGTGTCCAAGTGTCCCCCCTTTACATGTATCACCCAGAGTCCTCCTGCTAACACGATTTATCACTTCAGTTCATTAACAAATAAAAAAAATGAGGGTCCTAACACCCCTTGTCTTTGTGCTCATTCTCTCTCATTCCGAAATCACACACCAGGACTATATGACAACTTAAACGAGAAGAAGCAGACAACGTACACGGTGGAAAAAGACCGGCCCGGGCTGTCAGCTGGTCCGGATTAGCGCAGACTGAGCCAGGTCTGTGCGCAGCATCGTGTCCTCAAACCTTCACTTAATGACTTTGCTCAGTCTCTGATCTCAGCAGTATTGAGTACAAACAAAACCTGCGCTAAAGACGGTGAAATATTGTGCCAAACTGACAGCGCGGCGGGACAGAGAGGTACACGACAGCAAGGGATAACACACGCCAGCCCGTAGGAAATAAGCAACTGTCAGCACTCACATACGAGTGATAAAGATATATATTTTTAAGCGTGTATTTACACAATCTCAGATATCAGAAGTCGGAGTTGGCCACACCATGCTGGCTTCACAGTCACTGCACAGGGGAAAAAAAAAGCAAAAGGCTTTTTCCTACAGAGAAGGCATCAGTATAAAAACACACGCAGCCTTTTATTAGCTGAATCATCCTCGCTGCAGCTGGCCATTCCCTGACCTGGGGATTTTTGTACCTAATGTTTTCAGGGAGATAATTTTCACAGCATACCTCAGCTTCTTAGAATGCTCTCAGAGAGCAAAGTCAATCCTAGGTCACTCTTCCAGTGTAGTTTCCTTTGTACTAAATCCTACTTTCAAGAAAATTCTTGCCATGGTTCAGCGGTATTTAACCTATCATATAATATCCAGGTTTACTGTGTTAGAAGAAGCAGAACAGTATTAAGCTTTTCCCACAAGCCTGTGATTGCATTTGACCCAGTAACCTGTATTAGATTAACATTTATTCTACAACTCCACAGCAAGCCTTGGACCTGGCTGAGCAGCAGTTTATAGAGGACACTAACCATTTTTACAAGTGGAGCAGGAAAAGGGAATTGAATCTGAGGGAGTAATTCCAAGCAAGTATGTTGCTGCAGCGGTTAAATTGTTTATACGAGGAGTCGGGGAATTACATCTGACTGACCTCTCTTTTTATCTGCTTAAAAGACAAAGTGCAGGTCTCCATGGCAAGTGCTAACTCCTGGGGAATGTGGTATAAAAATGCATCACGGCAATAGAGCCTCCATACCCACCAAGGAGGGAGACCTTCAAAGGAATGTAAGCAAGCTAAAATCACCAGGATTAGAAAGGTTTTCACGTTAGCCGGCCTGCAGACAGGTTCACAAGCATTCCTGCTCGCAAACCAGCCGCTCTCCTGCACTTGCCAGAGAAGTCCGGGAAGGGGGTGTGGGGGCCTTTGCTTTTTATTTATTTCTTTAGCTTTGCATTAACCTTAACCTCATGCTAGTGTAGTCAGAATAGGATTGTTACTGTTAGCATTTAGAATAGAGAAGGCCGAACCCTGCGTTCCGTTGACTGATTAAATCCTCCGAGGACTTTAGTTCATAAAGTTAAAAAAGCTTCTAAATACTATTGAAAACAGGTTGCATTTTAAACAAAAAACAAAAAAAGGCATTAAAATCTGGCAGGAAAAACACTAGCGAAGCCTCAGCTACAGCAGGGAACACACAGGTCTCCTCCACTTACATACTTGCAGGGTCAGAAGCTGGGCAATAGGATGAGCATAACCAAATTTCATTTCATATGAAGTTTCCAACATATCTAAATTTATTCTGCTTATTAGCATCATCTTATCTGCCTCTTCTCCCTTCAGTACTATACAGTTAGCAGATGAGTAAAGGATATGTTAACACACACACAAACCCCACACACATTAGAAAAATAATTAAGTGAACTTTTAATTCACATCCATTTCCCCAAGTCAAAAAACCACTCCGTTTCTTGGAAAACGCAAGTATGCTCCTTGAAAATAATGATGCATCTGAAGAAACACAAACTCAATCTAGGATTTTCAAAGTTCAGCATTTAGAAATGAGAGGAGGAAGGAAAGAGAAAAACTCCATCAGCATAATTCAGATTCATTCAGTCACTCTATAAGCCTCTCCTGAATGCAATGAGAGGAATTTATTAACAACTCCAATCTCCACAAATGCTCGAGAGCTGGACAACAACAGGATGCTAAAAGAAAATGGATTTTTTTTCCTCCTCCCACAGTGGAGGACAAATCTTTAGCTTGTGTAGGTTGGTTTGACACTAATTGTGCTGCTGCTTTGCAGTGAGCAGAAAGTGTGCTGAGAAAGATCCCACAAACAGAAGAATCCAGAGGGGAGCTTGTCTGGGCTCAAACTTACTGGGACGGCACATGGAAAGCTACTGGCTTGGTGTGGTTTTGTAGGGACACAGATAGGCGCTCTTCGAAGTGCACAATCGTAAGTCAAAACAAGTGAAATACCACATAAAGGCAAGGGAAGGCACATGTGCTGGAATCGCGTACAAACCTTGCATCATTTCTCTGTTCCTCTAAGCCAGAGCACAAGACTTCCAGGAAGGCTGTAAATCCCACATCCCAAGGAATTCAGAAAGGATATAAATTGTGACCCGTTTATGAGACATTTACCTCTGCTTGGTAAGGCTGTTTAGACTCAGCAGCACAACCTGCTTTGACCCCATTCTATTTAGGAATCGGCCCAATTAAAAGCTGATGAAACCTTCCACCGCGATCAATAGGTGCAACTCCGCAGCCATCAGTGCTGGGTGATTACGTGGCACTGGAGCGACTGTCCCCCATGTGAATTTTCATAGCCCTGTTACATCAAGAACAGGTGGAACCTGGAGGCTAATCCTGCAAAGCTGTTACTCCTCACTCAAAAGAAATCAAGGATTTGGCCTGGGCTTTTCAAACTGTTTTATTCAGAACAGAAGGAGAAAGGAGGGGGAAGAGGGAAGAAAAGCAATGCCTAAGTGCACCTGGGAGATGCTTTAAAGACAGTAATGGAATAGGCCTAGGTCTGGGATAAGAGTGGAATCTGCCCTCCGGATGCCACCTACAAACAGGCTTGAGCGCATTGATGAAACTGTTCAGCTGAAGCAATTCCTGTCAATACAATGAGCACCGGGTGGAAAGAACAGTGTATACAAATGCCCTACTTTAAAGCCTCTGTGCGAGGAAGAGAAAAAAAAACATTTTAAAACAACAGAACCAGACAATAAGCCCTATGCAGCCTCCTTCTTTACTTCAAAATAATCTCATCTTGCTCTTCCTCCCATGCCAAGCACTCAGCAGAGCCCAGTTGCCAGGAGCAGATGTGAATAGAGGGAGTTGGGTTTAGGCGACTCGGTGGGTTTCGCATCCTTATTCTCTGCCTGGGCACAGGATGGTTCGTGGGCCACCTCTGCCTCCAGCTGCTTTTCATTTTTCACTGTGCTGGCCACTGAGTGGCAACATTTGCCTGGACCTTGTAGAAAAGCGACTTTTTTAAATTAAAAAAAATTCCAGGAGGAAGATGACAATAGAGAAGAGTCTCGCTGAGCGAGAGCTGTCTTTATTCCACAGCATTTCCTGCTGTGGAAATGCTGCTTCAGTGGCAAAATGTCATTCTTCTCTCGCCACACGCGTTCAAGGGCCGATCCTGTGAAGCCGATGCCAAACTTGCCATTGCAGCACTGTGCCCTGAATGATGGATGTATTGTGGTGGTGGTGGATGCAAATCACCATCCTGGAAACGAGTGGAAGAAATTGGTTCCGATTTAGTCTGTTCAGCATTAGTGGGAGTCGTAAAGCATCAGGAGTGTTCCAGTATACAGTGTGGGGGATTTAAAGTTCCTGCTAGAGAAAATGTGTTCAGGTAGAGCCATTTAGCAATAGTCAGTAGCATTAATTACCTGTATAGGACACAATATGGCATCAACGCAGCCTTTGGATTCTGTACCCCTCATTAACTGTTTCCCCATTAACCTTGACTGGAATCACATTCCAAGTCTAAGTAGTAAGATTTTTCTTTTTATTTGTGAGCATCCCCATTTCATCCTCGAAGCTTCTCAAATTCTTATTCATTGTAAATGGTCCTGCTTGTAATAAAGTGCTGGTGGAAGTATTTACTGTTTGCTGCTTAATTTTGTCCTCATGGAAGTCAACGGATGCCAGCTCCAACAGTAGTTAATATACCTTTGAGCACATGCTGTGACCTTTCTCCAACTCATGCCTGACTTCATTCTCAGATCTCATTAAACAGCAGAAATTATCCTCTGAAAGAGCAAAACCAGAAATGTGCAGATTTGCCGCAGAGCTACAGAGGACAGCTTGATTTAAAATGCACTGTGGCAAAGGGGAGGGAAGGCGGTGGGGGGGAAAAGCAAGATCCTTCTCATACTGAGGCTAGCAGCCATATAAAAATAAAGCAGCATTAGAGAGAAGCAGCTTGGAGAGCCACCGTGTTTGAGTTCTTTCAGTCCTGTTTCTTGGCCGTTTTTGGTGTTTGCTCTTGCTAATGCAATCGATCTCAATGGAGGAGCTTGGCAGCCAGGACGCCAGGAATTTTATCCTTGTGCTCTGGCTCAGACCCTGCACTGTTTGGAGATGTCTCTTGCATGTTTAGCACCAGAGGGCCTAAGTTCACATGTGGGCACAATTCACTGCTCATATGGCTCCCCTCTTCTCCTGTTGCAGAGCTTTATTCTCTATTGTCTGCCCTGGAAGCAAACATCCCAGTGATCCTGTTTGTCTAAAACCCAGCCAGGCGACTCTCCGACATTTTCCCCTTTCAGTGAGTACACAGTGGTAGCAAGACGCTATTTATGCATTGTCTCCCTAAAGCCTTCTAAACCAAAATTATGGCTTAGTTGCTGAAAGTTGAGTGTGCCTTGGCTGAGAGACAACTGTGGGCATTCCAGCACAAGGGGAAAACAAAGAAGCTGTTCCACAATATACCAACCTGTGAGATCCCACAGGAGGGCAGTGAGAGCAATCGGAGATCCAGATAACGTGGTTTTGGGCTGGGGGGACTGGACCAGGGAGGGACATTAAAAGACTTGGAACGCACAGTCCACAGGAGACCATGGAGTGAAGCAATGACTGCACTGAAATATGCCTAAGCCTGCTGCAAAGAACATAATAAATTCTTTTCTATTGCCTCTGAGGATAAGGCAAGAAACCAAGGGGTTAAGTCACAGCAAGATCCAGGCTTGTCCTTAGGAAAAGCTTTCTAGCAATAAGAAGAGTTCTGGTTTGGCAAAGATTGCCTGAGGAAGGGTGTAGAGTTTCTGTTACGGGAGGTTTTTTAAGAACAGGTTTGCTGCATATCTGTCAAGGAGGGTTAGATCTAGTTGATCCTGCCTTGGGGAAACAGACAGGGCTAAATAAATAACTTTTTGTCCTTCCTAGCCCCATTTGCTGGGGTTCAATACATCTTGCTGTACCAATATCAGTAAGCCAGGCAGAATTAAAATAAATAAATAAAAGTTAAGTCTCTACATTGGTGGCCCCGTAAATTTGTTAAAAAGTTTAATAACACATAAATGAGCAACTTACTCTACAGATCCTGCAGCAGGAGGGAGACACGCAGGTTGTGGACCAGGCTGGGCCGCTCAGATCTGCGCAGCGCCAGGCGATACCCCTTCCCCAGTTCCACATTTCAGGCCCCAGCAAGCCTGCAGTAAGAAAAATGGTGCTGCCCTTGGAGGATTTCCTTCACAAAGAGAGGAGTATTTGTCACCACCTGTAAATTCAAGCGCAGCTGTAACAAAAGGGCATAAGAACAAATGCTAAAAGCTGGAGAGCCCAGAGCTACCTGGCGGCACTTATCAACATGTGGAAAGAAAACTCTAGCAACTCTGATCAAACCCACAAATCAGCACAAGTTCCTGAGACTACTGCTAAGATGACGTGACCACATGCAAGCTAAATGCATCAGACGTATCCACTGTAACAGAGTCAGTGTTCCTGCCTATTTGCTGAAAAAGAGAGTTTGGGTGGTGAGGGGGGGTTGGTTGGTTGTGGTTCTGTTTGTTTGTTTTGATCACTATTGCTTCCTGCCAAATAAAAGCAGAAAGCTCTGAAGTATTTGCAAACCACTAATACAGGTAAGTACACAGCTCTGAACACTTCCAGTCTCCCACATTTGATACTTGACTCACGGTTTTCTGAACCAACAATGCCAAGGGAATCATTTGGTAATTTTAGCTGGCTCAGAAATACCCAAGTTTTGTATTCAGACAGGAAATTTCATATTGTGTCCTTGAGATATCATTAGCTTTCACCTTTTAGTTAAAAATAGCCTACTCGAGGGTGTGGTGGTTTTCTCTTTCGTGATTGTTTCCAGTGTTCCTTGATTTTTTGCCTCTCCACAGAATACCTACAAAATACACCCAGTCTCCCATGTTACCTCTTGTTCTTCTGTAACAATGGGACTTTATAGACGGAGAGTTTAGACCATCTCCATTTTTACTCAAGCGGTGAGTGCAGCTATGAGCAGGAAACTATTGCATTGTTAACAGTATTCACTGTACTCCCATGTCTTCTTCATTGCTGACAAGCAACAGAACATCCATGAAGAAAAGGGATAGTAATATAATATGTTCATATTCTGAACAGCACTGGGTGGAAAGAGAAATGAAAAGTATATGCAGAAAGAAAAGGGAAAAGGAAAAAAAAAGACCGGTGGCAGAATTTACATGTAAAAAGTGACCTCTGTCAAGTCACCTCAAAAAGAGCCACAAAGGTGTCTACCTGGCCATATTCCTGTGAGGCAATAGCTACATCCAGTGGTCACCAGAGCTAATTGACACAGGGTCCTTGCTAAGATCTGAAGAGACCTGGGGCTCTAGGGGGAGGGCAAGAGTGAGGAGCGTTTGGGTTTTAAATGCAACAGCCACTGTTTCTATTCTCAAGCCTGGCCTGTCCCCATACAGTTCTGGTTTAACTACAGAAAACAGGCCTAACTACTATGAACTGTGATAATAATGTATTCTGTTTCTAATCACTCTTTCGCAGAGGAAAATTAATTCCGATTTTAACAGCCTTTCAGCATGCCTTAAAATAAATTATTTGCCAGTGTGACATGCAACCGTTCAGAGAAACCCAGTATATGTTGCTTATTGACAGTTTCCTGTTCTCCAGTGGAGTCTGCTACATGCATTCAGCTCTGCTACCAAAATACTTTCCAAAAGCAGCATTTCCAACACCCACAATACCTGTAAGAAAGCAAGAGGAAAGGCTGCAGAAAGAAGCACAGCAGAGAGCACCAGGTCAGAGCAGGAGTCCCTTCTGCACAGCCAGGACAGAGTAAACACCTTCACTGAGCAGCACCAAAGCAACAGGATTCAGCTACACTAAAAAGACAATGAAAACCATCTTGTTCCACCTGTGCAGCATCTCCCCAAGACTCCACTCTCTCATCCAACCATGAGGCCAAGAGCCTGTTCCTGGGTTCAGCACAGTAGGGCTGTCCAGCAGTGTCCCACCAGAATGACCAAGCAGCCAGTAGCTGTGTCCTCCCATTTTTCCATCTCTGCTTTTGTATATTTTAAGCTTGCCAAGTTGGGAGAGGTGTGTAAAGTCACTATTTCACATTATTTCCCAGTATGAAAAACATAGAAGCTTTTTAGAGGCAGCCTGGGGTGCCCCTCAGAAGAGCACAGTGTGTGTGTTTCAGGAGCAGGAGCACACACTTCTGCTTGAAAATTCAAGTAGCCAGGGCAGTCTACTGTGCATAAGGATTATTTTGTCTGTTAGCTCCCATATGGAAAAGTCCTATAGGATTTAACTGACAAGAAGGTTCTTTCTGTAGAACTAGTTAATCACATTCATTCTTCCTGCAGAATCCTGCTAAAGAGTTAAAAAAACAATTGAGAGAATAGTCCCTCCTCTAATCATTAGACCACTCTAATCTCAATTCATTCAAATTTAAGTTGTATGGAGGTTTCATCCTATTTGCACACTGCATAACACTTTCATAAGGAATGGAGCAAGTGTCATGAAACACTGTCCACCATCCTTTCAGGGGAAAAGGCAGCAGCAGTAGCTGCATTCTGGTCACACTTCGTGTACGCAGCTTTTTTTCCTACATGTTTTGATGTACCAGGCAAACAGTCCTCAAGGCTGCAAGACAGTTAATTAACTCTTTGAGTAACAACAACAGCAGCACTTTGTACAGTTCTGCTGAAATGCCATGAAGCCCCAAGATGGTAGAAGGACGGAGAGAAGAAGCAAAGCGTTGTGGGAGGAGGGACGTGGATCAACTGCTGTTTGAGTACGCGCCGCTGAGCACGGTTTGCTACAGCATCAGCCAGTGACACACAGAGGTTCAAACCCAATGGGAGGGGTGAATGCTCAGGTTTTGGAGGCCGACTGCATTCATTTGGTCCCTTTTCACCCAGCCAAGCGGAGAAGTGGTGTTTGTCAGACCTGTGCTTTAGCCCAAGAAGAGCACATCACATTCGGTGCCTGGGGAATGGCTGAGGGCAGGAACACGAGGACACAGCAGACAAAACTCAATCTACCTCATTGCCTCTTCCTTCCTGACTTCTCTTGCAGGAGCTTAGGCTTTTAATATAACTCACTGCATTAAAGAGAAATCACTGGAAGATTTTTAGGAGCTAAATACAGATTCTTAAGATGGATCTGAAGTATTTGTGGCTATTTCTGCTCAGTTCCACGGAAGATCACTTTTATAACACTAGGTATAAAAATAAAAATCCCTGTTACGCAAAACTATTACCTTTCCTCAGCTGAATCTGTACGTGATTCACCCAGTACCAAACATGCAGGTGGAGCACACCTAAAACATTTTGCCCAAGGGTGCTGCCTCCACATGCCCTTCCCTCACTCCAGTCCCCAGCATTCCTCCACATGCATTTTCCACACATCTCCAGGAGAGAGAGAAAAAAAACCAAAACCAAAACAAAACCATCAATGGTAAAGCAGCAGGAGACAGAACTTCGGTGTGTGCACAAGTCCAAAGCACATAGCACAGGGACAGGGGAAAAGCACTGAGCTACCTGAGGGCAAAAGGCAAGTTAAGCCTCAAGAACCAGCTCGCATGTTCATACCTGATCGCCAGAGCATGAGAATCAGCATTTATGCCCAGGCTCCAAACTCCACAGCTGCACTATCCCTTCCACCAACACAAACTGCGCTCAGGAAGGCACACAAAGCATCATCTTTCTTTCTCCATCCTCTCCCGAGGGAGGGAAAGAACGTGGTCCCCATCTACCAGTTGCTATTATTATTACTTTTTGTGTTCGGTTTGATTTGCCCACTTGGGGCTACTTACAAGGCTGAAGAACAAAGCAAAGATGGCACTCGCTTCCTATCTCTGTGTGTTTCTACGTCTGCCTGCCTGGTGCTGTTAGGAATTGAAAAGGCTTCAAAAGTTTCAAAATACCCATGATACCATCAAGCCAAAACATTTAAGGAATCTAAATAAACCTCTAAGGTTCCCGAAATCAGCTTTGTAGTTGTGCCAGCCACAGGCTGCCAGCAAAGCCAGTCTTCATCAAAATCAGAAGAGCTGGAATCAACATTTGCTGTGAGAGGAGGGGGGGGAAAATTAAACCCTGTGTTAACTGTTAATGTATCTGCCTTCAATAAATAATGTCAAAAGGATGCAGCTGAGTAGTTCTAGGAAAATGGAAAGTTGTTGTTTTGCCTATTACAGAGGGTTCAAACCACAACACAAAGAAAAATTTTAACAAGCAAATATTATTTCACAGTATCTGGAAAATATAAGGGCTTGAAAGCCAAGGTGGTGTTAACTGGAGATGGATGCACTCACAGAGCTTGGGAACTTGCCTCCAAGTCACCTTTGCAGAGCAGCTGGGGATAAGGAGCAGAAATCAGTCTTTGGGCTGTAACTTTATTTCGACTTCCCAAATGAGACCTCTCTTTTCTTAAAATATTGCTCTAGAAGACAGTAGCTGCTGGTACAGTATTGTCACCCTTGTATGGAGCAAGTAGTGGAGGCTACTAAGGTTGGGCTACAGCCAAATTGACAACGCACAAGAAAGTGGCTATGCCACCCCAAAATGCTCATGTCTGTGCTGCTGTATCCCTTCCTGACTAAATACAGACACCCTGATGTTAGCTTTATCTGGCTGCATTTATTTGAGAAAATAAGCAGGCTGTGGTTAGTTGGCTTTTTTTAATATTTGATTTAGTTGGACACGTGGCTACAAAGAAAATGCAGGACTTCAGAAACGCTGGAAGTTTCTGGGTTTATGTGGCATCAGACGGACTACAAAGGTCACGCAGCTGTCAAGATTTTGCCATTCCTCATTTTAGAAGACACTCTCCCTAGGAACATATTGTTTTCATGCAAATGGAGGCAACTTCTCCTCTTAAAAGAAGGGGCTATTTTGGGCAAAGCCAGATATTTCAGCAGGTAGAAACTTCCCTGGAGAGGACTGGGTAGGGGGAAGAAAAAGAAAATCTGGATTGGTATGGTTGCCAACTAATAGGATTCTTAGCAGGAAGGAAGTTTTCCATACTTGGCATTTTTCCTGAAGCTTTAAATCACCAAAATGAGGCGGTTACATGACAACTTCACCTGCCATTTTTGAAGATGTGTTTCCAGCTGTCAGCACCACAGGGACAAGGCTGAACACCAGAAGCAAACATGTTCCAAAAGCACAACCCAATATTCAAAAGCACCACAAACTACCTGCTCTACTCGTATTTTGGTGCAGCCCAGCTCTGAGTTTTGATTGTATGAAGCTGACTAATACCACCTACATTTGATTCAACAACGCTGCAGTTTTAATATTTTCAGTTAGTCCCAAGAACCAGTCAATAAAAAAAAAAAGTCCAGTGTTGTACCTAGGAGCCATGATTAGTTTGGTTTTCTCATGCAGATGTCTGACTTCCAGCATTAAAATGCAATTTTAATTGAAAAATCAAAGTCCCCCTTGATAATTGCATCATAGCAAAAAGAAAGATGCCAAGAATTGTTTCCTGCGCAGAGCACATTTCACTCCCCCAATTAAAATGGAATAGAGCTCCAAAGGTGTTTGGGGGTTTTTTAGACAGATCCATGAGTGCTCTGGTCTCTTACCAGGGCTTCATCCCTCAGCTCAAAGCTGAGCTACCTGCAAACACCTTGGCCTCGTACCTCCCCTGGCAGCATCCCACCACAGTAAGGATGAGCCCCATCAGAAGGCAGGTCACTGCTCCAACCATCCTCTTCTCCCTGCCCAGTCCCAACACGATCCTTTTTTTCCAAAGCAACAGCATTCAAGTCAAAATACTACCAAGCATTGCCAAAAATGTGACTGTGCAGGACACAGGCTGAGGCACTCAAGTTTTGAAAGGTCTGATCCTTATCCAGGGGATGAAACTGAGACCTCCAGAAAACTCAGTAACAGCAGGAGAAAGCAACCATCAAATGAGGAAATTTGGCACTAAGCACAGACATCTCTTTCTGTAACATTAAGGTCAGTCACATTCTCTCATCATGTTAGAGTTAAGTGGTTCATTCAGATTCAAATTTCTGATGATCTTGGAGTATTTAAACTGAATACTGAAGGTTACCGCATGCAGTCACGTCAGGACAAGAAAACACGGCATTTCTTTCTTTTCTTGCCACTGCAGTGGTCAAGAATTTTTTTCCAGTATGGACTCTGGCAAAAGAAAAGTAAATATGCAAATGGTTTCCATCCCTAGAGTCCACATCATTGACCTCTGCAGGTATAAAGTGAATCCAACTCTATCTGTGCAAAAATCACATACAAGCCATTCGTAAATGAGACTGGGCTACCAGACCTTGCTGTAAAATCGCTCAAGAACTGAGTGAGCACATTCACGGCCATTGCAACAAATATGCTGAAACAATCTTTCCCCAGGATATGACATCTTTTTTTCTTCACCTTTTCCTGATTCTTTACTCCTCCAGTGTTATCCTAGCCTCAATATTTCCACTGTAAAAGACCACAATCTTGGCCTAGAGCTGGACAACCCACCCTTGTTAGCAAGTTATGTGTTCATATGACTAATCTTGTAACTTCCAGCTTTAGCATCTTGTTTAAATTGCAGTAGTTGAACTGCATATCTGCAGTTCTTAGGAGATTTTAAGTCACATTTCTGCTCAAGACAGAAAAAGAAAATAAAAGGCCACCATCATCTTTTACTAAAACAGAATTCATAAACTTATAGTAGACCTTGCCAGTAGCTTGAGAGGGAATTTTACACATACTGAAGTACGTATCTCTCCAAATGTACACACAGCCATCAGTAGACAAGATAATAAAAGAGACAAGTAGCTTGCACTGAAGTAGTTGCACAGTTAAAGAGTGATGCTCCCCATTATAATTTTCTTACCAAAATAAATGGTAGATTCTAGACTTCACTTGATGTTCCTTTTAAATATGTTTTTTTGCCAATTGTATTAATGGCTCTACATCCTTCTGTTTTTAAACTGCACAACCTCCTGTTTTACCCCATCACACTATAAGCAAATTCAGGCCTTACAGATAAACGCCTCACAACTGGTTGCAGCGTAGATGCAAATCCTCTTTGGGCTTTTGTGTCTTGCCTTGGGACCAAGCTGCAGATGTCCAGAGCTCATGTGCATGAGGCATTACTGCTCGCACTAATGCCCTCAGAGGCTGGAACAAATACATTCTTTGTGAAATTAGTACAAAAGATGGGACATGTAATACATACTCACCACTAGTTTACAGCATTCTGCACCTCAAAGCAGCTTGTTTGTGTTTACAAAGGCTTGTTTTACAGGCCCGGCTCAGCTATCATTGCAATCAGACACCAGCCTGTGCTGCCAGGCCTGGGCTTTGGTTCCCCCACGCTTGGTTAGGCCTCTGAACCCAAGTTCAGGCACTGTCAGCCTCACCTCCCTGGCACAGACGCTCATTGTTTAGGATCCTTATTTTGAGATGCTAGATCTACAGCCTACCTATTACAAACTAGCAGCATGCTGTCAAATCCCCGCTAGCACAGGCATGCCCTCTGGGGCACAATATTCTCATCAGATACGTCAGTTTAGGGTTTAAGTCTTAAGATATCTCTTTTCAACAAACTCCTGAACAGCACACTTTGCTCGGAAATAAAACACTAGAGTCATGAACCCGGGCAAGAAATAGCAGATGCTGACCTGTTCCCTCCAGCGTCCCTGGTGCACACAATATTTTGGGTTGCACGCAGTGTTCTCCGAGCACCTTTCAACACCCCACTTCATTTTCTGAGTCAGACTCGAGCCTCTGGCCAAGCTGCTTGGCCAGTCTTCCCCATCAGAGAGCCTCCTAAGCAAGATGGACAATATAGTTAGGAGTCAGAATATACTGGAGCTGGCAGCCTGAAGTAGGCAGGACAGATACATATTAATTTATGACAGCTTGTAACACAAAACTATAAAACCCCAGAGCTTCATGATGTGGCCTGTACGCCACCCTTGCATACCCAAGTCTCATTAAAGTTAACAGGAGCTGTGTGTCCATCATATAGGAAGAATGAACTCTGAACAGTGAACTGCACCATATATTCCCCTATCAGAAAAAACACAAAAAGAAATTGATACTAGCTTTCATCCTTCTGGGAAGCCATACTTGACAGGACACTGATGGCTGGACACAGGGCCTGAACTTCCTTTTTATGCAGTGAGAACTCCTCTTTACACAGTGATTGACAAGATTAGGTGAGATGCGGATGGTTTACATTTCCTGAAAAACCTCTAGGAGTCTGTTATTCAGAAAGTGAAGAGACAGGGAAACCTTTGATGTTTGACCTCCTTTTTACCTCCCACCCAAGAACCTCAAATCCTCCAATATTTGCATCAAAACCTGGAAAGTGTTGCATACTCAAAGTCATTCTGATTCTGGTAGGAAAAATTAAAAAAGAAAAAAGCAAGGAGCCATGTGCGGTGTGAAGTGAGGAGTTCTATCTACTACTGACACGACTCAGTAATAAAAAGAATAAATTAAAAATAAAGAGCTCAGCTTTCAGAGCCAGCAGAACCTCCAATTCCAGGTGCTCATAAAACGGCGAGGTTAGAAGAGACAGTGATGAACCACCACCTTGCAACTTCGAAGATTTTTAAGCCCATTTAAGCCACAGCATCGCTGAATCAAGGATGCTGCCTCAGCATTAGCCACACAACTTACAGCCAGAATCCTGGCCAGAAAGCCTGCTGGTGACTTCCAAAACCTGAGATCCAAGCTATGAGATGAATATTCAGCCTCCAAAAAGGTCAATAGATATTTGTGACACACAGCAGCTCCGCCTGCCCCTTCCTTGGTTTTCTATTTCTTTATGGCATCCACACTCCTGCAGAATACAAAACACTCCCATTGTGTCTTGGAGGAGCATTTTCTGCATACATTGCAATGAATACGGCCAAGTGGTATTAAACAACTGTGAGAGAAACTGGAAAGGTGCCAGGCACGATAGAGAAACTCAAAGCTCGCTGCAGAGTTTGGGGAATAATTCTGTCAGTTGCTACTTAGCAAAACACGGGGTATTTAAGCAGCATTTCATTATTATTTTCATGTTTGTCAGTCATACTGCTTAGCACTCTGCTGACTTGTCAAATTAGTGGAAAAATAGGTATGTGGACAATAAGCAACCTCAAGTAAGTATCAAGCCTTCTGCTTCTTTCAAAATAATAATCAAGAAGTAGTTTGACCAGGCCTGCTTCCAACCCCGATAAACAGCTTTCTCATCTGTCAAACAGACATGTTGACCTCAAACTAATCTAGTAGGACAATTCACTGAAAACTTATCACCATTTGGAGCATGTAAAATAAATTCTCTCTTGCATAGAGCACTAAGAAGAAACCAGTATTTTATCTCTGAGCACATGTACCGCATGAAAATGCTGTTTTGAGTTTATTCTATGGGAAATATGGGAAACTCCATGTTTTTGCACTGCACGCATAAGATACAAAGCCTTCTGTCCAACACCTGGGTTTGGTACAGACCTTATTAAACAAGGTATTGGCTAGTCAATACTTGCCACATTCCCACATCAGTGGTAAATAGCGGTACAGAAGGGGTCTGAAAAATTGTATCCCACTCTCCACTCTCCGTCCTTGTAGGCAAAGACACATCCACACAATCAGTGACCACAACCACAGAAGCCAAAGTGACCTGTTTAGTGATTTAGCCTTGAACTTACTCCAATCAACTACTTGTTTTTACGAAGTAAAAGCAGGCAAGTTTTCCCCCTCATCTATCTGTTCTCTCACCAAGAATGTCTCCTTGCTCTTCTCTATGTGTTGACCTCATAGTGGTTTAACCAGAAACTGGGAATGAGCATCACGATCCCTTGTTGGACCAATTCTTCAATAACAGTTTCCAGCAGCCAGTCTGTACGTGCCACCTTCTTTGCCTTAAGCAGGAACCTCTCAGATGCATCCAATAAATCAACAGAATCTGCCATATGTCCTTTGTGGCAAGGGCAGAGTACAGCGTGGAGAGGACAAAGAGCATAGTTCTGGGGCTTTAGCACCTGTAGGGTCTTTAAAACAGATGTAAACTATTTCAGAAGTGTCTACAGGAGTTCCCAGAGTTGGTGGGAAACCTGTGCCATTATAAACAGGCAGGTCAAACCCGCAAACCAAGCTGGTGATTTTTCATTTCATCTCAGCCTTGTCATGCTGTGATTTATTATGATCTATTTTTTCCTTCTTCTGCTGGAGTTGGAATTGGTCACCTCAACCATGGCAATCACCCGCCCATGGGGTAGACGTTGTCTCCAGGGAACATAGCTAAGAGGAGCCTACTTACGTCTGGGGAAAAAAAAAATCAGTTTCATAAATTTAAAACAACACGCCCAAGGTAGAAGCATGACCACACTTTTTCCACGTAAATAATGTCATACTTGTGAGGAGGGGGCCTTCAGTGATATTTCATGAATGGGCTCATTATGTTGCACCTGACCTACAGACATTTCAATCGCCTTTTTGTTTTATTATTTTTCTTATTTATTTTTGCTCGATGAGTTGTACATAATCAAATGCTTTATGATGTTAAATCTTGTTAAGATATTGCACTTTGCAGAGGTGTAATGTCAGTAAGTTTAATCAATCTATAATTTTTGCACAGGAAGATCCTGCTGTGACATTTAAGCACCAAGTAGTGCTCCAAGGAGGAAAGATAGGCTCTATCCACAGAAATTCTCAGAGCCCCACATAGTCAGGGTCTTCAAAATAATTTAAGGTTTGCTTTTATTATCATCATCGTATTTTTACGAATAGAAAAGTAAGAATCGCATTAGCAGGAATGGGCCTGACTCCAGACAGAGGCCCTGTGGAAGAATTTGCAGAGCCTAGGTTAGCTCAGATTCATATCGGCCTCCAAGAAAAACATTCAGGAGAAACATTAAATCCTCTGAAGGGAAATATTAACAGATAGTCATGAATGGAAACTGATTATTAATTATTTCTCTTTCTCTCTTTCTCACCATTTTATATTTTTAGTTTAAAATGTCATGTAAAGCCTGACATTGATAAAAATGGCAGGAAATGTTCCTTGCTCAATTAAATTACCACAAAGACCAGCTTAACATCTGCTTGGCAAACCCTTCATAAATGCATGGCATTAATATTTAATAAAAATATCTATAGCTTTGGTTGGTACTGGAGACATTTCACACTTTGCTCACACATGGTGTTTCATATAATTATTCTCTAAAGGCTGTCACTTTAGTCCTTTAGCAAAATAAAAGCTCCAAGGATGATTAAATATAGAATGTGTATCTCCTAGGACATGATCTTCCTCCAGGAGACTGTTTCTACTGACTCTTACATTATAAGGTAAAAGCCCAGAAAGGAGAAAGTGGAGCCAAACTAAAGGAGAATATAAGAATGACCTCAAACTGTTGTCAGTACAGGCTGAGTAAAGTCAGAGTTGGTAGGTTCAAACACTCTACAAAAAGTCAAGATCATACAGAGCAAAAAGTTGGAAGCAATTCCTCACCACAGTTTAGTCAAAGCAGAACACCTACTTGCAGGGAGTTGCACCTAAAACCTGATCACTTCATCTACTCCATTTACGTGATTTATGCCCAGCCGATGCTCACAAAGCCACTGCACAGCTGCTGTACCTCAAAGATGCCCAAATACTTCATTTCCAGCAGCCAGAGCCCTCCAGCACCTGCAACCTGCAAAACTCGCTAATCCCAGATACTACCCCATAGCAAGGTCAGGTTGAAGCCAGATGCTCAAAGCAGGTGACAACACGGTAGCGTTACCTGCACAGCCCAGGCCCAGCTTGTGGGATCCAAGTGCAGAGATCCATAGAATGTCCTCAGTAGGAAGGGACCAACAAAGATCATCAAGTCCAACTCCTGTCCCTGCACAGGACAACCCCACAGCTCACACCATGTGTCTGAGGGTGTTACCAGTCTCTTCTTGAACACTGTCAGGCTTGGGGCTGTGTCACCTCCCTGGGGAGCCTGTCCCAGTGCTCCACCACCCTCTGGGTGAAGAACCTTTTCCTAATGCCCAGTCTGAACCTCCCCGGGCACATCTTCCTGCCATTCCCTTGGGTTCTATCAATGGTCACCAGATAGAAGAGCTCAGTGCCTGTCCCTTCTCCTCCCCTTGTGAGGAAGCTGTAGCCACCATGAGGTCTCCCCTCAGGCTCCTCTTGAGACTTGCTGGTCAACCCCAACTCCGGCAGAAGCAGTAGACCTTCAGGAACACCAGGGCTGGAGAACACCCACCCAAAGCTGGCCAGCATCAGAGGCTAGAACAGGTGACATCAAGGATGAGTAGCAGACAAAGGACACTGCCCAGTATGGTGTGTCTTGTTCGCGTGCTAATCTGCCTTAGGCATCGGCTTTCAGGATAAGGCTCATAATGAGGAAATCAAGAAGACAACACCATTTTCTTGTCCAACAGCTATAAATACCTAAATCCTGCTCTGTTGTTCTCCATCCCACTCTTCTTTCCCAAAGCAGCTCTCCACATAGGTGGTCACTATCCTTAGATACTCTGTGGGTGAAAAGAAAAGTACGCACAGACTGGTTTTATCTTCGGCTTGGAAGTGTCCCTATGTAACACATCACACAAAAGGCCAGACACAGCACTGCCAAACAGAGCTAAATCTTTCTGAATCACGGTCTGAAAGGAATCTTCCCCATTTCCATTCCTTTCCAGATGCTCTGATGTTAGTCTAGTGAATGTAGAATTAAAAGCCACTTTGAATGAGACAGCATTGTACTGAAAGTTGTTGGTATACATTTGAAATTCAAAAAAGTACCAAGGCGGGGGGAGAGCAAAAAAAGCTTCCCCTCATGACCTTAGATGTATGGGGCATTCCCTAAAGATGTCTTGATCAGTAGATCTATGCTCCCAACAATTGCCAACAATGTAAGTAAAAAATAAATACCTAGATCTAAACCAAACCAAGCCACACACACAGAGCATCTCTTGCCTCAGGAGACTTCATTCAACTTCAGGGAAAGCAGCAGCTTTATTAATTTGTGGCTGCCTAGAAAAGCAAGCAAAAATGACAGCATCCCATCACTTCCAGCAACAGCACAAGTCTGAAATCCCAACTGCTTTCACGATGCATTTCAGCGCTTGGCCAAGATTCATCTACATTAGTCTTAGACTGAAATATCTGTGTCAGAAGACAAATGCGGCCCCAGCACAGCAGACTGACCCCAGCACAGGATGAGCTTCTCTGGGTGTTGATGAAGGGGTGCAATTGAGTTCACGTTCACCTCGTTCAGAGACTCAAGTGCATTTGGTACAACGCTCTCCAAAAAAAAAAAAATCACTGACCAATGAAACTGAGTTGGTTTTCAAGGGCTTCTGTTGCAGGACTGACATAGATTGAATTTAACCTGGAAAAGGATAAGCATAAAAGACATATTATAGTATCTTCCAGGCTATACTCATTGTTATTCCATAACTATTTAATGCTGCGGTAGAATGTAGTGTTTATAATAATCAATAGACAGATTTTTCAGGGTGTTTGTGTAAAGCACCTCCAGCTATCAACATGTCTCATCTCTCGCCAGAATGGGGATGGCAAGAAAGTAATTTTCTTAAACACTCGAAATTAAGAAGCTTCTTAAGTCAAGCCTTGGATTCTTCCTCCCCAAGAAGAAAGGGTCTTTTCCTCTGAATGGGAAAGATTTTGTATTAGCTGGCTCAAGGAAGTATAACTAACTAGAAGTGATGGGATGAAACTGAGCACAGGGGCTGGGGGGGAATAGATGGTTATCTGGAAACATTTAGCAAAAATGGGTATATTAGGCTGTGGAATAATCTCCCAAGGGAAACGGCTGAGCCCTATTGATTGAGCCTTTCTGAAACTACCTAGACAAAGGATGAAAAAAATTATAGTATGGAACAGTCCTCCATCTGCAAGGAGCAGAAAAGGCAGTTTTCAGTAAGCCCCTTCCACCACTAATTTTGCTGGCCCCCTATTTTGCTGAGCTCTCTGTTGATGGAATTGAGTTCTGCTTGACAGTTTGTGGCTGAGGGGTGGTCGGGGCAACTCCATTGAACCCCATGATGAAATTGTCTGGAAGACAGAAAGTCCCTCCATTTGATTGCCAGACTGGCATACAGACTGCAAGGTAACAAATAGGTTTCACTAAGCATGTGCAATCTTTGCTATGAGTAAAAAAATGAAAAAGTTGATACAGAGTTCAAAGAATATGAAAGAATAATGTATTTGAGAGTGTTTGCGGCCCCTTTGAGCGACTCAATTGTTTATTAGTAAGTATGGGCTTTACTGCCCCATGAGAAAGGTTACAGGGCAACACAGAGTTCAAAACCAATTAAAAAGAGTCATCAGATTGGAGCTTACCCTAAGGATCTGTGTAATTACGAAAACACCACCATAAAATCCACCAAGGAGTAACAGAAAACTTAGATAAGCTTTAATGGCACAAAAGTTACAGGCTACATCCTTGGCACAAACAGATCAATATATATAATATCTTTCTCCAGTCAGTGGAACCACCAGGATTTACATCACTAAAAATCTGACCCCAGCTCTGGAGCCAATTCTGGCAATACAACAGCCTTTGTGCTCTGAACATACACAGACCTCCCTCAACATACTTGTTACTATCTCCCTCCAGCAGTAATATTTATTTAAAAAAAAAAAAAGATATATCTGCTCAAAACAAAGTGTGAATTCTTCCGCCTACTTCATGTGATGAGCCCTTCACAATTTGTGCTTGCTTCTCATATTCCTTCGTCGTTATCTGCCAACGCCCAACACTGAATGCGCAATTACATGAACATTTGGGTTTGATTTGGTATGATCATTATTTTCTCACTTATTATCACTTTGTGGCACTGAACAGTCTAATCCTTGGTTACTATTTCACAAAGATTTCAATGAAGAAAAGATGGCAATGAACACCAGTGATATCGCACCCTAAATCCACTTTCTCTCCTAAAAAGCAGTTTGTCATGTTAAACTATCAAAAACAGTTAAGATCACTGAATTAGAGGAATGGTAGCGCATTGGGGTGCACTAATTTTGTTCGCCATTTCTCTAGAGACCCTTCAACAGGGAGACAACCTGCAACAGTTGCCATTCATTAAAACGGCATTTTATAAAACCAAGAGCCTAGATCAAGCTTATGGCTATTTTTCACTCGCCCTTTTTTGTTTCCCTAACTGCATTTCCAATGTTTTGCATATGGCTACATCAAAGCTAAGCATAAATAAAAGGTTAACATCCACAGAGCTATTACATCCTATAACAGCGTGCTCGTAAAGTGCACATAAATAAAAAGTTGCCTTCTCTTTAAAGCTTATGATTTCAGCTCTGCAGCTTTAAGATAAATTAAAACAAAATTAAAATTCTCAAGCAAGTGTTAAAAAAGAAACTGCCAGAAGATGCACACAGCCAGGGCTGCAGCTTTTGCAGACAGATCCCTCAATTCAACGTTTTGTAACTCAGCTCATTCTCTCCAGGTCTATCTGTCCCTACTAATCATTCAAACTTTGGTCTTACCTGCTCCAAACTCAATCACTCAAGTTTATTGTCAAGTGGTGTCTGACACCAAGTGAAAATGATTACTGGAGAGCTGTTGCCAGTCCTAGAAAGGGCAAAAACCACAGCATGCAGGCGTTAACTCCGCTTCGTATTTAGTCCTTCTGAAATATTTGAATCTGTGTACCATTATTAACTTCAAGCACGTTCTCACTGTTTTGGGATATACAGCAAAGTCTAGGAAAACAATATGCAACACAACATGCTCCACTGGACAACCTCCCCACAAATATGGGTTTTTTTCCCTCAACTTTCCTCTGGCCTTCTGAAAACAGTAATATTCTATTCATGTTATAATTTCCTTACCTTCCCTCTCTGGTAGCTTTTCAACGTCTGACAACAAAGTGTTCTGCAAGGCATACTCAGAGAAAGAAATAGGCAATATTCTTACTCTAAGTATTATCCCACTCTTCCTGACAGTAAGAGGAAGAATTGGAAAACAAAACAAAACTCTTCCAAACCTCAAGAAGCACCCACTTGCAAACAAGTCACAGTAAAACTGTGGTGAAGCAGCAAGACCCCAATGATGCTACTGTCTCTTTTCCCACAGCCTTCACCGCAGAATTTGACACTGAAAAAAGAACAGACGCAAGTAGTAACGCCTGGTGTCCAGGGGCACAGAGACCCGCACACTTGGGAGGGGTGCTGTATAAAATGTGCCAACGTGCAATAGCAGAGCATATTGAAATGAGAAAGACGGGACTGTCTGGGGCATCGTGCTTCTGTTTTCTAATGGTTATGGATTCTGTGGAAATGATAATGTTTGCACTAAAGGCTCTCTCAGCAATATTTTGCAGCCTGAATAACTCTTTATTTTGAATTGTTTAATTAGTTAATGAGGTTGGGGAGAAGTCCATCTTAGGGATCATTAGTTAAGGCTCTGAAACATGGAGACTGAAGACAATTACTGTCTGAGGGAGTTCCCCACTTGTCGACCAAACACATAATTACACCAAGTGCAGGAGCTGCATTGCATTTGCTGGTCTCAATGTCCAGTCCCGGGCCAGGTGGGGCACAGGGGCATCACCTGAGGCAGCTGCTGGTGGCTTCTGACACAAGTCCCCTCAGACCCAAAGCCATGGAGCGGTGACAACACCCAGGGAATCACCACACCTCAGCAAGCAGATCTGATGAGCCTGTTTCCTCTCTTATTGACCCCGAGAAGTCCATCTCCACAAAGATGTTTAACCGTCACAATGAGTACAATATGCCTAAGATCCAGGTGTGCTTTTAACCATAGGAAACATTACGTTGCACTAAAAGAGAGATACAACTTGTGTGAGAAAGTTCAGATCTAGTTATGTGAAGAGTTTAGTTTCTCTTGATAACACAACAGTAAAAATAAATAAATGAATTACAAAGTTTTTCATTTCTGTTGTCCACCTGGGTTACTTTTTTCCATTGCAGCACCATAACAACATGCCAGCTTTGTGAAGAGGGCTGGAGGGTGGATACAGAGAGGTGAATAACCCCAAAACACAAAGGTAAGCTATCCAAGTGTGAGGTATATCTGAACAGTTCTTTAGTCCTGAGAGATCTTTGCAGAGTCTATTCTGCAGGCCAAGCTCTTTATATCTGTAGCACTTCTCAATGATTAACTTTTTATAAACTATTTACAAGCAGAACTTTTATATTAAAGTGCAAATCTAAACCCCGTTACAGGAACCGATGTACTGCTCCAGGAGACCAGTTACTGTAAGAGTTTAATATAATACGAATCTGCAGTTTTTCTAAAGCAGCTAGTTTTAATAAATCCTGTACTTACACACATACACACAAGCAGTTTGCTTTTGCTACCATCAGTTACAACCCACTCAGCAGCATTTGCTGCATTAAGACACGCAGATTGTAGGGAGAGACGCACACACAGGGAGGTCTCTTAAGAGAATATATGGATTGGTCACATACTGTATAATGGACACCACGAGAAGTGGAAGTTAACTCTGCTACTGTAAGTTTGAGTGCTACTCAGCCAAAAACTCCAGTGAAAATACAACGAAGCCCAGCTGGAAACAGACCCAAGGAAAAGAAGAAAGTGATTGGGGAAGAAAAATACAGATCAGCTTGAAAAGAGTATTGCTAACATCAGGATTCTTGAACAGCAACATTGTAATAGGACTCAACACTGGGATCTCATTCAATTTCTTGCTTTCCCAAAACAGAAGCAATGGGGGAATTAGGCTTTTGTCTAAGCCAGAATGAAAAACTATTGCAGTGAAGGTCAAAGAAGAACTAACAACTGCTTGTGGCCTCTGTTTCGCTAAAGTGAACTCATTGCATGCTCAAGTTCATGTAAAAGTCTATTCTTCTTTCTTTCGAAAGTTTCATCTTCATTTTGTTACCTAACTGAGCTCTAACAGCCATGAGCACCCCTTCAGAGAGTCAGAAAATCTGGCCCCATCCCACCATTCTTCCAGTCCTGCTCACATGCACATCACACAGAATCAATAGTTTTAAACTTCATGGGGAAAACTTCGTTTCTGGAAATAAACTTCACCTTAAGCTGTTCTTTTGTCTCTTTCTCTCCCAGTTCTGCTCTGTGTAGCTTAGAGAAACTCAAATTTATCCCAGCTTTCTACCCTTCATACCTCCAACTGTGGCCCCTGGTGTCTCTACTCCAATTCCTACATTTCCTTTCCGGCCCATGATGTCATTTCTTACGCTACCAGTTCTTCCCAGAAAGCTCCTTCCTTAATAAAGTGACTAAGGGCAACACCTTTACAGTGCTGAAACCAATCAGCAAATACAGTTACTACTCAGTTTTGGTTTTTTCCTCTCTCCATTTTTCAGTAACCTTTCAGGAAAATACCTCATTGCAGACTGTTAGTAGAAGAAACAGAGCTAAGTCATAAAATGCCAGTTCATTGTACTTGAGGGCATAAGAAGATGTAACAACTGTTACACCGCAAATAATTTTCTTAATGGTTATAGTAAAAGAGTCAGAAGAAATAAAGGTTTTCAACACCACCAGAAAAATCCCTCTATGGTACTTGCCTTAAGGGTAGGGCTGCTACACCAAAATCCAGTTTATCTGCAGGCTAGGTGGAGACAAGATTAACTCACCTTGTTCACACCAAACTATACTTTGGTTAGAGCCCTACTCAAACTAGGCAAAGGGAGCTGTTATTCAAAATTATGACTGGAAGTAAATTCAACCCTAAAACTATTTTTTCCTGTATGTGCCTTTTTCTGTACCCACTTTATACTCTTGTTTTGTCCTCCACAACAAAAGACAATCAGCTGGTTCAGACAGGCTTCCAGTTTGGTTTTGATATCAGTTTGTTAGTGTCTTCAATCACAGAAGAGTTTTTTTCTGCCCTTTGGCTGCTGGACATAGGTCTCTTTAGAGTTCTAACTACAATAGTTTCGGTCAATATTAACAACCATGGTTTTAGACAAACAGAAAACCAAACCAAAACCAAGAAAGCCTTGCTCTATCCCCATAACTTACTTGCACTAAGTAGAACATGCTTGATTTCCTGTGACAGCAACTGCAGCACCTCTAGTACAACACAGCAGAAACTGAATGACCTACTTAGTTGAAAAGTTTCAGGTAGTTTATAATATAGAAACAGAAAATCCTGTTTACATTTTAACAACATCATTATACTTCCAATGGCATTTAAATCCAGGCATTTAGATTAGCACAGCGAGCTCATTAGGTAGCACGAGTAGTTATACCCACAGAGAAAATTTTACGGGATTCGAGGTAAAACCCATTACAATTACTGCAATCCTTCCACAGTTAACATTCAATTTTGGATGAAGCATTTTGTCTCCAATAAAGCAAATCACAGATCTTTTACAAAACAAGCTTCTGCATTTTTCAGAAGACTATTTCTCCAACAAACTGTCAGGTAGCACTGTGTGAATCATTAATTTTCCATTTGGCAGCTGAAAAAATAAACTTAAGAGAAAAAAAAAAAAGAAAAAAAACCCCTTGATTTCAAGCTGAATTTGAATGGGTTTAATTTCTACCTCAGTGAGCCAACAAAACCCAGGTTTTAAAAAGAAACCACACCATTTCACATAACACAGATGTTTTCATTGATAAAATAATAAAATACAAAGAAGACAAAGACTTACAACTTATTTTGCAGCACACGGAGGACACCCAGAGAGGAGCAGAGGGTCACAGTCCCGCTTTCACCCATGGAGATCGCAGTCCGGCCTTCACTTCTCCACATGCACGATGTATCATGGCAAAACACCTACAGGCAAAAATACTGTTCTCACCTTTGTCAAATTATACTGCTAATGACAACATTATAATATAAAATTTAATTATTTCCTAAAGCAGGGCCTAGAAACAGGCTCTTCTACATAGAATCACAAGATGGTTGTGGTTGGAAGGGACCTCTGGAGATCATCCAGTCCAACCCACCTGCTAAAGCAGGTTCACCAGAGCAGATCACACAGGAATGTGTCCAGGTGGGTTTGAATGTCTCCAGAGAAGGAGACTCCACAGCCTCTCTGGGAAGCCTGGTCCAGGGCTCTGGCACCTCAAAGTAAAGAAGTTTCTCCTCATGTTTGGATAGAACCTCCTGTGTTCCAGTCTGTGCCCATTGCCCCTCATCCTGTCATTGGGCACCACTGAAAAGAGTCTGGTCCCATCATCCAGACACCCCCATAACTCACCGGCAGCACACCCCCAAAACTCCTTCTTCTCTTCATAAAAGCAAACCTCCTTTTTTATACAAATAAAACTCCCCCAAGAAATGAGACCAAGGAAAACCCACATCATGCTGTCAGGCTTCTGAGGGCACTCATGAGCCTTAATTGCCCTGATGGGCCTTACCTGGGACTCCCAGCCACTTTATCCCTGCCCCTTATGGACGGACAGACCACACCTCTCACGCTGGCCCTGGCTCATCCTTGTGCCCCATCTATCACTGGTGTCTGCTGTCCCATGGCCCAGCTTGGGGCCTGCCATGGGACTGCACCTTGGTGAGGTGGCCACTGCCCGCTTGCTGTCCCCCTCACAGCTCCCTCCCTTGGTGCAGCAGCCCGTGCCACAGCTTTCTCCAAACCAGGTGTCGAGGGACCAAGCCCCACAGCTCCCCTAGCCAAGGTGGGCAACCCCAGAGCTCCTCCAAGCCATGGGGCACATCCTCCCATCTCTGCCAGAGCCTGCACCACAGCTCCAGGTGAACTGCCAGACCCCCAGGAGAGCATAGCCTGTGAAGGAAGAGGAAAGTAGCTGATACCATCATGAAGAAATTTTTTACACTGAGGGCAGTGAAACCCTGTCCCAGGTTGCCCAGAGAGGTGGTGGATGCCCCATCCCTGGAGACATCCCAGGCCAGGCTGGATGGGGCTCTGAGCAACCTGAGCTGGTGAAGATGTCCCTGCTCATGGCAGGGGTGGCACTGGATGAGCTTTGAAGGTCCCTTTCAACTCAAACTATTCCATGGTTCTAGTCAATGATTCTGTGGAAAACTAAGTTACCTTATGCCAGAATATTGTAAAAAACAAAGAAAAAAAATGCTATTTTAAGTCTTCCACTCTACAGAGTTTATATTCAGCAAGTTGCCTCTCTTCAATTCGGTTAGGAAAGTTTAAAAGGTCACAACAGACCATGGGGTATTTGCAAACTGAATATGTCGGCTTTCAGAGCACGGGGTTGAAACGCCTTGCTGAAACAGCTTGTCCTTCTTGCACCTAAGACATTGAAGCTATAGGCTGACACATGGAGTTTTATGTCTGCAAAGCATTTTCTGAGCTAGTGTAATTATATTTGAAGTTGTAGCGTGATATAAACTGCTTTTAAGCCCCATAAAAAGCTTGTGGTGGTCTGCACAACCAACCTCTCTAGTGCTATAAGCCAGGTATTAGTAAAGAAAAAATGTTTTGTTTTAACCTTTCCCATCAAATACTCAGAAATTTAATCAAAATCACCCACTTTTATCCATATGCATTTTTAATGTCGAGGACACGCCACATGTCATGGGAATAAATTTGCTGCCACAAATTTCAACTAGTTCTGGTAAAGAGCTATTTCTATAGGAACAAGGGCCCCAACAGTGCTGAAAAAAATACCTAAATATAGCACGTGCAATAGTGAAATTTGCTCCTATTACTTCAGACTCCTGGGATCAAGACACCAGGTTAGTCATAAATGCTCTCTGACATTAAGTTTTCCAAAGATACCAAAGCTTTGACTAGTAAACCATAAATTTTAGAACACCAGAAAACCCCAGTAGGCAAAAATGAATCTTTAGGTTAGCAGAGGTAATTCCAGTGATATCACTTTATGAGCCCCTTACTACCTCACAGCTCAGAAAGCAATGAGCATCCAAACTAAAGCAGAACCTCCATACCAGGTAGGATTTTGTAAGGAACTATGTAAGTAACAAAAGGAGCATAGATTATGCAAAGCTCAGTGTGATCAACTGAACCATTCCTGTATTTTTTGCAACTGTGCATCTTCCTACAAAGTTTCTAACTCAAAGACCAGAGAGAACTTGCAAAGCGTCATGTCATGACCAGGAGGTATCTGAACAGTGAAGGTTCCCCTGGTGCAAGGTGGGATGATTCAATACACGCAACTTCACGGTCTGAAATAATGTTGTTGAGTCTGGTGGCCTCCTGGAGAAGCTGGATTGAGTGTGCAGGGATTTTTTTAACAAAAGAGAATGGTAGACACAGAGTTGGAAAGCTGGTGGCAGCCTGGTGTCACACGACTGAATGAGGATTTTGGTTCAGAAGACAGAAGATCTGTAACCCTTGAGGGAAGGTGCAGCTCAGCTCACAGCTTATTGAACGTCCTTCTATATGAATGGGGAGCCCTTCCTCCACGTGTAGAACGGCATTTGACTGGCAAAGCCAAAACATAAAATAGACAGAAATCTAACCACAGAGGTGGAAAAAGCTTTAAAAAGCTGGGAATTGCTTTTGTGTACAGACTGCACCCATTGCTGAATGTGCTTAGGGGCAAAGCCTAAAATTAATTCCCTTTTTTCATCCTATTTTGGGATTTTAATTTGGTGCCATCCCTTCTGTTGCTGCAATGCAGTACTGCTACTAGTGAGAGTGCAAAATGCCAGCATGCATTTCTGAAAAGCAAAGACTTTTCTCTGTCCCAACCAGCTAAGCCAAACCTGTGCTTGCAAAGAGCCCCAGGGCTGCCTGCATGGGACCCCCAGCACCCACCACAGGCTGTCCTGCCTCATTTTGGAGAAAAATCCTCCCCTGGGCACACACCAGTGGGAGCTCACAGCCAACAGCTTCCACATGCACAGGTAACGATGCATTGGAGGAACTGGACTACAGATATAGGGAAAAGGGAGTCTCACAATGGCGATAATCTGTCCAAGGTCGCACTCTGTTCCTGCCACTGCCCCAAGCAAGCACCCCATCACAGCACACCTCATCCCATCACATCCTATCCCACCCCATCACATCTCATCCCATCCCATCACATCCCATCCCACCCCATCCCCATCCCATCACATCCCACCCCATCCCCATCCCATCACATCACATCCCATCTCACCCCATACCATCATACCTTATCCCATCCCATCCCACCCCACCGCACAGCTTCCCAGGATCTGCTCCATGTCTCTGAAAGACAGTCACCAAATAAAGATACTATCTGACCAGCAGTTAACAACCAGCTTGTTAGTTAATAGCCTGAGGGAATCCGAGGGTGTTTTATGCTCTAATACTCTGTTCATTAACTGCAGTAACAACCAATTTCAAGGTGATTATTGCTATTATAAGCTATGATCAATTTTTTAAACATGTTTCCATTTTTATCCAGCTTAAACCTGGTGCAGTAGAGCAAGGGGAGCAGCTGTGTTGAGAATTGGACTTTTCCCCAGATTAATATCTGATTTTCCATCAAAGAGAATACAGGACACATTCTGTTAGGTTTCTAATTGTTTCTACCATAAACCTCCACCACACTGAAATATGATCTCTAATAATTTTCAGTTTGAACTTCCTATACATAATCCATCTGACTAGATGGTCCTCAGCAAAAGCCGTTAAAGCAATTTGTTTCACTTACGTAGAGGAATAAATCAGTGCTTAATTATCTGTGGTTTATTATTAACAGCACTGGTGAGCTGACCATATGCCATGACTTCATCTTTTCACACAGAAAAATGAGAATATACTGATTGTTTTTATTATGTCTTTCAACACTCAGCCAGGGTTCCCAATGAAATGAAGACGGAGAGTTTCGCAATGTTACTCACCGATAAATAACAATATTCTACAATTCTTTGCCCTTGCTTTCAGGATTCACCTTTATATGCTCTTTTCCTGGAAGAACTTACTAGCATCTCTCATGGCAGGAGAAGATTTAATTACAACTTAGGTTGTTTCCAGGAGATAAATATGTAGCACAGTACATTTCTTCGTGGGCTATCAAATACACTGGCTTCAAAAAATGGCATATGTTCAACTCCAGAAGACTTGAGATACAGCATGCATTTAATGTAAAGACCAGAAAGACACACCTTCCTGATTTTTTAGACATAATTGAGTCCATGCTGCAAACCCTCATGAAGTCAGTACAGTACCAAATAACGCAGGTTTTGATCCTCTGCCAGGGCAGCCTTAACCTCTTTAGTAGGCACAGCGGCAAAATAAAACTTTCTTGAAAACATTACGGATTGATGAACTGCTTTGGAAGGAGTCCAGCTGCCCAGACTTTCGCCACGCCAGATAGACCCAAAATGAACCAAAGGTTCTTTGAGATGCAGACTTCTGAACCATGGTGAAAGACACAGGCACAACCTTAATTCGGTAAATAGCAGGTGGTTTACATTTGTCAAAACAGGAGTGGAGAGCCTGCAAATTCAAAGGCAGCTATGAGGTTGTTCCCTCTTGGGAACTGGAAAAGACTCTCCTGCATCCAACATGTTTCTGGGGAGAGGTTTGTCACCCTGAGGGCCACTGGGTCCATTCCTGAAGATCCTGAAGCACAGCTACATGCAGGCTTCAAGTGGAAATCTCACACATGGTGAGGAGATACAATGAACCAAGGAAATTAGCAGGTACACGTGAAAAATCCAGAGAGGAATCTGTCCTTTTTACGCATCTATATTTTGAGTTGTGCTTCAGAGTCCTCCTTCCTACCTCTGCTCCAGGGGCTGTGAGATCACGGTGCTCCCACATGGGAGCACAAATGGCAGCTTATTTCTGTGCATATTTCTGTTGTACATCGGGCCACAAGCTGAGAGCCATGATCCACCTGTGATTTGCATTGGCAAAAGAGGTTGCCGGACAGCTGAGGAATCTCCACTACTTCTGGGGTAAAAACAGTATTTCTGGACCATGCATACTGTGAAGAGATGCAGAGCCTGACCAAGCGAGGAGGAGAGACTGAGAGAGATGGGGCTGTTCAGCCTGGAGAAGAGAAGCTGAGAGGGGACCTCATCAATGTTTATAAATATCTCAAGGGTGGGTGTCAAGAGGGTGCACCAGACTTTTTTCAGTGGTGCCCAATGACAGGATGAGGGGCAATGGGCACAAACTGAAACACAGGGGATTCCATCTGAATATGGGGAGAAACTTCTTTACTTTGAGGGTGCCAGAGCCCTGGAGCAGGCTGCCCAGAGAGGCTATGGAGTCTCCTTCTCTGGAGACATTCAAACCCACCTGGACACATTCCTGTGTGATCTGCTCTGGTGAATCTGCTTTAGCTGGTGGGTTGAACTGGATGATCTCCAGAGGTCCATTCCAACCCAAATCATTCTGTGATTCTGTGTTTTGGGCGGTCATGACCAGTAACATGTGATGTCCTAATCTGAGCACTACTTACATAGGTTAACTAGTAGATTAGGAAGAAAAACAAAAGCTCTGCAAATACACGTCTATTTACAATGATGAAGATCCTCTGGCTGTTTGTTCCCTTTAAAACAAATGCCACCAGAGCACCAACTCCATTGAAAGGGCTAACATCAAGAGAAATGAGAACCACGTCTCCTCCACTAACACCTTCAGGCTTCTTGTCCCACAGTCCAGAGAAGATGCTGGGCCGGCAGAAACCACAGCGCTGCTGACTAGCTCATTCACTCTTCTGTCACCCAACAGGGATCCTTAATCTCCCTCTCCTGATGTGTGTTGCATGACTTAATCTCCCACACACTTGGAACTGCACTGAGACCATCTGCTCTCTTCTCACAAGCGGAGCGTAATGACGTTTGTTCAGCCTGACTCAGCGCCCGAAGGAGTTGCTCTCCTTGTTAATACAGGTGTGGCAGGGAGGGATACTAGGCCAAAAGTTAGGACTGTTTTTACAGCTAAAGCTCTTGCTCCTCCAGAGAATTGCTGGTTTCCCCCTTCTCCCTCCTCCTCCTTACAACACCAGGCGCTTGCTCGCCTCCTCAGAGGAGGTACCACTAAACTTTCTCAGTTGTTTCCAGATCTGAAGCAACCACCTTCCCTCCCTAGACAGGATTATCTGAATGAAAATTTCTCTGGGCAGGAGTGAATGTACCAAATTTCCTCTCTTTCCTCAGGACTCTTAAAAATCTCAGCGTGCAGTGCTACACTTTTGATCTACCTGTGGTCACAGGCTGGTTTTAGGTACAGAGCACTGCAAAGGGCTGTTCCAGCAATATGACAGAGGCAGGAGACGGACACAGGTTTATAAGTAAGGCTGGTGGCTGGTCATATCCTCCTCTCCCTTTATTTCCCACTCCTATACTGTCACACTCAGATTAGAGACATTTTACTTCTTCTCATTCTTGGGACAACAAAATTCAAATCAGCCCATGCAGCCAAGAAACCTCAAGCCAGACCAGTGTGTAATCAGTACGTACATGGACAGTCATGTGCACCAACATCCAGAATCTCTGTACCTCCTGCCTGATCGCTGTCACAAGTCATTCACTTGACGCTTCTGCGGAGACTTCAAAAAACATTTACAACTTCTTTTGTTGCTTTTTCTCTCTTCTTAATTGGCTCTGCATAAGCTGTCTACTGCCCGATCAACTCGTCCTGTGAAAAGGTGAGGAACAAGTTAGCCTTGTCTCTGCGAGGAGCCAGCAGATCTCACGAGTGGGGTTAAAGTGAGGGGGCACTGCCAGGAGCAACTGCTGGAGATTTAAACAGCCCCTTGGGAGCATGAGCAACCAGGAGCATGGTGAACAGGATGGGCAAACCGGTCAAGATGACTGTCCCACTCTGCTCTGCACTGGTGCGGCCTCACCCGGAGCCCTGTGTGCAGTTCTGGGCGCCACAGGATAAAAAGGATATAAAGCTACTGGAGAGTGTCCAGAGAGCCATGAAGTTGGTGAAGGGTTTGGAGCAGAAACCATGAGGAGCAGCTAAAGTCACTTGGTTTGTTCAGCCTGGAGGAGACTGAGGGTAGACCTCATGGTGGCTACAGCTTCCTCACAAGGGGAGCAGGAGGGACAGGTGCTGAGCTCTTCTCGCTGGTGACCATTGATAGAACCCAAGGGAATGGCAGGAAGATGTGCCAGGGGAGGTTCAGACTGGGCATTAGGAAAAGGTTCTTCACCCATAGGGTGCTGGAGCACTGGAACAGGCTCCCCAGGGAGGTGTCACAGCCCCAAGCCTGTCACTGCTCGAGAAGAGACTGGTAACACCCTCAGACACACGGTGTGAACTGTGCAGTTGTCCTATGCAGCGACAGGAGTTGGACTTGATCCCTGTGGGTCCTTCCAACTCAGGACATCCTATGATTCCTCTCCATCCGGGCATTACGAATGAGATCTAAAGGCTGGAGTTGTTCAGGAAAGGGGGCAGGGACCTATATTTGGCACAAAAAGGCATTATCCCCAGTGTCAGGTGCATGTACTTTTTTAACATCAACTGAATGGAAAGAAAAGGGTTATTTCTTCCAAAAACTGTCCACTACCCATTACCGTTAAATACTTTGCTGATATTTTAATCATCACAGTCATCAGTTGCTGGATGTCATCTCATATTTTCCGTGGCTGTTGGCACATCTGTGTGGTACTACCGACTAATGGCAGCAGCATGTTGATCTCTCGCTGCCAAGTGCTGCTGGCCAGCACCCTAAACTTTTGGGTGGTTCTTCACCCTGGCAGTAAGAACTGTTTCCAGTGTAATCAGGTCATCTGTGAGAAAGAGGAAAAGAAAAATGGAGACTGTTAACACATATATCTATAGGAGTGATGTATCAGCAGAGAAAGAGTGCCTGGGCCAGTTCCCCAGCTGGTGCAAATCACTGGATCATCAGAGAAGACCACAAGGCTATGTGATTCACAGCAGCCTAAGACCTGGTCTTAATTTTCCCCAGTCCTGCTTCTATGATTTACACTTGTGCTGAGCAAATGACACAGGGTGTCAAATGCTATCAAGCTGATTGATACTGTAAACCAGGACTAAACGTGCACAAAATACAAAAGCAGTGAAGAATCAGGCCCTGTGCATTCATTAACAGCCCTGTTTCCCATTGGATAGGGTTGATACGTTGCTCCACGCTTCCAAGTGATGGAAACAGCTCTGTGTCAACTCTGCTCCTGCTGACAGCCCCAAGGGAGTTTGAGTTTGTTTCTCCTCCTCCTTCTCTTACCCCACAAACTTCCTTCTTACACCGTTTCCCACAGAAGGATATTTTACAAAGGTATCTTCCAAATCTCCCCCTAAATGTAAGGGGCTAAACCTGTCCCTAGTTAAGCCTTTGCCTTTGTGATCTGATTTATCCTGCCGCTCCGTAAAGAGAGCACACACATATGGAGATGGTCTGCGGCTCATCTTTGCAAAGTGTGCCCTGTGGTTTGTGAGAGCATCTGCCAGCCAAAAAGTAAAAAACATCTCTGGTATATGGCTAAAAATACCTTACCTGGTGTAATTCAGCATGCCTACACTGCAGCCAATGAAGATGAAGCCATTTGCTCCACAGGAGTATCTGGTCCACTATGTATAGATTCAGCTCTTAGCAGTCATGCATCCACCAGTTCCACCCCCGTTTACTAACTATACTCTGATCAGCTTGCTTGGGGCTTTTTTTCCTCGTATAGTAAAGCTTGCTGAAAGTGCCTCTGTTCCCGGGCAGTCTCTTTGAAATATGTCTTAGCTTCCAAGGGTAATGAACTCTTTTATAATAAACGCCTAGCTATAATGTGAACAATACTTGGCTTCCAGGAACTGCCTTATAATTACGTGGCTCGGTATTGCATGTCAGAGGTTTGCTTCATCTTTAATATTTTATGAAGAAATTCAGATTCTGACAGTAAAAGTATTTAACCCAGAGGACCTAGAACCCCGAATATTATTTTGTAAAGTAGCCATACAGCTACACTTTCGTGCACCACCATCATCCCTGGTGCATACTCATACTCTTTGATACTCTCTAAGTAGACGCAACCACATGCTGTCCAGATGGAAATCTGGCTGCATCATTACATTATATTGAAATAACCCAATACCACCTGTTTCTGCTGGGGTTTCTGCCAACGTTTTCCCATAAAACATTTATTTTGCTAATATTTTAGTTGGTCATCACAGAAGGACACTTGAAGTTAAAGATTTACCATGTGTGCAGCCACAAGGAAAACCCTTTTTTAAAAAAGGCAACAAAGCTCAAGAACAGCTAATGCCTATTGTTCAAAACACGGATGTTCACCTCGGCACCAGGTAATAACGCTCTGCAGGGACCGAAAACCAAACACAGGGTTTTGGCAGGGTACATCAAGTGAATTATCTCAATTGTGACGCTACTCACCTCTCATATAATTAAAGAAAATCTTTCACGTGTGGAGTGGGACTAATACACAATAAAACCAATGAAAACTCACGGGTTTTTTTATTTTTCTCTTTTTTGTTTTCCATATTAATCTGTGATGTTAGAAAACTCCCAGTTTCCTTCCTCTCCCCCTCAGCAGACAAAGCAGGTTATCTCCAGTTAGACTGCAGAAATGACAAAGGCAAAACAACTCCCAGCCTACTTGGGATGTTTGAAGTATTTATGAGATACCCTCTATAACAGTAATAGGATTTTTTATTTGGAAACTATATTTTTAGAGACATTTTACCTTAAAAAAAAGAAACAAAAAAGGGAAGAACTACTTGATTTATCAAAAGCATTTGATAAAAATCTTACCAGCATGTGGTCGCTTGGGTATATACCCTTTACTTTCCAGTGCTGATCTCTGTACAAAAGACCGAGCCATAGCTGTACTTCACATAAAGACCTTTTTCTTCCATATACAAAATTTTATGCGAAGAACCACAAAGGTTATTCATGATCCAGTGCCACCAGCATATTTGCTGGGCATCAATTATTACTATGTAATTTTTAAAGTTTTTTGAAAGAAAAAGTAACAATACCAGGTAAAGTGACCAACAGAACCCCAGAAATACCCAGCAGTAAATCACTGACAGGAAGCTTTTCTTGAAATGCAGTAGATCAAACACACATGAACTATTTGGCAAACGGTCGGCACGTCAGTAGGAAAAAGGATGTGATCCAAGGAAGAAAAAAAATCACAAACAGAACAAACACGGACAAACTAAGCCAGTAATCCATATTTCCAAGTGAGATTTTCTTCAGCTGTAAGAAAGCTACCTTAAAAGAGGGAAAAAGAATGAGCTGGGAAAAAATAGAAATGTGATGGTTTTGCTAGAAATTTTGATTAAATGTTTTTAAGGTAGCTCCAATTATATTAAACTGGATATGTAGCCAATAAAAATCCACCAGAAAAAAACTAACAGTAATTAAAAAAAGAGGTGGATAAAACCAGCTTCGAGTTCACTTGCTTGGATTTGTTCTAAATATAGCCCTTACCGTTTTTATCACATCTGAGAAACAGGATACTTTACTAGGTTGTAAAAGAACAGTACAAGAATTGAAAGGAAAGAGAAAGGGACCAGCCATGAGTTTGGCCCCGTTCTGTTCCTTTCTCCTTTTCATCTTCATTCTTCATTCCATTCCCAATAAAATCACCCATTTATAACCAAATCCCTGGCTGCTGGCACAAAAGTAATTGAAATTTTTGCCTATTTTTAAAAAAGCCAACTTATAACCTGCAATCATTACAGTAATTGATTAAATACCACAAGCAAAGCAAAGTACCTATTTGACAGCTTCTATTCATGGTCACATACCTTCCCCAAAGACAGGTAGGCAGATAATTAAGTGATCCATTTCGCTGCATATATGCTATATACAAAAGAAACTGCCACACAATGAATCCTGCTAAGCTTTTGTTCCATATATGAAATACTGGATAATCACCTTTTTTATGAAAGCACTTGACCTTTAAATTGATATCCCCCCCAAAAAGATGGTAATCGCTGCTCAAAGAGATATTGAATGCGCTGCTGCTAATCCAGAAGATCGTTGCCCATTAGTCATTATTAGATTTTTCGAATCTAAAGGTGAGCATTTGATTATAACAAAGAGAAAAAGAAAATACTATTTAGGTTGCTGTGAATGCCTATACTTTTCCCTTTGCAAATCACAGTAACAATCAGAGTTATAGACTGACTGTAACATGAATATCATTTATGCCTTTGATCCCTACTCAGAGAGCAGCTTTAAAAGCCTTGAATGACATAAAGCAAGATTATCAGTGACAGAGATTTTAAATATTATACATGTTGCCTGTATCACAAGTGTTTTTTCTGTAGCAGCTGATGAGTATTACATTCTTTTGTATAATGCAGTGGAAATATATTTATTTTCCTCTATTCAGGAAAGAGGAAAATGTTTAAATGCAATAGAGAAACTGCATAGACCTCTGAAAAATAAAAAGTTCTATTTCTTCTTTTCATTACATTTTAACTGTTTCCCTGTTCACTTTTTACATGACATCGCTAATCATACGCTTCATTCCAGAAATTATATTTGAGCTACAAGGACAACCAGATGGATAAAGCACTGGCTGGATGACCATGTTCAGAAGGAAATGGCTACTGGGTCCATCCTGGGACCTGGACTGCTTTACGCCCTTATTGGTGACCAGGAGGAGATGAAGTGGAGCAGCTGCAGCAAATCCGCAATGACAATAAAACTGGGGGATCTGCTGATACACCCCAGGCTGGGGCTGTTATCCAAAGGGACCCGGACAGGCTGGAGAAAAGGGCAGACAAGGATTTTCTGAAACTCAGCAAGAACTAACGCAAAGTCCTGCCCCAGGAAAGCAGAGCCCCTGGACACGGGACAGGCTGGGGACAGGCTGGCTCTGCAGAGAAAGGGGCCAGCACATGTTTCCCACAAAATATATGTAACTAAGAGCAGATTGGAAACTGTATTCTTACAATAAAAAGCTTCTCTGAGCACAAAATTGAAAAATCTTTATGAAGAAAAAAAGCAGTATGTTTTTATACTTGTTTATTTTAAGTCTTTTAAATTCATGGGTATTTCACCAAGGTATGTGTGACAGATTACCTATTGGGGTTTTTTTGCATTAGAGTTTACATTTAACATCTTTGGGCTTGAAGTAAAAATAATTAGGAAATTCATTTCATATACAAAGACCACCTAGATGACTTTAAATGTCTGGCCTTCGCATCTGCCAATCTGACATTTTCGAGCAGTCCCTTTCTGATTAAATGTTCCCCATATTCTTCACCCTGTTTTGCCAGTGTTGGTGCCCAGACACAAATCTGCCAAACTTCATTTGGCTGGACTTTTTCCCATGTATACATGTGAGACCCGATACCTGCTAAGCTGTTGTTTGTAACCACCTGTATTACCCTATAGATGCCTTTTACCACTGAGCAAAGGTGAAGACAGTACAGCTCCATCAGCCACATCTCAAAAAGCAGCCAAAATTCAGTGAGACTATTTCTGTCCCAGGGTAGGAGAAATCACTCAAGTCACACCTCACAGGTTTTTTTAACACTAACTCGGAATTTCCCTCCCTGCCTTTCATGAGAACCGGCAGATAATGAATAATTCATGTCAACAATATTTTAAAATATTTCACAGCTTAAAAATAATATTTTAATCCAAGTTTTAAGCAGAAGTTTTGTAAAATTTGAAAGGCCTTACTTTACTCACAAATATATTACTTTGTGCAGGAAAGCAGAAAGTTGATCATGGTGACGGACCTTTATCACCTGAATTCTTATCAGAATCAGATCAGACAGAGGAGGTCAGTGTGAAACCTCAGTTTCAGATGTTACTGATTTGTGTGAGTGAACAGTTGTCACACAGACAAGTTTTCTAAACAAAGTCAATGCACTATTACTATGTAAGAGCAAAATCCAATAAACGGTTCAGGCAGAAGCTGAATGCCTATAGACAAAACTGTTACTCCTAACCTTACTAGGTATCTTCCCAATAGAGCTGAGAGTTTCCCCTCATATCCAAAGCTCTGCATCTGGGTGGCTGTAGGGCTTCTCCAGCCAGAACAGCTCAGAAAACCTCTGGAAGCCATGAAAAGAAAAGCATTTTTCCAGATTTGTAATGGTAATTTGCTGCACGAAAGGTAATCAATATCGACTGATCCAAAGAGCACCTGGCACCGTTGTGCTACATCTGTTAAGAACTCACCTTCAGGATAAAGTCTGAGGTGAAAGACCTCACCATCACTCGAAAATGAGAAATATTTGTTGCATCACCGCTTTGCAGAACTCCTCATTATGCTTGTAATTAGTTTGCTTTTGTCTCTCCTACTCCCTCCTGACGAACAGAGCTTTGTCCAGCCTTGCCCAGGCTCCTGATCTCCTAGGGCTTCTTGCCTTCCAGTCAGTGTTCATAACTTCTCGGGTGATGTTTCCATGGAAAATTGCTGCCATATAGACTTGGCAGCAGCTGATGAAGTGGTTTCGGTGAGGCATCAAAAAACAAATTACTAATCTTATTTCATCTGTAACACCATTGTACCAAGATCTCCATGATTATAAATTTGCTTTAGCAAATAGTATCATTGTTTATCTTTACTGAGGGCATAACCCAAAATGCGTGAGGTTCTCCGTCTTTCATATAAACAAAATATTAGCACCGCTACTATTTACTGCTTGCTGTAGCCTGTGCTTCACCAAGCTAAACTTCACAAAGATCAGGGCAGCTTTTGTTTAGAAGAAGAGCAGAAGTTTTCATCTGCGGTACAACATGAAAAGACCCTGGAGAGAAAGTGGAGGTGATCTGAAAATTTCCATAGGAAAGAAAAGAGGAGAATCTGAAACAATTATTTAATTTATGAATCCATACAACGGATGATTCTGTATTTCACCATTTTATCCATAAAATTTAACTTTACTTATTTCTGCTCTTGTTGAGACCCCATCCGAACTCCTGCAGTCAGTTCCCTTCCAGCCCATACCTCCAAACATAAATGGAGTTACACACAATGGAAACAAGAAATAGAAGCATGCAAACCGTAACAGCAAGAAGCACACACTAAACTCTTCCGAGAGAGCAACTCAAATGTTGAAATTACTCATAAACAGGGTTTTTTTTAAGAAAATCAGCAGTATTGAAATATAATAACGATGTTTCAAATGACAACTGCATATATCCATGCACACATGTCGGATGCTTGGGTTTTTTAACTGCACCTCAATCAACTGAGGTATAAAACTACATGTCTGTTGAAGGCAGTGATACAAAAATGTAGTCATTTCCTCTTCAGAAGCCCTAAAGAGCTCCTTTGCATTTAAAACTAAAATGAAATCACTCTACCATGTTAATTTATTGTTTACACCAGTTATTCAGATATTTGTCTACTTGTAGAGGAAAAATATTAAACATGGCTATATTTCAATACTTAAACACTTGTAAAACTTAATTAAGATTACACAGATGGAAATAGATCAAATAAAATCCTTGTATAAATTCTGCTATCACTGTTGCTCTGGTTTAAAATCAGATCTTCCGTGGTAAACACTTTCCTGTGTCTGCAGAAGGACTGACCGTGATGCTAAGGGGAGGTCTGCCAATTATAGGGAACAATGAGTTTTGCACTCCAGATGTGTGAGACACTTTCATTTTCTTCCTACTCCTAAATCACAATTACACAAAAAATAGTCTTCCATAAAAACTCCTCCCACAACCTTCAGTTCCTAGATACTTATCTTTGGATGAATCCCTTTTTTGGAGATGCCTTTTCTCTTTGCACTTACTACAGAGAGTCAAAACAAGTTGTTTAGATAACTTTTAAACAGCTAAAGCTGGAGCAATAAATCCCACCCAGAAGGAAGGAAAAGGTCAAACCCAACTAGCAACCAGCAAAACCACTACAAATAAACACAATTTGAAAAAATATGTATACAAACAGGGAATATCACTACACACTCTGCTTATATAGCCCCCTCGCTACTGTATCTCAGTGTTTAAACCCAAACTGGATCGCTGCAGGAAATCTCAGTTTTGCAGTCGGACAACACAGGAAAAGAGCAAGGAGATATTTTCAAGGAGTTCAGTGGTTTGTTCCCACTGAGTTCCAGCAAGAGCAGAGCTTCTCAGTGGGACTGAGAAGGGCTTGACTGGAGACATCCAAGGGAGTGACTGTGGGGTCCAGTCCCCGCAACACACACAGAAAGAACGGCAGAGATCAAGGGCATCCTTGTCCTCGTCCGGACAAAGAGTGAGCAAATCATTCTTGTTAAATCCCTCTCAAAGGAGTCTGCCAAAGGAAATATCTGAGACAGAGCTAGAAAACAAACCTGTTCTCCCCAGCCCTGAAATAAGACCCTTTTCACCAGATCATCACCCTTCATCCTCCTCTACATACTCCTTACTCGATTACTTTTCTCATAACCATATTGGAAATTTTCATTCCAAACCATGGAAACACTGAAGGTGTCTTTGTGGGCATATGTGCAACTCTTGTACACACAGTCCTGTACCAAAAACCCAGCCAATGCCACGTCGGGATTAAGAGTTATCAAAGGGTAAATACCACTGATAACGTTAGCCCTACTTCAGCGGCTCTGCTGATAAGGATCATTACTCTGGCTCCAGTGACCCAGTCCATAGTTCCTCTCAGGTCAACAACAGTTGTGAAACAAAAGCAAAAATGTAGAAGACTCTCAAATCAGTTTTAGACCCCTGAAGGAAACAGAAGTGGTAACCCCAAGTCCCTTCTCACCATGGGATAATTCAAACTTGGTAAAGAAATCCAGCTACAGAAACACAACTTTTACGTAATGCTTTTGGGATATAACCCTTTCTATGGAGCAAGCTGAAATAAATACAGAAATACCTCTTATTATTTTTGTTATTATTATTATTATTATTATTATTACTATTTTAAACTCTCTGTAAGAAATAGCAGCTGAGCTGACTACGGCATCGTCAAAATCAGTGCTGTTCACAGAATGAGTGGCAGGCACCCTGGGATGCAGGATTCCGTGTATTGTAGGAAACGGATGATGCTCAAGGACATCGGGTAAAGGTTAATACAATACATGGGAGGCAAAGGACAGCTGAGGGTAGAGAAGTTCTGTAGGAAGTAGAAGAGGAAACAGAGCAACTACAGGAAATGCTCTGGATACAATATGAAATATTTATCTTTCTGGTTCTTCTCAAGTTTCCATATAGGCTCAGTAATCCAGACCAGGACCCTCTGGTTTAGATGCTATTTAGAGCACAGTGATGAAAGCAGCTGGTGTAAACTCTGCTGTAGCCTTGAAACACAGTTATCACATGTAAGCAGCTAAAACATGTGGTGCTTAAAAAAGAGAAGCACATTAGGACAGTTAAAGGCACAGTGCAACCAGCCATGGTTTGAAAACTGCTCCATGTTTGCAATCTCACGGGAGATATTAATGAAGCAATGCTAAAAATAGATCCATTAGGAATTACCAAGTAGAAATGCAGAGGCATGCGTTCTTCTGCTTCTGCCAGGGCCATCTCAGCTGAGGAAGATCCTTCCCTGCTACACATACAACCCCTGGCTGTAGAGGGTGGGAAAGCAGCCACACAGGACCCAATTGACGACACTTTTTTGGAAGTATTTTACAGGTAGCATCTTACAAGACCTGATCTAGCCCATAAGTGCTAATAGATAGTAGCTAGTAGATGTAACATCACCAGAATATATTGAGAAATAGAGGCCTTTAGATGTGTTGATAAAGGTATTTTCATAAATGAAAGGATACTTTAAAAACCTTGGTACTTTAGCAATGGCTTTGGACAATGAGCCAAGGCTTCCCCACCTGTTCACATGTGTAGAATTTGGACTGACATTACCACATACACATGAACATACTCAAGGGATTCCCATTTCTGACTTCACTATTTCCTTCGTACCACAGGGACAAATTCTTCCCTTAGTGATGCTGGTGTAACACTCAAGTAACTCGGTCAACTGCAGTGGCCATGTACTGTTGCCATTATTAGCACAACGTTGGGAACATATATAACAAAATACTGCTTTCCGCTCCCATTTTTTTGATAATTTATTAGCTTATTTATTGATGTGCTGGCTATGGGGCCAAGACCATCATGAATGCTTGTGTGGAGTCAACACCTTTCTGTAACAGCAGGGTGAACGAGGCAATTCCTGGTTGTTAAACAGCCTACATCTGCAATACCAGACTAAAACAATCTCTCAAGTAAATGTATTCCTTGATCTAAAAACACACATTTCACATCCTATGAATCAATTGTCTTCACTCTCCAAACACAAACGACTGTGTCCTACACTCATTTACAGTAGCGTTAATCCAAAATAATGCCACCAAGTCGGCTGAGGTACTCCAGATTTACGCTGGTGTGAGTGAGAGCATTTGGCACCCAGTACCTATGGTTGTAGATCCTCAGCTGGTGGAGATCATGACAGTTCTTTCAAGTCAATGCCTCTGAAATTAATGTAGTTATGCTGATTTACACCAGGTGAGGATCTGCCTTGCGGTTTCTGGCTTTAAATTCTCTTCCTGTCAGCCATCTCATTCCAAAATGGTTTCAATAGGCAACTTCTAGCCAGAATTTCCTCTGCTATTTATAGGATTATCTCAAGAGTTTCTACGATAATCCCCATATTTCCATCTTTGTATCAGAGCCTATTCCAGGGTTGTATTACAGCCAAACTATTCACATATCCAGATGACACCATTCCTTCCTCCTCTTTTCCCTTCCCTATTTGGGGTGATTATACAGAGGAGAAATGTCTCTCATGGCCAGATCCTCAGCTGGCATAAATCAGCATAAAATTGACATTAGTGATTTACATCATTTAGCAATATAGAAGAAAAGACAAAAAAGAAAAAAAAATCATTTTTACCAATGCATTTTAAAATTAGTAACAGGTCTTTATAATGATATTGAAAGAATATTAAAATGTAACCCATATGTACACCTTTGATGTGTGTTTTACTGGCTCAGCTAGGCATCATTTCCAGCTTGGAATGACAAAGCTTCTTGCTGTTTTGTTTAATAAAATCCTCAGTGATTCTGCCCCTAAATAGTCCAAACTTATTCAACATACTTCACCTCTACTGTACTTAAAACACAAACTCAAGGGCTTTCACAAACAAAACCTATTCTGTCGATTTCACACTTCCTTTTCATCCAGCAAAAGGTTAAATTCGACCTGTTGAAATAGGTCAGGTTTAACAGAATTTAAGCCTGCTATACAGAAGTGCCACGAGGGATCTGCAGACATCAATTCTCATTCACACTCCAGAAGTCTCACAGTAAATATTTTACCATACAATTTCCTATTGATCCATCTAGCCTTCTCTTATCTGTCATCTCCTAATATCTGTGTCCACTTACAAATATTTTTATTCCTCTTCTGGAGAGCTAGATTTCCTCTGCACTGAGTCCTTGTAAACCAGCAGGTATCTGTTCAGCTGTGATACTTGACCCAAAGATCTTAATTAATAAAACAACCCAAATCAGAAGAGAGCTGCACAACCAGCGGAGAGAGTTGAAAAGTAGAATTCCCTGCAGGGATGGACTCAAGGGTCTGCAAAACCCTTCAGAGAATCAAAGCGATCTGCTAAACAAGCACATTTTCCCCACACGGAAGTGCTTGCAGGAACTGCCAGTTTCTACAAGTATATAAGTAAAAACAAGAGAGGTAAAGCTGACTGTTGTGATTTCCACTTGTTAGGCTTGACATCTTGACACAGGCTTTAGGGGGAGATCTGATAGCCAGTGGCAAAGAATAAATATGTAGGAGAAGCTACGTATTACCAAAGGCAAGATTGAATACAGACTCTTGAATCCAGCTCTCACAGGTCAGCAAATGAAAGTCTTCCTCCCTCCACCACCACACACACACTTTCTTCCCCAGGGCCAAAAAGGCTGGAGGAACATGAAGTATTTCTGGCCTGGAAATTAGTTGTTATATGTTTGTGGGGGGTGAGGGGTTGGCATAAGGACAGCTTTCATTTCAAATAAATACGTTTCCTCTTTGCATTTCCCTTCACCTTCCAAGTGAGATAGCAAACCAGGATATCAGTATTCAAAGTCCATGTCAAAGATTTAATTTTGTGCAGTTTATACTACTTGAAATCAGGTTATTGCTTTATCTTTATGGAGATGAATCCAAATTGAAAACAGAGAAACTGGAGGCACCGTGTGGATGCCAGACTCCCAACAGCAGGCATTTAAGCGAGAATAGCATGTGTTCACTCTGAAGTTTCTTATTCCGTCTAAGGAGCGGCTGGCCGGTACAAGCAGAACTCCAGTGAGGCCGATGAGCAACGGCTGCTAAATTCCTATAGAAAAAGCAACCATGCTCCCTCTTTCTGCTGCTCCATCACAGGGTAAATTCATCTTCTTTTCACTTACTGGGATAAAAGTCACTTATTCTGTTGACTTGATTGGAGTTAGACCAGGGATAATTTGGCCAAAACCAAGCAATGACACACAGCAAGATTACTTCAGGGTGTAACTTCTGGCTATGGTTGCTTTCCAAAAAATGTGTTAGACGAGTCAACAACACGATGGAGCCCAATATGCCAAATTCAATGTCATTTCAGACAAAATAATGATGCACAACACTGTATAAGATGTATGTACTTCATTTACAAGTTGCCACTCTTTAGATACTGTTATGCAGCTACACCACTCTGTTAGCTAATGGGATATTAAGGATCAAAGGTTTGAAATCAATAAAACTAATCCAATAAGAAGATGGGCAAGACAGAGGGTAATATTGCGAGGCTGCTGTCTGAAGTGTTTGAGTCAAAACAGCTTGCCAAGAAAGAGATCTCCAGAAATCCCTGCCAACGACCACAAAGGTAGGTGCCTAGGACAGAATTCGCGAAATGTATGTAATTCTGATGTAAGTTCTTATCTTGTAAAACACTGCAGGTAAAATCTTGATCGCACTTAATACAGACAGACACTGCCATCAATGGAGGGAAGAATTCACCTTATGATAAAGACCAGAGGCAGACCAGTAAGCAGTGCTGCTAAAATCCCATCGTCACGTTCACAATTCAAGTAAAAAGCCGTTTTTCCTCTGAGCCTAAAACTGTTCCTTGAGGACACACATGCAAATGGCTATGACTAGGTAGACTAAGAATTCACTTTCTAGCACTGAGTGGATAATTCATAACAAATATTAAATCAAGTTTTAAAGCTGGCTGGTTCTACCAACTGGTGATGAAGAGCTGTCTGCAAGTGTTTAGCTCCTGTCGCTTATTCTGGCAGGAGGTGACCACACATGGGAAGTACATGAGATTCTTTCTGCTCTCTGACTGAATAGGCAGGTAAGCACCTCAATGCAAAACTTTAAATTAGGCTGTCGGAACTGACCTCTCCCTTCATCAAACAAGGAGCATTGAACAATTGGCCTTTTAAGTTTGGCACCGTAGGATTTCTGCAGGAGCTTAAAGAAAATTTTATCCTGCTAATGTTTCCTGAACAGAAACATAGGAGTAGTTACATTTACATAGTCTTAAAATTACATTTGGCCCTTTGAAGGCAACCGTGAGGCTGATGTGGCCCTCATTAAAAATTAGTTTGACACCCCTCAGATAAATTTAGCAGCTATCACACGCAAAACTTACAGAAGAATATTTTACACCATTTATTGCAAGCACACAGAAGAGATCACAGTGAACAAGATGAACAAAACCCTGCACGACCAGACTGATCTTCCCTATATCCTCAAAGTTGAAACCACCAGTCCCTGTGCCACAGGTGTACTAAGACTCAGTAAGATACAGCATAAATCTTTTTTCCTCAACTTTGCACACTCCCAGATTTAGCAGCAATGAGCCCTCAAAACCTACATTAGCTGTTTGTTTGTGAGGTTTTTTTGGTCCCAGATTATTGGCTTGGATTACTGAGAGACTACCAGGTTTCACCCAAGCTAAGGAAATGAGTCCATTAGCTCTACAATTCGTATTTACACGTGCCCACGTGTACTAAGGATCCTCATCAGGATAAGCACTGAAACTACTTATTTTAGACAGACGTTTCAAATTAATTCCTGCTAACAATTTAGCTACGAAAACCCCGTCATCTGCAACTTCCCACCCTACTCAGTTGCCTGTCCTAGTGACCAGCTAGTAACTGTGGTCTAATAGTGCCCCTCAAACTGCCTAACCAGCTAGGTAACTGAGTTATTCACAGGTTTGTTCATTATGGAAACCCAAACGTTTTTATCTCTACAAATGTGAATGCTCCTGTCAGAGAAAAAAACCATCATCCTAACTGCTGAAACATCCAAAGAAAATTATACCATAGCCAAATGCTCATACTTTCTAGGAAAAAAATATGATGAATTTCAGATTAAAAGGCTGAAATATCTGTAAATATCCTGATCTTAAGAAACAAAAGTGAAATTAGAGGGAATGTCTGGTTTTTTACACAAACATAGACATTAACAATGACAGACACTAAGCAAACATACTCCAACTAACAGGGTTTGATAAAAACTAATTATGGTGAAAGCTTCTGGAAGATTGAAGTAAAAGGGATTGTCATACTGATATGTAAAATACTATGAAAACCAAAATAAATACAACACTTGGCAAAAGCAGATTGTCTTCACTAAGTGAATGTGAACACAAGGACAGTCATTTTGGCCCGGCTGCTCCATAAGTGAAGAGGTTTAGGATCTCGAATGCTGCAGAGGTAGCAAAACCTGAGGGAGCGAAACAAACGGGGCCAGAGGAGCGGGCTGGCTCCAACGCCACCGATTTCTGCAGACTATTTGTTAATCCTAATTACACATGGATTTCCTTAGTGAATTTCTTCTGGCCAGCTAACAAAGGGATCTTTGTGAATGTCCAGCGTTTGAACTTAATGTCCTGGGTGTATCAGCCAGTGCTATGGACCACGTGGCATCATTACTAGAACCTGCATAAAAACTGCATTACAAAGCCAGCAGCTATTCAAGTATTCCTGCAAAGAAGAAATGGCACCGACAGGCTAAGAAAAAGAATTTCTAAGTAGGAATGGTCAGGAAATATTTTTTTGTTCCAGCACACTTATTTTTTTTTTCCTTTCTAATTTTCCATGGAAAAGTAACAAGCCACATGTTGAATTGTTTTTCGTTTAGGTTTTTGTTTTTCAGCACTGATTTGATGAAAAGCATTTTTCATTGAAGAAGACGTGTCAGCTTTCTTGAAAAAAAATGGACAAATTCTACTTGGAAGACTGTATTTTTTAACATAATGCTATCTTGTGACCATCTTAATATCTGATTACAAGGTTTAAGTAATCAAAGCACCATGGCATGCATCTCAAATAATACAAATGAATTACAAAGTACATATTTTGTCTTTCATGAATATTCCTGCAAATAATACTCAGTCATCCAAATGCTGGTGCAACGTGAGCACAAAAAGCCAGATTTTTGGCTGCTATAAATCAGCACAACTTCAGTGAAGTTTATGGAGTTACGCACGTTTAGACTAGATTAAAATCTGCCCTCAAGATTGAATCACACATGAACACAGGGAAATCAAAATGTGACTTTTTTTTTTAATTCAGTTACCATGAGGAGAACAAGTATTTCCTCCCTTTGATCACGTTAAGTAAATGTGGTCCAACAGAACAGAATATTATGTTCTTCTGCAGAAAGTTGCAGCGATTAAATAGCACCGAAGTCAGAGCTGAAACTCTCATTTACTTTGCAACTCCAAAGTGGTCATTTTTAACCTTTCAGAGTAGCTGTTGAGTTGCCTCTTCAATATGCCCTTGTTACCCCTGCAGAATGCAATTAAAAAAAGAAGAAAATAAAATAAACACAACACAGGCTGAAACAAAAGGCAGTTAAACACTCACTCTTCAGTTCTTGGTGTTACTGGGCTGCTCAGGAAATGAAACCATTGCTGCAGGAATTTGAAGGAGTGAATATACACGGAAGGGGGTCAAGGTTTGGGGTGGCTTCCTCTCCCTTGGCACCGGGAAACCAGAACAACCTTGTATCACTGACCCGGCTCCGGATGCCGGGTAAGTGGCTGGTAATGGATGGAAACACAAGAGAAAACAGCATTTCCTAATGAACAACTAGAAAAATATCACAAGAACATTGGTTCTTAGTGTGATCCACAGCTGTATTTTGTAGAAAAATATCCAAGCGAAGGAGAATGACCTCCTTCTATTCAATTTTTTAAATACTTACAATTAAACACAAGATTGGGAAGCTCCTGGGAAGGTTAATGTTATAAGCCAACCACATAAAAATGCACATACGCACACATGTACAGCCCTAAACAAAACATACTTAACGCCATTAAAAGATGAAAAAATATATCCTTATCTAGGATAAAATGATTCTCATAAGACTATGGGGACTGCGTCACATCATAATGAAAATGACTGGAGGAAATATGAAATACACTTATGCTGTATCACACACACCTGCTAGGCAGAGGCCCACATACCCAAGTTCACATTTATGAATCATTTCCCTGGCCTTGGTCTCATGGTGGGACAGAATAGGACAGCCAGCTGTCAGCAGGCCACTCCAGAGACAACGGAGCTACACAACCCACGAGAGAAAAGGCCACCACAACTCCCTCCTGCTCGAGCGGACAAAGCTTCTTCCTGTCAGTTGCCTCAACGGGTTCCCTCACAAAACCTCGCCACATCCTAACGCCAAGGAAGGTTCAGAGTGGATATTAGGAAAAACGTCTTCACAGAAAGGGTTGTCAGGCATTGGAACAGGCTGCCCAGGGAAGTGGTTGAGTCACCATCGCTGAAGGTGTTTAAAAGACACGTAGATGAGGTTCTTAGGGACATGGGTTAGTGCCAGAGTTCGGTTATGGACTCAATGATCTTGAGGGTCTCTTCCAACCAAAATGGTTCTGGAACTGCCACGAGCCTGCACCATTTCCAGCTCTGTTCTCCGTGCCAGACACACAGCTGGCTTTGCGTTACCATTGCAGAGCAGGGCCAGTAGCCCAAGCAAGTCGGTGGCACATCATGTGTAACACAGGGGCCATGGAGCTGCAGAAGGCAAACCCAACCATCTCACGTAAGCTGCCACCATCCTTAAACCCCTCAATCATGAACGACATTATTTAAAACTCTATTTTGTTTGCTAATTTGGCCATTTGGTACCCCAGTGCCATTTACTTCCAGCCTTCTGGGATGCAAAGAATAACTTCTGCTTTGGACTTCCTTCTTTTACCTTGAATTCATCCTGGGCTCATTCCTCACTCAGAGGCATGTGAGGTGAAGAAGAGAAACACCAGCTTTTCCTTTTCCTCTCTTTTAATGCAAGCTATTTCTGTTCTCTCCCTTGGGAAGACCAGGAGCCAGTTCTCCCTCCTCTCTTCCCCTTGGGTTCATGTAGTCCATCCCAAAGTCAGGAGATGCCACGCTGTCCAGCCATCCAATGCAGGAGCTTTGCAGAGCTGCCAAACAGCTGCCCACTGCCCAAGCAGCAAAATTCACAGAATCAGAATCACAGGATGGCTGGGATTGGAAGGGACCTCTGCAGATCATCCAGTCCAACCCACCTGCTAAAGCAGATTCACCAGAGCAGATCACACAGGAATGTGTCCAGGTGGGTTTGAATGTCTCCAGAGAAGGAGACTCCACAGCCTCTCTGGGCAGTCTGTTCCAGGGCTCTGGCACCCTTAAAGTAAAGAAGTTTCTCCCCATATTCAGATGAGCACAGCCCTCGGAAGCTGCATTGCCTGCTAGAGATGTCACTCAGGTCAGACCCTAAGGGCTATTGAAAAAGCATCAAGAAGATAGTTTTGGATGTGATATCAAATCAGAAAATTCTGTGGTTACCAACATGAACTAACACACTCCATCTTTAGAAATTTGCCTGTTTTTTTAGTAACAGTGTCCCACTACCTCTTCTCCTTGTTCCTGTGGAAAAGCAGTAAGTGTATGTACAGTAAACCATAATGGAAAAGCATTTTGTAGACATCGCAAATCCCAGCTGAGGTACCAACAACAAAGAATTGATTTACCATTAAGTCATATATGGTAAGAACAAGGGACCACAGAAGGGTGGGAAGCCTCTTATTTCTTAGTTTAGAAAGGAGAAAAAAGGTAATCTTGGACAGGACCCACTAGTATAGAGGGTTCAAGTCCTTGTATTGCTACAGTTGACCAAAACACTCTTCAGAAAAGTCATTTCATCACCCCCCATCTTCATCACTCTGCCATTACATGGAGATAACAATCCCTCTGATATTTTATCTTGATGGAGACTTATAAATGCTGCTATAATAAAGTCCAGAGAGCCCTTTGCGGGTGTCTTCACCCATGTCCATACAGTAACGTATTTTCCCTGATGAGAAGTCCTGGCACTCTGGCAGAGCTTACCTTCCAAACACATACCCAAAAAGTTCATCTAGATACTGAACTTCCAAACTGCAACAGTTGTCACTTTTTTAAAGAGGGTCCTTACTGCACCTTCCTAGGAAAAAGATGTATATTCTCAAACAAGCTCCACTGAAAATCCCCATTGATAGCAGCAATATGGAATTCTGTAACATCAGGGTTTACTGGCTATAAAGATTTGGCTAAATAAATATGGACAACTCCACATTCAGGAATTATTTTCTTCTCTGAAAAAGCTATTACAAAGTAGAAGTCTCAGTGATGATTTTGACTGATCAGCTGGAGAAATTTAGATAAATTTGGCTTTTCATTGACTGCAGCTGTTGTTCTTTTCAGTGCCTTAATGCAATTTATCATTCAACTACGCTGGCTTAGGAATGCCGCTCCAGTTTTCCTCTTCCTCCTACCATTAATCCTAACAGTATGAATCCAATTTCAAACGTTTGTTTCTATAGTAGCGTCCCACTTATCTCCCCTTTGGTGTCTGGAGTGGTTGGGAGTTATGGTGTGGAATCAGCTGCCATCTCTCTGCAGCCTTCATGTGCTTCCTCCAACAAATGGAAAATCTTCCACAAATTCTGCCAAAAAGTTTCTCAGATGAACAGTGCCAAGGCAGAGCATCCAATTACCGGCAGACCCACAACGTAAGGGGAAGAGACTAAATCCACACCCAGATACAAAAGGGATCTCCCACCTCCAAAGAACAAAATAAAATCAGTAAAACCCAAGGAAAACAACCACAGTACAATTTTATGGCCAAATTAGCAAACAAAATTGAGTTTTAAATAATGTTGTTCATGATTGAGGGGTTTAAGGATGGTGAATACTTGGTAAAATTACACTGCCTGCTTCAAATTCAGCAATAAATCATTATTGAAGATGAGATCTAAGGACCATCTAGACAAAGCTATAAAGAACAAAGGCTAAAGCCCAACTCCTCCAAGTTTCTGTTACTATTTTATTTTCTGTGATGTGATTCATTACGTGGGTCAATATGGGTTATTACATGGTTTGATATTCATTGTAGAACTTCAGTTATTATTCTCATTACTGTATTTATTGATCTTGCTGTGGAGGAAATGTGATTTACTTTCTTTTCTGCTTAACTTGATACCTACAACTAGTTGCTTACAAAACTTTCACAGATCTGTCGTGTAATCACGAACCAATTACGTGTGGCTTTTCTAAACTGCTAGTCTAACATCTCCCGACCTGTAACTCCCATACATTAGCTAGAATTTCTATCTTCTCCAAGTAAAAAGTTGCCACAAACTGCTGGCCCTTATTGGTTTTTATTTTACATTTATATAAACAAAGAGAAATGCCAACAAGTTCAGCAAAGTCCTTGAGTATTTAAGTCACTTTAATCTTACCCCCATGTACCATGGGGGGATCAGGTTTCTGGTTCCCTTTTCACATTTTGTCCAGTGAGGATGTTTGAAAGGAATCTGGTGTCATCAGCCTGATTTTCAAAAGGCAGCTCCATGACAACTGAATAAGCTTACCCATTCTCTGCATTTACATAATTTTGTAATTCTAAGCTCAAAATTCAAAATTTGGGTCTACAATGAGAACAGAGAACCTTGAAGATTGGGTATGTTCAGCCTCAAGGTGCCTTCCAAATTTCCCAATGACATGGGGAAAAAGCCTCAAATGATTTTTCAAGTTTTCAAATTCAAGTCAAGATTTGGATTTAGAAAGAACTTCATGTAGATTTTTAAATATCCTAATAACTTTTTTTTGAGTCATTATCTTAATGAACTCACACACTAGTTACCAAGAAGCAGAAATAAAGATACACTTAAGAAAGGCTGTTCTTGAGGTGTTACTGGCCAGGGCAGACGCAGAAGGAAAAGGAAATTTCATTAGAAGGTCTGAGGTTTTCCGACCAGTTGTGAAAGCAGAAGTTCAGATAGTTTGGATAAGGTTCAGATAAAAATTAATTAGGTGAGCTGGAGAACAGGAAAGAAAACTCTATTAGCATAAGCTGAGTCAAGGGAGTCCTATGAAGGAGACTGTTCCCCAGCTTTAACAGAGCCTGGTATGGGAAATCCATCCTCCCAACCATCCCACCTGGAGCTGAGCAGCGCGTGTGTGAATTTCTGAACGCTCAACATGCAGCACTGAACTCTTTCAGGATTCTTCCTCACCTGAAAATGCCACCAGTGAATGCATTATTTACAAATAAGCCCATTCCAGCAAGCCCAGATCCAATAACGTTTTACATCCTTAAGTCCACAGGTATCCATATGTGGATTTCGCTCTTCGACCGGTCCTGCTGTTAGCATCAGCTACTCTACTCCACCAAACAAACAAACAAAAGAAAGAGAAAATTTAAAATCTGTGAGCAACAGAATGTGTGAAATCTGGTTTTCTACGGGTTTGTTTCTCATGGTCAAGTTCCCTTGTGTTTAGAAAGATGTACGCTCTGATAAAAGCTTCTTCCAGTTTGGAGGATTATTAAAGACTCTTTCATGTGGACACTTTGGAATTTAATACAGCATGAGCTCAAACCACGGCCTTTTCCCCAGTGGAGACACTAACAGTCTCTCTCTCCTCTACTTTGCTGCCTTCTCTTGACAAGGCATATTGGAATAATATAACTTGGAGACCTCTTTCTGCCACATTCAATTGAAATTGTCCACCAGGTTGTTAGCAGGAGGACAGAGAAAGATACATGTTATGAGACAGCAACATTGCTTAGTCTTAGCCCTTCGAGTCAGGACCAAGTTGCGCTCAGATGAAAACTTTGCCTGGGCTTGCACTTTTCAGAAAGGTTTTCTTGAAGGTAAACTGAGCAGCACAAACTAGTCTTAGATTAGGACAGAGAGCAGAGACCACGGCTGTACCCATGGCGCTCAGCGAACACTAAGACCAGCCTTGGGGAAAGCACAAACGCCATGCAAACAGCCATCCAGAATAAACTCTATTTGCTTAGTCGCAGATTGATTGGAATACCTCACCCCCACCACAAAATCGTGTGCACAAACAGCTTCACAGCCCATCGCACAGCTGGCAAGCTATTGCTTGCGACTTGTTCTCAAGGCCAGCCTTCCCTTGGAAAGCAAAGGCTGCAGCTTCTCAGCAAAACCAAAATGCTGCCTAAAGTCCCTCAATGGGACTTTTGCCTGGTCAAGGGCTGCAGGTTTGGCCCGTGCCCTGCAGGTGAGCGATCCCACACCAGCTCCCTTCCAGCATTCCTGGCTGCGAGGCATGTGAGTGGGAAATACGATAACAAACCCTTGCAGCTGCTTTCTTCACATCCCCGCCGCAGCTGCAGGGAGTGGCTTTTCAGCTCCGGGTTGCTCTAAAAGCACTTCAAAAGGAGGCCAAAAGCAACTCTATGCACTTTAGTTCATTTGAAATATTCTCAGTTGCATTATCAATCACCAGCTGAGGATGTGTATGGACTGTCAGTCATATCGTGCATTATAACCCCGGTGTTTGCGATGTAAGCACACACAGCACTTAGTGCAGGATGTCTTTCCACCATGTGCTCTTATACTAGATTCCATATGCTACTTTTCCTTTTTAATTAGCGCTAAATATTTCTACCTCCATTATTTTAAAAAAATATATCTCTGTCTACAGTTTGGGGTTAAGTTAGCTGATTATTAATCATACAAAGAAAGGACTGATCCCTGCATGCAAGAATTCAGCAGTAGAGAAAAGCTTTAGCGGGATTATGTGTAATTTACACATTGTTCGAGACCTTTTTTATGTCACTGCTGATATAAAGGGTTATAATGTACATAAATAGAATAAGAATCAGTCCCAGGAAGTTCTTCCAGAGAGATTCTTGACTGATGGATGGTCTCACTGGGACATTCTGGAGAGAGACACTGATTTCTCCAAGTGTTGGTGTTAGCCGATTCCTCCTCAGAATACGCAAAACCCAGCTATCGACCAACAGGGGACTTCTGTAGTAATAGAGAACACGCTCAATTTCAAGCCTGAACTTCTTATTTTTGGTTTCAACATTCACTCAAAACATTAATGAAGAATAAAATGCTGAGGGAGACAGTATACTGAGTCTCAACCTCAATCAGTACCAAAGTCAATACTAAGCAAGGATCTTCACGACATTGCCAAAACAAACTGCTCTGTGGCCAGAGAAGAAAGTGGTCAAGCATGTTTGATACGTTTGATAACCTCCCTGAACAACAGCACAAAAATGCACTGCTAAGGGTATTTTTATTCTCAGATGCAGGGTAATTGAAATACACAACCTCAGTTGAGCAGTAACTGGGGAGTGTGCATTCAAAGGGCTGTCTAAAATCAGATAACTGCAGTAAGTTGAGATGTTTTCTTCACTAGGGTCATGCCTTGTACTAGCAACAGCCTGAATTTTTTTCTATGTTTAGGAAAAAACAGTACTTGTCTCAATCTACTGTATATCAAGAAGAAAACTGAACAAACCTAACATCCAAGGAATAGCCGTTCTTCATATGAATATACACATTCACATGCAAATAAGGATAGTCAGTTGTCTGTTCTGTTTGCTGTAAACTTGGTATTAGTTATTCTCTGTTTAAACTAGTTCTGTCATCCAGTCAGGGTGCAGAGTAAGTATTTCACGAGCTAGACAACCAAATCCAAACACAAGCCACAAAAAGCTACGGATCAGAGTAGATAGTTTGCATACAGCTCAGGATTCATTTCCTTAAATCACTGGGCAAGTATTTGTAAACAAGGAACACACTTGTAATTGTCAGGACCAGCTAAGAAACAGGAAGAGATCATTAAATGAAATCATTTACTAGAAAAAAAAATATTGATTCAGCAGCTCTGATAATGACAAAGACGACCTTTGCCTGTTCTCAGGTGGATTTGAGTTTTAAACCCTAGATAAAGACTGCTTCAGTTCTAGCAGCTAGAAAAGAGGAGCACGAACTCTGGAAACTGATATTCATTCTTTGCTTCTGACTTGCTCTTTATCTCTAGAAAGTCACTAGACCTGTGCACGCGTAGCCACCTACACAGCGGACGCAGCAATGATTATCCGCCGGCACAGGGACGGGGTGAGATTTATCTTGGTAGCGTATGGAGATTCCTATGGAGAGAACTTGATAAAGATGTTAGCATAAATATTAGCCACTGTTTACTGTATTCAAAAAATACCTTTCGGTTGCTAAACTACTGAATAGGGTTCAATGCGGCTTTAGATGTCTCTGCCAACAACTCGGTGCAGCTTGATTTTTATCATCAACCTGTCTTCATCATGCAGGATCTCCTTTTGTAAGCGAAGAAAGGGAGGAGTCTGCAGAACTGATTAGGAACAGAGTTGACTGCATTCTTGGTCATAAATAAAAATTCACTTTTGTCTATTCCCAAAGCCACTTAGGGTTAACACATGGTTTGTTCCCCAAAGAACAGATGTGAATGTACCTCAGCCAACATGATGCTTATGAAATGTTCATTTTGAGCATCCTCCATTCAAGACGTGTGAAGTCTGATTTACACACTATAGTCGTATAGGTAGACTATATGCAGATCTTAAACGAATGACTTTTCATTTTGGTTTTTGTGTTTAATTTCTGACAGAACGGCAAAGAAAGGTTGAAAACCTCTCACTTACGTGAGGATACAGCTATTTTTATGAGAACAGTGAACCTCTGCCTACTAAGTATGACAATGTCCAAAAACAGCGAAGAGGAAAAGCACACTACTATGACTGCCTCAAACAGTCCTTTAGAGACTGACTAAGCACGTAGGACTTGACTGATTCTACTTAAAAACGCCAACACCAAATATATAGTTCTGTATTTGATGTTTCTGAGGGCTCTACAAGTTCCTAATTAGATTAATTCCCCCTTTTTTAGCTTTAAAAACCAACTAACCACTCTACCTCATTCCTGCTCTAAGTCATCTTGTCTCCATTCCTCTCATTTACTGTCACTTTACAAAGGCATATGGGATACATAGGTATGGCTGTGGGCTGCAAAGCCTTCTAAAGCCAGCAGTCCGGTTTAAAACTCTCCCTTCCACCAAAGCTCATTTTTAGTAAGATGAGATTGAGCAGAAGTAGATGGACCACATCTGAGCAACTCACAATGTTACATGCAGATAACTTCAGAAGTCTACACCCAGTAAAAGAAGGGGGGGGGGGAAAGAAAACAGGGAAAAGCAAACAGAGAAGACCTTGTCAGAGCTCAGCAGTAAACAGAATGGAGGAGAGCATTTGCAGACGCTTTAACGCAGCGCACGTTGACATCGCAAAGCCATGCAATGTATCAGCACAGTCTGCCTTGATTCAAAAGCAGGCATTTGCTTCTGCAAAGCCTTATGGCAGCTTTTTCACTCAGATACAAAACGTTCACGTTGCCAGAGCAGAAAATGTCCTTTTTTCATGGGAAAAGCAATTGTTGATGCTGGCAATTGACTGAGGCTTACAGCCAAGGGTTTAACATGGCAGCATTCTTTTGCCTTAAGTGGATTCTTGGACCCCTACTCTGTTGCAAAAGAGGTCCGCGTGGAATATGTGCTCTCCAGCCTAAAAATGGAGCTCTCCTCCCTCCTCCAGCACAGACCGTACCACAGACTCTTGCTTAGCTGGTCTAACAGTTGGGATACAGTATGGGTCCCTACCCGAATTTGATCACCTGAAATGAAAGTGTTAACATGTACTTGGAAGCAAGGCTGGTATTTTGTTATCTTTTTGCAAAGTGAATTCTTACTTATGAACCAAAGGCATTACAGGGAAGGAAAAGGCCACTTGGCCTAATAAACTTTCCCCCTTTGGGGTTAGCCGAACACCACCTCCTTCAATCCCCCTCTCTCTGCAGAAATAAAATATGTCTCCTTTTCTCCTGAACTCATTTATAAAAGCTTGATTTAAGGGCCCAACTTGGCAACATGTTCCATATGTCTGTTATTCTAGGAGCATGCAGGCAATGGGCCAAATGCGGAGCTCATGCAATGGGCACAATTCTCCCTGCTTGCTCGAGGAGTTGTACCCGCCTTTGCCTGGGTTTAATTTGCTCCAGCTTGCCGATGGTTACAGAAGAGGGCTGGGGACGAGGACAGCTGAGCTGCATTCCCAGCTCTGCCAGGGGCTTGCCGTGAGACCTAAGAGAAAACAATCTCTTGGCTTTGTTCTGCCTCAGTTTACATGGGCTCTAAACTACTCATCCCCTCCAAGGGAGCCCTGTGAAGCTTAATTAATAATGGCAAGTACTAAGTCCTTCAGAAGACAGACAAGAAATACCATGCCTACCGTAAGCAAAGTACAGTATGAAAACCAGGGAAGCTACATTAAAAAACCTGCCTTGCAGAGACTTATTAGAAAGAAAGGGTATTTAAAATCACATTAAGTTCTGGGCCAGATTCTGCAAACTGTGACTTTACAAGCACAAACTGTTCCAATTAAATCTCAGATAATATTAACATGAATAAAAATGGGCATTAAGGTGTTTACAGGGGCAGGCTCTGCATGACTGATCCTGACTACATAGAAGAGTAATCACAGAAATCAACTTGGTAGAATCAGATCTGGAGAAGAAAACTGTGTAGCAGTGTGTTTATTAGAATCACAGAATCATTTTGGTTGGAAGAGACCTTTAGGGTCATCTAGTCCATAACCTCACTCTACCACTAAACCATGTCCCTAAGAACCTCATTTAAATGCCTCTTAAACCCCTCCAGGGATGGTGACTCTACCACTTCCCTGGGCAGCCTGTTGCAGACAGCAAAGAGAGGCTAAAAACTTCACTGCCAGGAATTCCAGAATCAGACAGGACTGATCCTTTCCCTCAGCTTATCAATTCAGATGATGCTCTCTTACAAAAGATTTCATGCAGAAAAGTGAGACTTTTGACACTGCAGTTATACCAGAGCCTGCTCCTTTGTCACTAACGGTTTGAGACACCTCAGACATGCCCTCCCCTCACCACGAAGAGGCAATCAAAAGAGAGAAACAACTGCACTGAGAAACTCCCCTCCTGCTGACCCCACTGCTTGACAGTCCTGTGGCCACCTTCAATAGAGCCTCCAACAACCCAAGACATTGCACTGAGGCGTTTAACATGCCCACTGTGGCTGTACCACATTTCCCTGGTGAGACTGGCAGGATTGAACTACTTGTGCTGGTAAGAAGAGACGGTCAAGCCCCAAACTGGCTGACAGTAGGAAAAGTTTGCTTTGTACCCCCCCGATGTAAGCAAAAAAAATGTTTGCCCAGATGCAGCACTGCACTATTTTGCACACTGTGACTTATCTACCCTTGCAGGGGGATCACATCCATCATCCCCGCTTGCTTTGGCAGCACCCCACTTCGGGCACTGGGGTTGCTCTGCCTACCTTGCAGCACTGCTAAGCAGTAAGGTGGTGTTTGGAGAAGGACGCCCTACTTGCTGGCACCTTCATTCACTGCATGGTGAAGTCAAACCCATTGTGAACAGACTAAAAATCATCTCAACTGTCAGCAGGAGGATTTACACAACTTGCTTCTCTCCCTCGAAGAGTGATTGCAGTGTGAAAACACGCTGTTCAGCCAGTAGCAGCGTTTGCTGTTTTCAAACACAGCAAGCTGGGGGAAGGGGGGAGTTTAAAGAAAAAAGAAAAAAAAAGTCGTATACAGCATTTCTTTTAGGTGAAGCCAAACAGATATTTAGTGCAAATCCAATAGACCAGCTTCCCAATTTTTTCTGTCTTGCACCCCACAGGTGGCAGATGTTACCTCTGGCGGAGGCAGCAGCCCCTCACCAGTGGTCTCAGACTGCCCTCTACAGTCTCCTCACCAAAGCAGCTCTGCAGTTGATCTCCAAGCTAAAGACCTGCCAAATCTGTCAGAACTTGTGACATATTAAAGATACTGGAGTGTCATATATCAGGCAGATAAGCCAGTAATAGTGAGCCACCCGCTCGGGGAAACGGATGGCTCAGAGAGGGTCTCGCAATTGGACTTCTCCAGTACAAGAGATGATCCTGCAATCATTATTCATTACCATTTCTTCTGCTGACTGATTCCTCCTTCGTCCTTAGAAAAGCTGGAGAGAAGAGTACAGATCACAGCTGACCTCAGCTAAGGAAAACTCCTGCAGAAGAAATGAGTCACCTCCTCACGACCCACTCTCAACCCTGCACCCCTTAGACGGGTCTTTTTCCCCACCTGCCTTGGACACAGCACAGCTCACGTTTTTCAATGAAGTGTTTCTTCCGTCTCTAATTACACTCCCAAATATCTCCAGGATAAAGTTGGTGTTTAAGAGATGGCAAATGTTTGCCTTGACCTTTAATGCTGCTGACTTTCCAAAGCCATTACCATGTCCCCTGATAGTCCCTCCTCCATGATTTCTTTCTGTAGCATCAGGTTATTGCTAGGTGGCAAAGAGGGATGGTGGCAGATAAAAGAGGAAAGATGCCTGATGATTTTACATTTTCAAGCATAAGGGAAAAGACCAGGTACCCTGCAATTCAGATTTATTGCAGGAAGCAAACTGTCCCATAATGGGGACTCACGGAAATTAAGTGAGAAGGAAAGCCTGATAAAACCAAGCCCAGATTCCACAGGCCACAGACAAAAGAAGTAAAACAAAACAAAGGAAAAAAAAACAACACGTGTGTGTACATATATGCGTGTATAAATATACACACCATGTCTTCATTAAACTCAGATAAAGTTTGTACACCTTCCCCATGGCGGCTGGCAAGAGCTTGTGTCCCAGAAGAATGGCTTTAATCTCATTTCAGACTCAATAATATAGTGCCAGATGTTCTTGGAAATCTATTTTGCCCCTGTACATTGTGCAATTAACCTTTTGGTTTCCCAGAGATCAAATTAGAGCTGTGGAAATGTTTCCAAACCTCTCTCTTAACGAGAGAAGCATGGGGTGTTTGAACCAACTGCTGAGCCATGTTCCCAGCCCTCTGCTCCTTTGGATGTGCCAGGAAGGATGGCAGGCCAGGTAGAGATGCCATCGTTTCACTTGCAGAGTGGTGGGGGTGGGGGGAATAATTCAGCCTAGGAGTATTTTATCAAATTTCTGAAGCCAGAGCTTGATTATGAGCAGCACAACTTAAAGAATACAATTTCCTTTGATTACAGAAATTTCCTACAGATTATGGGCATATTTTTCCAGAAGGAATTGGAAAGCACAGCATCTCATCCAGAGGTATTCATTATACTCAAAGCTCTGTGTGGCACCCTAACAGGCAAGGATGCTGGTAAGGCCACGGCCAGCAAACTGACGACTGGTCCAACAAGCAGGTTTCTCTGAGTGAGCATATCTGTGTGTGCAAAGCTCTGCTGGTACCAGGTCACACAGATGTGACACTATGGGTTTGCTCCTAAGACCAATGTCTAACTCGGGACAAGTAATTTATCACACTCATGGCCATGTCCTCGGTGTAGAGATGCAGCTTCTTACCTGTTCAGTTAACTCAGCACCTACTCAGAGCCTGGGTGGACTTTGGGCTGGTTTAACTGTGATTTCAGTATTATCCAGGCCTTTTAAACTCTGGAGTTACTTAGGTGCTTTTGCACCTTATTTCTGAGCATGAAATCACAAGCAAGCAAGCTGCTGCAAATTATAAAAAGGGGCTTATTATTTAAGAAAATGTAAAAGGGTTAAAAACCAAGCACAAGAAATTTTCCTGTAGTGCCCAGGACCAAACATTGAATCTGAGATACGAGAGATTTAAAAGACCCCTGACAAATAATTCTTAGGCAACCCAGCACATTAAATCTCTCTATCATTTCCTTAATTCCATCACCTGGCATTGGTAGCCAGCCACAGGAAAAGCCAGAAAGCAAACAGAAACGTAGAAGTAGCTCAAGAGCACATAAAAGGTTGCTCGGTCTTAGGGTTTTATTTACTCACAGGTATTGACAAGATGTTATCCCTATAGCTTGAGAGAGGGAAAAGTGTTTGTTTGTGTTAGCAAATATCTGCTGGTTCTAAAATATTGACATAACAGAACCTCAATGTTTTCATTCAAAACTTTCACTGTAGGACACATCAACAGAATATGATCTACACATGAAGTACAAGGACGGAATTTTAATTTTAAATTTAGCGCAGAACCACAGTGAGTTAAATAATACTGAAGAGTCTGAGCAGGAGAAAACTAACTCTTCAATTACATGATGGCTTTGAGGCTTGTGTGTGCCTATTTATTTATGAAGCCGCTACTATTGTTTTAATGTAAACAGGATTCAAAGTCCACTGGCAGCTAGGAGGGGCCAGTCAAAATGATTTCAAAGAAAGCTCCTTAGAAAAGTGCTGTTCTATTCAGAGAAGCGGTTCCTGTATCATGACTGAAGCACTATTGAAAAAATAAACAAATATTTTTATTACAAGATGATAAAAGGGTTTGAATAGAAAAGCTGGCCAGATATGAAAACAAACTTTCACATACAAGGGCTTTTGATACACATGATTTACTCTGATGACAACAGGCCACGCTGAGAAGTGTTGAAAGCTTATTAATATTATACAAAAGACTTTTGTTTATCATTTACCGGACTGCATGGAAGTTGCAATAAGCAAGCAGCAACATGGCTGTGTCCTGACTTTAGAGCTGCACAATGAGGGAAGATTTAGAAAATACCGCTAGAGTGAACAACTGAAATAAAGCCCGCTTTCAAAGTTAAAGGATAGTGATGCTAATGTCACAAGCACAGCTCAGAGGTTTGGAGCTTTGAAGGTTCGGCTCAGCACCCGAAAGATTCAATCGTCATTTCAATCTCAGAGGAACCAAAGCATTTCCCAGTTAGGAGCCCAGCTGTATGGATTTAGCGCCGCACACACCTTCCCTCTCCTCACATTCCTGAGGCAGAATTCAGTACCAAGTGATTTTGGTTTGAGATCCCAAAGAGCTCGGTTTTAACCACATGAGGATGCGGCCACCGTAGTGAGGCCATAACACAAGCTTCTTGTGTCAAACTGGAAACAGCTCTCCAGGATTTCCATTTCTGCACATGTACATCCCACCCTGGGGGTCTCATGGGCTAAAATCCCAAACGGGCACAGAAAAGGGACAGTGCCTTGGTGTGTCACCCTAGCTCTGGCCTTGTTTTTATCCATCTCCTACAAATACCAGTTGTAGAAAGAAGTAAGAGCAAGTTTCTATGAGGCGGAAAAAAATCCAAACAATTCTCAAATCAAGGGCCACTGTCTGCCTTTAGATTACCATAAAATATTAATAACAAAACTCTACAAACTCCTTGGTTTCTAAGGGAGAACGATCCTACAACACTGAAGTGCTCATTGCAAAGCCCAAAGCCACTTGAAATTAATCTTATTTCGTATTTGATAAAGCACTAAACAGGAATAGGAAGACCAATGACAGCACTGGTGGTAAAGAACAGCATTACTTGCCCACATCTTCCCCAGACATCATTCAGTCGGCAATATCGGGCCCTGGAAATCTTCACACTGGTACCAACATCGCTTGCGGTCAGACAAGTAGGAAGGATCTTCATTGCCCCTCTTTTTTTTCCCTGCTAAAAAGGATCCTTAGTTCAGGGCTTTTAGAACATTTTCTCTGAGCTAAAGGACTCACAATGTTTAGTCACAGAGCATTAGTCACAGCAACAATTTAGTGACAGATTATTTCTTTTCCTGACAGATAAAGTCATATGCAGGGTTTTAAATAAAAAAAAATCAGCAAGTAAAAATTATCTTCAAAAAGTCACTGTTTTCATTAAAAGCTTTGGGTTCTATTTTTTTTTCAACAAACCTTCCAAAAGGCTGCCCGACCCAAAACATCAGCTCTCCTGGCAAGGCTCCTGGGAGGTTCGCCACTGAATTCTGCCACAGGCACCAGCAAGGCCACCAGATGAAGTCCGTCCTCAAAACATCTCCCAGCTGAAGCACCAACCCCTGGGCAGATGCCTGCCCGAGGCCATCCAGCTGGTCAGCACCATCCAACCCACCCTTCAGAAGCTTGGAGTCACATCTCAGAAGAAGCCGAGATGCCTACGGTGTGAAAACCGAGCAGTCCTTGCTCAAATAAGAGCTGAGACATGATAAAACATCAGCAGGCTTTCACAAAGCTTCTCTGTTCACAGCCCATAGAATGATGCTGTTCTGTGAATAAAAGGAGACTCTTTCACTAATCTAATAAATATGCCAATTTTTAGGAATATTATAATCATTTCAAAAGGGTAAGAGGAGAACAAATAAGTAGAAGAGACAGAAAATGGCGACATTCTGTGCAAAATATGAAATAATGCTGTGTCTATGGCCACTGCTACATCCTGTAATGCAAGAAGCCCAAACTGAGTTCTGTAGGGGGTCTCCTACCCGAAACTGCCCTGCAAGGGAAAGCCACATCTCTGTATGTCTTCCAGCTGGCACAGAAGCAGCAATAAAGTAATCAGGAAAAGACTTAGACCTTGCCATGAAGCTGGTGGGCCTAATTAGCTGAAGATGCTGAGCTATAAATGATACGGGAATGATTATTCAGAATGGCCATGACACTAAGATTGGGTCGACTGTTTGGAAGAGCTGAGACACTTCCAGTAAGAGCTGGACCCCAAACCCGCTGCCATTTAATAGAAATATTTCTATTAGTTCAGTGGACCTCAGATCAGCTACAGGAAAGTATTCATTAAGAAATAAAATGCATTTGAGTTTAATTGCAAGATTCCCCTATCCACTTAAGAAATATGTATTTGTACAAGGATACAAGACACCCAGCTGACTCCTCCTACACTAGGATACCCTGAGAACACAATGGTGGTTTTCAAAGCTATAAAAAAAAAAATGAAAACAGATACTAAGAAGCTGATACATTCCTTGTACTAAGAAGTGTGGGTCCATTTGAGAAATTCCAGCCTGAATAGGTCAAATTCAGCCCAGACAACGTGCACAATGGAGATACATTTGCAGATACATTCAACGTACAACAGAAAAGCCCCATGCTCTTCCTCCTTACACAGGAAATTATTAAAATGTGGAACAAATTATTCCTACTAAATTATGTAAGACCTCAAAGGGCAGTCTAGAGAGAAGGAAGGAGGATAAAAGAACACGCATTTACACACGTTTCAGTCCTGTGGCTGCTGGAGAGGTGCACAGTTTGAGCCGCTCATTGATGACGAAAAGCAGACAGTAGCTGCTCCAAACAGCACAGTACAAACACTTGTGCTGTGTTGGAAACTTCTGGACTCCGTGGGCTTTCTCTTCTCTATGTGAGTTGCCTATCACGGCAATTAGCACAGCACATCAGCTACCACACGCGATCATAACTGTCTCTGCTGTTTACTGTGCAGGATGTGCTTGTGCACACGTCGCTCAGGTCTCTGGGAGCCGGGCTCTGCTCAGACCTGGAGAAAGCGGCTTCGGGCATTTCTGCCCCAGCCCAAGACAAACACCTCCGCTGCCAAGACAGGAGCTCCAGATGTGTCTTGGGGTTGGAGCTGCTGCCTGCTGCAGCCGGGGACACCATCTCAACCCCTTACAGAATCACAGGATGTCCTGAGTTGGAAGGGACCCACAAGGATCATCAAGACCAACTCCTGTCGCTGCACAGGACAACCGCACAGTTCACACCGTGTGTCTGAGGGTGTTGTCCAGTCTCTTCTTGAACACCGTCAGGCTTGGGGCTGTGACACTTCCCTGGGGAACCTGTTCCAGTGCTCCAGCACCCTCTGGGTGAAGAACCTTTTCCTAATGTCCAACCTGAACCCCCCTGGCACATCTTCCTGCCATTCCCTCAGGTTCTGTCATTGGTCGCTAGAAGAGCTTGGTGCCTGCCCCTCCTGCTCCCCTTGTGAGGAAGCTGTAGCCACCATGAGGTCTCCCCTCAAGTCTCCTCCAGGCTGAACAAACCCAGTGACTTCAGCTGCTCCTCATACAGCTTCCCCTCCAAACCCTTCATCAGCTTTGTAGCTTCTTCTGGACACTCTCCAGGAGCTTATGAGAGGTTGATGCCAGGGCACAAGGCTGCAAGCTGGGGTCACTGAAGCAGCATGAAGCACCCTGGTTTATCACCCTGAAAAAGACGGGGACATCCAGCGCAGGGGACATCCTTGTTAGTAAGGTCTTAAAGCATTGCGGCTAAATTCACCAAGATCCAGTTTCTAGACCCGTATATCTTGAGTTGCTATTTCTCCTTAAATAGAATTTAACCTGTAATTACCAATTTTGCTCCATGAATTATGATTTTATTTGTCCACAGATGGATTACAGAGACATCACTCAACAATACTATTACTTATATCCTGGTAATTCAAACAGTTTCCATCAGGATGTCTGGCTGCAGCTGGTTAGGAGCACATCTTTGCAAACATTTGACGTTGGAAGTCTGATCAGTTTTGACTGGATGCTGATATTCAGATTAAGGATTTGAAATTTCCTCCCTTTGAATAACTTCTGATATTCATTTAAATTTGCTGTTTCTGGAAATACCTGGCCAAATGAATCTCCTGGTAGGAATATTCTTATGAAGTTAATATAAAAGGGACACAAACTAATGTAATTTTAAAATTCAGATAAGTATTTGTAGATTATATATCTGAGTTTATGTTATTTCTAAAAATGCTATTATTTGTCCTTGCTTGATCATAAAGAAGTCTGCAACCAGAGAGCAGAAGGAAATAGGGAATAAAATACTTGCATCAACTACAATCATTCAATAAACCAACAGACTCAACTGGTATTTTATCAGCTTGCTTTTTGTTGGGATTTTTTTCCTTCATTTTTCAGAACGTCAACTGAAAATAAACTGTGACTACGTAAGGAAGAAAGAGAAGTACAATCAGCTCTAGGTTGTCCACAGATGAAGCCTCCAGACGGCAGAATGTGAGAGTAGAGATGCTGTCGGTGGTTCCTCATGAGCTGGAAGCTGCCTGGAAGTTCTCTCCGTGCTCGCTTTCAGCCTGGTTACACAGATGCACCAGCTCAGGTCAATAATCTCTTCAGTTTCACAGTATCACAGTATCACAGTATGTTTGGGATTGGAAGGGACCTCAAAAGATCATCTAGTCCAATCCCCCTGCCGGAGCAGGAACGCCTAGGTGAGGTCGCACAGGAATGTGTCCAGGCGGGCTTTGAATGTCTCCAGGGAAGGAGACTCCACAACCTCCCTGGGTAGCCTGTTCCAGTGCTCTGTTACCCTCACTGAGAAGAAGTTCTTTCTCAAATTTAAGTGGAACCTCTTGTGTTCCAGCTTGATCCCGTTGCCCCTTGTCTTATCATTGTTTGCCACTGAGAAGAGCCTGACTCCATCCTCATGGCACTCACCCTTTCTATATTTATAAACATTAATAAGGTCACCCCTCAGTCTCCTCTTCTCCAAACTAAAGAGACCCAGCTCCCTCAGCCTTTCTTCATAAGGGAGATGCTCCACTCCCTTAATCATCTTTGTTGCCCTACGCTGGACCCTCTCCAGCAGTTCCCTGTCCTTCTTGAACTGAGGGGCCCAGAACTGGACACAATATTCCAGATGGGGTCTCACCAGGGCGGAGTAGAGGGGAAGGAGGACCTCTCTCGATCTACTGACCACCCCCCTTGTAATACACCCAAGGATGCCATTAGCCTCAAAAAGATTCCTCTTCTCACTTACATTATTGTTGTAAGCACGTTCTGATAGTTGAAGTTGCGTATGTATTGCACTGCGTGCAATTTTCTTTATGTAGGTTATTCCGGCTCTCGCCTGCCCGTTGTCCTTGCTAATCAAAAGTCGAGCGCACCTTTCTGGAGCGCCTCTGACATTTCAGAATTCCACTGACTTTCATATGCTTGAATTTTCAGACAAAGAAACTAATGATAAAGATTCAAGCCGTGCTGCCAAGAGCATCCTAGGCCAGAGTCCCGAGGGAGGGTGCAAAATAAGACCATGACACTGCTCTTGTTAGTCATGGTTGGGAAATCCTGCCTGGGCTCCAGCTGCAAAACCAGTACGATCTCTTCACAAGCAACCTGAGCCCAATGTAAGGCCCAGGAGAAAAACTGACACCAGCCGGAACACAGTTGAGGTCAGCTGAGTTTTGTCTGTACTTAAAGCCATGAATCTGACTTAAATATGTGCTGGGCTCAAAACATAAAGCCTATCCTTTAATGACTTTCTACTCCTTTCCAAAGAACTGTTGGAATATTTGTTATGCTTCCTTTGTATTTGGCCTGGGACGGCAGTTTACCAAATTCTCATCCATTTCCTAACTAAGAGAAATGTAGTTTCTTATTCTCAGGAAAACATAAACAGCCACACCTCTTCAGGACAACACAGTAATTTTTGTTCTTTAAGCATATACCCTGCAGGTTATATATATATTTATAGCAGAGATAGCACTGCTCTTCCCCTTGGTGCTACTCCAGCTGGTCCCTGAGCTTGTTATTCACTGAAGGAAGCTGCAGCCCAGATACTCTGTATAAACTTGTATAATTGCACCAATTCTGCAGGATCGCAACCAATTCACAGTGACTAGGGATGTGGCCCAATATTTTCCAGCCACTTACTGAGAGCAGAAGAGCAAAACAGCCCCTTAAAGCTGGGAGGAGAAGTACTCAAAGCTTTGAATGATTCTTGACCCTTTCAGCAAGTCGACATTACAGCAAGTCTGGCTTCCAAAAACCACCACAGTGCTTCAGATGTAGTGAGGTGTGTGAACAAGGCTCCTCTTGAACTTCAGCCACTGCATCACCCCCTGGGACACAATGGAGAATTTGTCGAAGCCACTGCACGCTTGGCCTATCCACACTGGCATATCCAAGCTATCAGCGAACCAAATGCAAAGCCTCTGTCTAAGGCCCGCCTAAAACTGGCACCTGAGAGAGGGCTTTTGCCCACGCCATTCTGACAGCCCAGGCTCAATGGAGAGTTTAGGCAGAGCTCTAAGTTCATTAAGAATTATAATCCTTATTAGGGAATACATAACATGAAGAGATGTCTCTTACCATCAAATTAAAACAGTTAGAGAGATTAAGTAATTAAATCTTCCTTCCCTGTAAATTTCTGCAAATCAAAGGTAATGCCCAGACTTTCTATCAAGACCCTCTGGTACTATCAGCTCATGTTTTCAGCATCCATTAGTGACTGCAGAATGAGAATCTCCCCCAAATTAAAAAAAAAAAGAAAAAAGCGCTTTTCTGAAGTGCTGAGGATTCAGTCTCTGAAAATAAAGAAGCCCCTTTAAGTAGAACCATTTGAAAGCTGAGGCACAGTCATTGCTGAAAACACAGACCCTTGTATTCAGCAAATGTTGCCAGAGCTGTGGTTTCCTTGTTGAGAAGGACATAACCTTCACTTGACATCTCAACCTGGCAGCAGCCAAGGGGAACACCACGAGCTTTAAGAAACTCCGTCTTTCAGAGGTTGAACAACACACTGGACTTCTTGCAAGACTTCAGCTGCAAAGTGTTAATTTTATCATCTTTGAGTATGTCATTATTAGGACTGCAGGGTACTCAATTAGCTCCTTTTTTTCCTTTTTATCTAATGGCATTACAGTATGACTGGTAACACAGACATCCCCACTGGCTGCATGGGTTGCACTTCTGCCGTATGAAAACCAGAAAATTCCCTACACATAATCTGGCCATTCGCCAGATTTCTACAGGGCATTAGTAACAAACTGGTGAAGCTCATTAAAAAAAAAAAAAGAAAAAAGAAAGAGAGAGAAACCTATAACCATTAAAAGTCCATTAAGCAGCATGTCATTTTGTAAAGCTAAATAGCCCACAGTAATCAAAAGCATATGAACCCCAGCTGGGTTACCCAGCAAATTGTTTCGATTTAGGGGGGGAGAATTCATCAAGAAAGATTGTTCCTAGGATTGGGTTGATTTTTCTCCTTCAGTTGCTGGCCCCATGTCCCATTATAATTAGAGTGATTGATGCACCTTGCAGACAAAGGTGAAGAGTGACCACAATAGCCCAAACATCTGCTCAATCCAAGACACTGCTAACGTGGAAACTCCGTGGAAAGGCACATTGCAGTTATCCCACCAATGACAACCAGCTACACAGGAGGCAACTTCTCCGTTTTCCTCCTCACCTAAGTTGCACACGGGTTACGTATCAGCTTTTCCCATCCCTGTTCCCTAAGTAAAAGGAGGGAAGTCACTGTCATTATAGTTTGGCATGAAGAAATCATTCACCAAAAGGTTGCCAACGAAGAAAAAAAGGAGAGGATGAGTGTTTAGCAAAAGGTATTGATAATTACCATGCACCTTCTTTTCCAGTGACAAAAAGACATAGTCAGCTTTCCTGGGAATATGTGAGCATCACCTATAACTCTCTCCTTGGAGTAAGACAGGACAGAGAGCAGCATAACGCCGTGAATGAGGCATCTGTGTTCGCCCCCTCTGCACCTGATTTGCTTTGGTACTTCTGCAGGTGTCTTTAAAAAACTGGTCCTTATGTCTCAGTTGAGCAAGGCATGGCAGCACACACCCACATGCAAGCATGTTCCAGCGAGACTGTTTAGGTTTTTAATTCAGTATCATCTAATAGCTTGCTGAAGTGGGACTGCAAGCTCTCTCTCCTCCCAGCTGTATAACAGAACTAATTCCTCTCTATGTAATTTAAAGCCAGATGACTGCTCAAACAAAAAGGGAAGAAACTAATCTATCAAACAGCACACTTCTGCCACATCTTCCATTTTCAGATGGGTCTTTCAAGATTTTTCTCACGTTATTTTTTTAAAGTCACTCCATTCTACACGATTGGGATGGTGGGTGCAGGGTAACTAAAAGTCTCATTGAATGGAAAACTCCAGTTGATCTGCCCGAGTACACAAGCATTGCACACTAGTTCTTTATATGCAAGGTCTTTTGGAGCAGCAGACTCAGACCTTTCATCTGTCCCAAGAACTTACTCTTCTAACTCTCCTGGAAGAAGCAGCAGTTTGAGAATGGTTCATTTATGAAAAGTCCACAAAATTTAAAGCCAAAACTCCAGCCTCTCCATGCTGGAGAGTCACTCTGTCCTTGGATGTTTTTACAAGAGAGTTTTTAGGGCATCCAAAGGGCTGCAATCACCCAACGGCTGAAATGTGTCATCTCCATCTAAAGATGAACTGCAGCACAGGTTTCAAATCTGTAGCCTCTTTGTAAAAAAAGCATATGCAGCCCTTTAAGCGCTGTGTTTATTTTCACAAGACGTCTCAGTTAAGCTGGACAGTTTATTTACAATGGAAGGCTGCTGCTGAAGAAGAGCTTTAGATGGTACACAGCTGAACTGCCAATACTAAAGTACAGCCATAAATCTTCCAAAAGCTGAATTTCTTCCAGTGCACTTCCCATTGCAAGTAACAGGATGCAAATGGAAAAATCAGACGACATCTTCAGATCAGGAGACTCAAATTGCATTTGTTTCAACCGCTCAATGTGGCCACCAAAAAGCATGCACAGATAACGTTCCTCAAATGTGCACATTAACGTTGGTTCATGGATAAGAATAGACAAGAAATAAAGCAATGCAAGGGAAGTGCTCGCTCCTCTATTCTTTGTGGCCTGATAGTGCGCAGAGAGACCTGACAGAACTTGAGTTTTTAATATAAAAATCACACTGTAAGTTTAGAAGTGGTCATTTTTAACCAACCATTTCTATCCATTAGAGGGCTACCTACATGAATGTCCACATCTTCGTAAAGATGGCACAAAACCCAACTATGCACATGCCATACAGCTGCTGCTTTTGCTTTGGGCAGGAGGGTTGGACTCCCTTCCCTCCACTCACTCACAAGTCTTCCCCAAAATCCTGGAAACCTCAGTCCCTGTGAGGCCTCTGCCCCTGTGCCAAATTAGTGGGGTAACAGGTTCAAAAGTTATTAGAGAGGGACTTGCACACAGACCAACAGATGGAAGGACAGCTCAATCACAAACCTCTTTTTCATAATGAAAGAGAACAACAGAAGTATCGTCTATTTTGGCCTACAGAACGTGAAGTTTTACAGTCTATTTTACTAGCTATTGAGGGAGGCAGTAACTAAGCTGTAAAACTGCAATGAATGACACTAAACTGCTTAAAAGACTGTTTGTTATAGGAAGCACACACATTTATGCATGCATATCTGAATAACACAGATTTTTTGCATCTGCAAAGCTGCAGTGGGAATTTCATGACTATAGGGCCCTTCTAGCAACTTGAAATACTGAGGTAGGAAAAAAAGACTGAATTCAACAGGACAAGTGTAACATAGGCAGGAACAACTAAGTGCAAAATTAAAGAGTGGTGATCAACTGTTGGGCAGCACATCTTCAGACAGGCATCAGATGATCCTGATCCATGCTAATGCTCCTGGAAAAAAAAGGAATACTTTGCACTGGGACTAATAAACCAAAATACAACTTCTAAGACCCCTGACACAGTCCTTCTGTTATACCCATGGTTATATCCTAGCTGGATAGTGGCTCCAATTTTGAGCCCTGTATCTTAAGTGAGATGTATATCAGTTGAAGAGAAGGCAGAGATATGGGATTATTTAGCCTAAAGGGCAGAAGACTCAGGGGAGATGTGATAACATCTTCAAGTCCATGGCACGTTACCACAGAGCAGAAGGAATCATTTGTCGCTGTATCTTTGGAGCAGGATAATATTCAGTGAGCTTATACTGCAGCAAATTTCAGGCTGGTGTTCACAGCAGTAAGAATAGCAAAGTACACGAACAGAAGGCCCAAGAAAGCCACAGGGCAGCTGCTCCCGAACATCTTTCAAGACGTTAGACAGACATGCCAGGTGTTTCACAATTATCTTTGATCCTGTTTTGAGGTAGGGAGACACATAGATAACTTCCTGAGGTGTTGCCCACTTCTACTTACCAGTTTTTGTATGGAATCTGTCAAAAAAAAATCAACACAAAAATACTTTTAGAATATTCTTCCCCCTTCTCTACTTGTTTTTTCCCCCCCGACAATTTATCACCTCAAAAGTGGTTGATTTCAACTTTTATCTGAGTGTTGGCCAAAGTTTAAGATTTTATTTGAACGGAACTAACTCTTCCTTCCACAGGATGAAGCAAAGACAGCTTGTGGTATAAAACAAATGCTACAGCGAAATTAAGCCCAGGATACACAGAATCTAGTTCTGCAACTGTGATGCAAGTTTACACATAAGTCATTCTTTCGCACTTGCAGAAAGGCATCTTTCCCAGACTGGGGACATGATTTCTGCTTCCTCTAACAGCACACAAATGGGTTCCCCAAGCTCATTTGAATTCCGTACATAATCAGGATGTAGCCCACAGCTCCACTGATTTGTGAGTTTTATGTTCCATAGTTGAATTTACCTCTAGGGGTTTGTCACCTAATTCATTGAACAAGCAGAGATTTTAAGAAAAATCTGGGAAAAAAAATACAGAAGAAAATATAAGTGCTATCTTGACGCACAAAGAGAAAACACTGAAGTGGAACAATCAGAGAATAAAGGACCAAACTGGATAATAATATTCACAGGAGAAAAAAAAAGGAATCTTGAACAAAGATTTTACATGAGCACCCTAATACAAACAGGGCTGATGTTAAGGGATTATTTAAACAAGATGGGAGAAGTTAGCACCAGTTAATGACGAGTTTGTTAGCTAACAGGCTGTTAACACTCAAACAAACTGGTCATTAAATGTGGTTACTACTTATTTTAATGGGAATTTATTAGAAGCTTTATTTAAAGGTTTAATGGGAGGGAGAGTCCCAGCATGCACACCTGGAGTCCGACAAATGCAAACAACACAGAGGACAAGCTGCTTTGCCTGGATTTGAAACAAAAAAAATATAAACAAACCTTTCCCAGCATCAACGACGGCTTTTTTTTTCCAGCAATAAGACAAGTATCGAATTCTCTGATAGCTTCATATCTAACGAGAACCACTTGAATCTTCATTACTTTGTAGTGCCATTATGGTAAGTGGTTCTGATCTGTGTCCTTTAGAAGCCCATTGCAAATCTCATTATTATTAGACAGAAGTTTGATAAAGTTCTTAACATCACCTCTCATGCTTCTTCATCCCCTTGGAGTTTAGTGGAAGAATAAAAGGGGAAAAATAAAAACAGAAATAGCAATGTATTGAGGAGGAAGTAGAAGCAATAAAAAACTTCAGACTTTTTTTGGTTTATTTCCATGATGAAATAAAATAAAATAAACTTGCTCAGGGAAAAAAAAAAAAAATAGAAATGGATCCGTAATGTAAGACTGGCTATTGGTACACACTGCCAATAAGGTATATAGTTATAAGGACAGAAAGTACAGTCCACTGAACTAGACCTGGGGAGACAATTATACTCCTAACTCTGTAACTGACTGACCTCAGGTTACTTTATCCTCTCTAGCACCCTCCCGTGTCATTTTGCCTATTTAAACTGTCTTTTACTACATGGAGGGTACCACTGAAGTGCCTGTATTAGTGTTCCCAACTTCCTCTGTGCTCAGGGTTACAGAGAAAACAGGTCAGAGTAGGAAAACTAATAATATACTGCAAACTGCTGACAGAACATGAACGGATATGAAAGTGGGTTTGGGAGCAGTAAAAATCATTAGAAAAGTCTGATTCAGATAAAACCCCTAACTTTAAAGTCACCAAATCAGCCTCTGGAAGAGCATTGCTCCCCACTGGTCACAGAGGGACCCACAGATTTGCCTTAAATGAGAAGCCTGAAATCAAAACGTGTATTAATCTCCATTACATGCTTCTGCAGCAAGTCAAAACACAAGATCCCCAAAAGCTCAGGTGAGGTCTCTAAGCAGATTATATGCTAAGTGTCTGTCTCCTTAACACAGCTTTTTCACCTATATAACTCTCAGTTTCTGCAGTATCTCTCCTGATGAAAAAAGAAAAGGACAGGGGGAACCTCTACAGTGGCCTGAAAGGTGAATACTTCCAATGTGGCCACACATTTTTCTGAGTAAGCAACATAAGGCACTTTGGATCTGGTTTTCGACAGAGCCAAGCATCCCCAGCTCTAATTAAAGTCCTTAGCAGCTCTGGGCACTCATGGCTTTGAAAAGAGCTGAGGCTGTGGGAGAGGCCAGGATCTGATCCCCAGACACAACTCAAGCCCTGTGAGGCTCCTCAGAAATCCCCGGAGCCAAGGAGCGAGTTGGTGTCAGAGCTCAGAACCGGCCCCAGGAGCCCGCATCACTCGGCCTGAAAAACTCCCTTTTTTCTCAACTTGCCATTTCTATGATTTGCTCTTTGTCTTTCAAATATTTCTCACTTTCAACCTCACGGGATCTGGCAGCCTCCTGTCTGAACGCTCGCATGTGCCAGACCCATTGTTAATATTATTTCACAAGATATTAGGATTTCAGATGCATCTCCCTTGCCTTGTTTGCAAGAGCTTTTCAACAAAAGACTATGGACATGTCTAAACTCCTAATATTTGCTGTGATAATACCATTTAAAGGCAAGTGGGCTGGGAATGGGAGAGAATAACTGATATTTTCATTTAGCTGCTGATGTGACTGGGATTTAGAGAACAGTCTGATTGATGTCTCCGCTTCATTTAAAATAAAATAATTAGGCTACTAAAATCTGGAAAGTATATTTTCATTTTAACTTGTCTGTGTGCTCAGCCCAGGCTCCAAGAAAGAACACGGAACGTTACAGGAATGGAAATGAGGGGTCGGAGTAGGAGAAATGATATACTGTAAATTAGAGGCAGACGAGGAAAGGATATGAAAAAGGGTCTGGCGGAATTAAAATAACCAGGAACTAAGAGGAAAAACCAAGAGTTCAAAAAAAGTGTAGAGTATTCCATTAATCATCATTGGGGGAGGTAACAGAGGGTGGACAACAGTATGAGAAGACGACTGCACAAGCACAACTAAGAGGCAGAAAAGCTGTAGATATCAATAAAACAGACGTAAAATGCCTATTTTTTTTGTTCCTGTTTCTAATAGCACTCAGGTCCCTGCTCAGTGGGAACAATGAAAGATTGACTGGGGGAACAGAAGGCTCCCAGATGCATGAAAGTAAGTTCTAGGATCAGACCTGCAAAAACATACACAACTTAAACATCTTAAACCCTCAAATAAACGCACTTTTAAGACATTTTGATCCTTTGCGTCACCCTATCACAGTACAAAGGCAGTTAAAGCATCGGATATAAAAAACTGTCCAAGGAATTTTGGATGTGATCTCTTAATTCTGTGAAAATCCAGGCCTAGACCTCAACTGCAGAAGAGCTCAGAAACACAATCACATGCACCAGCTGGACAGTCCTAATTATACAACTACACAGACTCTGACGGCAAGAAATGCAACACAATGCACTTTGTTGAGACATAAAAGCCTTTTGTTTATGCGAAGCCAAGATATGGTACTTTACATCTGTACACACATGGACCACAAGACCACAGCTAACAAGTTAATCATGTAGCTCGAGGCAGGCGCAGAGTGAGAGCGTTCTAATCCTCACACCAGTGGCCAACAGCATCCTCAGGGCTGCTTGGAAACATACCATAAAGTTTCCAGAAGGCCAGGAATAGCAGCCAAGGCTCTGCAAACAACCCAAAACAAAAGTAATATCTCCTTTGGATCTTTACAATCACTCCCACAGTGTGAGAGCCTCAGCTGAGTGTGACAGGAAAGGGACTAAACACTCCTTCAGCCTTGTAGTGATTACTCCATATAACTCAGTTTCATGGTTGCCTGGTCTTTCACATCTACCTTCCTCTGGAAGCCAGTCACCCATAAAATATACTATATGAACTGCACTATATTAGCTAGAGAAAAATGAAGCACTCGAATCTGAGAGAAAGCTGAAAGAAATCTACACTAAGTGAATATTGCATACCCGAGGGACAGGGGTATTTGGAAGAAAATCCCTTTAAAAACAGATTGTCTTCCCTCTCTTCAGAGCTGTTGGGTTTTTTTTCCTTTTTTATTTTTTTCTAATTTAAAATGAGTTTGCCATCCACCTGTTTCTCAGCAGAGAGGATATTTTTGCCACATACTGTCTTGCACAGCAGGATACACTAAAGTAGTCTGGAATAACTTTTCTGTTCTACTCACCATCAGTGAAAGAAGCTGGGTGAGGGAGTATTTGGGTTTGGATGCTATTCTACAAGACAGGTAAGGATGAACCAGGACCAAAAAAAATGAGGAATTCACAAGAAGAATCCTAGAAATAAGCTCAGAAAACATGCCTTAAAAATAAAATAACAATTCTTGCCCTTGTTGTTCTATTTTCTATTATACATCACTTTTTCCAAGATATTAACAAAACCAGATTTTCCACTGGGTAGGAATAGGAAATCCGTGCAATTAACAGTCGCGTTAGTTTGGTGCAAACACATTTACCCTGTCCTGCCTTACAACTGCACTAAGCACAGAGTGAGGCATTAGGTTTTTTCATGGGTGTCTGCAAATTTCTCCACAGAATAACTTTTTTGTGATCTATGCCACTAATAAAACTAGGTTTATTAGCTGAAAAGAATCATAAGTAAAACAGGGATTAGAAGGTTTATTACAATGCTTCCCTCTTTACCTTTTGCTCCTACCTGATGCACAAATTCCAATCAATTCTTGGTGTTCATGAATGTATCTCACAAAAGTAAAATGAAAATCCACTTCCTCTCTGGCCTAATATATTCTGACTTTTCACACCGTTCACTCAAAAGCACCTCGTGATAGTTTAGAAAACTGTAAGGGAGGCACCTCAGGGAAATTCAGAATAAAAGGAAGTACTATCCTCTTCACATTAAAAAGACAGACTTTTGTTTCCTATTTGCTAACCATTAATGGTGCATAAAAAATATGTGATTAGGACCCAGAGAGTTGGCATGGCTCAAATACTGTATATTGATGAACCACGTTGGAATGGAAATCACATGAAAAGTATTCCTGTAGTGGCACTTTAACCTAACTGTTGACAGATGGAGAATGGAAGCAACATAAATGCTCTCTTTTTGTGTCAGCACTATAAAAATGTCTGACTAGTCCATGAAAGATGGAGATGAAAGCTTAGGCAGCCATTAGAAACTGTGCCTCACCTCAAGCAATAACTCATTCCCATGGTATTATGAAAATGGTTTTATTGCAGAGGATTACTTCTTCCCCTTCTGCAAAAATTACTGCTTATCAGCAGTGCAGAAATAAAGCCAGAAACTCCCAATCTTTTAAATTCTCCTATGCAATCTCCTTCCCAATGGTCAGGAATTTAATAAAATGTAACATTCGATTAAACCAGTTTGCATGCCTTTCTGAAACTGACACCATTATCTGAAATACGGCACTTTCAAGTGTCCTGCCATTAGCTCCCAGCAGCTTGATTGCCCGTTGCATTTATTTATCTGAGTATTAATGCTCTGTGAACTGCCTTGATTGGAATGTAAGTCTTTTGGCAGACCTGGACTGGAAATCAAAAGGATGTTGTAAGGGCAGGAAGAAATTCAAAAGCAGTGTCAAATACCAGGGTTTTGTTTGTTTATGGCCAGGGTTTTTTTTGAGGGGTGTATCTTTTTATGGATAATGCATTTTTGTTACTGCTACTTCATAAGCAGTCAGTCTTCAGTTAGAAAGCAAAACAGAACCAGGTGTATTTGAAATTCAAACACTCACAAAATCCGAAGGATGCAGCATCATCATCATCAACACAACTGGAAGTCGCATCAGCGCATCCTGACGGGATCACAGGCTCCCAGGGTACAGGAATTTAGCCTGAGAAGGGAATATTTAGAGTCAGTGCAAGGCAGCACTAAGGTGTTAGTATCAGACCCTACGATCCCCTCATGATATTAGTATCAATCAGAATATCCAGCTGACATACGACAGCAGATCTTGCTTGACATTCCAAAGCCGCTTTTTTGGCAGCCGCTTTCAGGAATCCCTCTTATAAACCTGTGCTGGTGGACTGGCTCAACCTCAGGAGACAGTTGCAATGAAAGAATGCATCCTTCCTTGATTAAAATACATTTTTGGATTTGCTTTCTTCTATGTTTCAGGAACCTCCACAGCCAAAAAAAAAAATCTGAGCAAGTTTGGCTTCAAATAGTGCTGACAGCATGTTGGCAGGGCCAGTAAGGTTATTCCCAACACTTTTTTCAGTAGTCGTGTGCGTGTGCAAGAATATGTGCTCTCATAAAAGAGAGATGGAAACAGTGGCAGAAAGAGGGAGATAAAACTCCTGTACATGGCTACATCTCTGCTGAGCAACCCCCAAATCAAGTGATATGCTACAGAACAGTCTTGTGGGCTCCCAGGAAGCCTTTGGCAGTGCTCCCTCCTAAAGAAAGGCTGGAATAGCTCCCCAGCCTTCAGTGGGACACAAACCTTTTCATTCCTCAGACACCAACGTAAACACCTGCAAGAAAATGTTCACTTTGAAACTTAGGAGAAACATTCTGAAAAGCAGGTCCACTCTTCCTTCAAAACATTTGTAGTATCATGCAGAGATTTTCCAGGGAGAAGGTCCCTAGTTCTTCAAAGAGTGCACATTGGGCATGTCAGGCTTTCCAAGGACCAAACAGAAATCTTTGCACAGCAGCTGAACTTCTTCATTTTTTCTTTGCCATTGATGTTCTTACCCAGAAGAGCAGCAGTGCTGCACTTGACGCTTGGGATGTTTCATTTTCATCCAATGCTCAGGAATAGTCCTCATCTGTCCTTTTTAACTTTGATTATACAGCTCTAAGCTAATTTTCCTGAAGCTGCACTTCACCAGCCAGGTGTCTTTGAGTGTTCTGCACAGAGAAAGGGGGTTCATAACCCTGGAGCATCTGTGTTCAGGTCTTTTTACACAAGAGCTTAGACAATGCCACTCTCACGCTCAGTATCTCAGTGAGGAAGCTGAGCTCCTGCCTTGGAGCACCATCATTTTCTCCTGAACCATACGGCCAGCTGAACTAATTACTCAGCTGTGTGAGTATTTACTGGTGTAGAACTACATACTCGGAGACCATTTATAGAAAAATGTCATTTGCCACCACTATAAATGCTTAAAGCTTGCCAGCGTTTCCTTGTTAAACCACACACCAGCTCCCTTTTCATCCAATTCTTGCCAATCTCAACAGCCAAATTCTCTCTTAGAGACAAAGTTTTTCAGAGAGGAGAAAATCTGTTTTAATTCTCCATCTATCCACACTACAAAGGTAGTTGTTAGTTTGAGTTCAGCAAAGTAATGTTAGTAGAAGGCCTACATGCTGAAGTATTTGTTTAAATCAGGAGGGACTTACACATTCAGCGTTTGCTGAATCTGGCCCTTATTAAAGAGCTTTGCAGAGACATTAGCCATACATACAGACTGTGCATTTTAAATTTAAAATGACAGAGTCGCTGATGTTGAAAACTTGGCTACCTTGCTTGTACAGTAATGTTCTTAGAAAAGTTTTTAAAATGTGCTTAATTTGCATAACACCATTATGAGTTACCCTGTCGGAGACTCATTTAATAACAATGCCATGCTATGGATTGACATGATAGCTTATTATGGCTTCAAATAATATGTAAATAATATTTAAATGGCTTCTCTCAGAGCCATTACTGTCAATCAAATAAATACCTATATTTTGGCTTCTCATTTTTATGTTCTTAACTAACATTAAGAAATAAAAAAGCAACTTATACACAAAACCTGTAACAAACAGTTATTTTGCTAACAATCTGGTTTAAACTGCCATGAAAACAACTCGACTCAGTTATAACACCAAAGCTCTAAATTGGATTGCCCTGTTGCATCTCAAGACTGCAAAGATTAGTATCAGTTTTGTGTGTCAGGACAACCATCATCTATGGACATCAGCCCAACAAAGAAGAAAGGAATTTCACAGTGTTCTTAATAATCCTCATCGTATACATTTCATGTACATTTTAAGCACCAGATCTTAAGGTGCTTTACCAAACACTATGAGAGGCCACTAGCAGGGAACAGACACCAAAGGGCACTTCACTCTTCTGCAGCAAGTGCTTTGCACAATACTGCGCCAGAAACGCTTCCCCTCCATACTCACAGAATCACAGAATGGATGAGGTTGGAAGTGACCTCTGGAGATGATCCAGTCGAACCCACCCGCTAAAGCAGGTTCACCAGAGCAGATCACACAGGAATGTGTCCAGGTGGGTTTGAATGTCTCCAGAGAAGGAGACTCCACAGCCTCTCTGGGCAGCCTGGTCCAGGGCTCTGGCACCCTCACAGTAAAGAAGCTTTTCCTCATATTCAGCTGGAATCTCCTGTGCTTCCTGTGCCTGTTGCCCCTCTTCCTGTTGTCAGGCATCACTGAAAAGAGTCTGGTCCGTCCTCTTGACACCCACCCTTATGATATTCATAAACATTGATGAGATCCCCTCTCAGCTTCTCTTCTCAAGGCTGAACAGACCCAGCTCTCTCAGTCTCTCCTCATAAGAAAGATGCTCCAGATCCCTCACCATCTTTGTAGCCCACCACTGGACTCCCTCCAGTAATTCCTTGTCCTTCTTAAACTGGGGAGCCCAGAACTGGACGTGTTACTCCAGATGGACCTCACCAGGGCAGAGTACTCCATGCCCACCTGCCACCCCAAATATTGGTGGTCTGTCTCAGCCCTGGTCCCACTTCATGTAAAATCATCATCTTGCAGCTCTGTCCCTTTCCTTACCCAGTGCCCATGCACACAGGTGCAGAATGAGTTCCAGGATCACACATTTCAACACATTATGATTTTTTTTCCTCTTGGCAAAAAGCTATCCTCTGCAGCGCAATTATGATGTTGCAAAGATTCAGTGTGGTACCAGTGCCACATACAGAGCCTGGGCTTCGTCCAGTTTGCAGGAAAACAGCTCAGTGTAGGCAGATGTGTCCAGTCAGGGTAAGGTTATTTTTGGTAGCTGGATTCAAAATTAACACCGCAACACAAGAGTCCGGTGTCAGCCATGTTCATTCTGCAGTATATTCACTAGCAACATTCAACTATATACTGAATACTCTATAAAAGTATGACTTCACCATTTACTGAAAGGGGAAAAATGGAGAAAAAGTACAAAACCTATGTCTCAGTGAGATTCCTGCAGTAGAGAGATTCTCTCATTTGGATTCTCTATTTTGGGAAAGAAGCCACCTTCCTCTCTTGTGCAGTTCAATCATAGCTCCAGTTTCTCGGGGAGAAATTTGTCTTCTACTCTCAGAAAAGACCATTTTACTGACATGTTTCCTGGCACATTCCCAGCCAGGAGGAGGAAACCTGTGTAATGAGCTCTTAGCTGGCACCTGGTGGCTGCTCAATGTCTTCTCTGCCACAGATTCTCCTTTTTAGCAACCTGGAGCAAACCACTTGACACTTTGTACTTCAATTCTCCACCCATACCAAGGTCTTTTCTATGCAATAAAGAGGTGGTGAGGTTGCAACATTGACTATGAGGTGCTCAACTGGCATTTAATGAATGGCTGTATCAGTACTCTGGCTAGACAGTAACAATTAAAGCTAAAGCTGTCATTTTTCCTGCAGTAGTGCCAACTAGGCTGACCTTTCTTTACAGAAAGAATAAAACCTTTGAATATTGTACACGGACCAGCAAGACTAGAATGAAACAATTAGGAAACGCAGCACACCTCACATATGTCCTTATGTAGGAAAGCCAGAATTATTAGCATAATCACAGCGCGTTCTGTTAGCATTAGAATTAAAACTGGAGAGGGGAAGCAGAGGAAGCCCGTTGTTAATGCAGACAATTCAGCCAGACAACAGTTGGTCTTACTAATTAGCAAAACAGTGCCACTTTAAGAGCTCTCTTTGGGTGCTCCCCAGGGAATTTCAGACAGCAAGGCAGCTAATATGTTTTCCAAAAAAGCTGGCAAGAGCTAAAACCTGCACAGCCAAATACCTGTGTGCAAGGAATCACTATCCTGAGCAAGTTCCATGCTGAGACAAGCCTGGATTCACTCATTCATTAAAATGTTGCCAGCCTGCAGGTTCTACTGCACGTCTCCTAACATTTGTGTTTTGTTCTGTTCCTCACTCTCATTTCCAGCTCTTGAAAGCAGGTTATTATCAGAAATTAACATCTCTACTTTGTTTTTTTTATGAGCATCTCTCACCCTTTTAAGGAAGAAAACTCAAAAGTGTGAACTTTACAAGTCCAAGCATGAGAATAGAATCAAATAAACCTGCTTCATTCCTCTTGAGAGGCTTCGGAGAATTTTGGAGAGGAAAGGAAGCTGAGATTTTTAAAAGCTTAGAACTGGACTTAAAAATATACCTGCTGGACATCAAAACTGCATCATTTCAGTAAACCTAACCCCTTGTTTTCTTGTGGATCTGAAGGACATCTCACTGCCTCCCAGTTCCCCACCGTGCCATGGTGCAGCTGCCGTGGACTGTTGGTGGCCGGTTAACACCAGGCCCACAGCAGGTCCTGTCTCTGCCTGCTAACCTGGAGATGAAAGAAAGAATTCTGCTGGGAAAAGCTGCGTACTTCATACCGCATTACACTTACTTCAGCCCACGGTAGTGTATTTAAAGCACTGCTGGTTGCTTAGCATAATGATTCAACTAAGGCCATTCATTAGAAGTCTGTCTTGGAAGACAGAAAGAACTGTTCTCCTGTACAAGGTGTTTTGGCTCTATAAAGTATATGATGGCTGCAGAGGAAGATATGCCTCAAGTATAGCACACAAGAATAATAACCTTAAATGTTAAAAGCATATTAATATTTCATCAGGAGAACTAGAGGAGCTGGAAAGCACTAGGAGCCCTATCACATGATAATCATTCGATAGGACACTACATCCAGCCACGGGGATAATTCACAGGGATTACAACTACCCTATTTTCACTGGCAGGCAGCGCTGGATGCACTGACAGCAGGAATTCGGTTGTGCGAAGAGCTCCTGAGTAATTAATCAGGGTCAGGGCAGGATCTGGTTTCAGAGAAGTCAGGCTTGTTACTGGCACTGCTCTCCAAGCTTCACGCCAGCCCAGTTGTCCCATTTCTTCTGTTCATGCAAATCAAAGGATTGCTGCCTGCTACAAATACGGTGGATTGAAATAATTAATTCTGCACGCAGGCTGCCATGATCGCGTTTCATTTTTGCCTAGTCCACAAACAGATGAATTGTCAAATGCTAAATAAATTCCTGAGATGTAGGACCGGTGTTTGAATTTAAACACTGAAAGAGGACAGTCTGACAGGCACTGGGTCACTTGGGAGATTGAGTCTGTGGTTCAAGTAAGACTTAGATGGCACCTTGGAGGAAAAAAAGGCACAACCCAGTCGTCTTGTCTCCCAGAAAATAGCTCCTTAAAAGAGGATGGACTATGGTTCATGCAGAGATTCACGCACTTCCAGGTGACAATGCTAAATGACACCCAAAAAGCCTCAGATGGTTACGCTAGAAGACACACAACAGCAGGGAAGATACAAAAAATTCCCTAACAGCAAACAACACTGTGAAAAAGCCTGAAGTTTCTGTCGTCTGACTCATGAGCAAGGAGACAGGTCATAACATTAGAAGTGAGAAAATTCGAAACTGAGAAAGAGCAGATCTTTTTCTGCACAACTTATAATTATACTATAATCTTATCATCACAGGATGCCAAAAAAAGGCCAAGAATTTAGCAAGACTCTGCACAGGGTCAGGCATTGACATGGTTAATGAGAATCCTCTCTTTGCATCTGTAGATACTAAGTGTTAACACACATCTTGGAAGGGAGATTGAAACAGAGGCTTCAGGGTTTCAGCCAATCTTTAAGTATTTCACACTGTATCTTCCTCTGCATTCTAGGTTCTTATACCACGCATGTTCACAGCATTTAAGTTTCTCTACAAAAATACTCTCCTGAGCTTCTGGAGGTCCATAGTTCAGGCTTGGCTTGATCCAAAACTAAAGTTAAGACAAGGTGATGTCATTTCATTCCAAGCTTTTCACTACACTGATAGTGGCATTAAACCCGTCCTTTACATTTCTCTGCAGAGCAGCAAAGGTAAGATTTTATATTACTTTATTCTGCTGTTTTTTCGTTCCTACAGCAGAGTGTGACTGCTCATTACACCACGTTTTTGCCTTTAATATTTCCATACTTATTCAACGTAAAAATTACATAAATGGCCAAACAAGCAGCCTGGAGGTCTTTCTTTGTTTCTTTCTGTGTCTTCATCGCATCTATTGGAACACACCTAGAGGCAAGGATGCACGCACTGTGTTACCACCAGAACATTACCTTTCCTTGAAAACAAGACTAATTAGTCTTAAAATATATATATATATAAATATATATATATGCACACACATGTAAAAATGAAACTGCCTGTGAACAGCCTTCAGGCATCAAAATGTCTGTGGTCAAGTGCCATCAATCTCGCATCACCAAAGAAGAGCCTTCTGCCTCCTCCCTTCCCCACACCACCAAAACACATTAATTTAAAATGTGTTTGTTCCCCCCTCAGCCCAGTGTGAGCTCATCTCCTCATGACACGTTCCGACCTTCAGCAAATAGGCTGCTTCTCTGCCCTGCTAGCCCGCAACAGAAAGCCCAGATCTCCATAAAACTGTTTCCTAATTGCTCATCGATGATCACATTTATCTCCCAGGCAAGCCAGATTGCAGTGGTTAATAGTATAAATGGTATCTAGAGCAACAAGGACCATGGTTCTGTTTATTTCATAGCTATCTAAATGGAAGTCTACATTAGCATCAGTAACATGAAGTCATTATTCACACAAATTTTTAAGCCTGTTAACACAATTTATTAAAACTTTGGGGCTCTGGAGTAAGAAATCATTGAAACAAGGCAATAAAGAACATACCCAGTGCTGCCAAAGTGAACTTTATATACAGTTGAAGCAACTGACATGATCAAGTGGGAGAAGGATAGCATAACGCAAGAGTCAAAAAATAATTAAGGCTTTCACTTAATTCAATTACAGCAAAATGTATTCTTTAAAAAAAAAAAATCACATTTTCCAGTAATTCTGATTCAGTTAAACGTTTTACAGTATATAAATAATTCTAATTATGCTCATATAAGGTTAGCTTTCCTGCATGCACGCATTTAGAAAAAATGTTAAATTAAATTATCTACATGCACTGGGAACATAATACAAAGGATTATCTGAAAAGCCAGGAGCAGCAGGCCAACATGAGCAAATCTCTTATGTAATGTCTGACAAAGCCTAACACGAGCGCAGAAATAGAGCTCACATTTTCCTGGGAACCATTCTTTTTGCAAATGAAACATTTAATTACGAGTCTGAGTCCATAAATAGACTCTTCACATTGGAAGAGGGAAAGGAGGACTTGGTGCAGATGCGCCACTGGATTAAGAGAAGATCCTCAAAGAAATTCATCAATGTCACAGGTAATTAATTATAGCTCCCCATCCACAGCTGGGGATGGCTGTGTTTATCAGCCATGATTCCCAGAATAGCAGGTGGTCAACAAAGAGCCCAGCGAGTTCTCTGTCTGCTCATTTACCTAGTTGTGATTTATCTACATTACAAATACGTGGCTTTAAATTATTCCCACTGGGTCAAAGAAATTCATTGTTGTCAATTTTCATGTTTATTGTCCTAAGACTTGTGGTATCTGCTGCTCTTTTGTAAACCTCCAGTTTTGGAGGTCATGTGATTACACTTGTATTTAAGGAAGGCTGATTAACTTCTAATCCTCATTGTTTCAGAGAATAGTGTGAAAAATATTAACTCAAAAGATTCAAATAAATGAGAAGGCAAGAGCAAAAAATCTAAAACATAGACGTAGTACTTCTAAATGTCTGATTTGTTAGGTTTTTTTGTATTTTGCAGATATAAACAAATGTGTAAAACCTTTATATTAATCTTATCAAATACAGAGCAGCATTTGCAGACCAACTGTAGCTTTACTGTACACACGTATTTTAGAAAAGATAGTAAGGATGTATGTGCAAATACCAAAGACTGAAATACATGTACAGATCTGCTCCCTAAAAGCCTTAGCAAAGAAAAACTACATATTTTTAAGGTGTATGGCTTCAAACTAAAACCAGGATAGGACTACACTTTCTTTTATGTGAGTAGACTCTGGTTCTATCAGCATATGAGCCATTGGTGTCTGCTCGTGGGAACAGTTTCTGCCTATATTGTGGCTCTCTAGTGGTTGTTCATGGAAACAAAGCACAGCTCTTTCCGTTCCTTATGCATTACTCTCAAGATCAAAATAGCGTGAAAGCTTGAAATGAAATACTACAGGCAGTACCTGGAAGCAGCTTTCCCAAATCATGTTTTCAAACAACACACAATGGCTAAGTATTGTTTTTCTTAGCTATAAACATAGGCCCAATTCCTTGAATGCAACTCAGAGCCACAACTTCGGAAATGTAATTGCCAGTCACTGAGACACCACAACATGCAAAGCACAGTTTTAACTGGCTACCCCAAAGTAAAGTGATTTTCCCCACCAGCAGAGCACAGAGAGCTGGTACCATTGCCGCCTGTCACTGCAGCGTCTGGGAGGGTCACACTTCGCACTTTACCATATACATATGCAATTCCTCCTCAATAGCCTCTTCCTCTAAATGCTCAGCTGTGTGCAAAAACCTACACGAGTAAAAGGTGTCTGAACTCAATGCGAGTACCTACCTGAGTGAAGTTAAGCAAGAGCACGTGCATCGGTAAGGTCAAGGTCCCAGCAACCTGATTGCCATCAGGGAAGTGTCATGAATAACCTGAAATACAATTCGTCAAGTGGAAGCATAACGACAACTGGAGTGCTAACCTGGTCATTGACGGCTCAATTTAATTAGCAGGTATGGTCATTCACTTACAGCACTTTATGTCTGAAGCTGATTAGAAGAAGAAAAGAAAAAAGAAAACTCTCCTCAAGAGCTTCACGTTAGCAGAATCTTCTCTTTCTAAGAGAGGAGATTAACAATACACTTTAATTTCAGGTGCCAATAACCTCCAAAAATGTTTAGGTCCTTTAACTAATATGTTAAAATTGTAATCAACATAAGTGAGATGTGTCTAAAAGCAAAAGAAGCACAACTAAGTCTAGTGTGTCACAAGGATAAGTGCTCAAATGAAAAGACTTCAGAAACCAGATTTCACAACTTTTATGTGCAATGAATGGCATCTTTATGCTCCAACACTCCTATTTGTTATGGCTTTAGTGTAGTTCAGCTGGTTGGGAGTGACCTGACATCCAAACAACTCCTGCCATTTGATAACTGATGTCCACCACTTATTGGTAAGCACTTCGAAGCTGCCTCCCAATTTCAAGCTCACCTGCCCATGCTAAAGATGAAATGGGGTCCCTTGGCAGACTAGAGGAAGAGGATGATGGGGGCACCCAAAGAGCTTCAACAAATTTGCAGATCCAGTCTCAAGACACCTGGGCTGGTCTGCACAGCCAGGCTGCTTTGGAAGCGCAGGACGCAGCCCAGGCTCTCATCTATCAGGTTTACCAGTTGAATATCATCAAAACAAACCTACTTCAGAAATCCAGTATGTAGCTGGAATGGTTTGAGTCTGACCTGAAGGCTCAAAGACACTTGGCACAGCAGTATAAAAGTAGCTGCTAGCACCAAAATTAAGTATACAGTACAGAATGGGATACTAGGGACACTTCAGCACAGCCTACGTAGGACTGTCCTCGTTTTCCAGACAGGGTAAGGGGAAGCAAAAAGCGTTGCCGTAACCTGCTGAACCTTATCCTGTGAGTGCTCAGTCACAGACGAGTGGCAAGGAAGCGCGACTCAGACATGGCCAACCTGCCTCCCCTTATAGAGATGCAGGATGGCTCAGGATGCTTCATTCTGCTCCCCCAAAAATGCAAGAAACGCATGAGGTTCTATGTATTCCTGACAACCAACTGGATACACACCACCTTGACAGCTGAAACCCTCCAGGATGGTTTGGGAGTCGTGGGGGTGGCCCTAGCACCCTACCGGGCCCCCTGTCCATCGTCCATCCTCCAACCACCTATGAACCAGCAGGTTCCAAACGCTTCCCTGTCAAAACAGGAAACATAAGAGAGCCCGGACTATAATGTGAACGGACTCTGAGGGAACAAACGTGACAGTGAAAAAGCAATCAGAGCAAAAAAAGCATTTGTCTGATCACATGCTTTTTTTTTAAATAAATAAGCAAGGGGCACTTGGGAGTGACATCAGAGCCAAATCCCCTGCCTAGAAGAGCTGCCAGTATCACAGAGTCTGCCCCATTTCCTCCTCCGTCCCCCTCCTACCTCAAGGCCAAGTTTGCACCAGTGGGAATGAACACAAGTGCTGTAATCGTAAAAGCGCAACCCTGCCTTTAACTAACAAGGCAGTACTGCAGAACTGTAGGTCCCTCAGCTTCAGACATTAATTTGTATATTATTTTATATAGAGGTCAACTTCAGGCAAGTATTAGATTATTTATAACTTCAAATAAGTTACTTTGCAAGCTCGTTTGCCAGACTTCCATGTGAGGCAGCATTTGATAGAAATATGGAAAATGGCCTGAACTTTAAATGACAAACAGATGAGAAGGTCCGATGAAAATCAAACACTTTTGAAGGCCATGTGTTTTCATAGGGAATATAAATGGGATTTTTAATTGATGTTGACTTCAGCTCATGGTAACATTTTGGGTGATCTCAATTAGTGGGGTTACAAAAAACAGTAAAGAAAGGAATTTGATTATGGTTGGCGCTGGAAAAGGAGATCTGGCAGAAGTATTCCCTACACTTCTTAATTCAGGGGGTAATCTCTTCTGTAATGTAACTATCCACAGTCAACATATTTTTGCAGCCATCAGGCACAACAACAGCCTTGCAATGCCAAAGAAGCATAGTACTATCCTATTATCTTTTAATCAGGTTTGCTTTTTGATCTCTAGTGATTTGGATAGGTCTGAGTGCAGAGATAACTCAGGACTCTGAAGAAACAGGTTGACCTGGCAGTTCCCATAAAGATACACTTGATAGACAATTTTGTGTCGCTTGGCTTTTCTGAAACTTAACCCCCTAATTGCACTAATGAGCATATATCCTCCACAGGAGTGAGATGAGGATGAATACATTGAAGCACGGAAGGTTCTCACATAGTATATTAACAGAGGCACTAAGAGCACCAAGAAGAGTTATTCAAATTTATTTCCCAGCTGGGATCAGCTACCAAGGTTCACTGCTTCTCATTCAGAGCTTCACTCAGGTCACCAAACTGTTTTTAAGCTGGGGTTTTAAAGCATTTGCACCAACAAAAGTTAAATGTTTTTCCGGCTCAAGATGGATGGGCAAGATTGTTTTATTGCACTGTTACAAAATCTTTTGTGCAGAAACAGCTTCTAAATGAAAACCATCTTAGTAAAGTAACAGCTTGCACACAAATGTACCACCAAAATAATTTTTTACCTGTGCCAGGAAAGCCTTTTACATCAGATTTAACATATTTACCAGCTCTGCACCAAGTACTTTTCCTTCATTCACAATAGACAAGCAAATTGTATCTAATCAGTCATTTTTTAAAATCCCATTTTATAAGAAAGCTGTAGTACCAACACTGAGGGAGTCTGAGATTCCACAGGTTTCTGGAAAAACATCAAGTCTGAGCCTTCTTCTATGTGTTATTCATGAACCTGTGCTACTTATCTCCAGCTGTGCCTCAATATAAAGGCACTGGAACCAGCAGAATCTATGACAGTCTACAATTAGCTTAGCTGATGAAACAAACAAACAAAAAAACAATGACAAAAGAAGAAACACCAGCTTCCTTTCAGGGATGGAGAGCTCTTTCTGTCGATTTGAACAGGAATGGCGTCATTCTTCACATCCGTGTTCAACCACCCCTTCCCAACAAGCGCATCGTGTTGTGTTTCACCTCAGGGATGAGGATTAAAAACCGACAAAGAACAAGAAGATGAAGCACCTCTAGTCTGGCCAGAAACAAGGTTTTCACCTTTCCCCTTTGGCCAAAGCACCTTTCAGCTGATGCTGCAGGAAGATTCAGCTCACTACAGCCTCCTAGATGTGCACTCTTCCCAGGCAACAGTCCCGATCCTGACAGGATACATTTATCCTTGATGCTGTATTTTTGGTGAGATTGTTCTTACCCTGGCACACACGCAATTATAAAAGGCACAGAGCCACACTAATATCTTCATTTCCAGAAAGGCCCTGCCAGCCACTCTTTATTTTGATCTGGGCTAAATTCATCAGTTCACACAGCTGTGGAGCTCCCCAGACCCTTCATCGAGACTAGAGACCTGGTGATGGGAAGAAAGGGCCATTTTTCAAGTCACATGCAGCTGGTTCCCCTCTTCTCCCCTTAAGTCATTCCCACATCATAACTATAATCAGGGTGCAAAAGAATCTGGGGCAGGTTCACTGCTAAGAAAATCCAGCAGTTATTGATGACTCTGAAATAATTGTTCCTTTCCCTCTACTTCTTCCACAGAGATCACAGTCAAAAAAACCTTTGAGGGCCTTTAAATAAATAAATAAATAAATAAATAATTTTTAAAAAACACACAACCCACCGTCAGTGTTATTTCTCCTCTTGCAAAAAGAGTGGATATTTACCACCTACAGAAAGTGTCCAAAGAACTGATGAGAAATCCAGAAGTGCCCTTGTTAGATACAGTCTCATTTGGGAATACAAAATTCAGACTTGCTATTCACGTAGTTAATGTTTCATCACAGCGGATCCATTTCTTTCTTTTTTTTGTCTGAATTTGAAAGCTAGGAGATAGAGTATCAGAACACCAAAGCATGGTGTTCTGAAGTTATTTTTCTCATTAGGTTGTATGCTCCAGGATACAGCTAGATCCCCTAGAGATTTATCATCTTTTGTACGACAATCAGAGGCCTTGAAAGGTGTATAAGTATTAGTTTTGAAAACACATATGGCTTAGAACAAAGAGAAACAGACTGATCAAACAGCGGGGGCAATGTACAGGAGTTAATAATACAAAATAATTCTGAGCAGCGGCTAGTTTTCACAAAGCAAACATCTCAATGTGGATGCCATATTGTCAATTAGACCCAGTCATTTTCAGATGTAATGGGAAGTGGAATACAATATCTACATCTGATGTATGAACACAACTGTAAAGAATCAATACCATCTGGCTGCAAAGCATTTGGTCTTTTAGTCAGCAAAACCAGGCCATTCACACAATAAAGAACAGTTCAGACAATATGGGAACCTCAGACTTTTCAGCATATCATTTGCAGGGCAATTTTTAAAAGAGGAGACAAAGTTTCAGCGGTGCCTTACCAATAAATCTAAATGTAGGGAATAACCTCAAAGAGGGCCAGGGGTTGAGGTGGAATCTGTGTTCCTTCAGGAAAGGTTTATGCCTTCATATGTGTTACATTACAGTCCAAATTCAGGGCCATGTAAGCGGGTCCAGCACCAGGTCTGCATTTGGCCCTGCATTTTCTCATTACGCTTGTCACAAGACATCAGAAGTAATCACACCACACAGCACTATGAATAAATGATAAAATAAAGCAATGATTGATGAAGAACTTTATCCTGAAACACCAGCTATCTTAACTTGCGTTTCATGGGTATAGTGGCATTGTTTCCATACAGACCTAACGCTGTTTTGTCAGAAATTAGCACCTCTGCTATTTACTAAAACTGTTTTTCTGTGGCAGTGCTTCTTTTTTCATTTTTTTATTTTTATTTTTTTTTAATCCTGAAGTCCTAGCCCCATTATTTACCTTCACTTTGAAAGGCTGGATAAAAGAAAATCTGCACATCACATCGTTTTCCCCAAGCCTTCCCACTGGCAAATTAGCCCACGCTCTTGATGCTTTAAGAGCTAACAAGCTCTTGAAAACCTGGGAACAGGTTTGATTTCTAATGATGTGTAAATGGGGAAGATGAAGGAATTGTGTCATCAAGCAGATTTTCCATAGTGGGGAAGCTGCATTTGTCCACTCTGACAGATAATGCTGCCCTAAGCTCCAGCGTGCAGCTGGCTCCCAGTAGCACACCTGGGCCTTGGCTCTCAGACAAGACAGTCTTTAGGGACAAAAGGCAAAAATAACCACAACAGGTAAAAAGCCAAGTGGCTGAATTTAGGAAAGAATGCCTAAATAATGCAGGACATGCCAATATAAAGCCACATACTGACTTACTGTGAATTAGCTTAGCTCTAGGGATGCACATTCAGAAGGGCCAATTACATAAACTGAGGATCTCACCAGTAGTCTTCTAGGTTCTTCTTTGTTGTATGGAGAAAATAATGTAGGAGTTAATACATTATTATGTCATATTCCACCCATACAAGTCTTAAAGGGATCCCGTACTCCCAGGAGAATATTAATATTTATTTATTGATATTTATATATTTTATATCCCATTAGGATTGCTCTCAAATGTCTGTGGTCTAGTAGCATCAGGGAAGACCGTACAGCCAGCTCTGTAGGATGACCACTTAAAGAGTGAAGTCCTGCACGAGGCTGGTGTGTTTCTCGGTCAATACCATCACTGAGGACACTCACAATATAGTAAAAAAGAATAAAAACTCAGACATGCAGCAATATCTGCAGGCTAAAAGGTGAACTCAAGTCTCCTGGTCAACATCACAAAATATTGAAGATTAGATCTTGCAACATCCTTGTAAGCAAAGCTTACATATCCTCACACCTCCTGATGTAACTTTATAACTTTACATCGACATACACACAGAGCGAGAGCAGGCAGGAGGGGTCAAGCCAGCTGTCTCCATGAAAATCCAGGGTGAAAAAACAGAGCCTACCTGACTGCTTATCCCCACTCCCTGAACACAAGGTAAACACAGTCCCTTCTACTTTTTCCAAGACCTTCATCATACACACGCTTATATTCACTACACAGGGACGCCAACGGACAGACAAACTCTCATCCCTTACACCAGGCTGGATCCCACCCCATCAACTTCAGCCGCCCCCACAATCTGTCCTCTGAAACACGTCTGGCTGCAATCCCTATTTTTAGTTACGCCTGACAAATCTTGAACTGCTGATATTAGAATTTAAAGAAATACATGAAAAACACTATTTTTCTTTTAAAAAATTGTTCTCCTGGGTCTCCTAGAGATAATAATTACTGCTCTGCTCAGCTAGTGCTGTCATTATATCGCTCAATAAAATGGATCATTCTTAACTCTCAGGAGCATTGGGAGTGCCGCTGCTTCCTTGTGTGAAAGTAGGAATGTGTCAGTTTTATTTAGCAAATATAATATTTAATGTCTTTGCTCTTGGCTTTCGGGACCAGCGCTGAGCCAACAGCAAGGATGCAAAGTAGACCCTGAACAGTCAGACTTTTAAAAGAAATTAAGTGTGTAAAAAAATTCCCCCAGGTAAAAAGCAAACCTAAAAGGAAAGATTTCCCCAGAAACAGGCAAAATACAAAAGTCATCACCAAAACCACTTTATACATTCTGATTCTACATTACACTGTTGGTAATTGTGCCTCATCACTGAATTAGTGGCCCCCATAACTCCAAGTGCAGATGCCAGAAGATATCGCTGGATCTGAGTGTTTCTATCTTAGTTGCCAGAGTAATAGTCCACACCTCAGCAGCAAGTGAGGGCAGACACATACAGCCTCAATACCCTCTTCTTGCACTAGTATCCACCATTTACCCCCAACTTCGGTGATTATACTGTGCAACATACAAAAAAGCCTCTTTAATGGCTCAAACTTGAAAAGTACCAGTACTACTGACTACCAAGGAGACTGAAACAATTCTTGGTCAACGCAGATGGTACCCAGACTCTATGCCGCGATAATCGCAATCTTTACCTAGCATACCGTAACACTGGAAATACTATCCTGATTTTCATATCTTTGTTTCAGTCTAAATCCTTAAGGCCTCTGGTCCTCCCAGGGAATATACCATCCCTTAACCAAAAAACCCAGCAGACAACTCGCCTGTCCAGGCATCGAAAGCAGTCACAGTGGTTTGTTCAGAGCTGGAGACCCACTTCCCACCGTATTATATTACCTGTCATACTCCTGGACTCACTGCCTGCCACCTAGGAGTATGAATGGAGCATGACCAAGAGCACAGCTGAGTCGCGGCCTTCATGACATTGGAGGCTGAACTGGCTCTTGATATTCTAAAAAGCTCTGTGTTTTTGCGTACAGAATCTTACCTCCTGAATTAATACATTGGCATCGAGGTTTGATTGTGGGGTGACAATAAAACTATGGCAGATGTATTGTTAACCCCTTCTCCCCCGTCTTCCCCCTTCAGCCCCTCCCTCTCCCACCCTTCCCACTAAGGACAGGCAACTGGGAGGGAAAGAAGGACAGAGAGAAGAGAGTTGGAAAAATTAACAATGTTTTACTAATACTACTAATAAAAATAGAGAAAATAATACAAAATATACAAACCAATCTTGAAAGTCCTGGCACCTGCTCTACCAGATGAAGGGCGGGCACCTGAAGTCCTGGACTGGACCCTGCAGCCAACCAGAACTGGATTCAGTCTGGCACTAGGCCACAGTTCATAGGGACGACTCGCAAGGTCCTCTCCTAATGTCGGTCACAAGGAAAAGGGACAAGATCCTCGTGATCTCCCACTTTTATATGAAGTATGATGTGCATGGGATGGAATACTTCAGTTGGTCAGTTTTTTGGTCACCTGTTTCTCGTTGCCCCTCTCACGAGATGTGCATCCATTCTTATCAATAACTTCGCATTCCATCGCTATGTCTGCCAAAACATGTACCCGGCTTTCCACGGAAATGCCCCTAATACGAAGGCTTTAGCTGACAGGCAAATTCACTAAAAGAGAAGCTTGTTTTAACAAAACCAGGACAATTGGTTTGGTTGTTGGTTTAAACTATGCAATTTGTAGCACATATCCTGGCAGAAAGAATCTGAGGGAAAAATAAATATTTTCTGAACATGGAAAAAATAAAAGAATGAAATGCAGGAGCAAACCTCCAGGGTTTCACCTGTGAATTTCCGCAAGTTTCTGTATAGAGAACTAAAGTTCCCTTCCTTTCTTCTGAGAAAGGGAAGTCTTGGGTCCATGACTATTCAGGTTCCCTAGATCTGCAATAATGTTCAGCAAGCACATGCAGAAACCCAGTGCCTCCCTGCTGTTTCTTCTCACACTCTCCTGTCAGTCCCCACTGACACAGCCCAGAACGGTTGCACTGCTTGGGACTCAGAGTCAGGCCAAGTGCTTGGTCTGCCCAGAGGAGACTCCGAAGAGACTTGTATGTAGCTTTGTGCCTTATCACAACAGTCCTCTCTCTCCTGGGGCTACAGAGAGAATCCTCCTTAGGAGAAACAGAGTATAATGAATACTTGAAGATGAGAAAACCTCTCACCTCCTCGCAGAATCCTAATTCTCTGCTCAGACTTAAGAGCATAGGGTTTAGCCTCTTAACAAAACAAAAACAAACCTAGAAAAACAAGAGGAAACCACAGGAGAATAGTGAATACCAGCTGCTTTACAGATCTTTCCGAGCATGCCCCCATATTTATTCCAAACCGGTGCGCAACACCTGAACGCAATTCTTCAGCCCAAGGATGATAAAAGCAGAGCATTTTCATGCCATCAGTAACCTGATCCCACCCAGATGGGCTGGCTCCCTGACAGCAGAGGCATTTCATCTTGCTGCAGAACCACGCTACATCTGCAAAGACAAAGAAGCTGCCATAAAGGGCTTCCCAACCACAGCAGAAGGAGAGGTGAGGGGTGGAAAAGAAAAAAAAAATAATAAAAGACCAGATCTGCTGCACTCATGCTTAATATGAACACACACACACACACACAAAAAAGGTATCCATCAAAAAGACGAAGAGCTTCTTAGATAGGGAAACTCGCTTGCTAACATCACACAGCCTGAGCTTCTACCTGACTAAACAGGAGCCTGGCAATGGAGCTCCAAGGGACTGAGCTTGAGCTGCCAGCAGAAACACAGGTCTGGCAAGCCGGCTCATGAGCTGTGTCATGAAGCTACATTTTCGAGATCAGCAGGGCTAAAAATAGGCTTGGAATCATGTTGCACTACATGGAAGGGTTCTACCCAACTGTTGAGCAAGAAGGATCACACAAGCAGGCACAAGTGGATTTTAAGTCCCAAGAATGGGAAAGAATAGGAAAAGAGCATTCTGATTTAGTATTTTTTTTTTAATCTCTTTTGTTATCAGGAAGAAAAAACTTTTTTACTCTGACGACTTTTTGCAGCTTTGAAAGCAGAAAGGAGATCCCATTTACAATGTGCATTTATGGCAAAACCTGAGGCTTCATTTTGGCAGTTTGGAGACTTCTTTCTTACTTTCAAAGTTGATGTAAGCAATGGGTGAATAATAATTACTGATCTCATCTAAACCACAGGAGCAGTCTTGCAAATTTTACCATTGCTCACAAAGATTTTTTTTTTCCTCATTTAATAGAAAAAAGAAGTCTCATCTTGCTTATTTTATGCTGAGAACCTCAGTCCCACAGGTCATCTAGTGACCTCCTGGGAGTTGGACCTTGCCAGGGTACAAATGAGTAACCTGAGAGACTGGAAAAGGGAAATATCCCAACATTCGGATACAAATAGACATTCTTGAGCATCCAAGTCTCCCACTGACTTCAGGGAAAAAAAAGACAGCAGATGAAAGGTTGCATTAGCACGGATTTTCTGGATCTTCATATGCCGGGGTCTCTGGAGTTCACTGAAGTTAATGAGAGCACTGGGTGCACAAAAAATGCAAGGACACCCCCCTGCAGAAGGGAGGGAGCCTGTGGGTCACTCACTACAGAGTTTCCTGTGTTCATTTGTTTATAGAGCAGAGTTGAGGTTAGTTCAGAAGAGAGTTCCTCATTTCCTCCTCCTCCTGCCCCTCTCCCTAACCAGATGTGACAACGTTACAATATTATTATACTGTCAGCACCACAGGGGGAAATACAAATAAAATTCAGGGTGAAAGGAGAGCCAAAAGTAAAACAGATCCAAGGCAGCACCTTTCAGATTCACTAGCCCATCTCAGGAAATCGGAAACTTTTACAGCTGGACCGCGGTTTCATTTGAAATGTTTGTGGGTACATGATTAACAATAACTTCTTGAAGTCCTGTTGTATGTTCCCAGTGATTCCTACTGAAAGCCAGAGGAGGTACCTGCAGCCAAAGGATGGGATGTGAAGCTTTGGGGCTGACAGGGCAAATCACATCCTAGACTGAAGGACCAGCCTGGGAAGGTTTCACTGTGCTCGTGCCCTTAACTTCTCAGTACCACCAGGAAAAGCTCACCCAGACTGGAGTTCCATGGTACAAATCACTGGTTTACTGGCTTCCCCTGGCAAGTCTCCCACCAAAGACAAACAGGCTGTGCTTTCATCCAGACACAGGAACCAAGAAAGGGTGCACAAGAGGGAACACATCAAGCAAAACAAACAGAGGAAGGAGGCTGTTCAAACGAAACACCATTAAACATTCAAAATGCGCAGAAGATTCCTTTTCACTGAAAGGTTTTTGCTTCACTTTACTGCACTGAAAAAGCCAGAGATGCGGTAGTTTTAGGCTTGCATCTTGTGAAATTCGGAAGCAGGACATCCCTCCCCTCCCTGCAGCCTGTGGATGAGCTATAGCCACAAAATAAACCACCATTATCTTTGTTCACTACATGCTGTGGCCGAAAGCATGACATAAACATTATTAATCTCCTTCAGTGCTATAAAGGCAGTCTACAGTTTTTCCTCCAACTGGTAAACTGAAAGACACATGGTCATTGCAGAAAGACTATTAGCTATCTGTGGATCATTTTTCTTTGTTTTTCTTCCTCCTTCATCCAAGGACAAGTGAATATGAAATCTTTCCTGAGAAAAGATTTGACCCCCAAGAGGCTAAAACTGCTTTCTGAAAAATAAAGAACTCAAAAATATCCCTTCTGCTTTAGCCTTTGTCCTCTCACCCTGAAAATTCCCCAAGGCACACTTCTACCTTACTGAAGAGGAGACGTTTCTTCCATCGGTTTGTGTGGAACCAGGATCTGCCTCCAAGTCTCCAAAAAGCATGAGAAGAGTTTTCAGAAGACAACAGAGCCGGTGAAAGGGCTGGAAGGAATGTCCTATGAGGAGAGGATAAAGACTTCAGGTTTCTATAGTTTGCAAAAGAGGAGGCTGAGAGGTAACCTCACTGGGAAGTGGAGAGGGAGGTGTTGAGCTCTTTTCCCTGGTATCCCTTGAGAGGATGCGTTTGAATGGTTCAAAGTTACACCAGAGGAGGTTTAGACTGGACATCAGGAAGCATTTCTTTGCAGAGAAGGTGGTCAAACACCAGAACAGGCTTCCTAGAGAGGTGGCCAATGCACCCTCACTGTCAGTGTTTAAGAGGCATTCCGACAATGCCCTTAATAATGTCCTTTAGTTTCTGGTCAACCCTGAAGTGGTCAGGCAGTTGGCCCAGATGACCATCATAGGTCCCTTCCAACCAAAAATATTCTACTCCAATTTGTATCAGAAATTTTGCATGACATACTGCTGAAAACTTCAGGTTCAACATGAGGTAGACAGAAATCTTTGAAATTTTCCAGACAAATGTGCAGGCTTTGAAGGACAGAAGTGTGTCCTGCTATAGGGTCCCTGAGAGGGCAGCATGATGTTCTTGCTCAGCAATGGTCTCCCCTGGCATGCAGATGGATCTCTATTGGGGCTGATGAGGAAGTAATTGAATTCTGAGTTCATGCTCATTCAGCTCTCTGGGACTGAGCTACAGAAATAGTTTCAAGCCCAAAGGTGGTTCACATACTACTGCGGCCCTTTCATGTGTCAGCTCTGCTGAGCCACCAATTATGGATCTTGACAGACCCATTAATCCTCCGGGTGTCTCAAACAGGAAACCATCCTGTTTCTTCTTTGTAAAAGACAGCATTCCCGTTCTATGGGAAAGAGCATCCTGGTGCATCTCTGCAGCTAAATATGATCTAATTAGCAAAACAGCTGCATGGGCTGACTTTGACACAGCGCTGTTAGAAACAAGAAATAGATCCAAGACAGTCGGCTGGGCTACTGCTTAGCAGGAGTGAGATGTTAGGGTCAGATGACCCCTTGAAAATAAGAAACTTGGTTTAACAATGTAAAAGAATCAAATACAGGAGATCTTTGAAGTCACAAAATCACAGAATCGTTTAGGTTGGAAAAGACCTTTAATATCATTAAGTCCAACTGCAAACCTAACACTGCGGAGTCCACCACTAAACCATGTCCCTAAGCACCACATCTACACAGCTTTTAAAGTTGTTCCTATTTGTGTTAAGAATCACACTGGCATCAGCGGTTCTACACATGACAACCAGAGTCAAGTTTAAGATGCCCAAAAATGCTGAGAGTTAAGCCAAAATGGCAATTTCTACACACTGGTAACAAAATAATAACAAAACATAGGTTGGGTACATGCATAAGGCTCAACTGTTTCTCATTGTGGACATCTGCATTATAACTGTTTTGAGCACAAGCTCCTCAGAATGAGCAGGAAGCTCTCAAGTGTTCCCAATAAGCACAAGAACTGATCCCAGGGTAAGAACTGGCACCGGGACCTCCTCTGTCCTAAAGCAAATTTCTGCCAGATCCAACATTTCTTCCCTCTTTTTCCCCAAGACAAAGACAGTGCAGATGCACCTCATCCTTTGCAAGGGGCACAAGCAATGTGCCGCACTTCACAGCGGTGCCAAGTTGCAATCAGATCGCCTGCCTTCTCCAATCCCCTTCCGCTGAACTGCTTTCCAGTATTGTCCCTCAATCTGTGAAGGCAGCTATCAACAAACGCTCAGTTTAGTTTTGTGAGCAGCTGTCAAAAGTCAATGATTTCATGCAAAGTAAACCTTAAGTTAGCAAAAGAGAAGAAAGAAAGGTCATCGGATCCAGTAGAATTCAGCAAAAACTACCAGAAATTATTATATTCCCAGAGAAGGAAGTGTATTGACTTTGCGAGGTGTCTAACAACCTTGTTAGAAAGAGCCGACCACTGGAGCATGCCCTGTACAGACTTCCCTGTTGTAATCAACAGGATTATTTGCCTGGTGTTAATACTGTAACATGCTGCTTTGCTGAAAAGTCCCTGGCTGCCTTTCAAGCTCTTGAAAAGACACCAAAGGCTTTTATTTTGATTTTAAACTATTTTTCAGCACCTCCACATTGGAGTGCCCCTATAAAAGTGCCCACTAAGTTATTTGACAGGGCTGTGTGACTCAGACACTTTAAAGGGAGGAACTAATGTCAGATGCTGACACCCACGTAGGGACTTCTGGATTTAAAAAAAACTACTTCTCTTTATCCCCCTGAATTTTCTTGACACTTCCAACTTACTAAGTTATTGTTTATTTTATAAAAAGGCTGTCTTAACCTCAATTTTGAATTAATAGGTCACCAAGGAATCTAATACTATGGTAACGCAATGCAAATATCTTTCCACAATATGGAACTAAAAGAAGCCAATAAATTATTTATAATATGTGTTCATAGAGTGGTCAAACTTGCAAGATTCTGTTAAACCAGTAAAACGTAACTTTTTTTTTTTTAAAGTGCAAGTTATTCTCCAAGGCCCATCCTTCCAACTTGAAACAAATCCTTTCCTCCTATGACCTTCCTATTTCAGAAGTTCTATTGAAACCAGGTATTGAAAATCTGCAGTTAACATACTAAGCATATGCAACCAATGTTCCATACTGTTGGCTGTATAAGTGTAAGGACAGACTGTCTGGTATCCAGAAAATTTACTCCTTTTGTTTTACCAACAAATATCAGGCACCTTTATGAGCGCGATCCTGTTCCCATCAAATTCTGCAATGTTTCTACAACATGTTATCACTGAGCATCCAGCAAAACTGTTTGGATTAAATAACTCAAAGTTGAGATGATAACACAGAAAATATGGGAGGCAATTGAAGTAAGAGGGATCTTTTGATGTGGCAGTAAATCAAAACCACTCTAAAACAGCGTTGGTAAAGGTGAAAACCTTACACGGCAAAGGACGCAGCAGAGCTTTTAGTGCTAAATTTGTTGGGAAAGGCAAATTTAAAGGATCGGTGCACAGTGAACTCACAGCACAGACTTTATTCTCTGCAGAGAGTGCAGATTACCTGGCCAGGACTGTAGTGTGGGAGCATCATGTGCAAACAGACCCATGTGAGCAGGGAATGAGACCTGAGACACCCAGCAGTGAGAATAACCCTGCACTGAACAGCCACAGAGCGGAAATTGGGCTTTTTTGGTTTTGTTTCCTGAGCTAGGCCTTTAGGCTAAGATTTTCAGGGTGATCTGAAGAGCACTGCCAAGTCCCTTAGGAATTTGGTTCTTTATCACCCCCTTTTATGCTTTTTTGAAGATCTCAGCTAGGCAGGCAGTCTCTGTAATGGAACAAGAAAACACAGCTTGTGAGCAGAGCTGTAACACAGCACATTAAGTGTGAAAGAAAGGTGGATGTGTTTGGGATGGTCCAAATGCTTTTATCAGAAAGAAGACTCATTATCAGCTGAATGCAGCTTAAAAATCAGAAAGATTCAAAGTATCAATTCAAATCAATGTGTGAGATGTATCTATTCTTCAGGTGAAAGTTAAAAACCTTGCAGAAAAGAACCACATGGTGATGGGTGGTTCAAAAATCTGAACAACTTCCTGTACTTAAACAAGGAAATAACTGTGGGTAACTGTTGTTTGCTAATGGCATTCACTGAGGGTATTCTGAGGTTTGCCTTGTAGATGAGGAAACTGAGTCAGAAGGACTAAGTAAAGGGCTCAAAGCCACAGGCAAACTTCACTGCCAGGACAAAGTTTATTAAAAGTTCCCTGCGTACACCTGACTTCCAGCCATACCATGAGGTCTCTGTCGTGCATTACAACAATTTTGTCTCCTGCTGTAAAACGAGGAGGATTAAATCTGTCAGCACTTACAGCTGGGATATTCCTAGGAATTCCTAACAAGAAATACTGATGATGCAAACCATTTTTTTCAAGTATATTTATGTTTTGAAGCATTCACACACTTGCACCACAAAAAGCTTATAAAACTATGGTAGGGAAAGGTTTTTTCATGCAGCCCAACATAATTTCTCAACTTTGAAATCAGATAGCTTAAATTATGCATGTGTCCCATCTTTCACCACCCAGACCCCTGCAGAATGGGACAGAGTTTTGGCAGAAGAATCATATTTCAATTTCCAGCTTAACAACAGCTTAGAAATGCTGGTACCTTGCAATGGAGCTCAAAACCTAGTGCAAGCACAGGATCACAGACAAGAGGGTAAAGAGAGGTCACCTTATCTATCTTCTGGCTTCTTTCCAGGATATAGGCCGGAAATGCCCTTTTTCACTGCTCTGCCACTGAAATGCTCTTCCAGACTCCTGCCACAAGAAGCAAATTAAATACCAGCTTCCCTTCCAAAGAAGCTGTAATGCAATCCTTGAGGACCTGGACTGCAAGGAGTATGGCTCAACTGCAACAGATGGAAAAAAGAGTTTAAAGGGATCCAAAAGTTTGAGGTAAAACAGAGTCCGAATTCATATTGGTTTCTGTTCACACAGACTATGAAATCTATGGTTGTTGTGGTTAGCTGAATGGTGTCTCTTTACAACAATAGGCTAAAACCCCGTATCAAAGTACTGAGGGCCAATGTATTTCAATTTAAATTAAGGTTTCTGTTCTATGAAAAATGCATCTGATTGTCTAGGTTTATAATTTATAATTTTAGCACTTCCTGCTAATAGCATCTGATTTTTTTTTTAGTTCTCAGGATGCGATGAAAGCCTTCAAAATGCAACATGCCATCTTCTTCCAAGTGGAGAGCAAAGGTGTCAACAGCATCAGTCACAGGGTATTGGCTATCAGGGTTTTTGGTGATACAATAAAATGACACAAACTCTGACAGGGGATTCCTCTTGACACCCCACGAAAACAGGGTTGAAGTTTTCAACACATCGTGTGCCATCATTTTCCCTGTGAAGACTTCCACCCAGACACATTCTGCTGCCGCCCATGGTCCCTCCCCCAGGTCCAATCCCAGACAGGTTTGTATGGATCACCTCTATTCTCTAGGCATCAAAATGAAGACCAGGATAGAGCTGCTTAGGAATTGGTGGCTGATCTAACAGATCTTTCCTTGCCACCAGTGAGCTTTCAAGAGTAAACATGTTTGTCAGGGGGTGCAACAAGGCACAGAAATGACCTGTAGGTTCAGGAAGAAGTTCTCTTTAGCCTACATTTTGCTTCACAAAATACAGAAATGTAATGCTTAAGTTAGTCCATGCTTGTGCCTTGAAATACAATCAAAATATATTTGAAACATCCTTGACAGACTTTTGTCTTAGCAGGTCTGATACCTATCTAACCTGATCCAACACTGTTCCAGTAAAACCAGAGGAGTAGTGCAACATGATTAAGACACATCCGTCTCTAAATGCCTAGAAAAATAGTCAAGGGAAGTCACTGACTCAGCTGAGTCACTGTTGAAGACTAGTTACTCTAGAATCCGAAATGGACACACAGGGGGTTTATACTTGCTATAACTGCTAGTGCTGCAGTCAGGTATCCAGTTATCTTTACTGAATCATGAAAAATAATTAGTCAAGAGAAATATTACCCAGATAGGCACATTCATTTCCACCATGCAGAGCAAAATCCAACACATTTCCTATTTATGCAAGTACAAGCATTGCATTTCCTCAACTCTACCATCATTGTTTGACTAACCTAAACCAAACAGACTATACAGCTCTTTCCTTGTATTTTGTATATTCTGTCTACGATTTTCAAATAGCGAAAAACCAATTGGATCCCTTAAAAAAAAAAAAAAAATAGCCCTCATTTCTAGCTGGATTCCTCAAAACAGCCCAAACTGATTTGATTTCGCGAAAAATCTCTGCATTTGTTTTCTCTCTCTCCTTTTGCATTGAGATTTGACTCAACAGAAGAGCTGCTCAGAAAAATACCTGGTGCTAGTGGCTGACAAACTGTGGTGCCTGTGAGATGCCTCTGACGTGTTTAAAATTCCAGAGCTGGTGCTTCCTCCTCTTTTGTGCACAGTGTTGATGTGCATTAGTGAATATGTATATCACACAAAGGGGTACTCATCACCTGCCTAGTGACCCAGAAAAACACAGTCTCTGAAAAGCAAAGAGGAAGAGGGGTAGAGCAGGGGAAAAAGCCAAAAAGCAATCTTTGTTTCTCATTGCTACTCAGTTTACAATCATCTATACCCAAATCTAGGTAGACTTGCTTAACCATAAGCACTTCTACACTTCCAACAAGTCCAAATTCTCAAATAGCTGCCTAATTCTCCTCAACTCTTCATTTTGTGCCCATAATGCTCATTTTCCTCACTGGAGGAGCAGATTATTTGGCCATTTGTCAGCATAAGAATGAACACATCAAATCAGAACAAATAACCACCTCCCACCATCTCCAGTAGTGGCCAACAGAGAAACCCTACCGAAAAATATAAAAATGAGGCCAGTGCATGAACAGTTCCCTTCTGCACTCTCCCAGCCTCCAGAAATCTTGGCTGACAGATCCCAGATCTTTCCTGCTTCCCAGAGTTTTCTAGAATGGTGGTGACTAACGCAGCCAGCTGGGTAAGCTTCTCCCCTGCACTGCAACTGAATATGACAGATGAATCCAAGACAACTGATGTCATACAGCATGGCTGACAGCAGCACGGCAACATCGGTCATGCCTCAGGCCCAGTTCTCCCAGCTCCTCTTACTACCCTGTCTCCCTGAAAATAAGACAGGGTCTTATATTAATTTTTGCTCCAAAAGATGTGCTTATTTTCAGGGGATGTCCTATTTTTCCATGAACAACAATCTACAGTTATTCTTGAACGAAAAAAAAAAAAAAAATCAACGTTTACTCAAATATGGTCATGTCATCACTTTCTGGAACATCATCATAACTCTCCAAACCCTGAATTCCACTGTGAATTTCTTGTGATTCTATTTCCTTTAGAACCATTGGCCCCAATTTCTCTTATCTAGCAATAGCACTTTCCTCAACTGAGCACCACTTGTCCATGTAGCCTGCTTGTAGCACATTGGCAATGCAGCTGTCAGTTGTCTGCTTTTCTTGGTGAAGGGTCTGTCTGTTCTGCTGCATTCTATTGCCAATTAATTTTACTTTTTTTACACATGTAGCTGCCTGGACACTATTTAAATTGACTTTTTTAATGAACTGTAACTAGGGCTTATTTTTGGAGTAGGGCTTATATTTCAAGCATCCTCGGAAATCTTGAAAAATCAAACTAGGGCTTATTTTCAGGGGAGGTGTAATTTTCAGGGAAACAGGGCACATCTCAGCCATGTGAAAAAATGCCACTTGCATCAACTGAGACAAAGGAAACTTGCATTCCAACCCCTGCTCTGTAGCTGATTTCCTGGGCAAACATCAGCAAATCAATTTAGGATTCTTTTTTTGACAACATAAAGAAAGAGGCTCCTACACAGGCTGAGTCAGAGCAGTTTGGCCCCCACTCGAATCTCTCTAGAACAGCACGTTTCCTCCACTGAATTACAGCTGAAATCCCCTTTGAGCCCTCAAACCTGTAAAAGGGGATAATGCACAGCGCTGCCTCTGCAGATCTGCTGGGGGTAAAGACATTAAAGCCTTCTGGTGTTCAAGTACAAGGGCGAAGGGGTCTATACGGGTAGCATCTGTTGCCCTTGCAGAAGGCAGCACTGTGTGTGTCAGGCAAAGTGAGGTAATGGTAGCACCCTTGTTCTGTGAAAACAGTTGGTTCTTTGCCACATCGTGAGCAAACAGGCCCTCCCCCTGTACTCTCAGGACAAAAAATTGGTAATTAAACTAGCACCCATACCTGATCGCACCACAAGTGGGCTGACACATGCTGAGACTCCTCACCCAACACAAAGCCCGGATTTTGTCACAATTCCACCTGAGTGTTTGTTCTTTCCTAGATATCCACAAAGTTAAAACAGATAAGCCAGTTGTCACACTGGGGTGAGAGGGGGGACGGAGGGGGTTGAGAGAAGAAGGGAGAAGGTCCTTCCTTTAAGCTCATTTCTCCTCGTCCCTGGCCTTGATGGAATTGTATTCTGCACACACGCTGAAACATTAGCATCGGCTGATTTGGAAGGAATATTGGAAATGAAGTGATAGCAGAGTAAATGTCAATGCATTCAGTGTGACACAGTGAGCACAAGATCTTAAACAGCTTCATCACTGTGGCATTTACTGTATCCTGAAATAATATTAATCCCACTGTTGTCCTTCTTGATGGAATCATCCATGAATATGGTTTATGGGACTGGCCAAAGTGCTAATAGGTTAAAAGAACAACCTATCCAGTGTTCCACTAAATTAAGGTCGCTTCATGGGATTTAATGAAACAAGTACTGTGTGGGGTTTCAAAGGACGTTCCTGTAATTCATGTCTATTTAGGGCTCCTGCTAACCAGAAACCTAATTTCTTTGAGTAAAATAGGTTTTTGCGAAGCCTGGCCATGTGAACAAAAGCTTTAAAGGGCAATAATCAGAAGACCTCATCTGTAACACTTTGTTATTTCTGATTAGTGTTTTGAAAATTTGGGGGATGGAGTTATTAAAAGAAAAAAGCCAGTCTGCAAATTAATCAGAACAAATGTATTACTGCTATTTGTCTCTCAGAAATGCTTGGATAGCTAAAGTGAGACCAGAACACCACTAAGTCACAAATGGTATAGAAGCTTAATAAGGTAGAGACCCTGCCTCACAGACTACAGAAGCAGATTGGCTCCCACCTGCCCAATGAGGAGTCAATGGTCAAAAATTTTGGGAAAATGGCATCATCTAAGGGCACGTCTCAGAAACAAAACTGTATTTCCTTCCCCAGTTGTATATGTATCACAAAATACTGAAATCACTAGTGCAGATGTCCACCATGGAACTCAAATACTAATTTCCCATACTTTCTCAAATACTAATTTCCCATACTTTCTCAAATACTAATTTCCCATACTTTCTATTAAGGTCCAGCTTCCACCACTTTTTTTTTCTTGTATCTTTGATTCAGAGGAGCAGCTACAGCATCTTCTACAAAAAAAGGAAATACAAAATTCAGGAAGTTAACTAAGGAAATTAATTAATTATGGAAATAAAAAATACAAAATTAAGGAAGCCACCTTAAACACAGCTGGAAGCTGCATCCAGCAGTTAACATCACTGAGCATCAAATGACAAAATTTTATTTTAAAAATTTCTGTTCCTTCAGAGAAAGATACTACACACTACAACTATTGAATAACAGAGCTGTGTTTACCAGAACTAGAATTAGGTCAAGATACCAGAAGTGTTACCTGCTACTGCTGAAAGTGGACCTGTAACAACCACCACAGCCCAAAATTTGATCAAAGACAAATTCACAGTTGTCTCAGGAAAAAATTAAGCTTTTCGATATTTTGGAATGTTACATAGAATGACAGAATGGTTGGGGTTGGAAGGGACCTCTGGAGATCATCCAGTCCAACCCACCTGCTAGAGCAGGTTCACCAGAGCAGATCACACAGGAATGTGTCCAGGTGGGTTTGAATGTCTCCAGAGAAGGAGACTCCACAGCCTCTCTGGGCAGCCTATTCCAGGGCTCTGGCACCTCACAGTAAAGAAGTTTCTCCTCATATTGAGATGGAACCTCCTGTGCTTCAGTCTGTGCCCATTGCCCCTCATCCTGTTACTGGGCACCACTGAAAAGAGTCTGGTCCCATCCTCTTGACACCCACCCTTGAGATATTTATAAACATTTATGAGAACCCCTCTCGGCCTTCTGTTCCCCAGGCCCAGCTCTCTCAGTCTCTCCTCATAAGAAAGATGCTCCAGATCCTTTACTTGGGTACCAATATTTTTCACTTGGCTACCAAGGGCTTTATAGTCTGCCTTCATTCTGCCCAGGTTCTGGCTTGCAGTATCATTCGTGCCCACATGAAAGAGCAGCAGTGGACAGCTGTCTGTGCTCTTGACAAGTTATGGAACCCTGTCAGCAACATCACAGATCTTAGCTCCTGGAATGCAGCACACCTCTTGTGACACACTGTCAGGACTGCAGACAGGTGCTTCAGTGCACTTTAACAGAGAGTCACCCACCACAAGCAATCTTACGTTTCTTTTTATTGTATTCGCCACATGCTGCTGGTAGAGTTTCTCCTTCCAGACCTTGCTTGTTGGTGTCTATAGCTGTTAAAGCTTCATAATTATTTTCAGTTGCGATGCTGGAGGGTGGAAACTGAGGTGGAATCCTGCTTTTGCAGGTCACCAGGTTCCAAGATGCCTCATTCTCAGTGGTGTCCACTACAGGAGCACAGTTCTGAAATCACCTATCTACCTCCATTTCAGCTCCTCTACAGTCAGCTTAGTATTCCTAGAAGTCCAAAACAAGCTCAATATCAACAGCCACACTAAATCTATGGCTCTTAGATTCAGATTTTTTTCCAGATTCTGGAAGCAGACTATCAATATCTGCACTCAAGCCAAGGATTAATCCTGACAAGTACTTGACAACAAGACGTGGTTGTCAGAAAAAGACAAGGAAGCACACTGCTTCTATTTCCTACCTTGGTGACTCCTCTCAATCACTTGGAAACATCCACTGCTAGTGCAGGCTCTTTGCAAAGGCAAAATCAGCAACTTCAACTAGGACATCAAACGTCTGCAAGCTGCAAAATAGCTATAGCAGCCAAGCGTAACCAAGTTAGAACTCAGGGGCCTGTGCTGGACTTCACTGATGGGAGAGAACCTGCAGGGATGGCAGCTCTTTCTAGGAAGAAACACTTCTCCATTTCCCAATCTCCCACCTGCAGCAGGGAGGAGATGGCTTCTCTTCAACTTTCCAAAGAGTTTATTCCCAGATTCACCCCAATCTAGCACTGCTCCTTCAGCCTTAATACAGCAAAACCCTCACACTGCCAAGAAATCCTGTGTCTGCCTTGCCCACAGCATGTAAGAGAAGAGAACACCTGCAACAAATGCCTGAAATCTAATACACATAATAACTTCTAATTCCATCATTTCAGTGCTTACTAAAAGCAAAAGGCACCTTTAATACCCTGGTAACAGAAATCAGTGACCAGAATGAAGACTCTAGATTAGCTACAGATCCAGCACGCTCTGGACTGAGCCGGCAGGTGTACCCAGCACGGCACATGCCGATTGGGCAGCTGTCTGCTTCTTGCAGGAAGGAAACTTCTCTGTGAGGACCAAAGGGACAGCCTGCATGCATACACTTTATTCGGTTTTCACACCTCTGGAAAGAATGTGGTTCCCCCAGTCTGTCACCTTCACATGGACTCAACTGTAACAGTTAGACAGGCTTAAGGGGTTAAGGAAAATAAATTCAGAGACAGGACAGAATGCCATGAAGGTTGTAACTTGAAAGAAGGTTGCAAAAAATGTAATTCCAAATTATACTTTGCCATAGGTTATCTTCTTAGTAGCTCTAGTATCCACTAGGCAGAATCCTCAAGACATGTCTTAACCTTCACAGGCACAATCCAGACTTTGGAGTCATAATCTACGAGGCAGAGATTGACTGGAACTGAGACCAGTATATATAATGTCTGCATGACAGACTGAAACACACACCCACCACAAAAAGAATAAAGCCCTCTCTTGAATATGTCTGCATTGTAGAAGAGAGAGAGGGAAGATTGATTTATTTAAACAGTACTTAACTAACAATAAACACTATCAAACCAAAGCAAACTAATGCGCAGCCATTAAAGCATCCATTCAATGGCCCATCTGTCATACTGTTAAGACCTTTAGAAGTTGTTTAACAAAATGTTAAATAAGATGACATTCAGCAGCACAAAATGCTTGACTGGCTAATGCAACAAAAAGGCGCTGGCCTGCTGGTGTTTGATATACTGCTCTGTGCTACAGGCTGAAAGCTCTGGAGCACAGGAGGGGGCTCCCAGGCTGTTGCTTTTTATCTCAGTGAGCAGTGCCAGAAAAGCCCAGAATCACCACAGGCCAGTGTCAGCAGCATCACACAGCAGAGAGGAAGAAAATCCCAATGCAGGCAAGAAAACATGTACTATATAAAGAGAGAAAAAGGAAGCAGAAGAAACAAAGTGGCCTATGAAAGGGAAAAGGAAGAGAGCCTCAAATTGTTGTATTCTTGGCGACCAATGCCTGTTCCAAATCCAGGTTATTTTTTTTCTCACGCACCTCATATCTTAACCTACATTTGACAGTAAGGTTTGATGGATGCACTATGAAAATACTTCAGATTGGCCACCATAGACTGTTTAGTAAATACTTAACAACTTCAAAGGTGGATGCAGTCAATTCAGCAAAGATGCGTGCAATTTTTTTTGTTTGCCCTCATACAGTATGACCTTTTAGGAAATGACAGCTTCAAATCTATCATCACAGTTAAGACAGTACAGTTACACAAGGTACGCAATTAGTAGGCTTCCTGCAGTAGCTGAAGAACAGATAAAACAATGCCATGAAAAAGCCTGTTTCTTAAGAAAAAAAAAAAATCCTTCTTTCAGATCTGCAGAAGGAAGAAAAGGAAACAAGTATTTTAAGTTTAGACATGTAAGAAGAATTTTCACAAGACACTACTGGGCAGCTCTGTTGTCATAGATGATGCTTCCCAGCCCTCCAATGCCACTAACAAAAATAAAAATCCGCGAAAAGCAAACAGCAACATGCAAAAGACTGTTAAAAATAAGAGTACTACTTTCTTTAACAATTTAAACCCTTCCCCGGCATTACAAGAACTTGAAGACTCCGGGCTTCACCGTACTATGAAATGTAACCCTTTGTCTACCAGTATCCTTCAGCATACAAGGTTTTTGTTTCCCATACTCCCTGTCAGCACATTTCCTGTCCCAGTCTGAGAAGAGAGAACCCAAGAAGCCTCAGCTGGCAGGTTCAAATTTTCCAGTAGCTCAGCACTGACAGTGAGTTCAGAGATGCCTGGAAAATCTGGCCTCAAGTACCACAGGCAGAGGCACCCAGTACCACAAATGTCTGAGTTTTGTTTCAGCATGGTGACAGCTAATAAAAGTACAATATTAGCAGGCAGCACAGAGCTTGTGTGCTAGTGCTAAACCACTGTCCTCATAAAGACCCATGAAGTCACATCAGTAGAGCAACACTGTGTTAAACTCCAGGGTAACCAAATACATATAAGGATGAACCAATATTTCCAGGTAGCTTATTGATTTAGAAACTATTCCCTCTGTAAAAATTCTTTTCATCAAGTGTTAACTCAGTACATGAAAACTGAGACACAATAAAATCCTAGAAAACAGGAATTCAATACGTGTTAGGGAGTCTAGATAAACACTGACTGACAAATGCAGAGAGTTTACCTTGGCTGCTAACAGATATTAAGATTACAAGCCTTGTTCATGCTGTGATTGATAAACAGATTTCTTATCTGCTATGAATACACAACTAAAAATAAAAAAACCCCTTTGTTTTCCTGGCCTGAAGTACATTTTAAGAAAAAGTACTATGCCAAGCTGGCTGTAGAACCCAAATCACTGCCATAAAGGTGCTATTCTGACACAGTGGTAGTGGCACATTATGAACCAGATGCAGACACAGCCTCAGGTTAATAGCAAGAGTGATGGGGAAACCACACAACCCCTGCTCCTCTCAAATGTCCTCCCATGGCCTGTTTGTGCCTCAGCAAGATCTATTACAGATGAATAAGGGACCTGGGAAAAGCAAGCAAGATCACGACAGTGTTCTGTTGATAACATGAGTAAATAACCATATATATATTCACTCCTTTCTCACTGAAATTATCTTGGCTGTCAGTACAGAATACTTATAGGAACATCCCAGAATGGTCATTTTCTAAACCAAGAGCTCTAAAGGTCAGCCTTCAGTTATATCAAACGCAACAATACTATGACTATGTCACCTCTTTGGAAAGGGGGAGGGATTCTTCAGCAAAACATATGGCAACAGCAGTTTATTTTATCACACTGCTGTATTGTTTTGAAGTGAAAGAAGGCTTGTAGGGAGAGAGAGAATCTTTTATTAGACCATCTATTATTGTTTCTCCCCCGCCCTTTTAAAAGTAGTTTCTTTTATGGGTTAAGGGTGACAAGAGCAGAGAAAAGAGCTCTGCTGTAGTACTTACAGACAAGAGCAAAGAAATAAAGATAAAAAGGAAAAATAAAGAAGAAATAAAGTAAGACAGGCTGATCTATTCAAAAGCTGGCACATGAGGGTTTTATTAGGGACATAAACTGGGAGAGTGAGAGGAAAGGAAACACAGAAAAAAAGATGACTCAACCCATACACTGAGTATCTGACTACAGACCAGTTCAAAGAGCCAGCCCGAAACTCAAGCCAGGTCAGCAGAAAGACTCTCAGAGATGCCAGTCCAGCCTCTCCTGTATGCAGTTTCCAGTTTAATTTGCTGTGAATATTGAAGTGAGAGGAGGCCATGCCCAATTTTGAACTTTATAAGCTTCACAGTGCAAATCATGTAGAATCCCAGCTAGCTGCCTTCTGTGTGGCAAATACGCCAGTTTTTGACATGAAGGAGAAAAGAGCACTGCACCAGCCTTTTTGCTTTTTCCTCTGTTTCAGGAAATATCTTTGCACTGGTCTGCCCTCAAGATATTGATGGCAACAAAAGCTTTGTATCTCCGAGCTCACCTGAATAACACCGCACAAGATAACAGGAAAGCACTGGTGTGTGGAAGCTGCGTTGCTACAACACCAGGGAGATCCTGGTTCCCACTGCAGATTCTTGGCTTGCACGATCATTAGTTAACTTCAAAGAAGCGGCTGACAACCTTCCACAGCGTATGAAGAAAGCTGGAAAGATCAATTACAAAAATGATTAGTATGCAAACTATACCTGGGTTCCACAGGCAGCTATTCCTCAATAAGCGTATCAGAGACAAAACAAAAGGATAAATAAATCATCCTAGTCTGTTTAGAGCAGAAAGAGCAGCCAAAAAGAAACCTTTAAGAATTTTAGTTTCCTTAAAAGTATTTGTCTTCTATCAAATACACTGAGCTAAAACTTAAATGAAGCTTTTAAAACTAGAAACCAAGAAAAATCATTATCTCATAAAACGATAGATTTGCTTCCTCGGTGAATTAGTCATCCAGCTAATCTGCTCAATTCCTTCTCTTTAAAGCAATCTTGCTCTCATCAAAAGTTGTCATTAACTATAGCTGTGTTTTTTGTTCCGGGTACAAGATAGCACATTGTTACAATATGCATGCTTGCACAGCATTAATATGACAGTTTTGCTGTTGTGGAACTAGGTATGTACCCAACACCTTTACTGTAAATATGATTCTCAGGGACTCTCAATGCATGGGTTTTAAAAAAAAAAAAAAAAAACAACAACAACACACACCACACAAAACACCACCACACAACCAACCAAACAAAAAAAACCCCAAACAAACAGACAAACCACAAAAAAACCAAACACAAAACCAAATCAAAAATCACCACGACCACCAATTAAAAAAATAAACAAATAAATAAAAGCCCACCACATCTCCATAATAGTTGGTTTCCTGAGCCCCCCTCAACCTGCTTAGTTGTTTATCAATAGGATTGTCCCCTTTAGAGCAATGGCTGGTTTTTCACCTTGAGAGAGAGTAAGAGTTTCTCAAGCTTAGTTCTTCTCTAAATACATGAAGAAATCTGGCTTGTAAATGCATCAGGCAACTACACTCCTTAACAATATGACCTAGTGCAGCTGCACTGACATCTGCAGAGCTGTACCTACCAACAACAGCAAAGGATCTGCACTATAACACCATACTACTAAGGGCCAGTAAATCTCATCAGTCCTCCCTTAGGGAACAACAACAAAAAAAAAAAAAAAAAAAAAAAAAAGAGATCAAAATATAAAAGCTGAAAAACAGCTACTGTGACTATATCATCAGGTTCATCTTTCAGGCAACTTATGTGTGACTGTTTAACCTGAAGTGACCTTGGATTAGTATGAGAGACTTAGAAAACCTGCAAAGCACATAACAGGTCATTCATCCCTGAGCTGATATGATTCACACTATTTCAGAATTAGCAGAACACTTGCTGACTTGGTACACTGCCTTGCCATCAAGGCATTAAACCAGATGTGCAGCAACTGACCAAGAACGCCTTTTCCCAAGCATGTTTTTCCTTCCTGCTGAACAACTTGTTATACAGATAGGTCTGTTGAAAGGTTACCGAACCACACAGCTCATGAAAACGCACAGAGACGAGCTGCATCTTTGACTGCTTGGATGCGTGTTGAGCCACAAAGAAGCTGTGCTGCTGTTAAATGGCTGATTAGTTTATTCTGCCAAACATCTGAGAGCATCATTAGTTACACAAATGGCTTGAATTATGATCAAATGAGCTGAGTAACCTGCTGCCATGAAGCTCCATGTGAGTCCTGTTTTATCAGATCTCAACATGTGTTACTCAGTGCGAAGCTGTGTCTCCTGGCTCTCTGAAGGCTCGTCCAAGGCCTGAACTTAGAGTCCCCTTCCCCTCCTGAGGACCACCTTTCCCACTGAATTGTTTTACCCAAAGATTGCCCCAGTATGTATTTCCACCAGACAAGAAGGATTAACACAACATTTTCAGACATCTTTTCCCACTGCACTTTCACACACTCTTGTTTCATAGTAGGTACGTGGATGTGTTGCTCTCTACTTTTAGAAATACAAACACACAAAACACCACACAAACGTATTTAGCCATCATTTCAAAGCTCAATAGTGGTGGAAAGGAATTAACAAGACCAGTTTGTCACTTTGCTAAGTCAGGATCAGGCTATCTCTCTTAGACCAAAAAGAGTACTCTGCACAATACCAGCCATGAGATTTACCTCCCTCCTTTACTTTTTTCTGCCATCCCTTTATAGCAAAAGGCTTCGGCTCTGCCACAGATCAAGATACCTTTGCTCAACATAATTCCAAGGGCAAAAAACTAAATGCCAGTATTTCAAAGTATCCGTCCTCCAGCCCACCCTCACTTTTGAGGGCTGACACTTGCTATGCCAAGTCTCAAGGGTGAGCAAATTCTTGTGTTCCAGCAAATGAGAGATTCTTGTACAAGCAAAATCATCAGTTCCAAATATATTTTCTCTACCGACTCTCAAGGCTCTTTGCTCAGAAAGTAAAGGTCCAGCTAGTATCACTCACAAATGTGTGAACTTGACGTGTATTTTGTTTTGCCCTGCAAGATACTTTGCTAAACAGAATCAACACAGGAAGAAAACACAAAACAAACACACACAAAACACCAAAAACACAAACAAAACAGAACAACCTCCTGTTTCAAACCAGAGACTACGAAACATTTCTCCTGCAATACAGAACCATGCTTCTGTGCACAATTTATCCCAAAATTATTGCATGGAAAGGTACCAAGAAATACACAGGCGTACTGATGAAAGATTTGTAAGGATAACCATAAATCACTGTGTTCTGTTCTTTATTAGCTTTATGAGACTCAAAATTAACAGTTTCATTCTCACCTCTGGTAATAAATGGTTTCTAAAATCTGAAGGGGAGAAATGCATCACACAAACCCCACCACTGCCACCAAGAACTGTTACACTCATTTAACCATGACTGATCAATCAAGAAGCTCTGCAGACATTGCCGTGCCAGCACTGTCAGACAAGAAATAAGCAGGTTCATTCCTGAGATCAGCAGAGAGATAACCAGGCTTCACACGTGCATGCAACCCCATCCAAAGACAGGGTTGAAGGAGGTGAAGGTCCCTTCCAAACCAAACTATTCTATGATTCCTTGACCTCCTGCACATCCTGGGACCTACGCACGGAGTGCACTGCTTTATGACTGAGTTACAACATGACCATTTCCAGCACACGGTGCACAGTATGGCTGCTTTGGATGGTGAAATAAAGGGCTTGGAAACGTGTGTTTGTTTTGCTAATGCAGAGCTGCGCTCCCTCACTCACAAACACACACAGAAGGGATGCTCTGCACAGCTCCAGCGCTAAGGGTCCTCCCTCTTGATTTTCTGTCTCCTCCCCCTTGCATTGAATAAGCTCTGCAGCACTTTAGGAATGTGGGAGAAAGGAGAGCATTTCCCCTACATACAAAAGTACTTGACCAACAAACAACATTTTGTATCTACCAGGTGTTTTTTACACGCACTCTTGCAATAAATCCCTGAAAGTGCACTGACAGAAATAGTGACCTGGAGAAGAGAAGCTGAGAGTGGATTTCATCAACGTTTATAAATATCTCAAGGATAAGTGGCAAGAGGATGGGACCAGACTCTTTTCAGTAGTGCCCAATAACAGGATGAGGGGCAATGGGCACAGACTGCAGCACAGGAGGTTCCATCTGAATATGAGGAGAAACTTCTTTACTCTGAAGGTGCCAGAGCCCTGGAACAGGCTGCCCAGAGAGGCTGTGGAGTCTCCTTCTCTGGAGACATTCAAACCCACCTGGACACATTCCTGTGTGATCTGCTCTGGTGAACCTGCTCTAGCAGGTGGGTTGGACTGGATCATCTCCAGAGGTCCCTTCCAACCACAACCATTCCATGACTCTGTGACCTGCCTTGTACTTACTTTTTCTTTCCTATTTTCAAGCACTTCATGCAGAGAACACCCAAACTGGAGCATAGTTCAACTAGACCTACAGCAAACACCTAGTGAAACACTATATGATACGCTGGTTCATCAGACAAAATAAAATCACAGCAAAAGCTATTAGCTTTAATAACATTGGGTCCAAGATTTCATCACACTGTACTCAAGTGGCTGAGAATTTTCTAACAAGATCTTCAAGTGAAACAAGTAGTTTTTGTACAAATAAATGAAAATTTCTTGAATGAAAAGTTTATTTTTTTTAGGATAATCAGAACAAAAGTATCTAGTTTCAAGGCAAATATACTTTTTTGAGCTTACCTGACCTACTGCAGTGCCTCGTGACATTTCAGTTTTCAACGACTGCACCACTGACAGATTACACATACAATGGTAACATATATTAGTCTGGAAAATATATTAATTGGTATACTAATGATACAAAAATACCACTTTTCTTTGTTCAAAAATATTCTCGCAGATCATGTTTAATTGCAACAGCTTTCTATAATTTACAGGGGATACAAGCACACCACAAATAAATAGTGTGTTTTTAAACTCCAACAATTCTTACTGTATGAAGATGCAAGAGCGCCTCAGCGGGATTTTCATGTATAGTACCCATAGTAGCAAACTTGCACCAGCCACAAAAATCAGGGTTTTTTTTTTGCTATTGTTGATGAGGAGACACTTCACAAAAATAAAACCACAGATGTTCATACTCTAAATCACCATAGATTCAAAAATCATGTTTTTCCCTACTGAGAGACAGAAGTAACAGGTAGAGTTAGTCAACAGCTCTCTTTTGCACAAACTCACCCTCTCAGATATGTAAGAATGCTTTCATTACCCAGTTCATACAACGCACTGCAATTAGGATTTGATTGTTTTCATTAATTAGAAAAGATTAGCAATGATGAAGTTCCGGTCTCCTCTCCGAACAGTATAAAAAGTGTGATCAATCAAATTATGCTCACATAAAGGTAGAGTAAAAGAGCAACCATGCCTTGCAAATTTGCTACCAATATATTTTCTTCTGCTGTTGTGTGTTATTATATTTATTATTTATGGACTTACAATAGCTTCTAAGGTGATAGCTGCAACTTTTTATTTTTGAAAGGACATCTGGATCAAGCACATGTCCAGAATTAGTATTCTTCTTGAAGCAGAACTCCAGCATCTGTTCCATATGCTTTGGTATACTGACTAACTTCCAAAAGCATTGGATTTTGCAGGGTTTACCACAGTGCTACTAGAGGGCTCATCAATGTTCCTCCACTTAGAATTCAAAAACCTACTCAGCATTATGAAATATAAACCTTTTTATCCCCATAAGCCTCTCACTCTCTCAGTTCTGTGTACTGTTGTTCCTGTCTGCCTTTGCATCCCTATCACCTTAAGACACGGAGGCATTTTCCTATCTATTATACTAACTATTTTACTGTTATACTATTTTACTAATAATCTATTACCACTTAAGGGCATGTTTTTCCTGCATAGCCACCTTCTGTGTTTTCTTTCTGATCCCTCTGAATGACCTGGAGTAGAAAGAAAGCCAATTCTAAGTAGCCTCCGATAAATTATCAGTGTCTAGATAGATAATACAACACTGGGGAGAGGTTTGCCAACAGAATCTCAAAGCACATCATTTTAATGCTGTCCTTTAAATTTGTTCTGACCTTATAGGAAAGCCTCATTAGATTTCCCAAACTTCAGGTGTTCTTTTCCAAGTATCTCCTTTTAATTTGGCAAATGAACAGAGTATTACTTGCTTTTTAACTTCCACTTTCTTCAACTTTTCTAGTTTGCCAACATAATTTCTTGCACATGAGAAGTCTGAAGGAGTACACTGGAAAGTTTTATATCAAAACCACCTTCCAAGATGTAGTATCTCTACAATATAAGCTCCTCTATGGACAGGTAAATATACTCATGTTCTTACATGTATCATTTTCTCCTTGAGATATCACCTGCCCAGTAAAGTTACTCCTCAGTTTGTTTTCTGCTTTGTGTATAACAAAAGTGTTTAGGCTTTTTTGGGACTTCAGGATGTTATCATCCTCTTAGACTTTATGTTGTTTTCTACACAACATTCATTACTCCACCATATACCTACACTCATCTGCCACCCACCAGCCTGTCCAACACATGATCTGAAACACTTCACTCTATAAAGTGTTTGTCAACTAAACTTCATGTCTTGATCTCACACTCTGCTGCACAAAAATTACAAGTACTTGTGGGTGTACTGAGGAATTCAAACTGATCACTATCACACCTACATCTTGTCTCTCTTGCTTGAAGACAAATGTTTAATTGTCTCTCTTGCTTGAAGACAAATGTTTAATTTACCCTCCTTTTCCTTTCTTGATTTTTCCCCCTAAAAAGGTACACAACTGAAGGCATTTTTCAAGGGGATTTTCATCTCCACCAGAGATTTTTCTGAGCAATGAATCATAAGTGACATTTACCTTCTCACCCACATAGTACAACCAAAGCACAGCTTATCATTTTGGTCACCAATTTCAAACTGCTGCCAAAGGATTTCTGAACCAGCTTGTCCACTGCCGTGCCATTGTCATTCCGAGCTCCCCTCACCCCTCCAAGGATGCCACGTTGTGACCATACACACAGAGAATGCTGAAATCTGTATGGGTTTGCAATCAGTTTCTCGCACATGCCACTTTTATGGATTTTTTCTTCGTAGCAGATCTTAGTCAAATTTATTTCCAGTTGCCTCCCCCAACTGTTTCATGCAGCCTCCCTTTTCACTGCACAATTCTTTACTCTCTCCATAGACACTCTGTGTGAGCAGACTTTATATCAAAATATCGCCACTGGTTTTTTGCTAGTTTCTTTTGCCCTCAAAGACAAGCACTATAGATCCCATCCCTTTCCTCTCACATCAGAACCTCCTACCCTGTTTCCCTGAAAATAAGACAGGGTCTTACATTAATTTTTGCTCCAAAAGATGCATTAGGGCTTATTTTCAGGTGATGTCTTATTTTTCCATGAAGATTGTTATCCATGTAGATTGTTATCTACATTTATTCTTGAACAAGAAAAAAATTATTCAAATATAGTCATGTCATCACATTCTGGAACATCATCATAACTCCCCAAACTGTGAATTTCATCATTAATTTCTTGTGACTCTATTTCCTTTTTCCATATACAAAAATCTACATTTACCAATATTCATGAACAAAAAATCAACATTTATCCAAATACACCCATGTCATCTTCTGGAACATCACCATAACCCTCCAAACCCTATCTGTCCTGCTGCATTCTATTGCCAATTAATTTTACTTTTTCACATGTATCACTGCCTGGGCACTATTTAAATTTACTTCTATAATGAACTGTAACTAGGGCTTATTTTTGGAGTAGGGCTTATATTTTGAGCAACCTCAAAAATCCTGAAAAATCATGCTAGAGCTTATTTTTGGGGAAACAAGGTAGTAAGTCTGCGAATATTATTACAACTCCACCTTGGGCTCTACAAATAGATAGCCTGTCCACAGCCCCAAAAAATAAAAAAAACACTATTGAAAATGTGCACACATACACACACACTACCGTAACATCTGTTGAGGCCACTCAAAAATGCCAAACTAGCAATTAACTTCAGATGTCTCCAGTAAGACTCCCAACAACATGCTGCCCCCCAGGAACTGAAGGATGGATGTCACCCATGCTCAAGCTTTCACAGCCAGGTCACCTCACTCGCCAAGGGCAAGGGTACATGACAGCGATTCCTGCCAACTGTGGCCACCTGTTTCCACTCTGGTCATGGCCAGGGGAAGCCAAGGGTGCCCAACATATCTCACCAGCTTGGAAGGCCACACCTGATCATGTTTTACCCTCTGGTTTTGCTAAGGTTTGTGGCTGCATTTTCTTTGATGTCTTTTTCCAACACCTTGATCTTTGACTTGCTATTCAGTTTCAGGGTTATTATTATTATTAGTGCTACAGGAAAAGTAACATGTTCATTGAAACCTAGAGGTCTTTCAGTTGCCCACTCCATTGCCCTCCAACACACATTCAAAAAGATGTTTAAATTTTCCTTGTCAAGGCATGAGATGATTTTGTTTTGTGCACCAGGGATTTTTAAAAATTGTTATTATTGTATTGACTCCCCACCTGCTGAGGCAAAAAAAGACCAGCAATGGAAGGGTTTTCACCTCAATATGGTGGGTGGAAGGATTATGTAAACAACTTGTCTGTCTGGGAAGAGGGGCCTTGACAGGTCCCGTGTTGTCAAATGACAATTGTGACTTCTTGCATTTCAAAAGTCACGCTCAGATGGTTTCATCTGAAACCCTCTGGGTAATAGTAGCCTTTTGAGGTTATGATATCTCTGGATGGAATTCAATAAAAGAAATTCGCTTTCAATTGAAGCACTGGAACACCGCCAGACAGCCCCAACAATGAGATACGCCTCCAAAGAAAATTGGACTGATCCCCCCCTCCCCTTTCTATTTCTCTCTCCGTCTTTATTTGTGCTTTTAACCTTGTTTGTGGGTTGCTTTTTTGATATATTTCCTCTCCCAATAAGCCTGGGATGTTGAAGCTGGAAAAAAAAAAAAAAAAATGAAAACCCACCCCCCACACACTTAGGACTGAAACAGTAGTAGCAGTAACAGAGAGAAACAGACACTCACAGAGGCAATGACAAGTCACTCTCAATAGCTGACCTTCGCCATATACATGAAAGGAAATAAATAGAAGCTCTGCTCTAGGTGAAGGGGAGATATTATTCCAACCACCAGCTTCCTATTCCTTGTTAATAAGGCTGGTTGATGTACTAACTTATTTAAGGGCAAGGGAAGGTAAAAAGCTCACAAAACCTGCCTGACTGCCAGAGGCAAAAGTGTTGGCTTTTTGCTTGGGTTGTCATTCACTCTGCCTTGGGATATTTTTTGCCATTTTCCCCCCCCCATCTCTTTTCCCTGGGTTTGGCAAGAGCTGCAATTGTCTTTCTTCTCTTGTTTTTGATCCTTTAAGCAGATTAATGTGTGTGCATAGTTGGGAGGCAGAAGATGGAGAAGCAGTATCAATCTTGTGAAAGCATTCATTTTCTCCAGTTTTTTCTTAGTCGATGATCTACCACTTATTTTGTTACTACTGTGTGTGATTTTCTTTTGATTTCCAGTCAGGCCAAATGGGCATAAAAACTGCATAATAAAGAAATAAAAACAAACCTCACACCTCGGAAACAGACGGTAGATCTGTTTGGCAGACTGCACTGAACTTCCTTGTGGTTTGCAACTGATTCACATTGGGTTCTAAGCCCCTTCTTTTGTCTCGGTTCTACAACTATTTACTCTCCTTTCATTAGGTTAAGATTGCAAAACAAGTAACAGCAATGTCAGAGTGTAAAAAAAAAAATCTGACCTGGTTCCTCTCCCTACAGCATCACTTGCCCTTTTATCCCTTCAAAGTTCACAAGCTACATAGGTTCAAGCCTGGTCAAGTATCAGCTGAGAAAACAGGCATGAGGGGAAAAAAAAAAAAGTCATTTGTTCTGTACATGGTGCTCTCTTCTGATCAACCACATCAAAAGAATGGTAGTAGATACACAGCCACTTCGACAAAAGATGTCAAATGAAATTCTTGCCTCACAGGGATCCTTCTGATCCACTTGCACTTTCAACAGAGTTGCCTGATTGCTGGTGTCAAAGCCAAATCTAGAACGTGAGCTTTCAAGCTACAAGTCTAAATTCCATTTATTTCCAATTACTCCATTTTTAACCATTTTCCCTAAACTGTTCCATTCATACTATTAAATAGCTGTGACAGGACTAATTTCATAAAAGCAGCTGAAGCCAGAGTTCCTTGCAAAGCCTTTGCTTACACAAATTCAGAGTGTCAGCAATAGCATTAAACATACCTGGATCTCAGTTACCTGGTGAAAACTATTTAGATATTGCAGAAGCAAGCAGACAGCAGTTCTGGATAAGCCTGCACACACACAAATATTAAAGAGGGATTACAAGTATCTAATCCAAGAATTCCCCCTAAAATTCCCAGAAGTACAAGGAAATAAACTGCCCCAAGCTCACCAAACAGCTGAGTGACAGAGTGGAGGAACAGGAAGCAGGTTCTCTCACCTCCCCTCTCACACCCAGTCCTGAAATTCCATCACCTCCTTGTGAGTGCAGGCTTGGTGTAACAGACCTTCCCAGGGGCTAAGGTGATAAAGTATGAAAATATTCAGGTGCTTTTACTGCATGCCATGATGCTGGATTAAAAAGAAAAATCCTTCTAACTAGTAGTCTTTCTGCTTTCATTGTCTTAAGTTAATACGTAAATAAAATACACGCATGTGCATCCACATGCAATGAAAGAATGTTCTGTTACTCAGACATTTGCCCTGTCTTAATTCTCCTGAGTTCGAAGCTTGGATGTAGAGTCTACTTGGACTGGATTTTCTTGTTGTCATTATATTTAAGTTAAAGAAGAATGTCATTTCTCCCCCCAAAAGACTTATAAAACACACTTATTTGTTTATCCTTTATGGACAAACTGTCACTCTCCAGAACATTTTTCCCCTTTTTCCTCTTTGCACGAAATACTGTTTACTCACATATAAAAATATATTCTACCTATCTGTATAATGCATAGGAGTGTTCAAAGAACAATACTACAAAACGGTAAAAAATAAAAATGACATGCTGAAATCACTGCCGAGCTACTTCCCTAGCCTTTTTAGCATTTGAGAGATTTTAACTTTTTTATGAAGTAGTAAATGAAAGCTCTCCAGGCAAGATAGTTCATTAATATCTCAATGTTCTCCCTGTTATTTACCCCATTGCATTTGAATATTTTTTTAAGTTTTAGAAAAAAAATTGTAACAAACTTAAACACAAGGCAACAGATTTGTGCTTTTGAAGCAATTCAGACAGCTGCAGTCTAATAATCTACGTTTTCCTGCAGCAATAACAGAAAAATATTCCTTGCAAAGTACAACATAAGGTCTGATCTGAAAAAAATTACAGACATTCTTCACTTTATTCTTGAAAAAGAACCTCTGTCTACAGAAACAACAAGAATTTTCCTTTGCTTCCTGCAGTGCCAACCACAAGGTGGTAAATAAGTCTTACTGACTTCAACAGGATTACCCATGTTCTTGCATTCAGTGGCCATGCTGCAACCACAGGTGTGCTGATCAGCTACATATGTGCTGGCACAAACCTGGGCAGGTCTGACACCACTGAGGGCAAAGAACAGCAATATTTTTTTAAGCTATGGACTAAAAAACCCAGAATCCTGGCTTGGCTTACATAGATGACAGCTTCACAGCTGGCAAAATTTAGCTACTGCTGGTGCATCTATACACACTGGATGTAAGCACAAGATAAATACTGAAGTTTGGCAACAAGCAATAAATAGGTGCAGTCCTATTTACCAAGACAAACATATTTTCTTCCCTTGCGAACATGGATTTTATTCAATTGGTTAATCACAGTGTGCTACTAAGAGCTCTAACATGCACACTGCTATGTGAGGATCAAGGTACCTTCCTCCAGTACAACTTACTTTCCAGTCCTAGCACAGCTTATTCTAGTCATCAACCCATAGTGCACTATAAATCAAAATACACATTTATATGAAATAGCATCCACATTGCTAACAATTAAAATCGTAACACCCTGTAAAGTTATAAGCAAAGACCTTGAAGTCCAAACCAAGAATCTCATTTCACCACCTTCTTCCTTCCATATCTCAGGTTGTTAACAAACAAGTTATTTTCATAGCTGGGAAGAATATAAAGCTTTTCTTCGAATGCATAATTGCACTTTACTCCCATGGATAAAGATAAATTCCTTAGGAAAACACAGCTACAAGTTCTAAGCTGTTCAAAAGCAGATAGGTCCAGGATAAAAAAATTTCCTCTAGCAAAGACAGTCCATACTGACCGAGAATCCTGGACAGCAGTGTAATTTACTTACAGGAAATAATACTAGTCCTAAAATTTCAGCATATGGGAATTTCACAGTGAACAGAATTTAATGGAATATTAAGATGAGTATTTTAGCTGTGGTCATAAGTTATTTCATGAGAAGAATTCAGACCCACCACCAAGCTTCCTTATTTTCTTTTAGGTTATATTGTTCTAATAGACTGAATTATCACTTTGTGATCCACTAAGTTTTCTCATTATTTTAAGATGGTCACTGCAGCATAGCACTAGGAAAGTCATTTATTATTTTAAGCTAGGGCAGAGAGTGCCCCAGGTGAACAATATTGGCACCAGAATAACAGGTCTGACTTCCATCAGCCTGAGGCACAGGCGTTCCTGGGACCGTTTCCAACCCAGACCTCCTTTTCACAGTGTGAGCATAAGGGCTGACACTGTTCCAGTCCTACCTGATGAGGAGTTTTTAAAACCTATAATTATGCTTGTTCAGCCTTGCAAAGTCATTGTGAAAAAATCAGCCAGGATAGGCAAAGAGTCTGCTCATACCAAATTCACGATAAAGAACAGTGATAATAAAAGGCTAAATGAGGAAAGGAAGATACCAACAACAAAAGCCTAAAAAAACCCCACCACAGCCAAAACCCCAAACAAAACTGCCAGTATACCATAAGCATGTAAGACCTCTGCGAGAATATTCAATTTTGTTCTTAAAAGACAAACCAAAAAAATTACTGCAAAACAAAATCTATCCCATTTATTGTACTAATACTAGTCTGATGGGTTTTCCTTCCTGGACTAGTGGTTTTTCCTCTTCCCTTTTAAATTATTTGATCCTTCACTCTCATTATATATCAGGTTGCAGTACTGTAGGTCAGAAGTTATTCGGCTACACCTGCCAGCATTGCCCTGCTGTGCTCTGCAGCCACAGACAAACATCTGTTTCTTACCCAGCTGTGCCAAGGAAGGAACCTCTGTCTCCAGACCCTCATTTTTCCCCCCGTGCTTCCTCTGCCATCCCCTGTTCAGCCTTTCTGCAAGGGCATGTTATCACGTTCAAGGCAAAAGCTCACATGAATCACAGACTGGTGAAAGCACTCATCTCTACTACCAGCATCTTCTGCTTCTGGAAAAAAAAGGTCTCTCCACAGCCTGGAGTCCTCTGGGGGCAGAAGGGTCAAATTACAGGTCAGAAATTCTCATAATAAGAAAGTAGTACAGCAGTCTTCATTGGAAATTGTGCTCCACAATCCCTTAGCACCTTTTAATCTCTCTCCCATACAATGATTCAGCTTGCCACCTACAAAAAAAACAACCCTCCATCTTCATTTTAAAATTTGTTAATCAATCCTCCCACTGAAAGCTAGAAAAAAGTTTCCCACAAAAAAAGTCTTTTTTGTAATAATAGTCTCTTCACAAAAGTGTTTTCATTTTTGTCGAAAAAGGGAAGCATGTGGCCAAAAGCAAACAGCCACAACCCACCAGGTTGAAATCCCAGTGAATCAGAAAACAAAAGCCAACTAGCTAACAGTCACATTGACTTTATATACTACAGCCACTCCACTGCTGACCTCTCAGCCTTGATCCTTCTTGGATCCTCACTCTACAGGTGAACTTCAAAATATGAAGTCTCAAAACTAGAACTTCCCAGCACAGTGAAGATTAAAAGATGTTCTTATGCCTCTAAATTTCACATTACGCCTCATACAGCCAACCCACTCCGTGACCTGGCTGTCTTCTCTTTCCTCAAGAAGTCTAAGGACCTCACCCATTTCTGCTACTTCATATCTCAGTCAATACATGAACCACCTTTCTCTCAGATTCACTAACTGGTTAAAAAAAAAAAAAAAAAAGTAAACAAATTCACTCAGAACAATACAAGCAGCTACAAGGACTAGTTGCTAAACTCATTCTTGGGATGATCACCTACTCTGCTTTTCAGCATACATCCACTTGGTAGAGTTCAAAACAGGAGCCAATGAGAGTTGTTGCTACTCCCACTGAGAAGCATTTACTGTAAGCAGCAGCTCTTCATGGTCTCCATGTCTCTGGCTTAAATACTTTTGTCAGAAACAGGTCTACTGACCACCTTGCTAACAGTGCAACTTCCATGTTCTCTCTCCCATGCACCAGCACAGCTAAGTAAGTCAAGCTGAATTAATTTCTGCCTCCAAGAACACTTTCCTCCAATATTTGCCTTCATCACTTAGCGTGGAACTCCCAACATAACACGTACACAAAGAACAGCCTTCCCTTGCCTTATTTTTGGAGGGCATGTTAGGCAATTGCAAAGGAACTAAGTAAGAAAACTGTATTCCAACACTGTTTATTTTTGGTTTGCTTTCCTCTATCTTCCTTCCCCTCCCTCCCAGCCCAAAATCTGAACTGCAGCCATGGTGCATCTGGAAGGGCAATGGTGGTCTGCAGTTCCTACAGATGACTTCAAACCAGGACTCACGAGGGTGTATGAAGGGGAAAGAAGGAAGGAAAAAAGAATAAAAATCACATGGACTAGAAATGTAAGCTGCAGATGAAAGGTTATCCTTCCATATTTGTTATCATGTTCTTTCAAGGAATCCTGGCTTTCAGCTCTAGTTTTTGGCCAGAAAACTTCCCAAGCTTAATCTTAGCGAACTCATAAAACAGGGCCCCAGGGATGATACAATACTCTGTGCAACCTCTAAACAGCATGACTGACTAACACAAAATGACAAATGAAAGGAAATTCCACCTATACTGTCTACTTGTGGCCAAATATTCCAGCTTGGGAGTTAAATAATATTCCAAGTGGACCTGAGCTCCAGGCAAATGTTGTGACAGACATCCTTTTCCTTCTGATTTTACTTTACTTGTTTTTAATTAGTTTACTTTATAACAGAAGTTGGGTCAAGAAAGGGATCTGTATTTGATTTCACTGAGGTAGCTCATTGGTTGCAATTCAGATAGAAACTGGGAAGTATCACTTGGATTCAAACTCATTTATTGTTTGCTTTACAAAGAACCCAGTTCCAAAGAGAGCCTTGAAACTCTCCAAGATACCCTTGTAATAATTCAGCTTAAAAAAACAAAAAGCCCCCATTAAACAGAGTTCACCCAGAGTCAATTCATCCTGCCCACAAACTTGAGATCACCTGCACCTTGTTTGTTGTTCCCATTCATCTGCAACAGGGCAATGGAAAAGAGGAAAAACAAAATCTGAAGTGGCAGCCAACATGGTTGAAGGTTCATCAAGAGGTATGTGATGCTGGAGATGGACAACTGCATAAATTCTCCTTAATGCTGGGGCAAGGAATGACAAGTAAGGCTGTGTGGAGTTTTGGCAACAAACATCAAAATCACACAAAGACACCCACAGGGAGCATGGATGTACCTGGACTTTCCAGCCAAGGGCCTGCAGCACATACTGCAAGTTTCCCGCTTCTCCTTCTGGGTGTTTCCAGGATTACAGCCAGCACAGAGACTCTCTGGGGTACAGCACCATGTTGTGCCTCTGTTTTAGACATCACTGCTGTGATTCTGGGGAACCTGAAGCTGGGAGAGTCACTTTGCAAATGTAAAAACCTTCCCAGTGGTTCAAATCTTTTTTGACTTGCCACCTGTACAGAGCAAGTATAAGGACCTTAGCTATACCTTCAACAGCAAAGGAAGCGTTTCTGGAGAACAGCTTCTGTTGAGGTAGCTCAGCAGAAGAACAAAACCTCCACAATTTTCAGCATCCAACTATTCTAGCTGATAATGCCTTTTTCAGTAAGGAAGCCCTTGGCCTTTGCCTGCTTGAAAAATATTGCTGCAAATGACACATGGCAAACATACAGAACCAACAATTCCATGGGAACTGCTACCTATCGAACACTGATGAAAATCCAGCTGCCTGTATCCCATAAAGAACTGCCAGCTCCCTTTTCAAACCTGACCAAACAGTCCTCATTCAGCCAGAGAATGTGAAAGGTGTAAAGGATGCCCTTCCTTCCAGGCCTTTCCATACATGCTTGGCTAAACCACAAGCAGACTTATTTAAAACAGGCTAATGGAAGCTGTGCATCAACTGCAGCTCATGCAGGCTAACAGCCAAATGACTCTGTTTACTGTAACCTCTATGCCCAGAGAAGTTTCTTTTGTTCTTAAAATAGCATCAGTCACAGACTAGAGACACAAGGAAATTGAATACTATATATATATATCTATACCTACATGTTCTCACAAATCCTGGGGCTCATACATAGTATTCATTTCAATTATAGTTTTAATTGATTTGCATATTATAGTACTGCAACTTCTGTAGATCAATGGATATATCAATATTGGGTGTTAAATAAGAATATTAAAAGGCTCCTCTAATGCATAATTTACTTTGTGGCAAACAATCTCTTCCTCTCAGATCATTATTATTGCAAATTTGGAACCTTATCTGAAAGGGTTTCCCTAATGCATTTCCTAGAAATTAAATTATTCATACAAATATGATTTACATTACGATTTTTTAATTTGAGTTTAGTAGCACTGTGGGAATGTGCTATTTTCTTAACTGAATGAGAACGAAAACTTGAGGGGAATATAGCAAGCTCTGATTGAAAATGTATTTATTTTGACTTTGTTACTTGTATCCCAGTAACAGTGTCAAAGCCCCAGCCCAGGTCAATTTCTCATGGGGCAGGAACTCTTTAAAAATATCATAAGGAAAAGGTCCCTGGCATAAAACAGCTTGCAAAATAAACATCATAGAAAAAGGGGCATCAAGATCCTGAATATCATTATCCTCACCTTGAAAAGCAGGGATGGAGATGCAGACTGCAAGAAGTCACCCTGAGTTAAGCCAAGGGGTCGGAAGTATGGCAAGAAAGTGGAGCTGGACTCTATTAAAAGTATAAGGTATGATCACTGCTTACAAAGGGAATATTTCTGATACTAAAGGTCTCATTAATCTAGTGGAAAAGGCATGAGAAGATCCAATGGCCAGGAGCCAAAGCCAGGCAAATTCAGACACATGAAGGGTGATCATCTCTAAAAAGGGAAAGTAGGCCATTAGAGTTGCAACACTGGGACACAGTGACTTCTCCAACTCCTGGAGGCACTGAAATAGAGCTGAACATCTGCCTAAAAAGGCAGAGATGCTGCATCCCAGAAGTCACAGGCCTCATGCAGGAATCACTACTCATATTGCACAGTCTGTCGTCATACCTAGTCACAAACTCTTCTGGCTTTCACTGAGTCAAGAGCAAGCTCTCAAATTCCAACCTCTTATCTCAGTTACTTCCTCTCAGAGATCACGTAACCACTGAAAAAACACCAGAGGCTACACGACAGAAAGGTGCCATCAACAGCTCCTGGTGTGAAACTGCACAGTGGAAGAGGAAGCAGAGAGTGGCAAAGAGCACAAGAATCTACCTGTCAAAAATATCATGCCCACAAAACATGTTTTGAATAGTGACAGCAGCTGACAAAAGACAACATGTATCCCACATTCCCTTTCTATCAGCTGGGGAAGGAAGAATTTCCTATAACATTCCCTGAATTTACAGAGTGAAGGAGAGGGTCAATAATGACGTCACCTTCGAAAAGCAGCACAGCACAGGTTGTGGAAATTCATCACTGAGTTACAAACCAGGAATTAGCAGATGTAATCCACACATATGGAGAATGATTTACACCTGATTTACACAGGGAGTGGAGAAGCCCTCAGCACGTCCCCAAAGTTGCCTTGGTCAGGCAAATTAATAAACAAAATAACCTCTAGGTCCAGAGAAAAAATCCTGACTTCAAGAAGTTCAACAGGAGAGCTGCCATAGCAGAGTTTCCCCTCCAAATTCCACTCCCAGCTGAACCACTAACCTGCTGTATGACCTTAAACAGCCCTTCACTTCCCCAGGACACTCTGTTAGCCTTTGCGCGCCTTGGAGAACATCGTGTGACTCTTGCTCTACGTAAGTGCAGTGCCTAGCATAGCAGTGCACAAGGTCCTTGGCATGTCCCCAGTACAAATGCTATTGCTAACACCATTCACAGACCGATCCTACAGCAATCACCGTGTGCCTGGCTGTCACCTCACCAGGCTACATGAGTCCTCCTTTCAGGAATAAAAGTCATAAGGATTGCTCACATGCTGGTGACAGGTGTTGATCTCTTCTTTGTACCTAACATAGAACAACATTACAACGCATACGCTGTTCCATAATGCCAACAAGTTCATAAGCATTGCATTCACAGTGTCTGGCCTCAAAACTGACCAGTTTCCTATCCTGTACATGGCCCTTTTTTGAAGTAGTTGTATGGACACTAAGAAGAGGAGAAAAAAAAAATATTGTAATAAGCAAGAAAACAATGCTGTAGATCAATCTGACCTCAGCTGCACATTCTATTATGGGACAAGACGAAATTTAAATATTTCCATTGCAATAATCCAACCAGCTCGAGAAAAAGTTAAAAAGGACAACTTTTGGGGTTTGGTGGGATTTTTTTTGTTTGGTTGGTTGTGGTTTTTGTTTGGGGCTTTTTTGAGCAGTGTTTTCTGAATGTCTGTCTTATAACTGACCTTATAGGCAGAGAGAAATTACCTGCAAATGGCTTCACAATCTGCCATTCTTGCAGCCTACAAGAAAAAGAGCGTGCAGTTTCTTTCAATGCAAGGTTTTGGACAGAGCTAGTCTTAAAATATTGAGAGCTAACTTTCCACTCCAGTGCCTTGCAGCTCAGTTCTAAATAATGGCCACCAAACAGGAACAGGCAGAGAAGAAACAAGTTTTAATTAGCTGTACAGTGAGGGTCTTTGTCCCACAGATAGATTTGATTTTATCACTGATAACCTTCGCAAGGCTTGTTATCACATTACACTATGCCATTCTTCTGAGCTGAAGAAATTTTCCACACACCCCAAACAGGCTTAGCAGCAGTGAAAGAATAATGTCAGAAGTCCCTTCCAGATATTTTGGTGGGATTCTTCTGTTTGACTGAGTTTGCTCGACTGGGATGAAGCCAGGAGAACTCATCGGTGGAGCTGCAGAATTGTGAGTGATAACACCACAGACCTCTGCCAACTCCTCGTTTACAGGGTTTGTTTGTAAACCTGTTTATGGGATTTTTATGGGGTACATGAAGCGCTTTACATTAGCCCCTGAGAACAGGATCTGGTAGGTACAGACCAACGCACTCTGCATTAACTCAGACAATAAATACCAGCACTGATTTTACCTGACATGCTGTGACCTTCAGGCATCACCCACTATGATTACATACCCCAAGCTTTCACAGAATTGGGCAAGTCACGGAAAAAAATGCCTCAAAAATAGAGCAAGCCGTTTTCTCCATGACTTCAGCCCCTCCACTGCATTGATGTGCATCTGTGAAAAGTACACATAGTGCTGTGCTTCACTCCCCCTTGCTAGTGGCCCACATATGGCACCAGACAACGAGAAAACCAGGACCTCTATTCTACAGTAAAAATGGGAGGGAAAAAAAATGTTTTGGATCCTGCAGAAAGCTTTTTATATGTGGGTAAGTGGTCCCACAAATAAGCATATACAACTTCGATCATTCATTTCCAATTATTGCTCTAGCCAAGAGCAAAGCCTTCCTGCTGTACTTAGATAAGTAGCTCTAATTTAGTAGGGCTCAGACAGCAGTCATTAACAGCAGGATTCCTTCTCCCATTCCAAAGCAGGGAAACCAGAAACCCTTTCGTAAACTGTTTCCCTATAGGATACAGGAGATCTGATCCTCACAGCCCATGCACAGCTTATGCTGCAGGTGTAACTTCACCAAAGAATTAGCCCTAGCTCACAGTAAGACAGTTGGGAGTAGGATCAAGCATTGCCAACTCTTTCACTCCTACTGGGGTAGATGGAGCCTTCAATGTGCTTGCAAGGAAGCTGGCTTATCTGCTATAAAACTGATAGATGGCACACAGCAAACTTTGGTATCTTTGGTGATGACCAAAGAAAGAGCCCATATATAATAACAAAAAAGTTGTTTGTAATATAAACGTATAAATAATAATTAAGAAAAAAAAAATGGTAATAATATAAACATATCCTGAAGCAGATGTACGACTCACATTTTGTTTACACCCGTGGCTTCATGGCTCCACGGGCCTTGCGATGTTCCAGTGGGAGGAAGAAACCAAAAGCTGGTAACACCCCTGGACAAAGCACAAATTGCCTGCACTGATAGGTCCATATTCCTGAGTGGTGCTCTGGGAAAAATGTTTTGTGCTTTTTTTTTTTGTTCTGTTTTTTGTATGTCCAGATATGGACATACAAAGCAAGGAAGAAAAAAAAATTCCACCTTTGACTTTTTACTTCAGAGTCAGTCGTGAGTTCTGGCTGCTGTTTACCCTCATGGCAACAGGTCTCTGCTATCATTGCCCTTCCTTACACACCCTTCACAAGGACAGATTATTGCTGGTTCACATATCTTGGCAGGAAGGTTGGGCAGGAGTTTCCTCTCCTTGTCTTACCTCCCTGCTGAGCCCACCCATGTCTGCAGGTTTTCTACCCCAGACTCTCCAAATGCCTTTTTGCTGGAATTCAATGGGACACGAGCTTTGTGAAGGGAGGGCTCAGGGTTGCTGAACCAGTGGGGGTAACACATGCCCCTCTCTTGGAAGAGGCAGTCAGGACAGTTACTGTGAAGACAAGGACAACATTGTGCTCCTCTCAGCCAGACACACTCTTTCTCATAGAATGCAATACCGCAGCATCTCCAATGGATGCCTGCTAGGCACACACATACTCCTGACCAGACTCTTGCTATTGTAGATAGTACAGGGTGGTCTAACCTCAACAGCTGTGGGGGATGGATTTGGGTTTACAATTCCACCTCCTGCCTTCCTCACCATGGGTTGCATCCTGTCTCTTTCTCTCCAGCAGTGGCCAGCCCTCTCCCTCCCCCACCACAGCAGTTACCACCAAGCACAGCCTTGAGACCATCTGCACAACACCAGCATCAAGGAACTGCCGTGGGCTGCAACTTGATGGAGCCCATCATGCTGGATACAAACCCCTGTGACTGACCACTCAGTTACAACTGATTCCCCAATTGCCCCCAAAATACACATACCTCCTGTCAACAGCAGCAGCATTTTGGCTTTGCGTTGGAGGACAAGCTCAGCTGCTGGAGGGTGCAGTCATAGCTCAAAACAGCTGTTCCCCATCCTCTCCAGGGAAGAAGCCAGTGGGCCGGATGGATCAGTGCAGAAGCCTGGAGCTGGCCTGCAGGCCACCAGTTGGACCACACGCAACACTTCCAGCAGTTGCGGCAGGCTGCTGGTGTCTCCGATAGCTCTGAGGCAAGGCAGGGCTACCCCTCCAACCAGGGAGCCTGTAACGATGTGCTCACATCTGTAACACACATACAACATCTAGTCAACCTTTATAAATTAAGCTTTTATAACTAAGTCCTGTTTACAAAGCTGTTCTGAAGCATGATCCTTTTCTCTAGGAAGAGATTTTTAAAGTCTTGAAGAAAGGAATTATTTTCCCTCTCCTCCTCCTTCCTGCCACTGCCTTTCCATTAACTCCTCTACACAAATCTTGTCTGTTTGCATGAATTATTCCCCCAATCTCTCTCCTTCTGAAGAACTAAAAAAGTGTTTTAGAGAAAACCATGGGTTGCAGCAGAATTTATCGGAAAAGCAGTACTCTAGGAACACTCAGCTCTGTAAGCATCAGTTTGAAGTTGTTTACTTAAGACTTATTTTAACTCCTTAGGGCAGACCTACTGATGGTCAGCCCAAACATTCATTTACATGCCAGTGCTGCACATTTATTTTTTTTTTTTACTAGGAATACTGTGATGAGAAAGCAAAGCATACAGCTAGGATCACAATCACAACAAGTAATTAACTGCTCAGATTTAATATACCTCTCTGCAAATGCTTCTCTCATATTAAGGCCTTTGGCAATTTGAGAAGTATGGTAAATCATAGAGCAGATGAGCTTGATCATTGAAAGGTGAGGGAAAGAGAACTCGGTTGAGATCTAACTTCTAGCTTTATACTGATGAACCCTTTCAGTCTTGTAACATTGCATAGCATTTTTTTAAAATCAACTGAAACACCTTAAAAGACAATCTTGCAACATCATCTCTTGAGTGCATCTTCAGGTACTAACAAAAACATTCTATCTTCAGAGAGTCTGACTTTGCCAGTAAAAGTCATTGCATGCTTTCATCATTTTCACATACAGCATTTATTCAAATTCTGAAAAAGCTTTTTGCTCCGATACCATAAATATTACAAGAAACATTTTACTGAAAAAATAGGCAGAACCACAAACTGCTATATTACACTTCAGCTCAAGGTGTGAGCCTTCTCTTACAGGAGAAGTTAAAGGGAATTTTCAGACTTTTAGCAAGGTGATACTCAAACTCTTTCCAGCTTTAACCCACTTCCATTCTTACAAAAGAGTTCATTATCTGATACAACTTCAGTTAAAGAGAGAAAACACTTTAAAGCTACTTCTTAACTATATAAAGAAGTATTTAGGATACCCCCTTTTGCCCCAGTCACAGTGGTTTTTCAATTGCTTGCATTGCTAATTGAGCCTTTCTAAGCAGCACTTTGACAACACATTTGGCTCTTCACCTTCTTACTTGATTTCTCCCACATCAGAATATACTGCTTTGGTCCTCAACATCAGTTTGCTAGAAATTAAAACAGCTTACAAATATAATTGGCTGTAAAGTATTGGATTAATATCAGAGTACAGGAAATCAGAATGTTGTATTCTAATTAGTTGGCAGGTGGTTCATGATCATGATAAATTTCATACTGTAGTTGACACATTTTCAAATGTTAATGTCCTCTAGAGGAATAAACTGTGTTGTAATGACTGGAATAATGGCTTCTAAGGTGAGCATTCAGCTTATTACGGTTTCAAGCCCTGGCACTCAATGTACATAGGTGTTAGGCTACGCACTCTACAAAAAGGAAATAATTATAATGGTATAATGAAAAAAGAAGAGGTTTACAGAAAAGAGGTTGTGAAGAGGATCTGAATCACAGAGAGAACAACCTCCTTCATTTGTGTGAAACAATAGTTAATCAAGTACTGCATATAACATAGCAGACAAGCACTTGCAGGCATCCCAAGAGCCACAATGTTCTGGATAATTGCAGCGAGTTTCTTGGTTGTTATATGGTTTCAGCAGAATTAAAACTCCAGTATCTGCTTCCTCCTCTCCCACCCTTTCCCCCCCCACACTCACTGTGAGCTGGTTTCCTCAGGGGAAGGAATGGAGACAGACTGCACAAAAGAAACAACAAGCAAGAGGAAACTTGTGCTCTAAGTTCAGTGCTCCAGCAGCCAGTAACCAGTGCAAGAAAGGCATCCATTGAGAAGCAACAAGAACAGTTTTAAGGGTTGACATTTTTTGGACTGTAACAAAGGATCTGGATCTTTTTCCTTGCAAACCATGTGCTCCTTTACAAGCAAGTGTTGTAATTCACCACTTTCCTTCTCCCCTAATGTTCCCACATTCTCTACCCACAAACATGCACACACACAAATACTAAAGCCTACACCAGCCTAAATATGTGAACAACACCACAGCTTGTGCAAAACCAGCATCATTCTTTAGACTTCTTTTCTTCGGCTATACAGCTCCCCTCCAAGTACTTTCTCAATACGCAAAAGTTTCCATGCACAACCATGCAGTACCTTTCTTCTCCAACAATCTACTTGTGATCACAAGAGGAATGAACCCAGTTTGCATCCAGTGGTGAACCCATGGTGATGGATATATCACACTGTCCTCTTAAAAAGGATTTGTGTTTCAGTGTCAAGTATACCATAATGATTTACACCTTCCCAAGACAAGCAGAATCATCTGTTGAGCAGCAGTCTTGGCATTATTTACTGAAGTACTGCATAATCCTACCTTTGCCCCCATAACATTGCTATAAAAGTGTCCTCTGTCAAAAGCCACTCTGCAATCAACATTGCTGACCATGTGTTATTAATTAAGTAATTTTACAAAATTAGAAATACAAATCACATTGTTTTCAACCAAAATAACGATCTACCAATTATTCTGCCAACAGAAATGACTTGTAGCTTTTGGCAGGTCTTTTCCCTTTGGCCATTGTTTTCTTAGTTATTAACAAGGTTACAGTTGGTCCTTTTGATTAAAAAGCTTTTTGGCCAGAATCACTGCTATGGGAAAACAAAACCTGAAATTCAATATCCTTCTAGAATTCTTTTGAAATTTGATCTAAGCACCAATGAGGGAAGAAGGTGAGGGGCCACAGGGGACACATTTTCTAACTTTTTAATTTTCTTTCCAGCCCAAGGTTCTTAAAGATGAGGCAAACAGGACTAGAAAGCAAAAAATAAAAGAGTATTTTTGTTCACTTGTCTTCCTGTAAGGTACACACTATATTACTTAAGAGCTGACTGTAACATTAAACCTTAAAAAAATATCAAGGAAAATATAAGGAAGTTGTAGACTATGATGAGGTCACCTCTTAGCCTTCTCGAGATGAACAAGCCAAGTGACCTCAGCCACACCTCCTAAGTCTTGGCCTTGTGGCCTTTCACCATCTTGGTCACCTTCCTCCAGACACACTCTAACAGTTTGATGGGCTTCTTCTATCAAGGCAGCCAAAACTGCACACAGTACTCGAGGTGGGGCTGCACCAGTGCGGTATGGGACAATCACCTCCCTCAACCAGAGAGCTATTCTGTGTTTCATGCACCCCAGGGCACTGTTGGCCCTTTTATGATTTTTATTGTGACTGAAACAACAAAACTGATTGTAAGAACTATATTTCAACACAAAACCTGATCCCGCTAAACATACCTCCAAAATCAATCCCTGTCCTTCAGCACTTAGCACCAAGGGTGCCATGGAAGTCATTTTGTCTTAGAATATTACTTGAAAAGTAAAGTGTGTGCAACAGGGCACTGCTGTACTCCCACTGGGGGAAAGCTTAGTGCTTAGGCCTTCTGCGAAATTAAACCTCCATCCATTTGCAGTCATATGAGAGTATACAGAAGTGTAGACTGGCTTCATCCCCGTGCAATACTGCAAGAAATAATACCAAAAAAACGAAGTGCAGGGAAAACCTGTACTTCACCTGTTCCTTCAATAGAGGTTGTTAAAGCAAGATGGTGAACTGCTCCTGTCATATTTGTGAGATTCAACACCATACAGAGGGACATAAATGTGTAGTTGCAGGAACAACCAAAAGAGTCGGGAGGTTTTCCAGGTTTCTCTATGAACTGGCTTGTGCCAGGTACCTCAGATTGGATGTTTAAACAAGCATGTTAAGCACTTCAAGCTTGGAAGATTTTAAGGCTTGGGTATAATCAACTAAACAATTCAAAAAACAGCACACAAGGGTGTCAACACTGCATATCAGCAAAGAATCAAGCCTGCCCTTCTCCATTGTTTTATTTTCTTGCTCCATCAGAGAGACCAAGTAGAGATAACAAATACAAACAGTAACCATGTGAAAACTTTTTTTCAAGAAGTAGCAGATCTTTCACAAGACAGACAAACTGAAGGGGGTTGAATATTTTTTTCCCCCTTTTGCATCTCTCTGATATTTAAAATCAGTGATTTACACCAACTAAACCTCCAGCCCCTAAAAGGAACATACCACTATTTGTTGTAAATAGAGCACAGTGCTCTATGCAAGTTACTCCAGCAGCTTTCACATCTCAGCCTTTGCAGTATCCCAGCAAAAGTCCCAGTACAGCCACTGTTGGCCATCTGGAAATTTTTTTCTTCCCCCATCATGCAGTTATAACAAAGGTCACCTCTTCTGCTCTGACATGGTGCTTTGCCTGGGAGTGAACAAAAAAAATCTTGCTCAAGAAACCCTTTTTCAGAGCCAGTTCACTCCATTCTTGGAGGGGGCTAAAAACAAAAACAGCAACAACAAAAATCAAGCCCTTCAAAATTAACCCTTCAAAAGAGGACACTGAAAGCAAATATTGAATGTTACCATCTTGACTGCAGAGACAGCAAGGCTAAAATTAAGTTGTGGAGTAGTCTTGCGTGACCTTAGAAGAGAAAGATCACGCATTCCAAGACTTCTTGCTATTCGTAAGATTTACGCAATGCTGCACCAGTGACACTCACAGAATGTGCATTACAGTTGGCAACAGGCCTGCAATCCAGCCACTTACTTCCATCATGTATTATAATGTAGAAACAAAGTCATACCTGTAGAGCCTATGACAAATGACATTTCATTAACTTTGAAGACTGCTGGATCATTTTCCCAGGTTACATGTGAGCCAGGCCATAATAGTCCTTTCAACAGCCTGTCATGAAAAGAAAGTCACTATAATGTCCCAAATATTTCAGGGAGTAAATACTTCTCAATTTGTTAATGATAAAGTTCTATGTCAATTAGATGTAATGGGATAAAAGCCTATCATTAGAGATCCTAGGCCACACAAATTTAGAATGGCATTTCCCATTGCTCGTTGTGTCACTTTCATACCACCCTTTCTCTCTCTTTCTTATTTATTTTTTTACTCTTTCAAGTGACTAGCAGAGTGGTCCAGTACATTTCACACAATCTGCTTTCATGTCAAACAATCTTTCCAGGTATTTTATTTCATTCCCTTGATGATTTCCTGGGATCAACAAATCAAACCGTGAGGTTTTACAAACCTGAAAATGTCAACAGAAGAACATAGGATGTAACACGTCAGCTGCTTTCTTTCCAAATAGAAGGATTGTTTTCTCCCCAATCTGTCTTAGCTTAGTTACAACAACTAAACCCTGTTTAAATCACACATATTACGGATGTATTAGGACACTAGTCTGTGCTGCTGATAGAGAAGGGCTTACAAAACAGCTCTTTGTGCAACACATCAGTGTTTTGCTCACTTTGACTTCTGTTGCCCTGAGTTGCACTTCTCTCTGCTCTCGTGGAAGGAGAGGTGGGGATTACTCACATGTATAAAGCTAAGCACATTTTTAACAGCTTGGGTACACCAGGGCTCAAGACTTAACAACAAGACTTCCATGTGAAACTTAATACAGCTTAGACTGAGGTCTGCAATCAGATCCCACAAGTGTGCAAGTTTCTGCAGGCAACAGATCCATGGCCTAATTCAGTTTCGAAGGGCATTAACTGCATCCCAGTAGCCTCACAAAAATCTAGGGAGCAAGACAGCATTCACTGCAGCTTTATGGTTACTTCTCCAAGCTGTTTCAGAGGACCTGAGGATCACAGGGTGAAAGTCCCATGGTATTCCTGGCGTGAGGAGAGAACCACTTGTAATAAACAGGCAGGTCCCCCTTCTGCCTGGCCAGAGGCTGCCCTAGAACAAGCGCCAAGAGTCTGGCTCCTAAGCACACGTGCTGGTCCACTCAAGCTTATCCTGAAGGAGCCATCAGGAACATCACAATCCTACACAGGTAAACTGTTCACTCTGAACATTTCAGGGTGCACACCAGATCACAGCTTATACAGATCACTGTCAGAAAACCCCTGAAGACCCTCTCTCAGAACAAGGGCTGGCCATCCATGCTATCTCATTACACTTTTAGATGTCAGATGTTTAAATGGCCTTGCTCAGCCACAGAAGAATTAAATCAGAATTAAGTAGCGTGAACTGCAAAGTCCTAGCGCTGCCAGATCTCTGTCAGCGTTTTTTTTGCTTCTCAAGGAATCATGCTGGCAACATTCCTAAGTGTACTGAAAAATTATTTGCAGCTTGAAAGTAAGAAGCACACAAACTAACATCTATGAAACAGGTATTATTCATCTTTCTTTTGCCCCTGTTCTTTTTCCCCAACTACAACTTCTGGAGCCAACTGGAGACATATCTCTACTAGAAGCAATTTAATTGTGAAGACGCAAAGCAACTCAACAAAATGTAAAACACGTATGAAGAGAAATGAAGAAATTCAGGTGATGATGTGGCAACCCCATACTGCTATTCCCTAAGGAAAGTGAGCTCCATGGGTACAAGCACAGCTTTGCTATTGTCAACACGCCTACACCCAAGGCTCACACTGCCTACACTGCTCTGTGAGCTCAAAGTTACATCTCATTGCATTCAGTACAGGAAAAAGTATCTGAAAGAAGCCTGTCAGGTACAGATGGTCCATAACACTTAGCTCTATCTATTGTGTTGATCTACTTAGAACAGGCTATACTATTTTGGATTGATTCAGAAGGTTTCAAATAAAACACCACTGCAACGATCTAAACTAGGTATTGATTGATTTATGTCAACACCCTTTTACCTTAAGATATACTATGGCAGGCTGCATCCATTAATTTTTCCTGTTTAGGAGTTTGTGTGTGTCTGTATTACTATTGTATTTCAACTACATACCCTATAGTAAATAATCTTAATGATCAAATGACAGGCTTCATCTCTCTCTGAGCAGAGTTCATCTGATTTATTAAAGTGACACCAGACATTTACTCAAGGAGTAAACAGAGCTGACATTATAGGATGATCTCAAAGGGGAACACTCCAGGGTAAATACTGAGGAAAAGGAGTGGTTATGCATTCCATTCCTTTGTATTTCTTGCCTAATTCTTTACTTTCATCTTTTTAATGTTATTATTATTATGGCATCTTTTGTGATCTTTAGGCAATAATCTCTGAAAGGGAGACCTCATAATATGGTCAGTCTTTACAGAATAAGAGAAATTGGTTGAATCTGGAGAAGCATCTGGAGAAGTCCAGTGACTGTTTGTCTGAAATACAGTCTCAGTGAAACTGTGACTACTTGCTCTGCAGTGGGGTCCTGCCTTGACAAGCAATAATTGAGGAGCTGTGGACAGACCTCATCTTTAGTGTCTACTTATGAACAGGATTATTGTTCTTCATCCCCATCCCCAAAAACAAACTGAATTTACCTTTTCTTGTTAGGATCATGGGTTTGTGTTTGTTAATAAGAACAAAGGAAAACAAAAGGAAAAAGAGGAACAATATTAAAAAAGATACATCATCCAGTCTAACCACAAATGTATTTTTTTCCTCTTATGACATAAATTGGAATGACCTGACCCAGCAATCCCATCCCTTCTGTGAGCGACTGTAAGAGGGTGTGTGGCTCACTTACGGTAGCCAATTAAATTAAAACTTAAAATAGCTATTCTGTTACTAGCATAGAAAATAAGAACTACCCTCCTTTAAATCTAGTGCAACACAATATCCTGTTTCGAGATACTGCTCTGGTGACCATCTATCCCCACCTGCACCAGCGCAGAAAGCAAACGTCCTCAAAGTAAAAGAAGGAGGAGCTATTTAGATAACCAAGTAAGCCACAAGGTTTCACACTCAAAAATGCACAGAAAAAAAAAAACCTCAAGAGCCTTAAAATGATACTCATGGGAGCAGAATGTTTTCTGTGCTCACACTTATACCAACCAAAGCCAACAGGAAATGGGTTACTGACATTTTTTTAAAATCAGAAATACGATTACACCACAGTAAGATGCATCTGAAGAGTGGAAACAAAATGTCTGAGCCAAGAGGGCCACAAAGGACTTCTTCACAGCTTTCGGTCTTACAGAGAAGCAATGTGGATGGACTGGTGACTGCTAGTGAGAGGATCTACCCTCAGACAATGAAACAATCTCCATAAGCAGTAAAAGAGGCCATGTTAGGCACACAGCACAGCGAGAAGCAATAGCACCCAGGAGGCAACTGTAGGTGGTCTAGCAGCAAGTAAGCACTACCATCTCTCACCTTTCCTGACAGATGTTTTGACAGTCCTTGAACAAAGCTGAAGCAAGGCCAAACACCTCTCATTCCCTAAAAAAGAAAGGGCTTCTAACTTGTTCACAGAGAAGGGGAGAAGCCTATAATGTACACTGACTACAAAGACATTAAGAAACACAATGTGAATGAGACATATCACAAGTAAAAGTCTTGCCTACACTAACAAGTACAATGCTAAAGCCTGACTTACCTTGCTTGACATCTTACCATTAAAATCAAATTCAAGAGAGTTCCCCTTAAATCACAGCATCAGTGAAGCTGCCACAGCAAAAACACCACATCTGACAGGAACCATCATTTCCCCTCACATGGGGGATCATCTAAACCCATCCCCTCTCATCCTCCCCCCAGAAAACTGTAGGTCCCATTACATATGTGACACATATATGTAGGGACATGTCCTGTCCTCTAGGCCAGAAGGTTCAGGCTTCTTAAGGCACTGTTTTTAAGTTGAAAATGCTGAAAAGCGTAACTCTGATATTCCAGATTGTTCTATCTGCAACATGGCCCAACACATGAAGGTCCTCATCTGCAACCGGCATAATTCAATATAATGCTGCTTCAGCCAGCAGTGATATGAGCAGAGCTTACAGCTTCAAACGTAAAGGCCTTACTGCCATAAACACTGAAGACAGATGGAAAATTATATTTAGCTACAACCAGAAAGCTAACCTGGTGCTGTCATGAAAAATGTCTGTTTTCTTGACTCATCCATCAACAAGGCATAATAAACTTATTATCAAAATGATATCACTTCAACTGTTGCTGCCAATCTTTCCTTAATGGATTTAATTTAATAAAATTTTTAAACTTTCCATGTATGTCCATAGCAGACAACAACAGTAACAATGGCCTCATAGGGATCGTGGAAAATAATCCCAACAGTGGCAAAGTGCTCTGCTTACCGCATGTTCCTGGGGCACCGCAGAACTGGAGGGACTTATCCTCACAGGGCAGAATTGAGTTTTGCCACCCTTTCAGAGAAATGGAGTGGAAAGAGTTAATATTTAATTTTTCCAGTTCTATTTTCTCTGCCACTGGCTGGAATCCAAGCCCAGGAGGGCTGTTTGCTGTCATTTCAGGAGAGTTTGGGAGGGTTAGGCCTCTGTACCTGTAGATAACATTGCAAAGTCTCACTCATGAGATGGCAAACTGCTATTCCCCTTCGGCTAATTGCCTTGTTCAAAAGTTTTGCTCTTTAATTTTCCTTTTCTTCCAATCACTCATGACAACAGACCAAATCCAGTGTTTACTTAAGTTTTGGGCCTTTCTGCTGAGCTTGAAAAGTCCAATGACTTCTTTCACCAGATGAAAACAGCACCCACTGCAAAGCAGATGAAGTTCTGCGTTCAAGGCAGGGACTCACCTCCAGATCCAGGGATTCTGAAACCTGCAACGGCAAAACCTCAGCCAAAGTCACCAGGAATTTTGCTTGGGTCTTGCGATCAAAGGAGCATTAGTACGGTACTTTCAGCACCTACAGACCAGTTTCTACCAGTTTTAGTCCTAGTCCCTCCATCACAAAGCAAACTGAAGATTATCAGCAATTGTGATAAATCAAAACCAGAGAAAATTCACTTCAGCTGGAGGAAAAAGTGGGGTTCCTATTTAAACTAAAGCAGTACTTTGACACATGAATAAATGGCTTTTTAAGTTGCTCATGGGCACATTTTGACTTGAAATACCAACAGCTTAAACAGAGGAATACAATTCTGGATCAACTTTCTTGGGGCCAACTTAACTAGTTAAGGATGTTGGCAGGATTTTGTAACAGAACTAGGCAATGTTGTTGTCTCTTGGAGGACTTGATGTCCCTGTCCTATATTCATCTTGTTACACTGATGCTCTCCCTGTGTTACTCAGTAGTGCTAGAGAAGGCAGCACAGGTATAGATGCATTATTTGTAAAGAAAAGGGAATGGAAGAAAGAGTAAAAATCCCTTTTTCCCAATAAATATGCATAATAATCTGTTTTCCCTCTTAAAAAAAAAAAATAATAAAGAGCTAAAGGCTTTGGCAGCTAGTATTCACTCTCTACTGGGTTTCTTCTGGGAATGGAGTAATTTTGCATTCACATTCTGAGATACAAGCAGGGAATTCATCTTGGGACTCAGCCAGCGTAATGTTATACCAATGTGTTGATTCAGGAGCAAAGTCTTCAAAGAGACTCACACTGCTGAAATTCTGGAGAGAAAAAAGGAATGACCAATATGCAAGTAACTACATGTGTCAATGGGCTGTGACTGAAGATAAAGGACTTGACTTTGCATTCCTCCTAAATTCAGTGGGGAAACCAGGGCAGGAGGGGTGAATCACCAGAAGTTTTACTCAAGGAATATAAAATAGAACACAAGGTCTATTGCCCCCATCAGGATTTCACAACTACATAATACTGGCAATTTCATCAGAGACAGTTCTGATTTATTCCAAAGCAGAATCCAACCTCAGGTCTAAGGAAGCCCTTAAAATAAGTCTTCACTAATGCTTTATTATTTCAATGGTGTAAATCCACAGGAATCAGTCAAGCTACCCAAGATTTACAGTGGTTTAAGATTCAAGACTTAACATACAAGTTTCTTGGACCTGCAATGTACTTATCTGCTAGTTTAAGCACATGCATGAAAATCATCAGCGACCAGATGCTAAGTAGAGAATAAACTCTGTGAAAAATCAGATCTTGCCTCAAAAGCTTCTCAGATAAATTTATTAAAAAAAAAAAGTAGGTGTTTGGGGCTACCATCCTGTGCTGGTGAAAACCAGCATCATTCCATTAACAGAAGAACACTCACTTTTGCTGGCCAAGGTTACAGCCCTTGATCATCTTGTCCCTCCCCCCTGGGAAGGACACAAGCCTGACCTGAACAGGGCACTCACTGCACAACTATGCTCACCTCAAACAACACACCCGGCGTGACACATCGCGCCAGCGAGGACTGATAGGCACTAAGCAGGGAAGACAAGTCAACACCTGCTTAGTCCTTCTGGTAAATACACATCACTTCATACCCAAAGAAGCACAGAGCCTTTTGAGTCCACAGAGCAGGGCTCCATGCACCAGCTGGAGTCCTGTCCTCCAGCCTGCAGTTGAGAAATGCTGCTCTTTTCTGTTCAATATTTGCAATCTATCAGGATCCAGAGTGGAAAAATAAAGAACCTGCTCTGCTTCTTGCTTACACCACTCTAAGTTAGAAACAAACCCATCATCATTAGCAGTATTTCATGACTATAAAACAAGTGTGAAAGAAGAAACATCTATAAACTCAGAATTTAGTCATTGTGTTACTTTCCAGTTGTGCAGAGATTACATTATGTATAGACACATGTACATATACACAGACAATTTTTTAAATCTCTCCAAGAAATCAGACAAAAACTAAGCATATGGAAATTTAACTGGTTCCTCATAAAAAGCTGCTAAAATCTGCCAAAGTAAAGGGGCATGGTGCAGTCTACACATGCTTGTTAAAAATAAATAAGGTAAGAAAGGCAGCAGTTTTAACTATGAACACCTGATGGGTGGTGCAGCAGTTTCACTTATCTTAGAAATGCTGTATTTCTGTATTTTTTTTTTTAAATCTTGGGTTCTTTTTCCTTTGTTTCTTGTTTTTGTTTTTGGTTTTTTTTTTTTGGTCCTTGAACCTCAGGAGATTTTTAAGACTTTTAAAAAAAAAAAAAAAAAAAGCACTTCTCACCGCTGCCTCCAGCCTGTTTGACACTCCTTTGCTGCCACCAAGTGGAAAAAGAAACAGCAAGGCTAAGATTTGCCGAAAGAGCCTTCAGCTGACACCATGTGTCAAACGCCTCATCTGAATTTGCTTTCCCGCTTTTCCTCTCTCCCAGTTTCCCCCCTCAGGCGCTGCCTCTCCCGCAGGGCCAGGCGGGTGACGCTGCCGCCATTTTCACCACAGGGTCGTCCCCAGCAAAGCCGCCCTGAGCAGCTGACACAGCCCTGCCATCCATGGCACACACTGAGAAAACAAGAGAGGGAGAAAAAAAAAAAAAAAAAAAAAAAAAGGAGTGGGGGAATAACAAGTACACAGTATCAGCAGACAGCACCTCCAACAGCGATTGTTAGGAAGGCACACCTCAAGCATTAAATGCATTTCCTCAGTAGCATACCCCTACTTTGCCTCCTTGCAAAACTGGTCCTCCACTAACACAGGTGCACCTTATAGGTATAAGAAATGCAAAGAAGCATAAATCCTACCTTTTTCCCGTAGAGGGGCAGAAGGACAGGTCAAAACACGGTGAGGGCAAACACACCTCACAGCCCTGCTCACATGAGGTAACACCTGCCAGGCATTGCCGCCATTTTAGCCCTGGGGCTGGGCGGTGATGGGCCACAAAATGGCCTATCAGGGACTGCAGGTACCTCAGGATGTGAGCTCCAGCCTTTGTTCTCTGAGTGAGTACAGAAAGGAGGTGGGGGAAATATATGTATATACTCACAAAAACCTCACCAGGTGTAGGCTAAGGATGTGTGTCTCTGAAGGGATCTGCTGGAGGAGGAAGAGACTGGGGTGAAGTGGTGGCCATGGCCTCTGGGTGGGTTTCTGTGAGGTACAGGAAATAATAGCCTCTCTTAACCTCCTCACCCAGGAAGCATAGTGATGATTGAAGCTCCATCAGGAGATGAGTTTTATTACACTCAACCTTTTTTTTTTTTTTTTTTTAAATGAAATTAAAAGGCAAATAAGTGTTTTGGTGGACTGTTTAACCTAGCTGCCATGTTTGCTTAAAGCATGCATGATGTACCTATGTGCTTAAACAAGGTAATGCATCACTATCAGCAATTATATTCCACAAAGAGAAAATCTAGCTGTAGGTTCTTGCTGAGAAGTAGTAGTTAAAGGAACAAACATCTGTTTTATTGTGTTATGGATGTTTTTGGGGCCGGAGTGCAACCCACTCTGGAGACACGTCTGTGCAGATACTGCAGAGGAATCCAACAGAGCATATCAGCTTCACCTTCCCTTTTAATTTAAGTTAATTTAACCTACTACAACGAGATCTTCTTCCCTGTTTTAATAGATCTTGGTTTTGTAGCAATTGCTGTCATTTAGGTAATATCACACAGATGTGTCCAGAGAGCACAAGCTTGTGAGAAGAATTTCTGGCAGTATTTCTTTAGTTCAATCTAATTTCAGAGGCAGGAGGAGAGCCACCCAGTTGAGTTATGTTGAAGGGGGATATAGGAAAAGCAGATGAAAGACCAAGAAAGAGCTATAATGGCCTTTAAACACAAAGGTAATTAAACATGAGGATTTACACACCTTCTCTGTTGTGCTGTAATCAAACTGAAAAATGCTTGCCTCTCTTAAATTTATACAAGTAATCTAGCCTGCTAAAATAAGAAAGTATCAGATATATTAAATAGGGAAAAATGGCAAACTTTTAAGCATGTAGTTGTCTAGTTCATTTTCCTGATGCTTTTTAAAACCTATTTGTTAAGATGGGCTCTTCAGCTTTGTCACATAGAAATATTCAGGTGTCTTAACAACATGAGGGCCACAGATGTGTTAAGACACACAATGCCAGCAAAGTCATTCCAGTTAACACCAGCTGAGAATCAGCCTTTGGTTGTGAAGATTTTTTTCCTGCAGTTGGTGAGATTTTGGCTCAGATTTTTGAACAGAGTCAATTGTTACTAATCTTTGCCAGCTGAGGCCACTGAGGTTCCAGCAGGTTACCCAATACAGGCTTTGTCTTAAATGATTTTGAACCTCAAATTCGTTTTGGACATAGGTGAACTTACCACTGTGCATTCATTGAAAGCTTGGCTCAATTATATCTTGGCTTTTTGCTATGGGAATGGAAGGGCCATGGGGTCAGGAAACCCTCTGCAGTTCAGAAATCACTGTAGCCAGTGTCACAATCTGGCCTCTTTGCCTTCTGATAAACTCTGCATGCAAATCTGAGGGCAAAATCCAGCTGTTATTTTTTTCTGATAGTACAACCTCACCTAGGTGGCAAAAGACACAAAAAAAAAAAAAAAACCCCAACAGTTTTTCCAAGCTATTTTCTTTTTCGTAAATTTTTTAAGTGGGCCAAGTCTCAGTCTGGGCAGTTTCCCCTGGTTTCAGGAAGGAGAATTAAAAAAGGCACTATAAGAAGGTACAGGTACATCTAGAAATATTAGCCTATGCCCAGAAATGACTCATATATCTACCGAAATTCTTCTGTGTAATTCTATATATAAGGGATGAGATTGAATTCTTAGTCTTTAATGATCTGAATGTCTTCCAGAAAATAGGATACTTCATTCTGTGTAGCCCAAGAACACCTATTATAAAGAATGCATTAAATGAACCAGACTTTGTTTTACTGGCTCAAACCTGGAACAGCTTCACAGCTTTTCTAAATAAATAAACCACCCAGTATAACAACTCTAACCCTTTTCGTTATGCTTTGAGACAAGAATTTAAGTTTCAGATTTCTAATACATTCAGCGTATTTAAACAGTAAAAAGAGGTACACTCTCACTGGAGTTACCTGTTAGGAAGGTGACACATGCAAATTAATTCCATTTTACTTCAACTGGTGTGAAGTTGAACTCCAGTGTTATAATAACGTAAATTAATCAGATACATATGACAGCATCTTTTGTCTAGGTTAACTTTTTTAAAATGTGAAATCCAAAAAAAGCTACATTGAAACAATGCTGTCAGAAGTTGCAAAGTTGTCCTAGATCTGCAGTTCTGCAAATATAGTATGTTACAGAGTCCTGTCATCATCAGAGATAAATTGAACTTTAATTGCAGAGCCCATATTGCTCCCTAAGCTATTTGTGGCTTCAAAACTGTGCTGGGAACTCAGTAATGCTGATGACCATGCATGGGAAAACTGGAACACAAGCAAATTAACAGCCAGTATCTACCATGCAGTTCTCTGAGGCTTCTCTAGAGCCCTAATCTGCGTAGATTTTGAGTGGGATAACTTTTGTTTTTAACATCTTGATAATACATTTCAAATGTTTACCTCAATGAAGGATAGTTACTACTTTTAGGAAAACATGGCTGGAAGTTTTAGTTAACATTGCCAATGTGGCTTACGCTTTACAAACCACGTTCTTGACCAACTGTAAAAACAATGCTCGACCTTTCCAGGGAATTAAAAAAAAAATCAGCCATGGCAGAGACCAAACATGAAAAAGTCTAATACAAGTAGTTAAAAGCTGGCAAAACTGTAAACATCTGGGAACAGAATATTACTACAAGAAGCTGAGGCCCTGTCTGGAAGTATCAGTTGTAAGCCTGGTGCATAATGAAAGGTAAACATAACAAACACTGTCCAAGGATGGAGGAAGTGGACCTTAACAGACAAGTACATTTCAGTGACTTAGAATCAGCTAGATTTTCAATGCTGGTTTTGTTACATAAAGACATTTGTACCCACATAGAGTCAGAATCTCTTTTGTGCTGCATTTTTGCTACTGAGGCCCTAAAAAATCAAGAATTAAACTGACTTAAACCAATACAGAATGAAGCTTGTAATGTTATACACAGTCTCCAACAATAGCATTTCACTAATAAATACTTTGTACTTCGTTACACATCAAGAGAAGAACTTACTGCCATTCAGGAGACACGTAAGATGCAGGTGGATGTGTAATGTGTATGTACATGTACAGCTCCTCGTGAAATTAACTGCCTTGAGGAAACGCTCTCTCCATGGAAACCTTGCAGGAGAAAACATGTTTTGTGTGTGAGTTGGGGAGTAGGTTTGTCAGCCCCGGGGCAACAAATTAAAAGGATTGTTTATGTTATCCAACTTGACAGTGTTTGTTACTAGGCATTTCTCCTTGTCCCCTCTTAATGATGAGGACAGTAACTTTGTGGCTTTAAACAATGACTAATTTGTTCCCATGAGGCTGAAAAACACTCAAGTGACAAAGAGAAAATAAACATTCTAGGAAACAAAGGCTACAACATATTAATGAAAATGAACATTCATATTGAATAAGAGAATATCAAAGACTACTGCTTTTTCAGACAACTTTTTCCACTTGCAGAACCCCACAACTGCTTGTTTACTTCAAAACTCTGCTGGTCAACAGCAGCTACACATTTGCTGCTAGAATTACTACTTTAAAAGTGTTTATTGCAAGCACAGCTGCCTTTTGTTTCTTTTCTGCCTATTCTGGATCATTGCTATGCAAGATCTATCACCATGAATTCAAGGTGATTTTTAGCTTGAAAATTATTTTGTTGTTCATGAACTCTTCGGATATCCCATCTATGTACCTTTGATATCAAGATTGTCTTGATGTAAAGCTGAAACAAGATAGTGCTGAACTAGACCTGTTTTCTGTCATTTAATATGGGCTTTAAATTGATCCACGGTATGTGTCCACACTAGACTGAGAAGCCGCCTCTTGGCAATACTGAATTATCATACTGAATTGCTTCCATCCATTTGCTGAGGCTGCCAAATTGAAATGATGCACGTCAAGGCAACCCTACACTGAAAAGTAAAAGATAGCCTCTTAAATGTTCCATTTATAAAGCTTTTTATTCATAGTCAAATTTAGTATCCCCTCTGAAATATATCACTTTACAAAATTGATATCTTGCCGTTACAAGATTTCCACGCTGTATTCACTCAGCTTAGTAGTAAAAACAAGCTTTTGCTCTTTTCCCTTTGGTACAGCTGATGAAAATTGTGCATTCAAAGTCTGCTTCTTAGATCACCAGCACTAAGTATTCTATAGATTTGTAATCTTCCTTCCTACAGGGAAGGTTAAAAGTCATCAAAAAGACAAACTGTTAGTTCTATCAGTAAAATATTACAAGTGTGACATATTGGAAAGAAGAAATTGAAGGAAAAAAAACAAACTACCACTAATGCTAAGGATGCGAAGAGTGATCTGCAAAACAGAAGTGTTCATATGGACTTTCTGGAACTCTCTGCGAGGAATATCACTCAAAGCAAATTAGCAAAAAGAAAAATTACACTGTCACGCTGCAGAACTTTAATGCGTTTTTTCCTAATGTTTGTCACATATGATTCTAAAATGACAAATTGCATTATTAACTTTGTGTATTATTTCCTCTAAATTGCTGTAGCCTAACGCTTTTTTTAATCACTGGCAAGTAAACTTCTAACCAAGAAACATATATAGTCTTTTTAACTAATGCCCTGTTTTGGCATCTTTACATCTCAGTTTATGACAAAGGAATAACCTGCCCACATTTGGCCTGCAACCCAGTTTCAATTATTTTGGCCCTCTGAGTTAGAAAGTTTCTTTGGCTTGAAGTTTGTCAGGCTTACTCTTTTGGAGAAGAAGAATATCTTCACAAAGCCTCATGATCATTTCTCCAATTATATTCTGATTTGCATGTCACTGTTTAACTGAAGTTTGTTATTTGGTTGTTTTCCAACTTCTGATTTGCATCAAATATAGTTTGCTATTGTTTCCTTACACTTCAACTCTCCCAGGCAGCTATACCTTCCTAGCCGGCCGTGTCCAATGCAAGAAAGAAATTACATTCCAATCAAGTTGTTTAATTTTTTTTTATGGATAACTTGGCACATATCCCAGCCTGTGGCAGTGTTAAACCAAGGAAGGTTTTTTCTAGGTATAAGGGTTTTTTGCCGTTGCCTTCGATACCAGAGAATTGAGTCAAAATTAAATGAGATCTTGCCAGGAGGAACCCAGTGCCACTGAATGCCACTTACACCAATATACCTCCACCAGTTACTAACTGGAGTTTGCTGTTCACAACTCCTTAAGCCTTCCTGGGGCCAACAGTTGACAGAAGCCTTAATCCAGGTAACCAGTGTCTCTTCTTCTGAGGCTGCAGAACAGGTCTTCATCAGTCTGTGGGTGAATGATGTAATTTACTATGGAAACCAGGGTTTCCCTTTACATTTGTAATGGTTCCAGCCCCACAGTGAATTTCAGTCTACCATTTTAAATCCAAGAAAATTCTTAATTCTGAGAGAATTAAGTTTCTTTATCGCTCCAGATAACTATGTTTGGAGATTTCCAATAAAACCGCAATGTTAATACTTCTTGACAAGGCTTCACACTAGTATTGATTTTCAAGGCCAGGAGAAAATAGGATGACTTAATAAAACATCTACTCTTGAGGATGCAGTTCTCCAATAATAAAAATACTGAAGGAGTAGAAATGAGTGTAAGTGGTGTGTTGACTTCCTAACTCATGGCTAGCATTTATAAGGGAGGGAATTTAAGTTCTGGTGAGAGTCCTGCTTTGTTTGCAGACACAGTAAACTTTGTCAGAGAGAGAGGTTTTCTAGGAGGAGCTCTGTACAAACTTTAGACAGCTGGCAGAAGACCTGCTTTCTCAAGTCAAAGATGCCCATTTTGTTATGGTAAAAATCTCTTTACATGCCTGGGACAGTTAATGACATGGATTTTTCTCCCTGTGCTGTTGACAAACATAGGTGGGTGTGGAGGAAATCTCTCATTAGACATTTAAATATGCATCAAAAAAAGATAATTCACTGACTGAAAAAACACTGAGTAGTGGGCCAGACGCTACTACTGCAAAGTCCTGAGCCATTGATTTCATAACTGAGTAATTTACTTTTCCTGTCCAACTGTAGCAGTTCAATGAAACTACACTAATTCAAGGACTAAAGTCCTTGAGGACCAAGTGGAAAGTCTCCCAATGAGTCAAGTTCCTACCATCCAATGACCTCCAAATTTTGCCAAGCACAGAGCTTCCCAGATGCTCCCAAGTGCTGTTTTATTTTAATGTAGGTATTTAACACACTAGTGGGGCTTAAAATCTTCAGTTGCATTTTAATTTCTCTTCTGAAGTTTTTGTTTGGTTGGTTTTGTTTTTGTAAGCTTGGAAAATTCCCCATGGAACCTCACATCAAATTCCAGTCACAGCTGCTAACTTCACATGCTCTTACCAACTTCATGGCTTTCTTGGTGCAGAGACCAGAAAGGAAGAAAAGTTCCAAGAACAGGTAACACATTAAATGCATGTATCAAAACATAATCTTTAACAATAATATTTTCACTTTTAACTTAAAAACCTGAACACAAAACACACTAATTTTGACATCGATTAGCCTCTGGTCAGTCCAACTACATATGTTTCTGCCATAGCTTAGTGTTTTATGTAACTTTGTCATTGCATTAGTTAGAAACATTTTCAGAAACAGCAGTTTTGTTAGTGCTTCTCTTAGCTGGTATGTCTAATATTAATTAATTGATAATTGAGAGAAAGCAGGAAGGCATCACACAGACCTTAATATTTTCTTTAAATATCTTAAGTTCATCAATACTTTAATTCACTGCTACTAATGACTTTTGCCATTATAATAGCAACTCTTTGCATTACAGTGGTATTAACGAATGCAGAAGTGGTATTTCTGCACCATTTTCAGCACATACAGCAATGGGACTACAAGCCTCACAGATGTTTTCCTTCCCTTTCAGGCCCAGTAGAACCATTCTACAAACTACAGCTTGTACCAATTAATGCACACAGCCACTGCAATAAATGTTCTTCTTGCCAGCCTTGTATTTTCAGGCAGGAAAGTTGTTTTGTTTTTTATGCCAATATTCATGTAGCTTTTCCAGAAAGGAACTTTCACAAACAATGTTCAGTCAGTTCAAGTCGTTTCATACCTCAGTGAAGTTAAATAACTACCCAGAAGTCTAGATGTTCCAAGAACACTGCAGTGATACAAAAACCACTTAGCATTCATTATCTTGTATTTCAAGCCTCTTCCTAATAGCGATGTTAGTGAATAACAAGCACATGGTTAACACATCTTAGTTTGTGGGGCATTTGCTTGGGTTGTTTTGTGTCAGAAAAGCAAAGCCACAAATCCATACTGAAATATTGAATGATACAAGCCATAAACAAGAAGAAAAGAAGTTTACAAAGTTGCACTTGTTTCAGCTATTTAAACTATTACAAATACCTGTATATAATTAATTATCCCAGATAGACATCTACCTCAGTAAGTCTTAGCTAATAGCCTCGCATTATTCTTGTTTAAACATTTACCAGTGAAACCTGTGTACTTTACTCAACAGTGAATTATGATCCTTTTCAGAAATTACCCTTTTAAAACAAAAGCTATAATTGAACCTTAAGAGGAAAATCATGTAATGGAAATGTCCTTCAATTCCCTTTTCATTAACAGCACTGTGCGTAAATACAAGTTGAGCTGCTCATTTCCTCCAGACAATGCCTCTCAAAGTATAAGACATTATCTCCCAGAAAATCTCTACATTAAAGTGCCACTTCAGGCCACTTCTATCCTATTGTCTTCCCAATTAGTTCATGGGACACCTGGCCTTTTTTCTTAAATTGATGTCTTTGAGATTAACATTTTGAGCATCATCCTTTGGACAAGCAGACCTCTACATCCACACAAAGTCCAGAAGTCAGTTCATAATAGTCTACAGCTCATCACTTGGAAGATCAGGTTGGAAGAGGCACAAGACAGGACACATGGGCTTCCAAATCAACTCTGTCCAAACCTACTGAGCATACCAAGAGCTGCCTTTGGTCATGAACACACTTTGGATCTTTTGCGTTTTCAACCTTCATAGCACAAAAAAAGACTCTGGAGTCCAAAAGATCTTTTGTTTGGCATTACAATGACATTAACCTGTAGAAATAAGGCATTCTCACTTTAGCTTTCAGCTGGCAAATGTTTATGGGCCTTTGACATGCATACTCACGTGAGCAGTCCTGTAGATGTGAGGCAGCACAGCTAGGTACCTACATGAACGTATATAGCTGGGTTGGAGGAATTACTATTCATTCAGAGAATTTATCATAAACCAAAATGTGTAAATACATACCAGTCACTGAAAAAGTTTCTAGAGATATGCAACAATTATTTGAGTTTAATAAACTTGTAAATGTATTGAACTTTTACTTTCAAATATATATTTTTAGATAGTCAATGACTAGAACCTTCATTTTAGCACTTAATTCGATTTAGTCCATATTCTGCATTGCATGATGTAGTACGGCTCTGTACAGACAGTTACTGTACATCATTCAGCTTGCAGTACTGTAGATCTTCTGGATGTGTTGTTATAATTTACTCTTTCACACTAACAATGTTTCCCAAGCAGTTTTGTAGACTGCTACCCAAACTGGATTTTGGTGAACTAAGTTGTTTGTTTTTCCTTTGTAAGTAGTTAGGTGACTGCTAATTGTTAAACAGCTTTTTGGCTGATAATTGAGTGTATCGAAAAATGAACTAGTGAGGTTTATCTGAAGAAACTAACACACCACCTCTCCTAAATAACTAAGCTTCACATTTTTAAGAAAACAAATAGAATATTTGTAAAACAGAGCAGTAGCTTTTACCGCACCAGAGAATGCTTTCCCTGATGAAGATCTGAGAAATAGCAATAGATGACCACACTCCTGCCACCTCAGAGCATGTTTCTCTCTCACAGTGTCAGCAGTAAGGGCTGAGTACTGCAGCCAAAATGCCAATTAAGTTCCTGCATGTGCTGTTTCCCCAGCCTGCTCCTTTTTTGGGGGGCCATACAGATTGCCTTTTGGGGATATCTGTTTTTTCCATTCACTGGACATGGTGGCTTTAGAATGGAATCCAGGCTGTTTGCTCGTGGCCCTTGAAGCTCAGTTTTCTCAGAGGCAACAGAAATAAGGGAATATGGCAGACATTCAAGTTCAGAAGCTGAAAAGGAAACAGCTTAATACAGTGAATAAGCCTTACAAAACACAACAAATACAGCATTTCACACAATGATGTCATGAGAAAGTAAACACGGCTCTTACATAAACACCACAGACTGGATAGCCTTGTTTGAGACTTTTTAATATTCAGGAGATTAAGGTCATATAAAAAAAGTGCCAGCATTCCACATTAAAAAATTGAATTCTTAGACATTATAAGCAAAACGCCACTAGTATCTATTACTAACAAGCATATGTCAGGTCACTGTCATTTGAACAGTGAGGTCAGATACACATCTAACATGAGCACCTCAGTGATAAGTGCTCTGGACAAAATACAATCCTGTAAAATTCTTAAGTATAACTTAATCAAGATACTGCTATACAGCACCTCTGTAAGATGAATAAAGTATGCAAAACACATTTCAAAATAAGTTCTAGGTTTCTGTAATTTATACAAATGGAAACAGAAGTTTAGTCCGTCTTTCTCTTTTTCCCTTTAGCAGGAGTTTTGGAGGAATGTTCATTTTCAGTGTTTGGTTCCCAGAGTGCATTTCTTACAAATCTAGAAGCAGCTCCTTTATTGAGTTTGGATGCCTTTTTCTTGTCTGCTATTTCTTTGACTTTGTTCATGTATGTTCTTATTCTCTCCTAGAAAAAAAAAATAAAAGTATATTTCACACCATTCTCCCAAGATTGCTGCTAAAATAAAATCAATGAGCTCTTCATGCTGTACATTTCTATCAGTATAAAACCTACAATAATACCTTCTTTTAAATATATATGCCAGGCTCTTTGCAAACTTGAGGTTTTCCCTTCAGCAGATTTTCCATCAAAGGTACCTACCATACTAATTTGCATGACATTCACAGGAGCATGAAGTCCTACAGAGTTGAAGACTCTGCACCTAATTTGTAGTGACACAAGAATTGTTCTTGCAGGCAATGTCAGAAAACAAAATACTGAACTCAATTTTGAATTTAGCCTACATAAAGGTGGCAAAATAATATTTAGATACTTGACATATTTATGGATAAATTCTACTGTGTGACTACTCTCCACAGCATGTCCAAGCAAATCCAAAAAGCATCTTACACAAAATCAAAGATCTTACAAGCATTAGATATGCAACTACACAGAAGTCTTGTGGTTAAGACTCCAAAATGGTCAAGGGGGCTTATCAATGAACATATTTAAGGCAGCCTGATGAATTTCCAGCTGTACTAGAAGTTCCTTTTAGGACCATGGATAAGAAAAAAGTCTCTTTCCACTGGCATTCCACAAAGAAAAGGGATACTTTCTTGCCATCTCATCTTGGATTCAGCTCCAGCTAAATATACCTTCTCATTTACGTGCCTACTCATCCTCATCTACTTCTGCAATCAATAAACAAAATCACTTCAAGAAGGAAACTAAACCCCTCTGAGATGGGAATCATGCTCTGTTAAGTGCCTGCTTCTCTTCACTGACTAGAGAGGATACTTACAGTAATCCTGTAAAATACAGAAAAAATTGGTTAATAGATTTCATGTCTACATATTTGGCCTAATACAGCCTTCAACTCTAGGGCCTTTAGCTGCTACTGTAACATGAACAAACAACATATATATAAATATATATACATATATATGTATACACACACACATAAATACTGCTCTACCTGATACCCTAACAATAAATGTGGATTAATAGAACATTTATGGATACTGCTAACTAGGTACATGTTGATATTATGTACCCCATGCATTTCTCACACAGCCATTGATGGCTTTTTGGATCTGGAACAAAGGTTACCAGACTTACACTACAGAAGTGATTTTCAGTTCTTCAGTGGCCATTATAAGCAACTGATTTGTCAAAAAGTTGGCCACTCTTTCCCTTTCAAAAACATGGCTTTAATGAGGAGAGCTTTACAAGCTCTGAAATCATGATAGACTCTAATATTTTTTGGTGACTGAGATGGCTAATGAGAACAGATGGCAAACCTACGCGTATCAACAGGGGAAAAAGGAGCTGGCAAATGTCAACGTGACAAAAGAAATGAACTCCAATAGCTTGAATGTGAGTTTAATTAATACAGTTTGAGTTTCTCTGTATTCCCTGTATGTACACAAGAAGAGCAGTTCTGAAAACAAAACAATCACGACAAAGTGGTTTTTTATTCCCTTTCCACATGAGTAAGAACATCACAACGTTCTTGGAAGGAAGGAAGGAAGGAATGTGCATTCATTCACCTTGATACTTGGAAAAAAGAACTGGATTAAAATCTAGCCTATAATAATTCACTTACTCTTCGGAGTTAGAATGAGTGGCAGTTGTGAAGTAAAATACCAGCATAAAACATCCACAGCAGAAGAGATATAATTTATTTTTTAGTATTGCTAAATTAACACAATATTCAGACACTATATAATATAGGAGGAACAAGAAACTGACAGAAACCTCATGAAATATTAACTGATCCATTTTTTAATATGATACAGTCTAGACTACTGAAAACCTCACAAAATTAAAAATAGAAGTATTCTTGTTATTCAGGCTAGCTTTCCACATTTTTCAGTGCTGTCTTCCATTCCACTGGTTATGTAAGGATTACATTAAAGCTAAGTATTTTATGATTGCCCAGATTTAATATTTTCATTTATACAGGAATTAAAATGGGTGGCTATATGTTTTGATTTCTATTTCTTCTTCAGGCTAAATGATTTGATTTTTTAAGTCAGCAGAATTTTCAGGATAGCCAGCCTTCTATACTGTAGACATGCATCTAAATGGAATATAACGACAAACCTAAAAGATTTATTATAGGTTGTAAATATGTCACTAATGCAGAATTACTGGACAATACACATACAACTGGTGCCAAAAAAGCTTTTAGCTTTGTTGCTGAACTGGATTCTTTACTGCTGAGAAAATGAATTAATGGAGGACATGAAAGGGGGAGGGGGGCTCTTTCCCGTCTTTGCTAGTAAATCAACCACACTCTACTTTCAGAGTCATACAAAAGTAAGAAAAGGCGGCCTTAGAGATTAACATGAATCCAAGTATTTATAAGAAAAAAAATACCATACTGGAAGTTATAAATTATTATCAGACATGTAACATTTTTCCATTAAACAGATACAAGTGAAAAGCTGCTCTGTTCAGAATCCAATTCTTAAACAAAGGTGGAGAAAAGATGACACCGTTCATCTTCTTATTCTTTTCTACCTTCAAGAGACTCTACAACTTTGCTTTAAAGAGTACTGTTTGGTACTAAAAATATTACTTTCTTAATTTAGAGAGCACAGCAGGGCATATGAACAGTTAAAGAACACCATGTAGCATATGCATGCTATTATGGCAACATATCCATTTTAAATATAAACTTTTTTTTTTTTACTTCTATATGCATTAACTGTCCTGGGCAAGTTCAGATATTGCAGTGCAGGCAGTGTAAAGATCTTACCAGTTCTTGTTTCACTGGATGTTCCTTTGGATTGATTCCCTGAGTAGCCAAGTATACTACAAGAAAAAAACATGGTTTTTTTGAAACTGAAGGCTGTCATGAATGAGGACCTCATCAATCAGTCACATAGGAAAACTGTAGTTTCCACATAAAACCATTAATAACAATTGGAGTTAACTGTGGTGTTAAGTATCTGACAAACTATTATAATCAAATCTTGCAGTCAAAAAAAAAGAAAATAAAAAAGAAAAAATAATCTAACATGGTTAAACTTTCTGTCCTTACAAGGACAGAAAAGGTTGCCATAAGAAAACAGAAAGAAACACCCTTGTGCCTGTACAAAGTCAACTTTTGCAAATATGAATTTTTGATTTGGAGTTTCAACATCATTTACCCTACAGATGGCAATAATTTGGGTCCCCAGGGTAACTGCAAGTTTCTAATTATTTAGCTATGAAATATGATTATTTAATGTTTGCAGCTGTCTAGAAGGTGTTCAAATGGCAATCATAAATACTTTTTCCTCCTACCCCATACTTACCCCAGAACATTGAATTTAATGTGTACACCGAAACCAAATCCAGCTTTGCTTGCTCAAGAGGGTCTAACTAGAATAAAAAAAACCAAAACCAAACATTTTAGTAATATGCATATTTTATAATTGCGAATGTATTCATAAAAAATAGACACTGAGCGAGCACATCTTTGCACCACAAGTTCACTGAGACCATGTCTATGCCTGTTTCCATGCCATCCCTAAACAATTCTCTCCTCTGCAAGCACTCATGGCATTTTCCCCCTCTGATGTTAAATGCCAGTTTCATACAGCCAAAAGCACAAAAAATCTTTTGACGTGTAGCTCTTAGACTACTTTCCCATAGTCAGAAATAAGTCCCTATATTTCCACAGAAACTCAATTCAAAATAGTTGTTGCTATCACAGGAAGGGAAAAAAAAAAACTGAAGCTCAAATGTAAGTATATTATGCTACAGACAATCAATGAACATTAAAACTACACATGGTAGACTGCGTGTTCAATGCATGGTGGAATACTTAGGGCTGCAAAGGAAGAATAAAGGTAATGAGGTTTTGGGTTTTTTTTCCCTTGACTGTCAAAGTCAATTTATTATTTTAGCCCTATAGGATTTCCAGAAACTCTGATAACATCATTGTACAGCTCACTAGTTCTAACATGGATACTGTCAAAAGATCGCTGTTGTCAAGACTGTTTTCTTCATAATTTATTTGTGTTAGAAATCCTCAGAGGATAAAAGAGTTGCCTCATGTGCTGGCTTTTTCTTGCCCTAAAGAAAAAAAATTACGTTAGGCTTTGAATGGTAAAAGATGGAGAGGTTTGTGTGAAGTTTCCAGGCAGTACCTTGCTCTGTCTGTATGCCCTGAAAAAAAACCAACACATTTTACATAGCTAGAGGAGACAGCTCAGTTTTTCAAGCACCAGGTTCTGCAAGTCTAGACTTCCAGAATCAGATCAGTTCTCACTCCTGTCAATTCACCTTTATATCCTTCTGGGTATACCAAGTTCCATCAAGTTTGTTGCAAAAAGGTCTCAGACAAAAACATGAGTGACCTCTCCATTATGAAAGAGAATCAGCGTGCACTGCAAGGAAGGTCAGCAATAAGCTATAATATCCTCTGCCTAAAGGACTCACTGGTAGGATCATCATTTTTCAGCTTGGAAGAGTATATATTTCATTGTTTAGTTTGTAAGACCATCTGGATATCTTAGAAATATAAGAATTTCAAATATTAGGCACCAAGGGTAGGAAGCGTCCTATTTGTTATTTCTCTGTGCAGTGGCTAGACTAACAGACCCTTTTATTTCAGCTCCTGTTCCCAGGTGTTCTTGTATTAATACCAAAAAGGTTGTCAAAAAGAAGATTATTTACCTTTTGGAGAAGCTCACTCCTGGAAACTGACATCATTGTCTTCAGCATCTCATCTACAGAACCAAGAGATTTTTCAAATGCTGCAAGGTAATCATGAATTTCAGTGGGGTATTCTTCCATATTAATATCATCTTCTGACATTTCCATCTGGAAAGAGGAAACAAAACTAATAATCCTTTTCATTAAGTTCCTAAAGAGTCAAAAGGCTGTATTTTACAATACAAAGCGTTAGCATTCATTCATTAAACATTATAAGAAATGCCTATTTCTGAAGAGTTCTAGCAGGTGATGTCAATAGTGACACAATTAAAGGTCCTGTCATTTCAGGAATATCTCCTAACTGCTGTGCAAAATGGCACGAAGGAGCATTACAAATGACATGATTGTAGTACCTATTCTTGTGACAGTCCCAAAACAGCATTTTGCTTTTATGGTCTGTGATAGAAAGAAATTATTTGCGTGTTTAAAAGACGTGCTCTATAAATCACAATATACAAAGAGTTACATCAAGCAACAGGCAGGACACTAGGAAAAAAAAATAAAAAGGAATATAGCTTCGGCCTCTCTTAGGAACAGACGTTACTTCAGCTTTAAAGCAGTTATGCAGCACCAGTTGTGTCAGGGTCAGTTACATCTTCCAATGCTAAACTCAAGAGTTGTTCCAAGAAATTCTTCTTGTGAACCCTGTATCCAGTTTTCTGAATTCTCTATGGGGTATTATAATCTGCTGATATAACTCTACCAATAACAAAGCCAGGCTGATTTGGGGATTTTGGAATACTCTGGAAAACTTGTAGAGACATCTATGCACAGCAACTGTGTGACAAGCAAAGATGTGGAAAATCCCAAAGCACTCATTTTTTGATCCCAGCATTGATGGTAACACGGCATGGCTACTAAAGAGCCGCCTGGCTGCTGGCTTACAACTGGAATATTTAATTCCCCTCAGACCCTAAATCACACATTATCTCAGGGAGTTCACTTTACTTAAAGTTATGCTGTTTTCTACAACTTCTACTGATCAAGCAACAACCTTTCGAACATTAAAGGAGAGAACAAATTTATACTTTTTTTTGCTCATTTGGTGAGCTCCATCAAGAACAATGGGAGCACCTGGACCACTGCAGTCCTTCCTACTTAGAATCAGTGTGATAATCCCACCACACACGCTGAGTACGGAGGGCAGGAGCCTAAGTCGGAGAAAATACACTTTGAAAATCTAAGAACACCAAGCCACACAGCCCATGCAAACAGCAAGGAAACAGCAAACAGCTGTCACATCACTGCTGTTTGTTTTAGATAAAGATTTGATCTTTTCCTGGCAAGAGCATGGTATGTGTGAGAGAGGTTTCTTTTTTATTTATATTGTCTCATGGAGTTCAAAAAGGAGGAAAATGGGGAGGAAAAACAAGCGTGGAGCTACTCAAGCTTGTCTGCAACTCCAGTTTCAACCTCACCAGCGTGATTCCAGAAATATGATCAGCCAGTTAACAAGCCCAGTTTCACTGCTGTTGTTTGCAAAGTTTATAATTATAATCCTACTCTGCTGCATGACTTTTCAGCCTTGTCAGAGCTGGTTTTCAGATTGAGTACAGAATCACAATGCTAACAATGACATGTTGAAGGTCTCCTGGCTGCCCCAGCATGTAACACACGTGTAAATACCGTTTCAGTCAGCTGCAGAAGACCTAAACAAGAAAGCTGACCTGGATCTACAGGATGCTCCCCACGGAAAGACAAAATACCAATACAATTATTTCTGCCATTTATGATCACATTGTTTGCGTTTGGTTCTGTCCTGGCCATTTGCATTACAGGTTGATTAAGAGTCCAGAAACAATGTTTGTTGATAACTTTTAGTCATTAAATACAGCATTAAAAAAACCCTCAAAGATAGCGAAGAAACTAGATTTTTCCAGGTGTTAATACATTTAAACTTGGTTAGAAGGTGTCTGTCAATACACATTTACTATACTTAGACATACAGGAAGAGACGTGTAATACAATCCAACAATCATCTGCAGAGTTTACCATCACTACAATACTTAATCTACTATGGTCTGAATTTGATGGACATGCCTGAACATAGTGATAAATTACCATTTTTCTCTCTCCCTTTATTAGGGTATCATCCACGACCATAAACTGCAGGAAAAACAAAACACTACCACCAAACTCTGTGGCAGGAATGTGTTATCAATGAAAACTTAACTTGAGCTATTTTACAGCAGTTGCAAGGATAAACAGGCACTAGAGTATATATATGATATTCTTTCCAATATCCCCAAGCTAGACCTAAAGAATGAGGCAGAGGAAAAATAGGAAGACAGGAGGAAAGATAAAAAATACAGTCCAAAATATATTTTTCTATGATTGCTGTGTCATGAACCAGAAAGAATTCAGTTTGCCCTGACAAATATGTACTTGACACTGTCAATTAGGAAGGAAAGGGGAAAAAAATGCATCAGTCTTCAACGCAGGAAGGCTGCACACGAGCCCATGCACACTACCCTTCATTGCTAAGTCCGCTCCTTCTGCCCAGGGAAGGGGAGGAATTTGTTGAACTTGCGTTTTCTGTTCATTTCAACACGAACTAGCGAGTTCCTACTCCTGCTGTGTGGTGACCTCTCTCTTTTCATTAGCCTGTTGTTTCAGCCTCACTGGTCTCTAAGCAGGATATGTTACAGTGCTGGCAAATGCCAACAATAAGGCAGCAGTCAAGGGCCTAAAATAGTTTTTATAACATTAAATTGACAAGAACAAACAAACGCTACATTAGAAAACATACACCAGAAACTCCACAAAATTGTTTCTGCCAACACACAGACTACACAGTCACACCTGCGCTTCTCAACAAAGACAAGGATGGGAGGAAATAAGACGACATCAGTTACTCTCCAAACATACCCAAAGGCCTCAGTGGTTACGTTTCAGTTATTAAACCACAAACAAGATTTCCCTCAAAGTTTTACAAGTGTTTCTCTATATATTTTGAACAAGCAGAAATTAAATTCAGAAATTTACTTGGCACAGAGATCCTACTTGAAAAATTAAGGACAGTACAAATATTCAGAGAAGAGAAGTTATGAAAATACTTGCTGGGTAAGCATGTGAGTAATGGGGAAGTCTAAGGAAAATAAGGATAAGACAGCATTTTCATTATCAAGTATTAACATGTAATATCTGATTGTGTGCATGATGATACTACTTTATAAGATCATTTTGAGAATGCACAGGAAAGTTCACAACCCATAAATATAAAATAGAAAAGGCCTACTTTGATTAAGAACACTGAGGCAAACAAATAGTGATGAAAAATGTGGTATGACTTCATAACATCAATCTACCAGGAACAACTTTCCCTTTTAACCCTGAGCTCAAAAACTGCTGTATAGTTTTTGGGAAAACAGCATAAAAAGAAATATATTTGCGGAAGAAAAGGACTTTAAATCACAAAAGTAAACCATTTTAATGAGAAAACTTATTCACTGCATTTAAGTCTGATCAAAAATTGTCTTATAAAATTGGTTTCCACAGCTAGTAATTCTTATTTCTTCAGAAACATGACTACATTTATATAAACTTCTGCTCAGAAAACAAGGAACACCTTGTTTTCTCTCCAGCCAGCATAGTATAAACCAGAGCAAGTAATACATTCAACCTGCAAAAAGGGAAAAGAGGAAAATATCAGACATTATGAACCACAGAAAAGACACAAATGTGAAAAGGCAAAAGCAAGAGAAAATACATAATTTTATGCAATTTGTGTAAAAAAGACTAAATAGGTGGACACCAGGAGCAGTTTGCCATAGTGCTCATGTGACTACTGATCTAAGATCCAAGCAAGTTAAATGCTGTATTAAGGAAGTGCAAATAAAAATGAACAAAACACAGGTGGTTGTGCATGACACAACTGGCAAAATAGTCCATCTTCTCATTTCTCTTTTGGGAGAATGAAGAGAACTCTGCAGACTCCTTTCAAGAAAAGCACACCCACGACTGGCAGACAAAGGTAAGAAAAGGAAAATGGGAAACTGCAGACAATTTGCAGGCAGCTTTTATGAATAATATTTGAATATAACTGGTGCTTTAACACAAGCCTTAGAAAGTAATTGCCAGCTGGCTTTAAAAAGCAAAACCAAACATCCCTTCCTACCCGCTCCCACAGCAAAACTGCATCTGTCATATTGAAAGATATAAACTCTAATTAGGCCCTGGGTACCTCTATGAGAGATTTTGCTGAAGACGCATGATGAAAGCAATGGAAGCTACATGCATATATCAACATGGCAATAGGAATCCCCAAAAGACAGAATTAAAAATGCTAAGTGTTAGTGTCATGCACGTGGTTTTCCATTGGAATTAAAACTGCCAGGTTCAGGATAAAAATGGTGTATTTGAAACATTCTGTAACATGCAAACAGAAGACAAACGTAATTTAGCATCTTTCATTCTGCTTAATACTGCAATTCATTTCACACTTCATGTTAATTCATACCTATTTCTTAAGCAGTAGGCAGCCTTCTCTTCATCCTGAGCTCAGACCTTTTATTTTATTTTCATTTGAGGGACCTGGACAAGCTCAAGAAGTGGGCCCATATGAACCTCATGAGGTTCAACAAGACAAGTGCATGAAATTCAGTATCTTCTCTCTGTTCCAGTGGGTTTTTGTTGGTGACAGCAACTGAGTACTTCTGTCCTACCAAATTTTCAGTGAGTGGGAAATAACCCACCTCCGATCTTTAGCTAATGTATGCTCTAAACCATGGAATTTACCACCTCTTATAAAATTTGCTGCCACCCTTTACTAGTATCAGCACTATGAATATCCAGAATTAAATCCAACAAGTCTTTTAATCCTTTTAAACCGCTGAGCTCTTTTGTTTCCTTTAGCCACTAGCTCCGCAATGCGTGAAAAAGTACTTCCTTTTATCAAAATTCAATTTCCTGTATTTACATTTCATGCAGTACCTTTCTCTACTGTTTAGATGAGCAACCTCAATCTATTTTTGGCTGCTCATTATTTGACTGTGGTAACAAGGCTATGTTCAACTATTAATAGCGTATTTACCCATCTTTTGGTTGAACATAACACAGTAACTATGGGATGTTGTGTTCTAACCATCAATCATATTGATGCAGGAGAAAAAGAGCAAAAATCTTTTCTACCTGTCCCCTAAATAGAATTTAACAGCTGATAACCTAACAAAGAGGAGACCAGCTACTATCAGCAAAGAAATGGGGTCTGCAAAATCACAGAAGTGAGTAACAGGGAAAACTCATTTGGGGATATGGAGTTTTCACAGGGATTGAAATAGATTAAATAAAACATTGTAGGATGGAGAACAGAGATGCACTCTGGTCTGGCACAGGAAGAAAGGGCCTGGCAGTAAACACAGCCTGATGTGGAAGGGAGAACAAAAAACCAGAATAGAAGAAGCCAGGAAAGAGGAACCCAAGCAATTTATCAGCACAGAAAAATTGAGTTTACACAGAAGAGCAAGCATGGGGCACACTGCCTGTGTGAGGAGGTAACTCCATGTGGTACATACCCTGAGGCCCAGCAAAATACTTCATGGCAAGATGGCATGAAGAGCGGAGAAAAGCAAATAGTTACAGTGAACAAAGAGTCTGCAACCTCAAAGCTTTCACAGTATGCAATCGCATCCCCTTGGCATCATCTCTAAAGCTAACAATATCAAGCTTCACTCTCATTGTTACCCCTCACCCTTTGTTTCTTCTTTCTGTGCTGCTCCTTCCAGCTCCAGTTCTGCAACATCTACTGGAGCTGTGGTGACCAGTGCCATTCCAGTGCACTGATTTTTTTAACAAAATAGACATTTTTCCTCAGTTCACCATTCCATTCCATATACATCCTACAATTTTCCACTGCTGCCATTAAAAATAAACAATCTTTACTAAATGCTGGCAGTCCATACGAGAAGCAGACCAGCTGTGCACGGATGAAGAATTGATTCTAAAAATCTTAAACCACTTCAAAGAGAAATGTGCTTATCAGAAAGGTTTCTGTGAGTGCTGCACTGTATTTCTGATAGGAAGCCAAAGAATTCTAACAATCACTTTCAAGTTTCTCCTGTTCTGGGGTACAGCCTTGTGTTAAGTACTTTTCGATTTCTTTAGTAAGGGTCATACTGCCACAGCATTACCAATATCCAAGTATGTTAGACTGGAAGTGTTCTTTTATGTTTTTTAAAACAAAAAAATATGTGCCAAACACTTTTCAATTTTGATTTGTTTTACAATCAAGTCTTTCCATTTTTGTCTCAAAAATGTGGCCTTTTAATTAGCACAATCTAAAGTTTAATTTGCAAGTCAAAGGCCCTCCTAAGTTGCTAACATTAACTAAGCTTGCAGTCACAACGCTGTGACAAAGCATAAGGAAGGGAACGTCTTTGCTTTTGTAGCAACATGAAAGAATCATAGCCAGATCTACTTTATTACAAAGTACTTGAGCTTAGTAATTTTCAGTATCACCTGTCCTTCTGTCATGGGAAAAGAGTGCTGCTGAACTGTTTTAACCAGGCTGCCCAAGGAAGTGATCGAGTCACCACCCCTGGAAGTGTTAAAAAACCCTGTGGATGAGGTTCTTAGGGACATGGTTTAGAGCTGGACTCGGCAGCGTTAGGTTAATGGTTGGACTCAATGACCTTAAAGGTTTTTTCCAACCAAAGTGATTCTCTGATTCTGTGGCCTGTACATAAAAATTGAATCTTATATTTGAAAACTGTGTTTATACTAACAAAATTGGTATTGCACACAACCCTCAGTTCTGGGAAGTTATGGCAGAGTGTCCACTCATTCTGGACAGCGACAACAGAACAACTTGGACTGTTTAACATTGACTTACAGCTCCTCTGGAAGCCAAGTTTAGCTCTTAGGCCACACACAGAATCACAGGATGGCTGGGGTTGGAAGGGACCTCTGGAGATCATCCAGTCCAACCCACCTGCTAAAGCAGGTTCACCAGAGCAGATCACACAGGAACGTGTCCAGGTGGGTTTGAATGTCTCCAGAGAAGGAGACTCCACAACCTCTCTGGGCAGCCTGTTCCAGGGCTCTGGCACCTCAAACTAAAGAAGTTTCTCCTCATATTCAGAAGGAACCTCCTGTGTTTCAGTCTGTCCCCACTGCCCCTCATCCTGTCGTTGTGCACCACTGAAAAGAGTCTGGTCCATCCTCTTGACACCCACCCTTGAGTATAAACATCGATGAGATCCCCTCTCAGCTTCTCCAGGCTGAAGCCCCAGCTTTCTCGGTCTCTCCTCATAAGATGCTCCAGACCCCTCACCATCTTTGCAGCCCTCCGCTGGCCTCCCTCCAGTAATTCCTTGTCCACTTCCCCGTTTCCAGACGCCTCTGGAAGCCCCTGAAGTCCCACGGGCGAGCTGACTGCGTGAGGAACAGCCCCAACCACAGACCAGAGACCACAGACCCCCGGCCCCCGCCGCCCTGAGCCGTACCACTCAGCGGCGGGGAGGGGGAGGCAAAGTGGGCGAGCCCATCTCGGGGAAAGGAGAGAGGGGTGAAGACACGGGAGAGGCGGGGAGGGCCGCTCTTACCTCCGGGCGGCCACGCGTGGGGCTGGGTAGAGCGACGAGGTGGGTGGAGCCTCCTCCGGCGCGCAAAGGTGACGTCATATCCAGGGCGCTTGGGCACGAGAGGTGGTGGTTGTTCCACGCGTGTCTGCTGTGGTGCCGCGTCCCCGTTTGTAACCACCCGCCTCCGGAGCGCTCCCCCGCCCTCCCCGTGCTCACCGCGTGGGGCCGGGACGCCGGTGACGTGTCGGGTGGTGATGGCGACTTCTGTCCGTCACAGATAGAATGGGGCTGAAAAGGCGCTTTTCAGCGGCCACCTCGTGTGAGTGGAGGAAGAAACAAACAGCCGGCGAATCTCCGGCTGCTCCCAAACACCGCCAGTGGCTTCCTGGGAAAAAAAGGAGGCACCAACTGGTTTGAGAGAACGGTCCGTCACCGCTAGAGGCGCCGTGTTGACACGGGGACGTCCCCGGGTGGGGATATCCTCTCTGATGACGTCACACAGCTTCGCCTCACCCTCGAGCGCGGGTTGGTTTCTAGTAGCGCTGTTGGTGGTGATTTTCCACTGTGTTTCTCCTCAAGAAAGCTCCTTAGGTTTGGGCCCCTCACTACAAGAAAGACACTGAGGTGCTGGACAGAGTTCAGAGAAGGGCAATGAAGCTGGTGAGGTGTGATGAGGAGTGGCTGGGGGACCTGGGGCTGTTCAGCGTGGAGAAAAAGAGGCTGAGGGGAGACCTTATCGCTGTCTGCAACTGCCTGAAAGGAGGTTGTAGCATGGAGGGTGTTGGTCTCTTTTCCCAGGTAGCAAGTGATAGGACAAGAGGAGATGGCCTCAAGTTGTACCAGGGGAGGTTCAAATTGCATATTAGAAAACATTTCTTCATGGAAAGAGTTGTCAGACATTGGTGGTGGAGTCACCATCCCTGGAGGTGTTTAAAAGGCGTGTGGATGAGGTTCTTAGGGACATGGTTTAGTGCCAGAGTGAGGTTATGGTTGGACTCGGTTATCTTGAGGGTCTCTTCCAACCAAAATGAATCTACGATTCTGTGATTCTATGAATATTTCTGTACTGTGAGATCTGGCTGACTAGAAGATTGTCCAAGCACATATGTGGCTCCCAGAGACAAGGTCTGCTTTTTACAGATTTCCATTCTGATAAATAGTACAACAGAAGTCAGTATCCGTATCAAAAGTATTGTCATTACTAGCCAAAGACCTCTCCTGCCTCCTTTCTGTTCACAATCTTATCTGAAGCATATTGTAACTCAAGCCTGCAGCCTGTCTGCTCCAGGGCAGATTAGGATCACTGGAATCCTTCAGAGTGGTTGGAGAAGTCCTGTTCTCAACTATAGGTTACGCAGGAGTGCGTGTGACTGATGGAAGTCGTGGCTGGTTGCCTGAAGGGAATGTGCTGAGCTGGCTTAGTCAGAATTAGGGTTCCTCGAGGAAAACAGGTCCAGCTTGGAGAAGGGCAAGGTCAAGGCTGGGGAAAGCAGAAAAGTGTATTCATAGGGGGACCAGGACTAGAAGCTCAGGGTCTTATCCAGCTTCAGTACATTTCTCTGTGCCTTCAATGTAGTTTAAAATATTGCAAAAGTGAGCTTCCTTTTAATAAGTTGGTTTACACCAAAGTGCTCTAATATGTCTTCTTTAATTAAATCAGCATGAATTGCAGATGAGTCTTTCTCGCTGCCACAGTTGGAAGAATATCTAAAGATCTTCAGATGGAGGAGTTAACTTGTTTATATCTTGTCATATCCTTTTCCTCCCGGACATTTACAAGTTTTCAGTTTCGACCAAAAGTGGCTGAAAAAGCAATACAAATATTTTTTTTAGTAAGAGTATTTATGAAAGCAGCAAACACTGGGATTCTTCAAGAGCCTTTCAGCTGTATGTGGGACACGCATATGGATAGTAGAACCACTAGGGTAAGGAATGGCATCCCTACTGTCTGTTAGTATTTTAGTGTAATATGTTTCATTGAATTTTCATAACTGCTTCTTATTTTCAAAAAACACAATTATTTCGTCTTGATCATCTTTTAGTACAGCTACAGAATTATGCACTGTAGATAAAAGGGAATTTAGGAGAGTGGTTTTTTAATATATAAGATTCAGAAATACAGTAGTCTGAAGGGTGGCAGTGAAACAGCAAGACCTGCACTCCTACATAAAGTAATACTTTGTATGTCCAGTGTGCCAAGTGTCTACAGGACCTTAAAACACTTGACATATGTTTAGTTCATTCTTACTTCAGTAGTCACATACCACAGGTAGGGAAATACAGAGAGGGAAGTTGATTGATAGACTAATTGATTTACCAAACGTTAGGTAGGAAGTTTCTGCCAAGGTCCTATTTCCTAAACCCTGTATTTTGTTTCAATTACAAGATCAAAGGAAAATGCAACACATGCTGATCGATGTTCAGATTCAACCAGCCTTGTTTGTAGAAGATTGTAACCACATATTAATGTGGCACAGGTTGGACTCATAGTATTTCATGATCATGCAGTGTGGCTCTGTCTCCTTCTAGTGGTTTGTATTTATTATAGATTTGCTACTGGCTCCAAACTACTAAGATTTATACTTCAGTTAACTGGAGTTCCTCTACTCAGTGCCATAGGTCTTGGAATTCTTGAGGCAGTTCACTCAAAGGATTATGAGGTATATAAGCATTTATTTTCTGCTTAAAATAGCTGTGTTGCTTGTTTGATTTACAAGGGGAGAGAGTGAGGAGTTAAGGCATTTATCCCAGCCAAAATCGGATATAATTCAACTAGTTTATGTTGGTGCCACTCTGAAAATATATTATGATTTTATATATGGATATCTATACAAAAATCCATCCAAGGAAAGCTATACTGCCATCTGGTACTTAATGGAAGCCATTTCATTTGAGAGGCCTATGAATGATTATTGATTTTTCTCTATCATTCCCAAAACAACAGAAAACAATCCTGAATATTTTCTCCGAAGTAGTCAAGATGACAGACATCTTTAATATAATTACTCCTTTATTATGATGTATCTGGTTCATTGCATATAGTATATATTGACTCCTGTGCAATCAATGTTCTTTGCAAAGCAGACATGGAGCCTCAATCCTATAGCCCTGACCTCATTGGAAAGCTTCTGCTTACAGCCTGGGCCATGCAAAGCACCACAGCTTGACGTGCAGACCAGCTGGGACACCTCCAACTCCCAGAAACAATGCCACTGCAGAAGCTTTTGGAGATGCTCACATAGAAGACAAGATAAATGTAAAAAAAATAGGCTAGATTCTTCTGCTCTGAATCCGATGTGAATACAAAGAAGGATGTGAAAAGCGACAACTAAAGGGTTAATGAATCGTCGGCAGAATAAAAATCCAGGTGCTAAAATCAGACTAAAAGCAAAAGGTGGTTGTAATAAGCTTTATAGTCATCCTAAGGGAGAAAATAAAGTAATAGAATTGCTTTGTCTGCAAGTCCAGCTTCTTCTGACACTCATCGCTCTTCTTGGCCTTTTAATGTGAGCTTTAATGAAAGCAGCAGAGATGCTTCATTAAATAATTCAACCTTTCTAAGTAGACACTTCCATCAGGTGTCCACCATAAGCCCTTTCTAGCAATTACTGGAAAACCAGGACATCCGAACAGAGAACATTCCCTTTTATTCTGTCAGACTCTCTTAAACCTCTAGAGGTTCAGCGGCCATGCTGAAAATGCTAAGCCAATGCAGACTTGGATGAGATTAAGTGAGCGAGAGTACAGCTACACTGCATTGGAAGTGAACTGAGAAATGTGTTACCTCTGGTCAGCCTCTAGCATGCATTCAAAATGTGTTTGTCCAAACTTGCGCAACATCACTTTTTAAACTATTTCAAGAGTGAGTTAGTCTGCCCCTGTATTACCTGAACTGCAGACCACTGCACAACCATTTCATTAATTTCATTTCAGTTCCTAGCCTAGCATGTTTAAAGTAAAAATATGGCCCAAGTCATTAAAAAGTCAAGTATGAGACGGTACCTTTTAAAATCCCAGGTTGGAGTGAGGAGACAGCGTTAGGAGATGCTAGTATGTGTTGTATACTTGTGTCTGAAGGGCCTTAATCACATTGGGGATTTCTGGGACAGGCATTTTGTTATTGTGAGGCCTGTTTTTTCACAGTATAGTCTAATGAATTTCGCAGTATAGTCTAATGAATTTGCAATCTGGTTTATCGGCAGACCAGCAAGTTACCAGAAGAGGGTGTAGTAGGAGCAAGCTGAAGTATGCACATCCGTCTGCTCACTAGTACCTGCCTACGTGCGCTCGCCACTCAGTGGAAGAGGGGTGAGTACCTGATGTTTCCTCTGGCATATCAGAAGACAAATACTTGCAAAAGTACAGTTACAGGCAGCTGCCTGGCTCAATAGTGTGTTTATGGTAACTGACGTCTCTGCCTGTTCAACAGAGATTAGACATGTGCAGGGAGCGAGGAGACAGAGCAGGAATAGAGAGTTTACTGTGATTTATTAGAAGGTGGATGGTGTGTCCAGGAGGAGAGCCCAAGATATTCAGGTTTGCACATGAGCCACTAGAGAGGGTAAGAAGGGGAACAGCCTTGATGTTAACACATAGGATTGTCTCACACCTTCAGGAACTGAAAAAACTGTAGCATTGGCAGGACACTGAAAAAGAAGTACAGCCTACAATATTTTCAATGTTGTGATACAGTTTGCTGGACCTGGGGACAGCGTATGTGGCAACTTAAATCCAGGTGAACTTAGACTCACCTTTCAGTTAAAACACTCTGGAAATGTCTCTTATTTTTTCTGTACTCAAATTAAATTAGAATGACATTAAACCTACCAAACACAGACTCTTTTTCCTTTTTAAAACATAACATTTCTAGTCAAAATACAGATGTAGAAGTACATGGAAAGAAGGAAACTGAGCTTGATGTAACTTTGTTTTAGGGAGGAAAAATAATATAATTCAATAAAACTAGCTTAAACCCTCTGATTAAAGCTTTTTTGACATAGCAGATAGGGAGGATGAGATCTACACTGAGATAAAGATAGTTAGTACAGATCAAAAGAGCTTGTGTTCATGCCAGCTAGATTAAATGACAGGATGTGGTGAAGTGCTGGGTACCATATCTGGTTACTTTACATACAAAGCTGTATTTGCTGGATGTAGATATATCTATTAGGTTATATGCATTTATATATGGATACTGTATAAATAAATTGAAAGCAATCTACCATGTGTAGAGAATTTGTTCTGATATTGTTCTAAGATTGCATTTCTTCCAATTAGTATGTAAAGCTGTAGGTTTTTTATAGCTGTCTCTCCCAGTAAGCTTGTGGAAGTAAATTGTATTAGAAATTGAGGTTTCTTTCTAAATGCATTAGCATTCCACCATTCTCACTTGGTCGCTTCTGTGCGTAAATTCAACACAGCCATATATTTCATACTCCATTTTAGCAGGAAGCCTAGGACAACTTTTGGAGTAAATTAAACTTAGGACCCAAAGTGCAGTCTCCATTTTAAAGGGGTTTTTAATATTTATTTATCTGCACATGGCCCCTAGAGAGGCAGGATACAGAGCTAGAAGGCTCTTTGGTCTAACCCACTGTGGCTGCTCTTACGTTTCTCATACGCTGCACAACAGCAGGATGTGGGAGGAAGGGAATGTGAATGTCAGGAAGGGAAAACACCACCGGATATGAAGATGCCAGAGGCCTGTGCCACCGCACACTTCTGCAAGGCAGCAGGAAAGGTCTGTCCCCACATCTGCTGAACAGGCTGCAGAGCCCTGCCTGGTCGAGCTATACCAGAAAGAAACATGAAGGAGAGATTCTGTCTTCTTTGCAGGAAGATTGATGATTCAGAAAATGAAAGGTTTAGCATGGGATGCAACCAAACTGAACAGATTTCATTAGCTGCACCTACCTTTTAGTGTCATTTGTCATTATTACTGCAGTGCTGCCTAGAAACCTGAGTGTCACGGTGCTCCAAGCTGGAAATACTCCTAAGAAATTTTTTCTCTGTCTCAGAAGTCTTAAACAATAAGCAAAAGACCAAAAACTGAAGAGAACAGGAAGAAAAAGCCTTTAGTACACAGAGGACATTGCTAGTGTTGGATTATTTCTGGCAGACAGATGCAGGACAGGCTGGAGCAACATCCCAGCGTAATTGGAGCCAGAACAGCTACAACTGCAGCAGAAGAGGTGCCCGGTTCCATTCTGCACTGTGCCACAGGGAAGATGGCAGGAGGGTGCAGCTCCCTTGGCTTTCCCAGTGAATCCACAAATAAGAACAACTTAAAGCCTTGTGCCACATGTAGTTATTTACATCTCTACAAAGTGAGGATAAAGTAGCATTTCTGTGCTGATGGAAATGTTTGTGCATAATTCAGGTCCTCAGTATTTTCTGAAAGACAGATATTGTCATCAGTGGGTTTTAATGTAAGCAGCCTCTGCCTGTAAGAGAAGGAACTGGAAGCAGCTGGGGTTGGAGACTTAACCAGTAATTTACTTGAAAGAAAGAGTAGTTTCAACAGCAAGACTGTTAACAGTCACAGTGGGAAACAGATACAACACAACCTGGTAAACAGGCGGAGCTACTATTTCTGAATCACTGCCACACAGAAAGATCCCATCAGATCTTGATTGCTGTGCAGCTCTGTGGGTCTTGCTGCCATTCTGCAACCCACATGTCCTCTGGCTTCAAAGAGTGTCTTAAATATTTCATAACCTTAAAATCCCAAGCAACCTAGGAGAGCTTGCCTGTGCTTGTTTTATTTATGTGGCTGATGGGCTTTTCGTAGTGATGAAAAAACAGCTTCACTGCCACGCTTAAGAAGGTCAGGGTGCAGTGTTCTTATCAGGAAATACCTTGAGAGGCTGGCAGCCTTGAGGAAAGCCAGGGCACGGGGCAGCTGCTTGTGGCCCTTGAGACCTGAGGTACTCCTGCAACTGCAGAGCAACACTGACCCACTCCCAGTGTCCTCTGTGGACAATACTGTGCAACTGCAAGGCTGAGCTGTGCAACAAGAAGGAGGTCCTCCCAAAAAGGCCAGCAAGGCACGAAGACCTTGTATGGCCAAGGCTAGAACTGGCCACATCACCAAGACACCAAATAGCCCTGGCCCAGCTCCACAGACATCCTGGCTGGTCTTTCTTCTGTGCTGAACCTGTGCATGCCTTACACTGCATGCAAACTAATTCAGCTCTCACCTCCTGCCTGAGTTAGCAACCACCCTTACCCAAACTGCCAGGACTTGCATTTGCCATGTTTGACACTGCAAAGGATCTTGTGTGCACCAAGGCGTTAAATACACTCCAGACATATGGACTGTGATATAGAGATTCTTCGAGGAGTGGGCAGTTGTTCTGTTCAGAGTGCCTATACTGAAAGTACAGCAATGACAGCATCAGGAGCATGAAAATGCAGGCTTAATAATTGGAAAAACAAAACACAAAAACATAGTAAATCGACATATTTCCTGGCAGTTTGTCAATACCAGCTTTACAGTTAGACAATTTTATTACCATGATGAATATCCAGGCCACAGCTTAGTAGCTTCTTCCTTATAAATCAGTCAGCTTAGCCAAACAATCCCTATTTGCTACCTTATATACTTGATGGCAATAATTTAGAGAAGGTGAACTGAATTCTATTGGCAAGCTGTGTCTGAAGGTGTCACTAGAGGACAGGTGTCTTTTTTTTTCAATGCGATTCCCTGTCTTCCTTCTGTGTACCAGTCCTGTGATGTCCCTGATGGCATTGATGGCTGTGAAGAGCCAAGGACACATGCACTTCCAGCTGCTGGTGTATGCTGTGCACCTCACAGGTCTGCCATTTATTCCCTGCGTCAGTGCTGCCTGAACTTCACAGCTACAGTTGCTATCTTGGATGGCACAAGCAGTAAGTAATTATCAACTAATACAGTTCACACATGAGCCATTCTAACTTCAGTGAGTAAATGCTCTGCTGCTGTCATGCTACTGAACTTTTTCCTCAGTCCTGTCTTCTGTCATGGCTCTTTTGTTAGTGGTTCTGTTTTTTAATACCTTCTATATCACAGCTGAATTTTGGAAAATCAGAGACGAGGGGTCATGCTCCACCCACCTTGACAACACACTGTGTTGTGGCTTCCCATGCAGAGTTATAACTTGCCTTACTTTACTTAAAATTCAATCCAAGTCATGGCTAAGCTGTAAATAATTGAGGGGGGGGGAAGAAAACTACATGCTATAGGCCAAATATAGACTAGCTGCACAGAAACCTTGGAAGACTGTCATCTCCAAGGAGACTGATGTGAAAGGAAAACCTGATGTGAAAGGAAAACCCAATTTGGAATAGTTGAGGATTTGGGCAGCACCTGGTAAAAAACCAACCAAACAAAAAACCAAAACCAAACCTGTATTCTGGCTACAGTCGTGCCCATAAACAGCTGCTTCTCTCCCCTGAGCGTTCAGGGATGGTTTACACAGGAAACAAGAGAGAGATGCCAAGCAGATAGACTTGCTAAGAGTGGTCCCTCACCCTACAGCCAAACTCAGTAGCACATTCCATTCCCTGGCCCTGGGCGAAGCAGGGGTTTTCCAGAGTGCTCCTCCGTGCTGCGTCAGAGGCTTTGGCCCTGTGCATTTCATCTCTGATACGTGATAATTTTATTTAGAACACACTTCAGTTCTTCAGCCTCCAGAGGCAAGGTGCCAGTCTTCAGCGAGAGGGGGAAGGACTATAAATAGAGCAGGCTAGGCTGTCACAGGCAGCTTTTGGTCCACTTGAGCTTCTTGTTTAGCCTGGGAGAAGCAGAAATCCAGTCTGCTGAGGAGATACAGCATAGTACAGCCAGCAGCAACAGCTCTTCTCTCCAACAAGTAACTATCTTTCATTTTCTAGGTACACAGATAATACCTTTCCTGAATGAGGACAGTACTACCGTTCATCTAGACTTCCCTCCTGCTCTCTTAGCTTTTTGCAAACTCTTGCCACGCAAACCATCATGTATTTTCATGAAACCAGCTACTTGTGAGGGAAATGCATTCCTTCATTTTCAAAACGACAAATAAAATGAATCTCAAAATTAAGTACCCAGAGGTAACATACATTTTGTCTTTTGGAAGCCCAAAAGTTTATTCTTGCTCTATTTTGTATCCCCATCATGTAGGCTCACTAGGAGCTCTCCCTGGAGCTGGTTGTATAAAGAAGGGACATTTTTGCTGCAGGCCAAGTTCATAATAAAAACGCCACCAAGAGCCAGTCCTGCACTCAGAGCTCTTTGTTTTCCCTCACAGGTACTTTTACCGAGAGCTTTCTCTTCCCTTATTCTGTGTTTGACTCAGAATTACTATTAAAGAGACAGAACATATTTCCACAGATTTCCACTGCCTAGCATTCTTTTCAGAGTATAATTTATTTACATGACAAAGCTAACAGAGGCCATCTCTGAACAGTGCATTTGAGATGCAGCACACTTGGATTCTTTGAACTCCACACCCCCAGCTTTTCAAAGCATCTGCAGCCAAGATTGCAGAACAGTAGTTCCCCCTATTCCCTCCTGCTGGGATGCGCCCTAAGAGGGTCAACATTTAAAATCATTTCAGAATATGCTCTCAGCATTATGCGATGCATACAAGCAGATGGGATTAAAAGGGATGGATTCCCACTGGTCAAACTCAAGGGCTACTTCTCTGGAAGATTTTGTTACAGCATCAGGTACCTCCCAGGTTGTTACCATCAGTTACTGTGCTTTTGGCTCTGCTGGCCCTTTGCTAAACCTGAGATACAGGAGACTAAATTTGAAGGCAGCCTAGAGCTGAGTATGAGTGGCCTACTAAAACCATGGACTTCCACAGACACGTTTGGTTTGTATCTGTTGCAATTCTCCTGCTGGCCCCTCTCTGCTACAAAAACATTAATGTTGCAAAACCTCCATTACAGAAGGTTAACAGCCTGTGTGCCGCATCTATCAACAGTTGCCTGTTCTCTTTTTCCTCAGCTGGTTTAATCAATTAAGATAGCCAGGAGTTAATAAGGACAATTCTGTCTTACTTGTATTTAGCTGGAATCATAGAGAAAAAGACTGACCCTGAGGACATCCCATAGTGCCAGGTCTGCAACCTCCTCACCGTTGCCTTTCTGCTACGGCTCCTCACCTCTCCTTTCAGCCCAGTTTCCCTTTCTACCCTCAGTAGTCTCTGGCTTCCACACTGCTTCCCCCATTTACTGCTCTCCCTACCTCACCCTTCAACATCTGCCTGTTTCCTCTTCCTCCTGCATCTTGCTGGGACACCAGTTGGTGGCAGGACCAGTACAGACATAAGGCCCTAGCACCATTCTTCCTACTTTTCAGGAGCAGCCCCTGGGAGGTCAGGCTTGCTATACAGGTGACTCACCTGGATCTCTCAGATACTAAATCCTCATTCTGATGTCTGAAAAAACAGAGCTTCCGTGCAAAGGGCCACACAGGGGCTTTTTTGTTGTTAACCTGGACAAAGCTGACATTTTCCCATCACAATCTGGTTTCAGAAAGAGTTAAACACTCCACATGAAACTTGTGTATGCACATACAAGTCAGCCAAAAGCTAATACCAGACAAAGAAGTGACAAATGAAACCACTAGACCTTACTGAAATTAAGAAAGCCCCCACCATACATGCACTGAGAGGACAGTAACTGGATGTGCCTGCTACAAAAACTGGCAGCAGCACACACTGCTAAAATCAGCAAAGAAACACACTGGAGACAAAGGAAATTATTAATACAAAGAGGAGTTCAGGTGAAACTACAGTAATAAAGCTACTCTGTCACATCAGGCTTTGAAGTGATACTGAATGTGTTGAAAAAAAAGAGACAGTACTTTGGCTACCTTATGAAGTTTTTCACAATGGAGGTAAATTTTAGTGACTCTTGCTACTAAATGAGTTAAGTATCTAAGTACTGTTCTTGTAAACCTATACAGGTACATAGCTTCTCTAAGTCTGGATGTTTGAATAATGTACTTTGCTTGTACTAAGACAACGCTCCATATAATTTTATTTGTAGAATATCAAGTTGCAAACAGATATAAAAACAACAGAACATAAAAACTTGTTACGAAACCAAACTAAAATAATACAGTGCATTTTGCTCAATAGTTGAATTTCAGTATGATCTTCGATAAAAGGCTTATTCCATTAAGCCTGGATATTTCAGCACTCAATTTCTAGAGTGTATAAAAGAATCCTAAGTCACTTTAACAAACATTCTAATTAATATATACAATAACACAAGAAGTTTCTGTGAGGGAGCATATAGTAGTTTCCATTGCATGAATGTTTATGGACAATACTATATATAAAAAAGCCAAACTATTTAACAAGTGTGAGCAGACTTGTACTATGATTAAACTGAACACAAACAATTTAAAGTGACTTATAAAATTAGATGTTGCGTTAACACAAAGGCACAAGTTATTTTAAAGGTAAATTCACATTTCTAGAAGGTAAAAGTTTTATGCCCAGACAACTTCAAGTCATTGCAACACAGTCAAACAACTCTAACTGCACATATCTGAACTTTCAATAGAAAGATCTAGTTTCTATTTCTTTAATCCAGTTTTAATAAGGGCAGAATTAAATTCGAACCAGGAAGGATCTCCTTCCCATCTTTACAGACTGCAAACTATATGCTGGTTTCTCATCAGAAATTCTACTTTTCCTCTCAAACTTTGTTGAGCTTGGTAACTATCAGCACCCTCACAGTTTGGTCAAAGGCACCACACACACACAGTCCCTTTTTGTCAGGGCTCCAGTCCAGGCTGGAAATCGGCTGCGTTGAGAGAGTCACGTTCTGCAAGAGGCTGACAGAACCTGCCACCCCCATCTCAGCTCCTTCAGAATCCTTCTTCGAGCGCTGAGCTGGGTACTCACTGGCAAGAGGTGAAGAAAAGTAAAACATGCGCTTAGAATTTACTGATAAAAACACATTATTATTTTCATTTTTTAAGGAACACAGAGAAGGGTTTCCTCTGTTCTCAAGATAAGCCAAGTAAATGTCTTAATTAATAATCATATCCAGTTAGATCCACACAGCATACTGAGTAAATATTTCACGAAAGAAAAAGTGAGGCAGGAAGTTTTGAATCCTGAGGCCTCTCTCCTGCAGCCCTTCATTTTTTAACTGTCTGGCTTTTGCCACATGCAAGAAAATTTCACCTCAGCTATCCTTCCAAAACTTAATGCCTACTTCACTGCATTTTGGATGGTTATTTTGCCATGTAATGTAAGAAGATGTACATTTAAGAATCATTAAAAGTCCAGGCTTTCAATATTGTTCTTGGACATAACTGCTACCATGCGAGAACTTTAAAACAATCCATTTTCTTCCATTTATCACCTTGTTAACTGGGGATATAATTAAATCTTTATTATGTTAAGAAAAGTGACACCGGCAAAATTCACCTGTGCTGTTGTCCCATTCTCTTAGGGATTAATACTGGATTCCAGATCAAGTACTGACACCCTTTCTACTGCATTTGTAAGCAATAATTTTAACTAAATATTCTGAGGTTGGAAGCAGGACCTTCTTTTCAAGAAGATTCTTTCTTAAAACAATAAATGGTGGGTTTCTCATTGCCCCTGTTGCAGGCTGGAAAGTGATCACTTACTATTTCCAGAGATGAAGGCTTCCAGCTCCTCCACTCGTCATAAATATATCTCTGTTTTGTGGTAGGTGCCGAACCTGCCATATGGTAGATTTTTGTGCCTAATGAAAAATAAAAAATCGGCATCATACAGGGCTCAGTTATGGATGAGCTTCACAAGAAACAACGCAGAATCTTAAAACTACAGGATTCTCAGGCTTTTTGTCACAGTCACCACAAGGTTAATTTCACTGCCTGTCATCTCTTAAAATCATTACTGGAAGGGAATACCCTACAAACACTGTGCAAACACAACAAACAATCGAACACTCAGATTTAGATCTCAGCCAGGGAACAGCAAGATCACAGTGCAACAGAAATCACTTAGGGTAAAAATCCCAACACGCATACTCTGACTGAATGTGTATCTCTCTGGAAATGTCCAAAAGGAAAAGCTTAAATGCAGTGACTGAAAGACAGGAAATTCCATTTTCACATGTTGATCATTACAAACACTAATTCAGTAATACTTTCGTGTACTTCCAACATCTTATCTGCTTTGAATGGTGGTAGGGAGAATAGTAATTTACAGATATTAAGTTGTAACTAAGCTTTTTCTGATTTAAGCAGTCCTGGAGAACTTCACAAAAGTTCCTCTTCTCTAATTATCATCAGATTTTGTTCACTTTAAATATAAACATTAAAAAATACTTATTTATAAATAACTTAGACTAACCAATGCAGTGGTCACAGATGGAAGAAAATAAGGTTATAAGAGTTCTCCATATTTAACAGCCTCCAGGCAACTACGTCTCTCCTATGTATCCTTTCATTGCCAGTAACACAATCCAAAAATGCTTGGTTCTGAAGAAAAATAATGACTTCTCTGACTCACATGAGGTCTGGTGGCTGCAGGATGAAAAGCGTTTGCAGAGGGCTCACTTAGGTTTGGGATATATTTAAGATTCGAATCTGCATGCTCATCACAATTTAATATGGGCTCCAATAAACACGACTCCCAGACTCGGGGCACAGCTGAGTGCACAGAGGTGCAACAGGACGCAAATATCAGAGAAGCCCAAATATCAGGTTATATAAGGGAGGAAACCCATTTGGGTGCTGGCAGGGGGATGCGCAGGGGCCCTTTCACCACTTGCACCTGGGGCCACACCAGCCACACCACACAGCTTGTGCCCCAGTAACCTGGGCAGCTGTTATCTACCAAAGACAACAGTTTGGGACCTGTAATGCTTTTAACTGTGCAGCTTATATTCAAATAGTTCAGCTCTAAGAAACATTCCGTCTCCCCATACCTTCTCTGAAACAGAAGCAAAACCTTTGGTTGGATGCTGAGTTCTCATATCGAAAACGTGAAATTTTCCCTCAAGTGATGTGGCCACTAGCTTGTTCATATTTACATCTTTTCTGTCAAACTCCACACTGCAAACCTGGAAATATAGAAAAAATACATTCAGCCTTGAAATTTAGCCACTGCTAAAAAAAATATCGGGTTTTGTGATTTGTAAATACATATCTATCATGAGTTATTTTTACAATGGCAACATTACCAATTTGGAAACAACAAAATCATCTGAAAACATGAACCCACTGAAAGGGTTTCACGATAAAGTATCCCATGCTATCCAGACCCAGGACTTGAGGGGTGTACTATTTGCTGAACTAAAAGAAAATGAGTCCTTGGTACAATCTCAGTAGAAGTGTCTTCTGGGTAAATTTCAGGTAGACAGAGTCCTTTTAATTTTTCCACCCTGCCTAGAAACTGGAATCAAAACTACTTTTATGGTTTCCTTACCCCATTCTTAATGTTGGTCTCCCATCGTAGTGACATGGTTTTTAAATCAAACAATTTAATGTCCCCATTGTCATATCCAGCACATACAACACGTTCCTCTTGATTGTAAGCATTGCCTGCACACAGAGAAAGAATTAATCAGAATACAGAAACCCTCTTTAGGTCATTAAGTTTCAGACCTCCTAAGCCTGTGATTTGAACTTGCATTTATTCCAGAAAAATACTACTGTTGGGATATTAAGATTTAAGGAACAGTCTGGTTTTCAAATCTGAAAAGTATAGAAAATATAGCTTTAAAATTGGAAGTGTGTTTCTTTTAAAAATATGAACAAAATTCTTATTCCCCCTGCCAAGAACAGCCTAAACCACACAGAGTATTGTGCACTGTTCTTGCACATCTATACAAATACATTCCTCCTCTTAAATCATCATCTGCTGTAAACCACACTCCCCACACTGCACCACAGCAGAAAATGGTTCAGCAGTTCAGGCTCTCCAGCATGAAATGTCAGTGAGACAAGAAGACTCTTCTGCAGACAAAGACCCAGAGGGAGGCCCGGTGTGTTGCCGTGGCCATCACTAGAGAGGTGCAGAAGCCTGCCTCCAAATCTCTCCGCTGACAGGATCAGGGAAGCACATCAGTGTCGGAAAGAAGTTACCCAGAGCATGTCATTGAAGGTGAACCTGGCCTTGGCTCAAGCTTCAGTAACTCAAAAGAAAATTGAAGATAATATGAGGCTGCTTTTTAAATCCCTTCGTCAAAGCAAAAGACAAAGATATCAATAGCAATGAGCATTATAGTTGCACCTTCTTGCTAGGAAATGACATCTCCTTACTATTAATTTTGTTATGATAAATGCTGCACTAATTAGCAGTTTGTAAAACTCACTCCCTAACTCAAGGCAAAAATGGAGCTAATTCAGAAATACCAGCCTGTGTAAAAGACAGCTTGTTCTCACCAAAGGGAAAACAGCAAAGCACACATCAAGCATCTCTGTGTCTTTTATCTGCTCTTAGCTTCAAGGATCTTCTCTTAAATTAGTTCCTTAATACTTGATAGCTGGAACTACAGTACAACAGCAACTTGTTCCCTGTGCGCAGTAACACAAGTGTTGGTCTCTTCTGCCCAGTAGCAAGTGATAGGACAAGAGGAAATGGCCCCAAGTCGTGCCAGGGGAGGTTCAGATTGGATATCAGGAAAAATTTCTTCATGGAAAGGGTTGTCAGGCACTGGAACAGGCTGTCCAGGGAAGTGGTGGAGTCACCATCCCTGGAGGTGTTTAAAAGGTGTATAGATGAGGTTCTTAGGGACATATGTTAGTGCTAGAGTTAGGTTATGATTGGAATCAATGATCTTGGGCGTCTCTTCTAACCAAAGTGATCCTGTGATTCTATGAACATTTACACACCTTCAGGACAATGCAGGACAACTGTTTTTACATTTCTAGGCACAGAAATAAAGCTTACACAGCTTATCTGTGAAATGACTGACCAAAGTTCATAAGAGAATGAGTCCAAAACCCAACTACACCATTTGACAATGTTGAAAAGCAAAACCTGCTACTGATTGGTCCATACAAAATAAACTATTTGATAACATCCTGAAATACTTTTCTAATTGTCACAGCACAGTCATATTAGAGGAGGGGAGGGGTATAATGGGATAGATTACCAAATGCTACTGTCCAGCAGTCTCTTTTGCTCTCCCCCTGTACAGGTTCCATATTAGCAACAGGAGTATCTTTCTGCCTGGGGTCCCACACCTTCACTGTTCCTGTGAAAGAACAACAAACATTTAGCGTTATGGATTCACTGTCACATTTGGTTCATCTTCCCAGGGAAAGCCTTTGCTTTTCAGCCTCATCATTCAAAACACAGGAGCATCTCTTTTAATTCCAAAAAGCCCGACTGCGTTTAGCAGGTGGAAAAAAATAAAACAGAAACCAAGCAAAAGTGTTTGTTAAGGATATATTTTCTTGAGCTTATAGTTTGCATTTATTCCACTTTATATTCCTTCTGTCCCATGCTCAGTGACAACAGTATATTTTGCTTCTAAAAGAACTAGAGAAAATTAGTCCCAAGCAAGATTAAAAAGACAGCACACGAAAAACTAATTGCAACAGATTTGCAGCTAGTTCAGGTGGCAGACTGCACCCTGCCCTCAAAGCTTCCAGACTACGTTCTCAGAATAACTGAAAAGACTTTTAGAGTTCACTAACTCACCATCGCGACTGCCAGTCACAATTTCTGGTGCACCTTCCCCAATTCCTAAGCCACCTACACCATCTATACTGTTTATGATTTCCTTATGACCTTTCACAGAATACACGGGTATTTCAGGGGCTTCTAAATTCCTAGGCAAGAAAGAAAAGAACAGATAACATGGCATTTTCCTTGACCCTCAGGATTTGTATAAAGATGAGAGGAAACTCAAGCACAAATTATATAAACTTGGATTAACAGTGGGAACAAAATATGGATATTATCATTAAGAACCATGAGTCTTTGTTCAAATTCTTCTTTGGCTACTGCTTTAGACTGAGGTTTTGTTTAGTTCTGGACTTCCCTGTTTGCAAAGGCAGTTGTGGGATTCACCACAGAAGCCCTTAAGAACCAGTTTTTATGTTGGGCTCAAAATGAATCACGCTACAGATCAAAATACTCCTATTAACTTTACTTCCAGCAAGTATATAAAATGACCTTATTCACTGATCCCCACCTCGCTCCTACTACTGCTCTTCAAATGAAAAGTTGCATCCAACTGTGGGTTTCACAGTTCTTCCCAATTGATTCTCATCCTTCAAGAATCCTTCAGAATTTCATTTTAAATTTCAATCAATTTTATTCTTATTCCAAGAAAAGAGAACCAATAGTTCCTTGGCAAGGGAAATATTATAAAAATAATGACACTAATAAAAATTAAAAACAACTTTTTGCCCTGTAACTTTATTTGATAACCAATTTACCTACACAAATTAATTACACAAATCATTCAGGGACCTGAAAAAAACATTTGAAACTTCAAGATTAAAAATACTCATTTAATCTAGACATCAAATTTAGGTTGAACACAACCTCGTATATGTATTCATGCATCCATTCAAAAGCCTCTTTTCAGAAGAGGATGTAGCAGAACTTTAACAGGTTTTTGTGGCTGCACACAGAAGATACAAGTGAAACAGCACTAAATTAAACCACTGTGCAGAATTCATGTTGTTTTTACAAAACAGGCTTGTTCCAATCCAGTAGCCAAGCAAAGTTTATGACTGGGCCCAACCACATGAAGCAAAGAGAGCAACTTATACAAAATCCAGCCACATACAGATACATCAGTTCAAACAACACACAACATCAAATGAAAAAGCTGCAAAAGAATCTGTGCTTACCATATGTTGAGGTTTCCACCAAAGTCTCCTGTAGCCAAGTATCTTTGCTGCAGAGATGTAGCACCAAAAGTTCCACATTTTATAGGTTTAGCCTTTTCAATCTTTTAAAAAAATAGGATATGTTCTGTGTCAGCACATGGAAAAGAGCAACACAACCGCAGACTGTGGCAGATTTCAATGAGATGTGCATAGGGTATTTGGCATAAAAGTACAATCAAAATGTTATCAAAGGCAAACAACGTTTTGTGTTTATTTCCCTGTGCACAGAAAAGCAGAGACTCCAGCTTAATGGTCTCAAACAAGCACCAAAAACTTGCACTTCAGCTCACTAATGATGCTCAGAGGCTGCTGTGTGTGCAGATCTGAGGCAGGAGGAACCCCAGCTCTCCCCAGACATGCTGCACTAGGGAGCCTGGGCTGTCTGAACTTAGAAAAGCTGTTTGCTTGTGGCCCTGGGGGTCTTTATGCCCCTGAAAACCAGCGAACCCTCAAGGGAGACATTGTCTGGATACATTCCTGTGCGATCTGCTCTGTTTGTAAATATCTCAAGGGTGGGTGTTAAGAGGATGGACCAGACTCTTTTCAGTGGTGCCCAATAACAGGATGAGGGGCAATGGGCACAGACAGGAGGTTCCATCTGAATATGAGGAGACACTTCTTCACTTTGAGGTGCCAGAGCCCTGGAACAGGCTGGCCAGAGAGGCTGTGGAGTCTCCTTCTCTGGAGACATTCAGACCCACCTGGACACATTCCTGTGTGATCTGCTCTGGTGAACCTGCTTTAGCAGGTGGGTTGGACTGGATCATCTCCAGAGGTCCCTTCCAACCCCAGCCATTCTGCGGTTCTGCTAGTTTTGAGTTACAAAAACAAACAAACAAAACAACAACAAAAACCCACACAAAACCAAACACAAGCAGAGCCCAGCGCCTCCGGGTTCCCCTGTAACACCGACCATGGCGACAAACCAACGACCGTGAGTAAACAGAGCGACGCAAACTACGAGATCAGCAAATTCAACACGCAAACCAGTCACGATTTCCTCGTTTCCTTCTATTTCTGTTCTCTTTTTCCCGCGCTGGCTGCAGACAAGCCCCCGGGTGCCCCCTCCCCGCTCACCTCGCTGAGCAGCACGAGCCTCCCGCCGCGCAGCTCGTGCAGCTGCAGGACGCCGGTGCCGCGCGCGGCACTGCCCAGGCACAGCAGGCGCGCGCTGCGGGGCACCCACTTGCAGTCGAACAGCGTGTAGTGCAGCGGCTGCTGGACGTGCGCCACCACCTGCGGCCGCTCCAGCCCCGCCGACGACATCCCCGCTCCCGCAGACACCGGCGGAACCGGGACGGGGCGGCGTGAAGCGGGGCGGAGCGGAAGCGGCCGTTGGGTCCCTTCCGGCGGGCGTGAGAGGACGCACGTGGGCACGCGCCGCAGCCGCCGCGCCGCGCGAGCCCCTGTAACGGTTGTTCCACCCCCCCTCCCCTCTCACAACGGCCGCCATGGAGACCGAGCCGGAGGGCGGCGGCTTCACCAGCGTCGTGTCCAAGCGGAGCCGGCGGAAGCGGCGGGCGGGCGGCGAGGGAGAGACGGCCGCCATGGACACGGCGGAGCCGCGGCCCAGCAAGAGGCCGGCCTTCCCGCCCGTGGCCGCTGAGGCGCTTGTGGTACGGGCGGGGAGGAACCCGGGGCTGGCGGGGGAGCGACTCTGGGCATCACCCCCCTTTCTCCTCACCCCCCCATCTCCTCCTCGGCCCTTTGTTTTCCTCACCCCCTTTCTCTTCACCCCCCTTCTCCTCACCCCCGGCCCCTTCTCCTCCTCGGCCCTTTCTTTGCCTCACCGCCCTTTCCTAACCCCTAGGCTGGAAAAGCCGAGCTGAGGAAGGTGCCCGTGCCGGCCAACAGATACACCCCGCTGAAGGAGAACTGGATGAAAATATTCACGCCTATCGTGGAGCACTTGCAGCTTCAGATCAGGTTTAATTTGAAAACGAGGAACGTTGAAATCAAGGTAAGGAGAGCTCTTCTTGTTTTCCCAGTGGTACATGCACTGCAGTGCCAGAAAGTGCATAGTTTCACTTAATCAGAAAACTCTCACTGAGAATAAAAATAAAATTTGTCAGTTATTGCTTAGAAACAAGTAGTTAATGCAAGTAAAATTTAATTTCTTCTAGAAGGGGCCAGAATAAGCTGGTGGGGGTGTTTCTTTTTTTTTTTTTTTTTTAGGAGAAAATTATGTACTCATGAATTCAGGAGGAATCGCTGTGTTAGATCTGCTCTTGGAATGCTGCATTTTGACCTGTCTAAGGCTCCTGCTTCTGTGACAGCTTTGTGCTAACAGTGGCTTTTGAGGGGGCCACTGTGCCATCTGATACATTTTGTTTGTGGCAAAAGATGAGAGTCTGGAGTGTAATAGCTTGTGATTTTTCTTTAATGGATTACACTGAAATAGCACAGGGTGTGGATATACAGCACTACTGCTTTGAAATTGGGTTCATCTGATTGAAACACTCTGTATAATTTTAAATCTTGAAGATGCTCATTTCTCATTCTTACTCCTTCTCAGGAATATTCAGATTAGCTGTTTTTAAGTGGATATCCGAAGCTTGTCATACAAGTTACTGCTGGTGTCTGTATTTTCACTATTCCAAGATCTCATACATCAATGTTGTTAATACAGTAATTTTCTAACCTTAAAATCTTACCGTAAGTTTGATGGTAGCAACTAGCAGAAAGGTGACAGAACTATCCCTTATTTACACTTCCTAGAAATAACTTGAAGGAAAAGGTGGAGAAGAGCAGAAAGTCTTGCAGTTCTACTGAATAACTGCAGGCAGAACCCCTGAGATTTTAACAGTTACAGAATGGTGTCTCATTGAAAAGCTGGTAGTTTTGTTCATGATCAAGCTGATTTAATTTTGCCCATATCTATCATTGGCATAAAACAATGGAAAACTTTGAAGGGAGTTTCTGTCATTTCTTTCACGTGGCTTGTAAGTTGTCAATGACTTTGCAGAATACCTTTGTTTTCCAGTCCTTAGCATAATTATCGTCCTTAATTATTGCTCTCTTTTTCTTCTTTTCTTTTCAAGACTGCTCTTTTCTAACTTGTCCCTGTTCAGGTCTGTAAATGCAGGTGTGCACAAGCTTTTCCACTGGTGGCAGGGGAATTATTTGGCCCAGTTCTAGAATATGAGCTGAAAGAACATCCCGACAGCAGATCCTGGGCTTCTGCTGGCAGGGGATAAGAAAAAGTATAAATCTTCAACAGTTGCTGATTTGTCAGGTCAATTTGTTCCTGTTCAAAAATATCTTGTTACATCTTTCTCTTGTTCTATGTGTTTTATTGAACCTGGCTGGGTTTCTAATCACCTGCTATAATATCTTTAGGATATTGTCATTAGAATAACTTTCCCTCCTCAAGCTGTCTCCTGCCATTATCCTGTTCTTTTATTCTACTGTTCTGTGTTGCAGTTTAGTTTAAGGTTTTGGTGTTTCTGGTGTGTGTTTGTTTCATGCAAACGGTTCTTCTCCTCAGTCACTGGTGATGGGGATTGTCATCAGTTTCTCTTTGCCCTCCCCTCCAAACCCAGACTGTTGGTGCATTCTTGTGGTTGAGGGTCAACATTATAAGAAAGCACGAACTTTATCACTTGGGCCTTTGGGTAAAACATAATATAGGGTCGTTACCTAAATGCAGATATTTTTTTTTTTATGGTTAGCTTTTTTCTCTTTGATTTTTCAAATTCTGATCCTACTTGCATGGTCTTAATTTGCAAACATAACTTCTTGTCTTGCAGACTTGTCAAGAGACAAAGGATCTCAGTGCTCTAACGAAAGCAGCCGATTTTGTGAAAGCATTTATCCTTGGGTTTCAAGTAGAGGTGAGTTTCCCAACAGCTCGATTGAGAGACTGCTTGAATTTGCTTGCATGATGTCTTTGGCCTCTCTGCAAATTCCAGTAAGAAAGAAATAAAAATCCTTGGGTGGGTTTCTAGAAAGGAGTTTGTTTGAAATTGTGACTGGAGTATAAGTCTAGTTTCTTAAGCTAATGCAGGACAAAAAGTAATCTGCACATAATTAAAATTATGAAAAAGAGGACACATTTAGCTGTATGTGAGAGGCAAGCATGAAGCAGTCATCCGGCTCTGAGATGCTCTGCACATTAGAGGCTGTTCAGTTTGCTTTAGTCCTAGTCAATAACCATTAGTTTGTTCAGAACTCCAACTTGGAGAAAACAAACCCACTTTTTGCAGCATCGTACAGGCTGATGGTTGGTGGAAAGCTGGGCTGACTTCACTAGTATCGGTGGGTCTGGAGTGAACGTGGAGGGGTTTAAGCATGTGTAGGGTTCTCTCTACAGAAGTAAAAATGTATATTGCTATTGAAAAATAGTCAATCTAAGTAGCTGACTGCTGTTTGATAGGTTAAGTGGGGAAATACTGTTGATGTAATCTGTCTATATGTATAAAGTAAACATGTCAGCTTTCAACTCTTGTGGTACTATAACGCTCATGCTGATAACAGATGTCTTAATGTTTTAGGATGCTCTAGCTCTCATCAGATTAGATGATCTTTTTCTAGAATCATTTGAAGTTACAGATGGTAAGTTGTTTGTGCTGCAGTATTTGAGTAGTTGTGTGTACCATCTGCACATACATTTTGGGCTTGTTTTGTTTTCCCCTGGTCCACTTGTGTCACTTATCTTCAGGGATCAGGGAAACTTTCATACTGTTACACAGAATTATCGCTTAGGCACAGGTGTCTTGAAAGGGTTGTCTTTTTTTTAAGATGTCCCAAAAAAACCTCCCAAACTCCTTAAAAGCATGTCACTTTGTTAGAGTGATTTGATTTTTCTTGTCACAGTGTAAAAGTTGCTTTAAACTTAAAGGTGACATGGAGTGTTTTGGGGAATACATCCATTAGATTCTTAAACTGAATTGGGCTTTGTTCCTCCCTAGATTTTCACTTCTACTCACATAAGTAAATATATATATTTCACCTATAGTAAAGTTGCTTTCATATTACTTAAAATGTGTTTGTTTCCAGTAGCCTGAACAAGGGAAGCTGTGCATATGCATGCCACTGCTGTTAAACTTAGCATTTTCTTCTCTTTTTATAATAGTCAAACCGCTGAAGGGAGATCATCTGTCAAGAGCAATAGGTAGAATAGCAGGGAAAGGTGGAAAAACAAAATTCACTATAGAAAACGTAACCAGGACACGAATCGTTCTCGCTGACGCGTGAGTATTGACTTCCTTCCTTCTAGGCAGAGTGCAGGCCCTAAACTAATCCCTGTCAAAGACAACTTGAATATTTTGAAACTGTTGTAGAGCAGTAGTAAGACAAATGATTTAAGTGATATTTTTCATGAACACTAACTCTGAGTACTTATTTGACCTTTTGAGAATTATAATGTCACCAGGACCCCGAGAATGGAGCAATTTTACACAGCATTCTTTCCTATAAATAATCAATGTTGAATCCACCAACTCTGGAACAATGTTTTCTTCCTGAAGCTGCTACACTGTTAAATTGACAATTTGTAAATCTATTTTATAAAGGAGTTAGAGGAGCACAGGTTCTATGTTGTAGCTTTTCTGAGTGTTTGGGGGTTTTTTGAATTACAACTGTTGAAGAAGAATTAGAACACTCAGCTCAATTTCCATGTTCATCTCTCACCTCCAACTTAGATGCTCTACTACCTATATAATCAGACAGGGTTTTTTCCATTAACTAATGCTACTTTAACTTTTTAACAGGAAAATTCATATATTGGGATCTTTTCAGAACATTAAAATGGCACGAACAGCCATTTGCAATCTAATTTTAGGTAAGTCCTGTTATCTAATCTTCTCTATGACATAAATAGATGTTGCCGTCTGAGAAACTGCTTTTGGGGGGGGGTCTTACTTTTTCCCCCGATGTGTCCACACCCACCTTTGGAGGAGGCAGCAGTAACCTCGACCATGTTCCTCACTCCAGGCTTATTCTCCACTCCAACACAGACATAAGCATTAGAGCAAAACATCTGTTTCTGGAACATATGTTATCTTGTTTGCTGACTTTGTGTTTTGTTCTGCAGGAAGCCCTCCATCAAAGGTTTATGGCAATATTCGGGCAGTGGCCAGCAGAGCTGCTGAAAGATTCTGAGCTGCCATGTGGCTGCACCACCACGTGCTGGGAGTCATGGTTTCTGTACATCTGAGGGGCCTAGAGCTACACAAGCACTCTGTCTTCTGTTTGATTTGGAAACCCAGAATACCAGGACTGTCTGTGGAGTCTATTTTTCTTCAGATGTGCTCATTTGAACACATTTAGTACTTGTGTACAGTCATTAAAAGTTGTTTTAAATTAATTGTGTGTATATCAGAAAGACAGGTACCCAATTTTACCTAAACTTATCATCAAACAAAACCATGCTTCATTACTGACTTTCAGAACATCAAGGTACTGAGAGACTGCTGTCAGGACTTCAGAAACCATTTCAGTTAACAGTTTTGAGGCTAAAGGAATCAGCACAGCGAAGTGTTCACAGCCACACTTTGTGGATCAGTATCTTCCTGGAAAAGGAGGAGTCAACTGGAATGAAAGTTCAATGGCAGAGGCTGCCCAGCACACCTCTGCTGCTGATGGAACAGATGGCAAAGAGGTAAATAGTATATTTGTACTTCTTGCTAGAATCTGCACCTATATAGATTTTCATTTTCTTGCAAATGATCTGTAAGGACAGCCCAATGAAGCTAAGAGCCTCCAGGTTAAATACCAGTCAGTGTACCAGAGCACAACCAACTCGGGTCTCTTCCTTAATATAACATATGTCACATGCTTGGAACAGAGCAATGGGAGAGATCGCAGAGCCCAGGCCCAGACCCAGTTTGACTTAAACATGTCCCTTTTCTTGTGACCAGGTCTCCTGAAAGTAAATTTAGTTTAGGTTTGTGATTGAAAACAGAAACCAAAATGAGATGCTCAAAAACACTAGCAAATTGGATAAGCATTTCTCTCAATGTCTGAGCTTCCAATGCAGCCCTTTGGAGTAGGGGATCATAACTATAACCAAATTAATTCAAGCAAGCCTTGAATTATTAGGAGAACTTGCCAAGTGACCTTGATGTACAGCTCTTAAGCCATCTGAGCTATGTAGGGGAGTGTGTCCAGTTAGAGCACCTGGAGATACAACAGTGCACCTGCCCAGTTCCTGTTCATTGTTTATGCCATTTATCTCAATTAGCTTGAAAGATAAGGGGAGAGCAAGGCAAGGACACACAACAGTAATCTCCTCTTTATCTTAAAGCAGGTGCACAGCAATACCAACCAAAAGCAGTAGAAAGGGAGAGGGCAGCACATGAGAGGGCCCAAACTGCACCACAAAGAGCAGCAGCAGCTGGTGCACCTGCTCCAGGTAGGATTGCTTCCACCTGCACAGCTCTCCCACCCTTCCTTGAGCAAGAAGCTGCTTTTTGTTCTCCAGCTACATTAAGGTTAGAGTTGTTTTTTTGTTTGTTTTTTAAACTACCTTCAACTTACCACAATCATTCTGAAACTAGGATTTAAACAAGGTATTCTATCCAATTTGGACATGTAACAGTGAGAACCAGATGTGCCTGTAAGAAAAAAAATAGGTAATTGTTCTTGAAACACTGAAATGAAGCCTACAAGTGTTCAAGAGGGGCCTATATACACCCGGTATGGTTTTTAAACCAATCTTTATAATCCAAGAGGACATAAGAACTATGAACAGTAAGTTTTCTTTAGAGCAGGGTGTAGAGCTGCTTCATGCTGAACAGGAAGGGTTGAGGTAAGTACTGACACACGCCAGCCAAGGTTCAAATATTTTATTTTGTATTCATATAGTATGAAGGTTCTTATAGTTCCCACAACATATGATGTAGCATGCAGAGGAAAAACTAAACATTCAACATAAATCATTTTTCCCCACACAAACTAAAAAAAAACCAAACACCTCATCCCTCCCCTTCCAATCCCCCAAAGGAAATAACATTAGCACTAATTTCTATAATGCCAGCCAAGATATGCACAAGCAAGTAAGAGAAATGGAAAGCATTTGCTAAAATGTTTGTAACAAATACTTATGTACAAAAAATTCACAAAAGACTAGTTCCCCCTTGAAGCAGAGCACATGGCAGTTGACACTGGAACAGATACAACCACTGGCTGGGATTATAAGCCACGTACTGATCCAGAGGAAGAAAAGTTACATGTAGTGGAGATTTTTTGTTTTGAACATTAACATTTACCAAAGTTTGGCAACATTATATTTTAAATTATGCAAATTATGTAAACAAGAGGAACATTTCAAATTGATCTACATGCAAAACTTCATGTCATGCAAGGACACCAAGCACCTGGATTTCTCTCTCACAGACAGAGCCCATGATGTGCAGCACTCAGTTGAAGGAACAGCTATGGCAGACAGGTGCTCACCTGAAGTAGGTTCAGACAACCTGCACTTTCCACTGCTGATTATAAAACTTTTTTTTTTAAATAGAAAAACTACTATACAGGAAAGATGTACTGTCCTAAAAAAAAAATAATCTAGCAAATGTTTTTTTCTTCCAGCCAATAGTACCATTGCAGAAAAGGGAAGGGATGATATAAAGTTGTAAAACATGGCTCGCTACTTTTATATCACACAAATATATCAAGTTACCATCTGTTACAAATTATGATATGGACAAATCTAGAAAAGAAAAAAATTCTCCAGGCAAAGGACTGGAGAACCACAAGAGGTATAAATTTAGATAGTGTGAAGTTTTCCTCCTCTATGGCATAGGTTAACAAGATTTTCCCCCGTATGAATCCTATATACATATATATATATATAAAATATTACCAGTTATTTATGCTACCTGTAGTATTCTTTAAATGCAGAGGGGAAACTATAACGGTTGAAACAACAGAATTTAAATGGCAAGAACATTTTATAATCTAATTACTGTATAAAATAAGTAGATGGGAATCCTGCACAGTTACGTTGATCTAGTTTTGTAAAGCTAAGCATAAGAGAAAATCACGAATGCATCTAACACCTTGAGCAGCTGTATCCAAAATGAATCCAAAACAGCAGATTTGCCTTCACTTCAGGACAGTGTAACTGCTCCCACTTCCTAGGTGACGAAATCTAGTGGCCATACAAGCATTCTGCAGTTACTATTATATATGCACATGAAGGCTAGTTCTTGGCAGTAGCATTAAACTATATTCTCATATTAATTAGAACTGTACTAAGTTATTTAGCAAAGAGACACAGTCCCTGGTAATATATTAACAGGTATAAATAAACTTAGTCTCCTGTGTTACAAAAAAATGTAATTAAGGTGAATTAATAAGAAGCAATGCTTTGTCAGCCAGTCAATATATAGAAACATCTGAACAGTCACAGGAAGAGAGTTGACCTAACACCCAGTTGAAATTTTACATTCTTCTACTATATATATAAAACTGTGTGAAATAAAAGTAAGGATGTATATCCATATATTGAACTGTTAATATTCTGCTTGGCACTTTGTACTCTAGTTTTGTTTCTGAATCAAGTATATTAAATTAAAGCCCACCTAGCTACTACATATAGAAAGCTACATATATATCTATATATAAATACACACACACATATATATAGATAGATATTTCCTTGTTATAAAAGATGAAGAAAAATAAATTAAAAAGCCAACCCCTTCCCTTTCTCCACCACACTGATATGCTCTTTCCATCTTTGCTGTCCTTCAGACTTTAAAGTGCTACACTGAGTTATTGAGAGAATAAAAGTTCAATAACACTTAGTTGGCTTCATGAGGCTCATGTTGGAAAATGTGGCTTCACAGAGAAAAATACTTCCATTGAAATACACAGAGAGCATTGCTGGACGTCTTGAGCAGATCTTCAGAGATGGAGAAGAAAGCAAAAGTGTTGGGTGGTGCCCTGCAGAGTCACACGTCTACAACCATCTTTTTGTGGATATCTAGGCCTCCTACAACCTGGGAGAAAAACAAGCATTCGCAAAGAGATGAGAATCAAAAATTAGCAAGATACAAATAAAACACTTTATTCAGAAAATACATTCAGGTAAATCATAACTACAGTACTTCCCTGGCCTCTCCAAGCTAATTTACATTTCACAAGTGCTGTGAAATATATGAATTATGTATTTTCCACAGTAATTATTATCATTTACACACTCAAGGGCCTGAAAAAAATAATGTAACTTACACTATTTTGTCTTTCCTGCCCATCTCATATTCTGACTTTGTACTATGTTTCTGCACATTAAATTAAATTTAACTCCACTTCTAAAACACCCTGTAAAATTGTGCACCTTGGCATGAGAAGCCACAGGCCTTAGGAAAGGTAGCAGGATTTCTGATGGAACTGCATGCACCCAAAAAAGGATTAACAGCATTCAAAGGTGTACGATTCATGCACAGAGAAGGCAGTACAATGTCAGAGGAACCTTTTATAACACAGAAACAAAATTCGAAGGCCAAATGCCACAAAATAAGTATTTTTCTAGATAGCACAAAATTCAAAAGCAGTTAAAATGCAAGAGGGAAGGTGATGAACAGTAGGAATGAAAGTTGTCTTTTAGGAAGTTAACAAACTGGAGAAATTAAAAGAACAGAGAAGGAAAATAAGAGTACAAGACAGGAGGTCTGGGCAGAAGCCAAAGGATAAAAGAAAAGGCAATGTTTTATTTGATGGATGGCTCGAAGATGCCCCCCTGCAAGAAATAATCAGGTGTTTCTCCTATCTGGGTGTTTGCGGGCTGCTGTGGACAAGGAAGAACTCATTCTGGGTCTTCTGCAGATGACCATGTGTTTTCACATGCCACAAAAATAACTGAACTCTGAAAACTACACAGACAATAGAACTATTTTGCTCTAATACTTTGGGGAAGAGCAGGTTTTTTTAGCACTTGCATTGATTGTGACTATGAGCAAGATCTGTTTGAACCGGAGTTCTAAATTCAAAGACTAGGAAACAAAATCAATGCCTGGCTACCTACTGACTCAAACTGTGCTACCCACGTGTATGTTCATTAATACACCATTTAAAATTCATGTATAAACACTCATTATTGTGATTTTCAAATGCTCAATTTTCAATGTGCCATTTGCCTTTTTTTTGGAAGAGAGAATTGAAAACTTGCTGTCAGCTAATTAAACAAATATACAACAGGAGAGATAATCAGCCATTTCAGATCTCAAGCAGTACATTAAAGCATTCTGCTCAGTACTACCCAAAGAGTGTTTAAAATGCGGCTTTCAACTGTCTGTCCTTTTTCAAGAGGAGCACCTGAAGGGTTCCTCTCCCTCTAACCGACACAAATCCCGCTGCCCAGCCTTTGAAAAATCCCCTGTTGTGCAGATGGTGATAATCTCCTCGGGCTCTCTCCACGCTGCAAATAGAAACCTTTCTAAAAGGTGATTTGGAGCAGACACCCAGTTTAGAGATTGGGAGATTAACCTAAAGGTAACCTCTGCAGAACACACTTCTCCCCTCCATCCACAGAGATCTGCCGGGACATACTCTGGTTTTACAGCTTTCAGATTGTTCGAAGCAATTTTCCCCCCGCATCAGCAGACCGGACATGCCTGCCCATCATGCTTTGCTATTTTTTCACTCAGTGTATTCTATGAAGCAGCTAGAGACACTGAAAACAACTGAAAGTGCTGTTTCTTTTTTTAATCAAATGTAACTGTTGAAAACAAACCATCCTCCCACAAGCAGCCAGTCAATCGCAACTCATCCTTAAAGCTGCTATTTTCTACCAGCATAGAGACTGGAATCCAACATACATCTCTATGCCAGGCTAGCATTTCTGTCTACATACAAAAATAATTCGTGCTAGTTTTGTGTTTATTTTGTCATAAAATTACACAGAAATTAGTTTGTAAAAGCTGCTGTGGTCTGAACAACACAATCTTCTTCACGCTCAATCCAACAGGGACCATCTGTGTCCTGAAGGAACCAGTTCGTGACCTGCTCATATGTCATAGAACACGTTGCTCTATTGGAAGCCATAAGACAAACCCACCATGTATAATAAAGCTGTGTCATGGGGCAACTGTTGCCAAGTCAGAAGAAACACTCTACTCTTATAATATTACTCTTCATACAATTAACCATTTTTCCTCTTTTTTTTTTTTTTAAATTCCAAATTATTGAAGTTTTCTTTAGAGGTTACTTACAGCACAGAATTCTTCAAAGGATATTCTTCCATCACCATCCTTATCTGCATTAATTATGGTTTTATCTACAATTTGCTGTAACTGAGTGTCTTTGAGATTGTTGCCAACCATCATCTTCAGCACTTGGAAGAGCTCTCCATTTGAGATATAACCATCTTTGTCCATATCATAAATGCGAAAAGCAACTGCAGAAGTAAATACATATCTATGTAAACCTTTCAAGTAATAAATGTGGTCAATAAAGAGTGATATACATTCATGTTCTTTGCATTAACAGTAAGTGATGACAATTCTGCACAAACTGAGAAAAATACTGCATTTTAAGTGAGATTTCTAACAGCCTTCCTGTTTCATCCTGAAAAACATAAAACAGAGACAATACCATGAATGGTGCTACTGTCAAATTTAAAAGAAAAACCTCACTTCAGAAATGTCAGTGAAGATTGTTTCAGCACCAGGAGTGAAAGAATCTGCAGTCAACACTGAACTGGAACTTCCTCACCACCACAAGTGAAGCACCCAGGTAGCAACTCATTTGCAAGCAGAAAACATTACGACCTTCCAGGGAAAAAAATCAATCAAAATCCCACCTGGTTACTTTGCTGCAAACAATTCAGCATTAAGACTTGAGTTTAGTTTTAAACATTTCAGTCTTATTTGACTGAACCTATCCCTTCCCCATTCCAAAAGCTTGTGGGTTATGTTGTGTTCCTGAGATGCAGTTCTCAAACAACAATTTAGTGCTGTTCTACCTGTAGTAGCAAAAAAAATCATGTTATTTTTATGCCCCCATAAAGCAAAGCACATTGCTACACAGCTCTGTGACCAAAATATCCTTAAATGATTGATTTTTTTTTTTAAATGGGAAGCAATTGAAGATATTCAGAAGGCAACCTCCTCCTCAAACATTCCCTGCAGAAAGAGTGTTGGCAAATTGTTCACACAAACAACATGTGCAAAAAGCTCACAGTTTACTGTCATGATTTCCCACTTTTTCAAAGAATCTGGATTTGATGATCTCTCAGTGTTAACGAGCCAAAGTGTATTTCTGGGTGTCAAAAAACTTCTGTTAAGGAAAATCAAAATACTTACACCTCAACTTCTGTTCCTTATCTCCTTTGACACTGAACTGGGAGACTCCTTCTATAAATTCTAAAAAGCACAAGAAAAATATTCACCAAAAAGTGTATTTTTAAATAAACCAAGAAAAATCAACATTCCAAAATTTTTGAAAATTGTAAAAATAATCTAAATTACCCTCAAATCTTTAAAATATTGCCTATCTTGTGACACCTAAGTTTCTAAATACTTTGATACCTTCATGTTCTTTAGCAGGAAGTACTTCAAATCCAATACTGCACTCACTGACCAGACTTGTTACACCAGTATTTAAGTAATTTTGTTGCTAGACTATTGCAAGAATTTGTTCTGAAATTCCCATGGAGCTCTTTACTAAAGCTACTCCAGTGAGGATTCTAATTGTACAATTCTTCTCAGGACTGGTTTCTCAGCTTAAACATTACATTAAAACTCTAAAACAAATTAAGAAAATATGTTTTTCTGTAAGACATAGGGTAAAAAGAAAATTTACACCGTTTAGCTATTAAGTCATTATCCAGGAGTACATCATTAAAGTGGCCAAAAAAAATAAAACCCTGGGATGTGATGTTTCTGGATGAGATCCTGGAACTAGACTTAGAGCTCTGGGTGGTAAAAATGACAACAGTACAAAACTGCAAGCTCAACTACGGTATAGAAAGAATACAGAGGTATGGCAATATAGCATTAAGTTAAAAGGCCTACTAAGAGTTTCAACAAGTTTTATGAAATTAAGTCAACAATTCCTAGATTATTTACCAATAAAATGCTTGACTTTTTTGCCATTATGCTTAATTATTTAGGTCTTTCAACAAAAGGCAGCAAGTTTTCTCACACTAGTAATTTTCATATAGAATCACAGAATGGTTTGGGTTCAAAGGGACCTTAAAGCTCATCTAGTTCCAACCCCCCTGCCATGGGCAGGGTCACCTTCCACTAGACCAGGTTGCTCAAAGCCCCGTCCAACCTGACCTTGAACAATCCCAGGGATGGGGCATCCACAGCTTCTCTGGGCAACCTGCTCCAGTGCCTCAGCACCCTCACAGGGCAGAATTTCTCCCTTATATCCAACCTAAATCTACCCTTTGCAGTTTCAAATCTTTCCTTTGAGCTTCCCCAGAGACAGAAATAATGAAATTAAATGAATCAAACTTGGCCAGATGACAATAATAGAATTCCTTGCCATTTACTGCAGCAGCATCATTTTACTACACAAAATGGATTTTGACAACTTCCTGTTCCCACCCAAGAGGAACAGCTCTTGGTAATTACATTAATCACAGTTCAATGTCACATACAATGTATTTTTCACAACAGAATTTTGGACAGTTGCATATAACATTTAGTGCTTTGGAAACTGATACCAAGAAAGCCTCAAAACCTCAACATTCCATATAGAAATTGAAGGACATTTGTAAAGTTTAGTGGCTTTTTAATGTTAATATTTTCTTTAAAATGTCATCCTGTCAATACAAATGGGATTTAATAACTTTCTCCTCATGAAAAACTAATTAGCCTTTTCTAGCCACGAGCAATAACAGATAATGAGTATTATATCTTGAACAGAAGTTACAGACATCATCATTTCTAAGGGGCAGTAGCTGTTTTAACATAAACTAGTAATGGAGATTTTTAACCTGCTGGCCCTTTTAATCATGTATATTTTATATAAGTTAAAAAAAATGTAGGAATGTACTAAATAAAAACTTCCAGGGTTTTGCTTGAACTGTCTACCTAAAAATCATGTAAAGGAGTTATCAACAGAAAAATCTGAACTACTTTCACAATTTAGAGAACTATTTTCAAAATAGTCAGAAAAAGATCTCATAACACCTTTTGGATAAACACAACATATGCACAGACATACCATTTACATGGTTTACCCCCTTTTTTCATTGTCTCTTCAGCCTACGAATATCCTTCAGATAGCAGCACTACTAAGAGTCTGAATTAGTCTATTTTAAGAGATACTTAATGAGTAGTCCAACATCACTATTACCTGGAAAGGTATTACTGAACAACCTGCTCTTTAAGCATTTCATTCAGGAGTTGCCCTAATGTGCCAGAGAAACAAGTTTTACTGGTATTCAGTTTCACTAAGAATTAGCACCTTATTTTGATGAACAAGTTTTCCTCACCCCTCCTTGCTCAGCAGAAGCAAAATTTGAACTTCAATTAGTACCAGCACCAGTCAGAAAGCACCATGTCTTACCTTTGAAGTCCACTTCTCCATTTCCATCTGTGTCAAATATATCTATTACTCGCTGTACTAATGGGTTCTGTTGCAATTCAGGTAAAGACATGAACTCTTCCACGCTCAAAGAACCAGAGTTGTCCAAATCAAGCTTCTTAAATCTCTTCCCTAGTCGTTTTATTTCATCAGCATCAACTGGAAGGAAAAAAAACCACACAACACCTATTCTCAGAAATGCTTCAGTAAGCCCTTTTGCCAGTTAAACACAATGCACATTTCATTGCTTTCCTGCCAGAATTTCTCCTTTATTACAACTATTAAACATCCTCATGGAAGATTATAAAGATAACATCAAACTCTGAAGATAAACACAAGCCTTTGTGTTTTATTTTAAATAAACCTTACCTTTTTTCCTCCCTGCACCAGCCATAATACAGTTTAGCCTTGTGACTCACCCAATACCACGTGCTGACACAACATTTTTAAGGATTGAGGGTGCTTAGCTGGTTCTTAGTCAGACAGCTCTCGCAAATACCAGGTATGAAGAAATTGAAGAGACCAAGTTTTCTTTGAAGGAGCTAGCTTTATGTTTACACCAGACTAACGTAATAAGTTAGCAATTAGTAAGCATATTAGCAAAATTAACATACTGGGTATTCACCTACTCAAAACATCCCCAGGCAGACCTAAGGTAATTCTTTTCTTCTCCATTTCAAACAGAAATTAGACATAAGTATGCATACCATGGCTACAGGTTTTTTTTTTTCTTTTTGGTCCCAGAAATAAAGCAGATTCAGGTTCTGCAGCCTCTTAACAAAAGAATCTGAAAGCACATGCCCTGCTTTACACCTCTGATAGGAATAGACTAAATCTGTGAATCCATAAACACCACTAAAAAAAGAAAATCTTGTACTGTGCTACTGCTGAAGAAGCTTGAAAATGTTTCCCTGTAACAATATGAAAATTCCTTATCAGCAGCTTGATTTATGATACCCAAGTTAGTTCACAAATTGCTCACCATGTTTGGGTATGGAGGAGGAACTGAGGTTCTTAGGAAGTCCTAGAAAGCGGCCGCAGGCAGCAAACCACAGCAAATATCTCTTGCAGAACCTGAAGCTTTCAACCTCCCCCTAAAAATTTATTTCCTAACATGAACAGTCTCCTCAACATTTCTTCGCTCTATTTAGAGCATTTGCTCCAATAGTAAAACAAATTGGTTTTTTAACTTCTACCACCACCTGATATACTTTTTATTACATTAATACCTTCTTGGACTTTTGTAAAAATGCAGCATAAAAGCAAACAGCCCTTAGTCTTTCCAATACATAAGGTCATCCAACATACAGAGCTTTATGTTTGGAAATCAGAGCCCATTCAGCAACCTGATTCTCTACCAAACCAGCAACAAATTTCCATTTAAATTTCTTGACATCCTTGTCTAAAAAACAACCAGACACTTATCCAGAGATCCACACAACTGCAGTTATTTCAGAACAAAAGTGAGAGAGCATGCCAGAAGTCCAGAAGCACAAGTTAATTTTCTGTCAAGACTTATTTTGCCTGAATAGTAAATTCTGACATTCTGCATTTAGTCAGTCTTAGTAACTGCTCGCAACCGCAGAGGGCAAAAAAGGGTTGATAGTCCCAGAACAATCTTCCCTTTGCTGTGCCAGCAAGTGACAGAACTGAGTCTGCCTCTAGGGCTATAAAAATAACAGTAAACAGCCCTTGCATAGGCTTAGTTTCTTCAGTTTCCAGTATGCAACTTGGTATTTCAATTAATTAGGCTCTTGACTGCAATAAAGCTGCATTTCTTTTTCCACCAGTTTACACAGAAGCCTAGAACCCGATTGAAGGTGTGGCCTTCACAGCACAACCTCGCGCCACAGCACCAGGAGCACGTTACACGGGCACAGCGACACGGAAACCCCTCTGGAGCCACGTCACTGCATGGTAAGCTATATGTAGAACATATAGACAGTATTAAAAGACAATGGCAAAGCCCAAATAGTTGCTGATGAGTTCCACCAGCACAAAATGCTTAATCTCGCCAATATACTCACTCCCTGCCCTGCCACCCTAAAGTTATCGGACCCGCGAGAGTTTCATGCAAACGCCTTGACAAGCTGTTAACATGGCAATCTCATTTTTATTGCAAGCTCTGCTCTGGACTCAACTTGCATAAGAAAGATTTAATATCCTAAAAAAAATCCTTTTGAAAAGGCACTAAAATGTGGCTTGTCACACTACAGATGTAAACACATTTTCCAATGTAATACGAGGACCAGTCATAATGTATACCTATATTACAATAACATACATGAGGACTTGTCCAGCCATGACATCAGTCTCTACTTTCATTAGCCATGTTTAAACTGGTGTCCCGGTCCAACCACAACTCTCTGCTTCCTTATCTGAGCTCAGAAATCACACCACCTTTCAAGTACCTGACTGTTATTTTGTTAAGACAAATCCCTCACAAATGGTCTTGAAATCAAAAGTTTACAATTGCATCTAGAAATAGGTTATGTGCCAGTTACTATCAGAACTATTTCCTACTGGAAGAAACACGAACAATAAAAGCTAGATGCATTATTTCTTTTTCTAAAAAATTAACTTCACTTTAAAACAACTAAGCAGCAAATGGAAAGTATTATCTATAGTGCATATAATGCAGCTTCAGCCTGTTACCAGATCAGTGATATATCACTTCCAATATTAATAGAAACACTAGCGCTGAGTAAAATTGAAAGATTAAAGCCTCTTAAGCAATGTGAAATCCTTCATAGTTCTGTGATTTCACAAAAAGACACGGGAGAATAATGAGAAGAGCATTAACATAGCTGGGTCTCTCCTCACTTCAGAAGGCTCACGTAACTTGAGTGAATAAACTGCAAGTTTTGAAACATTTCTAATTTACACTCAAGAAAACCTTAAGCACCAGAACACAGCAATGAAATGTTCACAGATGACCATGTAACCAAAGAAATGCTTAAGCCAGGTCTGAAGACCAGCAGTCATTAGATGGCATCATTTGCTCAGAACCCTGAAGCAGCATTGAGCAACGTCTTATTTCACAACTCCAGTCCATTCCTGGTTAGGGAGCCTGAGGTCCACAATGTTTTTCCTCACGCATATAAAAGCAAAGACAGAAAGTTAGAATGGGAGTTCTGTCAATGTTCTGCTATAAAGCAGAGTTAGTTATCACATATACGAGTCACTCAAACACTGCCACAGGTTCAGGTTTTTAAATTATTACGGCTGACACAAAAGACAGACAAGATCAACTCTGCCATCACACTGGCTGCTCCAGCAGAACGCTAAGATCTCCCACACAAGATGTGCTAAGAAAGCAAACTTTTGTCAGAAAGGTATTTTATCTCTGATCTGTTCACAGGACCTACCAGTATAACCTCAAAAAGAACATTTTACTGGGACATTCAGGGACTGATCCACAGGACATAACGTTAACAAGCAATGCTGCACTGAAAATACATGTTCTGCCATCATCCACTGATCAGTTAAGCCTTGCATTGACAACTAGCCAGATACGTACGCACCGGCAACGCTTAAGAAAAAATACAGCACCTTTTAAAAAAATAAATATCATAGTCAGGGAGGACACGATTATCCATTTTAAAGCCAAGAATCAGATGGTGAAAAGGAGAAGAGGTTGTATAGGTAAATTTAAGAATATTCCTCAAGAATGAGGGTTTTTGTGTGTTTTTCTGAACTATAGCAAAGCAACAACTGCCTAAACTATGCAATTAGAGATTTCATACTTAGAAAATGTTAGGTACTCTTTCTCCACATATACAGTTTCACAGCTCACACACTCAATTCCAGTCCAGACACAGATGTTTAGCAGCAGTTTCTACTAGAAATGTGATTACAGATTTCTCATTCCAAGTCCTGAAACGTTCAGGCAAAGGGTTTGCCTGCACTGGAGATATGAGAGAGGTTCTACCCTGGCGGGAAAAAACAAGTCAAAGAACAGTACTGAAGAAATCAGTGTGGCTGCCAAAAGCTGACCCAACATCAATCTCATCCAACGCTGGCAATGGACACTATAATGAAACATCACAGTAATTACAGGAATAGGAAAATTTCCTTTAACAGTTCAAGAGCATAAAAGCTTCTGCTCTTAATGAACACATATGGATCAAAAAAACCCCTGCAGATCAGTGTTTCATAACATCTGAACAAGTTCATTATTTCTTCCTACTTTCTCACCTACTTTTAAAATCCTCTCCACAAGCTGAAATTTTTAAAATGTATACACTTTTAAAAAGTCATATTTCAGTAACATTTTTCTCACATAAGATAGCATTAAAATAATATAAACCGGCTTTAAAATAATATAAAACAAGGGATGAATGCATTACAGTATTTGCCTGAAATTTTAATAGCTTTTTATCTATTCTTCCTTCCACACACAGTCATCATTTCTGCTGATACTCTCTGTCTGGGCTGAACTTATCTAAAAACCACCTTAGGTTTTCCAAGTTTTGGGGTTGGTGTGTTCAATTTGGATTTTTTAAAGTTAAAACAGCCTATGTCTATGCCTAACAGCACATTTCAATAATATCCTATTTATTTTTTTGTTGAGATTTCCTCCCCAAATACACATATACAAGTCCTCATCTCTGATAGACGTGTCCCCTTCTACAAGGCTGCTTTTTCCTCGGTATTTAGCAGACTGACTTTCTTAAAACGTCACCTCGCTACCACTGAAGAACACAGCACAAAACTGATTTATCAGAGCCTGAATAAAACACTGCTTTCCTTCTCTGAAAGCTCCTTACAGACAACCTAGTGCCCACGTAAACATCCTAAAATTATCCTGGAAATGCAAGGCACAGATGGGGTGAAGGTTTCTGAGCCAGCAGGACTGATGGTGGCAGCAGCAGACAGAATTTTACAAAACAAGCTCAGGAGACCAGGACAGAGATGAACACACTAGGAAATCCTAGTCCACAAGAGTGTAAACAGGGTGATAACACCAAAATAAGGAGGACTGAGCTTTGTTTATATCGTTTGAGGCAGAGTTTGCCTGTGACTCATAGCAGTGGTCTGAGCTTCCTCCAGCTCTGGCCGCAGCCAGCGAGCGTTCCTCTCATCCTCTCACGTCCAACTCCCGCTGGCCTTTTCTGTGCTCACCAGCTGACAGCAGGCCCTGGGCTTCTCTGCTTTTCAGCAGCATCAGGATGTGTCCCCTCAGCTTGGCATGAACGGCTGAGCTTACACACCGGCTGGAAATAATACCTGTTTAATGTTTTTCTTTACAAGGTTTTTTGGTAGCCCTGTAGAAACATCAAACTATCCACTGTTTTAAAGCACACAGAATTATTTATGTTTATTTCATTATCTATTTTGGATTTCATTCACCTTGTAACTAACACAAGGTGGGGTTTTTTTTAAGCAGTTCCAGTATTAAGGATTTTTTGTTAAAAAACTATATTTTCAAAAGATTGCTCTTCCATCCATGTATTAAAATTCAAGACAACAATACCTGCTTTACATCCTGAATTCATTTGCATACATCTAAAAATGTGATGAATCAGGTTAAAAAGCAAGGAGTCCATACTTTCAAGAAACCGCACACAAATGCTTTGTGTAACTCCCATTTTAGAACAGGAGCTTTATCTTCCCATTTGACAGTAATATGTTGAAATATGCTACTGAATACCCCATTCCTTTCTGCCCCCCCCCAGCAGTAGGGGATGATCCATTATGTTTTAAAACTATTGTGTGTTTCAAGCTGTTATTGACATAATTGATGCCTAGACAGTATGGTAAAAAGCATTCACATGGCAACTCAAAAAGCTTCATTAAAAGCAAATTTCTGGAGTACAGTGAGCTACACACGGAAAAAAATTAATGGTATTTTTTTCTAGTCAATGTAAAGGTACATTGATATCTTACTGATATGATAGTCAAAAGCAAAAAGCTTTAAAAATACAGATCTCTCTGAAATCCACTACCATCAGTGATAGGATGGCTTATATATTCAGAAGTACTTGACATCCACTGCTGCAGAGTACACAACACTTACACAGGCATCTGTGCAGTGTACAAACCTTAGAAAAGTTGCACATCTATCAGCAAAGAGGTGCTGAGCATTTCTGAAATCTAAAGGGCTAACCCAAAAAGTTAAACCTGTATTTAAAATACTGGCTTTTCAGATACTCTTACAATACTGGCTCAAAGTTATAACTAACAAAAACCAGACCAGACAGTGGTCACAGAATGCCTATTTCCCACGTATTTTCAAATATGAGATCACTATAAACACGAATATTGCTAAGGTATTAGAAAAAAAGATTTTTGTAAATAAGCCATGTTCTGAAATGTATTTTAAATATTTCCAGGTTAAAAAGTCTCTCTCTGTAAGAACAGATTGCAGATATCTCAAAATAAAACAGACCTTCAGCAAAAGCTCTCACCTCTATCTACAGTCTTGTCTGATTCATGAATATAATGTTTCAGAGCAGCAACTAAGACAGCCATTTCAATCTTGGAGATCAGATTTCAAAAAGATGACGCCCTTGAGAACACATTCAACCACTTGTCTTGTATACGCTTACACGCAGCTGGCCTAATCCTTTTCATGACTTCAGATGTGGCAATTACAATTTCCTAAGTTAGAAAAGACATACTCATCTCCTTATCCTAAAACCAAAACATACTATGAAATATTGTTTATACTATAAAAATACTATACTATCAACTACTTTCTACTATAAAATACTATACTGTAAAAATATTGTTTACTATGAAAGTTTTCTTCACAATTTTTTGCTATGATAGTATTTTCTTATGCAGAATTTCACATAGCTTGGCTGACATCAATTTCTCACCACATAAACCAGCACTAGATTTTCAATTATTTCTCAGACACGGTACAGCCAGGAAACAAAACCATACTGTTTTAAGGAATCCAACAACACTTTTCACCCACTGAAAAGAACTAATATTCTAAAATGAAAGGTAAGAAGAATATTCTTGATTAATGGTGTGCATCCTCTGCATAGTATCCTGAATTTGCTTCCTGCAGCTGTCAACTTTAAAACAAAATTATTCTTATAAAACAAGACACCAAAATAGTGACTGCAGCAACAGGCAGAGATTACGACCCAACGCCACCGTGCTGATGGCATAAATGCATCATTGCTAACTGATGGCCTCTCAAAAGTCTAACCATTCAAATTCCTTATGAAAAGCTTTTGTCCTGTCAATGACAACTGCTTGGAAGCAGAATGATCATTTAACATTTGAAGAACAAAGTGAATAGCTACTTACTGGACTTACTCAGAGATGTGCTACTGTACTCATCTGTGCCCCCAAACCCCCTGCTCCGTCAGGATACTGGGGCACACAGAATCCTTAAGCACAGCACAATCATTCCAGCAGTTAGGCACAATCAAGCAAAGCGACATCTGGGATAACTAGAACACTGCCCAGAGAAGCAGTTGCTGTTCTCTCTGCTGTGAGAAGAGTCATCAAAGCAGAAAAATCCTTAATCATGCAAAACCTCAGATTTACACATCGATCTCAAAATACAGTTTAACCACAGAACATAATGTGGAAATCTTCTCTCTCTCTGCAATAAAAGGCAACAAACAAGCTCAGTAATAAACAGTTTGCAGTAGCTGCCAATGAATATAGCTTGTCCTGGAATAAAAAGTTACGGATGGCAACACACTGCTTACAATTCCAGAGATTTATGTAGGTGGGGACAAAAAATTCCTTAAGGAAAAACTGACCAGTAGAGCAATAAACTAAGATTGATATATATGATCCCAAAAAAGACAACTGAAGTCTTCAAATATGAAACTTCCACCCACAGATCCATATTTAACAAAATACACACTGAGAGCGTAACACAGCAATGCAGTGCTGTGGATAAGATTCAAGTGTTTACAAACTGATGACTCAAGTTACAATTCATGTCGACATGTATATTAAGCATAGAGAGTTTGCAAATTACTAGCAAAAGGAACACTTATTTCAATTCCTTTAGAAAGAGATTCCTCCGTGATTATTTGTTTTGTATTACTGTTTATGCGAGCTGGAGTTCAGTTATGACTAGCACTGTGAAAGCAGCCTAGAAGAGAGTCCCCTATCTGGAAGAATTTGTTCTCCTGTTCAAGAACAAGATCTGATTAACCAAAGAATGGGAATTGCATCAAATAGTCCATATATACATACAGAAGTCCACACATTATTTAGTGCTGAAAAACATTCAAGAAAAAACAGCTAAAAATAAGTACACTTAGCAGAGCACCACAGGGACACTTCATAAAACACCCTTTCTTTGGTCAACTTTAGGCAAGAAATACTTTGTTATTTTTACAGGGTAGCCTACCCCCCTGATACAGAGCAATGCATTTTATACTCATGGGACCAAAAACTAATAACACGAAGTGGCTTCTCACCCAAATGTCTGTCTGAAAGCACACACACAAAAAAAATGTTCTTCTAGCCTCAACCTCTTGTTCTCTTTCCTCTGAGGGTGCAAAGACAACTTCAGCAAAATCTTTTGCTCCTAACATAGCACATGCTGCACCACAGGCTCATCCACATCTCTGAGGAACTGGCATTGGTGGAAAAATCCCACCAGCTAAACAACCACTTATAAAGCTTCACCATACAGACATCAGAACTATAAGTTCATTTCATATTCTAATGGAAAAATAGAAATAATTTTTATAAGTGTTTGAGTTTTTTTTAAAGATGGACTTATTTTACAGTGTAACAGCACAAGCTTTATTATTTCAAATTTTCACCTTTTGATTTTACTTTTTTGGTTAGTATATAAACTGTGTAACTTTTCAAGCAGGCAATTCAGTAAATTCAGACATGAAAGTTGTATATATATCCATCTTCAAATAAGCTTAACCTCTCTAACAATATAATATGGCAATTAAAAATAAACTTACAGTGCGAGCACATTTCCAAAGGGTAGCTTGCCTCATTTCCCTGAAACACACACAAAAAAGAACAAAGTTGCAATTATTCCAAAGTTAGCTTAGAGGAACTATTTTAAGTTTCAGCACTGTAAATATCTCAGCCAATACAAGTTATGTTGTTGCGTAAGTATATATACATATATTTTAAACCAAACAACTATGGACAGTGTTTTATTTGGATAGGTCTATATCACCAAAATATACAAAGAAATATAAAACCATTGAGAGGCCTCCTCTGATGAAAATTCCCATGAAAATATCGGCAGTCCACACAACAAGAACTTCAATCACGTATTCTAAGCTACAACAAACACTGTTTTTCAAGTTAAAATACTGAATTTCAAGACTTCACATAATCTGTTTGACCATTTTATTTTATACATAGGAACAGATACGTCCTTACGAATAACCGTGACAAACCTTACTCAATTAACATAAGAAAAATCACAGCATATTTCCTCCCGAGAGCCACCTGCCCATCACCCCCAAAAACAATTCATACAGGAAAAATGATGCAAAATAACTGGTTTACATTACTAGAAATTCAGATGTAACAGCTTTACATTTAAATATTTTTTTCATGTCCTATAAGTTCCTGTTTCGTAGCTGAATGGAAAGTTAAACTAACATTTTCAATCTTTGCTGCAGAGTCATAGCAATTAAACTTCAAGGGTAGAGTCACTGTGAACTTGCACATATCGAAATCCACAACTACTGCAACGTGAACACCAAAAGACAATACAACTCAGCATTTTTTCCCCAAATGCCTCACTCGGAGCCAGAGAAGTTGACAATAAACACAAGCTTAGTATTTCTTTTTTAATCAGTCAGCAAAGCAGTGATCAGGTAACTGAAGAGATCAATAAACAAACATTTTCAAAAAGTTACTTTTAAGGGAGTGTTTTATACAAGAAAACAAAACATATTTAAGATGAGTCTCAGACACATTCTATTCAACAGTGATTTTCTAATGGTATGGAGTGTATGGGACTCCATAGCTGAGCACTTGCACAGAAAGACTCCTCAAAATTATACAAAATTGAACAGAAATACAGAGATTACTTGATAGAAGGGAAAAAAAAGGAAGAAGTACATTGAGTCTGGAAGCATGCGACTGCCTTCCCTAATAAGGACAGAAAGGGGCAGAACAAACATCTCATGAATCTAAACATGTCCAAAAAGAGATGTGTTGGGGGGGGTGTTTGCCTTTTTTTTTTTTAACCTTCAAAACACATTATCACCCACAATCCAGGAGCTCTCTTGCTTCTTTAAAGAAATTAATGTACATGCTTTCTAAGTAGAGTGGTAAAAGATAGTGCCTTAACTTCTTCCCCAACATCTACTTATAGCAAGACAAGCAGCAGAACACAAACGCGGATGAGGACCATCAGGTCCCTAAAACCTCCAAAGCATGACTGGCATATTCTATAAAAGAAACTTATTCCACTGTGGCAGGGAATCCAGAACAGTTGCCACATGAAAAATCCTGGACCAAACCCAATCTAAGTCTTAGAAAAAACAGTGAAGACCAAAACAGGCAGAAAAAGCCCAGTGTATGTGTACAAATATAAAAGGGCAGGGGATTTCAAACGGGGAAAAGCAGAATTTTGAAACAAGAAGAAACAGGAACCAGGGGATCCAGCTAGGCTGCTCAAGACACGAGGTCATGAAGAGGCAAGAAAAACACCAGACTGGAAGGCTGCAAATTAAAGGAGAAAGTTGAATTAAAACCAGTGCACTTTTGCACACACACACATACAAATATACAATCATAACTGCATCAGAAGTCTGTTCTGGGCACTTACATCCTTGTTCAGGTGTTGGGGAGAAAGTTAATGTCTAGTACAGGCTACTGAAATCAACCTGCCCAAAGCAGCATAAAATGCTACTGAAAATTGAGCAGGGAAAATTAAGAAAAAAGGGAATAACTTTTTCAGTTCATGAACAAGTGTAATGCTTATAAGGAATCATTATGCATCTAGATGCACATGCTAAGCATAATCGAGTTATCTACATGAAATAGCCTAAAAAAATATTTGGAGAGCAGAGAAAAAACTGAATAAACTTCAGCTTAGTTTTTCTGGGAAACAGTTACTGCTACAAAGAAGTGTTAAGAATACTTACCTATCCAGGACTGGAACTTGGATATCTACAAAAAATTAGAAAAATCTAGTAAGTGACCATGTATCAATTCCATTATTATTCAATATTTACTACACAGTATTTTAAGAAGGTATTTTTAAAAGTAGTTACCTGCTTTTGATGTGCTGAATGTCCATCCTTACAGGAGAATCCAAAAGTCTACTAATTTTAGTCCTCTTTTTTTTTTGGTACAAATAAGTATTCAAGCTGCACATGCCAAGATTCCTGTTTGCACAGCTGTGAGCTGGACAAACACAAAGGTGTTCTTCTACACCAAAGACTTGATCCTCAGAAATGAAGATTAATTATTTGATCCTGGAGGCAGGCATTTTTCAGTGTATTCTGAACAACGGTACAAAAAGGTCACTTATTTGTCCCCAAATACAATCAGTATGTGTAGCCACTGTGCGAGATACAATATAAGCCCTTAAACACCAGTGCTAAATAGGCTGAATATTTTCTTGCTGTTTACAAACAGGTAGGCAGGGAGTAGGATTAATGCATTATGAAAAAAAGCAGGGAGGGAAGCACACAAATGAGCCCTTTAAGGAAGAAAAGTCTGGTACACGTTTTCATCTGTATGGTTTTAATGCAAAGAATTACCAAAGTTCAACAGCAGGACTATGCAGCATTCTAAAGAATGGTGGAAATTATTACTTTGGGACTGGATGCACTAACAGAAAATTTGACAGTTACTGCTAAAGGTTATCATAATTATAAACCTTATTCGGCAAAATAACACTGCATTGACATAAATATTTTTATTTTATAGTTTTAAGTTGATACTCATTTAAAGACAAAAGTCAATGTAGAATCTCCAAATATGTCATTTCATGTCTGATGCGGGGAAGATGATTTATACAAATAAATGTGTAGAGTAACAAGGTTCTGATACAACTCCTAAGATTGCCAACTTGAAAACCTCTAATAATATTCCTAGTCTGGCAATTTTTTTTGAATTCTGTTAGATCCCTACAAGTTAATTCCTGGTTAAGCAGCAGCAAAATCATGACTTAGAGACAGAAATAATTACAGATCAAGGAACAGTCCAAAACCTATTAACAGAAGGCTCACCAAATTCTGAATACTGTGGAAATATCAGTTTACTGGAGAGAAGGCAAAACATGTCACTAAGGTACTTCGGAAGATCATTATATTATATTGTTCATTTAAGAACAAAAACGTTATTTGCAATTTATTCTCTAGTAATTATTCCCCTTTTCTCCCTTCAGAAGCTGTGCCTTTTTACTGGTTAAGGATAATCTATTAACTGGCTTTAGTCTTTATTTCTTCTGTAGATCATCCATAAAAATGCATTTCTTGATTTCTCTTTCTTTGGCAGTTACTTCCAATATTAACTGCTCTCTCTTCTTCAGATCAGTTTTGTATATGCTCCTCCAAGGTAGGGTAGTTAAGGGCAATTATCTTGACAAGTTTCCTCTTGGCAAAAGACATGAAGAGCTGTGGATAGAAAATAAAGAGAAATTTGCAATTAGCAATATTAGCCACAGAATCTAAATTCTTAGCTGAAGTCATTTATACAGAACAGCTGGTACACAGTAAGACATCAGACTGCAAAACAGTTCTTCAGCATGCATTAGGAGAATATACTTTCTAGATCTGTTTAACTGTATGTTACTTTTCCACATGATGTACATCTTTCTGTAAATAGTTCAGAGACTTAAATTATAGCGTCAGTTTTCTGCCTTTATAAAAGCAGAAAATGTGTTTAAATGGCAGCAAGCCACAATGTCAGCTTAGGACTCATCTCAAATTTAGTCCTCAAAAGGCAGCATGTGAGCGACTGCAAACACAAATGACCTCTGGGAACAGTTTAAAAGTTAGACCGTTTCAAGGCTTTTGGTTTGTTTCCATAGCCAGACAATGAATTAATTCAACAAGTGACAAGAGTGGTCCCTGAGGGTCTGTTTAGTACCTGTACAGTAGTTCTTCAAGATTTGCTCCTGCACCTTCTACATTACTTGTTATCACAAGGAAGAAACTACAGTGTGCAAGTGAAGCAGTTAACCAAGCCATGTCAGCTGGGAGTCAGAACTAGGGATTATCAAGATAATCAACTCTCAGGTTACACAAAAAGATGTTTTCCATCATCCACTACTACAGCTAACAAAGAATGGGAGTGTTACGAAGAAAGATGGCAGAGGCTGGCAGTCAGCATTTAAAGAGCCTACAAAAAGATCCTTCTTTCTCATCCACAAACACACAAAATGCTTCTCTACCTTTTCTCATTCTTCTCCATACCACCAAAATTAATGATTAATTAAAATTACCTGTTGCAGAGCATTCTTCTTCATCTTCCTTCGAGCTCATCTTCCATGCATTGCCATTTTCACAAAGCTTTAACAATGAAGAACTGCCAGCTTGGGGAAGAGGGGTTTAGTTTGTTGTGTTTTGCAGTTGCCTGTTCGTTTTGGTTGGTTGGCTGGGTTTTTTTAATGGCCCTTGTTCAAATTACTAAAGCTCTGGCTGTCATAGGTTGGTACTTTATTCTTCATACTGTATTCTTCATTAACAACCATCAGGCAAGTTGGCAAACTAAAAGGGATGGTGTTGGTTAATGAGGTTTCAAAAACTTTCACATTAATAGAACATGCCACACAGACACATGCATGGTCCTTTAAGTATTTGTTAAAATGAATTTCAGACAAAGCCCAGAGGCTTTAAGCCACTTTAATATTTGAATTTCTGAATTAACTGATGGTCAGAAGAATATGCAAGATCTCACCTACTGCAATTTGTACATTTCATATGTGACTTACCAGAGCAATTAAAACCTGAAAGAATCTTACTAGAGCACATATGAAAGACATGCCCAATATTTCTGTAGACACCACAACAAATATGGCTTTAAACAAGACAAACAAGAATAATATTTGATCAGGGGAAAAAAAAGGCAAGCAAAACCTTAATCTACCCTGTTCAGAAACAGTGTGAATATACTTTGCCTTTTTTTGTTAAATCTGATTAGAAAAAAACCCCACTCAAAATAGAGAAAATGTGTCTCGACTTAAGAGGAGCCTGTTTATCAAGAAAAACATATTACTGATTATCTTCCAGTATATTTCACAGGAATATCTATCTGTACACTACAAAAGGAAATTAGTAAGGGAGATGTCATAGTTAAGATTCCTAGCAAATCTGACATTTGTGTTTGACTCAAAGTAATTAAACCACCTTTTAGGCTCTTCAGTGCAGCCACTAAAAGAAATCTACTTAAAATTGAGACATCACAACATGGTTACCTGAAAACAAGACTGGACTTATTTTGAGAGCTGGTAATAGTGCAGACTAACTGCCAAAATTTAGACATTAACATTTAAAACAACTTGGTGACTTTTATATTGTCTTATGCAAAGCAACTCCTAGGTAATTGCTTTGCATAAAAGCACTTCAGGCACAGAGAGTATAACTCCCCCAAATACCAGCTCCTGGGAATCAGCAGCTCTCTAGCACAACTTTCTACTCAAATACTAAGAGAGTAAATCTACTTCTGAGGTTCTTATGATTATACTAATGTTGAGTCATATACTGTGATACAGAAGAGTTATGAGAAGCCAAGACATTAGAAGGCATTAAATTAGGAGGCTTGTAGAAGTTCACATAACTTAAGAGCAGTGACAGTTTCACTGCTGACCCCAAATTCTCAACCTATTTATGAGATCATAACCCACAGAAGGAATTAAAGAAATGCATTAAAATGCCTGACACCCACATCACATTCAGTAAATTCCAAAATTAAGTATCTTCTAGTGGTGTGCTGTACTAGACATCCTGATCTTACAGGTTTTTTTGTTGTTTGTTTTTGTTTTGCTTGTGGGTTTTTTTGTTTTGTCTCCAAACCCATTCACTCATCTGAGTGGCAGCCTAATCCCTTGCCTCTCTAATCCTGAAGCTAAAACTGCACGACAGCAGTTTAAGACATAACACTTCCCAACTGGATCTAGCCAAGATGACAATTTATTGAACCTTCACAATTACACAACTTTCACAACCTCAATTTTGGTTATGTCCCACTCATTTTTGTTACAAAAGCTTTGGCAGAGTCCCACCATACATTTCATAACCATCATCTTGTCCAAAAGTACCTGAAAGTTGGAAATCATTTCCCTTCTGGTATTTGGACTGTCAAATCTTGTTACCCCTTGGTGTGAACATTCAGCTGTCCACATGTGCAACTGAATAAATTAAACAGCTTACAAAACCAGCAAGAAATTCTTAGAGGGCATCAAGAAAAAGAATTACAGGGGAAAAAAAAAAGGCAAGGAAGAAAACATAGAAGTAGCAGTAATGGTACCAGGTCAGTAGCACAGACTACAAGCATGACAGTAAAGGACTCAGGCATTCAGTTGGTACTTCAGAGTTATGCTCTCCTGTGAGTAGAACATCCCATTAAAATGGATAATTTTTATTATTAACAATACTCCAACAGCTGGAACTGCCAGCATATGCTGAATTCACAGAATGGCATGGGTCATGAAAAACACAGAACATGGTCTTCTTTAAACCTTGCAGTGTTACCAAAAAAATAAGCAGTATTGCTATAGAAGATTATCTACCATTTGTACCTTTAATTCTTCAGTCAAACAGAAATAAGGTGCATATTACGGCAATGTATTATAGTATTTTCTCCTTTGAACGTATGATACATCTACAGATGCAAACAATGAAATTTAAGTATCAACCTTAAATCTTGTTCTTTAGTTAGTACTTCCTATGAGCTCCTAAGAGTTCCCTAGGTATACAGAGATAAGGCAGGATTCAACATACAGGTTCTAAGATGCACCCTAAATATAGAAAAACAAACAAAAAACCCAAAACAAACAAAAAACCACCAAAAAAGCCAAACACCAAACCAAACCAAAAAACAATCCACTCTTGAACTTGCTTTTCAGTTACTCCAAGCGCTTTTGAGACATATTTGCTTTCCCAACTATGACTGCTGGTCATTGGGAAAACTCATGAAGAATGAGGAAAAAAAAGTTACAGGGAGGCTATTTATTCTAGTACAAGAGTTTATTTAATTAAGGAATTTCTCTAATGACTTTTAACTTGCTTGACTCAGCTACAACAACCCAATACTCAAAGCTTCTCAAGTCAGAGACCCTGAACCAAACACGTCCCACAAAAAAAGAGGGAAACTGAAAACTGCTATCATCGAATTCTTGCACCTTAATGCAAAAAACGTATGCATTTTCAACTATAAATCTGCAAGGGGATTGCTAACATGTTCTCCACTTTTTATTCACATACACAAATATTATCCAATTTGATTCTGCAAGAGTTAAAAAAAATGAGCATCGTGTTTTTAATGGCCCAGATAACGTAATAATTGAAGTGTCAAATGCTTTACAAGGTCTAATAACATGTTCTCTCTAAAAAAAAAAAAAAAAATCTAAAAGAGCTAGAGAAAATGAACAAGTTTTATTTGGGTTTAAAAAAGAACTCCAAGGTATATTAACACATTGTTGTCCCATCAATTTGTGGTTTCTTTAGAGGAGGTAGAGACATTTTCCAGCAACCATAATTTTCAAGAGGATACAACTACCCAGCATGATACATCAATAACTCCTCAACATCTCTGTAGTTGAAGCTATGGTGAGTTATCCCCAAAAACATTCAGTTACACTTCTTGGAAGGTTTATCAGAACAAACCACTGAACTTATATCAGAGCTCGGTTTTCATGTATGATCTTATTAACTCAAAGGTGAAACTACAAAGGTACATGGGACAGGTCTTACAACTGCTATTAATATTCTGACTCAGTATCTCATCTTTTAATGGTTAATCAACAGCAAACATCAAGGAAAGCTATAGGCATTTTGTAGTCTAAAAGGACACTGCTTAAAAAAAGACATCAAACACCAGCTGTTTTTAACTTCGTAAGGAGAAGATTTCAAGTTTTAAATGTGTTTTCCCCAAAGTAGCCTAAATTTGTTAAACTTGCCTTTAAAGAAAACACCCTGTGACCTTCAGCACTGAAAGAACTCAAAAAAAGATTAATACCTAATTCTCGAACATGGTGTTTAAATTGCAGACATCAGAGATAATGAAACAAGGCAAAGGGGATTGCTGGATTTGGGATTACAGCAGAGATCAAGTCAGGTTAAAGCTGTTACAGCATTCTGGCATTGTTGTTCTTTGCAAATACACAAAATAAGTGTTACAATTCCCTTTGCCACATTTAAGAAAGAAAAAGCCTTAATACAAAAACCTTGTTTTGGATACATTTATTCAATTATTCATAACAAAAGAAGTGATCATTCTTTAAAAGTTTCTTCCCATTCAGAGGCACATCCGGTTCCACCACATCCCCCTCGGGATGCAAGAGACAGACCGTCCAAGTCTTCGGAAAAGCCTGCAGTTTACTCCTTAGTCACCATCTAATCCAGTCCTGGCTCTGCTCAGGCTCTGTCAGTCATTTTAAGGGAAGCCACTTGTCCTCTGGCTGGCAGCTGGCCAGTCACTTCTGCTATGCTTTATTTAAATCCTCCACTGTCCACGGGTCTCCTCCAAAATGAGATATTAATGGCTTAAAGCCACCACAGTTAAGTAGTTATTCTAGGATATCACAGGGAAGCCCTAAACCAATGAAGCAAGAAGCAAACCTGAAATTAGAGATAGCTACTGTTGCCAAATTCTCTACCAGACAGGAAAACCAGAGGAATCAAGAGTATTAATTTTAAGAGGCTTCAGTCTTTACTTTTTATATGCCCTTTGCCCTAATTAACATTAAAAGGAACACAAATAAAAAGTGCATCTATTCAAATAGCATTAAACCACTCATTTTCAATTTTAACGTTTTGAATTTGAAGTGTTCAGGACTGAAAAGCAATCAGTGAAATCTGTCCAGTTATAGCAGGGATGCGATTTATATTCATATACATAAGTGCCATAGCTTCTCCTATCTGAACGCAGTTAAAATTCCAGAGCTTGCAAGAAAATCTAAACTTGTATGACCTTGAAGGTATGATAGAATACTTGGGTTAATCACATATCTGTGCACACAGACACACAACACTACTTATCTGTAAATAAACTAAAGGTGTCTCTAAGAAAAAAAATTGTTACCCAAGATATAACAAGACATAAGGACCCAGTGGAAACACCAAGGAAAACAGCTTTAGAAGAAAGCATCATCAAAGATGGAAAACAGTTTTACTGCAAAGTCCTTTTCCTGAATTTGGAGGAGAAAAGGAGCTATCAAGTCACAGCATACACTGGTAATACCATTCACTACATGTGCCTATACCCCAAAAACCATCTCACACAAGTTTGATGTGGATATAATAAGTTTAAAATAATCCAGTTATTATTTTTAACTCGTGTTGTACCTGTAGTATGTGTGACTATTAAAGTTTTCTGTTTCATTTTATAACCTCCCTGATGGAATTTGCAATATGTCAGGTAGATAGATAATTAACAGCGGTAGAGATAAACATAGCGCAGTTTTTAAAACAAAATGAGGCAGAGAAAAGATAGTGCCATATTTAGAAAATTAGTAAATGAATCTTGCTATTTGAAGGAAAAAAGCGAAACCTCATATGTATGAGAAACCATAAGCTCTCATACAAAATAATAAGAGCCCTTGCTGCAAAAACTTGAACAAACACTGCAATCTGTAAATAAAACTTGAGAAAAAAACAGTCACAGAAACAGAAGTGTGAATTTCATGAGCTAATGTACAATTCCCTGTGTGGTATTAGACAATTTTACTTTTGGCATTTCCCAGCTACTACTCTTTAGAGGCAACAATCCAGTCTACTTATGCAATCACTACAGAGATGGCACTTCTAAAGCTCGCATCGATCTTGAAAATCCTCAGAACTCTGTAATTTTCAGTGCATAAATGAATAATGAACTCTCCAAAGCCAAGGAAAGGAGTCTCCCAGAAATATTCTGAAGCAACTCAGCCTTTAGTAGGAGAACAGTACAGTTCTGCCACCACTAAATCAAAGTAAGTTCTGATGCAATTAAGAGTTCACATTAGGAAGCCTTTGGGGTAAGACAGGTTGGTCCTCCTTTGCTTCTGGATGAGTCTCAAAAAATATGCAAGATACTGATTTATTTGTTCCACTCACATTACCATTCGGTTTCACCTACAAAATCTCTCACCAGGTTTCCTGCACAAGCCTCTTCACTGAGGTTTATTCAGTTCCTGTAGTTAAAGAAGAGACCACAGCAGCTTTTTCTTTTTTAGCTTCAAAGATAATTGCAATAAAGTTTCCCAATCGATCTCCCCTATGGTTGTGCTGTTATACTGGCAAAGATCACACTAGTGAAAATGAAAACAAGACCAGGCTGTCCAACCAGAAAATTTGTAATCCACATACAAAACAAAGCAAAAGCTACAGGTAAGACTACAAGACAACAGATATATCAATGACAAAAAAAAAATTACATAAATCTTTATGCATAACAAAAGTGGAGTTGAAGAGTTTTGGAGAGCACTTCAAAGGAGGCGATTTTATTTATAAGTATACAGTACAAAAGCTTGTTATCAACAGCACAGGAGAAAGCATAAAATGTGATTTAAGATCATAACAAGTGACTCAGGTGTCATGGGATTATCAGAGTTATGGGTCAACACCTAAATAATAAAGAAATGACATCAACTTACACTTAATGGGATACTAAAGCAAAACAAAAACCAGAGCATATAACATTGATCTTGTTCTTCAGGACACTGATGTATATAAATAACAGCCATTTATTATCTTCTCTGATGAAGGAATCTTTTCCCTTCATTGGTGAGTATGAACACAGAAAAATCCAAGGAATTGCAAACAGTAAATTGTGTTATGCTTGTGTGGAAGAACAGCAACTTCAGATTAGAAAAACTCAAGTAACATATAGAACAAAAGAAACAAAACTTCATTCAAAATATTAAGCTGAAGTATACAAGCATCCCTGAGAACTTGGAGGGACTATAAACAAAGTCACACAGTTTTCACCAGTAATTAAAACAGATTAAGATATTATTTAGCATCTTAGAGTCTGTCAAATGAAGAAAGACAAAACTACCCAAGAGTCAAAAAACCCATTTTACAGGTAAATTTTTTAGTAGGCAATTAAAGCTGCTTCAGCTTCTCCCTTTCTCTGCAACAATTTGGAGATAAAATAGGTTTTGTTCAAAGTACCTTCCCAGAAAACAGACAATGTTCAAAACTTCAACACAAAGCAATAAAACAGCAGTCCAGCAAGACTGAGAACTCATCACTGGCTGACCTACACAGAAATAGGAACAGTTACTTTACAAGAAGCTATTAACTTGACTTAAAGCCATATTGAAATATAATTTGCTATATATAGCTATGCTCTCATGAGGCTGCTTTCAATTACAGCAATTTAATTCTCTGCACTCCCAGGTATTAGAAAACCAAAAAGAACTAGGGAACTTCAAACAGCTCTCTAGAACAATCCCACTAAAATCTCTGCCAAGTGAACTGGTAGGTCAATATCTTCCTCCAAAATTAACAGAAACTGTAAAAAATAGTTACGTTAACTATAAGACTTCTAGTCAAGTATTCTTGCCACTGGATTGATGAAGGGTGTGAAAGGTAGGCTTGCTTTTCTCTGCATTGTTTTTTTAAACATGCTTTAGTATGTTGTAGAAATTACTGCCACTTTAAGGTATAGTACTTGTTACTATGTTTGCAAATTTAAACTTATTTTTGGAGTAATTTTCAAAAAGCTAAAGGTAAGTGTTAACATCTGTAGATCAAACACTCCTACCTCTTCAAAATTATTTGTGGCACTTCAAATACAAAAAAAAAGGGAGTAAAACTAAGGGTGGCCCAGTCTTCCGAAGTTTCTGAAATTCCTCATCTTGCTTGTACAAAGAAGATCAGATATTAACACTGAAAGCTCTAACAAAGGAGCAATACTATCACATTTCTCTTTGCAGAGGGTTTTCCAAAAGCAGAGAAGGAGCTACAGGAGTCATAGAACCCCGTTAGAGAAAACAAACCACCTCCATAACTACTGCAACAAACGGCTACAGGCTGCTTGTTACTGATCAGATAGATCTCACATGTGTATGGGGCTGGGGCAAATACGAAAGATGAGAACATAGCTGGAATCGAAACAGAGCATGTTATCCTCTGACAGCAGCCAACAAACATACAGATTGATGTATTTGTTCCCAACATATCTGGTAAAGATCCCTTGCCACAAACTGTTCGCTGACTTGTGCAAGCAAAGAATAGGAGATCAGGATCAGAAAGTTCAGAAGGCTTCTTTTCTTCAGGGGGTTTAGACACAGTGGATTCATTGTAGTGCTGCAAACAGTATTTGTGGAGGGAAAAGAAAATAGCAAAGATACATACTAGAAAGTAAGATTACATATTACACTGCATCATATAATAGTCATATATTACTTACTATAAAAGACTATACTACAGTTAGATGTAACTCCCTATTCACAGAAAAGTTGTAAATACTCAAGAGCAATGTGACCACACTCCTCTACCAACTGATTATCTTAAGTCTTTAGATTTTAACAGTATATTCAGTAGAGCCAATTGGAAAGGTTGAAGCTTTGGCAACACATTTTTTTTAATAGATGTAAGAAGATCAAGAGGAAAAAGAAAGATGCCGCATACGGCAGTCTGCTAAGAGTTTAGAAGAGTCAAACATCCTTGAAGTGGAAAGTTAAAGTACCAATTCAGAGAATATCGCTAATTCACACAGGCTATGCCACAAGGCCTTGAAGTTTCAGGAATGTCACACAGGTCAATGTAAAAGTACTTGAGCAGATGGTATAAGAGCACAGAAACAGGTTGCGTAAGTAGATGCTGTCACCTTCTTCCCATTTAAGAAACTTATAAACAGTTTAATATCATTTTGTGCCAAAAAGGCAAATCTGAGTTTTGAGGAAGGGAGGTAGGTGTCTTATGGCTGGCCAACAAGAGAAAATGGAAACAGTACATCAAAAAAAAATCACAAAAGAAAAGTAGGTAATAAAATGTCATTGTTGATCTATCACAAAAGAGGCTGAAGAACACTGCAAAGAACTATGTAAAGAACATGCAACTGAAAAATTTAAAAAATGGGATTTGATTTCACAAACTGACAGGAACGGAAAACAATCAAGGCGGCAAAGATGCAGAACTGGACAAGATGTGCAAATCAAAGGAGGAGGCAGACTATGTTCAAGGGGAATTGTTGCATAGAGAATCTGCAAAGTAAGAGATTGTATTCCAGTATTCTTAACTGTCTCTAATAGTTAACACTAATCTTAATACTTAGGGTTTGGGTTTTTTTTCCAAAAGGAAAATAACTTCATCAGAACTTACAGCTGTCAGCTATTAAAATGAGACATTTTAACAAGCTCTGGTTTAGCTTATGCCACTCAAGGACTCCTGAAGAATTCAGCAAAGAATAAAGATGAGTCATAAGGTTTGAAAACAGGCCCTGTGAACACTGTGATCCAATAGAGAGGGATCAAAACCATTGTAATTAAAACATCAAGAATTTTACAAAACACTAAACAGGTCTTCCAGGCATTACCAGTTTCCATTCTAAGTGAGTACTTATGATTTCCAGCACTCTAGAATTTCCAGCAAATTAGGAATTTATTTTCTGAAAAGATGCACTGCAAATTTCCAAAGTCTTCAGTTATTATTATTGTAGGCTTCCTGATCAAATGAAAGCAAAATAAAACCTAGGAAAACACAGAAAAATACCACTCTGCTTTCAATTAAGGTTTTCACTGATACAGAGTATTCTGACATCTCACAACAGTTTTCTTTATATGATGTGTCATGAAGAAAATACTGGCTTTTTAAAATCATAATGCTGAGGTGATGCCCAGTCAGGAGGTGGTTACATGAAGTAATATTAGAAGGCAATTAAAAGGATAGAATATTTTAGGGTAAGTTCTTCATGGCAAGAACTGACTACTTATATTTATGTACAGGAATGCAAATACTTACCATTCAGTATCGAACTAGCATTTATGCTACAAGCTAACAATGGTGTTCTCAAAAGATTAAATTAGAATTCCAACCCAGTTTCAGTAGCTTATAAGAATCATATGTCAAATATTTAAGAAATTATTTTAAAAAATATCATTTACTGATAGATGTTAGCATTATTTTTGGCAGTTGCCAAAGATAAGATTCCTTGATCTTGTCAGAAATCAAAGCTTATTAATTGCTGTTACTAGCAACACAATTAAAAGCAGCTGTCCTGACAAGCTGTAAATTTCCCTGAGTTGCAAATATCCACGAAAGTATAAAAGTACACACAAAGCAGCACTAGAAATGTACTGCTCTTTATTGGTTCCACAGGTCCCCAAAAAAGTTCAGTAGGTGCACCCATGCAGAGCCCCATTGACTTCCAGTCAGAATTACCCGTTGCTCTGGAGCTCACAACCAAGAATCCAGTCTTCCCAGTGCAAGGCACTGTACAAACACTCACGTCCATCCCCCACAGACTGACACATCTCTGCATTTATACACAATCTGACCACAGAACTACAGGCTACTACCTTGCTCCTCCTTCCCATCTTAGCTCTTCCAAAAATTCACTGCTTGCAAACCTTAAAGGCAGCATATAAAATGTATAAATTTGTACACTGGTCTGCAATGTCAACTGCAAATCAAGGGACAAAACATTAGTGACACTGCACAGATGCTACACAATACCTCTGAGAAAGTATCCCAAATAGAACTATTGCTAAAAATCACTCTCAGACCACCTCTTCCCAATTATTCTAGAATCTGTTCTGCCCGCTACTATAGAGGATTACAGTACTACTGTATCATTACATGCCTTAGTGTAAAACCACCATTTCTGCTTCTCCTCAATTTTACTCCCTTTTACTCACATGATTTTTCATTTTCTCACCAAGAAAAGGAATTTGGCCACCTTTGAGCTCGCTGTTCATTTTCTCTAAGGCCTCACAAAAGAATTTTTCAGAATTGAGCTCTGGTAAACCCAACTACACCATCATTAGAGTTGAACTCTAACATTCAAGACTACAGAAGATTCAAACTTACCTTTCACACTTCTATAAATCACATTTATAAATCACTAATCTGATTTTTCAAAGAACTGTTGTAAATAAAATAACTAACACCAATGGTACCCCAGGCAAAGGCTTTAGTCTTATTACTAAAATAACCAAATTTAGCGTTTAGAATAAAACAGTTCAGGAAAACTAACACCATTTTTATATAGAATCCCGAAAAAAAGTTTAATAAGTGGTAGATAGATATTTTACTAGATACCTCTTAATTAGAGTGCTAAAATAGTCTACTTAGGTCAAATATAAAATCAAGTTTGTTTATTCATATGGCAGTTTTTGTTATTGCCCTTTAGGAGTTCCTCTATTTATTGTGGATTTTTTTTCGTAGACTTGTTAGCAGATCTACCTGGAATCAAGCTCTTCTCTGTGAAGTGTTCCTTCACCGTTAACAACAAAACTGACCCATGACTGCTCAGATACCAAGGTGCTAAGCCTGTTAAACAGTGGTGCAATACTAAATTAGGCTTCCCAAGGGAACATCATTACATACACAAAACTGAAAGGCTGTTCAGCCATCACACCTACAAAGTACAGAAATTCTCCTTCACAAGCTCAGGCCTAAAGTCATAGCCATGGAGCTTGTTACAAAAAAAACCCACAACAACTCCTTTTGAAGTCCTCTCTGCTGGTCATAACATCATTGAGCAGAGGGAATCCAAGTGACTTCTTTCAACTTCAGTGATGCTATTCAGAACCTACACAGTTATAATAGCAGTGAAACAACAGTTGCTCCTCTGTGTACATTTATCACATGTAGTAGAGACAATAATTCACAGGGGGACAACAGAGAAAGGGTAGAAAAAGAGAGGAGTACTATAATTGAGGTCTTCCTTCCCAAAGTTTCCAGTGGCTTAAAATAAAGGTTAAAAAGCCTTCATACTTCTCACAAATATACCAGAGGAAGAAAAGTTCCACAGCATGTACAGATGATCCTAAGATTATATTCATGTGAGAATCACAGCTGAATCCACTTTTCCAGTAGCTGGGTTTCTTCCCAGAAGCATATTAACCCTGGCCTTCATTTCTGGGCTCCCTTGCTGTTACTCTGGCCCCTCCTTCTCCTGCCTCTCCCAAATTCTGATCGAAGTTCTTTAACTAACTAATGTCTTCCTACATTTTTTAATTCCTACTTTACCTAACTTAGACAATGAGATCAGGTGTTTGTGAACTTCAAGCTTACTGCATAAGCTTTTTAAAATAGGCACAGTATCAGCTTACTGGGGGAGTTCCGGTTCTTTGGCTTAACAGTTTGCCTAAAAATGTCCATCAGACTTCACAAATATTCACCTGAGCGTATCAACTGGCACAACCCGTCTACAGCTTGGAAGCCAAGATTTTTATTGGCAGTTCAGGACCAATGCTGTCCTTTAATCCAAAGCACTTAAAGAGTTTCTGAGACTTTCTTAACACAGTTAAAATTATTTATATTGCTAGGGATTCTTCCTTATTTGTGGAACAGAGTATCAATAGCAGGGCCAACTCGCTGTCAAGTTACAAGCAAGTCAGACTTAGTCTCCAGCTTGTTTTGCCCCATCTACATAGTTTTCCCAAGCAGTTAAAGTAACAATGTGCTTGTGGCTGTGCTACGTAAAATCTAAAAGCAACATATAAAACATTCTAATGGTCTTTCTGTATGTGGAAAACGCCTAATAAAGTTGAACTATCAAATTAAAAGTTCAAGTTAAACATTTAGAAAGCTATGTAAAATGTCAAGATTAAGTTTTCCTATTTAAAAGAACTGTCACTTCAAAAATGACTTCACTTGCAAGGTGTGGGCTTTGTTACTAAACACCTGCAACTTCAAAAACAAAACAAAAACATAACCACACAACACCTCTCCACAGACATTTCTCATTCAAATGGTATAGAACAGACCAGAATAAGAAGACAAGCCATCGTTTAAGTTTAACCCTGGTTAAACTTATCTTGATATTCAATATTACTAAGGAAATACAGTATTTCAAATAGTGACCGAAATCATCTAGCTACATCATACATCAGGCAGAATACGTTGCTTCTAGTCATGTACTTAAATGACTACAAAATAATGAATTTTGAGTAATTTAAGCTCCCTGATCACCGATCCAGGGAAACAGCAGTGAAAAAATTCCCAAAACACTTGGAATTGGTCTACTGAAAGCTCTATCCCAGATAAAAAGATGCCGGTCTATATCCAAGCCTGTCCCCCTTCATTCAGCACAGCAAGGCAATCTTTGCAGCAGATCCTCCTCAAACTGCTGGTGTCAAGGTGACTTTAGACCACTGACATCTAAGAAACTGCACAGCTTTTATCGGATATAAGGCCCTTTTCCAAGTCTGCTCTCTAAAAGAAGTCACTTCAAGTGCCTAACACAGCACTACAAAGACATTGAAAGAAAGTAGTGTATGACCAGGCTTTCAACCACTACACACCATCACATGCTGTAAGCCCAACAGACTACACCAAGTTTTCCAGCAGTCCAATTCCACTAATTCATCAGCCCAAACACTTTAAAATTCATAGCAGTTAAGTTGATTTAGTCTTCTTATTTATTTAAATACTTCCAGAGCTACAAACACATTATCCATTTCCAACACTGCATACTGATGTTCACTTCTAAACAATAAAAAGGGCCTTGGATAAGTCATTACCCCATCATGACCTCAACCTTTTTCATTTGTAGAACAAGGACAATGTTTATCGGGTTCACAAGAGTACAGCAAGATAAACTCTTGTGGTCTTCAGGAAAGAAAGAACATATTTAAGCCATTTAGGTGATCAAGTCAGCTAATAAAATTCTTACAGTTTCCTGGAGTTCCAACCTTTTTTCCTGCTTTAATTGACAGGGACATTCAAGTAAAACAAGATACTTATTTTCTTACAATATCCTGCTCAGAAAGTTTCAACTATATAAACTTTAAGAATTGGCCCTTTTTACGCCTCTCTTTCACATAGATCCATGCCTCTCATCAATTCTTTCCCCATCACTTCAATCTTTACTCCCCCATCCTTGCAGCGCTCGCTCCTCCAGAAGCAGAGGAGTTTGATCTTGACAAGGACATTGTACAGTAGCACCTTCCCTATTTCTGCTGATGATTCTGCTGAAGAACTACCCTGTTTCCCCCAAAATAAGACCTACCCTTAAAATAAGCCCTAGCGTGATTTTTCAAGATTGTTGAGGATGTTCGAAATGTAAGCTCTACTTCAAAAATAAGCCCTACTTGCAGTTCATAAAAAAGTCAATAGTGCCCAGGCAGCTATACATGTAAAAAAAGTAAGCATCTTTTGGAGCAAAAATTAATGTAAGACCCTGTCTTATTTGGGGGGAAACAGGGTAGCAGGTAGGAAGCATGGGAACAGCCAGCCCCCTTTGCCCCTGTGCTCTTTCTGTAGGGAACACACAGCAATAAACTAGCTTAGGAAAAGAGAAAAACATACAGGCCAGAAGAAGGAAAGGATGGAAAACAGGGAAAAGTGTCGCTAAATTAACTGGCTGCCAATCAACGAAGAACAGTGCATTGTAATTTTTCTCTGCATTAGAAGCTCACATTTGATACTGCCTGGAGCTGGAAGAACAGGCTTGTGAGGAAAGAGGAGGGGCAAAGAAATCAAGAGCAAATTACTTTCAAGAAATCATACATTAGCTCAAATTACAAAAAGATTTTTCCTATGAACGCAATTTTTGATGACCATTTCATATAACTAAACCAAAGTCTTAACAGTTTCATGCTCAACTACTATTCTGACTTGCAACATTTTTAGGAGAGAATACGATCTTCTTTAACAAAACTCAGATAAATACAGGCACTAAAAAAGAGGAGGGAGAGCAAAAGACTTCTTTTACTAGCAGGGAAATCAAAGCAATGTTGAAAAAGCTTATGCAAGTGCAATTTACAAATTAAAGCAGAACGCTATTAAGCATACCTACGATTAAAAAAAAGCTATTCCTTCTGCAACCCTGCCAGCTAAACACTGATTCAACACCCAGCTACAGGAAAGCCATAAGGTCTTCATTGCTAGATTAATTTCTTCTCCAAAGTACGTATTATGTAAATCAAAACTAATAAATAATTTTCTTTTATTAACCCAACTACATCTTAAGAATTTTTTGTATGTCTTTCTGACATACAGAAATGAGGGAAATGAGGGGGCAGAAGCAAACCAATAAATAGTTTGGCTTTAAAAATCTGTATTTCTGCTTCATTTGTTGTCCCAGAAATACCAGAGTTAGTGAAGTCTCCTTTTCTTGCACTGATCAACGGAAAATAATCCCATCTCCTTTAAGATACAAATAAAAACCCCAATATAGACATTATATCTCACTCCCTTAAAGCTTCCCTTTTAGTGTCAAATCTTATAAAGTGAATATTCTGAAGTTCCTGACACATGCTCACCACAAACCATTTTCCCTTAGTCAATTTTCATTTCTCCCTATCACTAAATTAAAAGTTTAACCATATGAAGACAAAATTCTACTTCTACCACAGAAATAGTGAAAAATTACTTTTTAAAAAGTCTCTTTGCTCCTCCATCAACAGGATCTGTTTCGTAGACCACAGAGCTAAGTAAACTTGCATATTCAAATTGGCCTCTCAACTATGCCTCTGAAAATTACTCCCAAAATAATTTCTTTCATTAAATAAACTGGCTTAAATAAGCCTACCAAATACTTTGGAAGACCTACATATAAGCTTCACAGTTTGAATCCTAGACCAGTTATTCCATCTGTGGCAGAAGAACACCAGTAAGACGGTATAAGATGGACCATGTGAGTGCCTCTCAGTTCCTGCCACCTGTTACAAAACTGAACTGACTATTCAGATGTTTGTAATGACAGCAGTAAAATTATGATTTGGTAATGGAACAACTAGTTTTTTTCTTCAGCTAAGAACTAACTTATTTAATACCCTCCCTGCTAAAGAGTAAATAAGTGTTTGAAATGGTCTTCTGGGGTTTGTTTTATTGAAAATAAAAAAATTAGTGGTTCTTGGCTTCAGTAATTTAGAAGCACTGTCAGATCAGCTTCAGCTGGAGAAAATACAGCAGAAGCACCACTACTCAAGTCAGTCAAAACAACTGAATAGAGCCCAGCCAAGATGGGTGCACTACGTAACGTGGTTTGGGTGACTCCTGTGGAATTCTGTGTCTTCTGTAACTATGAAGCTCAAGAGCTGGATATAAAACAGAATACATAAAACAGAGTTTATCCATCCAAAACCAAGACTGTTTAATAGCATCTATCTGTGCTATTTACCTTTTCCTACCAAGTTTTTCCTATGAGTAGTATTTTCTAAGTCAGCTCTGACAGAAATAGCATATCAACATTACTTCTAGCATTATGCAATGGACTCATCATCTTATGCTCTCTGCCTGATACATTATTTTAGAACTGGCTATACCAAAATATCCAGAACTACATTCTTTGACTCACTAGATGTTTATGTTTTCTCTTATGCTACCTACTATGAACACAACAATACATTAGCCTCTTTCTTCACTATAGCTGTTCGCTCTCTAGTCCTGTAAGAACACAAAAGAAATGTTACTCCAAACTGTGAAAAATAATTGCTCTAGTAAGACTGAAACAAGGTCTACTCTACTTCTTCATGAAAAGTGAACTCTTTCAGTGAAAACACCCACAGGGTAATGACAGTAAAAAGAATGGCAACTTAAATGAAACATGAGGGGGTTTTAATGTTTATCAGCTGTTTAGTTTTAGCTCATTTTTCAGACTACAAGGTACCTAAGATCAGGTTTTATCAGAACCAGTGTACTGATACAGCTCTGGGGAAAACTCTCCTGGTGCTGTTACTGCTTATATGAGCAAACAAACACCTTTACTGGTAGAGATAATATCCAGCACACCTTTTGTCCAAGCATCTACATTTACACATTGCAATTGATCATATACAAATACTGTTCAAGAAGTCACAAAGCCATAATCAACATGATTATATCATCACAAGATGCCAGGACAGCTTTAGTTGCAACAGAATGAAGGAAAAAATAATCAAAGTTAATCATACATGAAAGTTTGGTTCATTACAGGTCACTAACACACATGGGCATCATGATTAAACAACATTTTATTTCCTTTTATGCACATTAACATCTCAGTCTTTGAGAACAAAATTTTCACAGAAGGCTCAACTAACAGCAGTATGAGCACAAGTGTTGTGGAAGATGATCACTGTTCATCTATATATTCACAGCTATTAGCAGAGTTGCAACCATGGCATAATTTCTCATCATAACTTTGTTCTTTTTAAGTGTTGACTTCATTAATACCTTGTTCTCAAAATATGAGCCTTCTTTTCTCACAGTGTTAAGGTACTCCAAGACTGTGTGAAAGCATTCAGTAAACACATTGTTTTAGTCCCCAACAGAAACCAAACCTATATACATTTCAAAATACTTCTCCAAATGCACATCTAACAGACATCTAAGTGTACACACAAGACAAGCTGAGCATAGCACATCCATTTCTTCTACAGCTTTATTTTTTAAAACAAAGACTGCAACCCCACACCTAAAACCAAAAGGAAACTCATTTTTGGCTCCCAGGTTCTGAGGTCTGATGTGAAACATGAACAGCTGGCCTTGTTCTTAAAGGGTTAAGAATGAAAAGTTTAAACCACTTTCTCCAGCTGTAAAACTAAAATATCACCAGAGTCTTCCTGCAGCCAGGGTACTGGATAATTTAGGCTAAAATAAATGTTTATTAAAAAAGGGCGTTGATTTCTTGGCAGTGGTGAAAAGCAGGAGACACCCCTAGTGTCGACGTAATATACTACAGGACTCCATACAGTACTTCTGGGTTAATTTTAAGGCAGTAAAAAGGTAATTTAAATCATCGTGATCTAAAAAGCAGAGCAACTCAAATATACACACCTAGACATACCTTCTTCCTGCAGCCTCAAAACCCCCATGCCTATCATATTTGAAGTGTCAGCTTTCCAAACCCGGACCAATTAAAGTATACATTATCTAGCCCGTCTCCCTGCCATGGGCTACGTGCATTAGAGCTTTCCGGTCTGCACATGAACAGAAAAACGCTGCTGCACCAAGGGCGGGGGGGGTTGGGGGGGGGCGGGAAAGAAGAACCCTACTGAGATTGCAAAACAACCCCCGCAAGACATCGCTACCGAAATGCCGGGCTTGCTTAGAGCACTGCGGATATCTGGAAAACAGATAAAGCGCGGGCCGGGGGACGCGAACCCCTGGACTGAGGGGAACGGCAGGGGGTTGAGGGGAAGAACCTGTGTGGGGGTGAAGTGAAGGGGTGCCGGGGGGGGCAGAGAGAGAAGGGCCGAGCCCGAGAAGCGCTGCCGAGGTGGGGGGAGGCGGCGGAGAGAGTAGGCGGGGAGGCAGCGGGGCGCAGGGAGCGAGGCGGCGACCGTGGGCGGCGGAGGGGAAGCGGGGGGACGTCCCTGCCCCCGGGGAGAGGCGCGGGGCGGCCGCAGCGGCGGCCCCAGGGGAGACGGGCACGGGGAGGGGGAGTGGGGGAAGCCCTGCGAGGCGTTGGCCCGCGGGAGGACGTGGACGGCTCGGGGGCGGGAGGCGGGGGAGCCGGGTCAGAGGCAGGGCAGCAGCGGCGAGGCGGAGCGGAGCAGCGGTCGGGCCGGGCCGCGGGGCCATTACCTCGCCCCCCACCCCCACGGCCCAGCCCGGTCTGGAATATTCCGGCGGGGCGGGAGCGCGGGGGGCTTGGTGGGGAGGGGAAGCAAAAGAGGGAGGGGAATCCTCACCATGGCGGCGGGTGGGCGTCAGGCGTCTCCCCCGCAGCTGAATCCACAGAGCCCCGGCCTAGCGCTGTGCGTGTTCGGCGCCGCCGCGCCCGGTCCCGCCGCTGCGTCCGGCTGCGCTGCGCGCCCCTCACTGCGGCACTGCCTCGCGCTGGCCCGCAACGGCACGCACGGAGCGAGCGAGGGGGCGCGAGCGGCGCTAACGCTCGGCTGCGGGCGGGGGGGACGGAGCCTCCCACATCCGGGCACCCGCCGCGCCGAGCACCGCCCGCGCGAGGGGCGGGGCTATGACGTCACCGGCGCGGCGGGGGAGGGAGAGAACAAAATGGCGGCGAGTGAGGGGAGGGGAGTTTTTCAATGGGCTTCTCTGGAGCAGGGGTGGGCTTCCCCAAGGCTGTGACATGGGGATCTCAGCTAAGGGGTTTCTATGCCGCCAGGACGTCGCTTTTAGAAGACTTTGGGTGTTTACTGTTATCTCAAAACAAGCCTGTGGGTGCTCCCTGAGGCCTCTGCCCAGGGAAAGGTTCCTTCAGGTGCTCTAGAGCTGCTGGTTGTCCTTGTTCTCCCACACACCTTCTCCTTAGGCTTTTCCCCCTTAGCTGCCTTATAACTTATGCTAGTGGGGTACTTGCTGCTTTAACTTTTATCCCTGTGTGTTACTTATGTTCTCCACAAAACAAAAACCTCCAGGCAGGCAGAGGGCTCAGCACAGGTAGGCCTTGGGAAATGTGGCTCCGAGGGATGCCTCCTTTCCTTATGGCTGTTTTTTCCTTAGGGTTTTTTTTATGTTATTATCTAGGCTGAAAGGCGCTCAGTACTTAACAGATTTCAGGGTATTGTGTTTCAGTAGTGTTAACAATTATACAAACTAAAGAAGGTGTGATGAGATAATTCTTTGAAGTGTTTGCGTGTATGCTTCTAGTTTCATGTGGGTAGTTAATTCTTTGTACCCGGGGTAGTTTACAAAATAACATGACTGATACAGTCCAATGCAAACTAGGATGAAAGATGTAGTCTTAGTAACCCCTTTGAGGCAAGATTTAGGGCATTGCAACTGCTTGCATAAGTAAGGCTGACCCTGGGGATGATCACTCTACATTACGAAGTTTTAAATAGGCCAGATGACACCTTTAAAAAACCGTGAAGGATAAAGTAAAAGAGCAACTAGAGATGGGTTGATTTGATGTTCCTTTTGCTGTTTTTGCCCTTCTTCCTGTGCTTACTCTTCTGAATGTGTTTATTTTGGAGTACCATGACAGAGCGCTGTGACAAATTAAGTGGTGATGTGCAAATAATAATTACATATAACGTGTTGTTGTGTTAATACTGCCAAAGAGAAGATTCCGTACCACGTTGATGTTGTTTTTCAGGCATTTGTGATTTGGCTTGTAATAACTAGAACACTTTGCCACAGAAATGCAAATGTGCCCTGCGAAGTTCAAGGTGAATGGCAACCTAATTTGTGGGGGAAGGGAAAACTGGATTATTACTTTAAAATTAGGTTAATTTTTTAGGGCCGTAGCTGAGCATGAGCTTTCCAGTTTAAAATTGTAATTTTCTCTCCCTTCAGCTTCTTCTGGACAAGGAGCTGCCTCATCACTGTTGCTGTTTTTGTGGTGTCTGAGCTGGTCTAAGGCAAGTGAAGGTTACTTGAAGAGTTCCTGGAGAAATCTGGAGTCTTGAACTCAAATGCTGATGTGTAAATGCTAAGAGGAATGAGGAATCTCCTGTATGGAAGCCTGCTCAGGAAACTAGATAATAAAGGGTGACCATGAAGTTCAAGAGCAGATTAGGAAACTGAAGCAAAGCTTGGCAATAAATGTGCAGCTCTTAGAAACTGTTCATGACTGATGAAGGTTCTGTTTGGAAACTCTTACTCAGCTTGTCTTCACATCTGCAGAAAGCGGTGAGCTTGACTGGGAAAAGGGAGAGTGGATTAGGGAGGTTGTGTGGAAAAATCTAGCAAAAAAAAGTAAATGAAGGATGCAGTGATGAGTGGAACTGAGTGGTGGTGTACAAAAGGAAATTTGCACCAAAAGAAAGCAAAACAAACAGTACTGCATAACTGTAAGCTTTGAGAGAATAGTAAATCAGCAAATAAGGCCTTGCTGCTGGTGAGAACCTGGGCTTGGCCACAGTGAGAGGTTATACATTGTAAAATGGTCTGATCTGGGGGAAGAATTTCATACCTTTTCTTATTAGCAGGCACGGATGAGTAGGACAACTCTTTTTTGGTGGGGGAAGAAAAATTAGAGTTGCAAAAATATCTTAGGAATAAAACACTCCTAGATTTCACTGGAAGTTAGTATTAAAACTGACTAGACTCTAGCCACAAAATAAAACAAACACACACAAAAAACCCCTTCAGATCTCTGATGTAAAACAGTCTTGCTACGTACATCTCTGTAACTGCAGCTTCATCTAGCAGATGCAAATCTGGAGTAGAATCAGCTACGTGAAGCTGCATGTGGCTAGAATTTCTATTGCATAATATAGTAGGAATAAAATAAACAGAAATGAGGAATACAATACCTTAATTGTTACCTTTTAGCTTCCAAGAAGGGACAGCCAAGAACTTACAAAAATATAACTTTTAGCTTGTAATGCAATTATGTCATTGCCATCAGTTCTGAACATCTAGATGTGGTACAAAGACGTGCTAATTAATTTTTAATTCATTTTTTCTGTTGTGTGAATGTGTCAAAGTTACTTTTCTTTTATATCTGACTTTTTTAGAAGTTAAAAATGCACAATGTCCTTTGTTAGTGTGTAGATAAGAGTAACCATTACTTGCATTTAACACACTTTGCATTTTATTATCTGAATAGTGAATAGTATTTTTGCAAATATTGATATCTGACTGGTTTTTAGAGTAAGTTTCAGACAATGGTGTATTTAGTTAGTTTCTGATTTTGGTAGAGTGCCTTTGCAGCAAAATTACAACCAAACTCAGACAAATATATATCTTAATGTAATTAAAAACTGTTTTGAGTTTTGAATTTTATTTTGATTTTTAATATAGCATGTATCTTTGATCCCCTGAGCATATTCCTTTGTTTTGCCTGGTGCTGCTCTACATAGAAACATCCCTTACCAATGGAGATGGATGTATTTTGTGTGGAGCCTTCCTATCTCCGTTAACCCAGGGTGAGGGCTGCCACCTAATTAAATAATCTCCTGCCCTGGCCCTTAACAGGCTGTAAGCAGCTTTTCCCAGCAAAGCAGGTAAACCCTTGGGATGCTGCAGGAAAGGTTGAAAATACATAATTTTTAAGCATATGCATGTTGTTATGATCTCCAGTAGTGTTTTATTAAAAAAGAAAAAAATAAACTACTCTTCTTTAGTGCTCTAGAACGGCAAACCTCACACACAGAGAAACAAAACAAAACCACCTTTTATGAACTGGTTTTGAGGGAAAGTGCTTTCAGCTGTGGTGGGTGGGGGAAGCTGCATTTTATCAGCAAAAGAGGAAGCCTTTTCAGATAGAAATGAAAACTGTCCTTTCTCAGGATGTATGAATTGCCCCATTACTGCAGGTCCTGGACTCTAGTGCCTGTAAAACACATGCACCACATTCATCTGTAATAACAGGTAGAATAATAAGCAAATCTAAAGATACAACACTGACTAGAACTGACAAATAATTGGAAAGATGAAGTGCCTCTCATTGTGTCTCTCTTACACCTACATCTGTCAGAGAAAGCAAAGGGAATCTGCCCTTATTTTCTTGCATATTTGTGAGAGCGTGTATAAATTGCCAAGGTTTGGGAGGAGAGGGAGATGACACTTTTCAGATCCAGTAAGCAATTTGATTCCAAATTTCTAGAGCAGATGCAGGTGTACAGTTGCCTTTATTGTATGTGCATTTACCAAAATGGTGGTTATAAATGCTTCTGATCTGTGGATCTTGCTGCCCAAGGTGGTGTCAATCCTGACAGTAGGATTATTTCTTCAGGTACCCTTTTCAGTTCTTGGTGGTAATTAACAGCCCCCAAGGACTTGAAGCCAGAGATTGAAAATCACTGCATGAAATTTCTTATTTTTCCCCACTCTTAAATGGATTATAAGGAGTAGTCTTCTGATTTCCAAGACTTACTGCCAGTTCTAGGTAGGATAAACTGGGGATAAAAAAATGCTTTCTGTATCTTTGACCCTGTGCCTATAATGGCATCGCTGTATCAGATAGCTCTCCGCAGAACAAATATATGGAAACAATTTGAAGGAAAGATTGAGACTGAAAGGTTACATTTTTCGTGAGACTCTGCTGCTGGCATAATAATTTCATGTAGTGATCTTATTTGCCTAGCAGCTGATAAGATTTCTTGATGGCATCCAGCTGGAGCTGGAGTTGGTATAATTGACTGCTTTTTTCTGCAGGCATTTGTTCTGGGGAGCTCTGGTACGAGCTGTGGGTTGATTGCTCAAAGGCCTTGCAGCAACTGGGGGTAAGTGCTGCAAGCATAAGTACAGTATGGACTTTTTTATTATATATATTTTTTACACTGTTTTGCTTGTCTACTATCATTGTAAAGGGTTATTGCTTTTGTTTAACTCTGTAAGGGATATACATGTTTTGATCTGACTTATGAAGTTCTTATCTTCTTTCATTAACTGATTAGTTTGGCTTGTGCAGGATATTAAATGAGCTATTAATGTATGTAACTTCAATCTTGTGGAAACAATCCCTTGAATTATTTCCAGGTAGTACCTGTTTTATCACTGGTCATGTGTTCGCTGACTGGTTCAGATTTGGGCTAGTACCAATTCTGAAGGTTATGACTCAGGCAGCAAACTAGGCCGATAATTTAATAGTGAAACAATAGAGTCTGAACTGAAACAATGCTAAAAGATCTTAATTTGTTCTTTCTTTTTATGTGGCAGAGAGAAAACTGGGGAATTGCTTGATTGTTGATCCCTTAACAGTTTCAGTTGGGAACAAATTTTGAATGCCAGTAAGTAATCTGACTCTTTTTTTTTAAACGAATCAAAATAAATGTTGTTGTCATGTGGAATATCTTTTAGCATATCAGGATGTGAGAGTTTAATGGATGTAGTGTGATTTTCTGTAGCTATTAACTTTTTTTGTTGTAATGGAAGAGAAAAATAACAGCATTAACCAGTGCTGTCTATGGCATGATATGGTAAATCGCATCCATCTTAGCTGTGGATTTTTCCGCAGATTTGGTCGCCGTGGTCTCAGTGCTCATGTAATCTGTTTTCATCTACAGTGGCATCACCTGTGTGAAAAATTAAGTAGCTTGTTAGAGCTTTCAAGGAAAACATGATGCAGCATGATCACATGTGTTCATGTAAATGTTCAAGGCCCCCTCAGCTGAGGAGACAAGACCACTCTGAAGTGAGCACCACATCTGTGATTCTCTACTCTGTGCCTCTGCCCATACAGAGACTGTCTTGGGAGTGTATACTGAGGACTGTATGGTTTGTAGTTTCAATTTGAGAAACAGGAGGGAGTATAACCCTATATCCCAACTAGGTCTTTTTGCCACAGGAGGTGTTGGTGTTGATTTTTGTTGTTTGGTTTTGCATGTGTTTTGGTTTGTTTCCACAGGAATTTAGAAGTGCATCTAAGACCTCTCAAGTAACTAATTTGGTGCTACTACAGAATACTTTCTGTATTTTTATAGCCATGACAGATTTTACTATTTTAGACATGATGAAACTGGTTTTGGTGATGCTCTTTTCTTGAGATGCAAAACTAGCGTATCACCTGTGCCTGTCCATTGGCATTTGGATCATCATTGGATACTGTCTTTTACCGTGGTAGTCTTCAGATATTGTGCATCTGCAACGCGGAACTAGAAAATCACCACAGTTCTTTAATGGTGGTGGAAGTTTCAGTCCTGCTTTGCTGTTTTCAGTAGAACAGTGATGTTACTCTCATGCTGTTTGGTGGGGATTCTGTGTTTTGTACCCAGAAAGCAAGTTCAGGTCTGGAACCTGAAGTGTTTGGGTATCCTGGGTTTTACCCTTTTGCCGTGGTGCTGGAAGGGATGGAATCTACCACTGAATGCTTGGTCTTTGCATTTTTAGCATGGTACAGTCACCTAAGGAATCATATAACAACTTAGCTTTCTGGCTTTCCTTAGGGAAAGAATAGTTAAAAGACTGCAACATTTCTTGTACAGAGTTGTTACAGCTTCTGGTAGCTCTTGCTTTGTGCAGAGGGTAAAGAATCCCTTACAGGAATTATAACTTGGCCGGACTTCCTCTTAATCTGATTTAATCTGAAGATCTTGTGTGATTTAAGTCTTTGGGCCTTCGTGTTGCAAAAGACTGCCTAATTAAAAGGGGCACTCATCAGGGATGGGGTACTGCTTGTTACTGTGGTATGTTTTAAGTCATAAGTACCATCTACTTTCTGGATTGCAATGGATATATAACTTCAGTGGATTTAACCTTAGCTTCTGATCAATTGTGATGTTGCTGAGCTCTCCCACAAGAAAAGGTGGAGATTTTCCTTTTCCAGAAGGACCTGCAGAGTTTCCAGAGGAGATTCCGAAAGTCAAAATAAAGACATTTGTGCATATTTTCTTATCAGACTGAGCCCCACTACTTCTGTCTCCCTGCAGACAAAAGGTATGCATCATGAAAGTGAAGTTCCTAAGTAAATACCATGAAATTTTGGGTGACTTGGTTATACAGTATTATTTTTCTTCCCTCTGTCAGTAGGGAAGAATTGCGCACTCTTGAAATTTTGTGGTTTTGTTTTACAGCCTGCACACTAAAAACAACTTCAGATTTTGTATTACTGGAATTTTACTGCGTCCTAAACAATTTTACTACTGGACAAAAGTTTCCTCAAATGTGCTGTCCCTATTTTAAGCAGCATACGTGCCCCAGGCTGCCCTCAATGTGACATCTAGTTGCAAAAAACCCACTCCTGTAAGCCTTTTCTGTGGCAGGAGGAGTAAGACCAATAGTGATTCTAATGCTTCTCAGCTGGTGGGGAACTCAAGAGAATATTTTGTGGCTTGGGTGCATGTGTTTATGCATAAATAACCGAACTGAGGTTTAAGAGAACAGTATCACACAAAGAATAGTGCAGATCATTCATTATCAGGATAATACTAACGAGAAGAGACTGTTTGTGTTGGGAAAAAACATATTGTTGTGTGAAGAACTTCAAGTTTGTCTTTTCCCATTCATCTGAAGGTATTTGACCCTTTCTCCTGACTTCAGGATAGTTGCTAAAATTGCAACAGAGTTAATGAGTGGGTAGGTGAAGTATGTGACTGTATTGGAGTGTTGTGAGAGCTCTGTCATGTATGTAAATCTTGGTATTAAAAGGGAAAAAAACCCCACAACCAAAGACTTGTTTAATGTAACAAATGTGTTACCTCTAAGTAATGCTATAACTGCATGGATTGAAACTGGACAAAGCTTTACTGAGGTGTATATGGTTCTGCTGGACCCACTGTTCCCAAGATACCAGCAGGCTGGGGTGAGACAGCACTGCCATTCTGATAAACCTGCTTAGTGTAGTTGCAGTTGGTGCCTTTTTCCTGTCGTAGCTCTTGCCAATTTTGGACTGGAATAAACAACACTGTAGTGGCTTTTTGGTCGAAGTAATATGCAGTTTTCTGGCTGGCTTGTGCTCACAGGAGCACTTTGCTACCTTCCTGTTGCTAACCAGCAGAGCCAAAGGGGTAGGACGTGTCTGGGAAATGTTTATGTTGTGACCCTCTTGCCAATAGAAACTGTTCTGAGAAACAGCCCCCATGGCATGGTGAGGCAGTGTGCTACTTACTGGTTTTAACATGTGTAGTAACAAATCAATACAAGTCATCAATACTATCTTGCAATACTTTGAGCAGGAGCTCAGTAGCAAGCACCTGAGAGCTTTAATTCTCTGTGCATGTGTCCTGTAATTGTACCCTGGGGTGAAAGGGCCGAACTGATGCCTCAATACCAGGGAACGTGTAGCCAGTCTTCCATGTAGCAAATACTGGATTTAGTACTGGATTTAGCTTGGAGTGGGGTGCGGGGAAGAGAAGGACTGCTGTTGGGGAGAAGGAGGGGACCATATGGATAATCATCTTGGGAGTGAATCCCTTTTTCCCTCCGCCAACCAGGACAGTCTTGATCATTAGCATGTCAGATGTACCCACATGTAGCAGAGTGAGAAAATTTGTCTAGTGTGTATGGAGGCTTCCTCTTTTTCTCTGACACATAAATGAAGATCTACCTTTCATGTTCTGTCTGGTGACTGATGATAGGACCTGAGGGAATGGCAGGAAGATGTGCCAGGGGAGTTTAGTTTGGATATTAGGAAAAGGTTCTTCACCCAGAGGGTGCTGGAGCACTGGGACAGGCTCCCCAGGGAGGTGTCACAGCCCCAAGCCTGACAGTGTTCAAGAAGAGACTGGACAACACCCTCAGACACACAGTGTGAACTGCGGCGTTGTCCTGTGCAGGGACAGGAGTTGGACTTGATGATTCTTGTGGGTCCTTCCAACTCAGGACATTGCGTTGAACAACCTGCAGCCCTTCTTATATGGACTGTTAGTTTTGGGTTGTATTTTTTTAAGCACTCCTGTTTTGAGTGCAACAGAGAATATTTTAGATGAATTCTTCAGGGAAATTATTTTCAGTAAACCTGGTTGTCAACACTCAGAAGGCTTCGGATACAGCTTAAAACTGTTTGCAAACTTTGAAAGGTCAGGGCCTTTGAAATAGTTGGGTGGAGAAAGCAGTGTTTTAAAAATAAAATAAAAAAAACTTGCCCAGAATCTGAGCTGTGTTGCTTCCAGAGCCTCCCAGTTCCTGTAAAGTCTGAGTGACCCTGCAAATAGACTTTTTAAAGAGGAAATGCTGCTACCTGATCAAGGCCTTTGAATGTGCTAGAAAAGAGCAGAAAATGTCTAAACCCGGTAAATCTTGTGATAGCAGGATGAAAAACACCTATCGTTAAAGTAGTCAGAGCTGGAATCCTCTAAAGTGCTTGGGACCTGTGCACAAAGCACCAGATTCTTGGGAGTTCTGTAACGGAACTAAAATACAACTTAAACAAGAACTATGTCATCTTTTAATTCATGTTGATGTGGAGTGAAATGCGTGTAAGAGTTAAAAAACAAAATCAAAAAACCCAAACCAAGAAACTTGCTCTACTGTAACTCCAGGTTTGGAAATGTATCTTGTTTTTACAATGGTTAATTTAAGTATTTGGTTCATATAGTAGTTAAGGAAGAACTTGCCTCTCTAATGGTAAATAGTTTATTGGTATTTTAGTAACATTCAGTGCATGTTTTATTGCTTAAATGGTTAATTTGTTAGTGAACATGTACCTTTATCTTCTGAATATGTGGGTGTTTGTTCTAACTGAATGCATATATCTGTAGTTGCATGCTATATAATATAATGAAAGTTTAAAATACGTAGTTCTTGGCATCAGAGCAGCCAGTTTAAGCATTTGCTCAAGATCTCCGTTCATGAGTAGCCAGCTTTGAGTCTTCTCCTGTGTATTTCGTGACAGTGTTGAGATAAGTATATTTTGAGGAAGCTTGGGTTAGGGGGAACTTTGCAGGTAACTTCTAGTTAAGAAATTAAAGTAGTTTCCCAGGGATCCTGGTTCTACTGAGATAAGAGCTCGAACTGAAAGTGAGCTGAACCCCTGGGCAGAGCAGTGTTGCGGATGAGCGATTGAGGCTCCTGCTTGCTGCAGAGCAGCGTTTAGATCACTTAAAGAAAAGTGCAACTTAGCCGAGTTTGATGGCAAGGTTCACTCTTAACTACTGCATGGAGGAAATATGCCAAGCAGATTTGGGTGAGAGTTGTTTTCAAGTGACTTCTCTGTGGACAGGAGATGTGAAATAGGAGATGACCTCCTGTTGAATCATGAAGTTCAGAACGAACTCCCTTGTTTTCTAAACTGCTTCTGAGAGAGGAGTTTAAGTGCGGCTAGATCCAAACTTAGCTCCCAACTTGATCATCAGTTCAAGTCTAAGAGACATAGAGGGAAAGGGAGAACAGGTAAGGGATTGTACATATGTATATGTATTAGAAGGGGGGTGGTCAGTAGGTCAGAGAGGTTCTCCTTGCCCTCTACTCTGCCCTGGTCAGACCACATCTGGAATATTGTGTCCAGTTCTGGGCCCCTCAGTTCCAGAAGGACAGGGAACTGCTGGAGAGAGTCCAGCACAGAGCAACAAAGATGATGGAGTGGAGCATCTCCTTTATGAGGAAAGGCTGTGGGAGCTGGGGCTCTTTAGTTTGGAGAAGAGGAGACTGAGGGGTGACCTCATTAATGCTTATAAATATATAAAGGCTGAGTGTTATGAGGATGGAGCCAGGCTCTTCTTGGTGACAGCCAATGGTAAGACAAGGGGTAATGGGTATAAACTGGAACACAGGAGGTTCCATTTAAATTTGAGAAGAAACTTCTTCTCAGTGAGGGTAACAGACACTGAACAGGCTGCCCAGGGGGGTTGTGGAGTCTCCTTCTCTGGAGACATTTAAAACCTGCCTGGACACCTTCCTGTGTAACCTCATCTGGGTGTTGCTGCTCCAGCAGTGGGATTGGACTGGATGAGCTTTTGAGGTCCCTTCTAATCCCTAACATTCTGTGATTCTGTGATTATATGTATTTATGGCAAAAGGATTATATGTGCACACTTGATTCTGTATGTGGCTTGGCTAGGCTTTCAAAGTTTTCATTATTCTGCATCTCAACCTGCTTAGCTGCCCTCCAGGATCCTGGTGTCAGGTCATTCTGAAGTCTGGATCCAAGGTCTCTCAAAGCAAACTCAAAGTTTGTAGAAATAAATGATTTAATGGAGTAATACAGCAGCAGGGTTGACTCAAGCTGGGTGACTTTGCAGTGGTCCCAACCAAGTGTAGAAATCCCTGAGGTTTTATACTGTTACAGAATATTTACCTGCCTCTCACATCATGATTCAGCCCAATAGCGATATTTGAGTCTGAGGTTTTCTTGCTTCTCATTGGATCCTTTTCACTGATCTCAGATGGGTCTTTTGTTTGCTGTAGATATTGTTTACAGTTCATAGCCTTGAAGGTGTTGTTTTTTCTTAATTAATCCTGTTTTTTTCCCAGCAAAGTACAGAACAGGTCTTATCTCACAGATATCCACAGTAAACTGTAGCTTCTTTTACATTAAGTAGATGCAAATTTGGTAAATATGAGCAGAACTTTATAGCGTGCAGCTTAAAATTTCAGCAAATTCAGCTTACTAAGTAATGTGAAGTAGACAGTATACTAAAAATCATACAACCTTAGAATTCTAAGTAATTCTAAGTAATTAATGCTATTTAAGCCAAATGACTGATATGAAACTTAAATTGGGCTCATCCAGTGATCTGTGAGTAGTAAAAAATAATTGCTGTACAGCCAGCTTGTGTAGCAGAGAGAGCTCAAAGCAGACTCACCCAGGCTGTCGTATTTATGGGATAAAGCGGTTGGCCTGTAGTCACATTGCATACAGTGAGCCTTAGGGCTGGGATACAGGCTCGCCAGCATCCTGAAACTCACCCTGTGGTATGGTCCTGTTCAGGAACAAGACCTTGGTCACATGTGTTCTAAAGTATTCTTATATCTTTACTTGTATAAGGTTCAGCTTACACCCTGTTATTTCTGTTCTGGTTTGTGGAATTACTGAGTGCTTCAGTACTTAAGTTTCCTGGAGAGCTGGGGATGCCAAATCTGGATCAGGACCACAGTGATTCTTTGCTACAACTATTGGCAAATCGATCACTTTAACATCTATGAGGTGGGTAGGTGTTAACCCTAAAGCCAAAGACAAATTTTCTAGTGTACATGCTTTTCTGGATGGCACCTGGGGAGCACCTCCACTAATACTCTGTTCACAGCACTGAGTTTAAATAGAGAATTTTTACTACCAAATTTTTCACCTATTTGCTGTGTGACCTCACACACTGGGTGTCTCAGGTGGACATATAAACTTTAAGGTCTCTTTTGAAATGTCATCTTTGAAAGGCAATAGCACTACTAAATGGAGGATTCAAAAATTCTTATACAAATACACAGCGTATTTATCTGTGCATTGATATTTATGCAGTATAAACCATAATTACAAAACAATACATATTTGCATGTACTCAATATATGGTAAACCCAACATTGCTTGACATGTCCTGCCTAAATAGTTTTTTGTAGAGTGGTGAAAAAAAAATTAAGGATTCCTATTGACTTCTAAAATCTTCAAAGCATAATATCAACAGTGTTAGGTTAATTTTTTATTGCCTGCAAAAACCTTCATGAGGGAGAAACAGAATAGCTCACTAAAAAATTTCAGCTATAAAAAAAAAGAGGAAAAAACTCAAAAGCTGCGTCTTTTCTGTGCTTCAGTCCTACACTAAATTCCTGGTGACTCCAGTTTTTTAAAGGTATTCAAGTGGACTTTACTGTTTCATGTTTAAATGAAAACGGGATCTCTAAGACCGTGTACCATCAGGTTTGAAAACAACTCAAAATATTAAAAGCATTAATAAGAAAATCCACTTTGAGTTTGCTTAGCTGTACAATAAGTAATTTATCTGGCTCTCACACAACTGGTAGCTTTAGTGTCAGTGTTTGGGGTGGTTGGTCCCTTGCTATGGATTATCTTGTAAACATAAATGTTTTGTGAATTAATAGTAGCATGTTTTTTAAGGATAAAAGGAGACTTAGACCTAATTATCTAGTTATTGTATTTTGCATCAAGACACTGCTCCCTACAGCTATAGCTAAATATTCAACTGAAACAAACGTCACTTCTATAAATTTGTATGCATTTGTCACTTAAAAATCCTCTGGTAAAAGATGCTAAAGCTGTAAACCTTCATGTTGAGAAGATCTGATTTTGATTTGCGTGGTCCCTACAGAGATATTCAGATTCTAGCTGAGTTTCTTCCCTCAAGTACTTGCATTGTCTTCAGTAATAAGTTTGCATGTGAACTGGAGGAAGGTGTTTGTCTTGTTCTTGGAGCAAGTCAAAATTACACCTGGCTTCTTCATGATCACCTGTACATCTTCCTGTTATCTCTCGTGTATTATTAACGTGTGGAAGGCACAGAAGACAATCTTTGCCTTGGAGGAATTTACTGCCTAAATGTAGACAACAATGAAATGTTATTAGACTATTTTATTAGGGTTTAGATCTCACTATTTTTGACTATGAGGAGGAAGAGTATATGCTATCAGTTTTGCTCTTGCCCACTGTCACCAAAGCATCTCCAACCACAGGGGTAGTTATTGACACCCGTTGGGTGAGTAAAGCTGGATTTTGTTATCAGATTGGAGACCTGGGCTGGATCTGGATCAGGCTGAGTCGGAGCGTGGTTCATGTGGACAAGGAAGAGCTGGCAACAGATGGCATCAGAGTGGAAAGAATGAGGCAGCTCAGCAGCTGGCAATGATCCTGCTGCATTTTGCCAATTATTTGTTTTTCTTTAGGGAGGAATTTGGTGTTGCTTAAGTTTTGTTATTAGTTTTTATAGTCATTGATCCTAGGAAATCACCTTGTCTCCTCTGAATTTAGCATTCCTTAAATTTAAAGCAATTTTAGACACTAAGGAATATGACTAGTGATCACATTTTAGGCCTGGATTTTCTTAATTTAAAAACAAGTCAAAGTTATGCATAAACATTATGGCAAAGGGTTCCCCAAAACCCTCAGCAGAATATTCCACTCTGTGGCAGATGGTTCTACTGTAATTACTGATCCATAATCTTTTGAAAAAGGAAGGAAGCTACTCATGAATTTATGAACTAAGCATTTCAGCTAAATTAACTTGTTCATGTCAGCTTACTGCTTTCACAGTAAGCTCAGTGTTAGAAAATACTGCTTGTATTTTACAAGTAGGGGTAATTTAGTTAGTGATTGCATCGAAGAAGAGGACTCATACTTTTTGTAGAATTTTATAAGTATCTCTGAAGCTTTGTTAAATAGATTTTTTTTTTATCAATCATTCCTGTTTTTCTTAAGCAAAAACCTAAAATGTATAAAGCCAAACATTAACTTTAGCTCTAGGAAGTTTAGCAGTTTAGTTTTTAGAAGAGATGGGATGTTCATTGGCTAATTTTTCATGTGCTTTAAGTCTTGCCATAGGTTTAAATTATCAATAACTTGTTAATGAATAACAGTGACCATTAAGCTTAAATTTTAATACATTTATATGTCTGTATAGTTTAAAAAAATATGCATAGCTACCTGTGAGGAGGACAACTGCTTTCTTGAGGGGAGAATTTATCTAATTATACATAAACATTTATTGCATGCTCATCACCATAGTAACTGAGGCCTGAAGTTGCTGTGCTTTGCTGAGCAGGGTTGCAAATCCTGTGGTGAGTCGGGGCCTGAACCTTCTGTATGAAGATGCTGTTGGTGCATTTGTTTGGGGCACGTCTTGTGCCACTATTCATATTCCTGTGGCCGCAAGGGTGGTGGAAACAGAGGGCTAGTGTGACTGAAAAATAACATCCCCAAAAATTAATGTACACCAAATTGTCCTTCTGAGCTGGCTGACCACAATGATTGCATGAGCACTGGGGAGAGTCATGAATGTGTGATTGTGACAAGTGTGGGGAGTGACAACTACAAATTAAGCTGATTTTAAAAGCTGCCACTGAAGCTACTTGTTTAGGGCCTGACTATGCTGCAGCTGAAATGGTTGAAAAACAGGTATTGGGTTGGGCGTTAAGCCAGCTTAAGTGAGGAAATTATCTAACCCATATTAATTTTGAAGTGTTTTTGTGACTTTAGCAGTACATTCCTGTGCCAAGTATATCTACTGCCTGTACTGAAGTGATATACTGAGAAAGGAAAATGCTAAAAGGATGGAAATTTGGTGTCTCATATGCTGACCTCGGAAAAGTGGCCACAGAATTTTATCAGAATGTTGACTTCAGAGATGCATATCTTTATTTTCAGTCTTACATTCTTTTTATCTGTACCCAGACAATTCCTTTCAGAGATGCCTGATCTTTATACTTCAGCTTTCTTTTTAACAGTGGGAAGGGTAGTAGTGACCCTCTTTCCCTGAAAATAAGACAGGGTCTTATATTAATTTTTGCTCAAAAAATGTGTTAGGGTTTATTTCCAGGGGATGTCTTATTTTTCTTATTTTTTTAGTTATTCTTAAACAACAACAAAAAAAATCAGCATTTATTCAAATATAGCCATGTCATCACATTCTGTCACATCTGTCCTGCTGCATTCTATTGCCAATTAATTTTACTTTTTTAAATGTGTAGCTGCGTGGACACTGTTTAAATTGACTTTTTAAAATGAACTGTAACTAGGACTGATTTTTTGAGTAGGACTTATATTTTGAGCATCCTCAAAAATCCTGAAAAATCATGCTAGGGTTTATTTTCGGGGAAACAGGGTAGCTATTTCTGTAGCCTATTTGTAAATAAGTCTTAGAGAGATTCCTTTTCTGCTACTCCCTCTGCCTTTTAAAACATTGTAATAGAACGTGTTTTGTAACTACAAAACTTTACAGACTCAGCTTCTAAAACATTTATCCTAAAAACCTGAGGGCTTTTACCTTTCATCTGTTACATTAACTGCACCTTCACTTTGAGCCTTTAAAGTTACGGTGCCATTTTATTTTCTAGCACACTTTAGATCATCACTTCTCCATTCAAGGTCCTGATTCTATGGAGACTTGCACATTTAACTGTGGATGTTTCAAGCAGCACTACTGATTTATTGCTGTTCCTGTACTGTTACCTGATTTGAAGACAGGTACTGGGGCATCTACATCATTTCTGCAGTATTTGCAAAAAGATAAATGATTTGCAGGTGTAACAAAGCACTACAGTTAATCATGCAAGCAAACTGCAGTGTGAAATGTGATCTCCTATAGCCGTTTATAGTCTGAGTTTTTCAGAGCTATAACTCTGTTGTTGGCTTCACTTCTGTGGCTGTTGTAGATTACATTTGCAATCGAGTTGTTGCCAAACTTCCACTGGATGTTAAGGTCATGTTTACTACTGCGCAACCGCATAATGAAGAGTTGCAGTAAAAGCAAAATAAACTTTAAGACTCTTGACAAAGCAGCTCAGCATCCCTCTATGGGAGCCTGATAGCAAGTAGACATTGGGCAGAATCTCAAACTGACTGTAGACCAAAGCAGAATGTTGTTGGCAGCAGTTAAATTTTACTGTTTCATTAGAGCTGATGTGTCCTTGACTGCAGCTCTAATAAAAACATCGTGTGCGTGTTCCGAGCGCTGTTTAAAAAAGAACATAGATGTAAGAAAACTGAAGTGTGCGGCTCTCCATATGTGGTGTTAGTTCTGTGCAAGGTTTTTGTCTTGTTAACCAGATCGAGTGATCTGGTAGCCTCCTAGAAGAACTGTGCACATTAAATTTCTGGCACTGCTGATGAAAAGAAAGCTGTTACTGGAAGATTTGAGTTCTTGTTATTCTTTCAGGGAATGGATAGAAAGACTAAATGTGGTCCTCCTGGATGAGGGTTAAGGTGTGCTGGCAGTGAGCTGCAATGGAGCTCACATTATGACCAGAACTGTTCTGTATTACACATTCACACACCCCTTTTTTGTTTGAAAATCTTGCAGATAGATGTATTTTGCTGGTGTGAAAGCCAGCAGCTATTTGATCTTCAAGAAAACAAACCCCAAGCCAAAACCCAAAAAACACATTACAGCCAAGGGAAGGAGTATTACTGGTACTGACATTTTGAGAAGCCTTTTGTACTGAGCTTTAAGAACAAGGTGTATGCAGTGATGGTCAGCTGCATTGACAAGTGAAATCCTTGAAAATATTAAGTTCCTTGTGTGAAAAAAGGCCACAGAGGAGAAAGAATATTTATTTGTTATAGGAGGGAAGATAAACCTAATTTTTGTTAAACACCAGAAATCCATAGAGGACCGACACTTTATTGTCCCACTTGTATAAAAGGCTTCAACTGGAGGGCTCAACTTTTTAAAGACCAGACAACCAAATATGGACTATTAGTGTGCAAGAATCAGAATTTTATTTCTGGTACTATGGACTTTTTTTCCCTTTTTCTCCCCAGTTTTCAGTTCCTGAAAAATTGAGACAACCAGTATTTTGGGGGATGATTTTGCTGACTTTCTGGTGTGTCACAAAAACATGTGCAAAAGTTCACAGAATGGGGTTAAAATTGGAAATATAATAGTTATGGCCAGACCCAGCAAGGTTTGTATACTTTCAAATCTCAGTAAACCTGATGGGGTCTGAATCCTTTGATCACAACTGGACTCAGCCCCTTTTTTCTACTGTCAGTTACTTTTGCTGATCTATTTTTGTTCTACTATTATTTCCTATTATAAATATGATTAAAAGCGATTTGGAGTAATCCCAATACTTATGTATCAGGGAGGAAATGCACTACGAAAAAGGGATCAATTTTAGTTCGTCTGCTTCAATATGATCAATATGTTTTAAATATCAGTGAAGATGCACATATGCTTTTTAGATATTTTTTCTTAAGTATCAGGTATTTTTGTGGACAACTTTTAGTTACACTTCAACGTGGCCGTGTTTGCAAGCTCCTGCTCTTATTTAATTATTGTGCTCGAAGTATGGAAGATAAAAACACTTTTGTCTCCATTGATATTTCACAGATGCAAATTACTCGGAAATGGCAGTGCATCACACAGAACGTTGTAAATGCTCTTGTTTACCAGGCAGGTCAAATAACTTAAATAAAGCCATTCTGGATTGTAAAACCTCTGAAAGGTTTCAATGCGTTCCTGAAAACTTCATGTATGTTGTAATGATATCCATACAAGTGAGCTTCCAAATCAATATATTGACTTTGCTCCTAAACTGGAGGTGCTGTAGTTGCTGAGATCCAAGTTTCACACTCAAATATAATTAACAGTCTTATTCAAACAGAGATGTCCCGATAACTATTCTGGATATCTATGCTTGTGTTTTATGCTTGCTTTGCCAGGAAGGAGTTGAACTGACTGCATTTGGGCTCTCCAGTCACATCCCCTTTTTCTTGAGCTAAAATTGGGACATGGCTCCTGTGCCAGGTAGCACAAAAAAAGAACCACATTGGGATAAAAAGTCTGGTACTCATTGATGTGCAGGGTTAAGTAGATATGTAACTTAGTAAGGATCATACCCTACCCTTTTGTTTTTTCTAATTTGGAATAAGAGGCTTGAAGCCAAGAGAACTTTGAAGAGCCAAATGACTCTTTTAACCTTTCATCTTCTTAGAAAGCGATGTTGAAAAAAAAAAAAAATCACTGTTTATCAGTCTTACGTCTGTGAGCCATAATAATTTTATGGGCATGATACATAGCGCACTAGGTAAGTAGTTTATAATGTTGCTTAGTTACATACAATCTTAGTTATGAGATAGCTCTTTAGGTCAAAACAGTTGTGGAAATTTTTCTGCAACAAAATTAAGCATCTCAAACTTCGAGTTAAGTTTTTGTGTGCAAATATTTGATTTCTACTAAATATGCTTGAAAATGAAAAAGTTTTGATAAGTTTTTAGTTGGTATGTGGTTTCCTAAACTTTAATATTGGGAAATGATTTAAATAACAAGGGAAAATTGTTACCTTCTCAGAATTGTCAGTTATTTTTCTATTCTTACAACTTCTAATGTCTCTTTTTCTTTCAAGTGAAGTAAAGCAGATATACACTTGGAAATTCTGAAATTCAAGCTATATATCTAGGTATAAAGCTTTGATTAAAACGTTCTGGATCAGTTTATATAAGTGACTATTGGAACTGGAGTGAAACTGTTCTTGTTTCCCCAACTTGAATTCTAATTACCTACCTTGTACTCTGTCCTTTGCCTTTTCATCTTAAACTAAATTCTGCTCCAGTGTTTTATGTTTCTCAATTCCAGTTTCAAGTTGTAAGAGGATTTATGTTTTTCAGGATCTTTAAAAAGCCCATAATTTATTTTCAAATAAGGAAAAAAAAAATCTGCTTAAAGAAATGAAACAAGAGTCATGGAATGAGTGTAAATATTGAGATGTTGTCTTTGTAAGCTACCAGTCCTGCTAGGAAAGTCGATGTCAAGTTCGCTTTAAGTCATTGTACTCAAAATAAGTCAAATGAGTGATGAAAATGTGATGTTCCTCAGTAAAGACTTTTACTTGACCTAAGGAAATGATCTTTGCTACATGCCAAAATGTATCACTGATGATGCTTTATCTGCTTTCTATGTTCAAGCTGTATCAGTATTCACACCGAACTTCCAGGAGATTCTCTGGATGTTTCACTTTATGAAACATCAGCAACAGATGTAATTATGAAGAAAAAAAAAGAAGTTGGGGGGGATACAACCGAGACAGCTTTACACAGCTGTCCCTTTTCCCTCTGGGACTTATTAAGTGCTATACAAACAAAACTCTCTGGGTGCCTTTGCTTGCATAGGGACTTAGTCTTTTCTCAAGATATGCTCTCTGACCTGTTTTGTTTCATTATTGATATTCTTTTAGCAATTTACATTTGCCACATAGCATGATAGTTTTGCAGGGTTAGCTGCCTGTGAACAGGTGAAGTTTTGTTCTGAAAAATTACTGTGAGCATAGAGTGTGATCTGATGTGATCTGCAATTTGGATGGTTTTTGGCTTTTTGTTTGTTTTTCTAAAATGTTAGATAAGGCTTTGATTTAAAAAAAAATAAATAAATAAACACCACTAAGTTATCACACCAGAGCTGGCTTTTTAGACTTAACATTTAACCTTCTGTTTTAGCTGACCATGACTTGCAGCTCAGTCTATCTTTACTACTGTTGATTATGTATAAGCCAAAACACAGCATGTGTGCTTATACCGTAGCTGGCTTTGAAGTGATGGCAAGTATTGAAGACAGTTAAAGACTTTGTTTAAGTATTGTTTAAGTTAAGACTTTAATAGGAGGAAAGAGTTTTGAGCAGCATGTGCTATTTTTGATGTGGCTAGTCATAAATCAAGATTGTATGACGTTTGGAACAGAAAATCACAGAATCGACTGAGTTGGAAAAGACCTCAGAGATCATCAAGTCCAACCCTTGGTCCAGCTCCAGTCCATTTACTAGATCATGGCACTAAGTGCCATGTCCAATCTCAGTTTAAAAACCTCCAGGGACGGTGAGGCCACCACCTCCCTGGGCAGCCATTCCAATGCCTGACCACTCTCTCTGCAAAGAATTTCTTTCTAATATCCAGCCTAAATTTTTCCTGGCAGAGTTTAAGCCCATGCCCCCTTGTCCTATTGCTGACTGCCTGGGAAAAGAGACCTGGCTATAACTTCCCTTCAGGTAGTTCTAGAGAGTGATGAGCTCACCTCTAAGCCTCCTCTTCTCCAGACTAAACAAGCCCAGCTCCCTCAGCCTCTCCCCATAGGTCTTGTGCTCAAGTCCCTTCACCAATCTTGTTGCTCTTCTCTGGACCTGCTCCAGCACTTCAATCTCTTTCCTGTACTGAGGGGCCCAGAGCTGAACACAATACTCCAGGTGTGGCCTCACCAATGCAGAGTACAGGGGAAGGATCACTTCCGTTGTCCTGCTGACCACACTATTTTTGATACAGGACGCCATTGGCCTTCTTGGCCACCTGGGCAAACTGTTGGCTCACGTTGAGCTTCCTGTCAATTAGTACCCTCAGGTCCCTTTCTGCCTGACTGCTCTCCAGCCACTCTGTGCCCAGCCTGATGTGTTTTGCCTAATCCTTTCTACCTCATTTTGCTCTACAGAGCTTTGACCTGCAGTTAGATCTCTGTGTGTAGGTCTGTATATATAGATCTGTATAAATAGCAGTTAGTTATTCATGGCAGAACCATTTCTTGAAACTCCTACAAAGCTGGTAACCAGGTGAGAAGTGTGTCTCTAGTGCTCTGAGTGCACAAACCCTTCTGAAACACAGAAACTGGTGTCTAAAAACCAGCCTTATTACCTATCACATGCAAAATATGTTTACCCTGATATTTTGAAATTACTACTGCAACAGGCCTCAGAGGGCTCATTGTCCCCTCTGTGTGCATGTTATTCCCACTGTTGACGATGGGAATTACCTAAACACATCAGGAGGGGGATATACCCATTGGACTAGAATTTAGGCAGCAGGGAATATTAAATTCTCTAGCTATTAGATGGTGAGAACAGCACAGCTTACGCATTGCTCCCACTTGGCTTGTCACTTCTGTGTTTTGTGATTTATTTTGTTTTAATTTTTATATATTTTTCACCCCTAAGCAAACAGTAGTGTAAGCAGCAGTTGAGAATTGATCATAGCACAGTGTTACTGTGATAGAAATTGCAGCTCAGAGCTCCAGAACAAGTGGGGCACGGAATTTTGAATGATAGAAGTGAGCTGTTTTTTTCAAAAAGAAGCAGCCATCCGGGTTAATCCTAATAAATGCTGAATGTCACTTGCTAGATTAATAAATGGTTGTCTAGAAAGAAGATTGCTTTCATTTGTGTCCTTTAAAATGTATTTTCAAATTTGTATTCAGTTATTTCTTTCATCCTCTAGGCCAAATTTCTTCTCAAGATGTTATGTTCTTTGAATTACTGTGATTTATTGTTCCTCTCCTAGTACTGTCTGGATAGCTGATACCTTTGGTCACATGAGTGAAGTTTGTATATGTCAGATAAATCTGGACATAAGCAGTGTTGAATTTGACATTATCAGGTTTTTCTGCTGTATAAGTAATTTAAATAGAGGTGGAGGGATGGGGTGGGGAGGAGCAATAGTGTGATATAACACAAGAGTGCAAGAATGGTTTAGCTTATAAATCATTGGCTTTCTGGGTGTTTTTTTCCTTATTTTTCTGAGTCTTTGTTAATCCTGCATGGAAGCTGTCAGGCCCGGAGCCCTCCAGAACGGTTTAGAGCTCCTGCAAGTTTCCAAAATGAGAACTGCGAAAGAGGTTTTAGTCTTCGCAAGAGAAAAGCTCCCTCCTGTGGAAGAGAGGAACCTCTGCAGTGACAAAGAGCAACGTCAGGGCATAATACTGTGAAGTTAAATTAGCAGGAAAAAGGGGCACAGGCTCTGTTGGTGTTTGCAGATGCTGGAATACAAGACCTTGGTCCCTGGTATTTTTTCTCAGAGCAAGGTCTTCAGGTGTTGTATTGGAATTCTTTCTAAAGATCTGTATCAGTTATGGCTGTTTGTGTGCAGACAAAACTAGGTAGTTTAAACAATATAGTGTGACCACAGTTGAATCTTTAGTGTTAAAGGGGTCTAAAGCAGCTGATACTTATACAGATCGTGCTTCCAGTAGCGCTTTGCTGAAAAACCTCAGTATTTGGGGCAGTACATAGAACTTACATTACTTTTTTTTTTTTAATTGTTTTTATTTTTTCCTTTAGTAAGTGTGATAAACTGTTTTGTATATCCTGAAGATCTGTACCTGATTTTGGATCTTGCTGCAGTTGGGGGTCCTTGGTAGAAGGCTCTGCAGAGCACAAAGCCCTGTCTGACTTGGAAAATACAACTGCAGAGGATCCAGAAAGATGAATTGGTGATGGAGAAGATGCAACTAGAATTCATCTTTTTATCGAATTTCTGCTAGAAACAGTATGTTTTACCCTTGAGCTGAAGAGAGTTCATGCTTGTGATCTGAAGGTGGAAGGCTCCAGCTCATTAGCAAAACCCCGAGGCATTTACTTCCATAAATGCTGATGTTATTCCCCTGAGGATGAAGCACTTCAGAGGGGGTGGGGAGCGACAGATCATTTAGCGTCACACTGAAGATTTAAATTTACCAACTCAGATTCATTGCCATGTAGAGGACTGAGACAGCGCAGAGTGTGCTGAGCCGCTGCAGGGAAAAACGCTGAGTTTGAGTATTGGGATCCTGTTAACTGGCAAAATGCTAAATTACAATGTTTTTCAGAGCTAGCTAGGTTCTAGCTTGTGGCACACAGCAACACGGACATAACTTTGGCTACAGAAGTGTGTGATTTGGCCCATTCTTTGTGATATGTAACGGTGAAGTGCACTTTAGTTGCGTCTTTAGAAATTTATGATGTATCTGCTCATTTGGATACAGTTTGGAGTTATCTTTGAAGTGGGGAACAGCTACACAGCTACAAATTGGATGGGGAGGATTTTTCACAGGGTTTACAGATGCCTCCTGGGTTTTTGAAGTTCTTTCATGGTGCATATTAATATTTCCTCTTAATAGCACCATCTAGTGATTACCTGGAGTATTTTTGATTGCTGCTTTTTTCTCTCTGGCAGTTCTAGTCTGGTTTCTTAAGGAATTGATAATTGTGCTAAGCACAGTTTGTGTTGTTCTTCTTCCTCCTCTGCACCCCTTGTCCCCCCCACAATGTTACATGTTTTTCATGAAAATCAAAAGAGAGGCTGAGGTCCCATACTGAGTTGTTTTGAGTTTTATGAAATTACATATCTGAACAGAGTACAGTGCTTGAAATCAGTGTCCATAATGACAGAGAGGCTGCAATAGGAATTTAAGCCTAATATTAGAACACCAGAGAATCCACGGGAGGTGGAAAGGAAATTAGTGTAAGTTCCACGATTCATTCTGATATACTATGAAGAACAAAAGTAAAGTAAAATTTTGACTATATTTTTAGTATTTGCACGGCAGTGATGCCTGTGAAGCAACTGCGAGCTGGAAGAATGTTGCTTCATATCCCCGAATCTTCAGCAGTTAATTTTCTTTTACTGGAGCAGCGGGAATTGAAATAATGCTGAAAATACAGGGGAGAAAACTGAGCAGAGCTGGGTATTTGTTCTTTACTGTAATTAATGACTAATGCTTAGTGCATTCTCACTTTAAACAAAGTCTTGTTTAAAAGTTTGTAGACCATGAATGAAACAGAATGTTGCAGAGGGAAGTTCTGGTATTTTTACAGTGATTATTTAAAGGACCGGTTTGGGTTACTAGATGCAGATTGCATTAAACCTTGTCCTCTTCCAGGAATTCTGCATCAAAGGGGCTACACAGCAGGTAACTCATAACTGAGCTGAAGTAATATAGAGCCAGCCTACTTTGTCACAGCATCCTAAAGACTGTTACCTTATTTAATCTTTCATTTCTATGTGGAGTAAACCAAACTTGAATTGTGGAATAGCAGGTGAGCACACGGAGGAGAAAGGTTTTTCTGGATTTGACACTTGAACTTGCTATTAACTTGAGGTTTGGCCCTTTTTATTTGTAAATAGTTTTTTAAATAGGACTAATGTTCAACACGTTAAAATGCTTATTTTTGCATGTGCTTGTGTGTGTGAATATATGTATGAGTATTTGAGTTCTTGTCGTCTTTCTCTCCAGAAAGCTAGAACTGGATGTTTTACTGGATGTATTGCAAAAGTGAAAACTAGGTGGCTATTTAAATAATTGCGTTGTTTGTCCATACAAATTATTCACTTACATCAAGATTTGTAGCATGCAGAAATGAAGAACCTGAAAAATAAAATTAATACCATTTTTAGAACAAGTGAATGGGAACAGTGATAGTGAAATTTGTCTCTCACTTTTGCTGGCCTACCTTACGCTGTCTTCACAGAGAAAACTCATATTAACTCCACACATTTTGGTGGAACTTTGTACTCAGAGTGCATTTGGCACCTTTTTTAGGTTTCTTAACCATCTTCCACGAGGGTAGCAAAGTTCAGAGTAAGCATTGTGTATTTGTAAATAAGGCAACCAGCACATTAATATATGACTATTGTCTTGTTCTTATAGACAAAATGCTGGAAGCCTCTTGAACAGTGTTCAGTCTGCAATAGAACTGAAAGACACGTGAAGGCGTTTTGTTTTAATGGTGTTAAACCTGTGGAATGCAGTCACGTATTTTTTGCACAGAATGGGGATGACTGCGGTTGTGTTTTCACACAGTGGTATTTCTTTGCATTTGCTCAGCTTGCCTCTAGTGTAGTATTTAAGCAGAGAGGTATCTCTGAAGCCAGAAGTAAAAATAATACAGTTAATTACCACCTTCCCCCCTCAAAAACAAACAAAACCACCACCAACTTTAGTCTAAATATTCTATACATAGAGTTGGCCAGGGCTTGTTCTCTGCCATAAGTCTGAAATGTGGAAGTACCTTAGGTGAATTTGTTGGCATAGCAACTTAGACTGAGCACGAGAGTGCCATCATAATCAGAAAATAGTGTATGTTGTGATGTTATTGCTTGCTGCTGCCATTTCTCTGCAGAAAAGGCCCTCTGGGGTTCACTCGTGATGATTCAGTTCAAGCTTCTGAGAACGTTTGGTCCCTGTAGCATGTACGCTGAAGCTGAATGTGGATGTTACCACCCATGTCACAGTCACTACAATACAGCAGATGGCACCTGACCTTGCGGTTACCATGCTGAGAATGGGCAGAAGGCCCATCTTACCTCCAGCACAGTCATATGGTTCTTGGCTGTGCTGCCTTCATCATCATCAACTGGAAATTTATTATTGTTTCTCTCAGGATTGTTCAAAGGCTGCAGAAGTTACTGGATGGGATACCAGCCTGTTCCTGGCTATTTGGGATAAAGGGAGTGGGAGTATCTGTTCTTTGGGGAGGGAAACAAAGGATAGCATATGAAGCACTTGTATATGGCAGCATTGAGGCTCAATTTTGTCCAAACGAGGGCAAACAAAATATCAAAGCCTTACACTTGGTTGATGCAGATGTGCTGTTATGAATTATTTTTTTAATTTAAGATTTTGGGTATCAAAATTGATGGAAAAGCTGTCATTGCTTTTAAGCCTTGTCTCCAGTGGAGATCTGTGTGCTCATACCTGAGTGGTGCAGCTCACTGCAGTCAAAAGAACATAAACTCCGGTGATTGCAGTGGGAGAACTCACAAAAGCTTATGATTCTTCAGTTGTGTGTATCTTATTATACAGAGAAGTTCAGCGAGTTTTAGAGCACAGTGGGAAAAATCTATGTAGTTGTGTGAGTTCTCGAGCACTGTAATGGCAGATAGAATCATAGAATAGAATCATTTTGGTTGGAAGAGATCCTGAAAATCATCAAGTCCAACTCTAGCACTAAACAATGTCCATAAGAACCTCATCTATATGCCTTTTAAACACCTGTAGGACCTCCACCATTTGCCATCAGCAGTTCTTTCTGTAGTCCAACTTCATTATTTTTTTTGGTAGCTGGTCATTTTCTTCTCATTTCTAGTTGGGCTACAGCTAAAATCCCTGTGAATTTATTCTGCAGGAAGAGACAGAAAAGGTTATATGTAATGTATAAGGTTAGTCGTGGGATTATCCTTCCTGAGTGCACAGAACCAAGATGTGTCGACTAATGAGAGAAACAGTCAACAACTTTTGAGGCAGGGGCAGTGAAAGCAAGGCAGAGAGGACCGGTTTGGCTCTTCTGGATTAATGCAGCCTTGTCTTCCTGAGACTGAAATCCAGGGCTCACAGGGATTTGAAGCCTTAAACTCTGGTGTCAGGGAGAGGGGGAAAAGGAAGCGATCCAGGGAATGCCGGTGAAAGCTGCCAAATGTGTGGCAGGGAAGGCCCGTGGGCGGGAGCACCTGTCTCTCCTAGCCAAAAATCCGGATTAGCTGCACTAATGGGACTTTCCAGCCATCGCTTGGGAGCTTTGTAGAGCTAAGGGAAAACATGAGTGTTGTGAGACTCGTTATACTGCTGCTTTGTGGTTCAGGGTTGACTCAGCTATTAAGGCAACACTCAGTGTTTTGGATTGTGAAAGCCACAGCACTTCTTTCAGGTCTCACAAAGAGGTTTGCATTTACAGCGTGCCACGTCATTCTTTAATCAAAGCTTTACATGAAGACTCTAGAGGAATAGAACTGTTCAACATAGCACATGCATCAACATTTCACCTAGCAAGGGAGGCAGGTGCTCTTAACCGAATGGAAACCAACCTTTGCTGGCACGTGAAAGCCTTGTATTACAAAACTTACAGCTTCATTTTACAGAAGCTCTGTTCATATCTTTTATAGGAAGAATGTAAGAAACAAGGTTTTCTGGGAGTCTGCTACTCCGGAATCACTAAGGATCTCTCTGCATCTGCAAAACAATTGACAGAGCCTCAGCTGGAGCCAGTGAAACCTCCCAAACTTGAGTTAGGGCATGGAGACTTTAGCAGTATTGTTTCTTTTTAAGATACAGTCAGATGGGAGGAGATAACAAAACCTGTAGTAGCTGGGCTAAACATAAAACCTCTTGCAAACTCTAGTGATCTAATACAAGCTTCATGCAGGATTGCAGCTGTAGTAATCATGACTAATAACTTGTTCTTGGATCCTTTTACTCAGCAGCCTGAAAGTGGTAACTGCTACCTAAATATAGTGAAAAAGTGACTCTGAAAGATTCTGTGTATTTGTTTCAGTCTTTCTTATGAAAATGAAAGCTGGACGCTTCATGAGAAAAATTTTGAAGTCTCTTATATAAAAGCCTTCAGATAGGAGTGGTTTGCATTTTCAGATGGGTTGACACATTGTCAGCATTTTTTGATGTTGTGATGGACAAAAATTAACATGTATTTAAGCTTGGCGTATTGTGTCCTTTTCTCGGTTTTGCAGTTCTACCCCAAAATGGAAATACTAATTAGAAAAAAGGTGTGTAAAGAACAAACTTGGCTGGAAATTACATGCTGCTGATTGAATAATGCATCAGACTGTCACAGCAACAGTTTTGTAGTGACTCAAGCTTTATAAATATTTACCAGAGTTGTCCTGGATGGAAGAAATTCAAAACATTGCTTTCAGAGAACTGCTGAAGTCTTGGTTCTCCTTTACTGGGAGCAAATGTTTGCTGTGTTAACAAAGCACTTGTTGAGCAAGGGGAAGTTGATGGGACTATTTTGCTTTACACACACAGAGTATCAGTGCTGTCATCTGTGGTGATGTGGATACTCAACAAATATCTCATGAATAATCTTTTATTTAGGCAGAAATAATGCAAAGCTATCAAGCCACACTTCTCTCTGCTTAGATTACATCTAAGGGAGAAGCATACAGCAGCTGATAATCACCGAATCACAGAATGTTAGAGATTGGAAGGCACCTCAGAAGCTCATCCAGTCCAATCCCTCTGCCAAAGCAGGAACACCCAGATGAGGTTACACAGGAAGGTGTCCAGGCGGGTTTGAATGTCTCCAGAGAAGGAGACTCCACAACCCCCTGGGCAGCCTGGTCCAGACTCCGTCACCCTCCCTGTGAAAAAGTTTCTTCTCAAATTTAAATGGAACCTCCTGTGTTCCAGTTTATACCCATTGCCCCTTGTCCTCGGTTGTCACTGAGAAGAGCCTGGCTCCACCCTCGTGACACTCGCCCTTTATATGTTTATAAACACTAGTGAGGTTGCCCCTCAGTCTCCTCAAAACTAAAGAGCCCCAGCTCCTTCAGCCTTTCCTCGTAATGGAGGTGCTCCACTCCCTTCATCATCTTTGTTGCCCCACGCTGGACTCTCTCCAGCAGTTCCCTGTCCTTCTGGAACTGAGGGGCCCAGAACTGGACACAATATTCCAGATGTGGTCTGACCAGGGCAGAGTAGAGGGGAAGGAGAACCTCTCTGACCTACTAACCACCCCCCTTCTAATCCACTCCAGGATGCCATTGGCCTTCCTGGCCACAAGGACACAAATGCCATTTACACCTTCCCCACAATAAGCTGTTAACCTGTCCTCATCCTTTCTATCACTGCTGCTGTCTGTGAAAGGGGAGCTGTGGTCTTGGGCAGCAACGTTCACTCAGGATATGGAGCCTGCAAGACACTGACTGTTCTTCCTTTCTAAAAGCAACTCCCTCCATCTGCGGGCTCTTCCTCGACCACCCGCTCAGCTGAATTTCAGCTGAATTGCTACAGGGCTTGCTAGGACATGAGAAAACTGTTGCCCTATTTGGCATTGATACGAGCATGAGTATTTACCTTGGGAAAGGTGTGCTTCCAGGTAGCTTAGAATAATAGCCCTCCCGTGCCAGAAAAAGCCTGGATTTAATCATTGTAACATTTCTAAAATTCTGGAGGGCTATGACATCATGGGCCAAGGATTTTATAGAAGCTGAAGTCAAAGTGAAGGTCTGTCTTACACGTTTTAATTTTACCAGGACAGAAGTTTCTCTCTTAATTTATGTATCGTATATATTTTTTGCTGATGTGCTCTCAGTTCACATGTACAAACAAGATAAACCTAAGTATGCCGATTGTTGCAGAATAAAATTGCAGAGATACAACTGACTGACAGCTGGAAGCTGGTATCGTTATCTGGAAACTTCTGACAAAGTGCTGACAACACCCCTTCTGTCTGCAGTATAGATTTGAGTTTGGTCTGCTTATTTTTTTCACTTTAAAGAATTATTTCTGTAGTCTAGGAGAAGTCTATGAAAGAAGTTAATGCAGAAGATTATTTCTAGGATTTCATCTTAGTTAAATTTTTCCTGTGTAACATGCAGCTGGCTGGCTCACCATTCCTATGGTGTGTTACATCAGTTTTACTGTCAGAAATCTGCAAGCAGTCAGGCTTTTTGATTAGTAATTCAATGGAGGAAAATATTTATTTGGTATTTTGCTTTTGTCCTAAATCTCTGCTTTCCACACTACGTTAGTGCAACAAAATGCAGGTGAGTTTTATCAATGAGCTCTACTGAGTGTTTGTCACATCATCTGTCTGCATTCTGGCAAGTGGGATCTGTATTTCCTTGATACAGTAGCTTTGCGTAAAGAACATGAGATACTTTGGTCTGGATTCTCAGAAAGCACTGTGTACCCTCTGCTGTCTGACTTTCTAAAACCACTGCCTTTTTGACTTTCAACTCATTTAGATGGTCAAACTAGAGAAGAAATTGTTTAAGTCCTTTATTACAAAGATCAAAAGTCATAGTTACCATTTACATACACAATTTACAAATTATTCACAAAAGGAATAACAGATATGCAAGAACCGACAGCTTCAACCCAAGTTGGGGATAGGACAGTGTATATATTTCCCTGCTTTATTTACTGGAAGAAAAGATATGTTTATTTTTCATTCTCTGTATGTATTAAACACTGATCTAGTGTTTATGTATTAATAGCACCTTTAGTCATAACCATGCAAATGCTTACATGTTTATCTTTGTTTGAAAGAGTGCAATGCATGTTATAAGCTTGCGCTGGGAGCTGTACTCTTCACACTGCTGAGTGGTTGTTGGTCAGAAATCCTGTTGATTTTGGTAAAATAAAGTGGTCAGGCTTGAAAAAGTTGATGTGTAGGATTTCACTGTGTCATTAAAACAAAACCAGAGATTACTGTCACAACTCTAAGAACTCAATTAAGTATGGCTGCTCTATCTTTCAAGAATACTATATGAACTTTAGATAATAGCCATGTTGTTAGATGTCTTAGATGCCACAACTGATTTATTGCTTTTCCTTTATTCAGGTTAGCGTGTTTTATACTGTTTCCTAGAGCTATTTCAGAGACTGGGAAACTTAACAAAGAATCCTTTTTTGAGAGATTGGATAGATTAGCAAACTTTGCAGAATACCTTACAGCACTTAACAGAAGGGAAAACGAGTTTCCAGATCCCTTGGTATGAAAGCACAATATCAACAGTGCAGTAGCTGCCATTTCGCTAAACCTACAAATATCCATAATTTGCACTTTTTGCTGTCCACTGGGATAACATGTTTGACAAAATGCTTGAAGGAGCACACCGATTTAGGAGAAGATACAAATACAGAAATCACCAATGTGATGTTGTATCCAAATTCTAAGCAATAAAGCGAAACACTTCACAAAAGTTGTTACGTCTAGTGGAACTGTTTAGTTGGTATAAGCCAAATACTTATGACACTATTATGATGATATGACTTTCTACCCAGCTATGACATACTCTTTTATCATGAACTTTACAGTATTCGCAGGGTGACAGATAAAGAACATTGCAGATGCCATGGTAAACTTAAAATACTGTAATAGGCAAAGATTTCAGTGGCACCACCTGTATGTACAATGTAGTTGTTGGAACCTTATGGAACAAAACAAAGTTACAGCATGCCTTTGTTAAGGCTTCTTGCTGGTTTAAAAAGGTAGATTTTCTCTTTAGGGAGATTGTCCAGCAGTATCGGTTTCACATCTCTTCAGTGGAAGGTCTCTTTATTGATCCACATCAGGCTGCGCGTTTCATTTGGTTTGCATTCGTACTCAATACTGCCAAAACTGTTTCCCCATTGGCAGTGATCTCGTTTGTGGTAGTTGTAGAATTTGACTTGCCAGACTGTTTCAAAAACACCAATGTCCTTAAACTGTGAGGAAGAGGGAATATCAGTGTTAGTGAGCTCTCTCTTACTGAGAAACAATACTTATGAAACTGTGGAATGTAAAACAGCTGATATAAGCGCTATTGTTCCTCAAGTCAATAAATCAAAAGATCTGTAAAGCCTGCTGTAGCAGGCACAAAGTCTTTTATGCTTAGGCATACGTAAAGCATGAGGGATCAGACCCTCCTTGTACTGTCCTCTGGCACTTATATCTGGGAAAGGCAAGGGGGTAAAAATGTTGAAGTTCCCACATGTATGAATGTTACTAACAACAAGAATCAAGCTATACTCCTTTTTAAGATGGCACAGCAGTAGTTGGCCCGATGATCACCAAGTGGCTTGTGTTTACTGTAGATCCTGTAGCAGTACTCTATAATGATACAGACCATTGCTTCACCTTTATACCATACCTAGAGGCTGCAGTTAGGATTGAGAGGGTTCCTTCTTTTGCTCAGTTTCAAATCTTTAACATCTCTGTATTTTATAGCTTCTGGACTGAGACATACTGCTATTAGACCACTTACGCCTTCCCTGGCATTCTCTTGTGGTTTTTACATGAAACTTAAGCAAAAGAAGCTCTTTGTGTATTTCTGTAATTGCTAGTTGGACTGTGATAGCGCAGCTCTTCAGACTTACATAGCAGTAACAGAAGCTAGGAAGGAGACAATCAGTGTGTTTAGCAGTTAAGTGTCTGATATAGTAAAGGAGTGGTGAGACATTGACTGCACGTTGTATGATTGTGCTTGCAGCTTTGATTTGAATGAGACTATGGCTATAGTGAGTTCTGTATATATATATTTTTATTTTTTTAAAAATTTATTTATTTATTTTTTAAGCCAGTGTTAGACTCTCTTACAACATCAGTAAAAACTTATGAGTGAGGCTTTCCAGGATAGATTATGATTTCAGTTATTATGCTGATGTAAAATTTGAGTTCCTGTGCCTTGAGACCTTGCAGAGAATCTGAAGTGTGGGTGTGAAACCCATATGTGTTGCTGCTGGTTCCAGCAGTATGGCTTGGTGACTGTGTTGTTAGAAGGTAGTGGATTCAGCGCTACTGAATCCAGCACTGTTCTTCAACACTTTTTCCTTTTAAATATTTCCATCACTCACTTCACTTGACTGTTTTCCATTCCCATCATGTGCCTGGGAGCTGACCTTTGATCATCTGCCTGTTATAATCACACTTGCAAAGTCAGTATGAAAGGCCTTTTACATAGTGACTCTTCTTGAATTACAGTCAGAGTTTTCTGTATACAGTTTTCTCAGAAGGACATGTATTTTTTAATCCAAGATGTGGCTTATAAGATGCTGCTGCATAATGGACATTGCTTTAAACCTTCCCTCAGCCCAATGTTATAACTTAAATTTAGCCTTGACAACAGCAGGAGTTGCTGTGTGCTGTTTGTGGAAGGTTTTTATTTGGCTGCAGTTTCAAGTGTTACCTTAAAGGAGTAGCTGAAATATTTGTGCTACTTCCTTTGCCAAAGAGTGAATCAGATGTACAGGCTATTGTATCTCTCCCACCAACTAAAACCTGAATTAAGGATTTTTTTACTATCTTTGGTAGTAATCCTGATACATTCATAATACTAGATACTAAAGGTTAAGCACATTGGATATTTCTGTGCACAATCCACACAGAGGAATTGTCAGAGAGGAGCATCAGACGCTGTCAGTCTGGAAACTGAGGAAGAAAAGGCATTTCTACTATCCTTTGTAGAAGGTGATGTGATACAAGAGCAGTATTTCATTTCATTAATGTATGGAGGATCTGAATTTCAACAAGATAGAGGAAGAAAACAAGTTCTGTCTTTCTCCAGTGACCCAGTTTACTGAGCTACCCTGAGTAGTTTGATTGCTGTGGATTTCCAGGAGAAGGAAAGAATTAATTGCAGAGCTTTTCTACTACAATGTGCATCTCCACCAGCCAGTACGTAGCATATGCAGCAGCTCTGTGGTGTAATGAGTGTTCTGCATCCTCGGAGCTTCCCTGAATTCCTGGAGCTCCTGCAGCTGAATCCTTGCTCCTCTATTGGGCCTGTATATGAGTATCCCCAGGGAGGAGGGGTGGCCCAAGTCTCTGTAGGTCAAGCTTAGAAGCTTATTTCCCTGCCTGCTAGTCTCTGTCATCCAGTGCTATAGGCATGAATATTTATATAGTTATTATTATATAGTTATTTAATTACCACCTCTGAATTGGCATGCTAGGATGATTTGATGGCTATTTATTTCTGGGAATAGAAGTCTAGCTTCTTTATTCAATCTTAGTCTAGTCTGACCAAGAATAAAATGAGACCCAAAAAGAGGTTTCTAATTTAGTTCAGACCATTTGCTACACAGTTTAGCAGTTTCTGGATAGAGTGTGTAATTAAGCGTTCAGGTAACAGAAACATCCTCAGATTCTGGAATTCAGAAACAGGGTTGTTGTTTTATGTGTATAAAATGTGGCTGTAACAGGTCAGATGTCTACTAGCCAGTCAAAGTAGGAGCATAAACAATTATTTGCTTAGAGTTTTAAAGCAGATGGGGAGATAAATTCTTATGGGCCTTTATGGACCTTCTGTCTTTCAGGTGTTAGATTGGCAGTATAAGACTAGTTTTTAACCGCAGGACTGACCTCACAATCTACAGGGTATTTCAGAAAGATGGACCCAATTTCAAGTGATAGTGATTTCAAATTGGGTCCATCTTTTTGAAACACCCTGTATTTCTAATGTGAATTCACATTTTATGCCTTAAATAGTGTCCTTATCTCCCTAGGATGCATCAGGATCCTGCCTGTTCTAGAAAAGGAAGTGGAGGCAGAAGTTCCTCCTAATCGAAGGAAGTAGGAAAATGTAAAACTGTGTGCAATAAGCCCAGTTTTGAAGATTTGGGAAGTAGGTATTAGAAGCAGTTTTCAGACTGGGGTATCTGAGGATGGTTCCTTAAATCTGTTATGGCTCTGTCTAGCTAAGCAGCTAAATGATGAGTTAAACATGTAAATCCTTGCTGAGTTGCCTATATTTAATACTTACAAGTATCAATCATGAACATTTAAGCCTGTGCTGAAGAACCTATCTATGAAGATCAGATCTTAAAAGGGGCTGAGGACCTGCTTAATGCTCAAAAATCCTATTAGCTTCATGGTTAATATCCCAGGGTTTGATTTGTAAAAGCAACTCTTTGGACAAATATTGTGGCTACTCATTCTGATGCTGCAATGAACCATCTCAGAGCCTGTATCTGAAAATCAGACCATCCTTGCATTTCTTGGAATTACTTCATTTGTGATTTGACTTGGTTTTCTCCATAAGAAAAGATAAACTTCCAGATTTCCAGAGTTCACATCAGTGCTACACTTAAGGGTAGAGGTTGCTATCAGAATAGTGATGCCATAGTCAAAGCAGCTGATTTTTTGGGAGCACTGCCATTTCACCTCCTACCATAAGGGCACTGCAAAATATAACTGCAATACTCAACAGTGGCGTCCAGCAGCCCTGTCCTGCTGGTTGGGAAGTCATACTGGTGTTTGGTTTTCCTAGGTGTTAATAGGAGGTGACTGTATAGAAAAGCAATCAATATGGATAAATACTTCAGGGTAGTCTTATTAACCTAAGGTTATGAAGTGGTAACTGTTAATGTGATGTGGGCCTCCAAAATTAAGTTGAGCATGCTGTAATTATTAGAAACACCAAGCTGTGATGCTACAGTTCTTATTCAGAAGGGGATTGCTGTGCTAAATGATGATTCCAGAAAAAAATAGTGAAGATAAAGATCAAGATGAAATCTTGCATGCAGTGACCAAATGTGAGAAAAAGCTGAAATCTGATGGGCTTGGTGAGGTCCTAAAGCTGTGTAAACTGAAACAGGCCCTTAAGTGAGCTTCAGGTGAAGATGGCTTACTGCCTCATTTCCATAGTATAAACAGCAGGAATCCCTCACAACTACCATCAGGAGAGGGAAAAGCCCCCAAACAACCAAATCAAAGCTGTAACAAAACAAATCTCCCTCTGCACACCAAGTGCACCACCCAAAGAGTGCTATGAAAATCTGCCTGCTGCTCTTTGTGTCTTCTTTCAGCTCTGCTGGAGCTTTTGTCATCTCACATTGAGGCCATGGCATGTACTGATTCTGGCCCTTGGAGATTTTCTGTGTGTTTGGGATGAGAAGCCTCTTGAATAAGAATTTAGCTTTGTGGATGCAGAAGAGGTGCGTGGTTCAGCTCACATTTCTTTCTGCTGCAGCAGCCCAAAGGGCTTTGCAGGTCTCTAGAAATCCCACTACTGCTTCCTGGCCTTTGCTACTCCATTGGCTTGCCCTTGGGAAGCAGGGCTTGTGTTTTCCAGCTACATCTGACCAGCAGTCTTACTGATACAAAGTAAAGAGAAGGGCAGCAGCTCTGATCAGACTGTGCTCTGGAATTTTACCCTCTCTGGGATCTGACCCCCTGCTGCCCTCCCTTGCCTTTCCACACCAGGCTTGGAGAACCACATACCTGCATGTTGACCTGGATGGGCTGTCTCTCCCCGCTCTTGGTGTGGGCCACACCTTCTGTATCATAGATCCCCGTGTAAGAAGCCACCTGTGCATCTCTCGATTTCTCTTCCAGTGGGACATTGACACCCCCGATGCCCATTGTTCTGAAAAAGAGACAGGATCCAGCCTTTCAGCAGCCCTGCATATCTCCTTCCCTGGCAGCTTAGAGCCAGTGTGTGGGCTTGCAGCCTGGCAGCCTCTGTGCTGAGGGATGCTCCAGGGATTTTAGTAGACTTGGAGGTGTTGCTGATTCACAGGGACTCCTGAAAAAATGTCAGGACTCTGCGGTCACCCAGGGGAGGTGTAGAAAGGAAAGGCAGGAGGGATCTGATCTCAAGTCTGTGCTTTGCCATACTGCAGTGAGGTTTGGATGTGGTGCATCCCTGACGTGCCAGGTTGTAGGGGCCTCTTCCCTCTGCCTCCAGGCCAAGCCACAGGGAAGGAGGGGGAAAAGGATCTGGGGAGAGGGGGATACAGATGGGCAGAGAGAGGGAAGGAAGCGGCTCCCAAACGTGGCCTCTCTCCCGAGCCAGCTGGGCAAAGCAGTGGGAACAGCTGGCCAGGGATGCAGAAATGGGGCCACCAAAGCAAAAGGGCAGGGATCGAGAAATCACGGAAACTCCGTGCTGTCAGTCTGCCAGGAAAAAATATTAAACCTCTATAAATAAAGCAGCGGGGAAGGGAGGGCCGGGGGAGCCGCCCCGAGCAGGGAAGCTGCACTTACGTGGCCTGGACGGTGCCGGGCCGAAGGGCCACCTCGATCTTGTACTTGGCTCCTGTCAGCAGCTTGATGGTGCGGTTCTGGCCGAAGCGCTGCCCATCCACCTTGAAATAGACCGCCCCGTCGTTGGGCTGGATTTTGAGGGAGACGCTGATTTTCACGAGGTTGGGAATGTCGCCCATCGCTTGTCGCCGGGGAATGGGGGGGCTGCGGGCTCTGCGCTCGTCTCGCCCCCTCCGCGGAAAGCGGCTGGTTGGGAGAGGAGAGCGAGGCTGCGATAGAGAGGAAGAGGAGGAGGGAGGAGGAAGAGGAGGGGCTGCCGGATCCCAGCCAGCCCAGCCCTTCCCAAAAGCAGCGGATGATATATTTGTTGTTTTGTTGTTTGTTTGTTTTTTTTTTTCCTTCCCTTAATCGCTGCATCTGGGCAGTAGATCCTCGCCCTCCCCCCCCCGCTCCGCCCTATATCCCGGGTGGGTGCACATTTGCAGCTGCTGAGATTGCAACCGGTTTCCAGGGAGTTAATCCGTCCCCGATTACTGCAGCGCTAATCGCGCCGTTCCACGGAGGGGAGCAAGGGGGCGCCGGGCCGGGCCAGGCGGGCGCCGCCGTTCAGCACCACGGGCGAGGACAGCGCCGCGGACAGGGAGCGCCCACCGGGCTCCGCCGCTGGAGGGCAGCGCCCCGGGGCGGGGGGGAGGATCCCCGGGGGCGACCTCCCTTCAAATCACCCTGCTGAGCCCCTCACCGAGGACTGGCCGAGCCCTCCGGGATGGGCTGAAGCATTTGGGAGCCAGAGCAACCTGAGAAGGAGGGGAGGGCAGAGGGTTCAGGTTTTCTGGTGGGAATTTTTATTAATCACCCGATCCCAATCTTATTTTAACAGAAAAAAGTCAAACATGCCACTGTAATTGCAGTGTCAGACCAAAATCTCGTTTCTTTAAGTCTGATGCTACTCTTTACCTATGGTTGGTACTCTTCAAGGAGAAAGATGTTTGAAACTGGAAGTTGTACTGAGGGAATGGCAGGAAGATGTGCCAGGGTGGTTTAGGTTGGACATTAGGAAAAGGTTCTTCACCCAGAGGGTGCTGGAGCACTGGAACAGGCTCCCCAGGGAGGTGTCACAGCCCCAAGCCTGACAGTGTTCAAGAAACGACTGGACAACACCCTCAGACACATGGTGTGAACTGTGGGGTTGTCCTGTGCAGGGAGTGGAGTTGGACTCGATGATTCTTGTAGGTCCCTTCCAACTCAGGACATTCTATGATAATTCAGCTCTCTGCAAGTCTCATTCCTGTCTGACTGTCAGAGATTGCTTTTAAACCAGGAGCAGGTTTGTGCATCCTTTCCATTCTTTTGTGTTTGTTCCTGTTTACTCTTAAAACCGCAACGTTCTTGTGGCTGACACAGGACTTGAGCCACAAATATGGTTTTTGTTTGGTTGAACATTATGGCAGAATTAATGATTTTGTTAGGAAAAAGTCCCAGCTACATGTTGGACTGGACCTGACCGTTTCTTTGTTTTTCTAAAGCTGGGATGTACACATGGTAGTAATACATAGTATTGCTTAGCCAGATGGAAGATATAGCATTACCCAGTTGAATTTATTTGTGTGTGCAAGTTAGTGAATTAAATTTATTGTGAACATCGATCATTCTGTTGAAAACTTCTGAAAAAAAAAAATCTTATTTGCCTTGATTAAGTATCTAGCTAAGAACAGGCTTCATAATGTGTTCAGCCAGCAAGGTTTCCACAAAGATAAGGGCAGGGCATGATCCCTGCATCTCAAAACTGTGTGTGTGGTGAGTTTTGTGAGTAACATCCTACCTTCGATAGCAGTCACTGGCAGCAGGGACTCCCCCATAGAGAGATTGCTACATACTGCAGTTGTTGCTTGTCACACTGAACAGCCAAGAGTGAAACAAATGCTGTTAAAACAACAACAATAACAAACAAACAAACAGCAATTCTCTATGATGAGGTAGCGGCATTATCAATATTAATGTATGAGAGGAAACTTTTGGGCTTTTTGAGTCACCAAGACTCATACTGTCCAAGTGCACCTAATTAAAAGTAGTTGCATCTAATGAAGTAGGAAGTTGCAGGAGCTGCTCATCTCATACCGAGGGCCAACTTTTTGTCATGAATCATACACTGAAGCTGATGTATTGCAAAGATCTTTGCTGACTTTAAAGAACCTCAAAAGTAGGCACCAGAAGTAGGTAAAATGAATCACTCTGACCCTCATCTAGATCAACAATGAATGGTCTTGAAAATATCTTGGAAGTTATCAGGCGAGCAAGTGGTACATACAAGTTTTCAGATGAGGAAGCAGCTGCTATATATAGATATGTTTCTCCTATCAGTATGATTCCACAAAAGAAGACCACATGTGGATATCTCCCTATCTTGTTTGCTCATCACAAGAGACTTCTCATTTTTTGTTATATTCTGCTGAAACTGCTGCACTTTGTGGCGTTTTGAAAGTTTCGCTTGCAGCAATTCCCACTTCTGTAAGTTTAAATGTAATTCAGTACAAAATCACAGAGGCCTTACACACGGGGAATCTGATAGTGTCACTTAAAGTGGTGTGTGAAGAATAATGGCCATTGCCAGGGATCAGTTTTACTCAACTCACAGGCCAGACATATCATGTAGTAAATTGTGTGTAGCTGAACACATTGATTGCAATTAGTTTCCCAAACACACAAGAGGTCAGATCTATAACGAGGTTTTTTCCCATATTATTTCTGCCTGAATGATCACCTTTCTGTGGGCATGGTGCAGGCTGTGACTTTATTCCAGACCACTATGGGAAGAAGTGGTAAGCATGAGGGAGCACTAAAAAGCATCGTATCATGGATGCACAGGCTGAGCAACTGTTTTACTGTGTGAAAGTGAAACATGCTGAAAGCAGAATATTTATGAAGAAGCAATTTTAAATGTAGGCCTGGCCGTTCTTTTTTCAATCTGATAACTTCATACGCCGTTAGCGCATTTTATTATCTGATCCTACCAGATACTATTTATCAGTGTAAATCATGGGGAGGCATTGCCTTTGCCAAATCTTTCTAGGAGGTTCGTTTTGTTGCTGCCCACCTTAATGGCCCTGACCAGCCTCACCTGGGCCCTCCACTCCCACCTCTGCCCACCAGGCCCTATTTTAGCTCAGCCCCGGCCCTTTAGTCTCTTCCCAACTTATGCTTAGGAGTGCTGATCTCCAGCTCTGCTACAGCTAGCTGTGGGTGGGTTGATACTGACCTGCAGGCTGACTACCTAAGCTTGACCTCAGCGTATCCATGGAGGTGCCTGATGTTATGGACTACTCCGTGGCTAGAGAAACCCCTGCCCTTCCAGTCCCCATGGGGGTTTTCTATGTGCCCCAGCCCACAGGCTGCTGCATGGCTACCTGATATTAGTTGCTTGATATTCTGTAGGGAGCAAAATACCTGCAGGAAGATGGAGGCAGTGTGGTATTGCAGGAGCACAGAGCCAATGTGCTGACCTTTACGAGATTCAAAGCTAAATAGATAATCATAGCCGTAGGTCAAGGTCCAATTTCTTCTAAACCACAGCAGTAATTTACTTCCAGGAACAAAAATATAAATTTGTGTCCATTCTGTCGTTCTCTACACCTACATTTGAGAGGTGAGGGTTGGAATATTTAGTGTCTTTACAAAACTGCTTTTTTTTCTGTTTGGTTGCCTTTTTGTTTGTTTGTTATTTAAAACCTTCAGTCCTTCAAATCTAGCTTTTGTTCCCCTGGCACCTGAGACTTCCCAACCTGTTGTCTGGCATCAGCAATATACATTAAGCTCATTCCCTTTGCTTGGGACAGGAACATTGCGGCACTCCCCTGTACCCTGGCAACCCCTCAGTGCTTTTCAAAGCAGCAGCAAGCTCCTTCAAGTGATCTGCAGCAAGTGTACTCAGCTATTCTCATCTCTCTTTTTCTTCCCAGAGCCAGGGAACTGCAGCCCTCACAGTGCAGCTTCATCCTCCAAACCTCTCTCCTGTCCCTAGGCCTTCCCTGCTGTGTCTGCATCACGTGTATCACTGATTGGAAGCTACTGGAGGGGACAGGTGAGTGTGTCACAGGTGAGGTTGGATACATCCAATGAAAAGTCACAGCTAATATGCAGATAAGCCGTGGCACTGGCTTCATGCTGGGCTAATTTGTCTGGAAAAGGTTCTGGAGAAATCCATTTGGTCTCTTGACTGCATCTACTCAATATGATCTCTCTGTGGATGGTAATATGTTAACTACATAAGCCTTTCAGTATTGCTATTTATGCAGGCCTTCTCACTTAGAGTTAATGCACTAATCCTACTGCACAGTGCCACAATAATTTATTATATAAAACGTGCCTTGAGATCAGAACATGATGTTTCTTTTATGATGGCCAACACACAACATTTAGATTCTAAGGTGATGTGGACAATGCCTATAATAGCCTTTTGCTACTTTCCCCTCTGGTTATTTCTTAACACAGTGCTAAATTTGGAAACGTTCCGGTTTGGGGTTTCTTTTCGAGAATTGGATGGAAAGCCACAATCTCTCATTTGCTAAAAATAGCCATATGTGTGATCCTGTATGGCGTGAATTGTGCTGAGGCTTGTGCTTCCAGTTCTCAATCACAGAATAGCTGAGAAACTGCATGTCTTCCTGGCAGATTACATTTTATTTGCAAAGATTTGGCTCTGATTTTCAGTGTAAAGACCCATTAGTCTCTCAGCTAGATCCCTTGCTCAGATAAATGGGGTGGGGTTTGTTTGTTTGTTTGGATTTTGTTTTGTTTGTTTTTTAATACTTGCAGGGGTGGGCCCTGGAGTAGCAGAAAAAAACCAGCATTTTCTGAGGAAATTCCACAACAAGATCTCCCGTACAAGAACAGATCACTTGTCAGTAAACTGAGTGAAGATATTCAGCTCTGTTGCAGATTGTGCTATTGTGACAAATGTTGCTAATCCAGCATCATGCACCTTTACCTACTTTGGACAGAAATGGGGTGAACAGGGCAAGTTATAGCGGGTTACCATATTACAGGTTACTTTCTCGTTCTGCCAGACAAAGCTCTTTCCTCCCCTCTATGGAGAGCTAGAACTAATACAGCCCTTTCTCTCTCTTGGATCCAGTGCTGGTCTTTAGGAGCGACTGCATGAAGAAGACACACATCAGCAGTCCAGGCTGTCTCTCACACCTGCCATGGCCACTGTATGGTTAAGGACCATTTAGCTTCATGTGAATAATTTTGCTAATCAGCACATTTCTGCCTGGGGAAGATGAAGTGTTGATTCTCCTGTGGCGATGTGTGATAACATGAAACTGAGCCTCAGCGTTAAAAGAAAGGATCATTCCAGACATGTAAGTTAGAAGGGCAAAAGAAATAGCTGAGCTTTGAGGATGAAACAGAAACAATATAGAGAAAATAAGTGTTATAAAAGTAATTGCTTCTACCTAGTATTGGATTGAGGTAATTTTATGCTTTGATGCTTGAGTTACTTGAGTAGCTAATGGTAAATTCTGTAGTCATTGGCTTGGTGCCACTGTGTCTAGAATTGCATGTCACACCTCCAAGGGCTTTTCCTGCAGGTAAATGAGAAACTGAACTTCTGCAAAATTGTGGAGTCAGCATCCTTTTCTGTTCCTATTAAACCACTTTTTTAGGCTAAGGTCATTTAGTTGTTCTGTTTGAAGAGGATCTGTCCCTGGACATTTCATATTGGCAATTTATAGCACAGAGTCCTGTCATCCTGACTCAGCACAAAGACTGAGCCAGCAGGAGCAGGTGAGCAGGAAAACCTGCGGAAATGCTGCCTGCAGGGAGGAAAATGCTGGCAGATTCTTTTGGCTTTGTTCCCCATAAGCCCTTCTACCTGGAGAAGAGGTTTCCTTTCCTCAGGCCCGAGGGCCAGCAAGGTAGAGACAGAAGGAAGAGCCAGTTGTGAGTCAGTTCTAAGGCTTTAATGCTCACCCCAGGCTCCGTAGCATTATGACCTCAAGGCAGCTAATAAAGGGATAGTTTGGCTTCCAGTCACACAGTGAAGGGTGTTTAATTTGAGTTGTCCTTGTCTCTGACCTGTGTTTTTGGGTTATCCATTCAGAGAAAAGAAGTGTACCCTTTCCCAAAAGGGAACCACTGGAATGAAAGGGAAGAGAAGGAAATAATTCATCTTCTTAAAGCAAAAGGAATTACTGACAGAAAAGGACATTAAACAGGAGGAGTCTCTGTGCTCCAGAGTCCAGCAAGCGTCATTTCAAGGCTTATGGGAAATGAAGAAAGCCTTCACAGAAATATAACTCAGAAATTCAGTTTGATCATCTCAACCCTGGAATACACCTTCAATTTATTGCTGGCCCTGGGACTGCTAGGCAGATTCTTTACTGTAAATATAACACAAAGCTCTTTAATTACTTTGTAGTGACAAACTTGTAGCTTGGTTTCCAAAGAGCATGAAGTTTTTATTAGCTATGTGTGAGTTTCTGTCTAAGAATTTTGGAACCTGCTGGCTGATGTCAAGCACACTCGACAGCCAGGGAACTGGAAACCATGTGTTGAATCTTTGATTTTCAAACTGCCTAATGGATAATTGGCTTGGTCAGCAATTATGGCCTTCAACAGCAATCAGATCCTCACAATAGCGTGATTTACATGAGTGAAGGAACAATGTACTGAGACTCTGAACAACCTAAAAATACATAAAAACATCACAAGGTGAACTCACTGCCAAGCTTATAGCCTGAGATTGCTGGTACACACAGGTGCTTGCTTGAAGATGGGACTGGAGGGATCTTTTAAGCAGCAGGTGATTGAAAAGGTCTGGAAAGAAAAATTTCAATTCAGACAGTGAGGAGAAACATTTGATAGTTTGGATAGTGAAGCACTAATAGAGATCACAAAGAAGGGGTGGAGTCTCATCTGTAGGAGAACAACCGAATAAATATCAGTGAGGAAAGGCTAGATAAAGCCTCTGAGGGCTCTTCTAACCTTCTGTCCTCTATCATAGACCTTGTCAGGCTCTGTACACTTCTGAATAAAGACCAAGACAGTCAAACAGAAAGCAGGAATTTCTATCTGCAGAAAGTCCCTGTTTGGGGATCTTTACAAGTGGCAGAGGTTGACAGATAGAATAACTCTGGGCTCAGCCTTTATCTGAACAGGCTCAGCTGTAGAAGTGGTTTGGAGTCTTGTGTGTGGGGTTATACCTTGCTCTTGGCAATGCAACAGTCTCCTTATTGCCTCCCATATACCATCCCCCTTCCTACTGTGTGGGGAAGAGGGGTTGTAACTCTGGTATATATCAACTTTAGGAAAATTGTTGTTTTGCCTTATCTTTTACCCAATACAGCCAGGTGAGCCTTGCAACAAGTAAAAGATGTTCATAGAAAGTGACATTGCGTGGTGCTTTGTGTAATACATTGGTCTAATCCATTAGTGCTGCTTCTTTTGCATCTCCTTGGGGAGGCCTCAGCATCAAACTCCAAAGCCTGATCAAGTCTGATGAACAAATTTCTTTTATCAGCAGAGGGCGCATCGTCATTAACCAAACAAAGGCCATCCAGCTCGCTGCCAAACCCCAACTGCTCACCCAGTCTGGAGTCAAGACTTCAAAGACGGGATGAAATGATGCAGTGACAGAATCAGTGAGTTGGAAACCTGTCTCGGAGATCCTTTTGGCATGCGCCAAACAGCAGCACACTATGCCACCCTGTTTGTTTTGCTAGAGTTCATGTATTTGCAGAGTGAGCCTGATGTCTTGGGGTTGGGCACTAAAATGCTTTAATTTCACAGGACTGCCACCAGGGCTGGCTGTATTTGATACAGTGGAGGGTTTTGTCAGGCTGTTGCCCGTTCTGTCAGAAGCAAACTATAAATACACACGTGCTGCTGCATTTCCCTATCTCTCATTCTGTAAGAGGAAATGGGCTTGTTTTCATGTGATTAGCAGGCAGAGGAACTTATGAAAGTGACACAGCTGTACCATAAAAACGCCAGCCCACGGACTTTGCTGCCAGAGGAATTTAAGTGCCAGCGCTGGCAGACCCAAGAGCAGGATCGCCTGAGTCATGGAGCGAGAACCGATGCGCATAAGGGAGGGCTACTTGGTTAAGAAGGTAAGTGGGCAGTTTTGGACTGAGTGGAGGAGGAAGCTAACTCTGAACAGGTTGGGGAGGTGTAGGGAAACATACTTTCATTTCAGTTATTAAAAAAGGATGATTTTTTCCAAACAGGCAAATGAGCAGGATTCCTTGAGCAGTAAAACAATGTGGTGTTAGTGATTATAGAGATACTTGCTAGCAGTTACGTCCTGCCAGAATACTCCACGAGGCATTTTGCACATATCTCAGATGTACCTTTGGATCAAAAGATTCGTAGTTTTATTAAGTAGCCTAATGCCCTTAGTGGAAGCTTGGCAAAACAGATAACAGCTTGAAATAGCCACAGCGTACTCTATTGCACTTAATTCACACTTAAACATCATGGAAGCATAGTGAAATTAAAGAGGTCGGATCACCTTGGCCTAGAGACAGTGTGTGGGGCTACAGGCACCTCCCTTCTTTGGGAAGGCAGTCGCTGGCCCACAACAAACTCCCCTCTGGGGTCTTTTGTGGTAGAGCCCACAGGATAAGGCCTTGACTATTATTTAAATCCTTAGTGAGAGTGGTCTGGCTTAAAGCAACCTAACTGAACAATGTCAGTCTCAGAACGAGAGAGAAACTCTCCTGTGGTGTCTCTGCTTATCAAAATGAGAATTTCACCTATACACACATAAAAACCAGCTGGCTGGGGGGATCTCTAATCTGGGACCAGTGTTGTCAAGAGACTGCTCCTCAGTCTTATTTCCACTGACACTGGAAGGAAGTAACTTCATAAAATTATAGCAAAGCTGCAGTAATGCTGTCCTGAGGAAGGACTGAGCCAAATTTGTGCTGCGCAGATTCCAGATCTATAGTTCCAATGGCCTGATATATAGAGCAAGTGCTCACAATCTGTATTCCTTCATGGCGGAAGAATGGCTGGAAACTTAGGCACTGGGACAATCCCAAACTGTGCACGTGCCTGGCTAGTCGTGCTGGGGAAGAGATTCATACAGATGTGCCAGTGTCAGTCTCATGTTCCTGTGGGTGCTGCGTCCCCGCAAAGTCTCTCCGTGCAGATGCTACTGAAGTTTCCTGCTGGGTGCTGTTGCAATGGCAACAGGGAAGTGGAAATTGTGCCAGTTTTCTAGAACAGCCAGCCTTGTAGGTGGCTCTGTCCTTGCAGAAATGAGCTTTTTCTGAGCAGCAGTGTGCAAGAGGAAGAGCTGGAGGGCAAAAGGAGCAGAAGATACAGATCAGACCAGTGCCAGCTGTTTGATTTATCAGTGAGGCTACTGTGAATTTCACAGCCAGAGCTTCTAGATAGGATGAGCATGCTCCTAATTAATCTTACCTGCTAATTATGTACTTTTTCTCCTCTCCTTTATGCCCGTAAAGTGAAACCAAGGATTTTACTTCCCAAAGGAGTCATGGATGCAGCTACTGCTCTGTTTAAAGAGAGTGAAGGCCATTTGCCACTGACTCTCTCCTCATGATATTTACATCAAACAGAGGAACATGGCTGTGCTTGGGGATCAGTGCTTTGGCTGGGACAGTGTGACCTGCAGTAAATGTGTGATCAAGTTAATTTAGGTCAGCTTAAAACTCTGTTTGTATATTTGGGGGACCTTGTGTCCTCTTCTGAGAAGAAGCAGCGGCTAATTTTCTGATCTTGTAGTGCTGCAGATGTTAAAAAAAGAAGTTCTACCAAAGGGAAGTTGTGTGTGTTTTCAAAGTGGTTAGTGATTTCAGAGAGCAATTCAAGGAACACTTATCTGTGTCTGCAGTCTTTGGAGTAGGTGTGATAATTTGATTTTTAGTCCAGGAAAATCAAATCCAGCATCCTGCTTGCTTGTCTTTCATGAGATGTCTTAGGTGAGAACAATGTGTGGACTGCCAGTCTAACACGGCTCTGTGGTGGCTTCCATTGGCAAAACATGTCAGAGTCTGGTCTTCAGGAAGTACTGGACTTGTCTGTTTATGAGCACAAGCATCGTAACCTGTGGTAAACCCACAAACAAAAGGGAATTGCAACAGTTCTTGTCTTGGCTCATCATCTTAGTTGATTTCTTAGCAGAAAATCAACCGGTGGGTCAGTTTAGGCTCTCAGAAAATGGCAAATTCTTAGGGCTTATTTAAAAAAACAATCAACCAACAACAAACAAACCACCCCAAACAACAAAACACAAAAACTACAGACCAAAAACCCACCAGAAAGCAGCAAACACATATGTGATACCCAGAGGAGACTTTTTTTAGTTCCCTGTTTAGCTGGGTTTCCATAGAGCACCCCAGGGCAGGGACTCTCCTTTGCACCTTCTGCTTCCAGTGAGGGCTACAGAGGCTGGAAGCAGGTCCTGCTCTTGATAAGATCTCAGCTGACAGTTTCCCTCCCCAACCTGTAATTGAACATAAGGTTTGATTTGGAGTGCAAAGCGCCTTTATTGGAAGCTAATATTTTTGGAAGGATGACCTCTGTTTTGGAACCCACACATGTCAATTGTGCTTTGGTAACTCTTCAGAGGAACTGTTGGTATTCAGCACATCTAAATGTTCATTTGCCTGGGCAGTAAGTCACTTGGGTATTTGGGATTATGACCCCTTTTGAAGCTGGTTGCAGGCAGGACCAGAGATGTCATCTATGTAGCTGGAGTGCAAGTGTCTAAATAATTTTAGTGGCTCATTGTGCTCAACACAGAAATAGGTCATTCCTCTCCGAGCTGCTGAGAGTTGTGCTGTGTTTCACTATATGTAGGTTCCAGTCCTGTCGTTATCTCTGTACTTCTTGCATCTAACAGCTGCGTTTCAGGAATAGGAAGTTAAAGCTTTAAAAGATGAAGTGAAGCACCTCGATTCCTCACCACAGCAGCTGGAGATTTGCAGCCTCAGAGCCTTAAGCTCTTCATTACTCTTACAGTTTGTTCTTACATGTCTAGAAATCCTCTGAGATGTGTGCTTTCTCATCAGACAGCCAAGCCTCAACAACTGATTCTATTGTAGCATCAAGTCCTAAATATGGCATGGGATGCCCAGGTTAACAAGGCAGTCCAAAGGAGCCAGTTCGCATCCAGAAATTTGGAGGATTATTCATAATACTGCTACTATGTAATCTTTAAGACAGTGGTTGGAACTAACTGAAAACAAGGGGAAATTAATGGTGGTCAGAAGAATGACAACATTTTTTAACCGCATAGTAAGATAGGTGTGGTTGTGGTGTGTTCCCCTTGAAACACTATAATTATGTTAGCCCTTGGAAAGTCAGATCTGCAGTGAATATCATGTGAAGAATGATTTATTGAACATAATATAAATGGTGATTTATTGATTTAGGGCAGCATGTTTAATACGTGGAAACCAATGTGGGTGGTACTCTTAGAAGACGGAATTGAGTTCTACAAACGGAAGGCTGACAACAGCCCCAAAGGGATGGTCCCACTAAAAGGAAGCTCTATTAACAGCCCATGCCAAGATTTTGGTAAAAGAATGGTAAGTACTTTTTTTAATAACAATGATTGACAGCATATTTATACTCATGGAGATGCTGAAGGGGCACAAGGCTGGTGGTTACAAATTCTGTACGTTTACCTAATGGTGACTCCCAGTTGTCTTAGAAGGTCACAAGTGGACTTGGACTTGCATAGTGTTTGAAAGGTGTGACTTCTCAGTTTGTTAAAGTCAGTGGAAGTGATCCAAACAACTTCAGCAGGTGTTGGAGCAGAGCCTCCTTATTGAACCGTGAACAAACTTTTATATTCCTCTGATTACATTTCAGCTTTTTGAATTAAATAGCTTGTGGATCTGCATCAGGGCCTGGCTTGAGTCTTCAGGGCACATCACCAACACACTTTGTTTAATAAATCAATTGCAAAAAGCAGGTATTGAGGGGAAAGGAAGCAATCTTGGATTTGTTAAACTGAGATATAGCCTGTTCATAAGAGCCTGAAACTGCATATTTTGAGATTTTATTTCAAAATGAATTCACCGATGTTCACTGTTCTCCATCTGCAGTTTGGTCATTGCTGAATGTGATGTTAATTCTGCTGTACTGGGCTTTCTGTTTTCCCCATGGCTTTCCTGTAAATAGCATTATGAAGTATGATTGCTTGTAGTCAGATTCATTTGTCTGAACTTAAACTATCTAAAATGTTGGTATTTAGTTCAGAAACGCTCTGATTTTCTCAAAACCACAAACAGATACACATCTTCAGAGGGAGACTTTGTCGCTTCTAGGATTGGAGACTCTAGCTCTTCACCAGTTTTAGAGGAAGCCTGGATGTCAGGCTTAGTGTCCTGGCTTTCTAAAAGCTGAAGTTAAGAGAAAGAGCTTTCCCAGTCTCCTCTGTGTACTGCTGGAAATGAAAACTCTTCTTTAGCATTTCACTGTACGTTGCTTCTCAGCTCTTCAACTTTGAGAATGCTGACTTTTTTTCCTTTGGGAAAAGCTTACTTTGATGTTTTGATATTTTATTCTGTTAATCTGGTGTGTTAGTGTGACTCTTGGATATTGGGATTTGCAGAGATGTGTCTGTTTGCTTTTCACATGCACCAGATGTTGTTTTTCAGAAAGTCAGCTGGACTTCCACAACATTTCAGGGTGTCAGTATTTTTCCCATTGGCAACAATTTGGAAGATGCACGTTAGGGATGTTCAAAAACATTCAATTTACAATCGTAGGCTTCAGTAAACTCATTCAGTGTCTTGAGTTAATTGCTGTAGATTCACCACTTTCTACTCTTTGACAATAGTCTCTGTTTGCCCTTATAAAGCCATGCTGTTTGCTTGCTGAGTAACCCATCATTTTTAGATGCCTGTTGAGTCAGAACCTGTTGATTTATTCTAATACAGAACAAATTACAGTTCCACTTATGGGGAACTGTATTTTATAGGAAGTGGAAACCCTCTTGACACAGTAATTAGATCCATATTTTTCACGAAAAGATCGCTGGCTGAAAATGAGATCAAGGAGTGTGAACTTTGCGGTGGGGTTTTTTTGTGTGTTTTTTTGTTTATTTGTTTGTTTTTGGTTTTGTTTTCAGGTTGTGTTATTTTTTTTTTTCTGCTTAGAACTACCTTAAAAAGATCTTTTCTTATTTTTGGGAAATAGGGTCTTTCCACTGTTGCTAGCATGTTTAGATAGGTAGTGATCATAAGGTATAGCCGTGGGTTGGATGTATCCTCTCCCTACCAAGCCCTTAAAGGTTTGGTAGGCTACAGATGTATTCAGCTGCTCTCCAGTGTGACTGTGACCTTTTTTTCCTGTGTGAATCAGTAGCTGAGCAACATGATGCAGGGTTTTTTTTCCTGTTTCAGGCAAACCACATCTATATCAACGTTAAGACAAATTTACACCCACTGTAAACCTGCAAGGACTGGGCACTTCAGCCTTTCGGCTGTGGTGAACTTCTCAGCAAAAATTAAAATCAGCAGCTATATCGGTGCTAATCACTTTGGCTGGGCTGATAATGTCAGGATCACTCACAGGGAAATAACAAAAGGAGTCAGTTACCTGCACTGCTTGTTCATGGTTTTCTTCAGGACGTTTTTTAGTTTAATTGTGGCTCTAAGGCAGTTCCCAAAGTCCCTTAGGCAGAGACAGGCTGTGTGTTGTGGTGGTAACTATGGTAATTGTGCCCAACTGGCTACACTAAAGTAACTTTAAAAAATATCATCATCTATCTTCTAGTTTGTCTTCAAACTCACTGCGGCCAAGCAGCAGGATCACTTTTTTCAAGCTGCCTACCTAGAGGAGAGAGATGCCTGGGTACGGGATATCAAGAAGGCAATTCGTTGCATAGAGGGAGGCCAAAGGTTTGCCAGAAAATCCACGAGAAAGTCTATCAGACTGCCTGAAACAATCAACCTGAGGTTTGTTCTCATAGCTCTGCTCCCTCATTTACTTCTGTCCGTAGGCAGCGTGACAGATATGTGAGCTCATTCTGCTCTGTCCGTGCTACCTCTCTAGTCTTCCTCAGAATCCTTTCTGCATGACTAACATTTTCAGAGTCTACAATGTGGCAGAAACGAGCTAGCGATGAGAACAGGGAAGATCATTTTTAATACATCACCTGTTACCAAAACATGCTTATTTATCAAAGGATTTTGCTGATAAGGAGATTATTGAGCACACTGCAGTGCAAAAGGAGAACACGGCCAAAGTGTGCTTCTTCCAGGAGAGGCATTTTTATACAGTATATAATTCATTGCAAAAATATTTCAAACCTTTTGTTTGCTTTCCTGAGAAATACTGATGTTAGCCTCATTTTTGCATGGTGAGGGAAGAGTGGTGCCTGCCAGAGAACTTGTAACTGGCAAAGGGAGAAGAAGAGATAAAGGGCACACACAGGAAGCCATCTGCTTGTCAGTACTCTGAAAAATTAAGGACATTTTTTGCCTCTAAGCAGTAAATACCAAGATACAAATGAGACTGCAGTGCTCCTTACAAGACACTAAAATTGCACAGGGCCAAGATCCAACTAAATCTGACTTCATAGGCTTCAGCAGAGGATCACCCTGATTAACAGGCCAAAGGACTTAGCCTGTGACATTTAAGATTTGTCCTTCTTGTCATTCCAGAGCTGCAGGGAATTAGAGTTCTGAGCAAGTAAAAAGCAGGTGGGAGGAGGGAAGTCAGACCAGAGTCACTGAAGTTCCTTAGGACCTCTGAGAGCATCCAGGCTTTGGAGATGTCACAGTGACAGGTTTTCTGCTCAGCCAGGGACCTCTGGGGAAATGCAGCACAAAGCAGTGAGCTCCCCTGTTGGCATGGAGGCTATGGGGCCCTGTGATGGTGCCTCAGCAGTGGGTGTTGCTCTCTTCACACTTACAGTCACCACAAGTTGTTCCATTCTCAAAATATGGGGGTGTAGTGAGACATCTGTGCACTTGCCCCTCTCCTCCAACAGCTGTGACAGTCATGTAGTGAGGCCTTCAGGCTTTGCAACACCAATTTTCCAGGAGATTAAACCATGCTATAGCTCTGCAGGACAATATGTCAGCAGAAGTTGAAGACCCCATGAATGACAATGATATTATTGTGCGAATTGGCTAAAGCTTTTTATTTGCTAACAGTTTCTGTGGTTATTTTTATGGACAGTGCTCTGTACCTCTCAATGAAAGATCCTGAAAAGGGAATTAAAGAGCTGAAGCTGGAAAAAGATAAAAAGGTGTTCAATCACTGCTTTACAGGTAAGGAGCTCTTGTCTTTGTTTTCCATACAATAAAGGGAGCACAGGGATGGGAGGCTAAAGATAGATAAAACAGCTCTAAGCTCTGTAGAGCACAGAGAAGTTTGAGAAGAAAACCTGGCAGATGTCGTCTTGACCAACACAGGAGGTGCTCAAGGGATGAAGCTTGAAAAGCATTCAGTTATGGCCATGGTAAGCAAGGGAGGAGGAAGAAATTGTAACCAGTGCCAGAAACATTGAAGTAGATCTTTGTAGAAAGTTGCATGAAACACTTGATTCCAGAAGAATTATTGCTTTCTGAATTTTATTATTAACAAATTCTGTCACATTGTAATTCATAGAATCACAGAATAGTTTGGGTTGGAAAGGACCCTCAAAGCTCATCCCGTGCTACCCCTGCCATGAGCAGGGACATCTTCACCAGATCAGGTTGCTCAGAGCACCGTCCAGCCTGGCCTGGGATGTCTCCAGGGATGGGGCATCCACCACCTCTCTGGGCAACCTGGGCCAGTGTTTCAACACCCTCACTGTAAAAAATTTAATCCTCATGTCTAGCCTGCATCTCCCCTTTTCTAGTTTGAAACCATCACCCCCTGTCCTGTCCTGCTCCAAGTCACATCTGTGGGTGCTGTAGTCGAAAGTCACCCTGTTTTGACAGCACTGTGTCAGTAAGATAGCCTGGAAGCCCGTCTTCTTCAGGCTTGGCTGTCCTTCATACTTCCCCAGTCCCTGTCCCTGAGGCCTCCCAGTTCAGCCCTGCATCCCCTCCCAGCTCAGGTACAGTGTTCAAGAGCTGTACTGGCCCCTGCTGTCAGTCGGATCGGTTGTACCTCACTGGCTGTCCCAGGCACCTGACTAGATAAGCTTTCTGCATTTTTAGCAAGGACATCTTGCAGGAAATTGATGAATAGGTGGAGTAGGCTTGTTGCCTGTATATTTTTAGGCTTCTTTGTGTCTGTCTCAGTTTGTGGCTGATACTGTTCTTTTTAACCAGGCACCTCTGTGATTGACTGGCTGGTGTCCAGCAATTCCATCCGAAATCGCAAAGAAGGACTCATGCTTGCCTCTTCCCTCTTGAGTGAAGGCTACCTGCAGCCTGCAGGGGATACATCCAAGGCTGCTGCCGAGGGCCTCTCAGACACCCCCTTCTTAGATCTCAGCGATGCCTACTATTACTTTGTGAGTGCTGCATTCTGGTGGTTTTTATTATCTCAGACGTACTGATGCTTTGCTTTTCTCAGGCTTCTTATTGGATTTCTTAAGTCCTAGAGGAAGATTGAACAGAAATGGAGAGATCCTTGTTAATTGTCGTTCTTTACAGGATAATCAGAATGAATTAGCTCACTTTAATATTTGTAGGCAGGACATTTTTTTCTTCTGGAACCCTTCTTAGTGCGTACAGAGTGCTGAGATCAAGCTGGGTTCTTTTTTTAACTTAGATTTTGTTCCTGGTAATTTCACCAGTGACCAGAATTTAGCCATCAGTTCCCTGATGATTCAGTAGAAGGGAAGAGAGTAACTCATTATCATGGGGCTTTCAGAGTGCCACAAGTTACAAACCAATTTGTGTGCAGAGCCATCAGATCAGACTCAGTGCATGTGTACGTGCACCCCCACACTCCCCCCTACCTACGAGTGAAGAAGCAAAAGTTCTTAATATCCCCCAATAATACATGTCCCGGGTACCCTACCCAATCTTTTCAATCTGTTGCTTCATATTCTGTGAATTGATTTGAAGAACTTGCAACATCACAATCACTGTCAAATATTGTTTTAAAGATGTTTGGCTCATGAACTTATGCTAACAAAAAAGTAGGCCTTCTGTCACGTAAGATGCTTAAATATTACAATTCTGTGTACATTTACCACATAGAATGACTCAACTTCAGCAAAATCAATCTCCCATTAATTTGTTTTCCTAGCACGTGTCCCTGGTAGGGAGACTTTACCTGTGCAGCAGTGGAAGCAGGGACACTGCTGGTGAAGGCAGCCTTGTGGCCATCGCCGTTCCTGGCTACCCGGGACCCTTCTCCTTGTTTCTAGTTTGATTCAATACCAACGTGGTGTGAGGAGGCCACAGCAGGTCGATGTCTGACTTGCTATCATACACGTAGGCAACACAGAGGTTTACCATAAGCTGTATGAACAATTGCCTTCATTTACATTGTTTGAACAGTGTAAGGTTTCCGTAAGTAGCATCGCAATTTATCTGGTAAGAAATGGATGTGACGCATGGATCCTGAAGCATCCCATGCTCAGTGCACATATCACAGCTAGAGAAAAATTGCAAATTAAAAAAAAATAGGGCCAGTTCTTGTTACAGAACACAGCCTAGACGGAGCATTTCTTCCTGAATTCTAGATGCCTTGCGAAGCATGGAGGAATAGGAAGGTTGTGTTTGGTGCAGGCATGGTCAGCCTGGACTGTATTGGCTGTGCCAGCATTGCTTCCTATGAACTGCTGCCTGTGCATTTAAAAGCCTGTGACGTTAAGGTGTTGAGACAGCCTGCCATTCATGGAGGAAATGTGACGCCAAGAATGGAGGCACTGAGATATATACAGATGCTCCAGCTCTCTTCAGATGCCATGAGACACACTGGTGTAGTACTACCTCATACTGAAATGCTTCTGTGGTGGCTTAGAGAGCTCCTCAACTTCACCAGGAGATTTTTCCAGTAAAAGGGTTAATTTTTTTGAGGTGGCAAAAAGCGGGGTGGAGGGAAGCTGAAGAGAAGCCAGATTTGTATGTGTACATAATGATGCAGCAGCTGTGTAACTTCTGAGTTTTCTCTTGTGGTCATGCAGCCAGACAGTGGGTTTTTCTGCGAGGGAAATTCTAGTGATGATGATGTGGTCCTGAAAGAAGAATTCAGAGGCATAATAGTCAAACAAGGATGTCTGCTGAAACAGGTCAGTGTTGCACATGTTCCATCCTGTCCCTGGGATAATGTTGCTTGGATACAAGATTACTCTTTTACACCTAAAAGCTTTAGGGAAGAGAGAAATGAGCTTATGCCATCTGCACACTTGACAGGTTTCATCTCTGTTCCCCTTGCCTTTGCACAAAGAATGCTTGCTGTACCGTGGCAGAGCATTTGCCCAATGCTGCAACATTTATTGCTCTTATTACGAAATAAGCCAGTTGACAGTTTTAATTAGAAAAGAGTGCTAAAGCAGGAGATGTGACAAGTCATTGGTACGATGCAGAGCTGAACTTGGGTGAAATGGCTGCCAATCCAGTGTCCCTCTAGACATACAACTGGAGTCACTTGCCAGTTTTCACACGTTTTCTCAGCATACCTGAGCAAAAGAGACCTTTCAATCACTAACATTTGATTCCGTCTCTAAGATGGAAGATAACAGCGTACCTTCCTTTCCAGCAAAATGTTAAGCAGTATGGTGAATGTCGTGATAAGGTCCTTACTTTGTGAGGCCATTGCAAACAGATATTAGTGAACTGAAGGCAAGACCAGGATTCTTTAATGAATAGAATAGTCCAGTTGGAAGGAACCTACAACAATTATCTCCTCCAACTGCCTGACTGCTTCAGGGCTGACCAGAGGTTAAAGCATGTTATGAAGGGCAAATGGCTCTTAAACACTGACGGACATGAGGCATTGACCACCTCTCTAGGAAGCCTGTTCCAGTGTTTGACCACCCTTTCTGTAAAGAAATGTTTCCTAATATCAAGTCTGAACCTTCACTGTAAAAACATCCCTTGGGAGCCTAAAACCTTTTTGATGGTGCTCACTTGTATTTCTCTTGCTCAATCACATTACTCAGAAGCAATGGAAGAAATTAAATGTGTGTCTTTCTGCTGACTTTTACCCTGTCACATTCACCTTTGCCTACTTAGTAAGAGCTTCTTTGCAAATGGCGTAGCTCATTGAGAAACTAATATTTTGAAATTCTGAGAGGAAGTGATTCATGACAGTCTCCCACTAGTGTTAGGCTGGATTTGATCACTCTCAGTGGGCTGTGGATCATTGCCTGAAAGTGTCACTGCTTATGCTTGAGCATGCTTTCAGCAGATCTAGATTTTCCCCACCCATCATTTCAGTCTTGAAAACAGGAGATGAGGCATCTACATCTGTGTTAGAAGGTGATGTTATTTCTGCTTGAGCTTCTCAGCCATGAATCCTCTCCAGAGTGCTTAAGCCAGCTAAACCTTTTCTGTTGTTGTCTTTGCAGGGGAGAAGAACCTTCAGCTCGTTCTTGCCAATAGTTCAGGGTACCTTCCTGTAAGGCATTTTGCAGCCATGTTTTCTGTCAAGCATTTAAACCCAGTCCTCACAGACCTCATGTGAATGTCATAGCTACCAAACTATGAGGCGTGTTTAGGGGAATCTCCCATGTTGAAGCTGTTCTGTTTTGTACAAAAAAAAAAACCAAAACAAAACAGAGAGAAACCATTGTGATAGGCCAATCGTTGTGGGAAATGGTGGGATGCAGAAAGGCCAGGTTCAAATCCTGCTCTGGTGACTATTTCCTGTCCAAAATATTCAGCTTTTTGTATTTATCTATTCACTCATGTGTGGGTAAGCTGACTGTAAGCACTTACAGGCAAAGCAGTTCATGACATTCCTGGTTTTGGATTTTCTTAGGGACATCGGAGGAAGAACTGGAAAGTGAGAAAGTTTGTTTTAAGAGACGACCCTGCGTATCTTCATTACTATGATCCTGCTGGAGTAAGAGACATTTGGTCTACTTTGGCTTATTTCCCTGTTTGTTTTAAAGCCATAGCAATATCTGAGTGGAGTATTTTCATGTGAATGTGTTATGGGGAAGACCAAGCAAGACAGTGGGGCTGTTTGTGCTCACTGTGTCTGGCCACCCTCAGGAAGAGCAGTGTGGAGGATGGTTCCTGCTTTGCCAAGTCAGGGTGGCAAGGGCCACCCAGAGTTGGGAACAGGCAGCACTGAACTGTGTTCTCACCTCTTATCTGTGATTAATTAGAATTAATGCAGCTCTCACTTGATTAAAATCAAGTAGGTCATAAGTGCAAATAAACACAATACAGTCATGTTGCAGATTACAATTGGGGTATTTTCTGTGTCAGGCTGAGTTCCGTTTCTTGTGTAATTTTAACAGGCCAAACCCAGCCCTAAGAAAGGAAGGGGCATTGCCATGAACAAAACCTGCCCCCAAAAAGCTGCCATTCAGGTAGATTCAGCCCACAGGTTTCATTTTGCCCTGCACTGCTGCAGGAGCAGTGCTGTTGTGTGATGGGTCACAGGTGCTTCATGCTGTGCCTGTCCCCCTCGGCAGAGGCAGCTTAGACACTGGAGGATCGACACTGAGGAGTTTCTGACCTCCCTGTTTCCAGTTTGCCTTTCCTGTTCCTGGCGTCCCCTCCCAAAGGGCTGAGATGTGTCAGCTTACAGAGGCTGCTTCTTTGAATCTCAGGCCAACAAGAATGCATCTTCACCCGTTCTATGACTATCACAGTCCTCAAGTGCACAACAGGCCAAATTGTAAATAAAGATAAACCCTGTTTCCCTGAAAATAAGACAAGGTCTTATACAATTTTTGCTCCAAAAGATGCTTACTTTTTAATGTGTATAGGCATAGCTGCCTGAACACTATTTAAATTGACTTTTTAAAATGAACTGTAACTAGGGCTTATTTTTTGAATAGGGCTTATATTTTGAGCATCCTCAAAAATCCTGAAAAATCATGCTAGGGCTTATTTTTGGGGAAACAGGGTAGCTGCTCTTACTGCTTGGTAAGACTGCTTCTAAGATCTACCATTTTTCTAATCTTTTTGTCTATTCACTGTGACATCAAAAGAAAACTTGTATTTGGCACAAGGCTTGTATTCTTCTTGTACCTCTATTCAGGACATGCTAAATACTCTGTAGATCCTGAGTTCCAAATCCCAAAAGAGATTTCCTATTTACTTGCAGGTCTTCCCCCTACCACTTTTCCCCACCTTCCATATCACACACAGACTGAGGTTCCCCTAGTTTCCCAGTTGACAGACTAAGTCAGCCAGTGCTTTTGTTTCCATTCTGGAGTTGTAGCCAGATATTAACTGTGAACAGTTTCAGAAGTGTTGCATTTCTTTTTGATTTCCTGTCCTCACCAGGGAGAAGAACCACTGGGAGCAATTCACTTGAGAGGCTGCGTGGTGACAGCGGTGGAAGATATGCCAGACTGTAAGGAACTATATTGAATGAGCTGTGTAATAAGTTTGTGGTGCATTCTTTCAATCCGCCTGAAATCACAAGTGGCTTTTACTCAAAAGCAATCTATGTGTAATTCTTCTAGTAATTAGTTCTCTCTATTGCTGTCTTAATTAGTGGAGAGGATGCTGTGGGAAAGGTAGCAACAGGGAATCTTGTGTTTTGTCTGTTGTTTAGAGAAGACCTGTCAAAAACATGACACCATCACTACGTTAGGATAACTGCCCTTAGACAAAGTTAAGCCGAGTTCACTCCTTTTAGTTGACAGATTTAGGATGAAAGCTTTTCATTAGAAATGGTTATGCCTACAAATTATTACTGTTCACAGTCTGTTCCCTCCCAAAACTAGAGGATGAACAGCAATGGCTAAACGTTGTTGCAAGGTACAAGAAACACTGATTGCATGAATTCTCCTTTCCATGAGAGACAGACTGTCATACCAAGCAAGGAAGTCTGTTGGATTCTCAGCACCTCCGTAGTCTGTGCTGCCAGATAAGCAACAGAAATTTTTTGGTCTGACGTGAACTTAAATGTCTTGTGCTTGTAGCTGGCAAGGCTCACGTGGATTTGGGGAATATGTACTCCCTGCAGAGCTGCAGATCGTTCTGTGATCAGAGACCAATTAACCAGAGACTCTTGAAGGCGAATCCTTGGGTTGTTTTCTAAGACAGAGACCTATCTCACAGAAGCAATCTTGCAGTATGTTTGAAAGGGCATATATATTCATGCACAGCTGTAGAAAGGAAGGAAATCCCCTTACGGTGTGTAAAGAAAGAAATGTAAACACAAGACTTTATTCTCTCATAGCTGACTTCCTTATTTCTTCCCTGTAGCCAAGAAGTATGATGGTGACAACATCCTCTTTGAAATCATCACGGCAGATGAAATCCACTACTACTTACAAGCAGCCTCATCCACAGAACGTACAGAGTGGATCAAAGCAATTCAGGCAGTTGCTAGGACTGGAAAATGAAGATGATCTGCCAGCGAGAAGACCAACAACTGAAATGAGTTATTCAAACCAGGAATTTTAGCGTTGCACTGAGAGAAAGCAATATCATCCAGAAAAGCATCCTAGGGCTTGTGGGTTTGGGGTGAGGACAGGTAGTAAGTTTTATTTCTATACTGGGCACTAACAAACTAACATTTTTCCCCTTGCGTTATGGTAATATTTTACTAAATTATAGCATAGAACATGCCATATTAGTGTGTGCTGCTTAGAGTAATCAGTCTACCTTGGTCAGGTTGTACCTTACACCTTTCTCTGCTGCCAAAGCTGATGAGAATTCACCATTAACAGGGGACAGAGTCATGTCACTGACTGTAAGTGAGGAACTGAACTACCTACCATTCAGCCTGTGTTGTGTTTCAGTATCTTCAGATATTTCAAAGTCTTCCCAAGACAAACTTTACAGTTTCTTCTTTACCAGCCAGTGATCTTTCTGCTGCCATGTTCACCTGCACAAGTAATGCCATGGATTTAAGGAAAGAAATCGACTCACTTGGAAACCTAATCCACTCCTTTATAATCCTTCAGTGTTAATGAAGGGAAGAATGCAGACAACTACGGAAACATGTGGAAAGCAAGTACAACTCCGTGGCAGCAGTATGAGCTTCAGGAAAAGCCTCTTCCCATGGTATTTCAAATGTGAAGCAATCTCAGTTCAACTTCTTTCTCACCTGATTTTGGCTTTTGCTAAATTTCTCTACAAGAATCTGCTCTATGACCATTGTTTTGCTTCACTTAGGTCTCCAAAGCGGTTGCTAGGGTGTTATGTACTGCTGTATTTGACCTGCATTTGAATTAAGAATCTTGCAGGAGAAAGGAAAGGATCCATGGGTTACTTACATGAACTACTGATTGACGTGATTTTGTTCAGGTCTTTCTTTTTTAACCTCCAGCAACATACTCAGCCCTTGGTTCTGTGCCTTAGTAATGTAAGAGAAACCTTATCCTTGCTGTAGCTGCAATAAACATCATTATTGGACAGGGTCAGTTTACCTAAGCAATCCTTATTTTTTTGTCTAACTGTAGGTATCAAACTTCCAAGTCTTAACTTTCAGCTCCTGCTTCAAGTTTAATGTCTAATCCTGCGTGTAGACTGTTCCTCTTGCAGACTGAAGTTTCTGAGTGTGCAAATAAACTTAAAAGCTTTTAAAATTCTGTTTGTAGATCTAGTAAGGTCCCTTATCCTTAAGAATCCTGATTCAGATCTCTTCAGTGTAAAAATAAATCTGGAGGTAAAATTTCTCTTCAGTTCTGCTTAGTTCTACCTGTATCTGAGCTAAGGAGCCTGAAGGTATTTTGACTTAATATTGCTTATCAGAAAGAAAACACAGGCTGGCCAGGGCAGCAGGCTGGCAGATGTGGCATTGTCATGTCCATGTAAGACATCCAGAGGAAATCGGCTTCTGGCAGATGTTTCCTGTGTCTCACACGAGCTGGCAGGATCGCTGCAGCTTGCTCTGTCATTCTGAGTAAGGAAGACTTATGGTAAAAAGATACAGCATTTGCTCAGCCTGCCTTCTTGATAACTGCTTTGTGGTTGCTGTTTGTTTTTGCTTTCAGAGCTGGCTAACCCAAAAATACCCTATGGCACAGGAAAATAGAAAAAAAACTCCACACAACCAAACAACAGAAACTTGCCCAGCTTAGCAAAGGAGGGATGCAACTCCCAATTTTTAACAAGACTAAAAAGTTTTACCACTCTTTGACCTTGTAATTTTTCCCTTGCACCCTGTCAAGGGTACAGCTGCCCACCTGTGAATGGTGTTTTCTCTGTTAGGTGATGCTAATGAGTGTATTCGGGAAGAGCTCTGACGTTTGTACTAGACTGTGTCAATAGGGTCTCTAACCCCATAGGTAGTTATTTTGAAGAGAGATCACAGAGGTTTGTAGGTGTCTCTGCTTCTTAGGGGAAACGGGAAGACTGGAAGTGTATGTCTGATGCCACCCTACCTACATTTCTTGCTATAAATGTTTCATTTACCTGAGACTGGTAGTGGGAGTGACTACAAACTGTTCTTTCTTGTAGTCACATTCTCATGCGTTTCTTGACATCAATTGTTATCTCCACATTCCACGGTGAATGCATTCTGGTCCATATTCAGACAAAGCCTGACAAGAAAAACAATACATCTGTGCCAGTCCCAGCCTTCTTTTCTTTTAGGATCCAGGATCACAGACCTTTCTCTCTGATGAGCTTTTCACAAGGGATGGATTTGGGACCAGGGTTATTATGGGGCTAGTTTTCAAAGACACTCAGCTTCCTAATTCACAGCAGTGCTTTTGAAAATCAGAGTAGGTACCTGAATCCCACCAGCTGTGTGACCTTGGGAACTGCGTGTGAGATAGTGATAATTGTCACAGCCCTTGAACTGAGTCAGTGCAGTCGCTTGGAGTTGAGACAAGGTGGCGAGAGCTACTGTAATCCATGCCCATCTAATGAGGCCATCTTAGTTACTCTGAAGGCATGGAAGGGAAGAGGCAGATATCCTGAATACTGACACAAGAGAAGAGAGAGCAGGCGTAGTACAAGGAACTATTAATCGAAAGAGGAAAAATAGAAGAGCAGACCTTCATATGCCATGCTTCCTCTATCTCTTTTCACCCTCTTTCTATTTGAATCACACTGCTTCTACAAATTTGGCAAGTACTACATCAACTTCAGTTCCTTTTTTATTTTTTACTTACGAATTAGGTTTCTTTCATAGACTAAAAGCAGAAGAAACCATTGTGAATAGGGACTTATTTATAACCTTCAGTTAGTGTAAGACTCACATGATATCATCTACTATAAAGATCCTCCAAGGTTCATGTTTTACTTGCCTTATCTTACACCGAGCAGTTTTCCTTCCTCTGGAACACTGATGATGTGCTTACTACAGTCAGGTTTTCAGGAATGTTTATTAACCATGCACACTTAAAAACATCTATGTATATGCAGAGCTCCTTCTTCCACAGTTTAAATGAAAACAGGACAAGGCAAACCACACATGTATACATTGAAAAAACATCTGTGAGGACTGCAGCAGCCTAACAAGCTTTCAGCCACAGGTGTTACTTTTTCTCATAATTTAATAACCCTCCCCCAGATGGAGGTAGTTTTGTCTTAATGTGTCCCTAGCAATGGTTTCTTATACCTGTTTAATTTCCCTATGCTGCAGCTCTCTTCTGAAGGGTAAGTTTAGCATTATTTCATTGCTAAATGTACTTATTTTGGTGCTGTTCTTTGTAGTATGCTGTTGTTGCCTTTTATTTGCAAGACTAGATAAAAGAAGGTGATAAACATCCACTGAAAATGTGGTTTTAGTAATGCGACAGTTTATTGAGGAATCTTAAATCATATTCATAAAGATGACAAAAAACTAGATAAGGCCTGTGAGGTATGATCTAGTGTATGCTGTCAAATCTTGCTTTTTATTTGCATTTGTGCTTGTAATGTTGCAGATAATTTTTCAGTGCAGTAATACTGCTTCTGTCTTTGTCTTAGATTTCACTTCAATACATATGTTAAACACCATAATTTTTTTCCTCATTTGTTCTTAGGTAATTTAGAAGTTATTTTAAATTTAAAGCACTTGCTTCACAGTGCCCTGGAGAAGCTCTTTTTATTCTTTGTAATGTGACTCCATTTGTTCTGAGTTCAGGTGTGGGGAGCACTGAAACTTAAAATCCTGAAAATTTCCCTTAGATAAAATGTTTCTGGCCCTCACCAAAAAGGTTAGAAAAGTTAGCAGGGTATTGTTTTGTTTTTTGTTTTGTTTTGTTCTTTTTTTTTTTGTTTATATGTTTTAAAACTGTAGGAGGAATTTGAAAGCAAATGAGTAAGTAGGTTAAGAGTCCTCCACTGGCTGTTGGTAGTCGATATTTCTGTGCATGTCCTGAGTGTGTCTTTTGAAATGTGCTCATACTTTTGCTTGTGAGCTCTGGTCTTCTCGTTGATATGTAGAGGTTTGATTGTACTTAGTGTGAACTTCTGTGTGCAATAGAAGACTTGAAACAGGCTTCAAATTTCTCTTTGCGTTTGGTAGCTTTGGCAACCTGAGAAAACCACAAGTGTTATGCAATAAATGATGCCAAGTTCTTTAGCCTGCCTGCTTGAATAATTTTTAAGTAAATGTATTAAGTTGGGTTTGTCTTAAAGTAAACAGAAATGGAAGATATGTGTTCTCGCATGTTAATATTATACCACAATATGTCGAAAGTTCTTTTTGAAAGTTAGGATAGAATAAAATTAAGGCTGTTCACACAGCCGCTGGTTTGAAGGATTGCTTCCAGGTAATACAATTAAGTAATTGCATAGTTATATTAATTAGTCTGTAAGCTGAGCAGTTCTCAGTATATCAAGTGTCAGATGTTTGCCCTTCAATATCAGGACACAGGATGGAAATCTCAGTCCTTCTTCTTGTGGACCAGCATTGACAGTGAGTGAGGAGTCTTTCACTTTCTAACTCTTTCTGTGCTCCCTAGGAGCGCGGTTCTTGTCTCGTAGCTTTCTGTGACTTAGTCCTGCCTGGTCTGCAAATGAATGTGCCAGGGAGCTGCAGTCTGCATCTGTGAGTTGTTATTGTTGTGGGGGATGATGACAGAATTGAAGTCTGAATCTAATGCATGAAGAATAATTTGATCTGCAAGCTAAGCAATAAAACAAAACCACAGAAACGAATAAACCCACAAAAACAAACAAAACCAACAACAAGCAAAAGAACCCCAAACACCTTTGAAGAATTTCTGGCTTGAAAACAAGGCTCTAGCATTGTTGTTACTCACAAGACTTCTTGAAATGGAGTTTCTTGTTTGGCTTCAAAATAAATGTGCTGCTGCTTCTTCTTTCCCTTTTCCCTGGATTAGAACATCAGACTTCCCTGCTTTGCATTCAGAACCAAAACTGTGGCTTTTCACACTTTGTTTCCGGTTCTCGTAGATTGCTTAATTTATTTTTATGTTGTTCCTTTCAGTTTAGTTGAAGGGAGAGTAAAACTGTGTATAAAAGCTGAGGGAAATGCTACTTTTAATACTCCATTGGACTTCCATTGTAAGTGCAATGGGGTATAGTAAAACTCTTCACCTTTCCTGTGTTGACTCCGCCTTTTTTTTTTAAGATGGCACCATGTTTCCTTCTCTTTCTCCATCCCACTAAAAGATGACTGAGAAGGAGGGAGGAAGGGTATTGAAACCAAATGCTGATGAAACTGATGGAGTTTTATTTCCAGCAGTTGAAAGGGAGGAAAGCTATGTAAGTAATTTTTGTAAATTTGCCTTCAATGTGTCTTTCACCAAAATCTTGAATATTAATAAGACACAGTGATCAGGGGAGAGGAGAAGGAGGAACTGGGGATCAACTATAAGAAAACTATAAAAAAATCCCAAACTAGACACCCCAATTTTGCCCCACCCTCAAACCCAGATATTAAAATGACTTTGAGAATTTTTTCCTAAGGGCATTGCCATTAGCCATTTTATCAAATATACAAGAACAACCTATTGCAGACCGATCGAGTATCAATTATATAAATCAATGTATAATTAGTCTTTTCATGTACCTGCTTCCACATTGTAAGGAAAAGTCTGAAAAGCACCGAAGTATGTAACAAAATGCCAAACAAGAAACTATCTCTCTTGTCCTTCAGTGCTCTTGCTCTTTGTGTGCGTAGGTGTCCTGCTTTTGTAGGCTTAAGTTGCTGTGTAACTCCCTAGTGTGCGATGGTGAAAGTACAGTAACAAAACACGTGCACGCGAGATATTTTTGGATAGCAGGAAGAGTTGTTTATATCAGATTTTTAACCTTTGTGCTGTTGTCTGATTGATAAAAGGAAATATTTAATTCTTCTAGTACAGAAGTGGTAAAATAAATTGTGAGGTTTATTGTTTGTGGTTTTTTTTTTAATATATTTACTTGAAGGAAGGCTTCCCCCCCCAAGTTACATATTCAGTTTCCCCTTTTTCCTCTTCCTCCCGCTCCACCTCCTCCTTCTTAAAGCTATTTTGACCTAAACTTCCTAATCTAAAAAGGGAGCCTGTGGCTCCGCTTTTGAGGCGTCATAGAGTGGAATTCAGATACATAAATGCCAAGTAGCATTTTAGATGAACTACAACATACCACGTGGTCTTTAATCACCCCACTAGAACAGCAAAAGCTTCCTCTCATCTCCTTGTGCCTACATGCTGTATATGAGTGTTTGGTTACTTTATAGGTATCAAGTGCTATTACAGCCTCCCAGTTTAAGCATTTGAGAAGCCCCCAGTGTTATTATCTCAAAGATAAGAGTTGTGTGTTAGAATGATTTTTAAAACCAGTATAATTTAGTGATAGAATTGTCTACAGACCAGTGATCTTCAAGAATAAAGGTGCATTAGAAAAGCTGGTTAGTTTAGTGAGTCACCCTGGGTGAAACTTGAGGCGCATTTCTGTTATTTGCTCTACTATCAAATGGCTATATACTGTATTTTAAGAAACCTCGGTGTTAGGATTTCCTAGCTGAACTTGTAGAGTACTCTTGGTCTTCAGTGTTGTGGTGGAATAATAGTGGAAGCTATTGAACATGTTCCCTTGATTGAACAGGTGTGTAAAGTTCTTATAGGGTATTGTCAGACTTCATTTATTAGCAGTAAGATACTGCTGAAGAAAAAATATATATATTTTGCCTTTCTCATGTTGTCTTTTTTTCCTCTGTTACTATTAAAGGCTTAGGGTGTCTGGTTGGTTTGAAGTTTTCCTTCTGTTCCCAACTTGCTCAACCTCTACCTTCAGTTCAGCCTTCAAGCTGATTCCTTCAATAGGTAGCTGGTAGCATCTTGTGGTCTTTGGTGTTCTGAAATCACCAAAATGTTTAAAAGCAGTATTTAGTGCCATGGCTAATACATGGCTAGTGGTGTCCTGTGGCACCTGGAGAAGTCTTTGTATGGAGCTTCCACTGTCTGACATCTCAGCAACAAAACAGGCTGTGCAGTGACACCCCTGTATTAGTAGAGCAGCAGCTCCTTTGCCTGTTAAGAATTTTAAGGACCATACGTTAAAATCGGTATGTGCTGTGGTAACAATATTTTTAAATGTGAATCAAAAAAAGCTGATGTTGTACCTGATTTGCATGCTTTAGCAGGCTGCTTTTTATTCTCCTCCCTGCTTTGTGAATCCACGGTTGATGGACATGGGCGTCCGTGTTGGACAGGATGACTTTGAGGACTCAGAGGTGGCTGCAGGTCTTGGTACATAGAACTGTCCTCTTGGGTTTCATCTTGGTAGGTCCCCCAGGACCTCTGAGTTTGCTGTCCATCACCTCTCTCCTTCTCCCCCTTCTGCCCACAGTTGTAGTGTGGATATTTTTTGGTTTACCAGAATAGTAGAAGTGGGTCTAACCCTTAGCACTGAGACCTGTAAAGAAAAAACCCACACCACCAACCCCCAATTTTTAGCATTGTTGTGCTGATCAGAAGCTGCTGCTGACTCGTGGTGTTAAATGCATCAGGATGATTTTGGGAACAGACATTTCTGAACAAGCAATATGCTGAAAAACAACCACAAAGTGTCAGAATGCTCTTGGGAATCTGATACGTCTCTACTCAGGTTCATTCGGAGAGAAAATAGCATCACCGCCACCCAAGTCCTCTGATCTGTACGCCTTTAGTGCCTTCCTGTCAGCTCCCACAGGCTGAAGCAGCTGATCCCAGTCCTGAGCCCAACTGTTCTGTCCTTCTGTTGGGGTAACTATGTCACTTGGGACCTTCCAGAGATGAGCAGGATAGAGACATGAAATGCTAGTGCCTGCCTATCAGGAAAAACTCTTCTCTTGACAAAGTTATCTTTGAAATTTGAGTGTTCTACTAAAAAAAAAAAAAAAAAAAAAGTCTATGATTAAACATCTTGTGCTTTCTTTTTCATTTATTCTCACTCTTAATGGCAATGGCCCAAAAGCCACATCCTGCACCATGATGAAATAAAGCCACACCGTCAGCTCCTCCCTTCAAAAATGGAACAGTGCAATACTCGGTGGTTGCAAGGAAGGTTCTAACACCACAGGCAGTTTTGGAGGTGCAGAAATAAAGTACTGACCTCAGGGGACCTGAAGTTGAGCTTCAGTGCTGGCGTTTTGATGTCCAGCTGTGTGCAGCAGCTCAGGACATTCTGTGCAGAAGCCTGGCTGGTTTGAGCCTGCATTGCATAGGTGGGGTGTGTGGCTGGAGGACATTGTGTTTGCTTTGCACCGAACAAGCTTCATGTTCTCTCTCAAAGGTCTCTCTGTCTTAGGATGAGAGGAAATGGCCTCAAGTTGTATAAGGAAAGATTTAGATTGTTTATAAGGAAAAATTTATTCACAGAAAGGGTTGTGAAGCACTGGAACAGGCTGCCCAGGGAAGCTGGAGTCACCATCCCTAGAGGTGTTTAAAAGACATGTAGATGAGGTTCTTGGGGATGTGGGTTAGTGTCAGAGTTAGGTTATGGTTGGACTTGATGACCTTGAGGGTCTTTTCCAACCAAAATGATTCTGTGAAAGCTGGTCAGTCAGGAAGGTCATGTGGCTGATGGGACACCTGGGTGATGGGTGCCTTGGACACCTTTCTGCAGCTGATGGCTTCCGAGTAGGAGGGTAGAAGTGGCATGTGAATGTGGTGGGAAGGTCAGTGGGGTTTGCTAAAGTAGAACTTTCCACTTCCTCAAAAACTTGCGTATAAGAGAGCTGGGCACTGGTCTGGAAACATGGTTTCACCAGCTACCTGAGCGTGAGTCTTGCTTGTGCGTGTCCTGGGGCGTTAGGTGGGTTTTACTTGTGTGGCCTTTGCTGCTGAGGATGCTCTCTGGGGAAGGATGCCTACTCATTAGAGCTAAATTAGCCACCAGTATGTTTTTTCCTGTCACTGATATTTTGATGGGTTTTGCTCACAGGTAGGAGGGGAAACGGATGAGCCCAAACCAGCTGGTATAGGAAGTGCCACTGTTCGGAGCGATGGATGCTGCTGGGGTTCTCTTCAAAGGGAAGAGAACACACATCCAGCCTGCAGCAGGGCTCAAAGGCTGGGTGGGTGGTGGAGGGGCACAGGGGTGAGGAACAGAATCACAGAATTGATGTAATCAAATCTCCAGGGAACATTAAAACCATTAAAGGAGGAGCTTAGAGTGGGGAGGGGAACCAAGCTTTGTTTTCATGAGAACTTGTACTTCAATACTTTTTTTTTCCCTTTCAGTAATAGATTTTTCATGAGAAACACATCTGCTACTCCAGGTTTAAAGATCTAGGCCTTGTCTAAATTGCACAGCTGAGTGTTTGATTCCTTGTGTGTTTACAGAAGTGCAACCACTTGATCTGGACAGAGGTAGAGGTGTGACAGATACTGGTGATACCTGCACTCATACGAGAATAGGGAAAAGCTACAGTTAAGTGCACAGTCACACAACTCTGTGTCAGGATTTATACTGGAATTATAATTCAATTTAAAAATTGCATCCTGAGACAAATATATGAGAACTGACAGCTGAGGGGAAAAATGTCTGGGAGTTAGAGAGACTGGAGGTAACAGATCCAGTATGCTGCACTTTCCCTTTCTTATGGTTAATAAATTGGGCACTCCTGAAGTGATGAGGATGGACTGCTAGTATTATTCATTATTGAGTTATTTGCACTTTGTTTTTTCCACTTCCAACTCTCTTAAAGTCCAGGTAAAAGATACTCTGAGCAGGGAGTGAGGCAGCACTTTCAGTGGAAAAAATGTTGTGCTTGTTTTTTTTTTATTTTATTTTTTAAATTAATTTTTTTAAAAATTTGTGCTGAGTAGGTATGATCTTAGAGCACAATAGCTAATAATGAAGCTGTGTTTGTAATTCATTGAGTTTTATGCTATACTCATTGTGCTTTGCAATGCTCTTTACTCAGAGTTACACGTGTTCTAATAAGGCTGAGGGAAGTGGATCAGATTTGATGAAATCTGTTGAATGCTCCAAAGTAGAAAAGGGATCAGGTAACATGCTGTTCTTGAAAGCATTTTGGAACTACCAGTTTCACCTGACTGTTCTGTTTATCCCTTGGCCTGTAGATATGGGCATCTACAGCAAACAGCCTGTGAACCCAGACACTTGCAGTTAAGGGAAGTACAAAATACTAGATATTTTCACCAGATATTCTGCAATGATTACATAATCGTGAGAAAATAAAAACGCATAAGTTGGAAGCAAGTTTAAACTAATGGTTTGTTTAACCACCAGCACCATCAAACAAAAAGTGCTACTGGATCTTAGTCCAGAGGACCATGGGCTGTGTTTTCAGAGAAAACTTGCTCTACTGCTCCATCTACTGTTATCGGCTCCCTCCCCACCGTTAAAAGTAAGGGCTGGACCTCATTTAAGTATAAACTGTACCTAACAGGAGCCTGATTAGTGCCATTGGACGTCATGTTCATGACAGGACACTTCTGTCCTTATGTTGCCAGGTCCTTTGCCAAAGTCTGCAGTGGCTGATTTGAGAATACTTAACGAAGTTTTATAAGCATGGTGGAGAATTGGTCCCAGATTGGTGATTGAATTGTCTAGGATTACTTCAGACAATAGGACCTTCCCAGTGTTTTCCCACTTACTTTACTCCTTAGTGCAAAGTAGGTAAGGAAATGTGATATTCAAACTGAATTGATTTTTATGGTTGCTTTTAGGTTGAGAAACATGACAGGCATTTCTTTTACTAGCAGCAGTTTTTAAAGTCAGTGACAAAAATGCTGCTGGTAAAGCAGGGTTTGTGTGATGGGAGACCATGTGGGAAAAAACTAACATTCTGAATGTGTTTTAGCCTGACTACAAAAGTATATGCAGCTGTGGTATGTGGTTATCTGAGTTACTTTGTTTAAAGCGTTAAATTTTGCTCTACTTCTTGTCATGCAAATGACTGAAGTGCATAGCTAATGTAGGGAGGCTGTTAGTTATGTGGCTGCTTCAGTCCTACTCAGTGCCTGGATCTGTGAGTCTTAATTCAGAAATCCCACAGCCGGGCAGTGGAAAAGCAGCTCTATGAGCACTAACACCTCTGTGGGTGTGGGCTCAGAAAAGATCCCTGTGAAGGGGCTCTGTCCCTTGAGATGGGCACTGGGGATGTTCAGCTGATCCCGACGTGGCTGCCTTGTCCTCTTCTTTGCTTGCTAATGTCTGGATTTGTCCCTCCCCCAGCCTTCCTTTGTGGGCTCTCATGTTGTGCTGCTGATACAATAAGCTTCCAAGTCACACACACAGTTTGTTTTAAAGTTATCTCTTCCAAAATAAAAAGTGCAAATTGAAAGTACAATCAACATCTTTCTGAGAATACAGCAGATCATTAAATTTACAAATACAAAACTACAACTCAATATTTAGTCTTATTTAGAATTTGACATAAAATTAATCAGATAAAGTGCAAATAATAAAGAGATATAACTTTTTTTTATATAAACTTCCATCATGCATTTGCAAACACAACTGGTAGTCAACAGCAAAATATTTACAGTTTGGCAGTCTGTGAGTTGTTGATAGAATGTCCTCGAGTTGCAGAAGCCAGCATTGCTTTCTCACCGCTCAAGTTCTGCTTCCAGGATTTCTCCCCATGTGTCAACATCCATCGGATACATGCTTTTCTCTGGCAAGCTGTTTCGTGAAGGAATGTTGCTGTATTTCCCGCTCAGCCATTCTTGCTTCACTTTGCTTTTCCAGTAGTTTCTCAGTAATGTGATCTGATGGAAAAACAGACAGCTCAAATCTTGGAAATGAACTGATTTAAGTTGCATTCAGTACAAGTAAGTTTTGTATTGGAAGAGTAATGCTAGAAAAAGGATTTGGAACCTGTTTTTCAATATCCAGACACTAAGCCCAGAAAGGTGAGCTGATGCCAAGAAGCGGACCTTTGTCTGCTTCCAACTTTTCTAAGATGGGTGGAGAATTGCTTCTTGCCTCAGTTCTTTGGGGGTCAAGATGAAAACCCTAAACCAGGAATTCATCTTACTCCTTAAAAGAGGTGCCTTTCACATTTTCTTCCTATTTAGGTTATTTGTGACCTTTAACTCTTGTTTGGGCTCTTAATGCAGGCTGTCTGGATTCTTCTCTTCAGCCAGCCTTTCAGCGCAAGAAAAAGCTGACATGATGTGTTTGCTTCTACTTCATATCCCCTCCAGATAAAGTAGATAATCAGTGCGGGGAGTTCTGGAAACTCCTATGCAAGAGTAGCAAGATCTGTGCATTTAAAGGGCAACCACTACCTGCCCATGGGTTTCCTCATAGTGAAACAACTGCTGAAATGCCGGATTCCAGAAGCAAGTTTTGCTGCTGGTGCTTTCTTTTCAACCTTGCACTGCCACCCTGCTCTCAAACTTACCAGCTAAAATGGGGTGGGGATCACCCTTTGGCTGGTCGAAAGTGGTAAGTGTGAAACCAATCCTTTCCTGACCCACCTCAGCTTGCAGGCTGGAGTTGGCAGTCATAGATCTCCTAGCATGTTCAGCTCCTCACTCCTCAGAGCAGCTGTGACTGGGAGTGTGTGTGGGGAGAGTTTCAAAAGAGCTTCTGCTCTTCTCTACCCCATTTTTTTTTTCTTCTGAATGCATGTTGCTCAAGGCATATTGAGGCAGAGCTGCCCAAGATGAATTTCTGGGAAGTCATGCCTCACCACAAAATACAACAGAGTATACGCTGCCTAATATTGTCTTCTCCCCCCTGGCCCTGCCTACTGCAGTCTGGGCTTTCTTCCATGTCATAGAATCATAGAACAGTTTGGGTTGGAAGGGACCTTTAAAGGTCATCTAGTCCAATGCCCCTGTAATAAGCTGGGACATCTTCAACCAGACCAGGGCTGTGCAGACTTTGATGTGAAGAACATCAGTGCTGAGGCTGCATGGGCCAGTGGGAGGACTAAATGAGGTGGGCTAGGCTGGCCAGATGTGATCCTGGGTAGGAAACAGGCCAGGTTTGATTTCATCTGTGTATTTTACCAGATATCCAGCTGTTGGGGTGCACTACTGAGCCACGCTGTGGTTACAGCCATTCTCCATTAGCCTGGGATAGATGAGATGTGCAGATGTCATTTCTTTATGTATTTTCCTCCTTGCTACAAGATGTTGAGGTGCTGGAGAGAGTTCAGAGAAGGGCAATGAGGCTGGTGAGGGGTCTGGAGCACAAGTGTGATGGGGAGTGGTTGAGGGACCTGGGGGGTTCAGTGTGGAGAAAAGGAGGCTGAGGGGAGACCTTATTGCTGTCTGCAACTGCCTGAAAGGAGGTTGTAGCATGGAGAGTGTTGGTCTCTTCTCCCAAGTAGCAAGTGATAGGACAAGGGGAAATGGCCTCAGGTTGTGCCAGGGGAGGTTTAGATTGGATATTACAAAAAATTTCTTAACGGAAAGGGTTGTGAAGCACTGGAACAGGCTGCCCAGGGAAGTGGTGGAGTCACCATCCCTCGAGGTGTTTAAAAGACATGTAGATGAGGTTCTTAGGGACATGGGTTAGTGCCTGAGTCAGGTTATGGTTGGACTCAATGATCTTGAGGTTCTCTTCCAAAATGACGCTACGACTCTATTACCAACCCCAGAAGCCCTGACGCTGCTCACGTTACGTCCCTGACGTTAATTTTACCTTCCAGGAGTAGCCATTCCCGCGGTCGCAGTCGATCTCCCGCCGGCACACCGCCCGCACGCTCAGGCAGTGGCGCCTCCAGAGCCGCTCGTTGCCCTCGATGACGCTGTGCCAGCCCTTGCACGTCACGGCCGCCCGACACAAGCTCTCCACGTCCAGACCGCTGAAGATCCGCGCGGTGACCTCCGGGGGGAGCAGAGACACGAAGTCGGCGGGGCCGCTCCCTTTCCCTGTCCCCCTGTCCCGGCCGGCGGGGCGCAGGGCGGGTTTCCCGCCGGCCGAGCGCTCCCCATCCATCCCCGCGTCACCGCGGCCCCGGGCGGCCTCGCCCAGCAGTGCCCGGGGCCGGTTCTCCGCCGGCCGGCATGTCCCCGCCTTCGGGCCGCTCTCGCTGATTATTATTATTGTTTTCGCAAGGCGAATCTTTCGCTTTTTGGGCCGTCGCTCCGAAGGCGAGTGACGTGCGGATTTACGTCATCATGTGGCGTCCACCCGCCAGAGCCGCGGGCCGAGCCCGTTCCCGCCGGAGCGGCCGCGCCGCTGAGGTGAGGTGAGGTGAGGCCGGGCCCTCGGCAGCGGCTCCTCCGCTGTCGCCCGGCCCCGGGCTCCCCCGAGGGCACCGTGCGGCCACCGCCGGGCTGCGGACAAACCCCTGAGCTCAGAGGCGTTTGTGACTGGATCCACCGGCTGCAGCCCCGGGTCCGGGCTCGTTGCCGGCTCCATGGCGGGGGGAGCCGGTGCGGAAACGCAAGCTTTCGAGGAGCACTTGGAGGGGCCTGTCTGGGAAGGGAGGGTAGACAGAGGTGGGGTGTGTCCAGCTCTGGTTCCTCAGCACAGGACAGACATGGACCTGTTGGAGAGGGGCCAGAGGAGCCACAGAAATGATCAGAGGCTGGAACAGCTCTACTGGGAGGACAGGCTGAGAGAGCTGGGGTTGTTCAGCCTGGAGAAGAGAAGGTTCCACAGAGACCTTATTGCAGCCTTTCCGTACTTAAAAGGGGCCTGTAAGAAAGATGGGGACAGACTTTTTAGCAGGGCCTGTTGCAACTGAAGGAGGGAAGATTCAGGCTGGATATGAGGAGGAGATTTTTTACAGTGAGGGTGATGAAACCCTGGCCCAGGTTGCCCAGAGAGGTGGTGGATGCCTCATCCCTGGAGACATCCCAGGCGAGGCTGGACGGGGCTCTGAGCAACCTGATCTGGTGAAGATGTCCCTGCTCATGGCAGGGGTGGCACTGGATGAGCTCCGAAGGTCTCTTCCAACCCAAACTATTCTATGATTCCCTTGTGTTTTTCTTTGTGATGGAGTGAACAGTTTGGCTGATCAGTGCGTGACTTCCCTGTAATGCAAAAAGCCGTGGAAGGGACAACAGCAACTCCTGAGTGGTGCTGTGCAGTGAATGCAGCAGTATTTTGACTTTTCACTAATCCTTTGGGTTAGTGAGTCAACTTTTGGAAGGGCAAAGCATTGAAGGAAAAACACTTGCAGTTTCATTGCACTTTCACGACTTAAAAACATTTCAAATGTGGTAGCTCAGAGCTGAAGCTTTTAAAACCAGCTTCAAGCACCTGAGTACATGGTGTCGCCTAAGACTGCGGACTTGCAACCTTTGGTGACAATGAGAAGGGCTGGATTCATTGGGCATCTAGTCCTGAATACTGTATCTTAACGTTATTTGAGTTGGTATAGAATCAAATTTTGAGAAGTTGCACAGACTTATGGTAGAGCAAGTCCTAAGCTTTAATTTCAGCTTTGTCAAAGTTCTGTCGTGATGGTGGTGACTAGTATAAATCATGTACTTAAAAAACAAAACACAGTACAGTAGGAGTCAGCAGTGATTGCCAAGTCTTTGGTTCAAAATACTTTCAGCAGAAAGTAGAAAAGAAGGCATGTTTATTTTCTCTGTTGTTGATTAGGAGTACCTTACGTTCAGTTTGGAGGTGTATTAATGGCAAATGTTCAGACCAACTTCTGTGTTTAAGTGGAAAGTACACGTTTGTGTCTGTGATGAGTTTGACTGGATAGAAATTAATTTGCTTTCTCAGAAAAACATCAAGAGGCTGATGCAGAAGAAGGACCAGCTGTTCGTCCTGTTGAGGTGTCTTATAGTCCACTGCTAATAGAACTGACACATTCCAGCTCTGAGAAACACGGAACCACCAAAATGAGAAAAAACAATGCTACTTCCAGACATTTGGTGGGTGCTTAATTTTGAAATTAATTTAATATTTGTAAGTATGTGTTGAAAACAAAGTGAAGATGTTGTATTTTTCTCTTTCCCCTGGGAAGTAAACTCTGGTAAAGTTCTATGCTTAAAGCATCCATTTTATTGACTGGGATTGTATGCTGTACTATTTTATAAATATATTTCTGTTGTGTGTTTATGCTTATTATGCCGCAGTAATTGGTTTTCTGGAATATACAAAAATCGCGATTGCTGCAGGAATAGCTGTATGGTCGCTGAGTTCAGTACTACAGAACAAAGTCCAGTTCTGGTCTCTGGTCCGTATCAGTAACTGCCCTGTAAGTACCTAAGAAGGCCTCGGGGAATGAGTGACCAGCCTAAAGGCCTCTGAAATTTATATCTGGAGAGCCTGGAGTTGGACTGTAGGTGCTGGCTATAAGTAATATCTGTTTATAGTATACTAGGGGCCTATTTAATTTGAGTAATACAACTGTGGTGGAGTTGTGTCATCAAGATTCTTATGAACACACAGAAACATAACCCTCCAATTTTTCCTTGGCAGTCAGTGTCCTGTCCAGCAAAGCAGGCCTCTCTTGCTTTTTTAAATGTTGCCCAGTCAAATGGCTTTCAGACAGTCTGATAAATGGTGTACGGAGCCAGTGGAATTTTCCTTAGGTCTTATGTTATGTATCCAGCAACATAGTGCTTAAAGAGACACATTAGTCAACATAATTGTATGGTAGATAACTGTACAATAAATGAAATGTCAGCCTTACTATCAAACTGATAGTATGACTTTCAGCACATAAGTATATACTGAATGTGACTTCGGTGCGTTTAATTTGTTTAGAGCGTGATTCCTTTTTGGAGAAAGGAATTGAGAGAATGCTAGCAAGACTTTTCTGTTTTGTTGTGGTTTGTTTGTTTTCAAATAGGCATTTGTTTCTTAAACCTCCTCTTTCTCTTATTTTATGTGTGGAAACTATAGCAAGATCCTGATGAAGCTCTTCTGTGAACCCCAAAGGTCTAGGGAGATGTGTGTGGTTTTTTGTTTGCTTGTGTTGTTTTGTTTTTTTAACTGAATGAAGGTTTCCATAGATGTTGTTTTTCAGAGTGGGTAGGAAATGTAAAAAAATTTCAGGCAATGGACACCATCCAGAAGTTGGGTGGTAATCCAGGCTGTGTTTGAAGATCATAACTGTGTACAAAATTATGTTCTAGTTTTCCCACCTCTTTTTTTGACCAGAGAAAGGTACTAAACAGTAAATATTGTTTCAGGTTCCTCTTGATGATGATAATGAAAGCAAACAGTCAAAATCTCTTCAAAGAAAGCGAGTTCTTCCATCCTGGATGCTGGAAACAGATCTGGTTCAGAGGATTTCTGAACCCGTAACGGAAGGAGGTAGGTTTGCAGTGTAGTACATATGTAGTACATTTGTAGTGTATTTATGTGCTTTGATGTACTTTTTTTAATATCATAATGGTGGTGGTACAAAGTATTAATTTGTTATTTCTTTTTCCATGTTCTGTGCCTGGCAGCTAACAGAGATTGACTTCTGTTGTCTCCTTTGTCATCAGTCCTATGTGCATGACAGTGCTCTTTCTGATCAGTTTGTTTTCTTTCTGTTCTTATTTTCCATGCCAGGCAATATATTCTCCTTAGACAGATGAACATCTCATGTTCTGAAGCCCTTTCCTACAAACTTGCCTGTTTTGTTTAGTATGGAAATACTAGGTGGCTTCTGTAGCTTTAATTCCAAGTCTTCTCCACATTTAAGTCACTCATGTGTTGCCCGTCTAAATTTAGATTCTTCTACTTTCACAGGTTGTAAAAGTGGGGTTTTTTGGGGTAGTGGTGTGTGTCAGTTTTTTAACTGTGACTGAACCAAACTTGATTTCTTAGTCCAAAGTTTCTTCCTGGGAGGAGCAGTTCATAGCGGTGTAGTAGCTTCTTGCCTGTATGAGGCTAAAATAGCATTGCATGGCCTCTTGGCCTTCCTGCAAAAGGAAATTGCTGAACACATGATAAACTTCTCCAGCATATTATATTATATCAGTGGCAACAGCAGCAGCAAACTGTGTTTATTTGCTATCAATAGGAGACACGAGGGTGCTGCATTGGCACAATCCCAAGAAAACTTTCTAGCATGTCTGGCTTTGGTCCTGGGAGCTTATAAAGACTTCTAAAGCTGCCATTAGGCATTCTCTGACGAACTTATCACAAGGCATTTATTGCTCTGACTTTTCTTTAGTCCTCCTGTTTCATCGACAAATGAGAGAGGGGAAGGTAAATGACTCTGTACGTTAACAACATGTCACCAGTGTTTCTAGCTCTGCTGAAGACAGGCCACCCCACCCTGCTTGCTGTTCTGGGGTGAGGTGGTTTAGGTGCTGACTGATGAGTTTCCTTTGTTAGTCAGTCCAAGTGTATGAACTGTGACTGATGTGTGCATGTCCGCTCCTCTGTGTCCAACACTTCAATGCTTCTCTTTCCACCTGCCATTTGTGTTGAGATGATGTAATGGATGAATTAGACTCATGATGCCTGAGCAGACCTACAGAGGTGTTTCATGTAGTGTCTGACCAATTGCTTCTTATCTTCTGTAGTGAGTGCAGTGTCTGGATGGATTGACCTGGGCAGTTGTGGCTTTCAACACCTCTGTTATATGCTATCGGCTACCCTGCCTATCCCTTTCCTCAAAAGCTAATTTTGAGAAAATTACAAGAAGCAGACGAAATGTTACTTCCCTACCACCCACCCCCTAAACTTGACTGTTCTGTGCTGGGTTATTCCCTTGGATGCAAAAATTGCATAATTGCATGTACCAGAGGACTTCCACTGGCTGTGTTGAGTTCTGCACTAGTGTGATTGTTTTCTTATGTTTTGGTTTGGGTTCGTGTGTTGGTGGGTTTTTTTTTGTTTTTCCTGTTGTTGCTGGTTTGTTTTTTCCTCCAAAATACTATACTGTTTCTTATAGATGCCTATATAATGTTTGTTTCAAAGACTGAACATTTTGATCACCTAGATGCTGAGATTTGGAGCTGTGTGGGTAAGGGATACCTGTGTGATGTTGAAGGCCTGATCCTGAGGAGCTAGGGATACAGACGAACACTGTTGGAGCTGTTTAAACATTTGTTATGTGAGATAATGATTCCAGCTTAAAATGGGCTGCTTTGATGAAACAACCAATCTCTTCTGCAAATCTCCTATTTCCTTAAAATTGTGAAATGGTTTGCATCTTTTTAGGGTGGTACTGGGTGGAAAGGTAGAGAATAAAATGAAAAGGCTGCCCTTTTGTTTCTCATCTGTATGTCTTCCTACTGGAAAGGGAACACTGGTTTGTTGTTTTGAAGTGAGACAGTAACAGCTGGAAATATTGCTTGCTTCTTACAGATATCTCTGGGACGTCTGTGTTTTTTGAAGGGTTTTTTTAAATCTTCACATTTTTGAAGTCTTGCAAAATGTCATCAAGTATCTTCCTTCTGAATGTGTTTTGCAGCAGATGGAGCTATAACAAAACTGGCACAGTGGCCTTCCCTGTCTCCCAACTATATATCCAGAAAATACTACTTCACTAGAGAGAACTTCCAATTTTTTGAGATATTAAGCTTTCCAAAGAGAGGCACAACATTTGCTGTCTTTCTGTCACTCAGTGACTGATGAAATAAGCAACCATCACACGGCTGACTAGGCAAGTGGTCATACCCTGACTTTGCCATGTTCTAATTAATTTGTGTTTGTGTGTATATCTGAAGTGATATTTACATGAAAGATCTGTGGTAAAAGATGTCCTTGGACATTTGGTTTACTTGGTCAGCTCCTATTGTGTAAATGAAATTGTCAGTCATACTGATACAGTCAGTCTAGAATATTCTTTGCCATATATTTATTTTTTTCCCTTGTTTCCCCCTCAAGCACCTTTACATGATTTTTATTCCTCTAATCGGAAAGTGAAAAATGTGCTGCTGAAGCAGCATGTGTACAACTGCTACTATTTCTCATGCTTTTTCCCAGTGTCCTGTTTTGATGTGTTTTAAGATTTCTAATCTGGTCAGGATTTCACTGTAGAAGTTGCATTCCAAAAGTACCCTTTTATTTTTCTTTGAAGGTAATAGAGTGAAAGGAGGCCAAGGAAGGGCAGGAAGTGATATGGAGTCATTAGAAGTAAATGTGCTGCAGAAAAAAAGATTAGCTTCTGAAGAAACTATAGAGGATTTTGAAGGTGAAAAGCAAGATCAAAGGAAAAGGAGCCATCTTTCCATCCGCATCCCTTCGTCTCAGGTAATTTTTTGGCTCGGGGCAGAACCATGGTATTTCAAAAAATGAGAATGTAGTTGGCAATGCCATGTTGAAGGTTGGGTCTACAACACAAATACGTGTTCTACGTGTGCTTTGATGTTTAAGATATGATTTGAAATGCCACTCCATTGGACAGCTCGATAACAAGGATCCTGGAAGCCTTCAGAGACTTGGTTTTCTTTACTTCTCCTCATCTGGAACTTAAGCCCTGAACATTCCGCGGAAAAGCCAGACTTTCTGCTTTACAGCAAGAAGCTGGAATACATGGGTGAATACTGGTCCTAGGAGTGGCTTGATGTGTGATTTCTTTTCCTGAGAATCCTTTAGGGATACGCGATGGTATGACACTGACATAATGTGTCGCTGGACTTTGCCCATACTAGTGGCATTCCTGCTGCTAAAGTTTTATGGTCAGAAAATTATGGTATGTGGCTTAGCAACTGCTATATTTTGAAGAAAGGTAGCAGGGAGTGTGCTTATGTCACTGTCTCAAAATCTGAGTCAAAAAAAAGGAAAAAGAGAAGGTAATCTGAAATCCAGAACAATCTGTGGCAGCGAGTGAGCAGACACTTCAGTCCAGCTGCCCAATGTGTCTGTGTGTCTTTAAAGTACCGTTGCGTTCATAGGCAGTTAAATGCTTACTGATAGCACGCTGCTGATAATGAAAAGGATCATTATCAAAGACAAAACATATTCTGGTGATACCAAAGTGAGGCTTTCTCTGACTTTTCCTTTAAGTGAACAACCTGGAGAGGTGTTTCTGATCTCTAGTATTAGAACTGCTTGGATCTATTACAGGATCTGACAAAATACTTAAAATCTATTATTTAGAATGCTTCATTGGTTTTGACACTGAAAACAGTTGGTGACTTTTCTTTTTTAACTAAATCTTAATGTTAATTGGAATGATCTCCTGATGGAGAGCATGCCCTTCAGGATAGTTTTGATATAACATAGTGGTATAGTTCAATCTGAAAAAGTGTTCTGAGTGGTGAGCTCTGTTGTAGGTCAGGCACATTAATCCTAGCTGCAGTGCTATTTTCTCTTTGTCAGATCATAAGGTGAGTGACTACATAATGAATGATTTCATTTTGCAATTTCTAAGTATGAAGCCTTACTTTCTCCTAATAATTTCATAAATCACTTTTCTCTCAAGCACAGTGTAAGAAATTGCTTTCAGAACTTTGCAGAAAAAATAGTGGGTTAGTGCAAGCAAAAGTAATAATCAGAGCTCTAAAAGATTGGAATTTTGATATGAAAACCAAAATCACTCCTGCTGTCATATTTAAGGCAACTGAGAAAATCTGTAGTATGGTAAGAAGTAAAAAGAATCTTAATTCTAAGTGCCAGCAGCCTCCAGATGGCAGTGAGATCACATATATGTTATAACCAGCACCAACAGTGCTGTTGTCTGTGGTTTTCCTTGATTGCAACCTGTTTTTTCATCATAATAAATGTGAAAGGGTTTAATCTCATTATATGCAATACAGGCAATGGATTGAAGCATGTAGTAGAGAAGCCACAAGTGGGAGTGGCAAATTAGAGTAACTTAAGTCCTCATTTGCAAAAGGACTATTTCCTAAACTGCAGGTTTTTTTGCTGAGCTTTATTTTGGGAGTCTTGATAAAAGAGTCATCTGTGTCTCTCAGTTGACATATACTAAATGTGCTGCTGTCAGGATCATTTGGTATTAATGCTGACTTTGCCCTTCCTTAATCACATTGCTGCTCAAATGTAGTTGTTTTGGTTAACATTTTGTGAGACTTGCATTGAAAGGAGCAAAATAGGAGGCCACCAGCTGATTTTCAAGCTCTGCCCAACACACCCATGTAAACTAAATATACATTTACTGCAGGGGGAACCTAGTAATAAACTGTATCAGAGCAGTCCAGCCTTCTGTATAGGTACGCTTCCAAGTAACATCGTGGTTGTCGGGACAATGTTCCTGTTTTAGTTACATATTTCATTTGTTTTCTAAAACACACGTCTCTTATTTTAAGCCTATATATGTTCCAAAATTTAAAATGCATTATTTGTCCAAAGTGAAATTGTTGCCTGATGGCATCTACTGACAAACTTGTTTTATGATTTAGAGTCATGACCTGAAGCATTTAAGATTAATTGAGTTGGGATTAAGCTCAAGGTGTGTATAATGAATTTCCATGTATCTCTCATGTATACATAAATAAATACATATCCCCTACACATTCGTACTTAAGGGATTGAAATTGATCCTTGTACAGGAATGTGTATGTTCTTCTAGAGTCTACTATATCTTCACATGTATAACCCCCATTCATTTTTCAGGAGCAGTACTTTTAATTGGAAATTAATTTAAGCTAAAGGAATATTCGTGAACTGAGGTGGTAAGAGAGGAGCCTGACTGTGGTGTGAGGGAACTGAAACTGAGGACAGGTGCTCTGGTATAATTTTTTCTTTAAATTCTATGTGTGCCTGTGTTCTTAACTTGAACCTTTCATTCAGCAGCTGTATTTAGGAGCTAACTTGAGTTTGGAGTAGAAGATTTTAAAGGCTGGACCAGATGTCCCTTCCAAGCTGAGCTGTTCTGTGATTTTGAAAACCGGAATGATGAGATGAGACAGAGTTTGACCTTAAAGCTTTTAATTCTGAAGAGCATAAATTTTCAGGTCCTTCAAAATGTAACCTTGTTCCACAGAATACATCTGGATTTCCTCTTGAGAGTACCATGAGAAACATGGAAGGAAATGGCAAGACTGGAACAAAAAACCCTGGAAGTTCTCTGGAAAGAAGTGATAGGCAGCTGCATAGTAAATGTTCTAAAAGAATAGGTCAGATCTCCAGTAAAACAAGTAGAATTGAGGAACCAGAAAACAAAGAGCAGATTACTGGTTCTGCAAGCCAACAAGCGCACGGGGGCAGGACTGCTCAATATTTTGGTGCCCAAGAAGGGATTCTTGAGCCTGATGCAAATCTGGATTACAAGACTGAGATTTCTGATTCAACCAGAAGTACAGATGCTTCAGAAAGCTCCAAACAGATCAAGCGTAAGAGGACACCTTGCATGTATGGAAAAGGCTGTTACAGGTAAAACAAAATTAAAACTAGCTTAAGTTAGCTTATTATTAAGAAGTAATGTATTGGCTGTGGAAGAGAAAACAGTAAAGTTGTTACAAGCTTTGATTGGAAAAATTTTGGTAAACGAGACTAATGAGAAACAAATAGCATAACAAGAGTTTTTAAAGTATGAAAGGAGGAGCCAGGATGGCTTCCTAGCTGCTAATATAGCCCAAACAAGGGATGAAGTACTTCAGCAAATTAGAAGATAAAGTGTTCTAGGAAATAAGAAAAAAAAAGTCCATTTCGAAAAGAAAATAAAAAACCTGTGTGTACAGTACATGTAGCAGCAGGGAGAAGAAATGTCTGTGGTTGAAATGCCCAACATAGACCCTGTAGGCTTGTTTTATTAGCACTCTTTTTCACTTGTGTGAAAGATGATGGTATTTATTGAGGTAACTGCATGTTTTGTTATTTGAATAATTAAAATATCTATTATTTGTCATTTCTTAAATAGTCAGGAGTTACTTTTATTATAACTTGGCCAGTTGTGGGTTTTCTTTTTTTCTTCCTTCATTAGCTTCCACTCCTGCCCTAAAACCAGAAGGCGGCTTACTTACAAACTCCATGTTAACCCCTATCTACTCAGCTTCTTTGGTAATACAAGTGAAGAACTTTTTTCTCTCACTTATATCCTCTCAATTCACAGTGAAAGATCTGTTGTACAAATCTGTGAGATACAGGCGTTCTGCTGAAGTTCCAAAACATCAATGCTGAGTGCCTGATCTCTGGCTGATTCTTTTTGCCCAGAAAAGATCTGGAGTGCCATGTGGTGATACATGGAGGGGAAGACACAAATCGGGAGGCGTTCTTAAGGCGAGCAAATGGCCAGTGACCTGGGAACTCCATTTAGGAGGAGGTTTTGATATGTAGGTAAATCCATGTACATTGTAAGCATAAAAGATAAGGGTGATCTAAGAAACAGAGTCCTGTGGTTTTCTTTTTTTTTAAAAAAAGCCCTGAGGGGCTTGAGCAATGGGAAGAACAGTGAGGTTGTTTAGAAAACAAGCAAGCACAGTAAGTAGCTTCTTGTGTATGTTTGCTGTGGCTAATGCTGCAGATAACTCTGTAAATCAAAAGTGTAAAGCTGTTGTGTTAATGAACACATCAGACTTCCAATTTTGGTGTAGCTTTCACATATTTCAATTTTTACCTTAATGAATGTGGTGAAAAAAATGTCTTATTAGGCAGTTAAGCTGATCCAGTAGTACAAATGCAACCTCTAGTTTCCTTCAGCTACTTTTAATTTTGCTCAAACAAGTTTTCACCTGCATGGGGTAAAGCTGATGAGTACTCTGATACGCTGAAGGATTCCTAATGTTTAAGAAGGCGAATTTTAATTACAGGTAACAAGGAATAGGGAATAAGGAATGTGCATGTGCACATTTCTTCTTGGGTGCTTCTTCCAAAACATTTGGCAGTGGTACTTTTGGAAAGTATTACATTATAAGAAAAAATGGTCTGAAACAACACATTCCAAAATCTTATTTTGGAGAAATTTGTAAAGACAAAGTATCAAAACCATCACTGTTGATCCTCAGGAAATGTCACGAGACTAAACCTGCCTGTTTGCAGCAAAAAAAATACCATTTGTGGTCTGTCTTAGCATTTGCTTTTAGTACAAGACCACCAAGTAGCCTTTCTGCATTGTTTGGATAACTCTGTTAAAAGCAAGTTGTTGCAGTTACCCATGTTTTTAACAGAACATGTACATAAGCATGATATGAACGCCTTGGTAGCATATTCAGTTTCCCATTATGTGATGTTTTCTTTGAACAATAACTAGTTTTTAGAGTTGATGAGGAAGAGGAGCTGCTTTGAGTGCTCTTTCGAGTGCAGTGGGTAGCTTGGTTTCCCTCCTTCGTTACTATAACCTTACGAAAATTGTCTTCTAGCAAGATGTGCTGTAAGCATCAACATCTTAAATGAGTGCTGCTTTGGTAACTGGAAAATTTCCTTAGAGTTTTCTTCTAGGTAAGGTTTCTTGTTCACGAAACGTAATTTATCCAATAACTAAACGTTCTAGTCTTTATTTTGTAAACTCCTATTAAGTGATACTTGTCTTCTGGATATGACTTTGGCACCTTTGGTAGGTGCCCAGTAAAACAGCACAAACGGAAAAGACTAAATGTTCTATTAATTTTATTATATTTCTCTAACACATATTGTAAACACTTAGGAAATGGTTTTGTAACACCTAGGTCAATGTCTTTGTTTATTAATGTGAAAGCGCTGCTTTGGAAACAATCAAACTTGATGCACACCTCTTGTTCCAGGAATTCTTCTTGTCATCATCCTTCACATCAGGTTCTCTTTCTGATGTAGCATGAAGCTTTACCAAATTCAAATAAACTGCTGTTACCACCAGGAGGCAAAGTGCTCTGTGTATGTTATATGTGACTGTATTTGTTGTCAAGGAGCTTGCTCTTCCAATGGTCTTGTGTTCATTTTCCTATCTGCTGCTTGTTTTTCCAAAGTTAGAAAAATAGGGAATCAAAAATAAATCTAAACCCAAACCCCCTTTTCAAGAGCTACGTAGAAGAGGTGCGGTAGACTGGAATTCTAGTCCCTAGAACCATGGCTCACGGTTTTTGTGCACAGTTCTCTCCTTTCGCTAGTCTGCAATACAGTGCTCTGCTGACTGGGTGCATGTAAATCTTTCCTATAGCTGTCAAAGCAGGACATGCTCAACCAAACTTTGGATTTGTGTGTGCTCTTTGTTTATGAAAATAAGTATTTTTTCATTTCACTTTAAACTTGTAAATCTGGCAGCTGCAGACCTGCATCTGTCTCTTTTTGAGTCCTTTCTTTTAGTAAGACTTACAATTTAGAACTTACAAACATCTTGCATACAGTTGTGGCATAACTTCAGGCTTGAGTTCTTTTGCTTTATAAGAAGTGCTGGAAATTCGTTACATCTTCACTACCAGTTTCTTTAGTAGCTGCGGAAATAAGCCCTGGAGATGGCAGAGGTCTTTGCATGTGATGATGAAGAGCCAGGGATCCTGACCCAGTCAGTTAAACTTACTTCAGAAAAAGCTTTTAAGGTGCTTTTAGTAGCTGCACAGATGAAAAACTGTCTTAAATATTTTGCTGAGCAATATTGAACTTCTGCTTGAGATGACTGTGTTGATTTTGAAGAACTTTACCAGTTTTATTTGCATCATTTTCTGCATCATGAAGTGTGAGTACACAAATTCAGAGTTTCTGTGAAAGTGGCAGTAACTCTCTATGTTTATGAGAAGGCAAATCTCCGATAAAACTTTATTTTTAATAGGCTTTTAATTGGTTAACTTTTCTGTGAGTAAAGCTTAAATGATTTTGATTTGGTGATAAGAATAACATTCCTGTGAAGTGAGGTTTTGTTGTGAAACTAATTAACTTCGGAGAGCAACTCATGGCATAATAGATGTTGTGCTCTTACATCTCAAATCTCTTGGGCCTATTAAAACTTTTGAAACCAAACACTTAATGAAAGGAAGAAGCTTTAGATTTTTGCAAGAAGGAAAAATGTTTGCTTAATATAAGCTGTGTGCTTTTCTAGTTTATTTTGTTTTATTTTAAAACACATAGAAGTGGCATAAATACAAATTATCCAGATAAAGCCACTATAAAATACGATGTTTCTCCTAGTTGTGAGCATCTGAAGTAGGACATATTTAAGATGCTCACAGGTAATGTATACATTGAGTAGCAGCATCCACTGGCCAAAAAAATCCTGAAGCCTTGTGGTAAAGAGTGTGCATCATGACCTTTTTGTTTCTCCTGTACTACTTTATTTATATATATATATTTTTTTTTTTTTCACTTTTCTCTCCTCCAATAAGGGCTGTTCGGTGTTGTCTGAGTAGCTTTCAAAGTAAATTTTTGAATGGAAATGGATGTCTCTTAAAATACTTTAGGTTCACTGAATGACAGCTATTAGGCCTTCTTTCCTTGGTGACTATGATGCTACATGTATCTTATTGCAGGAATAAATGTAATAATTATTTCGCAGAGCACTAGTTGCTTCTGTATCCTTTCAAGAAGATGAATTGTGTCTCAAATGACTGAAAATTCGTGCTAGTATTGCTAATAAGTTATCTCTACGCATTTAGAAAACAAAGCAAGTAGCTTCTAAAATGACTTGGTTTCATCCCATTAGTTTTTAAATGGGAAAAGAAGTAGGCAGCCAGCCTGAATTTGGTGTAAGTGACATTTCCTGAAAACTTGTGGGAGAGTAGATGACTGGGAAAAGCACCCTTGCAATGATTTCTAGTGAAACAGTTTCTACTTACCCTCCGGGTTGCAGAAATTAACAGAAAAGACCAGGACAAGAAGTCTGTCGCCTATGTAAATAGGTCCAAAGGACCCTAAGCTGCTTCTCAGTAGCTCATTGAAGTTTATCTGCAGCTTGTTTGTTGAGTTTCTTGAATGCAAGGTACCAGGAAAATGGAGATTTGAAGTATTAATACTAAACATTGAAAGTATTAATACTAAATATTGAATCTCTTTCAAATGCCTGAGTCCTGAGTGGCACTCACGGTGCTTAAGTAGTAATTTTCCAAAAGCTGTAACAAAAACTTTTGTTTTCTTATGGTGGTAGCTGAAATGCTGAAGTTAACATTGGCTGTTCCCTGTAAAGTTCATAAGAGATAATAATGAATGTAAAGCAGAAAATGCCTGTGATCAGTGAGGAAGCTGTTATGTGTGTAGCTCACTACATAGATGTTCCTGCCTTTGTGTTCCTAAATGTAGCTATAACAAGTGTAAATTAAAACAGTAATTACTCTGTAATTTAAAGTTGCCGTTCCTCTTGCTTGAGGTAACCACTTTTATGATTTCCTCAAACACATTGAAAATCATGTACTCTGGGAATTAGTGTAGTCAATCACTAAAGTCTTTGTGGCTGTCTCTTGGCAAATAATTTATTAAAATATCTCACATTTCTTGTTTTTAACTATTATGCTTGGAAAAAAGTGTCTCTAAAAGAAATAGTAGAGGGAAAAAATAATTTGCTTTTTGTATCAGTATGCTCACTTTGATGTAATGTTTGTGGTGTGTTTTGATCTGTCACATGAATTTCTCCTGAAGTTGCAACCTGTTTTCTGTGTTCTTTTTAACATCACTTACAGGAGTTTTAGAAGTCAAACTCTTTTCTAAGTGGTGGTGTTTGTGGCTGCCTTGTCTAGTATGGTGTGTATTCGAACCTATTCCTTAGAAACACTAGAAGTGTTCTTTTAATTATGTATATATTTGTATTCACTGCTTGCTCACCTTGGATTCAACTGCATAAGTGTAGTAGAGCAAAAAGTCGTGGATGCTCGTAACGTGCTCTCATCAGTAGCCTTGCTGTGACCCAACTGCATACAGAATTGTCACGTCTTATGGTCCAACTTCACGTCATCCTCGTAATTTGATACTTCAAATAAAACACCGTGGTAGCCAAGGCTAACTTGGCAGCATAATCGATGTCCAGTAGCCTGCTCCATTTGAAATAATATGCTGGCATTTGAAGCGTTCAAGTGAACAGACCATTGCGTACAGAACAGCAAATATAGTTGAGACATTGCCTGGACCTAATGTGTGATAAACAGAGGGTGAGAGGTATCTTCTATACTGCAGTTGTTTTGCTGCCGTGCGTTGGCCCTTCCAACTTGAGCTGAGCCTTCTGTTGCAGTTTCTGTAGCCCTTTGGTAGCTCCGAGGGAGTCACCACTGCACAAGATTCATGCTATGTGGCTACATCAGGCGATTGTGTATGTGTTGGAGCTCTGAAACTTGAAGGTGATGCAAATAGGAAAAATCCTGTTTTAACTTCTTTTGCAGCATGAGCTGAGACAAAGCTTTTCTTCTATTATCCTCAAAGTAGCTCTTACATTCTGCATAACGTTAAATATTCAAAGTTCCTCTTTATGTAACCACAGAAAAATAAGTTGTCACTGATTCAGTAACGCCTTTCTTTTCTCCACTTCTTGTGTTTAAATGGAACAGTCAGTTCTCGATATATATTTGTCTTTTGCAGGAAGAATCCTATTCACTTTCAGCAGTTCAGTCACCCTAATGATGATGACTATCCTGAAACAGAGACTGTAACTCAGGATAACGATGATAACCGGCCTGAATGTCCATATGGAATGGCTTGTTACAGGTAATAAAGGTGGTACAAAATGGCTTTTCTAGTTTTACAGTTTAAGAATGTTCTCCTTTGGAGTTACAAAATGACAATAGAATGATGAGTAATTCTTGGTGCTGAATCTTGAGTGTAACCTGTCATTATAGCTCGCTCTAAAGTCTTGGTGCCTTCTGAAATCTGCTGTGGACAAACTGCTGCCTTTAAAAAACATTTTTAGATGCTGTTCTTGATATGTAACTTTTAGTTTAAATTTTAATAAAGCATCTGTTGAGGTTTTGTACAAAAACTCTTTTAATCAGTATTTCATTTGTTAGAAGGCATAATTTAGGTAGCAGCAATAAAATCCATTTTTATGGCTGACTGCAGTTTCTTTTAAGCACTGTTGATTTTCTTCAAAAGATTCTTTTATTCCAGTTTGATTCTCAGCATTTAGGTTTTCCACTTTTATTTAACAGAGTTTAATGACTGCTGTGTAATTTACACAATGGTCAAAAGGATATATTTTGATGCAATAGCACTCAGAGGGGGCATATTGAAACTAACGGCTACTGTTAATAAAGATTTGCCTGAGCAGAAACATTTTCTCCTCTTTCTTGGAAAGTGGGGGGGATCCTAATTGCGTGTAGCTTTTAAGAAAAACCCATGTTGTATTCTGCTAATGCAGAACTGTTTCTCTTCTGGAAAACGTCTATAAGATGAATTTCTCGTCTCAAGACTAGAAAGTTGGGATTATACCAGTAATTACATTTCCAATATACTTTTCAGGAGTACAACAGATGCTTTGACAAAACCAAAATTGTCTCTCCTTCCTGATAAGACAAACCTCTGTGCTGTGTTAGCCGATCATTTCTTAATCTGTGTTTCATTCTTTGGGGGTAGAGGAAAGGAGTCATCCACAAAGCAATGATAATTCTTTCAACAGAGCAACAGATGTAATTTGAAGGGTTTTCTTGTTGTTTTTGTTGTCTTTACCTCTTGTGAGTACTCAAAGGGAGCATAATTGAGTGATCTAAATGCTATGCCTTGAGTTGGGATTGAATAGTCTGATGCCGATGATAATGGTAAAACACGGAAGTAGGTGATTTTGTTTCAGTACAGTTTATTTAATAGAAAGCTGTACTTCCTTTTTTTTATTCAGATAACTATCACTTCTAATGCACATGCAATGTACTTTGGACTAGCAGTAGCTATAGAAGTGTAAATCAACTTGAAGTGTGTGAATTTGTCACAAGTTACTTGACATAAAAATAAGGTATTTGTACTGAAGAGTAACTGTGTTCTGTTTTTAAAGAATAAGAAAACATAAATAAGCAAGTAGTTTACAAGGCAGCTTTCAGAACAAAGGTATTTTCTAAAATATCCAAAAAACTTCTGCTGTTGCAGAAATTCATCTCAAGTCTCAAGCATTGTTACATGGTATGTCATTCTTAGATAGTGGGATTTAATTGTTGCTTATTTTCAGAAGCAAACATTAGGACAACTGAACTGGCTTTCTTCCTAAGCTATAGAAATGTTTATATTTTTTTGCACAAAAATAAATGGAGTTGAAACTATTTTAACATGCAGCTCTGAGAAAAGCCTCTCGTACTTGTAACATGACAGTTTAGCACAATGTAAGTTGGACCAAGTTAAAACATTAGAGCAGCATTGGATAACTAGGCGGGGAGTGATAAATGAGTGTATTAATGACCTGGATCACAGCCTGAATGAGGGGAACATGTATTGCAGATCCAAGAGTAAGTTGACTTGAAATTTTTCTTCGATTGCTTTGATGCTATTTTTTAATAGAAGACATACACACTTGTAAATGGAATTTGCTGGATTGCAGCAGCATACTGCAGAAATGAGTAATCTCTCAAGAATCCTTCTGTGGCCTCTCCCTGAGAGGCTTGAGCCAAGCAGTTCTTTCCAAATTCTTTAATTTTTCACAAACTACTTCCTTTGTACCCTGATGTTGCAGAATATAGAAGCTATGCCTGGATGTCTCAGACCTGTGCTTGCGTTGTACTTAATGCACCAGAAGTTATGTTCTGGTTTAATTTGTAAGGAGAGTAAATAACTGGATCAGTTCTTAGTATGCTGAACAAATGCATCTTTGGAAACTACCTCATCCCTTCTCTTGGTTTTGATCAACCATCTCTTTTTAATGCTGAAACAAGAGAAATTCTTATTTAATGTGAATTTTTTCAACCCTACATTCTGTGAGCTGAGGCACTGCAGTAAGGCACTGGTCACAGAATTTTATTTTAAAAAGAGATGAAAATTATCCACAAAATACTATGGACTTCTGGGTTTATTAAGTGTGGAACAATGTGTCAAGTCCAGCTTTTACTCTTTTCTTCTTTGCAGGAAGAATCCACAGCACAAGCTGGAATACAAGCACAGTGTACCTCCAGGTAAGGCAAATTGCTCAAGATAGCTCAAAGTGAGTAGGGGAGGAACCCCAAAATCCAGGAGCAGATACAGAAAATTTGGACTAAAATGCTTTCAGCTACTCTAAGTGAAAAAAACCCTGCATTTGCAGCTTATTTTGTGTTGACCTGCACCCTTATTCTTAAGTATGCAGTCTTGCCCTTGTAATGATGAGGAAGGTCGCTTGGCCACTGCAGACTTGCACTCACATTTTCAAATGTTTTTCAGCTGAAGTGAGGCACAATTAATGTGGGGTTTTTTTTTGCTTTATATCTTGCATATTGACAAAAATGCTGCATGGCAAGTGGGTATTTTCATGAGTTTAATAGGTTTGATTGAAAACTACTCATGGTACAGTATGACATTACTGGTTCTCTGTATTCTACTTCCCCCATTCAGAGCTGGAGTATTACAGTGAAAACAGGGAATATATTTAGGTGTTACTGAAGTATTTCTCAACATTTCAAGTGGATACTGGAGGAAATTATTTCTGTAGCTTTTTTGGGGGCGTAGAGGGAATGTAATTAAAACCGAATCTGAGTTTCTATCCTGGAATTTTCTAGTCTTTCATATTCCAATAACTAGACTTGTTGAATAACACAGGGGAATGTACTGTTTACATTTCATCTGTTCTTCAAGAATCCAAAGAAATACTTGGTATTTTTTGTGCTTTTTCTTGATTATTGGACTTGGAGATTTCTTCCACTTGAAAGCCCAATGCAATAGACCATACTTAAGAACAGAACAGTTTTGGAAATGTAATGATAAGGTATTTTACTTTAAAGAATCAGGATTATGACATCATTAAGGAGAAATTGCATTTATGGAAACAATAGTGTAAAACATTTAAATGCTTTCAAATACTTTTCTACATAAAATAAACCCAAACAGTATTTATGACGCTTGTCTACGGATGGCAGGGTTCATAAATGTAAGAGCTGTTCATCTGGGTGAACAGTTCTAATCTCTCAGGAGTCATTCAATACAAAAAAAAGAGGACTTTTTGGGCAGCAGAGTAGTTTTTATACTTGTAAATACATCGTGGTCATTACAGCATTTATGTTAATAGGTCAGTCTTCTGTTGTAGCAACCTCTATGACTAACCCTTCTGTGGGGTTGTACTCTGTCCTGGCTAATAACTTACCTTTCTTTAGAAACCGGAAGAAGAACCCGGCACCGAACTTCAAAGAATGGTGAGTATGTTCTAATGTTGTGAATGGGCACATCAGCATGGGACGCAACCGATCTGCTTTGGTTTTTGGGCATTTAATAGTGCTGAAGATGCTGGATAATACTCACCTGAGGAGAAAGTAGTTGTTACTTTAGTAAAACCCTACTTACTTTTTTACAAGTAATAGTACTGAAATTGAATTTGTGCCAGGCTTCCTGGATGAGCATTCCTGTACTTCCCTGGAAGCAGACAAGAAAACAAACAGATGTTTTAAGGAGAGACACGTGGCTAAATTGATTCTTCCTTCCACAGGGGTCATAGTAGGATGAAAGGAATCCAATATTTCATCCACAACTAGTTAAGGTTGCCCTGTAAAAATTGATTGCTCTTGAAACATTGAGAAATCCCTTCTGTGTTGCATTGACCTTTTAAATAACTTTCAAGTGATATCTGTGCATGTGCTGATGCGCTTTTCTTATACTTACTATGAGGAATTGATGTTTCAGGTAAGGTTCTGGCTTCTTGTTAGGACTGAAGTGTAGACGAAGGTTAATGCCTTTGAGCTGAGGGCAGGTCTTGCTGTGAACTCTACATGTGTCTTTCTTTCTTTACTTTCTAGTCATCAGTGAGGATTATATAGTAGCACAGGCAAGCTGTAGTCTCTCTTGATACCATAAATTGTACATTTACCAGTGGAGAACCTGGCTTGCTTTGCTGCTGCCAACAATGTTAACTTAGGTGTTGCAGGTGCATAAAGTTCAGTTTTAAATGTACTTTAGGTCTGTTTCTAGGCTTCTTCCGTCTCAGCTTCCTGATGCGAAGCTTCCTATTCTTTCTAAAAGAATTTAAAATGAGCTTTGAAGAGTGGTCTGAAAGTTTGTTAATAGGCTGTCTTCGTTTTCACTGGTATGAAAAAGGTGTGAGGATGTGGAACTTCTGCATCCCAAGTGGGAACTGGATTGTCTTCCTTGAGATCACCAAGGTGTGACTGGGCATTTCCTAAAGAAATTCTCGAGACAGAGACATCTGCCTTCTGGAGAAAACTAATAAAAGTGCAAATAGGTGTAGTTAGTTTTCTAGGCAATGTGTTTTGTCCTCCATTTCTTTTGTGGGTAGATGCAAGAAGTTGTTTTCATACTTTCCACTGAGAAATTTCTTTCCTATCCCTTATTTCCTTATCCTGAATGCGTGCACTATCATATTCTGAGGCATATATGTTACCTGTCTGTTTGCTTCATGATGCAAGTACCAGCTCCATCTTGGTCACTGTCCCCTTTCTTGAAATGTGTATTACAACGCAGTGAGGATCATTAGCAGCACTGTAAGAGCAGTGAGGGGTTAGGATTTTATAATGAAATAAGCTGAACTGTATGCATGTCTAAACTCCTTCTCGATCTACATCTAATCTTGAGGCCTTTACATTGTAGCTGTGTCTTTCTTACCCAAACAGTAGATTATGGGTGTACAGTTCATGGCAGGTGGCCAGCGAAGTGTGACTATGGATGGAAAAGTGCTGCTCCTGTAAGCGTATAAAACTTTTAACATGGAAGTGAAATTCGGTGTCTTAAAACTCCTCTTACGAAGTATGAACCAGCGAGGAATTGATATTCTGTGCACAGGGGAAAGAAAGGGAATTCATTAATTAAAGTGCTGTTCGTATTTGCTCTTTTTTAATGTCTTGTTGACTGGCTTGCTTAGCTCTCTTGAGGGCAAAGCTTGTGAAAGGTTGGGCTCAGCTTGTTCACATCCGAGGCCGTCGTACCAAGCCATGTAAGGTCACACAGACAGACAGGGCTCCATTAACCTTTCTTTCGTGCTGTTTGCCATGACTGCACCATTAAGCACAGCAGGATTCATTTCCATACCAGTGTATTTAAACTCCACCAGCCAAGAAAAGAAGGGTACTGCCTACGTGACATTTGACATTTTTGGTTTTTAGCATCCTAAGTCTAATTGCTACCAGAGGGATTGCAAGTTGTCTGTAGAGAATGTGGTCTATGTTCTGAGAAATAATCTACGGCTAATTACTGGGGGAATAGTTGTAAGGGAGGAAACAAAACAAAACCACACACACAAAAAACCCAAACAAACCCAAACCAACAAACCAGAAAGAACAGAGTTATGCTGTCATTAAATTATGACTCCTGAATGACCTCCCTACGTTGTTTCTGCCTAGATGACTGATCTGCTGCAGCTGTGGACTATGCAGGATTCTTCTACACACCCTTTATAGATTTTCTAGCAAGCTGACCAGCTCACTTCCAAATACAACTCTTTGAAAGGGGTGGTCAGCAAGCTTTTTCTTCCCACACGAAGCAGATAATTTCAGAGAAAGTTTCAGGGTCATCTTGATAAATATGGTGCCAGGGAAAAGGCAGAATTGTGCTTAATGAGCAGCTTTAGTGTCTGTGGGGCTGAATTAAACCACAGTGGAAAGAGGTGAAGTGTGAAGACGTGAAAAGAAGTGCATCATTCACTGCTAAAATCTAGAAGCTTTGATGTACGGAGAGGAAAAATGCAGTATGCTTCTCTTAAATTTGTAGGGAAACAAACAAACAAACCCAACAAACCAACACTCCGGACCCAAACAAACCATTTTGATAGAAGTAATCAGTATTTTGCCAGAATTCCTCCTTTTGTTGTAAAATACCACCCACAGTGCTGTGAAAGTGAGGAAGAGCTTTTCTTTGCTACGCAGATCTTGAGCTTACTATTGTTGTAAGCTGAGAAGAGAGATTTTGTTCTTATTGGAGTTAACCTCTTTGTTTTGACCTCTCCCCTCCAAGACATAATTTACTCTGCAGGACCATAGTCTGTGATTCTTGTAAGAAATTCTGCTGGTACCGGTAAACACAGACGTGATTAATTTCCTCTGAAGTCTGGTAAACAATAAACTAGCAAGCATAAGAGTGGATTCCAACTCAAACTGGCTGTTGGCATTTTCAGGATTTTCTTCTAGGTGGTGCAGAGTTGGTCCTTCAAAGAATATGGATTGCTAGCCATAGGATTTTTCTCAATTATATTATTGGCTGTGTCACACATGGCTGACATTATTCTAGGAGGTCATTCAGTACCTCTGTAGCACAATTCATCTATAAAATAGTGTATCTTTGAGAAACTTGACTAATGCTGTAAGTGCTTTTGAAAGTCTTGGGTGAGAGTTGCTACAGAGTATAAAATGTTAATCAGACCATAATATAATTCTGGAATAGTAACATTCTCACTCGTAGAAAAAAATGTACCTGACAGAGGATGTGATCTAACTACACAAAGTACTTGTGTTTTCATTTGTTCACCACACACAGAGTTTGAGTGCCTGGGGCTCTGACCTGAGGTTGCAAGAGGCTGCTGAGAAATCCTTGTGGTTAATACAAATGTTAATGATTTGGACTGGGGTCTGTAGCTGGGAAAAAAAAAAAAGAAAATGTGTTTATAGTTTCATATGAAGGATGATGACAAGAATTGCTCAACAGATAACCTGTCAATGATCTCATGTAGATAATTTATCCCTAGATGAGATAAGAAGGCAAAAATTGGAGGCTGGGAAGAAGAGGAATGATCATGGTTTTACTCAGAGGTATGACTTAAGGGCAGAATAACACAATTGGAATAGAAACAGTGTAGCTGGTTTGGAATTATGGACAGGTAGGAAAAAATGGAGACAAAGTGAGCATGTAGAGCAGGGGTTGCACGCATCTACCAAAATCAGGAAGCAGTGGAAATAAACTTGTTGAAGGTTCACAGCTGCTGATAAATAAAAGGAGAAGACAGTGCTGCCATGGCAGCAGCTTTGTATAGACACTACCAAGTCCATTAGATAAGGCTACTTCAAATAGCAGAATTATCTGGCCTCTGGGACTTGGTTTAAATGTACCAACATATTAAAGCAATTAAAAGAATACTGCAAAACAAACTGTCTTCAAAGTTTAGGAACATGCTGGAACATCATCTGTTTGTCGTCAATAGAGCTTTCTTAGTCTGTGCTTCCTGCCAGTACAGAGTATTGTGAAATACTATGAAGGCAGAAGGCAATTTGATCCCAAATTTAGGTTGTGAAGCAGATGGATGGACAGCAGATTAGAAAGCAACACAATGGAATAGACTGGACTGTGAAATAGGCTACACCCAGCTCCGGAGAGAAGCATTTGTCATGACCTTAACCTGTGTTCAGAAAGGAAGAACAGACCCTCCAGCATGGATCCAAGTTGAGAACACAGGAGGCGAGTGATCTAGCAGATTCCCTTCTAGCACCTGAGGCTCGGGGAAAGAGTGAATGAGGATTAAAAGCCATGTCAGATGGCAAAGGGTATGAGTGTAAAATAGCTCTGAGAAAGTATGTATGGATGAAGGCAGAAAATGTAGGGTCAAAATTGCATAGCAATAGCTAAAGGCTAAATGGCAAGAGAGATGAATTGTTTAGGTATAGAAATAGCAGGAAGATGACTGGGAAAATAGTGTGTGCCACTACTCAAGGAAAGAGGAGTTATCACAAAACATCTGATATTGTCATCTTCTGATATCGAAACACATTATCAGAGGAGGCCTGATACTGTTTTCTGAGCACTGGAAGAAAAGCCAGTAAGGAAAACTTTCAAAGTAATCAGACTGGTAAGTGCTGCAGTAGGTGTCAGAGATAGCACAGCTTTTCACGGAAGTCTTGAAAATCAAAACAGCCCTGGGTAGAGTGCTTTAATTGTTCCTCTCTCCTCTTGAGGAGAGGGGCTAACTAGATTGTCTTTGGGAAGTCTCTTTCTTTCTGTATTTATAATTCCTGAATGTCTGACATTTTTGTCCCTACAGGAAAAAGGACTGTTGAAAAAGCTGGTGATGATGAACCAAATGAATATGATCTTAATGACAGCTTTATAGACGATGAGGAAGAGGAGGAGTGTGAACCTACTGATGAAGACTCTGACTGGGAACCAAGTTCAGAAGACCAAGATAACTAAGATGTTGATTTTGCAAGAGGCACATAGATTTGTTAAGACCAAAAAGTAGCTGCACAGAACAACCTTACAAACGTCCGATCTGGTAGTGTTAAAACATGGGTGCGCAAGGAGAGGAATTGCTTTAAAAACTCTTTTTTTTCGTCAGTGATGGAGGCACTACAGGAAGATTTTAATGGGGACAAGAGGATTCAGCAACGCCTTTCTTGTCCTTGTGTATTATTTTGGTGGGTTTTGTTTTATTAAGTGGTGAAGCCAGAGGACTGAGCTCTGAAAGTGGTGTGGAGTTTGTTTGTTTTGCTTGGTTTTTTTTGTTTGTTTGTTGGTTTTTTTTTTACCTCATCTGTTTCTTTTGCAATGCTGTTAGTGTCTCACAGTTTCAAATACCGTTTTAAAGGTTATTAGTGCTGTGTTTTCCTGTGCTTTAAATAAATATTGGCATTAGGAAAGTCCTTTGTTTTGCTGAAACGCAATATAAACGGCAGTATCATGGACTAATTCTTGGCCATTACTGGGAATGTCTAAGCCATTTTTTAAATGTTCTTTTGAGTTAATGCAGTCTCAAACTTCATCAATCTGCCACTAGCTTTCCTTTTAGGCATCATTTATTTGATTCTTGTGATGTACAGTAGTTAAATACAGGTTGTCTAAATCACTTAAATTTCAGTGTACTGCACCACTGCTTGTCTCAGCAACAATTCTGGTTTACTTGCTCTAATTACAATAGTACCTTTTTCCATACATGCACATCACTGGAATTGTGTTCAGTTCACAACAAAGCTGTAGTCTTGATGACTTTATTTTTGCACAATTAAACTTGTAACACACTGTGGGGAAAAAACTTGTAACTGTGTCTGTGTGATTTCTGAAGACTTTGTTGGAAGATCTTCAGTGTGTCCACAACATTCCTGACTTTTCAAGAAAGTTAAGAAGTTTTAGTATGTTTGCAGGCAGGCGATTGGAGCCACGTGAATTTGGCACTTTTTTGTGGACACAATTCTGCAGTTCAGCGAGGGAAGAATTCTTGTGTGGCTGTGGCTCCCCTGTGAACATCTGCCCAATTGTGGTTGAAAATAGACGTTCAAATACACTCAAGCTGGTCAGTTGAGTAGCAAAATGTTCTCTGCTTAAAGGAAAACGGCCATTGCTGCAGCCTGGCACTGGGCTGCTTTTGGATGCGGGATCATCTTTTGCCAACTGTTCCAGATTTGGAGAACACCAGCTTCTCTTGGGCCATACTTACTGTTTGCCAAAGCTTTTTCATACAGAGAGAATCTAGTAGTGTTTTTTAGTGTCTGATGATTTCTGTGACTATTCTGTATTAGAGCATTATTTTGGGAATGGCTCTTTAAGCTACTAGCCTTTACTTCAAAAGTAGAAATAGCTTTTTATCACTGAAGACTCTCAGATGTGTAATCACAAAAGCAAATTTAGAAAAAATTCTTGCTTTTGTGTGATAGATTAAGTTTTATTACTGATAGCAGGACTGAAAAAAAAAAAAAAAAGAAAATGTATGACCAAAGCAGCACATTGGGAAAGTCAAAACCATAAGCAAACTGCTCTATACTGGTAGGCTGAAGTTATCTCTATTTAAGTGTATTTTCCTGTTGTATTAGTTCCTTAACAGCAGGGTATACTTTTAACCTTCTGGAGGGATGAGCTGGTAACTCTAGGATATTGGAATATTGATCAAAACTACTCCGTTTGAGGCACAGATGAGACCAGACACTCCGCAGACCCTTAAATGTCAAGTTACGCAATATTTTTTCAGTAAGTCAGGAATGCACAACTGAATGGGCTGAGTCGAGATAGTCCTATGATTGGATTCGTTCAGGCTATAGTTTAAATATATTAGTGAAATAATAAAAGGCATATTCTGACCATTTACATCAATTGCTTCCAAAAGGCAGAGTGTGACATCTCACCCTGTAGTCTCTGCATCGTCTTACCCTGTAATATATGCTTATTAGCACTGAATAAAATAGGCTGGTGAAATCTTTTCCACCTAGAAAAATCATAGAATAATTTTGGTTGGAAAAGACCTTTAAGACCGTTGAGTCCAACTGTTAACCTAGCACTGCCAAACCTACCTGTAACCCATGTCCCTAAGAACCTCATCGAAATGCCTTTTAAACCCTTCCAGGGATGGTGACTCCACCACTTCCCTGGGCAGCCTGTTCCAGTGCCTCACAACCCTTTCCATGAAGAAATTTTTCCTATTATCCAATCTAAACCTCCCCTGGTGCAACTTGAGGCCATTTCCTTTTGTCTTCTCCCTTGCTAATTGTGAGAAGAGCCCAACCCCCTCCATGCTACAACCTCCTTTCAGGCAGTTGCAGACAGCGATAAGGTCTCCCCTCAGCCTCCTTTTCTCCAGGCTGAACAGCCCCAGGTCCCTCAGCTGCTCCTCATCACACTTGTGCTCCAGACCCCTCACCAGCCAGGTCTGACCGTCGGGGCGGGCAGCACTTGCCGTTCCTGCCTGTCCTGTCAGGTTTTGCCCCTGGGTCGGGCTCTGTCCCTCCCTCCCTGTCCCCGCCCCTGTCCGGTTACCGCCGAGCGCTCCCGCCGCTGCTCCCGCCCCTCCCGCCAGCGGCGGCACGCGCGGCTTCGGGCGGTAACTGCCGGCGCGAGGCGGGCGGGAAGTTGGCACCAACGGTCGCAGCCGCGAGGCGCTGCCTGAGGAGCTGCCAGAGGCACGAGCGGCCATGAGGGGAATGAGGAGGAGAAAGGCGTTTTCGGGATGACGTCCGCAGGAGCAGACACCTTTTTCCGAGGTACTGATGAGGGGAGAAAGCTGCTTTCCTCCGGAGCATGTGCCCGGCCCTGCCCTATGCTCCAGGGTGTGGAAATGGGCGTCACACCAGGGGTTTGAAGCGTGAGGTCCCAGCAGTTCAGAAGCTCAGGTGCTGCCGGTTTTCTCGGTCAGAAGAGGTCATTACAACCTCCCCCTTGGCATTTGGAAACTTTGGCATCTGGAATATTGTGTCCAGTTTTGGGCCCCTCAGTTCCAGAAGGATGGGGAACTGTTGGAGAGAGTCCAGCGCAGGGCAACAAAGATGATGGAGTGGAGCATCTCCCTTATGAGGAAAAGCTGAGGGAGCTGGGTCCCTTTAGCTTGGAGGAGACTGAGGGGTGACCTCATTAATGTTTATAAATATATAAAAGGTGAGTGTCATGAGGATGGAGCCAGGCTCTTCTCAGTGACAACCAATGATAACACAAGGGGCAATGGGTATAAACTGGAACACAGGAGGTTCTATTTAAATTTGAGAAGAAACTTCTTCACAGTGAGGGTGACAGACACTGGACCAGGCTGCCCAGGGGGGTTGCAGAATCTCCTTCTCTGCAGACATTCTAAACTGGCCTGGACACCTTCCTGTGTAACCTCATCTGGGTGTTCCTGCTCTGGCAGGGGGATTGGACTGGATGATCTTTTGAGGTCCCTTCCAATCCCTAATATTCTGTGATTCTGTTATTCTGTGAATGGGCATGTAAGAAGGTTCATAAACATATAAACGTATTCAAAACCTGTTCTTCAGACAGAATTATTTGTGTGAAATAAATGAAGCCTGGCCTACGCACTGAGCTACATCTGGTGGGAGTTGGGGCAGAAACCAGCCAAGGGCTTCGTGCTCATTAAGCTCTAATCTTCCTGTGCCGGACATGGGGAGAAGGGTATGTAAATCACCCCCAAGCCAGGCAGGAACTACCTGAGCAGGCTTAATTCTGGCATTGCCCAGCTTAGTGGTGCTTGACTGAAAAGTTAGGGTGGAGCCACCTTTCCAGAGCAGTGTCACAAATGTGCCTTTGCTCGTGGTGTGTGTGCCTGTTGCTCTTCCATCCCTGCTGCTTGCAGGGGGAGGAGGGGACTCGCTTTCAGAGGGCCTTCCCTGCTCTTAATATGTTTGAAGGTCTCAGAAGGTGTAGTCTAAAGTACATTGCCTTGCTCATTGCTTTCGCTCGAAGTGCCCATTTGCAGAATTTGCTGTATTCTGGTGTTTGGCACCCCAGAAGGCCCTTCTTGAAGGCTTTCTCCATGCTGCGTCACTCTTCTTTGAGTCATTTGTTGTGCCCTCCCGGAGGAGCACTCCACTGGCGGGCTTTTTTGAAGTACTTCAGCGTTTGCCTCTTTTGGAGTGCTACACGCTCATGTTTTATTGCTGTGTCTCAATGTGCTGCTTCTAATATGTACTTTCCCTGTGTTACCTGCCACATTTTTTTCTGCTGGAACCAGCAGATGAGCAGATGGATGAGTTCACATTGGAGTTTTGATGTTCCTCCATGGCCTTCTGTGCTCAGGAATGTCTTTTTCTGGGGAACGTTACCATCTTTGTGTCTTCTGTCAGTTTTACCCACTCCTGGTTTTGAGACAGGCGACTTTGTGCTTTGAACAACTTTGTGCTCGATGTTGATTCTTAATATTCATGATTATTTTGGTGGTTTCATGTCAGGTTTTGTCACTCATTTTCTTGTTTTGGATGGTATTAGAAAGGTCACTTTGGAATCTACAGTGTTCCCTGTCCCGTCAGTGGTTTTGAGGCTTTTACTGGCAACATGTTTTAGGGTAGAGTCTGTAGAACAGGATCCTAACAGGGTGTAGAGAGAACAGGAGCTCCGTTGAGTTCAGTAGTGACTGACTTGTCTCAATTTTGCTTTATTCTGCTCTGTGGCATGTTTTGGCTTTGTTTGTTTGTTTTGTTGTTGTTGTTTTCTTTCAGCACAGATGATATTGAGTGTTTGGAAGAGGGTAGGCCAAGCACCCAGTGAGGTGCACAGCCCTGCTGGCACAGGGATCGAGGGAGAATACAGACACCATAAGTGCTGCATAAGTGCCCAGGTACCTGAGAGACAAGAGCTGAAGCACCTGTTGCTACTTGTTGGAAGCATGTGAATTGTGGGAATATCTGCATGGCCCTGTCCCCAGGCTGGTGAAGTTGTCAGGGCCATGCAATCAGTGTGTGATGCTGTGCTGCAGAGGAAGCAGCTGGAGGGTGCTGTTGCCACAGGAAAGGCTGCCAGGCTGAAAGAAGGAGTGCAGTTGAGTCTGAGCTCCTGAGTGAGTGACTCAGTCCTCAGGGAAGCTTCATGTCCTGGCTATTGTCTGAGGTTGTGCAGGTCATTCTTCTTTGGTAGAGGAACAATGGTTGGAGTTTCTTTTCCTGCTATTGCTTTATTAAAATGCATACTTTATTTTCTCAGTGCTCATTGCTGAGAATAACTTCTTTTTCTTCTCTTTATTTTTTCTTAGCTGTTTGGGATCACCATTTTAATTTCCAGTTACACATGTTTTTCTGTTTTTCAGAGAGCCAATGTGAAGGAGCTGGGGCTGGATTTTACCTTCAATTATCCCTGGAGTAGCTGCTACAGAAGGAAGCAAGCCTGTGGTTTAGGGAGCTGTGCCACAGGAGGACAGCTGAGCAGGAATCCAGTGTGATAGCACCACATTTTTGCCTCTTGCAACAGAAGTTGGAGCAAGCCACAACTGAGGCCCGGTTGAGAAGGCCTTCAAGAAGGGCCTTCTGGGGTGCCAAACACCAGAATACAGCAAATTCTGCAAATGAGCAGCTCTCAGGAAGATGCCTCACTTCCACCCACTCCTCATTCTTGATGCACCCCCCGGCTCCTGCATGGCAAAATCCTCATTGCTGCTGTGCCTCTGGAACTAATAGTGGGCAGCTGGCAGCTGTGGAGGTCTCACTGCAGTTTTTACTGTGGTCCAGTGAGTAAGAGCTTGTGCTCGAAGTGGCTGCTGGTCCACAACAGATGCTGCCTTCCTCCTAGCTTGCGCTTTTATTTCTCAATTTAAGCGTGACTCTTGCAAGCAGAGCTCCAGGTACATGCAGTTAATGTTCAATTCCCTCACTAAATGTTGCCATTCAATGTAAGTGAGAAAGCTTCTGCACGGAGGGTCTGGGCAGGAGGCAGCAGGGTAGTCCCCACCTGACAGGGAGCTGAGGGAGCACCCATCTCTGGAGCACCCACTGGCACCCACGCTCCCTAGCCCGAGTTGTGTGGGTACAAAAAAGCCTTTCTGTTCTTTTTTCACTGCGTAACTCACTTAAGGTACAGGGAGTGTGGGGTCTGTCCCCTTCCCTCGGCTGCTCTGATTGGTCCATGGCCTACCTGCTCCCCGCCCTGCCTGAGGGAGCCACTCAGGTCAGGGCCTGTCCGTGCTGCACACTTCTACACTTGAGAGTTTTTAAGTGACTTTAAGAGTCTTCTAAATTCTTTAAGTGCAGTCATGGGTGGCAGGCAGGCCCTGGCTGATGGAAGGGGACATACCCTGTCACTCCGTAGATGAAATGAGTTCTGTGGGGACAAAAAAGCTCCATGGGGTTTCAGTCCCTGTGCAAGGCCCTTGGGCTCGCTGTCCTGGGCCCCTGGTTGCTGGAGGTCAGTTTAGGAGCAGGCATTGGTCCCTGAAATTAAAGCCTGTGAGCAGTTTGGGGGTGTTTGGGGTTGGTGCAGGTACAGGCTAGGGGCGATGTGATTACTTAGCTGCTCCGACCAGGAACAGGGGCCTGCTGCCTTTCCTCAGCGGGATACTCTGTTTTCTCAAAATGCTGCTCACAAGAAATGCCGTTGAGGGCAAAGCACAACTTTTCCTGCTGCCCTATCTGGTGGTTCAGGCTGAAACACTGCTTTGCTGCTGGGAAAACCTTGATGTGTCAAAATAACTGCAATGTTGTGGATCTCAAAAGCTAAATCTGCAATAGGACTTGTTGCAGCTGCTGCTTTACCTTCACAGGGACACGGGTATAGTGATGGCTGAGAACACTGGGCAGGCTGGATCAGAAGAGTTCTCTTGGAGCTCTCAAAGTGATATCCAGAATTTTAAAGCAATTTTTTCCCCGGTTTTTGCTTGGTAATATATTGCTTGGTGGGTTTTTTGTTGTTGTTTATTTTTTGTTTGTGTTTTTTTGTTGATGTGTGTTTTTTTGGTAATAACTCAGGCTGGGGTGGATTTCCAGGTGTGGAAAGTTGTCAGGTTTTTTTGCCTTATTGCACAAAGAAAACTAATAGATGGAAGGAGTATCAGGACACTCTAGTAACAGGTAGTATTGCTAGCTAATCCCCAGTAACTAGTACAGGTTTCAGGAGATAAATATGGGTGCATAGTTTTAGAAGAAACCGTGAGATTTCAGGAGAAAATACAAGATCAAGCCTCTTGATGATGAAGTACTGCAACTCCCAGATCTTTAAATTTCATTGCCAAGCTGGGAAACAAATGGATTTAGTTCTTATCCATATTGAAATATGTCATTTTGAATAATGATTTCGGTAATTGTTTTGCTTAACAGAGCAAATTATGAGATCCTCTGCCATGTGTATTTTTAAGAGCAGCTAATGGCGAGAGAACTTGAGCACTTTAATGGCTTTGAATATCCTTTTGCCATTAAATTTAATTGGTCAGCCTGGTAGTTTTTCTTTGCAGAAATGGGATAATTCACATTAGTCACTTGGGTAGGAAAATTATGGCTAGGATAAAAATACAAAAAAATAATTCACAATGCTGGTATTGATTCCATGTTTATTGTTTTATTAGCAGGATTTGCTCTTCACTTTAAATTCACAAATAGACAAATTATTTACAAAAGCCATTTACTCCAAAAGTAGGTGATACCACATACTTTAAAACAGGAAGCATTTGTCATCACGATAGAAAATACTTGATTTCAATCAATATATTAGAGTCTCTGATATCTTTATGTGTAGTTTAAATGAATAGGTATGACTGCAACTGTTACCTGCTTTAACACAATTATCACTTAAGAAACACCAGTCCTGGAGTTGCACAAAATCAGAATAGTAAAAACAGCACTGGGGGAGGCAAGGCAGAATTCATCTTGCGTTGTTGCTTCACCTTTGACCAGACAATGAGCTACTCACCTCAACCAGTGATTGGCTTGCCGAAGCCTAGAGTCTGTCTCCATTACTTGCAGAAGGGCAGATCGTCTCAAGATCTCTGTGCTTTTTTGGCCCTACTTGTACTTTATTTTGAAGGTGTACACAGACTTGATAAGATGTCTAGACCTGGTTCAGCAGGGTGAGTCCTACCGAAAAACAAGCTGAAACACACGAAATTCCATCTGAACAGAAAGAAAACACTCTTTTTTTCCTGGGAGGGCTGTTGAACACTGGCACAGGTGGTCCAGGGAGGCTGTGGAGTCTCTGTCCCTGGAGTCAGTCAAAACCCAACTGGATGCAATGCTGGGGAACCTGTTCTAGCTGACCCTCTTTGAGCAGAAGGGTGGACTGGGCAACCTGGAGATGTTGTTCCACACCTCTACAATTCTGGGATTGATTCTGTGAAGAGCTGAGTGACTCAAGGCAGCAAAGCTGGCCATATAGTGCCTGGAGATGAGAGAAGGGAACAAGTCAGCTGTGCCACTTCCAAATACATAATAAACACAGTAACACTCTACAAAAACCACAGAGTGGAATGCTGATAAAATATTTTTAAACAAGGTGTCACAAGAAGAGACTTGAGGTTTTCACTAGACTGTGAAGCAGTACTTAGCTTTGTAGAGAACGTGTCTTTCATAAGAGCATGCTGCATGTTGGACAGTATAAAGCTGGTGGTCTGTAGACTTCAAGGAGCTTCATCATGAGGAGTATACTGAGAGGACAAAGTGACATGAAGCAACGTGGACTTCTTTGCCATCATTCCTCTTGTGAGCAGAACGAAAAGGACACCAAATAGCTTAAAGGTACAAATAAGATCAAAGGGGTTGAAAGATTTCTTCTAAGAAGAAACAAAGAGGCATCATTGCTTGAATCAGCAGTCAACTCCTCCATCATTGTAATATGCTTTAATGCATTCATAGACTTTTTTGTTCACCTTAAATTTTAAACAACTCTAAAATGAGTGTCTACATCCCAAATTTACAGATGGGTGAACTGAAGCACAGCATCAATCTGGGTTACGGGTTTATAGAGCAGTCCAGTGAAAAGAATTCTGGTGGAAATGCATAGTAGGCTGCTTTTCGAGGGCTCTCACCAATGGTGGCTATTCCCACAGACAAGGGAGAAGCTTCTGAGGAGGCGTTATTACCTCTTTACCTCCTCTCCAAAAAATGTGAGATTAAAACTGCAGAAAATTTATTTCAGTTTTATGCAGTCTACTTCCTCTGTGACAGGCATTGCACTTGTTCTCAGGTCTAAATCTGTGCTAGATTTGCTTCCTTTATATGTTGATCTCCATCTGAGCAACATGATCTTCTTGAAATACTTTATGGTGTTATTTTTTACAGTTACAAAACACAGGGTGTTTATCATGCTGTTACTCATAGCAATGCATTCAACTACGTAAAAAGCAGTAAGATAATGCTTCTCTTTCACAAAGATCGTGGGGAAAAAGTCACGGACAATTATTAAACCATAGAAGGGTGCCCAGCAGAGAACATAGGCAATCAGGATGCACATCAGGACCATAACGGTTTTTCTTCTACATCGAAGCCTCTTCCTGATCTGTTCTGTCTGAAATCCTGGAACGGTTTTAAACCAAAGCTCCCGAGAGATCCTGGCATAACACAAGGTCATCGTAATCACAGGTGCAACAAATTCAATACCAACGATGAAGAGGAAGTATGATTTGTAGTACATCTGCTGGTCAACTGGCCAAATTTGACCACAAAAAATCTTCTCCTGGTTCTTCACTATAAATAACACTGTTTCGGTAGCGAAGTATGCAGATGGGATAGCTACAAGTATGGAGACGATCCAGATCAAAGCGATTAGGAAGGTTGCTGTTTGATAATTCATACGTGGTTTCAGTGGGTGAACAATGGCCAGATACCTAGAACAGACAGAAACATTCAAAATGAAGTCCGAAAACACTGTTAGTCAGAGCACACTTCAAAATACACGTGGAGAGAATTGGGCAGAAGGAAATAGCTGTCATTCTTAAAGACAGCATGACAAATTTGTCTATGAGGAGAGTTAAGAAAATTTTTTGAAATATCACCCTTGAGCCAAGTTCCTAAATCTAGTCAGAAACTCTGGGGTGAGCCGAAGGGTTTACTAGGACAGTGGTTACTTGGCAGTCTGAAAATCTGAGTGTATGGTAGGATGACTGAAGATGGTTTTAAGATTTCAGTCTTAAACCTGTTAACAAGATCAAACTGAAAAAGTTGTAACTTTGTATCACAAACTTCTTAACACAGACCCAGGTCTGGAGTTATGAAAAGACTGGAAGGCGATGAAGAGAGGGAATGTTCCTATTACTGACAAATATGTTTGCAGGACCTAGCACAAGATACAGGTGAAGTCGTATCCAGGATGTACCATGGTATAGCATCTGGGAGTTCTTTGGTGTTTGTACTGTTTTCTTGATTCTTTCATGGGGTGAAAATAGCTGAAAGTGGTGCTAATGAATGGTTACAGCCAGCAAAGGACTCTGTATCCATTTTCTGCCCATGCAAATTTTGGTTTCATCTGCAGGAGGTGACTATTGCTAATTAATCTTAAATATGCTGCCTTAAGTAATGTGCCAAAACATAAAACTTGAGTTAGATACTTGCACTCCTTATGGCTGTAAAGCTGCAAGGTGGATTGCAGTGTTTCACAAAGAAGTGTGGAGAAAGGGAAGTATATGACTTGCAAGATCCATCAATTGCCCTTGATTCAGTTAAAAAGGTGCTAGGGCCAAATGGCATTCACTCTGGTTTTTGGTTTTTGTTTGTTTGTTTGTTTGTTTGGAGTTTGGGGGGCTTGTTTTTTTAAGAAGCTATAGATCTAAGAAGAGCTTTCGTTTGCATACACTGTCACAGAAAGATTAGGATATTTCTGCTAAAAAGAGATTTCTATCAGAGACACTCTCGAGCTCCCAGTGCAATTGTATTTAACACAAAAGATTATTTTTAAAAGTGGAATTTCTCATTCATTCAGAGGCTTTTCTGTGTGTTTATATTCTATACATAAATAGCATGCACAGGGTATATTAATTCAAAAATAAAATGGAAAGTCAGCAGCACTTTTCATCAGCCAGATCTTGGAAGCAGATGAATTGTTCATTGCTCTTAATAGTGCAGGCTAGATGTCACGGGACAGCAGAATTACTCTGCCTCATTGTGGAGCTGATAAATTAATATTTTTAGATTGTGGCCTGTGGAAACAATGTTGTGGGATAATGTACGTGTATGCATTCATAACTATGCATATGTGCTCATCAGAACATTTGGATGGATAGGGTAAATCTCTACAAGAGAGTCAGAAGGGAGCTTTTGTAGATAGATTTCCTGATTGTCATTGCTTATCACATTGGGGTTGTTACTATGGAGTAGTCCTGGAGCACATGAATTGGGTTCAGATGAAACGGGCCTGGAAGGTGTTCTCTAAAAATGTACTTAGAACACACCAGGCACCCATGGTGTTGGTCCAGGGGACCCAGCCAAAGCTAACCCCCCCAAATATTTACAGCATGGACATTGAGCCCTTAGCATGTACTCTTGCTCTTCATATCGTCTCCTTTCACATTGCATTGTTTTCTGGTGTAGATGTGGCCTTAAATATGTGAGATTCTTATGTTTCATGTGAACAGACATCCAGCAAGATGAAAGAGGGCCACACCTGCAGGAAATCCTGTGGGACAGGCTCACCCTCTGTACACAAGTGAGCCCTTTTAAATGATTTAGACTTTGTTAGGAGCCCATTCTTTTTAGAAACTGAAGTCAATGATCCACATGACATAACCAACATGGAATGGTTGATAGTTAAATTAATGCAGTTTCTCTTTGTTTACCAAGTCAAAAGCTCACAAAAAAAAGGCAGTATAACCAAAACAGTGTGTTCTTAAAACAAACTTCAGTGATTAATCATTTCCAGGATTGTTTTTAAAGATGGGTGGGGAGATAGGCTAGAAATCTTCAGATTTCTTAGCAGGCATAAGGGCTCAGTGACCCATGTTACTTCATCAACATGGGATGCACTAGCAGAGCTTTCCAATAAAAATTTTTTTAGAAGTTAAAAAGTATAAACAATAGAAAATTGTAATGCATACATGATGGTGTTTAGAAGCTTAACCCTGAGTCCTCAGCCGCTGTTCCAAGGTTATTTTGTTAGACGCTTGTTACGAATTTGTTTCATAGGAGCTGATTTTCCTTTCTCACACAACAGGCAAACATCTCTGAACTTCCCCAGTGTCATTTCACAGACTTCTGTTGACGTCAGTGACAGCTGAATCAGCCGCAAACAAGCTGTATCTATACAACTATCAGCAGGGTTAACTGCTCCTGAGCTGTCTTTTGGAACAGGTACTGAAAACTATGCAACATTAGACTAGAGCATAAAGTGGCACATGAGAGAAATTGGGGGAAAAAAGGGAAGAGGGGCGTGGGAATCACACAGTGTGTATATGCAGAAGGTATACAGAGATGTATATTGCGTTTGTACACAAAAGATAATTGTTGTGATGGCCCTTCTGTAAAGAGTTTACTCTGTGGGCTTTCTGTGAGTCAGTCATATCAGACTTATGTCAGCATGAAGCTGATCCTCAGTGCCTGGCTCTGTCAGAGTCTGCAGTGCATGAGGCTAAGAGAACAGGAGTCAGAAGAAAGAATACAATTAAATTAGATTGTTAAAATTCCTGGAGTGAGAGGCAGGCATAGAAATATCTCAGGACTGCAGCATAAAGCAGGTAGTGTAGCAGGTGGATATTATTATGCTCTGCTTACCCCATTATGAAGGCTGTAGGAAAATCACTGCTAAACTGGGTTGGTGTAGCATTTTATAATTTTCTGGACAATGCCATAAATATGGGTGCCATAAATGATGACCTGTGGGTCTTTCCTGTCTTGCCACTGTGCCATCCTCAGAGGCATGTAAAAAGAGGAGAGCGTGAGAAAAGGGTATTAATAGAGCAGAGAGTGCTGGCCACAGTCACTGAGCATCCAGCTAAGACCTCAGTACTATTGAGTGGTTAATGTAATGATTGTTGGGTTTTCTCAGTGTGGCATGACAGAAAATAAGAACTCTGTTTTGCAGGTGAAACAGAAGTCTTGTCTTTTACTCACTTTCACAGCAAAACAAAAAGTGGGAAAAAATACTCTAGAGGGAGAAAGAAATATCCTGTAAGGCAATAACCCTGTTGGAAACTCACCTGTCAAATTCTGTATCACCAGTCAATTATTTCTCTTGCCGAAGAGTATTTACGTCACTGTTTATAGAAAAGGTTAGACTCAGAAAAGCTGTGTAGGTGTTGCAGTTTAATCCCAGCTAGTAATTGAAACTACAGTAGGCACTTGCTCACTGCCATGCCACTCCCCAAAACTGGAGAGAATCAAAAGAGAAGGAAGAAACTCGTGGACTAAGATGAACACAGTTTAATAAAATAAAAAAATTATACTATTATACCACCACAACTACTACTATGTATAAAATGGAAAATAGAATATAAGGTAAAAGATAACCAATGTAATTCCTCATTAACTCTGTCCACACTGAGCAAGCAGCTCCAGGAAGCAGCACTCTGGTCACGAACAGCCAGTTCTGGGGGAAGAGGGAAAAAGGCAGAAAGGCCCAGAGGCCTCTGCAGAATGGCAGCATGGCAAAAGGCTGAACTAAAAGAAAACTCCCAAACAGAACTGCACTGAAATGGAGCAGAACTGGAATGGGTTTCCCTAGCCGGAAAACCTGGCTTTCCTTAAACATGAAGCGTGACACTAAAGACATGGAGTATTGTTACTGATCGGTCTGGATGTCAGTCAAGATTCTGTCCCATCCATGCTCCCCTTCTTCTACCCACACCTGCGGGCAGAGAGCTCAGAAAAACCTTGGCTCCCAGACAACAACTAAGATAAGAGTAAGCTCTTACGTTCTCTTTGTTCCAACTCAAAGACACTGTAAAGTTATTTGAAGAAAAACATTATTTCTGTCCTGGGGTGTTACCATCTTATTCTCAAACTAAATCCAAGCAATGACTGTGCTAGCTATGAAAAATAAAAGTTTCTAACTGCATGAAGAATGTTAACTTGCTTTCAGTCAAACCAGCATAGTAGGTCAGTAGTGACGGTTCCTTAGAGACGTATGGTTTGGATCAGAATTATATAGTGTTGTTAAACACCCTCATCTCTGGGTGTTTCTGATTTGTTTCTCCTCTTTCCCTTATTCCATAAATCCCCTCCTACACTTGAATCAAGCATATCTTTATGAGAATTTTTTTTTTTAATAAATCAGCATTCTTTTCATGAGAAAAGCTCAATCAAGAAATTTCCACTGAGTTTTCTCTGGGGTGATGTCATGACCTCATGTAATTAAATTTTTATGAAACAAGATACCTGGTACCTACCTGGACATCAGCAAATCCTGCAGAACAGCTGAGCACATTAAAAACCTAGAAATCTGAACAGCCAACCTCAGGAGCTCTGGCAATGCCGTCGTGCATTCATACCACCCCACTTACCTGTCAACAGCTATAGCCAGGAGGGCATTGGTAGAAACATAGAGGGAGACGGTCCGTAGGTAGTTGACTGAGGCACAGAGGACATGGCCGTGCTCCCAGGACAGCTGCCGTACCACGTAGTAGTCCATCTCGAAGGGGCAGCACACGATGGCCACAATGAAGTCCGAGATGGCCAGGTTGGCAATCAGCAGGTTGGTGAGGTTTCGCAGCTTCTTGTAGCGGGCAAGAGCAGCGATGAAAATGAAGTTGCCGATGCCACAGACCAGCATGATGCCAACCAGAGCCACCCCGATCACAATCTTGGCTGCAAAGAAAGTGCGGGTTTTGGTCACGTCATCTTCACTGTCCAGTGGCAGGTCATAATCGCTGTAACTGAAATTGAAAGGGAAGGAGAAGTTTCGCAAGGAGGTTAAATCCCTGTCATTGAGATTGTAGATTGGAGCAAAGTTGAGGTTGACGGTAGCATTCGGGTTATGTTCAGCTTGCTCCATGGCCATGTGTGTCTTCTTTTGACATGGGTCTTGGCTGGCCCTTGATTTCGTGTTAGAATTACCCAGGGTGGGAGGGCACAATGGTGGCAAGTGAGAGACCTCATCCAAAGTTTCCTTCTGAGCAGTGAGTCACCTTGTCTTTGTCCCCATGAGATTATAGAGCAACAGTCTCATTTGTCTCCTTCTGTGGGAACAAAAAAGAGGCAAACATTTCCTGAGAGGAAATTACAGCAGAAATACTGTGCTTGAGGGAAAGCAAGACCCACCTTATTGCTTCACAGCAATATTGCTTGTTGTGCACAGTGGGAAGAAATACCCTGTGAAATGATGCTTCTGTTATCATGAAGTCCCGAGTTGCATAATAGACTGGTTGTTACACCCAGCAGTTTTGTTTACCAATGATGAAATTTTATTTTCAGCACACAGTGAAATGAAGTTATAGGAGTGTAAAATCTACTTTGAACCCTGCCAGCCTTCAAGCCCATGGTGCTGTCAGTCCTGTGCAAGGTAAAGAAACTAAAATGAGATGACACCTCAATTTGCTGAAAAGTGTCTGACATGCCTTTTGGACAAAGTTTTTGCTTTATGCTAGATGTTTCAGAGCAATGTGGTAGGTGAGAACAAAAAAAGCCGATGTTCTGGCTTCTGAATACATATCTTAATTAAGTAAGAGTTGCCAAGACCCAAGAAAATAGCAAAGCCAGCACTTTACCTTTTGGCAGTCATTAATTGAGTAGGGGGACCAAATTTTCAGCCAGCATTATCCATTATTGCTTCTCTCAGATCAGTGGAGCTCTGCCAGTTTGTACAGACAAGATTTTGAGCCATGAACCAGCTTGTAGGACTTTGCTGTGATGGCAAAACTGCCATTCTCAGGGAGAGTGCTTCCACAGACAGACTCTTGAAGTGAAGGGGAAAATCTTCATTAAGCAAGATGAAGTGACTTGAATTTTTGAGGGAGGAGCAGGCTCCATTTTTTTTTCAGTAGTGGTTATACCAAATGTTAAAAATTGATTTATTTTCCACACTGAGGGGAAAAAAAAATCTAATCTGCTTCCTAATTTTGCCTCTATTCAGTATCAAAATGCTGAGAGGACTGTCTTCTTGCATCTCCCCGTGCCATATCTGGGAATCCTCACACCAGACTCCCAGCTGTCAGGACAGTCCCACCCCATCCCAGAAGAGAATTAGGGGCATTACCACTTATTCCGTATTGAGGCAGTAGGTCTTGAGGGTGTCAAATGCTATTGAACAATGTCCATCATGGCTACAAAGGACAATCTGCAGAGTGAAGCTGTTGCCTCCCTTCCTTCTCTGGAACCACCCTCAGCTTCTGATGTACCAACATCTAATAAATTTCTGAGAGAAACTCTCTTGTACAACTTCTGTCTTCAGAAGTTGCTTTTCAAACTGAGAGTTGCAGAACAACAGAATAACAGAAAGCCAAAGCCTGAAAATAAATAACAGTTCAAACAGTTGACTGCCTTACAAGACATGCTCACAGCTGCCTGGAAATGTGAACATTCCTTTGAGAGAAGTATTAAATACTTGGATGCAAAATCTGTATGTTGGTCAAAGCAAGATGCAGTACCTGTTTCATGCAGGTTTCCCTGCGAAATACTGAGAGTGGGCTTTAAAATAAAGAAATACAACCCAACCATCCACAAACTGACATAACACTATCAGCTAACTGTACCTGCAGTTGCTCTCATCTTCTTGGAGGTCTCAGGCACCCTGGGGATACCCTCCATGTTTCTCCCCCGCAAACGTGTCACTGGAGCAGAGAAAGGATCACTGAAAGCAGCCGGAGGACTTCGCTGAATGATCATTTCTCTCCCAAGCAGGTTTGCCCTGCAGCTCAGGGGAGGATGGCTTGCTGTCTCTGTGCATGCATCTAAAGCCTTTTCTCAGTGGGAGGCACCTTGAAGCTGTCCATGCATTTCTGATTTTAAAGAGGCAGTGCAATACGGAGACAATAGAGCACAGCCTTTTTTTTTTTTTCCCCACTGAAGACATTGAATCAGCAGACCAGCTTTGTTACCAGGTCTGAGCATGAAAGCTGTAAAACCCCAGTCTTCACTTGCTCTTTGAGTTTTGTCTGTTCTGAGCAGCAGTTACCTACACCTGATGTGCTACAGAGGCAAAATACAAACCTCCCAGTGGAGAGGAGGGGGAAGAAGGAGGGGGAGCTGCTTTCCCAGGGACCTTTCTCCGTGGATCTCTCCCAGGCTATTGTCTATAGATCTGCTGCTGTGGCAGCTCCGGCAGAAGGAGGGTCAAACATCGAATAGCCATAAATCAGCTTTTCTTGCCCTCTCAGGGAATTACTGAGAGCAGAAAAGTGGCAGTGAATCCTTAAGGACTTGGTGTCCTTTGCTAATGCTGCCTCCTTGTTGCTCTGAAGCACTCGATCCCCAGGGAGCAGCTCTCTTGCTTCTGAATCTCCAGAAGGAAAGGAAACACGTAGCAGATCCCTTGTCCTCTTCTGCTCCTCCGGTTTTATTCACATTAGCTGACATATTCCAAGATGTGTAGTTGGGACCATAGGAGGCTGTAGAGGTAATTAAGAGTGTAGAAGGTCTGCGGAAAACTTAAAATATGTGGCCGAAAATGCACACTCACAAGACTCTCATAAGCTAGTGGGCACTCACCTCTAGAAGAAGGAGATAGGTAAGGAAAGTAATGTGCAATATGTCTGGGGTAAAAGGGCCACCAATGGGACATTTCTTCCAAAAAACTTGGGGAAGGCCAGAGAGTCTCCACTGTCTGGAGCCAGCAGACAGCAGTAAGAATTTCACAGCAAATACACTTCACTTGGCTTTATTTTTAACAGCCAGTGTAATAGGTGGAAAGCCATTAAGGGATTTTTAATATCATGAAAGGGTGCAACCAAATGAACAATAAGGAAATCAGATACAATCCACTGGTTGAATTCTGTCACAAAAAACCCATAAATATAGCATGTGTAAGGAGAGGCAAAGTGAACTTACAGTGTACAATAGAACCGCATAAACCTTAGATATCCCTCAAAGAAAGCAAGTACAAGAAAAAGAGCTCTTGCAAGCTTTACATTAAGAATGTGCATGATCTCTTTAAGACTTTGTTCAGCTGTCTCTCATTAAGTTATCTAGTGAGTTAAGTAATACGATATCCAAATATTTATGTTCCTTTAGGCCAAAAACCTCAGCTGCTGCAGAACAGTCTATCTCCCCATTGACTTAAAGCAAGTTGGCATTGGAGCCCTGATAACTACAGCCCCTCCAGACCTGCGGTTCATGCTTGGTATGTAGCTTCTGTATAGCACTTGTTCATCCATTGTGTTCCAAGTAATTGTACTATATGTGCTAAGATGTTCCTCAGGAAATTCTAGTAATATTGTGAAATGATGTGATATGCATGTGCTGTGCAAGGCAGTGCTTTGGTGCAGTTGAACAGTTGTTGAATAGACAGTGAAACCACTGGTCTGATAGCTGCCCTTACAGCTACATGGGCGGAGTGAAAGCTAAAAGCAGGGTTTAGAGCCTCAAGAACTGTCCTGATAACCTGCTTCACTACAACAAGGACTGCATCAGTAGTGAAAGGACTCTAAAGTATGGTGTATGTGCAGGAGGAACTCCCAGCTGCAGATGCTGCATGAGAAGTCCCATCAAAAACAGTAGTCTCTTGTGACTTCTGGTGTAAATGTGCTGAAAGAGCAGCTCTCTGAGGCAGCCAGGCTGTGTTATGACCTGGGCAGCTGTCTGTCTGTGCACAGCTGGGATTTTCATTGTCCCTGCATTTCCCAGCTGAGGGGCTTTGCAGCCTACAGGTCTCCTCTTCCTGGGAGCTGGGGAGGCTTCCTGGCATTGCAGAGCCTGAGAGATCCTACCCCACAGTCCATATGTGACATCCGTTTATCATATGATTACACTCTATTACACTGAATTTCAAAGTCCCCATGATGTTGTATAGAGCATGTGATTCTGATGTTGGATTTCTGCATAGGACAAGGTTTCTCCTTGGTAGTGGTTTTGCTGGTTCCTCAGTGATGTCACAATATTTTACACAGCATCACAATTACCGGTTTGCCAAATTCAGACTGAGAAAGAAACGTTAATTCTGAAAACTTATCATATAAACAATTTACATTCCTGGTTGCTTGGTTTCTTTTCATTAGTATGTTCACAGTTTGAACAGGGAAGTTATTTGGACGCTAAATGATGTAAAAAACATTGCAATGTAAAGTATGTGTTGAGAAGCTTTCAAATAATGAATTTCTAAAGCTAGCATTTAGATTTGGAACAGACCTGAGGACTCTGGCCTTTCATTTCGAAACAGCAAACTCATCAGGTACTGTCTGTTTTTTCCTAATTGCTAAATAAATTGGACTTCGAGCGAGGTAATTAATCCTAGGGGACTTCCATAAGCTTTACATAAAGTATAGCCAGAGTTTTACAAAGGTCACTAATACAAATCAGTTGATGAAATGTGACAAAAGCGTCAGATATCCTGTGATTTTCTGGAAAAACAAACAAAAGAGCAGCACAACCGTGTGTATTTCTGCTCAGTATTCCAACCTGATATTCAGCTCAGGGGCTTTACTAAATGTAAGAGTGTGTTACTGACACTTATGTTCAAGAGGACACTAGACTTGCTTACATAAAGAGTTAGGTGTATTTTTCTAACACGTGAAAACATGCCTTGTGGTACTACAGGAAAGTGAGTTTTGGATGGAGTCTGGCAAAAATGTGCACACAGGAATAGTCCCACCATACTCAGCTGTTCCAGTGGTGACCTGGGCCATGGAAAACTCTTGGGAAGGAGAGAGCAGAGAAGTGTTTGACTTATTAATGGATTATGTCATCACATTAACTTTCCTCTTACCAACCTTTTCCGCTTTCTTGCTGAGTGTATCACTTCTCTGCTTGGGAAAAGGGTCAAAGCATCTGTAGGAGCAGCAGAGCAGGCTGTCAGCAACCGTAGTGACACCACACAAAGATGGCTGTCAGCCCTGTTGGTGAAGAAATGTTATGACGTAGAGGTCATGTCTTCTGTATGAGATTATTACATGTTTCTTAGCTGCACCAGGTAGAACTTTAATGGTCCTGCTTTAAATTCCTCAATTTAATATCTCTGATCCAGATCTGGAGTCTGTATTTGGCCTCCTCCTCAAGAACTGCTTTACTCATACACTGTCTTCAAAAGCCTTTGCATTTAGAAATATCTAAAAGGAGCTTAATATGTCCTATATCTTAGTAAGCCTTGTCACTCCTTTGGATTTTCAGACACAATCTTGTTTATTTTGGATCTTACTCAAAGATACACTTAGTGCATCTTCTCTTGCAGTGGGTGCTATGAGCTGCAGAATGCTTTTGGAAATGAAGCAGCTTTTTAATTGAAGTGTCTCAGTAGGAGACATATCCTTCTGAAAACCTGATGATTTCTTTGGTGGTCTAAGTAGGAGAAGCTGGATGCTAAATTTCTTAAATATTTAACTCTCATCCATAGTCTCAAATTGAAGCTAAATTGTCAGCAGTTTCCTTTTCTACTACTACTCTCTGTTGACAAAGCCCTTTGATTTGTATTATCATCTTTTCAGCGTCCTCTTTTTTTTTCTGCTCCTTTTATTCAGTGAACATTACTTTCCATTCATTTGCCAGACAGAATCCTGCTTCTTCATGTCCCCATTTTGAATACCGTGATGGCTTTGCCATTGCTATTTGTAATTGGCAATTCAGCATTTCACCCTGTATTTCCATGGCAGCCAGAAAGGTTCCAAGAATTTCCTTGTGTGGTTCCCATAATTCCACATTTACCTAAAAGATGCCCTCCTTTTCCTTATTCCTACCATGTCAACAATAAGCAGATACAGACCAGAGTGTGTCACTACAAAGCACTTCTGCATCAAGCAGTGTAAATTGTGGAGGTGTGGCTTGCATAGGCACATGCAGAGGGGTCCCCAGCTTCTCCCCATAGCAAGACATGAAGTATTTAAAGCTCATGTCCCATTCTGCCACCTGAGTAATTTTTTGGCACTTCATTAAAAGTAAATACTTTTCTTTCTCACAAGTGATTTGAGATTTAAAGGGCTGTCAGAGTTCATTATCAATCTGAGAAAGGGATTAATATACTGTGAAAGCCTTATTGCTTGTAACCTATGCTGATTATTTCTGCACACACTTGAAAAGAATTCAAACCCAACAGAACAATGACTAATGGTAGTTTTGTTTGAAGCTACTCAGACCATGAAACCACAATCTTGGTGTCAGGATGAAGCATGAAAAGCTGCTATCACACCTTATTTTGGATTTCAGAAAAGGTTTTGTGGTTCTTTGATGTGGTGTCAAAACTGCAGGGCCAAAGCAGCCACCTTCTCCTAATATTTTTGAAGCCTGAGAGTAGCACTATAGAAATGATTGCTCTGACAGGAGATGAAAGGTATGTCCGTGCTCACCAAACTAGGTGCAGATGAGACAGATCCATCCCAGAAGGTGCACATCCATGTTTTAGGATGATGGCTGTGCCCCGCAAGCACCCCAAGGCTGGCTGCCGTGGGTGAACCTGTGTAAGTATAGACTGTGCTATGCTGCCCTGTGCCCTACCTGTAACTCGGATTTTGCGGCTGTGTTGTGCTGCACATATCCCCTGCTGCAAGATAGTCTCACTTGGATGATTGTAATGAAGGAGCCTGCGGGCAGTACTGGCATTTATACCACCGGTGTGTCCTTGTCTTTAACTAAAAGTGCAGCAATGAGTTCTGATGTAAACATACTTTTTTTTTTTTTTTTTAATAATAAGAATGATAAACAGAATTGCTTGCCTTTTCAGAAAATCCTATTCAAGTTCAAAAGACCAAAGTGGGATAAACGTTCTACAGATGGCATCAGCATGGTGTGCTGTGCCACGGTCGAACACCTATCCAACACCACACAGCTCAGGGGAGCCACAGTCTCAAAGGAACTAAGATTACCTATACTATCCTCTTTGTAGTGTTAGCTCTAATGAATGGCATTTTAGGTGATAATTCGTAAAGTTTGAGTGCCTTGCTCACTGGGATCACAGCAAATTAGCACCTCGTGGTGTCTGCTTTTCATGGAATATTTGTTAATAGAAAACAACGTGATCGAATTAGAGGCAATAGAGAGTGTGGCACGGGTACAGCTGTGTGGGAGGAGGCGGCTCTCAAGTTCCTGAATTACAAATCCGTGAGAAATAAAATGTGAACTAATTCCCAACCTTTTCTAAGGCTACTGTTGGTTATATTTGATAGAGACCAAAATTTGCAGGGAATGGTATTGCCCTTCTGAAATCAAACCTCATTAATTGTAAGCATCTTAAAAGACCCTCTGTACAGAGGCTATGACAATCACAACGCCACAAAACTAACTCAGGAAGAATGGGCTGTTCAGCCAAAACTGGCATCTCTCAGCTTCATGGATTAATCAGCTAGAATGCAATCTCTAGAAGTTTCATAGGAAGAAATTTATGTGTTCAGAAGTTATTTGAGCCCGTTGACTACTGATACTGAAATAAATTGGTAGGAGCTCATTGTGAGAAATATCATCCTGTGGCATATAATGCACAAAGGCCAGCGTAATGGATCTAATGCTGTTTGTGAATCAGAGCATACTTTAGCTGCTGTGAGATACCCTTGGGAGGAGTTTTGTCCGTGTCACTGGAGATGGAAGCAGGGGAAATAAGCCCTCCCAGCCTGGTACGTTAGTTCTTGGGCTGGGGGATGTACTCGGGTAGCCTGCTGTTGGGCAGCCTGCTCTTTCCTCACAGTATTCTTCTAAACAAACTCTTGTTTAAATGAGCTTGACATTTTAAGCCCAAATTTTTCGCAGAAGAAATGTTTACTATAAGCCCAGCTGGTCTTTTCAAATGAAAGTTTTATTAACCAGTTTGTTGTCATTAGCTACCAGGAGGGACACCTGTATAAAAAACGTACAGTTTCCAAGTACCCTAATTTATGTAATTTTGCTGCAGGGAGTTCATTTTGAAGAGAAAAGGATGACAGATTGGGTATTTGAGTCCAATTCAGAAGGTTTTTTAAGGTTCATTTCCCTTGCAGACTTACTAACCCTCTCTCAAATCATTGCAGATTGTTTTCTATCCAGTACCTGAAATGTTACTGCTGGAGGTTTCCACCATACTATTTTCTACCTTTTGCTGCTTTTAGAACCACTTGAGTATTTCAGGTCTGTAGCTCCCTTTTGAACCTGACACAGCCTTTAGCCAAAAATAAATATAATGAAAGAAAGATGACAAAAAGTTGCCACCTTCCTACTACACAGGGACATAAAGCAATGTCCTTTCTGCCAGGGCAAATGGATTTTCCTGAGCTTTCTGCATTGGTTTCCTGGGCAGAGGAACATTTTTTGCTTGTGTGTTTATTCTGTTTGGCTGATTGAGTTATGAGGTCATTTGCTAAAGCCCACAGAAAACTAGACCATGTATAAATTTATTTCAGTCCAGTTAGTGAGAAAGGCAGAGACATGATGTGTGAAACATTGTGTGAAGGAGACCTTTGGGAGGCAAGGAACCTACTCTGTCCCCTTCTAAGGAAGAGCAATTTCAAACTACACTTTGAAAGTCAAAGGACCAGTGCTCCCCAGAATACTTCAACTGCATGTTTTCTTCAGGGTGTGCATTTTTTTTACAGTGTGACTTGGCATCCTCCAGCCACGTCTAGTGTAGATCTGACTAAAGAGATTAAGTCAGGAAGTCTAACATCAGTCCGATGGAGATGTGCCAATCTGCTCCTACAAATGGAAGCTCCTCCTCAGCTGCGTTTGTACCAGCCATAGGAAAGTCTGTAGATATGCCCAACGAGTCAGCAGGAGATATACAAGAAAATATTGAGAACGCTCAACTATACCAATAACTGGTCCCAAAGCCAGTGCCACTTCTTATACATTGGGGCTATTCAGAACAAAGCCACTCTAAGATAATTTTGATCATTTTAAGGGTTTTTGGAGCAGTGCTTTTGAGTTTCTTCCTCTATTTGCAAGCTCTGCATTGCTCCAACACTGTGTTTTTGTTTTTTTTTTCATGAAATGTTACTAATGGGAAGAGAAGCAGACTGCTGCTGAGCTCTGATGCACAGGTCCTCTTGCCTGAGGCAGCCCTTCTGCTGTTATTTTTAAAGAAAGTCTCTGGATGCTGATGGGATAGTCTAAGGCTTGAGGCTTGAGCCTTGATGCTGGCAGGCAAGGGTCTTAAACACACTCTGCAATTAAAATGGCAGGCAGCACAAATTGGCAGTCATTAAAAACGATGCTTTTCTGCTTCATAAAGGTGAACTCTTGAAAAAGGTATAATCTGGAAAAGATTAAAAATTAATCAAAGTAACTGGATTGCCTGGGATTGCTCAGAGATGGTAAAACTCTCCAGAAGTCACACAGACAAATCAGGTACTGCTGAGCTGGGGGGCAAGTAGAGGGAGGTGGAAAGGGGCTGTTCTGTTACGAGCACTCTGTGAATGCTCCAGCACCGGTCTGCTGTAGTTAATTTTATATTATGAAATTATACATTTGAAACCATGTCGAAGCCTTCACTGACTGTCAATGCCTGTTTTACTGCACTGCCAAAGGGAGCAACAAGATCTATCTTTAAAAATTGATGTAATTTAAAATTTAAAGAAAAATTTTTTCAACTCTTGTCCAGCAAATAACACACAGTGGATTTCAAGAATGACTCAGATGTTCTTTATGAGATTATGTGAATTAACACATAAAGGGAAAAAATCCTCCAAACCCTTGGATTTCCTGTAAGTTTCTGCAAGTTGTCTATACTGAATCAACCATTTCTATTTATGTCCTGAAAGGTCAAATTTTACTTTTAATGTGATGATACCTCTTAGTTCCTGACAGGTCATTTCTGTTAATTGGATGGAGTCAGGGTTAATAGCACCTATGGGACTATATATAAATGGCTGAAAAATTTCACCCCTTTACACTCCAGCATACATCAAGTATGAATTTTCCACAGTACCAAATTCAGTACTCAGGTATGCATAACTTTTAAAGGTTTTCTATTTTTTTTTCTCATTCATTTGGTGAGTATAAATGATGAATGATGGGACGAACTTTGTACTTCTCATTCCTCTCTTTGTTAGAGTAAATAACTAGGCTAAGATTTCTCAGGGCAGATGGTGATGTTGATCACTTTGAGCTTCAAAGCAAGCAAAGAGACACACTTTGTAGGATCCCCCCACTGCTCTAAACATAAATCTGCTCTCGCTGGAAAAAAGAATATAAAATCACATATTTAAATTGAGCTAAAAAAGAGACAGTGAAAAATCCTAATTCTTGCAAATGTTGATTCCATTAACTCTGTGAGCGCTAATAGATCAAACTGACCCTAACTAGCCTCACCTGGAGCCTTCATCCACACCCCTGCTGTGGAGCCCAATTTCAGCTCAGTCCTGCTGGGCACACCTGTGTCAGCATCTCTCTGCCACTTTGTCTCTGGCCATGTCTCCTGGATGGACATTAGATTTATGTTGTAGCCTTGCTGTCTCTTCCCGCTCTTGGATGGACCTTGAGAATATGTCTGGAAAGCTGCCCTTGCTGGAATATTTGTTTTGAGAAGTGTGTTTGGAAAAATGGATTTAATTTTGATTCTGATCTGCAGGATCAAGAAGGATTCAGGTACTTCTTTGTTTTAAAGTGGTTTCTTATCCTACATGGTCTCATGTATAGGTGAATGTGAAGTTACATATATATGCTGGGTTTAGGAAGGGCAGATAACAAAACACTCTTATGGAAGAATTGTGATGCTTGGAAAATAATAGTTATTTTTGAGATAGATATGAGGAAAAAACATCTCTAAATCTTTAAGGAAGCTCAGTAAAGCACACTTGATGTTATTGTAATCTGGCATGTAATTTTGCTGTGAGGCAAAAATTCCTCCCAAATCAGTTCTGAAGTCTGCACAACAGAGAAAGTTTACAAAAATACACCACTATGTGTCTTGATGTATGAATCAAATAGCTGGCCAAGGGTGGGAGCAGAGGTTCAAATGCCCATGCTGTTAGTTCTGCTGTTAGTATTAGAATTTAAAGGTCACAGAAATTGATGTAGACTCCATCAAAATAGTATTCCCAATAATCTTTGTGTTCTTAAATGCAAAGTTTGAGAGTGGAGTTTATAGAAGAAGAAGGGGTTTTTGTGTTTTGTTTTGGTTTAGTTATTTTTAACTTTGCTGTTGACTTAGTGGGTACCTGTTGTTAACCTGCAAACTTCATTGCTTTTCACCTGTGAAACAAAAGGATACCAGTGTCCTCTGGAAAAGGTTTTGATACCTGAAGATGACAAGTATCACGTAAGGCAGTCATGTTATCATTTAGATCATGAGGAATTACTGATTATAGCTTCACAGATAACAGGTTGAAACACCTGAAAAATCTTTAGAATTCATCTAACTGCACAGTTCCCTACTGATGCTGCAGCAGTCCGTTTGTGCTCACTCTTGTTTCACAGGTTTGTTGAAAGCAGTTCCCCAGGTGTCTAAGGAGGTGCACATATTTGTAACTGTGGAACTTACTGCTATGGTAAGTTTGTAGTTAAAGGAACATAACCCAGTAATGTCCTCTGCAATACAAGCGTCCCTTTGTGATTTTCAGAAATGAGCAGAAGTAGCCTCTTGCTACAGATTTTAGGAGTGATGTTCAGATATCTTTATGGAAAATTGCTAATTGGAGTATATGACAAATATTTCCAGCCATCGAGTGTGGACACATGGGGGTGGTGGTCTTGCGTTGCTTGGTGGAATATTTACTGAGTTGTGTGTGTGTTTTTTTTGTTTGTTGGGTTGTTTATTTCTTTATTTATTAAACACTATAGTGAAAACTGTCACATGAAGGTCCTGAATCTTTCAGGTCATGCATTGATATTGCTTTATACTTGAGTAGGTATTTCCTGATACAGACATACATCTGTGTGTGTATATTTATATACTCTGATATATGTAAATGTATGTAATACACTTATATTTCTCTTTGAGGAAGGAGCACTTGTTCCTCATTGTTTGCAAGTTTAGGGCTTAGAGTGTAACTGAGCCTAACCAGTGTGCATTTGAGAGGTAGTAGTAGCAAGAACAATGTGCAGCCTTATATAATTGTATTATGGTGGGGGATTTCTCCATGGCTGGTGGAAGAAAATAAGGAACGTGGTAAAACACTGGCCCAGGTAGCCCAGAGAGGAGCTCCCCATCCCCGGAGACATCCCAGGCCAGGCTGGACGGCGCTCTGAGCAACCTGAGCTGGTGAAGATGCCCCTGGCTCATGGCAGGGGGTAGACTGGATGAGCTTTGAAGGTCCCTTCCAACCCAGACTGTTCTATGATTCTATAAGCTCTTATCAACTCCTGGTCTCATATGGGTGCCACTGATAAGTGATTAACCTATGTTACCCATGAGAAAGAAGAGTTGGCCTAAAAAGCAGTGACTAATGTGGAATGGGGTCAGATTTGGCAATGCGTAGAAGTGGGTGGCATTCAAATACAGTTTTTGAATTGCTGCAATATCACAAAAGGGTAGTATTGATTGTTGGATAATATGCTGAATCAGACCAATGTTGACCAACATATGAATCTGTCTGTAAACTGTTAGCTCAGCAAATGCTGCCTCGTACAGATTGTACTAGGAGCTAGCATTTAAATTGATTTAACATTTATTTTCTAATAGTTTGGTGCCACAACAGCCAAAAATGTCTCAGCACTTGTTTTTCTAAAATTAGTTTGCCTTGTATAATAACACACATTATTCTGTCCTTGAGATTGAATTAGTGTACCACAATATGCAGAAGCAACTGCTTTTTCTTTTGAAAATAAATTTGGAAATTTACAGAAGCTGTTTTCTTTAAGATTTTCATGGTCCTTCAAAGGTTCAAATTATGTTGTGGGTGTTTTGTTTTATTTTGGGGTTTTTGTTTGTTTGTTTGTGGTTTTTTTGGTGTTTTTTTTTTTTTTTTTTTAAATTGAAATAGCCCTTTAAAGAGACTTTTTAATGGAGGTGATGACTAGTGTTGGAATTGGTGTATATGCATTATGAAGCAATTACAAAATACACAGAGCTGTAACGTTGTTCAACCTCTGGTGATGTGATGAGTTGCTGAAATGCTCTCGTGTAAATGCCAAGGATTTGACAATATACTTCTTGAACAAAGCTATTGAAGAAGACAACAAATGCGTAAATTAAAAGGCAGGGATGAGGATGCAACAGGAGGACGTACCGATCTAGCAGACTATTGTTCAACTATGTTGTCCATACATAATAGAAGACAGCCTTTCCCAGCACACCCCCCTCTCCCCCAGCTTCTCTTTGGGAAAATAGTTTTCACCTAGATTTTTTTAAATGTTATAGGAATTAATTTAGTTGATTGTCTGCAAAAGAGCTGTAGGAATTTGGCTGACAGAATGGGAGAACTAAAATCAGCCTCAGGAGAAAACTGAGCAAATAAGAGCTAGTGACTGGGACAAATTCTGTTGTGAATTTTACACTTCATATTTTGCTCACCATCAGAAACTGCCTTTCCAGAATCTCTTGCTGTGCCTTCGCATTTCACTGTTGGGCTGTATTTTCCATTGGAGAAAGAGTATTCACAGGGGACAGGTTATATTTGGGGAAAGAACAAAAACAAGTTGTGCACCTTAGTGCTACATCTTATGCTCACTGAGACCCTTTTTTACCTTGAAGAAGTTAAGCTAAAAACATTTTCAGGCTGTCGTTAAAAAAAAACCAAAAGTGCGGAATGGGGACTACTGGGAGTTTGTGACTTCAGGACTGCAAAACAAGCAAAATTATAGGTGATGGTAAAAGGAAAATCTTGTTAGTGTCAAGAAACCAAAAAGACTGAGCTTATGGAAGAAAGTAATCTGCTTTGGTTTGGATTCAGATTATCTTATTGCTGAAGTATTTTAATAGATATTATGTTTTCACAGTAGTCAGTAGATGTAGCTAAAAACCCAATAGTTAATTAAGCCAAAAGCAGTATTCCATGAGAGAGTGTCAGCTTTTGGCTCTAAATAGCCTCATACGTTTGGTGCAGACACTCGTGAAGTGCATCACTCTGCACATCACTGTCAAAGTGATCTTGTGGTTGGTGCTTTTGCACCTTTCTGTAGATCGTACCACACACACAGGCATTGGTAGTCATTGCTCAGGGCTCAACTAGTAGCTGGTTTGCCAGTGATGCTGAGTTATCATGTGTGTGTTTCAGGTATAGCAAATGTCCTGATCTGTGGAGGTCAGAGTTCAGTTCCTGTCTTTGGGTAGCATCAGGAAGGTTTTGGAAAGCTGCTGGCAATGAAAGGTACGTGTTACGGCAACTTCAGAACTCTGCTCTACAAATATGAAAGTGGAGGTTTAGTATAAAGGATTAGAAAATAGGACTTCCTGGGGAATGGATTTGGCTTTAGATGAGATAATTGGTCACATGATGCTTGAACAAGTGTTGTTGCAATGAAGCAGTTTTTAATCAATATTGGATGGTGGTTATTCCTTGGGAGATGGAGGTCTCTCCAAGTAGAATTGATCCAGTGTAATTAATGACAAATGCTGCTTAGTATAGACAATATGAAAATGGTATGTTTTCTCTTTCTTTCCAGGGCAAGTAAAATAGTGTCCATGCAAGCCAGGCCCCTGGTTTGTGACATTTGCTCAGCTTCAGAAATAGTAGTTTTGTACGCTTCTTTAGCATAACACAGATAGCTCTTTATACTTTGGATCACTGAAGTTTCCCTGATTACACAGATTTGCCTCAAGTAAAGATGTAGGTGCTCTAAAATTATTCCTCACAGTTGCTGCATCTCCCTTTGCCTATTAGTTTGAGATCTGGACTTGTGAAAAAGTGGTAACCAGGACAGATTAAGAATCTTGGAAGAATGTCACAGTGCTGATTTCAGAAGCGCTAAGCCTAATTAAGCCTTCACGTCTGTTTATGATGCTGAATAAATAGTTATGTACCTTTAAAAAACATAGCAGGTCATAGAGAAGCCATTTAGAAAAGATGGTTTAAAGGAGAAATTAGAACATCTAGAAAGGGACAGTTATAAAAGCTCTTTAATGAACAAATGAAACAAAACTCAAGGAGCAGGTAGAAAATTGTTTAAGCATCACTAATCTCAGAGGGTGATTTGTCAGCAAATGAACTGCATGGGAGATAAATGTGGACAATGGAAACATCAGTGTGGCATGAAAATGGGGACAGGCTACAATTCAGGCTGAAGAATCATAATCCCACTGAGGCAGATGACCTGCAACAGAAATTTTCATCAATTAAAACTTCTAGCGTGCTACAAAGGTGACCTTGAAAATTGCATCAGAAAGGACATTTTGCTCCTAAGGTGCTGATAGCTCTGTTATAGGGATAGTGTCTGATGGAGCCAAATGAAATATCCATCATGCTTATTGCTGTATGGCCCAATGCCAAACTGCTGATTGTAGCTTTTCGTCATGTGTCTTTTTTCCAAACTCCAAAATGTCAGATAAACCATTTGGGGTACTGAACTGCATTTGCCTTTTCTCCATGAATTATTCCAAGACTTAAAAATATCTGTAGACCAACAGCATTAGTGTATGTGGACCTGCCATTGCACTTGCAGTGCCCTCTCCAGTTGGTTTGTAGGGGTTTATTAAAATAGTCAGATCTTCAGTGTCTTGTCGTCTGCAGTGCGTTTACTCTTGTTCGCAGTGATGGTGAACAGTACCCTGGCAGAGCAGCAGCATTCTGTGCGCAGCTGCTGCTGCTTTTCCTTGAGCATAATTAAACAGAGTGAAGACATAGTGAGAATCAGCCTCTAGAGCCATATTTGCAGCTCTGAATTAATTTGCAAGATAAGTCAGGAAATTTATAGAATCATTCCAACGCTCTGAGGAAAGATTAAGAAAATCCATGATGCCATGACATTAAAGCAAATTGCAGTCCTTCCCAAGGACAAAGGGTTTTTTTTACAATGTGTATGCATGCGCCCTGTAAAATTAAGATAGTGTTGATAGATAATGGTATTTAAAACCTCACCAGTATTTGAGTCTTTTGAATTACTTTACTTATCTCTAACTTCAAATGCTGGGATTAACACAATGTGATCCTGAACATGCAATAGTGATTAGAAGTATAGTAGGTGCATGTGGTTGACTGAAGGAGTTGGTGTAGAGCTATGGGACTACGAGGAGTATTCAGTGTGCTGAAGGCATCTCCCTTTACCTATTTCAGAAAGGAAGGTTAAGATTATCTTAGTTCCTAAAAGAGATTAGACACTGCATAAATGCCAACTCAAAAAGCTTCATGCAGGCTAAAGAAAACAGGGATAAACAGCAAATATGATTTGGGCTTTTCTCATAGCATGTTTCTTTTTATGAAGTGTTTTCCATTCCGTTTTGACATCTGGTTGGCCTGTGATGATGATGTCACAATCAGGACTGTGTTGTTCCTACTGATGTTCGGCTGTGCAGCTGTGTCCTTTTCTCCTGGGTGAAAAGCTTGCTACTGTCATCCCTGCCTCAGCTTCATCAGTGTTGTACAGGTATACTGCAGTTTACTTCTGGCTATACTTGGATCCATTTAAAGTTAAATCTTCGCAGAGAATACGGCCATTCTTAATTCTTTGCCAGGCCTCTCCTCGTGTCGCCTGACTTGGCACTGAATAGTTCCAGCCAATTACCTCATGTTCCTAGATGGTGAGAAATTGTCTTTACCTGTATTTGCATTTTGAAAATGCCCCCTTCCTGGCCTGGGACCCCAGTTTGAGTAGATGTTCCTTTCATTGACAAGAGAAATGCCATCAGAAGAGAAAGCTCCATGAACCTGTTTTCAGTTTGGCATTTAATCCCATAGCCCAGCAGTTCACTTAGGCTAATTAGTCACTCAGCAGAGCTGAGGGTGGAAGGACCACCAGTTTTTTTGAGTGTTGAGTACAAGAGCAGATATTACCACATTACCCGTACTGATCTGATGGTCTTGGTCCCAGCTGCATTTTTCCTTTAAATGATGGATAGTTTTTGTTGTGCCTGTCCTTTCTGAAAAGTATGAGCAGGTTAAGAGTGTGCCACGAGCACAGAACTGGCAAAGCAGTGAAGGCACAGCAGTGAAATTTTACATTGAGAAATTGTGCGTGTGGAAAAACTGCCTCAGGGAGTCTTCTGACTTCTCTAGTTCGAAACCAGCAGGACTTCTTAGTAGGGAGATGTTCTTTGCAGGGTTCAGAAAAGCTACCACAAAAAGGAAACCAGTGATGTCGATTACATGTTTCTGTATAGTTTTGGTTCTTTTGGATGGGCTGAAATGTGTTGGAGTTTGGCTAAAACTGTAGTTCTGAATCATGTCCATTTAGTGTCTTCTGCCAGAAGGGAGAGACAGAGCCTGTTCTGGGTGCAACACCTGTCCTCCTTCCATTCTCCTGGGAGTCCCCACGTTCACCAGATCCCAGTGAAGAAAATCCTGGTCCTTTGGCTGCGTGGGATGAGGCACCATGTGGGATTTTGCAATGTGCTGTTGCTTTTCTACGTGAATTTAAGAAGCTTAACCTTCATCTTGTTTAAAGTGCGTGGTGCCTACGCAGGTGTTCATGCAAAACCTTAGTTACCTGCCATAGAAAATATGTGTGACTTATTGCCAGGTAATTACACCTTTTGTGGTACACTGAGGTTGGCGCTGCTTTAATCTGTGAATATGCTGCTTTGGAAAGTGTATGTCAATGAATGAACTCATTGAACTTCTAATTCACTGAAATCTGTTTTATAGTCTGTTTTAAACCTGATTTACTGGGTTGTTTGCAAATGGCGCTTTTCAGTTTCTGAGTGTTTCATGCTGTGAATCCGTTCCTTGTCTGCATCCATATGAGTGCTCCTAGGGAGCATTCATGTAATTGGTACAGCCATTTTATGGAGGAAAGATCTTGAAGGATCTTGTGAATTTTGTTAAATGTAAGATAAACTACTTGGCCTCCAGCTTTGGCTTTCCATTCAGTAAGGCACTGCATGTGCTAACTGTGCCGCTGCTGTGAATTCAATCTTAGGCACCAAAAATACCTCTGGTAATGTTAAAGTAGGTTGATTAGTCTAAAATTTACATTGTTTACTCCTGCTTCAAACAAGAATAATGTCAGTGCCTCATCTCTCTTTTAATCTCATCTGTGTATTTGCTGCATCTCCAATTAACATTTTTCAAATGTTAACAAGAGGAAACATTTTGTTTTCTTTTTCCTTTTAAAGATAAATCTGTTCTGTGTTTTAGAGCTGCCCTTGTAGATTACTGGATAGTTAATCAAATCTGAGGCTTAACATTTCAAATCCAGCTGTTTTTGAGCAGCAAATGCCACTGGGTCACTAAATGCACTTAGCCTAGATTTAATATGCTTTAAAGCAATTCTCTTTGATTCTGCAGGAAACAGTTTTCAAGTTAGCATTTATCTTCTGTACATTCTAATACATGGTTGTAGAGGAAGAGTGGCAAATCTTCCAGTGGTGTAAAACCACTATTGATATGCCCTGTTTGCAAAGTTACACAGCAGTCTGTTTACTCTTGCTGAAATGTATGGTTTTTTCACTGCTGCTAGTTTTATTTGATGCCTGGAAATACGAGCAATGGAATAGGGTTCTGATTTTCCTCCGTGGTTTAGGATTTTTCAGTGGAAAACTTACTATCTTTTAGTTAGATATCTGTCACTTAGTACAGCGAAGTCTGTACTAAATTAAATAAAATTTCAGCTTGTTGGCAAGAGAGTACAGGCTAGGCTTCAGCACTCCTGAATTTCCAGCATTTGGGAATGCTGAGGCTTGGTTCCTTTTTATCTACTCTTTTTAAAGAAGCAGGTTAAGACTTCTGTTGCTGTGCAGAAATATTCTTCATCATTTACTGGGGGAAAAAACAATAGTGTGCCAGTCTTTCCATTTTCTTTTCATGTTTTTATAGCTTTGCACTGCTGTGTATTGATAACCAATTTCTACTGATCTTATTTTTGTACAGCTAAATACATAACATGAAAGCCAGAGGTAACAGTACAAATCCTTTCTTGCTTTTCCACATCTATTATGTGAAATGTGATGCTGCTCCCTGTTCAGCTGGTAATGCTTCAGATTATCGGAGTGAGAAGCTGTAAAATAGATCCTTGATAATGCATCTGTGTGAATTTGATGATTATGAGTAGATTAACCTTGATCCAAGAGGAGTGACAACCTTGTCTTGATTTATAACAAGTAGTTATCAAAGAGATTTAATTGGCTTTGAACATTCTTCTCTCTCTATCTATATGGAATTGTATTAGCTGCTGTACCCTTCATAGAATAATTGTCAGGGTTTCTCCAAGTAAGCATGAAATGACCTCCTAAACAGATAGCTGATTCTATATAAGTCTCAGCATTTACTCCACGTTGGAATGTATGATACAGATGTTTGATAAACGTTCGCTGTTTCCTTAAATAATGTTTTATATATTCAGAAGGAAGTTATCTATATTCAGAGTGATTAAGTTTCATTATCACAGTTCTAACTTTTTTTCTGAAGAAATCTCGCTTTTCAGAAATTATAGCATTTTGACTACTCAAAATACTGTAGATAGCAAGAGCAGTGTAAAGTTAGAGGGAAGAGGGATTATATTCCTTAGTAGTAAATGAGTCTTAGTGAAAGAGAGCATTGAAACAAGACATTAACTCTATGACAGCATGTCAATTAACAAGCATCAGAAGGCATCTGATTATACTGCTGTTGCATGGCAGCTTGAGTGCTCAGTGACCTCTAGATTTAGAATTTTAAAAGCCAAAATATTTTCTCTGGACTAAACAGGCTATGTTTTGAAGCAAAATGTTATTGCTTATCTTGCCATATCTTCACATGCTTATGGCTTCTGTGTTCTCTTGCCTTTTTAATTCTGAGTGAAGAGTATATTGAGAGAAATAGCAATAACTGGAGAATATCTTGGACTCCTGGGATAAGAACTGAGTAGCTGTTATTAATCTCTCTTAATAGCTATATTTTCAAAGATCTCATTTGTTGAAGTTCACTGAATGGCAAATTGCTTTGAAATGGTAGAAAACAATTAGGAATGCAATCCATACTAACAGAAACAACTGGTGATACATGATTTTATTGCTCTGTTCTTACACTCTGAAGTTATGATCTAGATTTTTAGAGCCTTATTAAAATTGAAAGGACAAAGTAGCATGTTTAGATTTGAGTACTGTTCCGTGTTACCTGAAAATAAAATCAAACATCAAGCACATAATTGATACATGTAATTTCATTTGAGTTACTGGCTACATTTCAGACAAGCTCACATTGCAATTTCCATCCCTTCTGAACAGGAGTTTACTTGGCAAGAATTTGAAGTTGCTGGTTATGTTTTTAACTTGGCTTTCTACAATGAGACAGATTCAGTAGGGCTGGAAATCTGTGTGTGCTGTCTTCTGTGAGATGCAGGGAGGAACAGGGAAGGAATAGCTGGGAATTGACTGGAGGATTGTGGTTTTGTGGGGAGGCCTAAGATGCCCCCGTATTTCCTAAATGCTTCTGAAGGTCAGGATGTCAGAGGCTTATGTGTCTTTTGATGAAAGATCGTCAAGGCAAGTGCATCCTTCAATTTCCTATATAACTGCAGAAGAGCCCTGCTAGTACTTGCTTCTAACTTGAAAGTTCCCTAAGCCAGAGTACATCTGGCAGAAAGGCAAACCGTTTCTGGTATAATGAAGGAACTTCAAACAGTGTGGAAGCAGTTTTCAGTGTACTGAAAACATATCCGACCTACTTTTTACCTAGCTAGCTCTGAAATAAGCAGATGTCTTCGTACTGAAGTTTTCCTTATCCATTCTCCAACACAACTTCCTAATGATGACTGGCCACTATTAGTATTTGAGTAATTTAACGTTTAACATTTCAGCTTATTTACTTTCCCTGTTAGGTAACTGCCATATACTTTTCTTTCTATTTATTGCCAACAAATTGGTGTATCCATTTCTTCCTGATCTTACTGGTTATTAGTTGCAAAGTCTTGTGTATTTTTATGTATTTTCAGCCTTTTTTACTTTTCTATGTCTATCTCGCAGTCGACACCATCAGTATCACACTGCACAGAAGTCTGTCTCAGAGAGAGATGGGTGCAGAAAAGGTGCAGTGCAGAAAACCGAATTAGCTCCAACACTGCTCGCTTTGCAGCCTTGTGGCAGGGGACCGTGCCTGACAGGGATTTTGTTCAGCACAGGGACATCAAGTGACAGCGTTGGGTATTGCAGTTGTTGCACATCAGCAAGAGTGAAGTCCTGAGTCTTCTGAACCTTCTTGGCTTCTTTGGCAAACAGATATATCTGTGATATAAAAGAAAATATTGGAGCTTAGCTAGATCTTTTGAGACAAAGGGCACAAGTCTTCCTTATTCTGCAGTTATTTAGGAAGGTTTGGGATTTATTTGGAATACAGGTGAGTTACAGAATATCACTTTTCAAAAGCACTTGTTTTGCCAATAACTCCATCATACACCAGAACTGCAGAAAAGCGGTTATGTGACTATGGTAATGTTTCATCTACAAGCTCCACGAGAAATAAAACTGCAGACAGTCTGTCTATAGAAGTGTTATTTACATGATCATCCTCGATAGTATTTTAAAAATCTGCCTTTCTTCTGATGTGGAAAATTTTAAGGGATGCGCAGATGGGACCTTCTTGCAGTTGGATGTAGGCAGAGCACATTGTTAGTGTTTCTGGCCCCTGTGCAGTCTGCAGAACGGCTCCTGTGTCCTTGGGCAGAGCACAGCTGCAGTTGCAGTGTCTCCTGCGGGCTGTGGCTGTGCCTGACTGACATGCCCTGCAGTGGGGACCCAAGGAGTCCCGTGTCCTGGACGAGGAAAGACGTGGGCACTTGTGAAGTGATGCATCTGCACAGGCTCCTATATTGGGGTCTGTGAACCTCTCCAAGCCTTTTCCAGGTGGCTGACCAGAGTGTGCAAACATCTGTTCCGAAACGCTAGTCTTGTGACAAAATTCAGGCAAATGGGAAGAACTTGTTTAGTTCTCTTACCTACTATGTATTTGTCTGGTTTCAAGCATATATTGTCATCGTTCATTTGTTCTGCTGCTTTATAATTGTGATGATCTTTGAAGCTGACTGAACTGGATTGCTTGTCCCTTATGCATGAGAAAACCTACAAATTATTACCTGGCTTAGAAATGGAAGGGGTAATAAATATATGAAAAACAGTTCTTGTGGTTTAAGTATAGTTAATGTTGCATGACGCATGATTCACCAGTATTCCCTGTTTTCTGCTAGGCTCTGTAAATCTAACTGTGTTTATGCGATGTGGCTGTGCAATCAGAACAGTGTTTGTAAGGGAGTAAAATCCAATCTGTAAATAACTTTGTTGAAATCACCCTTTCCATGCTTGACTTCTGTGACTATATACTCACTAGTTTGGTAACTGCTGATGGGATTATGAGAATTTAGTAGGAGAAAACCTGCTATTTGAGAGAGCAGCAGTGCTGTTAGGAGGAAGCAGCCACATCAGCACTGTAATTTGGGATTTATTAGTACTGTTGGAGTGGCAGACCACCTGCATCAGACACATTACGTACATGGTTTCTCTCCTTTAAACTGATGTGATTTCCAGGCACTGTCAAGTGTATGCTTTGCGAAACTTGTGAAAAATAAATCGCTGGTATTAGTTTCCTAGGAAAATGAATGATCCTGTGGCTATAGAAATGTGAGATTAGAATCAAGTGAGGAAAATATGTATAACAGTGAAAATCATGATAGTTTAGTTCTCATGGCTTTCAGAAATCATTTTGCCCTGACTAGGTAATAGAAGTTAATCTATTCAGTTGTAAGGTTTTTTTAAAAAAAGTAGAATCCATGCTGGCTGCAACGTCCAAATTAGACTTCTCAGATAATTATTCTGAAAATTATCTAAACAGTTTAAAAGCTGAGGGCTTCTGAATAGAATATACTTAGTCATATGGAGATGCATTATTTAGTAGGCATTGTTAGTTTATTTGCAACCCTTCTTGTTTCCAAAGAATTGTGCAGAAGAGACCAGCTAGTGCCCAATGTTTGCTCCTCTTTAATCTGTGTAGATGTTGTATATTGATGGTGAGTAAGTTGCTTTCTTACGGAAAACATCCAAAATGAATGGGTCATCCCACTGATTCATCTTCATACTAAAGCAGTAAGCAAGACACATTTCTTCATGATCCTCAGCTAACTGCTCCTCTGCTTTTACTTATCTATTTCTGCAGCTGTAAGATAACTTTCCAAGCACTTCACTTGAGCTAATCTAGAGTGTACCTGGACCAGGCAGTGATATACGGTGCTTTTGCTGCCTGCCAGACCTGAACAGATCATGCTTTGGCACACGTTTCATCAGCGCTGACAGGTTTGGCACACGTGCTCAGAAGAAGTAGCCCAGATAGAGCACATCCGCCATTCAGGATCGATTCACTGCTTTTGGCAGTCATTGCAGCATCTGCAAGGATGGGTTGATGACGCTCTTTCTTGCTGAAGAGGAAACGGGAAACAAGGTGGGATTTCTAGTGTGTTCGTTTTAGTGCTGAGCCTGAGCCATGAGGACTGGTACTGTGTATGTAGGCTGAGAACTGAATCCAGGGAGAGATAAAACTGATAAAAGAGTCTGCAGAAACATCTCCAACTGCTAGACAATCAAAAATAACCTTTTTTTTTTTTAAATGCATATGGTAATGTCACTTTGTTTTCTCAGGCAGGCTGAATTTCAGCACTTCATATCTGCCCAGCCTGCTCTTTTGTAGTGATCTGATTGCTGTTGATAATGTGTGATTGTCATGAAGGGCATGGATACAAATAACTAAAACCTGTGTATTTTGTCATTTGGAGAAGATAATCTGTTTATCTCCGAGGGCAGAAGAACAGATTAAATTTTCACATAATCAGATATTCAGAAGCAGAGAGTGTTGAAGTTAGGTCTGTGCCAGGTTAAGTGCGATTTGTGTTTTGAAATTTTTATGTATTTTGCACACAAGCATTTGGAGGAATAGCTAGGGTTTTTTAATGAGGGAGACAGGGAGGAATTACTGAGTTTCCTCTGGGTTTTCTTTTTTTATGGGAAGGAAAAAAAAAATCAACTTTTCAAATATAACCTTTCTTTTTCTGCCTTGCCAATTTTCATTTAAACAAGTGAAATCTTGAAGTTTCATATTTGCATTTAGATTCTTCCATGAGTGTTTCAGGCATCGTATGAGTAGCTTTCCCGGAATAAATCTTAGAAACACACCTGCTGCAATACTCCAAGTTACTGGGATGTCACTGTGCCCCACGGGTTGTTGCATCAAATCCTGTACACTGGTGAGCTTCTCCAGCAAAACACAGAACACCCTCCATCAACCCTGACTTTGACAGACAAGTATTTTCAGCTCTTGCCCATCAGAAGTTCAGACACAAGAATTTTCCAAACAACATGGGTTGCCATGCTGCACAATCGGTCTTAAAAACAAGGTATATTTTTTTCCTTAGGTAGGATGAGAGTATTTAAAGAAAGAATTATCAGCCCTGAGGAAACTGTTCTTGCTGGGAGTGCCTTTCCTGTGCTAGGAAAATTGAGTGACACAATATATCTGTTGGTGGCTTTCTGATAATTAACAGGATTTTGATTTTAAAAATGAGTACTTTTGGTGCTACAGGTACCAAAAATTGCTACATGCAATATCTTTTTTTCTTCATTTGATTTTTATTTCTGCAGTAGTTTTTAGTCACTGCCTTGTGGTGTCACACTCCTTCCAATCTATCCTGATTAGCATCCCAGCTTTCATGTAGATTTACAGGGTGCTTGCATGCAACACGGTGAAACACCCCAATTAGAAACTCTTACAGTTTGCAATGATTAAGGCTAGAATGATGCATGTGCTTCATTGTAGCTGTCATGCTATTTCCAGGATATTAAATCTTGATGTCTGTTTATTATGAATCACATAGTGCTGTATCCTTGTCTGTGCAATTAAGGCCTTTTTATCATCATGACAAAGAGTTACCCAGAATGATGCTGAGAAGATTTAAGCTTATTTTATTGAATATTTTTGTCTTCTCTGCAGTTCATGACTGTGAAACACACATGAACTGCAGGAGCAGTTGCCTCATGCATTTAGATGAAGTCAGTTTATGCCCTTTTCTCAACCATTTCTCTTTTAGACTCAAGCTGGATGATAGATGAATGGAGGGGGTGGGAAGGCAGAGAGAAATTTGGAACTCTGGAATTAAAATACAGGTTAGAGGTAGTTTCTTTTCTCAGTTGACATTTTTATTAACAACACTGAAGGGTTTTTTGACAGCCTGGAGTTCTTTGCACAGAGTCTGAGTTATAACTTCACAAACCTGTTGTTTTTAAGTGAAGCCAGGGAGTCCTGCTCTTTTGGTGAGGTCTTTCTCTGCCATCCATATGTGGTAAAAAGCAAACTAAATACATTTTGGACAGAAAAGACACAGGCAAGATCTGCTCTTGAACTCTTCAGCTGCCATTACAGCTACTTCATGAGAGATGAGTCTTGATCATTTAGAAGGTTGTTTTGAAGAAGGGCAAACCTTGTTTGTTTTCTGGCAGAGGCAGGGTCTGTGAGCTTGTTGGTTTATTTGGGTTTTTTTTAATCAAATAGCTGCTACAATGTGAAAAAGCCCCTCAGGGCAGGAGCTATTGAACTGCAGAGGCAGGAAGGTTTCCGGGATGCAGCCGCAGGATGGGGCAGTAACGATGTGCAGTATGAGGTTGGGTGCCCCGTCTTTGCAAGACTGTCTGTGTTTTATACAGTCTGAAGTGACAGTTCAGGTATTCTGTTTTGGTTTGGTTTTGTGGTATGTTCTTTATTAGCTTTAAAAATTACATGGTATTTTTGCAAATAGAGTAGTTCTGGAGGTGGGAACACATTTGTTAAACTGCTGCCTGGACTGACATGTTTCTCAGAGATACATCCATCATTACTACACGCCCAAGCATGATGGACTGCTGTTATGGGCCAATATGATACTGGCCATATGCTTTCTTATAGCTTTGAGCACACGGAGAATACCGCAGTAATATGCATGTTGTCCCTGGAGGGTGATTTCCTGCGCTCCTTGAGCTCAGTGCAACCATACTTCTGCAGGCTCAAGATCAGCAGCAGCTATAGGTGAAATATGTATTGTAGGGAGTGAGGCAACACTTTTTGTTCCACCAGTTGATGGAGGTAAGAAGAGACAAGTTTTGTCTTTTCTGGATGTACCAGGTAATCTAGTAGAAGAATATTGCTTCTTCCTCAATCCTGCTTGGGGAATCCAGGAACCAATTTAAAATAACCATTACATGTTTCAGAAACTTAAAAAAAAAAAAGATAGGCTGCTTATGAGTGGAACATGACAAACTTCAGTGCAGGCCACTTGTATTGCACAGTCCCAATTGCCTGGTCTTGTATTCTTTTTCTCAGATAAATTATCTATTTTTGCATTATCACTCAAGTATGCTGCATGATCATATAATTACATACAGTGAGATGCCAATTAGTAATAATGATACATCAGACCTTTACAAGTTAGTTTGATGGGTATTTTTCCACTGTGCACATTAGTTATTGGCATAGTATTTCTCAGCAACACTTCTGTTGTCTAAGTGACAGCAGTACAACTCACCAGTTCGATATTTCTGTTGTCTATACAGAAAAACTGCTGGAAAAGAAAACCTATAATTTTAAAATCAGCATTGGGGAGTTCCGACTGTGTGCATGTGAAGTTATAGCAGAAACACGGCGAAGAGCAACACAGCTGGAGGCAGGTCTAAACAAACATCAAATGCCAAGCAGTCACTCAAGAAACAGTTGTGGGAAGCACCAAAACAACGTACTTTGCAGCAGGAATACCTATTGGCATGTTCTTCGAAAAGAAGGTAAGACGACCTGTTTTTTCATTAATTATAAGCTAATAATTTAATTGCTCAAATCTCAACTCAAAATATTATGATGTCCAGCTCTGTAACCCAAAAGACTTGCTACTTGTTTACTGGAGGCTTCTGGAGTGTGAGTGTTCTTTATACATGAGATTGAAATGTACTGAAACAAGTGGTGGGTTTTTTTTGCCCTGGTTACTTTGTAATCACAGTTGCTAAAAGAGTAGTAGAGCTCAATCTGTTTGATATAAAGTCATGCCTTTTTAAGGCTGAGAATATTAAAAGGAGGAAATTTGTAAGATGTTTATGAAAGGTGCACCATCCAAACTTTTTGATCCAACCTCATTACAGCCCATGTGAATCATGGCAAGTAGTCCACAGAGAGGTATACAAGTGGTTATGAATGACTAGACATTTTCATGCTTTATGTGTACATTGAAAGGGTAAATAAATGCCTCGTCTGTGTGCTGTCTGCAGGGTGAATAGATTTCATTCAAGGGTTTCTAAATTTGTGCTTCTGACATAGCCTGTACCTTTTTTCTTTGTGAGACTTGATATTTTATATTGTGAATTATCAGATGGGTTCATTGAAGTTATTTCTGCTTTTGAGTGAAAGAATGATAGATTTAGGAAAAGATTTGAGGATGTAATTGTGAAGTGAGTGCATATATAGAAATACTGGTTACTCTTTTTTTAATGAACATCTGTGTGAACAAAATCATTCCTTCTATAAGTGTTTCTGGTAACAGCAGCAGCACATGGATTGTGTCAAAGTGGATGGGTATGGATGTTGTTCATTTTAAGTATTTCTTGGGTGTGAAAAATGGTACAGAACAGCTTCTCTTGGTTTTCTGTGGCTCTCCAATGTATCTAAGATAATCCTTGCGAAGTAGGTTAAAAGCAGCATGCTTTAAATAGGGTATTGGTCCAATATCCCTTCCAACCTAAATTACCTTAATTTTTATATTTTTGTGAAATCCAAGTATATCTAAAGCAGCCCCATCACTTATTCAGGCCTTTCTAGCTGCCACTTCATCAATTAGACCCAGTGTTAGGATACTTGTATGACGGCGCTGTAACAACGCTGAATCGAGTAGTTCTCTGTGGGTTTTCTGGTGGGCAGTATCATCCTATGTTAAGAAACTTCTTGTGACTTTAATAAGAAATTTCCAAATTGTTTATTTGCTATGCCTTTCCTTTTCTTACTCTGCTTAGAATGTATGGTTTGCTAAAAGCACATTCTTTTATGTTCTTTCTTAATTTTATGCATTCCTGTTAAAAAACAAACAAACAAAATATCAGAACCAACCCCCCCCAAAACAAAACCCAAACGAAGCCAAAAAAACACCACCTACAACATAAATCAAAGGAAGGTATAATTCCTATTTATGGAAAAGAAAAAAAAATACAGAACAGGCAACAGAGAAAAGAGAGAGGAAATTAGAAAAGTAGTGATCTTTTAATGAGCTGGGTAGTACTGAAGCAGACGAGGGACCGTGCAGATAAAGCTGAATAACTTATTTTATAGCAGTGGATGGGATGGTAATAAAAATGATATACCTTGAGTCCCTCTTGGTTAAGATTTGGACTGCAAAGCAGTGGAGCCGAACTGGCATAAATTAGTGTGAGACAGAAGGTGTCACTGGTTTGAAGGACTTCCCATTCTAATCGTTTGCACTGCTTTGCTGCATCACTTGGGAGTAAATTCAGTCGGAAAATATGTGGTGTTTCATAATTACCTTTTCTGCCAGAGGAGCAGCTCTGATCCCTGCAGGCTTAGTGCTGTTTTGGTTGTGTAATGGCTGGGTTTGGGTTATCTGCCCTAGCGTTTTCCTGTTGGAATAAGGCATAGGCATTAGATGCTTCTCTCTAAACCTACCAACAGTCTTTTGCCAAGTGTTGACCATACATTTGCTCTCTTCAGTAGTGTGACCTTGCTAAAATGCTCACTGGATACAGGAAAACTTCTGAAAGCTGGCTACAGCTCAGGATTGAACTGTTCCATTTAATCCTTTACTCAAGTGAGAAGACAAGTTACTTTTATGATTAATTCCTTAAGAAAATCTGTTATCATCCTTCAAACAGATTTTAAAAAGAGATTCTACTTCAGTTATGACGTTTAGGTCTCAAAAAGCACAGCTTGTAGGACCATACTATGCTTTGTTCTAAAGATAGGCTCATGACCCTTAACTCTATAAATATTTCATTTTTCTTTGCTGAACACCTACCCTAACAGCTTTGTCAAAACTCAAGTTTTCTCCAACTTGCTCTCAATTCTCATGCATAAATCAAGATTTTACTACAGTTCCTCAAACATTCAGGCACCTCAGATGCATTCCTGATCAAAAAAACTCAAGCTGTATAGACAGCTATAGGCTGACCACAGTTTTATTTTTGTTCAGCCCTGCACCTGTCAGCTTTTTGTATACATAGATTTAGGCACTTGAGGGGATTTTCTTGTGTGTATATGACATCTGATTCTCATGCCCTAGGGACTCTCTGCTACTACAGTGATATAAGGTTCCTTTGAATATTACTACCTGATTTTGATGGTTTGCCATAAAAAGACTTGAGTGTAAAGTAGAATCCATTTCATTGTGATGTTGTTGGGAATTAAGTCACTGTAAACTCATGATAATCTTGTTCTTCTATTCAGATTTGTGTAGTCATTAAGAAGGGAGATATATATATATATACACATTTTTTTAACTTTCTAGGATGGATACTCAGAGCCTGCACTGTAGGAGCCCAGATCCTGCAGTGCTGTGCCATTTGCTGGACCTGTTCAGTTCTGAGTGGAGAATCGTTTTCTAGCAGAGAGGGCTGGAAAATAGTAGGATCTGTCTGACTCTCTAGGCATCCAAATATGTGTTTTATAACTGAATATGCCTTGTCTTGCAGAGGAGAAGATAGGAAAGAGTTAGCAATGCTGTTACAAATTGCTGCTGAAAGGCTTTGAGTAGTCTCATGTTGTTGAATTTCTTTCCGATCTCATACTCCGTTGGTTGTGGTTAGGACCCGTGTTTGGCTCTCAGAATGCTATTGAGAGTATGAGTGTTTGCAGCAAAGTTGAAGGATTTAATCAGGATAAGTAGAAGAGTCCTTCAGACTGGCTTGCAAAACAGGGTGAGAAAGAAACCACAACAAAGCTGGATAAAAACAAGGCAAAGAAATATTGGTATCAGATGGCTATCAAAAGTTAAAACAACCTTTCAGTGTCTGTAGAAAGTACTTCCGTACATGGTTAGAATCAACCTTTTTTTTTCAGTGAAAATAGCTTATGAATAGTGTAGTTATTTGCTTATTATCCTGGTCAGTGCTCTTCCTCAGGTTTCACTTGTGAATTTTGTACTAGCTTGCCTACTGCTGGGTTAAACCTGGAATCTCACATGCAAAAATGGCAAAGTTTTAATTGCAAAAGAATGCAGAATGTTAACCACTGATCACCTCCCTAAACAAAAAGAACCCCAGAAACCCAAGCCCCAGAAGTGTTTTTGTAATTTCTCCATGTGCCTGCTGTGAAAGAGCCAAGTACATTAGCCTGAGATACTTGTGAAGGAGTTCAATTTTTTTTTATCTTGACCTTAATGATATCAGCTTTCAACAGTCGATACAGCAGATACAGATAGTGAAGTAATATCAGGCTACCAAGCTAAGGCAATAACTGTTCTTCTGTTTTCCAGTCATTTTATGCATTTAATCTCTTTATTTTATGAACAGACTTTCATGCTGGTATTAACCATACTTTCACTTCTGATAGTCATATCACTATATTTCTATTAATATTTTCTAGGAATTAAAATCTCTATGCCTCAACATTTTCAAAATTGATCTAGCATATTGTATGGATAAGATACAGGCCAATTTGCAATTTATTTTTTTTGTATCTATTAATTTAAAAGGTCACTTTTAAAGCATTAGGGAAATATTTATTCAATTATTTCTTTTCTATGCTTTAGAAGACAGTTTGAGCTTTGTGCTGACTTCACGGAGCTCATTATTTTGATTGCAACAGTGGTAACCACTTTATGTGTAAGAACAACAGCTGGCCACAATGTTTTACAAGTATACACAATTTAAAAATATTAAGCACAGAACAATGACTCCTGTAGATTTTTGTCTTGTTTTTTGTCATCTTTCATAGGGCATTTCAGCTTAATTCATTCACATTTGTCAGTACTTTATTTTGAAGAAAGGAAATCAGTGACATTCTTTCAGTTGTGGATATGCTGAGCTGACTCTAGCCAGAAAACCAGCACATCAGAGCTGCTGCTGGGGAGCTATGCAAATCCTTCTCGGCATCATCAGTCTTCAACAAAAATCTAAACAATCCTCCTGATTTCCGAGATGTGGTTTCTATACTCCTTGATTTCACACACACAAACATGCTGCAGTGTTTTAACTGCTGTTTGTCCTCTCAACTTTGGAGTTTTATTAACAACCAGGGAAAACCGTTGACTCGGTAATTAATCTACTTCATGATGATGCATGGCCACTTTGGAAAGAAAACATGATTGTTTGAAGTGAATGCATGTTTACTTAAACTGACAACTAGATTTTCAGAGTGAAGCCAGTGCAATTCCCCCAGAATCCACACTAAAGCAGGCAGGAGATTTTTTTCTGCATGAATACCGATCTAATCTTCAAACCAAAGCTTGTTTGATATGTTACTCTGGCTTTAGGTGCTTGTTTTACAAGCCACTCTAGTGTTGCAGTATCAGCACCTTAAAATCATGATAGTCACCTTTATCCCCTTTCTTCATTCTGTTTATTTCTATATTCACAATACCCTTTGAAGAATTTCTTCGACAAGTCTCTGTGTGAACCAAATGTCCTTCAGTTCTGGGAAGCTGTCCTAGTAAAATTGTGCTTGTGATGAATGACTTGTTGTCCTCTGTCAGTGCCATGTTGGAAGATGCCCACAAAGGCTCAGGGCAAGAACATAAGTGAGAGTATTTATTTATGGGGAAAAAAAAAAAAGTATAGAAAGTATAGAAAAGAAAAAAAAGTATAGGTACTTTGATCCTGATAATCCTGATCCAAATAATTGTGATGTCTATCCCAGGTCATATTTGGGAGTTTTCTTCAGAAAAATTGTTTTCTTAAAAGTTCATAATCCAGAACCGAAGCTTTCTTTAGGGCACTACTTTAGTGTCTTGTGGTGGAGTCTCAGAATCCCCCTGAAGTTGGAGGATATAACACTGCTCTTTTGTTTTATGGAAGGCTACAGGTGATGTGCTGATTTTCTGTGGCACTTTGTGATAGGGCAGCAACTGATTGCTGCATTCTCACTGTCCATTCACCACTGATCTGACCTTCCCTTCATCTAATGATCTTGACATTAAATGCACTGATGAATGACTAGGAGAAGAAAAGAAAAAAGGAGCAGCAGGATAGAGAAAGAGAAGAAAGAAATAAAAAAGCCCCAATGACATTTTATAGGGAAAAAAGTTTAGAAATGTGCAAGCAGCACAATAGCAGATGTCATTTCAAGTTCATGGTCAATAAATTCAAGAGATTGTAGTTTGTAAGAAATAACTTCAGCTGCTTGGGTACCTTACTGAGTGTTAGAGTAATTGCAGTCTAATGATATTTGCAGTATCAGTGGCTCCCTAGCTAGAAGGGCTTGCCACATAGACAGCAGCCATTGAAGAGCAACAGAATAAGAGAATGCATGAAGGGTGGGAGGAAGATACCAGAGATTTAATGAACTCAAGTATATCATTTGAAATATAATTACATGAAGAACATTTGTTTTTCCTCTTGTGATGATGCTTGAATAATGAGGACTGCAGTATCTGCAAAGGAATTGGCAAGTAAATAACAGCTAGGGATTTGTTTATTTTCAAGAAGGGACATGATTTAAAGTGTAGTATTTGATTTAAATGGTCTCTCTCTGAATTTGAGAAGTAAGGGAAATAAACCGAAATGTATTTAAGTCAGAGGGACCAGATCCCTTGTTAGTGTGTACACAGATATACTTCCAATTAATTTCAAAGCTCTTGTTTTGATTTATTCCAGCTGTGCAGTGCAACAGTCACAGGAGCACTGGGCTGCCTTGCTTGCATGCAATTGCCATTTCTGTCTGGTTTTTAGTAAACCGTGGCCATGCATCTCAAATGTGGGAATGAGATTTGTCACATAGCCTTCGGACGTGAGGTTGTGTAGCAGGGAGGAGAAAGGCACCAGGCAGTCAGGAAAGGATGCATTTCACCTTTTTCTGTCTCTTCTCTGAGTCATAGTCTTCCTGCCCCTGTCACCAAGTGCAGTCTAACTGAAGAGCAGATACTGAGTAAGGTGTGAGCTGCTGTTCTGTGCAGTCAGTCTGGAAATTCATGTGATTGGTTTAATTATATAAAGTATGCTGCTCTGATATACTAGGGTTGTTAGAAAAACCAATATTCTCAGAAAATAGGTTGGTCTTCAAAATTGAATGACTGAAAACAGCAATTCAATTAAAGCTTTAGTACTTCTGGGAAGGGGTTTATGATGTAGCCAGAAAGACTGAGTTTACACTGATCTGATAGTTTGCCGCCCCCTCACTGGCTTGCTGGGACTGATGCGTACCAAGTACCCCTCTTTATGCCACATGAGATTCCTTCAGGTGTCCTGCCCACGTCCCATCTGTGTCCTGGAGGCCCTGGAGGTTGCCCATCCTGATGGTCCCTTGGGTGCTGCTGCTCAGGCCTGGCCTGCTCTCCTCTCACATGTGTATCGTGAGTGAAATTGGTCTCCCCTAACCTTATACATGTCCATTAAATGCCCAACCCCAAGCCCGCTAACCTATGCTGGATTTTAGCCAAAAATTCATCTCATCCCATCCTCATGAGGCAGTAAAGATGAAGCACCCTTTGCAGGTGCCCTTTGAGTAGGTTGACCCTGAAGGAGACAGGTCTCTTGCTTGTGGAAAGGTCCATTCTCAGCCACTCTCCTGCTGCTGCAGAGCAGCTGGGCAGCAAATGTCAAGATGCTTCCCTGGCAAATGGTCTCAACTCTTCCCTGTGTAGCTTTAAGTGGTTGCAAACTGACAGTGAGGTACGGTAGGCCTGCTGGAGGCTTAAATACTATATTTAGTGTTCACCAAGCACAAAGTAAACTTTTTTCCTTCAGAAAGAAATGTATAGTATTTACCTCTCTAATTTTTAAGGAGGATAACGCTTCTCCTAGAGAACCATAAAGGCTGAAATAAGTTATTTTCAAACTAAGGTATTTTCATCATCAGTCTACTCCTAGGTGCCACTCAAATACAAAAGGCAGAAGGTGTGACATGTACGCTGTCAGCAAATGGCACCTTTAAAACCTCCTGATCTGTTTTAATACCCAAAGGCTCTTCTGTCATTTGGCTGTAGCGCACAGTGCTGCTTTAAGACTTAACATTAGGATGATTTTCTTTCTTAAATTACAACCTCTTTCCCAGCAGACCAAGAAAGCTTTTATCCATTGTCACTGACGCTGGTGGCAAAATCGATAACTACAATTCTCTGGCAATGTGCACTTTCCTTAACTTTGCTTTCTAGTAAGCCAGAAACTTTCACCCAATTTTTTTTTTCTGTGCCAGTTCAGGATCTTGACACTTTCTCTCCTATGCAAAAAAATGCACTTGATCTTACTGTGAATTAGTAGAAAATTATGAGCTTTACTAGTCTTACCCAGCCTTGCCACAGGTTTTTGTGTTTGCAGTTGTGTTAGACTGGAGTGAGATGGTTTTCTGCCTGAATATACTGGGCACTGAGACAGTTAAAAAGGCCTGGGTAGAGGTGAAGCACCCAACCCAATGTTTGCTTCCTTTAGTCTTTTTCTGTCAAGCCTTTTCTAGTGTTAGTTTTGCAGAAATCCAAACAAGGAAACTTTAGATCTACAGAAATGTTTGTAGCTAGAAGGCATCTGGGACCTGAATTACAATGACTGAAAAATGTGGATAATTTTTTTTTCTTTCTTTTTTTTTTGAGGTTGGGATATGTGGATTGTTTGCTGGAATTTCTTATGCTGAGTAACAAAGAGATTAATTGTCAAAGTAATACAACTGTAGTACTATGACTAAAGATAACATATGAAAATAATAGTTAATGAAATCATAGCATTGATAATGAGTGTTGAAGGCAGTGTAGCCTGAATAAGCTCAAGGATTCTCTGCTGCCTTCTTTGGTTCCTCAGGGTGGTGTCCCTGGACTCTGCAATCCTACTTCTGTCAACCCTGTTAAGATGGCCTAGAACAAACAAAACTGCTTTGTTCTAACAGCAGAGACTGCTGAACATCTCTGTATTTCTATGAAAGATATTTAGCAGGGCTGGCAAGTGTTAATCGGATCCAATTTAACTTCAGTCTGGCAGATCACACATGCCTAAGGGCATGTTGGCACAGAGCTTTTGACATAAGGGCCATACCAGTCTCATGCATGGTGTCCTCAATTTCTCTTCACCAGAGAAATACTGTTGCTATACTCTTTCCACTGATCTTCTCATGCAACAAAAAGCCTTGAGGGCAAAAAGTTCTGAGTATTGCTGGGGGGAGCAGTCTATTTGACAGTGAGGAAATAATATAGTGCATTATGTGGTCTTGCATTTCATCCCATTCTAGAAAATCACTAACTTTTTTTTTAAATGCACCTAAAATATTTTCATTTTAAAAATCTTTTTCTGACTTATAAACAGATGAGGAGTATTTACTTCCTAGACATGTAAAGCCCTTTCATGGCTTTCTCTTATGGTACCTTCCAAAATGCTGGGAGGATTTAGTCTTGGTAAGATTTACCTACCCACCCCAGCAGATCACACAAGTCCTGCTGATGTCTAGTTGCAGAGAATCGGGGAAAGCATAGCAGAAGCATTTATCTACTGAGTAGATATAGTATCCTCTGTTCAGCACAAGCTGACATTGATTTCTGAAGTTGTTTTGAGGAGACTTATTTATCTGTTGTTGGTACTGGTACGTTGAGTACTTCCTTGTAATGGTAGCACTGGGATGATGATACTCTTGATTTCCATTAATGAACAGTTCATGACTCTTAGTGGATACATGAAATGGTAAATGCTCCCTGAAGAAGCCACTTAACATCTTTTAATTCTCTGATTATGCATTAAACTCTGTGTGGATCATGCAGGACCTAATGCCCCAGGAGACAGGAGCATTATGGTATTATAATAGACAGAACCGACTGCGTGACATATAATAAACAGGTAGTCAGGAATGGAAAGGTCAGAAAATGTCTTGCAGTTGTGGACTGCTGGCCACAAAAATACCTTTTCAATTTCAACCTCTGCTTAGGTGAAATATATACTTTTCCATCAGCAGAACTGAAAGCCCGTTGCCAGAATGGGAAGTGGCAGGGATGTGCCAAAATTCATAACTCCATCCTCTGGAGATCAGGACACTGGAGTCAGGTGCCAAAGCTCTGCACAAGGCCTGTGTTCTGATGCATCCCTACTGTTAGCATTTATTATAGGCCACTGCTAGCCCTACAGCTTCTCACACTTTCCATGAGACAGATGGAGACTCCCCAAGTTCCTGGTGCTACATCAAAGCTGTATGGCCCAGGAATGCTTCTCTCTCTGCTTCTCTACCCTGGTTTGTGGTGATGTGGATTTAGACAGTGTCTTAAGGGCTGAATGGTGGCAAAAAATGGGTTTGCAAGAGTAATGCATCCAATTTCACTAAGTAATTAATCCTTCCCCATCATCCCTGGCATGAAGCAGGTAAGGAGCAGGCTGTGCCTCAGCGGGAACATGTGACCAGTCAAACATTTGTTCAGTCCAGGCTCTCGTCTTCATCAGCATGAACTGGTTCAGTCCAGAAGCTAAATATTTGGGTTGGTGTGGCACTGTGCCCAAGCAAATGTGTTTTGCCTCCCAATGGCACAGCGATGCTGCTGTTGCACAGCGTGGGCGCAGGCAGGCTTAGAAACAACAAGTAGCAAAGCATGCTTACCTGCCCATCCCGGGGGGATGTCAGAACAACAGGGACTACAAGACAGCTCTTCAGAATTGCTTGGCTTAATTTGCAGTCATCTGTGAAATGCTTTTGCCAATGCTTGGGCATCTGTGTATGGCTATAGCTTAAATCCTTCATATTTATTTTCTTTTTTTTTCCCAAGCATGTAGATTCCTCAGGCACTTAATATAATTCATTAAAAAAAAAAAACAGCAAAGCCATTTAAAAGCCCCAGAACACACTGACAATCAGAGGGATTCAGGATGTGCTGCTGTTTTTCACAAGGAGATCCGAGTTCCTTAATCATCAAGGGTATGTCCAAACAGATTCCCACTGAACAGTGCCCGAACGTCCTGGCAGAGCTGGACTGAGACACTTGGAACAGTAGACTGCCTAACATAAAACAAGCCTAGGTTTTTCATGAAAAATCAACAATGTAAGTAAGCCTAGCATAAACCAGACACAAAAATCATGGAGTGTTTTACCTTACCCCTTTGCCCCAACAGCACGTTCCCTGCTGATTAAAGCACCGAAGGAATCCGTCATTAACCACTAAAGGAGCCAGTTTGCAAGGAATGTCTATCAGAAATGGATGAAAACTTTCTGTGCCCCAAGTCCTGCCTTTAGCCCTTATAGCTGGCACGGATCATTAGCAGAAACAAGCATTTTGAAGCTAGAAGGGTTGCAGTGTGGTTATTTTTGTATGCCCATGTGATGCATGGACAGTTAAGTCAGCCTTCATGGATGCACCAACCTGGGCGAGTCCTCAAATCTGAAATGGTGCAGTGCTGCAGAGAGGAGTTAACCGGACTCAGATTTTACTTCAGTCTTAAATGGTTTTACATCCCTCTCTACTCTCCCCAGTTTTAAATTTTGTTTCTATTGTTTTCAATATTCTTCAAGCTGAGCTGCTTTGATTCATGCAGCTGTGCTAAGTAAGCGTGTGAGTGATAGAGAGTCTTGCTGGTTAGTGGCAAGGCTTGAGTCACATTAAAGAGTTGTAGAATGAAGCGCACAGTGAGATCTCTTCTAGTGTGTGTGCAGTATTAATTGATGACTTGTGGCCCCAGGAAACCAAACAGGCTGGTGTCAGGAACTGAAGTTGTCTGGGATCAAGGGTGTTATAGACAAATCTTGCAACAAGTAACATTGGAATAAATCCAAGTTCTGAGCCTGGGCTTCCCACTGTGAAGGGCAATTGCTCTGTACTCAGCTGCTGTATACAGAAAGTGTTTGGGTGAGGGAGATGACGACATGTTATCCTATCCTGAGCTGGGGAAAGGGGAAAGAGGAATATAAGTAGCCTTTGCATCCATAGTAGAGGAAAAGTCAGTGTTACGATTGCAAGTCATGTTTCTCTGAGGATCATTGAAAAGTAATAAATCATTCACAGAGTTATTACAGCAGCTGCCTGCGGCACGCCATCTCTGTGGATATAGCTCAGCTAATCTTTATAAAACCAGCTTTTTGAAAAGTGGGAATTATTCCTAGCTATCATAATGCTTGGTTTCAAAACTGTCACTTCATAGCTGATATCTGGGGTTTTTAACCAGTCTTTTAAAAAAGTCCTTTCTTTTCCATCTCAAATTGATGTTTTTCATTAAATGCTTTCATCGCTTTTTCTTCACGCAAGTCAAAAGACAGATATCGGTTCCTTTGGAGATCACATATTCTTGAATTCGTATTCAACAAAGTACTTTCCCACATCTTTAATAGAGTAGGCAGAAACATTTTGCTTGTTTTTATGATGCTTTAATTGAGGTGAAAAGTCAGTGCTGAGCATTTTCATAAAATGAAAATTTAAAAAATCTGAGTAGGTTTGAAACTACTCTCATTTCTAACATTCACTTTCCTTTTAAACAAAAAGTGATTTCAAAGCAGAAAGGAAGCAGAGTTTATCAGAAATACGAAGAGAAACTGTTTCTATAGTTTCATAGCTTAAAGCTCAAATGAGATTCCTCAAAACTGACTTCTGCTGTCATTAATTTTGTTTAAAAAAAAATGAACATCCAATAAAAACTACCTATTAAAAAGATCGTGTACTAGTAGAAGTATCACAGCTTCTGCCTTTGCATGATCCTTAAGTTTTTCAAGGGGCCTCTGCAAAATTTTCTGCTTTGCTTTCCATGGGGACTGATCCAATGCATGTTTCAGATGCGGTTTTCTGTGAGTAGGAAGAGCTGGGGCACACTCTAAATGGAGATATGCAGAATCTATTCATTGCCATCTTATGTAAAAGGCTCTTCAGCCCCGATGTACTGGTGGAATTTTTTGCAGGCTGTAAGGTCTGTCCATGTAGCAGCACGTGCCCTACGCTGGAAGGACCTCTGTAGCCCTCAGTGGGTTTGGTATGAAGAGGCACGTAGCAGCATTAAATTAACTGAGGGGAGAAGAGCACTTTTCTTTACCTAGATGTCATTGGGCATTTCTAATGTGTTGCACAAACATGAATTACTCTTTGCATTTACTGAAAAGATAAAAAATTATTGCTATTACAAAACCAACACAGGGTAAGAGCTGTGATACAGTTATTACTTCTGCTATCTCTCTTCCAGACACAGGACTTATTCCTATTAAGCTGCAGTAATCCCTATTAATGTGAAACTTCATCTCCCATCAGAAAAATGGGATTTTTTAAAAACACATTCAGTGTCTGTCTAAACCGATTCTGTTGAAGTTCTGCCAGTGTCATGTGCTTCAGAAAATTAACTTGAGTGCTTTATACTTTGGGCATCTTGGCTGTGCATGAAATGGGATAAGAAAACAAGAAGCAATGAGCTGCATTGCCAACCCAAATGACTTCAGCAGAAATCTGTAGTGTATTTGTCAGAGCACTGTCTCTTAGAAACCTATGACAGAGACTCATTTTTTTATTTAAACAGGACAGAAGAAATTTTCAGCTCCCAATCCTTAGAGGGGGAAACTAACTATTATTTCTAGGATAGTTTGTTATACAATTTCTTAAATCAGTCATTCTTATGGCTTCTGTGAGGAGTTGCCCTCTTGACTCCTGAGGGCTGATAATTACTGTGTCTGGAGAGAGGGGATGGAGACGCCAGGTAAGCTTATCCCTGAAATGAGGGGAAAAAGAGTGCTGCGGGGCAAGGACTGAGATACAAAATTAGGAGAGTTGGACATGGATGAAGTTTACTTAAGTGGAGACTTTTGCATGCTGAAAATCTACCTATATTTAAAAAAAAACCCACCCTACAACTGTATGATGGGTATTGACCAAGACTGGCTTCTTAACAGTAGTCTAGACTTTACAAGGAAATTCAGGCCTCACTGAGTAAGGGAGAGTGCAAGAGCTATAAAATTATGAGTTGGAAGTGCTTATCTGCATTATCTCTTTAATTAAAATCTACTGTTATAGAAGATAAGTAAATCTATCTACTAGAATGTATGGAAAGTAAACCAGCTTACTTTTTTGAGGCTGTTTAGATGCAGCTTGTGTTGGTGACTGTCCTGTTCCAAGCTAGAAAAGTATGAAAGAATCAATATTTACCTAAACAACAGGTTAATGTGCAGTCCTGAGACTGGTTGCGTTTCTTATCTCTAGACAGCAGCAAACATCTGTGTGTTTTTTACCTCTAAAATTAAAGGTTCTTTGTATGGGTGGGCATAAAAGTTTGTATTCTCTCTAGAGCCAGCTCTCTGCTGGCAACTTGTATTCAACATATAAGAGAAACTAAATCATGGAGCTGTATTTACGGAGAAAACAGCAGCCTCATCTTCTGAAGTTATTTCATCAGGTAATTCTTTGCTTTTCTCCCTTCAAGAGTTTGTGGTTGCTGAATTTCTGGTTTTGTGCTTCGATGTCCTGATAGTTAATACACATCTTAAAGCAATGCAGGTTTTCTCTGTCTTTCTGGCAGATTCAGTAACAAATGCATAGAATATTGTTCTGTGCCATATCACCATGTGTCTATTACTGAGAGCTCATTTTTTGTTTGATTTTTTGGTTTCTGTGGTTACCATCTAGTGTAGAGAAACACAGCAGGAACATGAATAACGTAGAATGATGTTAGAAAAACTATTACTGGTGATTATATAGTTTATAATTTTAATGTCTTGAAAGTACTCAATGAATTAGTTTCCTTAAATACCCAAACCAAATCTAGATTATTTTCTGTTGTATCTTTATGTTTGTTATTCTCTTCTTTCTATACTCTGGAAGAGGCTTACAGCTGCCTATGCCTTTCCTCATCTTCACATTGCATATCACAACCCACTGCAGTGTCTTCATCTATAAAATTAGGAGAATGACCCACCATATATCTTTAAAGCCATTGGAAAAAATCCAACATGTTTGAGCTGAGCTGAGAGTTCTGTTAAGATGATGAGTGATGGTCAGAAATGAAGAAAAAGTAAGCGGAGGAAAAAAAAAAGAAATAATTGGAGGGTGCCTTGTGGTAGGAGGTTTTTTAGAGTGCCATGAAATGAGTGGAGGACTTCCATGTGGTCTGGCTTTATTAATCTTGCGGGCTGAGCGGTGCTGGGGGAAAGTGATTGTCTGGTAGATATTTGCCATGACATCAGTTGGACACCGTTGAGAGCAATTAAGCTCTTTTTAACAATACAAATATGAGAAATAAAGAAATGAAAATTGCTAGAAATAAAGCTCTTTTATTCCAAATGAAAGGGAACTGTACAGTGGTTAATCTGTTTTATATAAATTGGTCAAACTGACAGAAATGCAAGTTAATAAGCTTAAATCACATACACGTTGTAGTTTAATCTGGTGATTTCATTGTGTATAAACTTTCATGCCAGATAGGAATAAATACTTGGGGCTTAGGCATAGCAACAGGTGAAGAATAAACAACAGACTTTGCAATGGTTAAATATCCCAAGACCCTGTAAATAGTAAGTGGTCTGATTCCACGTGTTTGCTTTGTGCATAGCTCCTTCTTATTATACGTTTCTATTTCATCATGTGGGGATGTGCCCAGCAGAGCACTTGGAACACTCAGGGACAAATCAGAGGCATCATCCAAATTCTACCACAAATAATGCGTCTATTGACTAACTAGATTTTTACTGTATTTGCTACAGTAAATCCTGTTTATCTGTGTACTCATGAAGAAGTTCAAGGTCCTGCGTCTGTGTAAATCTGTTGGAATTTCACAGCTATCTTCAGAAGTATTCAGATTTCTAGACAGCAGCAGTGTGGGGAGCTTAAGAAGTCCCAGCTGCCTTGAAACATGATTGAAGTTGGCACCTAGACTATATGTTGTAGCTGAAAGCAAATCTCAGTCACAGAAGGCCATGTGTCTGCCTTTCCTGGGAAAATATATGTGAGAAAGACACAGAAAACAGAACAAACGTTGTCAGTTATTTTTCCCTCAGAGCACTTAGATAATTCATGGTCACCGTCTACAGCAGACAGAGCAGATCCACAAAAAACAATGAAGCTGAGTTGTTTCATTTTTTTAAGAAAGTAGTGAATGGGGAAAGTAGATTTTGGTTGTATTAGTTAGACTCTTGCCACTGTCTCCAAGGTAGACAGATATCTATCAGACTTGGTTTGTAGCAACGTTTAAGCTGTGTTTAATTGCTTTGTATATGTGTTATCTAGGCACCAGGTGACAGTTCCCACTAGCACCATTGCAGCTATAAAATGTGTGAGTTGCAATAAGCAGAGAGCCAGGGAATACTAGGAACAGCACTTGGGGAAAAGCTCTGTGAAACCTGTCCTGGCTGGAGGCCCATGTGAAGGTCCTTAGGATCAGATTCACCAGTACTCCAACTCTTTTTGTGTTGCTTCAACAAAGCAGCTACAAAACCATCAGAACTAACTTTACAGCTACTGCGTATGAATATAAGAGACTAAAATTCCTGACTCTAACCTTTAGCCATTATAATGTTGTGTTTTATTGTTTTTCTTCTACTGTAGAAAAATCAGGAGAACTATTGCCCAGGGGCTTAGAGAGGCTGAAAGTCATTCTACAAAATGTCGTGTGTGTGCTTCAGGTATGGGCAAAACACGGCCACAGCTGGGTCCTTCTGTGTCCTCTCTTTGCTGGGAAATGAATGGCCGTGCAAACCTAGAGCGGTGGCAAGCACTCTGTAGCATGAACGGCTAGAGCCAAACAGCTTCTCCTGCTCTATGTGTATGTTGTACTGGCACAATGTAAGAAATGAGGCTGTTGGAGTTTGGGCCTGTCAAGTCACAAGGCAGAAGGGTGTTAGTAGTTTTCTGAGTGATTTCAGTGAAAGGTTCTGCAGAGCCGTGGTACTGCAATGCAGTATCAGCGTGGGATGCAGGAGCTGTAGCTGACTGAGCCTCAGAACTGTACAAGCTACCTGTGCTTCTTAGTAGGAAATGTTGCCATACCTGAGCACGCCAATGCTATCTGAGGAAACACCTCAAAATTTGTTAGGTTTATCTGTGAATGAGAGCATTTCTTCATCCATTCAAGATCCCAAGCCCACTGCTGTGACCAGCTGATGAGTGTCTTGTGCAGTCTGCCCATCTTTTTGCATACCTGTGCTGTGATGTTTGCTTCTGCTTGCTCCAGCTTTAACTCATAACACAGCTCACAGGATGATTACTGTCTAAGACCTTATTTTTAATTCAGGGGCTTGCACATTGTTACGTAAAGCATCTGAGCCATGGGAACTGACAGCATGGGTACTGTTAACCAGCAGTCCTGCTGGTGGAGGCTGAGAGCGCTTGGGAGATTCATATTTGCTTGCCCTGACCTCCTCCTTCTCCCAGGGCAATCTGATTTTGGCTGTAGTCAGAGGCAGGGAAGTGAGCCAGACGGCCATCCTTTGGTTCTCGAGGCAGCAGAGTGGTTGCAAGCAGTGTTCAGCTTTTCATTCCTAGAGGGCATGACTCGGATGACATTTGCTGAGGCTGAAGAGCACACACAAGGATAGACTCCACAGCTCAGGGCACATGTGAGTGTGTCGAACTCCATTGTGCATCAGCCCCTGGAGTTACTGGCCACAGAGCTTGGATTTTCCAAATTACTGCAGTCTGCCCAGCTTCAAGCCAATGGGGTTACCTTTTAGCTGGTGTAATCCCATGTAAATAGATTGATAGATGCTCCAGGGAGTGAGATCCTAGTCCGTATAAAACCACACAGAGCCAGTTTTATTATTCACAGCTATGCTCTTTTATACAAGGCTGGAGACAGCAGGAGGCAGTTGGGAGGTACGTGTAACCCTGGCTTGGTGCTCAGTTTGGCAGAGGGTCCTGGCTGCTGTCAGAGAAGCTTTTGCAGTGAGCGTGTGCATGGCTTTCATTGCTGCTTGCCTCTGCTGCATGCATTCCTTGGTACTCTGCACTGGTTGTGTAACTCTCCGCTAACTGTGGAAAAGCAGCTGACCCAAACTGTCTCATCTACAGGAAGATTAGCTACAGGGAAGACTTCATTTAAGCAAAAAAAACCCCAAACCCTAAAATCTAGAAGAGTGGTTGGGAAAGGGTGGTAACTCATTTAAGAACTTAAACACTTATTTAACAGTCTAAAAATTCATTTAAAAACCTAAACCTCATGAGCCTGCAAGATATGATCAGATTTATTTTTTTCCAGAAACAGCCCATTTAGCATTGCTCTGCAGTATTTTGAGAGAGAGGTTTCCTTAGTGCATTCTGGCCTTCTGGAAACCAGAACAAATAAAAATTCCTCCAAAAGAAACACCATAGAATACCTGATCTCTCATGCAATGAAATACTAAACAAATACATTTCAGAAAGATTTGAATGCCAGGTTCTTGTTTTGCTGCATCAGTCTGAGTTACCATCACTCTAGTTACCTTCAGGAGGGAAGGAAAGGGGAAATATCTTCCATGTTCAAGGAAGCTCATGGTTATGCTTAGCTGAAACTTTCCAGTTCTTTCTGCTGGGAAATCTCAATGGCACAATCATGAAGATGCAAACACAATCATTCAATTTGATTTGTGTGTGGTTTTTTGTTGTGTGGGTTTTTTTTTTTTTTTTTTTTTTTTTTAAACAAGGGTATGTGAGCTGAAAATTTAGGGAGTAGGTGATCTCATGTTGCTACAGAGGAAGCTTGGAGCATAAGAGAAGCTGTCTGGTAAAGGAAAGGGAAGAAAATGAGCTGCCCATTTTTTCTGATGTCTTACAGCACACCCTCCCCTTGATGGGTTTGGTTTCTACCGTCTTTACTCAATCTCATGCAATGCAAGGAGGTGCACTGTTTTCACCATCTTTACCCAGCTCAGGAAGGATTCAGTATGTATCAGTCATTATATTATTTACTTATAAGTGTTTTCAGTTTTACCACATGAATTCAAGGGAACCAGGAGTAACAGTGCTAATCACCAAGCTCCCAGTTGTGCTATTATTCCTCTCTGCCTGGGGAACAGATCCTCCTGGAAGCTGTGCTAAGTCACATGGAGAACAGGGAGGTGATTTGAGACTTCACCAAGGGCAAGTCCTGCCTGACTAACCTAGTGGCTTTCTACTGTTTGGTGGATGAGGAACTGTCTGGATGATCGCACCCAGAGAGTAGTGGTCAATGGCACAATGTCTGGATGGATACCAGTGACAAGTGGTGTCCCTCAGGGGTCTGTATGGGGACCAATATTGTGACATCATCAGTGACATAGACAGTGGGATTGAGTGCACCCTCAGCAAGTTTGCAGATGACACACCTAAGGGATGAGATGCCATCCAGAGGGACCTGGACAAGCTTGAGAAGTGGGCCCATGTGAACATCATGAGGTTCAACAAGACCAAGTGCAAGGTCCTGCACCTGGATCAGGGCAAACCCCAGTATCAATACAGGCTGGGATGAAGGGATGGAGAGCAACCCTGTGGAGAAGGACTTAGGGGTGCTGGTGGATGAAAGATTGGACATGAGCCGGCAATGTGCACTTGCAGCCCAGAAGGCCAATTATGTCTTGGACCGCATCAAAAGCAGCGTGGCCAGGAGGTCAAGGGAGGTGATTCTGCCCCTCTGCTCTGGTGAGACCCACCTGGAGTCCTGTGTCCAGCTCTGGAGCCCTCAGCACAGGACAGACATGGACCTGTTGGAGAGGGGCCAGAGGAGCCACAGAAATGATCAGAGGCTGGAACAGCTCCGCTGTGAGGACAGGCTGAGAGAGCTGGAGTTCTTCAGCCTGGAGAAGAGAAGGCTCCAGGGAGACCTTATTGCAGCCTTTCCGTACTTAAAAGGGGCCTGTAAGAAAGATGGGGACAGATTTTTTTAGCAGGGCCTGTTATGACAAGACAAGGGGTGTGATGGTTTTAAATGAAAGGAGGGGAGATTCAGGCCAGATATGAGGAAGAAATTTTTTCCAATGAAGGTGGTGAAACCCTGTCCCCGTTTGCCCAGAGAGGTGGTGGGTGCCCCATCCCTGGAGACATCCCAGGTCAGGCTGGATGGGGCTCTGAGCAACCTGATCTGGTGAAGATGTCCCTGCTCATGGCAGGGGTTGGACTGGATGAGCTTTGAAGGTCCCTTCCAACCCAAACTATTCTGTGATTCTATGTTCTGTGATTCTATTATTATAATTTACTGTTGTTGTTTGCATGTAATTAACATTTATCATGGTATTTTAAAAGATCACATTAATCAGCCAGGAAGATTTATGGTATTTTTCAGTGTCATTACTATCAGCATGTGCAAATAATTACTTTTGATATTTGACATAATTTTTTTTCTTGGCAGATCAATAAGCCAAAAGGCAACACTTCGTTGATTAATAGTTTTTCACCTTTCCTCTGCTTTCCTACTAAATTAGAAACCTACAGAAACACTTACTAGAGATAGTTGTATTTATTGTGATTTCTCTTTAGCTTCCTCATCTGATCTGAAAATTGAGCTGAAAAATAGTGGCCACTTCATATGTAACACTACAGTCAGGTTCCTAACCCAGACAGATGTCTCTACTACTTTTACTTTACTAAATTGCTTGTTCCACTTTATCTCTGACTGTGCTTTAATTCACAAGGAATTGTATCCTTTTGTATGTATAGATTTCTAAGTTCAGGAAATTGTTATCCATCCACATATTTTGATTCTTTGTTGTATAATTCTCTATTTCACTTTTGCTGGTTGTTGCCTTCTCAATCTTTGTAGTTTATTCATTATTTCACTTTTTCAGATGTTAAAGAGAGGAGAAAGGGAACATTTGTGTCGTATGTGACACACTAGTGAGGCCAATGTTTTGCGAGTTCTTTTAGTCATTGACTCTTTCCATACTTCGATCACGGTTTTATGTAGGGGATCACTCCTACAACACTGTTGAATAGTAGGCTGCTCGTTCTGTCGAAACAATCTAACCAAGTCACATTCTTGTGATGTAAAGAAGTGCTATAATCACATTTTTTTCAAATAGGGGAATAAAGCACCTACCCACACACACAAATGGCAACAGATGCAAACCCAGGTCTGCTCTATAGTAATAAACTAGAAGCTGCTAAGTGCCTTGAGGTATTGAAAACTTCCTAGGAGACGCAACTGCTTTTCTTTGGAGGCTCAGTCCTGCCAATACAAATGCTGGATACTTAAGGGAAAAGATCTTTACAATTCTGCTAATGGGAGGCTGTGTGGGGTTTACTAAGAAGTAAGGGTTTGCTATTAAGCAATAACAAAGTGTACTGAGAAGCAGTGATTTATTACATGCAAATGGTGCCAGAGCCAGTAAGCCTGAAGAGGCGTATCCAGATATAGTCACAGGTGATCTGAACCATTTTCTTCATCCTCATGCAGGTCTTTAGTACTGGGTGTACTGTAACTGTTGATCAGTTGTTTCACAAATGTGTTATTTCAGTGGTGCAATTCCTGTCGTTAGGTCTACTTCTGCAAGGCCTTTTTTAGTACTGGATTTGAAATTGTATTTTTCAGTGCAGGATAGAAGGGCACTTTGATGTATTTATCAAAATGAGAATATCTCCAAATTGGATGTGTAAGTAAAGAGGAAGAATTCTTTTCAGTGTAGCAAATGGCTTTAAAGGTCACAAGAAGAGTTCTCAGCCCTTTCAGCTTAACAAAACCTGGACTCAACACTGTTTGCAAAAATTGCCGTAAAAGCTGTGTTAACTCAAAGTTAATTAACTCAGAGTTTGTTAACTCACTGTTAATTAACATGCCAAGCAACATGGTGCTCTGGCCATACATCTCCAGCAGTGCCATGATTACCTGGGTATGTTTACTTCAATGATGGCACTGTGCCACTACTCATCATAGTAGTAACTCTCTCTTTTAGATGCTAAATTGGTTCCATTTCCTCTTTTTCACATTCTAAAGTATGTTCTCTGGAACCTGCAGACATTTTCTTAACTTACTTCTGAAACCTTCCCAAGGTTGCAGCAGCATGAACATTAGAGCTATTGCTTACACACAGGTAATAACACCCCTGTGGCAATTTGACAGTCATCTACTTATACAAGGAGTTTAATGGTGGGAGGAGGTTAATGAGGAGAAGAGGTGGAAGGGGTTTTCATAGCTGCTTTGTACATTGTTTCAAAAGTTTAAAAAAGGGGAAAAGTTTTTAATTCTTTTGACCAAAAATATGCTGTGTTTCAAGGAAGGTATTACTGTGAAATTTTTCAGTTCTTTGGAAAGTGTAATTACACTTGAATGCCTTGATGGTAAGTCTTCAGTGAGCTCCAACTATTGATCAAATGGCTGAAAGCCAAGTGTTATTTACTACCCAAGTGTTACTTAGGCCGTAGCACACAATCAAGGGCATTATCCCAATTATACAACAATTATTTTGGAAGAAGAATGTGCCATTTGAATCCATAAATAATGTACTTCACCATCTTAACGTTGTGAAGGGGGGCACTGGCACTGAGTAACTGCAGACTTCTGAGAAATTACTTTGGGGAGAATTTCAAAGATGCCATCGGGGAGGCAGTTGTCTGGCTCCTGGAAGTCAGATGGCAAATAGATATAATTTGATCTTAAGCATACTTGATGCCAGTTTACTTCTGGGTTGCTGCTTTTTACCAAGGACCACTGTTGCTGCGTGGTCTTTTGCATACTGTGGAGTAAAATGGGGACTCAGAGTTAAAACTGCTGCTTTGGACCTTCTCTGTGTTCCTGGCGAGGGACGCTAACAGGTGTTCTCTGGGCAGACTCATGTCTGTTTGCACATCTGTGCAATCTGACAATGTTGGAGGAAAGGTTTTCCTGGGACTGCCTCCCTCCTTGCTCACAGCAGCTCAGTGCAGTGCTGGAGGTGCCATTTATCCCCATGGACAGGTCAGTATCACGTTGCACCTTCCACTTCTGCAGGTGGTTACTTCCCTCTGGCTTGGTACTCCAACCAATTCACAGCCTTTTCACCAGTTCATCTTCCTGACATCAAGATGCATCACCCAAACACAGCCTTCTTCATATGTAACTTTTTCTCCACTAGTGATACTGTCCTCCTTAGCTCCTTCAGAGCCAGCATCCCTCTGGTCTCTGGGTTATTATGATGAGCTTTCTGTGCACTGCCTCCTTCTGGCAGAAAGAAACAGGTTTGTGTCACAAGCCTAACAAAGAAGGAAAAAATAGCCCGTGGAAAGGAATTTGAGCCCATAATGTGTTGCTTGTATCCACTGTCTAGTGACAAAGTTATTTTTTCTCATACTGAAGTAGCTCTTAGCAGCATGTTCTCACCCTAAATAAACTAATGCCATAAACAAAACATAAAGTCATAACACATTATACAAAAGAAACAGATATTCTACCCAGCTGCCTATTTACAAGCTTAAGAGGTGTGGAAATCCTCTACTCAAATTTGGGAAGTGAATTTCTAATCTGTTGGGAGAAAGGAAGAAGTACTGGGGCTGGCAGCCTGGTGGTCACACATAGAGCAGTTGTAAGAGCTTCATTGCTGCAGGAAATCATGCGATAATCTGACCCCTCAGAGTCTTTGTCAGAATTTTATTTCATGAGGAGAACAACCTCTATTTTTAAAAATTTAATACTGAAGTGTTTTTATTTTTTCTTGAATGTTTTACAGAATGTAATTTAAAAAGTACAATGAAACACATCAAAACGCCATGATGATAACTCACCATTCACCATTTTGCATTGAAGTGAATGTCAAAGCTAGTTTCCTATGTTCTGAGCTAAGCTAAATCCAAATAACAATATTTCAAAGTCATTCACGTAGGAAAATTCTTGTCTCCGTGTAGCAGCAAATCTCCAACTTTATTGAAATATCAGAATAAGTAAAATGCTTCCCTTTGCTTGAAATGCCTAATGAAGTTCCAGTAAACATATAGTGGGCACAGCTTTGAGTAAAGGCATCAGGGGAATGCTGCCAAGAGCAGCCGGGCAGATTTTGCCGTACAGCTGAGTGGGAGTGAGAACATCTTCCTCCCCAAGGAGGACTTGATGGATCAAGGGGTAGCCCTGAGAGTACCTCTGTTTTGGAGGGATGCTAATGGGGGGACAGAACCTCCCATCTGGTGCCAGCACTGCCTCTTCAGGTCCTGCTTGTTGGGTGCCCAAACTCTGGGGTTGTTCCTTTGCTCACAGTTTGAGAAAGGCAAGGCTGAGTGAGCCTTGAGGGTACGGTTTGCTGAAGGTGATGGGAGAGGAGGAGCTGCTGGGAAATAGATAGTGTGAGGTTTTCTCAAGTTTCTGCTTTTCCAGTGTCTGTTTTGTGCATTTCATGGCTCAGGGATGATAATCCCATACTGTTTGCAAGCCCTGAGGTCACGGAAATATTTTAAAGAGCATTTTACGGGAGGTTTATTGGGTAGAAACCATTAAAGAGAAATGAAAGATGCTTTTTGTGATCCTAAAATTGAATTTATTACCATTGCTTTTTGTGTCATCAAGTACACTACCTGTATGTACCCACAAATGCTGGCATCAGTTAACTTTTAAATTGCTCAGTGTATTGATTGAGCCAATGGGTCAGAAACAAAAAAGAAAAAGGTGTTTTCTGCCTGCCTTTCAGCAGAAGTATTTTGGAGGAATTCTCTGTAAATATTCCCAATTCCCCAGGTTTGCCTGGAACTATGTTTAATTATCTGTTACTTGAACAAACCAAAAAACCGTGCCTCTGTGTAAAGTTCTGTGAACTATAGCCAACAACAAAAACTTGGGTTGAAATAAATTTTAGTCATCTATTCCTCCAAAGAAAAACTAGTCATTCTTGATTGCTTCTCTTTGGGCACAAGTATTTTCAATCCATAAATAAACAAGAAACAAACTGAGGCATCTGAAACAGTAATCTTCTAGGCAGGTCATCATTCCTGAGACCACGAAGCATCTATATTGCAGGTAGCTGTTATCAGTTGTCTTACAGTAGCAGCTGAAAGCTTCAAATGAGATCAAAAGCAAAGTTCTGTGCTAACATGCCATGAGAGGCAGCTCCTATGCTGAGAGATTTATTATTTAAATAGAGATGGGTAAATAACACAGAAAATGTGCAAGGAGCCTGTGGGGGACATGGAAATATTTCAGTTTAGAAACGTGACCCTCTATAGAGCTGAGCGCTCCTTGGGAAGAGCTTTGGTCTTTTTGGCTTCCAGCAAGTCAAGAACAACCATCATCTGTCGTGGTGCTGCTAAGGAGTGACATGGCCCTGATAATATTCTTGAGAAAACAGGATTTTGAGTGTTGACTCTGTAAATATTTCCCTTCTCTAAACATGAAAACTGCAGCCTGCTGCTATCACTTCATTATTTTTTCTCTTGTAGTCCCATTGATTAAAAAGCTATATGAAATGTTTTTCTGCTCAGGGACTCTAATTAGTTTTTAAGTGCTGGCACTTGAAAGATGACTGTAATGTTTTTCATGTTCACATGGGATATCAGCTGAGTTCTGTCACACTGCTGCTGGGAACGTGTTACAATTTAGGAGCAGGACATATTCATTTTGATTTTTATCATACGAGAAAAATCCAAGATTTAGCTAACTGGCAGTGAGAGAATCAGCAGTGATTAATAGTGACTGAGAAAGGTCCAGCATTTGAATCTCATTTGCAGGCTATAAATGCTCAATTGCTTTTACCCTGTGCAAGAAAATATGGATTCTTCTTGTGCTGGGAATGCACTACAGAAAGCTGTGAGCGAGGTGATGGACTTACAGTGCATATGAGGAAACATCTTTGAGTAGAAGGTGCCTTATTTCACAACGGGTGCAATTCAAAGGGTACAAGAATGGTTTCAAGATAATTTCTAATACTGTGAGTCACCTGTTGTAGTTGTAGATGGGTCTTGAAAGTACCTGTGCTGAGATAAGGTTGGGGCAAGAGTGGCTTCTTACATTATAGCTGGAGGGAGAGATGTACAAACTGTGTAGTTGCTGCACCTCCCTCATCTGTCACCATCCTGCAGCTTGCACAGTGTAAATAGACATTTGTAGCCCATTTCAACACAAACCAGAACAGAATGGCATCATTTGTTGTGTTCTAGCCCCAAAGTGGATTTTAAGCCCTGATACTGTCACTTACTGTAGTTGAGTAGCTGCTTAGCTGCACAAAGATCTGATTGCGTAGAAATGCTTATCCTGACTGTAAGTCCCATGCTAACCTGTCCAGATGTGCCTGTAGCATCACAGATGTGATTTTCAAGGAGATTTTCAAAAAACAAATTTGGAAAAGCCAGGGGGTCAGGCCATGTGGTACCTGTGTTGGAGTGAGTGCTGGAGCCAGATGCAGCCAGCTAGGGAGTTGGAATGAAGAACATCACTGCGGTGACCCTGAGATCGATGCCAAGAGCAGTTTACAAAATCCAGTGTGATAGGACGGTCTTGAACATACTTGACCTACACAAGAGAGCAGACGCTAGAAGTAGGAAACCCCTGTGCTATCTGTGAACTCTGGATGCAGTAATCAAAGACGTCATAGAAGATGCTCAAGATATTCAGCCGTCTGCAGACCCTCCTAGTAGTAGGACCAGACTGTAACCCTGCTGTGCAGCTCCACTGTGGCGCCTACGCTGAGTGGGGTGGGCACAGAGTCACCTCCCCTTTTACATGCCCCTGAAAGTGAGGTGAACATCTTACGCACTGTGCTTTCTTTCCAGTCCTGGTCTCCAAGTTTGACTTGTGATCCTGTGTCGGTGTGTTGCGTTGCCAGCTAGAAGGGACGTTACAGAAGGTGAGGGTTTGAAACCATTGCAACTCCGTGGTCAAAGACATCCTACTGGAAGCTGAAGACCCTATGAGGGTATATGGGTTATATGCCTTTGCTGTGAAATTCCTATTTGTGTTGGTCTTGGTGTCTGCAGTTTCTTTGCAAGTCAGTATTGTGGATTTTAGCAAAAGCTGATGTTTTTCTTTTCCAGCATGAATGTTACTTTTCAAATGGTAATCACCAATGTAAACTGGTTTTTTCACCTGCTGCTGGATGGTAAAATCAACGTGGAAAAGTAATAAGACAGTTGGGACTAGATAGGAAAAGGGTGAAGCTGGAATGAAAGGCATAAGTCAAGACTATATATGAGGATAACTTTTTTTTTTTTTCCCCCCTCAAAATAAATATGTGGAAACCAGAGAAGAAAAAGTAGAAATAGCCAAGACTTTCAGATTGAGTAAGGGTTAATGTGAACCACTGACTGGACTTGAAATTACTTTTACTGAATATTACAAATGCTTTAATTACATGCTTTAATTGACTGAATATTACAAATGCTTTACCTTTTGTTAGCAAGGACAGTGAACTACAAGACATTCAACCGAAGTTTGTTTCCGTTAGATAACGTATTTACTTATTCAGTTTCAAATTTGATATAGTTTGGAAAAATATTTGTCCTCACCTTGTCATATTTAGTTGATATGTATTCCCAAAATATCTTTTGCTATGTACTGTTGTGCATAGAGCTCAGTCCCTGGTGACTAACACATCTTGTTTTAAAAAGGTTCTGACTACACACAGCAAACTTCGGAACCTTGCGGATCACTCTTGACTAGCAGGAACAAAATGTGTATTTGTGTGTTTTCAAATTCACATCTATAAAAATGTCTAAGTGCAGACAGTATAATCCATTATACTCTACTTGATGGAGAGAAAGCATTCGCCTTCTTAGCACAATGGTAGCAGGATGATTTTCTGATCTGACTCTTTGCATAGTTCCAGGAAGCTGGGCTGTATCTGCAAGGGTATAAAATGTCACCAGGGTTTAGGTTCACATCTCTGAGTTTGTCTCTCAAACTCACTTTGATCCCTTTCTTTCAGCAGATCCAAATAAGTTAATTGATCATCTGGCTTGTTTCTTACACAGAAAACTGCTTGCTGGTGTGAAGTGATCTATCATTTTGTTACCCTGTGGTGATATGATAAGAGAATTAGAGCCAGACATTTCTCATCCATTTATATTTAATTAGAAATAGCCATTAGCAAGTTTGGGATTTTCAATAATTGTGTATTTTTTTGCTTTCATTTATTTTTCCTTATCATTGCTTTCCTGTAAATCTCACATTAGCAAGTAATGACGCACTAATTGATTGTGAGGTTGTAAATAGGTGGTCAAAAGTGGTGAGTGCTTTTGATTCAATATAGGAACAGCAAGGCTTCTGATAACTGAGAAACCCTGCATAATACCAAATTCTTATATGTTTACTCAGACTGAATTACATACTTTTGTTTAGGTACTTCAAAAGGCCTTGATGGACCTTAATAACTATCTTGGAATAAAATGTCTCCTAAATGCCAGTTAGAGTGTCAGAATCCCAGCCTAAGCAGCTTACCCAAGACATTCGTACTTTCTGAAAAGTTCATTAAAACATTGAAATCAATTCTCATAAATTTTAGAATAGTGCATTTTTATTTCAGTAAATGCTAAGCACCACAAAGGGGTGAATTGATGTTAGCAATTACTCTAAATCAGATTGGCTTGGATACCCTTCAAAAAACAATTTGCACTCATTTTAAAATAGTGTGATAATGAATTGCATTAATTGTTAATGTTCACTTTCATTGTCATTACAGAACACATCCTAAATACTTCCCCACAGGACAATCAATTGGCAGTATGTGCTGCGAAGAGAAATGCAAGAAGCCTGAGTATAATTATTTGTTTGTAATGGCTCAAGCCCCATTATTTATTTAGGAGAGTGATTTTTTTGCTCCTGTGCTCAAACTACTGCAGCTCAGTGACAGAGGTCTTTGGCAGTTACATGAGCTGCTCACTTTGCAGCAGCAAGATTTATACAGAACAAGTAGCTGGGCCAAAATGACTTAAGAATTATCAGATACCATGTTCTGACACTGTTCAGATAACCTATTGGCCTTTTTAGAAACTGCAGGAGGTATTTAGCAAAAGGTTATGATGTGAAGCAAAGCAACAATTAAAATATACAACCCAAAACCGCATATCATGGGAAGTTTAAATTATAAGTTGTGCTTATTTGTGGTAGGTTTTATACTGCTTAAGGGTTATTCTGGGTGTAATGTTTTTATTCTTTTTCCTGTCTCTGTACTGTACTTGGGGTTCACAATGTTGTCTTCATGAGATGAAAAATAACTTCCAAGCTTCAAAGCACCTTTCTGCTCTTGGTGGTTAAGTGTTCATTGATTGTTAAATGATCAATCAGTTCATGAAGAATTCATTGTTTATTGGCTCCAACCATATCCATGAAGGCCATCTGTACACACAGACTAAGCACAAGCAGTTCAGGAGCAGCAAAGTGTGATTTGATGGTTAAGTCATAGGTTCAGGATTAAGGTTCTACAAGATGTTACTGCACCTTCTTATGCTTTAGTTTTTCACTTGAAGAATGAAAGCATCTCAGGAGTCTTTCAGCTGGTAGTTCATGCTTACCAACCATGTTGATAACTGTATCTAGGACCAGATCAAATAGAGCTTTCCATTCTAAACCGGTTTGAAAGCGCTAGAATTCACTAGATCAAAATCAAGAACATGAAAAATATGTTCTGTTTTTGCTAGAGGTCTAAAGTTTCTAAGGGAAAAACTTCTTTAAAACAGTCTATATCTATCAAACTCTTTTGCAGCACCTTTGATAAGATTTCTGTATTGGTTGACTCTACTGTACCCTGACTGTTTGAATTTATGCTGGTCATCAAAATAAAAAGCCTGGGGAAAGCAGTGAAATGTGAATGTGAGAGGTTTCCAAAAGCAACTCTTCCCATGAAACAACTTTAGAATTCTGCTCTGCAAATCAAAGGTTGTTTATTTGGGAGGGCAGATACATAAGGGAAAAGACTGAGTGACATTTGGAAAAGGCAGGGAAGCTGCAGCAGTGAAACAGAGGATGAAAGAACACAAAAACAAATTAAAAGATGAAAAGTTTAAACTTCCAAGAGAAAAATGAGGAGTGCTGCACTATTACATAACTCTTAAACAGCCAACTGGTACCTTTAAGGCAAGGATTTCAGTCCCTTTGATTAGATGGCAGGGAGAGCCATATAAAGTAAGTAAATAAGGAGAGAAGCATGCAGAAAATATAATAAAGTCTCTTCTTTATTGAGGAAATATAAGGCAAATTCACCTTCTGGTGAGTGCCGCCTGCCCTGGAAGGGGAGGACAGGCAAATTCAGAAAACTGCCGTAGCACACCAGGGTCACAGGCTGCTCTGGAGCGTTGGTTCTCACGTTCCCTCACATTGAAGCTGGTATGTTTTGCAGAGTGGAATTAAATATTTGCAAGGCAGGACAATATATAATCTTTCTTTCCTTTGGGTTGTTTCCTATAATTTATTGGCTTCTATTAGCATACATAAAACCGTTCTTCTTCTGCCTGTAGAGCTAATACCCTGAAATCGTAGCAGTTAGTGACACAGCAAGACAGGCACATCTCACTCATCATTAACAGCGTCATGCTGGTGCCTAATTGTTTGTTGTGCTTAATACACTTCTTTGCAGGCTGCCTGAGGAATCACAGATGGGGACACCAGCTACCAGATCCTTGGAGTGTTAAAATCTTGCTGTGCATCGTGATAGCAGATGCTGGTGTACATTGCACCTTATTAAGGGAGTCTAATCAAAGTTGTTCTGGATACAGGATACCTATTTCAAACAGCAGCAGTACATGGTTAGGTGCATTTGAAAATGGTTTCATTCTTTTGCAGCTGCTTTACACCACCTGAAGGCCCTGCACATTCTTGACCTATATAATTATCTGTATTCATTAGGTTAGAGTAGGGTATGAATTTGCTGAAGGATATGGGGCACATTCAACAGAGGATGCACTGTTGAGCTATTGAGGGCCCTGATGTGGCTCATACGTGTAACTCAAAAGCCTTCATTTCATTTTGGAAAAATTACACCCTGGAGGACTAGTGGCTGAAGGAGACAGACTCAGTAATACACAGTGAACACTCCTGCTCTAATGTGTGCTGTGACTGGATTTCAGCTAGGCTGCAAATAACCAGGTATCATAAAAGCTTTTAGTCAAGATATGAGTAACACGGAAGCCCTGCAGTGTCAGCAGCACAGTTACATTAGCAAAGGGAAGGTCAGTAAGAACCGCAGGTGTTCAGTATCTCCTGGGGTCTGGCTCAGGTGCAGCTTTGGAACAAACAGTCCGAATTCACCCAAGGTCTTGCTCTTTTTCAAGCATCAACAGCCATGTCTTATCTTGCTAAAATGTAAATGTCTACTGTTGAAAGATGGCAGGCACACATAACACACAAGATACTTCACTATTCAGAATGACCACAAACATTACAACAGAGGACTGGAGCTGATCATTACTCAAATGCTTGCCTAGTAGAAATCAATTTTATTTTCCACTTTGACTGGGTATTGTGGAGCCTCGATATGCCAAGTCCCTACTTGTGTTACAATCTGAACTCCGTGTGAGGATGTACTTACATCTACACTGAAACAGCAAAAATACTACCTCCTGGGTTTTATGAATGCACCTTGGTTTACCCTCCAAACAGAGATTTTAGATTTCCTGTAAAATCTATCACTATTTTACCTGCTGGCAAGTGATAGCCCTCAGGCATGCTCTGTTCTTATAATCTGGAAGTACCAGTTCCTCAGCCAAGAGGCAGGAAATTACCTGTAAATTATCCCGGTCTGCTGTGAAAGCAAAGCAGTCTGCTTTAACCATTTCCCTTTCCTCAGCTTTGCAAGGAGCAATGTATTGCTTTTCAGCAATAAGTGATAAAATCTCATTTTCTCCAAGGATTAGTTGCTATTCAGGTACTTTACAGCAAGGTGGGCAGTACTAAACTTTTTGGACCAATGAATCTTTGATTTTTTTCATGCAGAGAGCAATAAACTTCAGGGTGCTCTCACCTTCCCTCATCAAATGGGTATCCCAAGCATGTGGAAACTAAATTTCCTTTGAATTGTCACCACGGGGAGCAAGGTGAGATCTGATTAGAGCTTTATCAAGTATGTTGCCTTGACACGTTATCTGTCCAGGTCGTTGGTGTGCTCGTGCATCTTAACTGTGAGGAAAGGAAAGAAGCAGCTTTCAAAGGCTGTTAATAATGCACCTTACACAAGAAACCTAAGCTCAGCAGCACGCTCATGTGTAACCCTATTTTCAGGGGAAATTTTCTGCATCTAGCAATATTGAGAGCTAGGAGGGCAAACATGCATCTGAGTAAATTTCTCCAAAGTCTGAGTTTAAAAATATGTGTGTGTGTACACGTCTACATGTGTACTGAAGATGGCTATTAAAAAAAAAAAGCTTCAAATCATCATTACTCTTTCCCAGGAAAACCACGAAGATTACATTGTATCTCTGGCAAAAGCATCCTGTGCTCCTTTCAACTATACTATATGATAACAAACAAACCAGAACCAAAAACCCAGCCACAAAACATAGAAGATCCATTGCTTCAGAATTCAATGCCTGAATGGTTAGTGCTGTGCTCCAGGGTAGGGGAGAGGTCACAGTTGCCTTTCTAGAGAAGTCTGAATATGTTGATTCAAATTGCCTGGAAAAACTTCCAGGTCCCTAAGAAATGCTAATACTTGTCTCAACATTTTCAACACCTTTCATTGGTGATGTGATACAACCGAGGTGTGACTCAGCTATGAATTTATTGGAGAATGGGGGAAGTATCTACAAAATACCGGTTCTCATAGTTTTCTGCCAGCTCTTGATGTTTGTGGTAGACAGAATGACACGTCATTGCCCAGGGAGCTCTTTTTTGACCTTATTTGTTCTCATGGTCAAAGCGCTCACAGCCTGGCTGTCTTGAGAACATCAGTGATGCTTTTCTTGGTGACAGGAGCAGAACAAAATACGAAGCATGTTGATTAAAGCACAGGACAGAGAGACAGCTAAATAAGCATCTCAGTTTGGCCTGTGATTCAGAGAATGACTCTTGCAGGAAGCTCGTGCCTAGATTAAAGCATCAATTTTGGGATGAATCTGTTTTGTTTTAAGCTGCATGGGAGAATTACAGGCTTTATAAATCTGATCTCTCCCCCTGGAAAACCCAGCTGCCCTCTCCTCAAGGGTTTATTCTCCAAAAGGACCTGGGGGAGAGCTCCAGTTTGTCTGCTGGGTCCTAATGGCATTGAGCCTGCAGCCTTGCTATTCATGAGGTAAGGAACTCACTTGGACATACAAAACTGCAAATTCATTTCCTTCCTCATTATGAAAAATTGAATTTCAATTGGCTTTCCTCCCTCTCTCTCCTTGGATGGCTGCAGCAACTGAAAATATTCTGCCTTAGAAATAACATTTTCCAGACATCGGACAATACTGCCAAGCAATTATCAAAAAAGAGCCTTTGGCATAGATAAGAGAGCTTACCTGTACCATTGGCAAGGCAAACTGCTGTGCCTTCTGGTCTGCCTTTGGTACCTCTTGCCACATCTTTTGATCACGGCTCAGCCGATGCAAGTATGTATTTATAGCTGAAACATCGCTCAGATAGTGCATCTGGCACCAGCAGTTTGATCTGAGTCTGTTCAGCTCACAGAAGGGGAAATGAAAGTGTAGGGTTGTTGGGAAAGATGTGGCTGATACACCAAAGTAGAGGAATAAAAAGGGGCTTTAGTTCAGGGAGGGAAACTGGGGAAACTGAGCTGAGCCAAAGACTTGGGGAGAAACACCCTGGAATGCTGAGGGGAAAATAGTGATGAGAGCAAGAAAGATGGAATGGGCTTGAAGAGATTTTGAAACCTTCAGATCTATGTCCAAAGAGATAAAGCTTGTAATAATCTTGCCTTTTTTCAGTACACTCTTATTTTCCTCTAATATTTTGCAATGCTTTTAATACTCTGGAACACAACAGCCATAAGCTGTCATGTGTGCCAGGGCTGAAACATGAATACAAATAAAAATTCTCTGAATGGTAAAGATTACAGCAGCTGTTTCCTTGTGTTTGCTGCTTCACATCTAACTAGTCCTCAACAAGTTTTAAACTCATTCTCAGTTTTGAGCATATATTTGAAGGGGCTAAAGAAAACATTGTGACTCACTTCTACAGAACCAAAGGCACCCTGCTTCAGAGTAAGGCTCATCATGAAATGCGGTTCCCTCTGAAACAACCTCAGAGCAGATGTGCTGGTGCAAACCTGTGGTTCTGTGTCAGCATTGTCACCATCAGTGGCCATTATGCAAGTAAACAGAAAAGATTAAGTACAAAGCTCACATAAATAAGACTGTCCCTAATTTTCTTGCAGCCTACAGCTACTTCATCTGGGGCTTTTTATGAAATTGTTGGGCTGCTTAAGTTTTCCTGGTGCATCTCTGCCTTTTAAGCACTTAGCCAGTCACAATTAAAATAATTTTGATATTATAAAGCCATTTGAGAAACAAGAGGTACCTGAAAAGTGTGAGGACAGACTGTGAGTGCAAAGCTTCTAATAGGAACAGCGAGAAACAGAAACCTATGACTAAATCTGGGTTGCATGTTGGTGGAGGGCTACTCGGGTCATTTCACAAAGGTTTGGTATTCAGAGAGTAATGCACCCATTCCATATTTGCAAAGACAGTCAACTGCTTCATGTCTGGGTGCTGCAACTGTGCAGCACAGTAAATTGCCAAGAGCTTCAGAGGATGCTAAAAAAAATTTGTCTTTCCACAGTAATAAAGGACCTTATGAGATACTTTTCCTTTTCTCCCTTTTTCTGCTTAGTTTTAGTAGACACTCCAGGAAACTCAATACTCATCCCTTTCTTGCATTCTCCCCCATGCTCAGTGACCCTTATGTAGGTATAAGAAGTTTCTTAAAGCATTGCTTTTATTGTTTTCTCTCCCTTATGTTAAACCCCCCCTCCAACCTGGTTTCATCAGGCTGTTATACCTGCAGAAAGCTGATAAACCTTATCAAGAGTGGGCTGTGGTTGTACCTCAAATGGACCCATGTGTTTCTCAGCAATTATTAGCTGCTGCTGTTCTACTAATTTCCTAGAATTTTACCCCCTAGGAAATGCGAGGCTGAACATGACTCTTGGGTTATTAACACATTTAGTGAATGATCCCTTGCCTTGTGGTTAAAAGTAAGGATATAAAAATGAGAGCTCTGAGATGGAAAATTGCGGACAGCTAAATTGGAAGTTGCAAAGGAGAAAATGAACTTTTATTTCACACAATGATGCCTTTTCTTGGCCCTTTCTTTGACCAGGTTGCTTTGATATACTGAACTAAAACATATTAATCTTTTGGACTCAGAAGTAGCAAGTGTTTGTAGTCCATTTCTGCAGTGAGGTGTTGTGAAGGTTCCTAAATAGCTTATGGGAGATTATGTATAATGAAGAGAGTGAAGACAGTGATTTTTGGACTTTATTACATGGGTTATCGTGTATTATCCTCCCACACAGCCTTAGGGATTGACTTCAAAAGCTCAGGGATGTTGGTGTGAATTATGCAAATTTCTTTCATGTATCTTTAGGCATCTGTCAGCTTTGGAAATCTAGTAATCCCATTAGACCTGTTGATTTAGCTCACAAATCCTTCTAAATGTGATGAATTCTGCGTTGAAATCAGTAAGCATTTTGTCTTTAAAGGCGCTAACAGAGCCTGTCCTGGTGTCTTCTCCCAATTTCTTCTTTGTACTTCTGTATCCCTTAAAAAAGCAAAACAGAAAACAACTCTCTTATACTTCTCTTTAGCTGGTGTATCAACTGATGTCTGATTTTTCCACTGTCTTTTTAAAACAAAAAATGCAATCTGTTCATGCTGTGCATCTTTCCAGAAGCTGTTCCAGTAGAAGTTATCATATTTAGCCAAGAGTAGACATGAAAATACACGTGCGAACAGCTATCATCTTCTAGGAACAACAGACCACAGATTCTGATCCTGCTCATTTGAAGTGGCTGAAAATTGATAGTGTTCACTAAGATTAGGCCAGTTCACAGGGAAAGAGAAAGCAAGAGCATTACATTATCCTCTGTCTTTCAAATCCTGAGGCATACTTTATATCAAAGCAGTATCAGTCTTTATTATTTAGCACTTGCATTAGTAAAATGCTTAATGTCTGTGTCTATGGAATAGGACCTGTGACACTGAATAAGATGACAGTTATCCTCACAAGAGGTTTACAGAGTAAAGGCCAGTGGATACAGACCTCCAGGAAATACTTGGACGACTGGGGAGGGAAAGGCTTATAGCAGAGTTCAGATACGCAAAGCCAGGCATATGGAGCTTATTTTCAACTGCCTGGGAAACGACTTCCCAAGGCTGTAATTTTAAGTTTTATGATTGCTTCATGCGTCCTCTGAAACATATTTTAATGTATCCCAATAAAATGGGAAGTTTTAATTCTTTCATTTCGCACCTGCTTATTAAAATATGAAAGGCTGGTTCACGTAAGTGTTTTGAAAAACTACCAGTTTACCTCATTATGGGTGACTAAGCTGTATCCAGCTTAAGCTGAAGTGTTACTTTCCAATCATATAAAAAAATTCCTGTGGGACCCCTTTTGCAAGGGCAGCCTTTTCAAGCGTGACAGTTGCTTTTATCTGTACAGGATGGATCTGTGTGTGGTATCTGTGAGGTACTGAATAGTGACAGTAATTTTGCCGACAATAGAGAAATGAAAGCTTCAAAGGAAAACATCAGTGACAAATGTGTGAGAAATACAAAGTACCAGCTGGTTGGTCCTCCCTGAAGGCAAACCTTTTTTTTTTAAATTAGAAGGCCTTACTCTTTAGGTGGTCTATTTCTCTGTCATAATTTGACAGTATATGAAAATGATATTTGATTTTAGTTTCCAGAAGATAATTGCCCTGGCATTTTATCTCTACATCATCTTCTAAATCTTCCCAAAACTTTACTCTTCTTCTGTTCTTAGGCAGGTTCTACATCTCCTAAATGAAGTGGTATTTTCCCTCACACAGACAGTCACTTAGTGGCTGTCACTAAGAGAAAATACCTGCTTGTAGCAGGAAATAAGCACAGGAAGGAATAAAGACAGCAGACAGGAAACAGGGCTTGCACGGCATGTTTGGAAACTCTCCTCCAGTATCTGAGAACTCTGTCCAACACGCTTTCGAGACCAGGTGAAAAATGAGGTTTCTTTGATGCCTGGGGAAGCGTTGCTGTGTAATGGGAGCCACAGAAACAGCCACAGAGGTCTCAGAGGGCACTGGGAACTCCTAACGTCAACCCTGGCCATCTCCCAGCCTCCAGTCCATTCATCTTCGTGTCCTTCCATACTAAACTCACCATAAGGGAAGCAGAATGGTTGCTGGCACACCTCTGGGACACTCAGTAGCTTTGGGAAGGTGCCCAGCACCCACCAGGGTCTTGATTGTGCCAGTTCCCCTCTAGTTCGCAACGATGATGTGTCTGATCAGGCACTGAAGGGCATTGAGGTTGCCCTCAGCCACCAAGAAACACAAAACTTGCAAAAGATTTCATTTGGCACCAGACACCAAAAAGGTTAATTGTCGTGGCTTTAGACCGTGAGCATAAAAAAACCCACAAAACTGTGCTACTGGCCTCAGAGGACAAAGATAATTTGGTGGCAAATGGTGTCAGTAACTGAGGATCTAAGCACACAGGGTAACATGCTGTCATTGACCAGTGCAGGATTTGCCCCATGAGAGACTTTCTTACACTTCATTATTTTGCCGTTCCTAAGTCAACACATTTCTCCTCTCACTCTCCACCAAAATTTTATGACATGAAAATATTACTAAGATCATTTTTGAGCCTTTTGCAATCAGTAGGAGTCTGGCTTTTAGGTTCAATATATATATTTTATTCAGGCCCCAAATTCTCTCTGCAAAAGCCCTGGGTCGTATATTCAGAGACTTTCTTTTCAATTGTTATCTTACATTGGATTACATTTTGAAAAAATGTTTGATGTTGGCAGTTGGGATTTGACATTAAGAAGTGCTCAGCTGTGTGTCAGCTTTTTAGTAGTGTAGCAGAATTTACGATAGTGCTCAAATTTGACCATCTGCAAATGTAGTTTCCTTATTTTTTTGTAAGATCAGTTGTGCCGCTCTGAAGCTTTACAACCTGGATCCTTTATGAAATGCCTTGGTTGGTGAAGCTGGACCATGAACCCCCAAAAGTTGGTCCAAAGCATGGTGTGATTTGAGTTTTGCTTTTTAAAGCAAGCAAAATTAGCAGGATTGCTCCAGAAAATACTTTCCTTTCAAATATGGAGGCAGGCTATTAATATTTAGGATAGTTTTTAAAAATTCCTGATACCTGTTTATACTCTTAGATACATAAATTCTCTTGTAATTCTGTAACATCTTAAGCCTTGTCTGTTCTCAGATGCTTAAGTCACTTTGGACTCTAACACAAACGCATTTTTGAACCTTTATCCTGAAGTCTCACTTAAAGTTATTGGGACTCCTACACAATTTTGAATGGTGGAAGTCCTGAAAAATATTATTCCTGCAATTCTTTTAAATACTTGTTACTAATTGCACATTTCCTTCTGTATTACTAAAGTATTTCATTAGGTTATTGAGATGTTTAAATTTGTGCTCTTCTGTAGAAGAGATCGAGGGATATTGGATTCTGCATTTTGTTGGATCCTGCTAGGAAACAGCTGTACATACTTTTCACATCTATCACGGCAGGCTGGAGAGATCTTCTGGTCTCTGTAATATTTTGGTAGGTTTATGTCCTGGAAATTTTTGTAGGTAAGAGTGATATGAGCATATTTGATAATGATGGGCTTTTGTTTATCTGCAAATGTATCCTGACTCGTGTTTGCCACTCTCAAAAATGACTGGTTTTACAGCTTCTGTGCAACAGGTTTAGCTTAGGACAATTCTCCGCAGTGTGCAAGATGTGGAGATACAGATGTGTGAGCTGTTTGTGTATGTGATGCACAGAAGGTATCCAGGGATCTACCACAGCTTGGGCAGCATCTGCTGACCTTCTCATGCGAGCAATGATGTGAGGATTAGACAGGAAACTAACGCAATGGGGATGTGGGGGAGGAAATGGAAAAAATTAATTGGAAGCCCTGTAGCACATGCACATTCTCTCTCTCTCTCTCCTATTTCTGCAAAGAAATGCTTGTGGGGAATACTTTCATCCCACATGTGATGGAGGAAGTGTACACAGGAACTTCTCATTCTGCTCATAGTTCTTAGCAATTCTACCAGGAGCTGCCTTGCATGCAAGCAGTGAGCTATAAAATTGTAGCTGTAAAACAACAACAAAAAAGAATAACTTTCATGTTGAGCAAGCTTGTTACTCACCTGTTAGTGAATTTTCCCTCCTGACTAGCTTCACTGCAGCCTTTGACCTTTCTTTGCTGGTTTTCTCTGCCTTTTTCCATAGCAGACAGGGAACAGTTTCATATTGCTATGCTGCAGGGAAGCAAACTCCAGCCCAGGGCAGCAGGATGCTATCCCTTGTCTCTCAGCCTCACAAGGAGGTTATAGTCCTAAAATTGGAATTTTTCTTTTCATCAAACTAGAATCTACTCGGAAAGTTCATCCTCAGACAGAGTGGGATGGGACAACTGCCCTGGATTGCAGCTGTACCTCAGTAAGGAACAGCTAACTGCAGCAGCTTACATTTTCAGAAAAGCACACCTCTCTCACTGCCTGAGAAGGTACATGAACTCCGAAACTAATGGCCAAGCAGGTATCTACGGGAGCTCAGCTTATTCCCCCAATTTTTAGAATTGCTCCACTCCCTATTAAAAGCATTTCAGAAGCCACAAGGTGGAAATATTACAGTTGACAGCCCAATTCTGTTAAAACCGATGCCAAAATTTCCACTGACTTCCCCTGCCAGGGTCTGCAGTGAAGATTTCAACTGCAGTCTGTTGCACACTGATACATTCAATACAGCTTTCTACTGCTCAGCTTTGGTATTCAGGAAACACATCTGCTCATTGCAAAAGATTAACAGATTAAATAATTTAAGAAACTCCAGAAAGACTAGGCTGCTGTTGGAACCTTATTTTATTTTGATAACATCCAGTTATCTCATCCCACTTCTTTTAAAAATATGAACTTCAACTCATTTTCCTCAAAAATTCTAGTTTTCAGAAACATACATAGGTGATTGAGAATGTTTCATGTTGCTTTCACTGAGAATGTAGGGAAAGAGAAACTTTTAAGGCAGAAAAATTAGCAGTCAAGGCAAATCAAGGTGGAAGTAGAGTGCCATGTTCAGAGTGTGTGGCCACCGAGGTGACAGCCCAGCCCTCAATCGCTGCTTTCTTCCCATCCTTTGGAAGGCTTTTAGTCTTCCAGCAAGATCTGACAGAGGTTCATCACAATGTGTTTCCACCCTGAAATGCTCCACAAAATACGCTTTCTCATAACATCAATTGAGGTTTGTGGATCAGCTTCGTAATGGGAAGGATGAGGTGTTTGTAGTGGGAGCTCTTCTGCTGTTGCTTTATTTTGTCAGTGTTGCTATACTTCTGAACAGGCCTCTGAGCTCCTATCAAAATATATTGTCTGTCATACTCTGAATGTATTTTTACCGCAAGGAACAGCGATGCTCTATTATGGCCAGCACAGGGTAGCCACAGTCAGAGTGTGTCTGTTAATTGAAAAGCCATACCCAGACACTGATTCTGCACCTCTGATGGATTATTAGTGTGTAGCCTGCAGTGACCACCTCCTGGATCGCAACACACCCCTGCGAAAGAGGCTCAGACAGCAGCCTTCTGTCTCCAAATGCAGGGCCTAGCCTGGCCGAGCCACATAGCAGTTCAGGGAAAACAACCCCAAAAGCATGTTATACTACACATTATGGATCAGCTGGAATAAAAATGCTCAAGGCAGGGTAGTGCAGAAGTGGTTGATCTTCTGGAAACACCTGGTTGAACACAGCAGATGCAGTGCGGTGGTGCTTACTGAATGACAGCAATTTAATGGGAAGCCAGTTCAATTAATGCCACAGTGACCAGCAAACTAGCAGAGAGCTAATCTGCATGGGCGGGAAAGGGAGGAGTGAATTAGACTCAGATGATGCTAATTGATGGCTCACAGAGAGGCGTTTTGTCTGCCTGGGAGCTGGAAGCTGTTTATTACACCTAAGGTCCCAGCACAGCCCAGGTAAGCCAAAGGAAGCAAGCTGCTGTTTTGCACTTATCCATGTGTTGCAGAACTGATAGGTAAATAGCATGTGTATTTTTCATTTTCACAAAATATCTCCTACCAGATACCGTTACGAGAAATTCACCTTGGAGCTCTAACAGTATACTTAGTCCTGAGCTGGAAGCAAAATAAATATTCTTACGAAGCCTCTGTGGGAGATTGGTTTAGCTTTTGGTAAAACAGATAAAACACGGGTTTTGAGCACTATAACTTTGCTTTCTAAACAGACATTTCTTTTGCAATCTTCCCCACATATAGAAGACTAATTTTAAAATGTTGCTGAAATTACCAGGTTTAATTTTGTCTTATTTGGCATTACAAATAAGTCGATCCATAGAATCAAACTTATTAACACTACCTGTTAAAATTCCAGAGTCTCTTTCCCTTAGATTTTGACAAAAGAAGAACGAAGCATTCTTAAATCTCTCAAGACCCTGGGCTGACTTTTCTGCTGGGGGTAAACAGGTCAAAACTGTACTGGAGCCAGGCCCAGAGGAGAGGATGGAAGGGAACTTTTGAGATTTGAGGAACAAGGACTGTAGGAGCTGGTTTGGCATAGCTGCAGGATCAGTGCCTGCTGTGTCCTCTTTCAGCAGCCTCAGTTACAGGGAGGATATTTGTGGGGGTCCCCCGGCTCCAGAACCTCCTACCCGCATCTCTCCATTGCCAGCCTTATCACAGCACTTCCAAAGCTGCGAATGACAGTCAATTCAATGGAAGAATCCTGTAATTTGACATAGTTGCATTTTAAGTTACCACGTTTGCTTCTGCAAGGTCCCCTGCTGCTTCCCTTAGAAAAATTAATTGGTTATGATTTCATCCCTGACTCACTAGTGAGGGAGCCGTTGGTCATGCTACAAAGCCACCCACCTAGTGTGCATGGAGAATATGAAGAATTTTCTCTCCTTCAGCACTAACAGGAGACATTGTTTTCTCTGAGGTCAGTGTTCCTTGTTCTCTTAGCACAGTGCTTAGGACCCCTGCTGAGCTTGCAGCCTGAATGTTGTACAAACATACAGCAGAGGATGGCTTATTTACTATTTTTGTTAATGTAAACTTTATAAGGCAGAAAATACATATATTTTTAATCCATTGTGGTATTAAAATGCTTTTTGTAATATGATGGCATGTTGGGTGCTGCTTCCCTCTTACCAGCTCCAGCCAGTTCAATGGTAGAGCAGGATCCGCTAACCGAGGCAGAAGATGGCCCTGATGGCTGTCTGTTCCTTTTACATTTGTTCTCTTAAAGCACTTACAAGAAATTGCCGTGCAAAATGGCAGCTCGAGTTATTTTGCCTGCAGGCCAGGGTCAGTCCCTGTCTGAGGCTTACTGTCTGTCACAGTGTGCACAGCATGTGTCACTTCTCAAGTGCTTAAGCACGCAGTGCTCCAGGAAAAGTCACAAACACCGTGTGTGATCTTTGGGGTGTCAGGAACAAGAAACACAGGGAGTCCAATGTGGTAGTGTTTTGAGTCAAGTAGATAGAAGACAAGGCTTCTTTAATCAACGGGTTTGCCAGACACAAAACGCTACTTTTGTGCTACTGCTGTTCTCCTTATTCAGCTCAAGAATATTGGCTGTTTGTCAATTGTTTCTCCTTCACCTGTTTACATAAAACATGGCATTAAGCCCGGATAAGTTTTCCCTTCTGTCTGTTTTTCTCCCCCTCACAGTAAGGGACATTTAAAGACAGCTTTATATAAAATAGCCTCTGCAGAAAGCAGTGTACTGGCACGATGCACCCATCCTGTTATGGAACAGTGTCCTTGCAAGCAGAACTTCTCCCTGCAAGATGCTGCAGTCAGCTGAGATACGGGAATAACTCAGGCTTAGGTACCACCTAAGGCTCAGCATTGCACAGTTGGGAAGCTCAATGGGAAATACCATGTAAGAGCTACAGTCTTTTGTAAGCTGAATATGAATCCTGTTTTCTTACTACATAAAAGCAGTTTTGCTTCCCATTGTCTGGAGGACTCGGGATCCTCTCCACTTTTAAGGAGCGGCCTTGTATGAATCCAGAGCTTGCCTGGTTCTAAGCAGTCACTGATGCTAGCTGGAGCTCTGGTAAGGTATTTTCTGAGTTAGCCTGGCCAAATACAAGTAAAAGTCACAGACCTGTCTCCTAGGTTCAACTTTGAGGCATACCACCAAAAAAAACCCCACTAACCTTTCACAAGCAGAGCCTGCTTCTCCCTAACACCAGGCTCAGCTCACAGCCCTTTGACACCAAGTCCCCCAGGGTCCTGAGGTCACTGACAGATTCATTACCCTGAGGAACCTCACCTGGGGCTCAGCCACACCTGCAGGCTCTATTGAAGTTCTACCACACCTGCAGGCTCTATTGAAGTTCTACCACACCTGCAGGCTCTATTTAAGCTCCACCCCAGACACCTAGAACCTTCTCTGAGCTGTGCTGTACAGATGCTGCTCCAGTCCTGTCTCCTGGATGGACCTTGGCCAAGCTAACAGTGTAAGTCACTTTTTGTTTTGGGACAGAATTTCTTCTTTTTGATGTTGCTGCATTTCAGCGCGAAGGTGATGTTTTTGTCTTGTAGTAACTCGCCTGTGATAGAAGTAAAGCTTTGGGCTTGAGCCTTGCAGTAGGGAAAGACGGAGGTTTGTTTTTTCTGATAACTCATCTGACTGCCTTGTAAGTGTTTAATAAGGTGCATCAAAGAGAATTGCATAAATTAGCTGCTTGTGAATTTTGAGCTCTGATCTTTTGGTAATGTATCTGGAATCCCATGGTAGTGCGCATGGTGTATTATTATCCAGAGAACTGCCTTGTGATCCAGGGTGTTGTACAACAAAAAGCTCAGCTTCAGCAGCACGATATTTTAGTACTGGTCCACTGATAAGCTCTGATTAGTCTAATTTCATTGGAGGAATTTGCACTAACTTTTATTTAGGGAAATTGGGCAACCTGTGTAGTTTCCAGAGGTCCTTTTGTGTGTATGGTTTGTATGGGGGGGTGAGTTTGGGGAGTGTTGATGTGTTTTGTTTTTTGGGGTAGGTGACAGCCGATTTCTCTCTATGCTGTCTCAGTGTATCCATCTGCAAGACAGAGATCCCAGTCCCAACTCACACGTAAGCTGAAGTTTAGGTCATTTGAAAATAACGTTTATGGGTAAATGTGCAGCATATCATTATATCTGAACGAAATATGCTCCTTCTTCCAAAGTAAATGAATATAATAATACATGTATGGTCTACCAGAGGCTAGAGCTGAAAGATTCGAAATCTGGGGATCTGAAAGTGCTGATCTGTGGTGGCTGGAGAAAGGAATTGATATGTGGCATTTACAGAATTAAAACGTACAGCTTTGTAACAGCCCTGAAAATATGGGGAATGAGCAACAAAGATCCAGGAACAGTACAACATGCTGAGGAAAAGTTAAATTTTTTTCACTGGACTCTTGTGTGCCAAGTTATTCCTTAACACAAACCCTCCTGTGTTTGCTCTTTATCAATGTCTGTGAATATGAACTGTGTTCAGACCTGTAACTCCTTTTCTCTCCTCCTCCTATGTCTGGCAGGTGTCTGATTTCTGAGAGGACTATGGTTGTACTGTGGTTACTAACTATGGATTAATCATACTGCAGCTCTGTTGTTACAATGTTCTCAGGCAATGGCTAAATTCAAGGAAACTAAAAAGAAGCCAGTCTTCTTAATTGATTTATTGGTAATGCAATTCTCACGGGGAGGAGAATCTAAGTACCATATGCTCTCCCTTCCCTCCCTCCCTTCTCTCCCTGATTTAAAGATGAAGGTATTGGTGAAACAACTATTTTCTGGTTTGCTTCTTAGTGTTCTGCTTTAAGACAGTGTTTTTTGAGCTGCATTTTCATGTCAGTATGAAGACTCAAATTAAATTTGAGTTGAGTCTCAAATTGCTCCTGTCAATGAAAAAAAAAAAAAAGAGGTACACAGGCTAAGGTGAAAAAGACCCCACAAATATTTTTAGAGAAACTGAAAATTTACCAATAGAAATGTGCTTTTCCCCTGTGGCAGTGGAGCACAGACTTTGTCCTAGCAGGTGCAGCAGATAAACCTACAAAATAAAGGTGGCACCTGGTAGGTGATACCTGAGCAAGGAGAGGTGGGGGAAGAAGGTGGCCTTCCCTCTTAGGCACTCAATTATGGACTCTGATGCAGAATTTAAAAACAAATCTCAAAAAACCCCACACATGGAAGGCTTAGTCAAAGGGATTAATTTTCTTTCTCTTATATTTACTGGAAGAAACAAATGACCTTGCAGCCACATTTCGTGTAGCGGGCAGCATTTGAGGGATGTCTGAATGGTTGAAGATAGCGCTGTAGCAACATTAGTGAATGGTGTGATAATTGGGTTCAGCTGAAAGCAGACCTTATTGTGACTCTGCTTACAAATGCTCCATGCAGACATGAATGCAAACAAGGACAGACTGCTCTGCAGAGGCTGCACAAACTGTAATAGGAGCAGTGCTGTCAGGAAAAACAAAATCATGGTCTCTAACAGTTGACTAATACAACATGACATCTGCTAAGTGAAGAGCCAGGCCCTTTGGTGGTGCCAGCCAGCCATACAACTGCAGAATTGCCTCTGCTCACTGCTCTGCTTTGCTGCACCAAGGATGGGGCTTGTGTCCAGAAGGATTAAACTGAAGAGCACAAATCCAGTCAGACAGCATCAGCAGAGCCATCATGAAACATGAATAAGGCTGTGCTGGTCCAGCACAAACTCAGAAATGCTTCATTAAGGGATATTTTTGTTTGTCAGTGCTGGGGAAAGCTGCTTTGCATACCTTGGAGAGGAATGCCAAGCATGGGGTGCATTAGGCTATATGTAAAACTTTGTCTGCCACACAGAATTGGCTTTTGTGCATCAGTGAGCAATGCACATTATTAACTGGGTGAGAGGCAGAGCAGTGACACATGTTAATGAACTTCACTGGCAGGCCCAGGACTCAAAGCAGCCCTGTATCCAACAGTGAAAATGTGTTATTTCAGACCTGTGGGTCTCTTCCAGGAAGGTGTGAGGAACAGGAACCCAACCCATTGGACCTCAAGATTGTCTTACTTGGCTGTGCCTCTGAGCAGCTGCACTTGAGTTTTGCTTCAGAGTGAGGTCAGTCACCACACATTTGCCCAAGTACTGTTTTTTTCTGTGTATGTGCATGTCCATGCAGTGGGTGATTTTTGAGTGTTAATTCACTCTCCACCACATTCTTTAAAGAGCAAATTGCTTCAAGGCCTTCCTACTGATATCTTAACAGTAGAAGAAATAGGCTGTACACAAGGTGATTTTAAACACTGAGCTTTAGAAACTGTTAGTATTTGTAGTTCTTGTTGCAACAGCACTGGCCTGTAATTTCTACCCCCGTCCCTGAGAAACACTTAAGTACAAATGAGCAAACCTCCCTCTGGCTGTTTATCCAAAAGTGAAGGCTCGTGACTGTTAACATCACCGTGATAAATGTGATGCAGGTATTAGAGACTTTACAAAGGGAAATCAGGAGGAGTGAAAGCAAATACTTCCCGTAACTCTTGTTCCCATCAAATAATTGATGAAACAAAAGGGGAAAAAATAATCTCAAAGGCACTCTGAATTAAATGTATAAATAATTTGGGGCATCAGGAATGGGCTTAGTAACTGTGTGCTGTGAGTATGGTGTTTTAGCTGAGCACAGGCGGGGATTAGTGGTGTGGAAATATGTCAGGCAGCAGCAGCGTGGATGTTCAGCCTTGGATGGACATCTGCTGTTAAGCTCCTGACTTGGTAATTAGCAACCCAGATTTTTTGGAAGTGTTGAGCGCCTGACAGCTCCAGCTGGCTTCTGCTATAATTATTAGGAGTTCAGTGTTCAAGCTCAGTGCCTTGGAAATATTTTTTTTTGTTTAGCCCCGCATTCAGAAATCTAAGTGTTGGCAGCACTTTGCTAAACAGTATGCAATGGGCAGAACTTGTGTGCTGATCCTGAATACATGGTATTGTTTTAAGAGCTGGAGGTGGGGATGGTGTGCTAAGGCATACGGATGGATACCTGCATAGAAATGGGTTTTAGTATAAGGGATTCCTATTCTGCTCTGCCACGTGTCATTCAAGAAAGCTGCTCTGAGGGGCTTTAGCTCCTTCATTATCTGCTCCTCGCAAGAAGCTTTCAGCTTCAGTGCTCTGATTCTGGTTCCTATAGTGGAGAGGGACAGGTAAACCATAAGGTTGGTGGGCAGAGATGCCATAGTATAAATGTCCAGATAAAGTATTAAGAAGAAGAAAGAATTGTTGTCAGGTTTTGATAGACTCTTTGAGAGAGACCTTTGCTTGTTTGTTGTCAGATACCAGCAGCACTTTGGCAGAAGAATAGGCGGAGCCAGTGACTGGTTTGTCAGCTCTTGGTCATTTATTGGTCTTTTACGTATTCCAGACAGAAAACTCAGACTTGGTAAATATCTTAATGGAAAAGGGAAGGTGCTGAAAGGAGAAACAGAGCTTGATAATTTGCTACAGAATATACTTACTACACTACGACTGGTAAGATCCCTGTTGTTAAAGCTGCTAGTTATTTCCCACTATAATACTCTAGTTGGACTTACTTTAAGTTTGGTTGAAGTTTGTGAGAATTTGGGGTGAAATTTGCAGTGTGGAGCTCTGAGCTAAAAAATCTAGCAAAAAAATTTCTAAGTTGTTTGAAGGCAATATTTTTACTGAATTCTTAAATATCTTTTTTTTTTGCCTCACACAAAATGAAAAGCCTTGGAAGTTTACAGGCCTTCTCTTCTCAGAAGGCCTCGACTTTGTGTTGAGATAGCTGAGCTGAAAGCTCTTGGAGTCCTTGAGCACTTCAAGATGTATTGTTAAGAAAGAACAGATTATTACTGTCTGAGACCATATCAGTCCAACTTCACTTTTCCTCTGTGTATAGAATTAAAGCTATAATGAATTGTAATGCAATTATGAATGGCTCTTGGTACCTGGCTTGTGACACTGTTAATCAAATTTGAGATGCAGAGCAGTCGGCTGCAACCCAGGGCAATTTGTTATGCAAGGCAGAAATTGAAATAGTTATTCTTCTGCTGTCTCTGGTGGTTGTCTCCTCTAGTGCATGATGAGGAATGGAATTCTTAATATCACCTCACAAAGTTTGGAAACAAAAGTTCTGTTTTTCTGCACCTCAATGACAAGATGTGAAACTGCACATCTAGAAAGATGCTATGGAAAACGGTAATAGCTCTAGTCCCTTTTAACACCTTCCCTAGTGGACAAGGTGAGAAAGTATGGAATGTGGTGAAACTGCCCAGGGATTCTACAGTGCATCTACCCCTACAAATACAAAAGTTAATTTAAAAGGAGATAAAGACTGACAGAAGATGCTTCAGCCTGGAAAGGAGTGGAAAAACTAAAGCCGTGGAGCAGGCAGGTGGAAACAGGGGAAAGCAGTATGAGCTGGGAACTTGCAGAAAAATGTAGATACACATTTGCAGTTTTTATTATTGGGAGGGAGGGAACTGGGGACGCTGAGAGAAGAAAATCTGTTTCTCTTTCATAAATATAAAAGCATGTAGGTCGAATACACAGAAATGTCTTGCAGCAGACAGCAGGACAGAACAGAGAGCTGTTTCAACAATGGCTTCTTGCATGGATCACAGATTGTCACAAGTCCTTCTCTGCAAAGCAGTCACCCTGCAACATAACAACAGTTTCTGGCTGTTTAATTACCAGGAAAATACTGACAGGCTAGAGGATATGCCGGGAAGAGGAATAATTACTTTGAAAGACCTGAGGGGAAAACTGACCTAAGCTGAAGGCCTGGGAAAAAGGAGGTAGATGCCAAAACCCAGATCAAGCCACCAGATCTGTGGCTGTTCTAGATGGTAACATCCTCTATAGATCCAGTCAGTATTTTTTTCACTACATGTTAATGTTAAATTACTTACAACTTTCCCGTACCCTTCGTACTTGCTTTCCTGTCACTGCTGCATCTGTTTGAAATTGTCTTAAGATGAAGTTATTTCCTGGAGGAATTATTGTGCGTTTTTCCACCAGCAATTGATCATTCTTATCTGCTATATTCATTGTCAGGAGGAAGATGATTTTTTTTTAACGTATACTGAGCGATATAAAATACTCTTTCTCATTTTTCTCTTTGGAGGATTAGTGAATAACTAGCTCCTGCCTACTTCTGGTGTTAAACCTTTCTAGAAGCTTGACTTAATTTGTTTCTCTTTTTATTACCATCCAGATACTTGTTTTGTTTTGTTTCAGAGAATCTGTTCCTGAATTCCTCTCCCAATCTTTACTTGACTGAAAGGATGCAGTGGAACCGATTACTGCATTTCAAGTCCCACTGTCTGCATCAAAAGAAAGCAGGACATCCTCCTAATTTCATCTTCTATTTGTGAAACAAGGGAACCAAAGACATCAGCTGTGTGGTGTATGTCCTAGTGTAATGACACATTCATCCAGATGTTCCTTCACCAAACTAGAGACATCCATTCCATGAGACGCATGTCAAGACAAGCAATATGCTGCTTGCATTTCATGTGAACGCTTGAATATCCTCATGTTTTGGGTATCTTCCCTATGAGGGCATAGAGGTCACATTATTCTTTTTCTTTACAGAAATCCTTTTCGCATGTGGAATTTTTATTGGTTCCCCCTCACTGCTCCAAACATCTAATGCTCCTGCATCATGTCCCTATCTGATGTTTGTCTTCCTTACAAACTGGAGGATGTTGCTGAGTCCCTGTTGTTACCATCAGTCCTTTTATGCAGAACTGTCACCCACCTAATTGTTCCTTGTTTCACTCTTGGGTAGATGATTATTGCAAACTAAATGTAGGATCTTTATTTGCCTTTCTTTTTTCAGTCCATTCCTGTAGCTTCTCAGGAATATTCTAAATCTTGGCCTGAATAGGGCTAGAAAAGTAACACAAAATGCAATCTGAATGCAGAATGAGAACTTCGAGGAGATTTCATCACTGCAGAACAACCAGTGGAGTCATCATTAAGGGGAAATGGAGGCCTCAACAGTGAAGCAAAGAAACACTCAGCAAACCTAATTAACTGTGGAGCATATTTGATGAAATGACATTTCTAAGTAAATAGTTACATTAAAAATAAATTTAAAAAATAAGCAGCAATAACAGGATACATCATCAGAGCAGAAAAGTCAAAGTTGCAGTCATCTGCATTTTTAGATTATACCAGTTGAAAGCTAAGGAAACAGAAATAAAGGCTCAGTTGCTAGTAGAACTTGTACTTGGAATAAATCAAGATAGGCTTGATTTCTGAGAAACCTTACATATAGTGGCCTTGTTAATGAAGTTTGGAGTCATGGCGACCTTTTCTACTTTATGAGAGTTTGCTTGCAATGGCTTCTTGAATTGTAATGTGTTCAACCTTATCAGCAAACAGACATGGGAGAAAAAATTAAACCCCTATGATGTTCATTGGCAGTGGTGGAGATCCAAACTATGCTAGTGGAAGAGGACCAAGCTATGTGTTTGACAAACCTAAGAACTTTATTTTAAAACAGCAGAATATATAAGCAAAACCATTGATTTTACCCCTAAAGATAAATGTAGGCGACTTCAGTCATGTCTACTGAACCACTGATATTGGTGTAACTTTACTACACAAAGTTAGTATGTCCAGTGTAATCACAGTCTCTTTGTTTAGCTGAAAAAGGTGGGGGAAAAACTTCAGATTTCTGAAAGAAATCATCATATGTGGTCCCCACTGATATCTACAGAAGAAAAGATTGAGGTGTTTATTGGCTTGTCATTGCTAATTTATGGGGCTAAAAGCTGTTTATTGTTGACAGTGTTATTACTTGTTTTCAACCGATTTAATTTGTGGTGATTTGGGGTTTTTTGGGCTTGGGAAGGAAAGACATCGTTATATTACTCACAGTAATTGGTCAAGAAAAAACAAATTAATGTTTCATGGAAAGACTGTGCAACGCTTTCTTTTGTAGAAGAGCTTCCTGAGGAGGGCTTTAGGTGTGCCCTAAAAGACAAGCTCCAGATCTACTCTCCATTGCAGCTTTTATTTTTCTTCCTTAGTTTCCCAGTCTGTGAGCAGGCTTGGAAAACACAGCTCCAAAAAAATCCTCATGTTGATTTCACCTGCGGTAGTAAAGCACCAAAATTATCTTACCTGAAGAACAGAGTTCTCTGATGCCAAATAGACATGTCAGTAGAGAGATACTTGTGATATTGGAGAGATGCTACCGAAAGAGGGAAGGCTTAAATGCAGCTATAGTTCCCTTTTAATGGAAAGCAATGTGATTTTCTCAATGGAGAGAAACAGAAAAATCAGTTCAAGTAACTTGTACCTGAGGCCTTGAGGGCAACAGAGTGGCAGCCTAAAAAAGGATGGAAAGCAAATGAAATCTAATAGCTTCCAGGGCTATTTGTCAGCTAGGACCAGGCAGATTTGATTGCTTTTTATCGTGTGATCGATAAGAAGTGAAAAGCAGAAGAGATATTTTTGGGATGCATTTTTCACGCTGCAAATCCCTCTGGCCTTTCAAGAGCTGCTTTTCCTCCTGGCCACTCCAAGATGTTTTTTTCTCCCTCCCTTTTGTAAGGGTATGTGGGAAGTTGTGAGTGCACCTGCTTCATTTAGGCTGTCTGATGAAGTTTGATGGGAATAATAAGTAAGAGCAAAAGTGATAAACAAGCACAATGGTGTAAACAGGGCAGACTAGTGACAAAGGACACAGTATCCAAGACTAAAACTTTTGCCACTGGTTATGGGCCACTAAAACTACAGGTGTAGCCTTGAAGAAGTTCAATCTGGACTTTGTAACTGACAAGAGGGAAGGAAGATTAATAGAAACATTATGGGATACGCGAGGGGAGACTGTGGGACTATGCACTTAAATCTGAGTGTGTCACTCAGGGTGTCACAACAGTAGCCATAAAAGGGTGTGTCTGATCAAAGATGCCTTGTAGATGGTTGTACCATCAATAACACCATATTTGTAGGAATTACTATTTATTTACGCCCAGAGTGATTCTGGCCCACCCTTTGATTTCATTGAGCTCTGCCTCAGAAGCAGCTAATAAATCAAAAGAAATGGAGTAGGATCTGCTAGTGTGGATGTGCTGCTCATTTTGAGTGCATTCGGCTGTGGTCTCTGCGGTGAGGGAACAGAAAAATATCACAATTACCTGAAACACAGCCCTGGTTTGTGCATCCTGGGAAGGGCAAGGTAAAGGGAATAGTAAAACCTGTCATTTGCTGTAGCAGAATAAATGCTGAACAGCTTTGCTTTTCACAAGGTTGAAGGGGCAGGTCATTCCCAAGTGACAGTGGGATGTGACTGCTCCAGATTCAGCTCTTCCCACCTTACACAGCCCTTCAATATTTTATGACTGTGCATTGGACCCCAGTGTGTGCAAAATGCAGCTTGATCTTGTGCTGTAAAATATCACTGGGGGTGGCTTTTGATGCAGCCACCAGATGCATATGGGGTACTTTGGATACTTTGAATGGGAAAAACATATTAAAAATTGCATCTTCTGGCACTCACGGGCCATTTTAGGCTGCAGCATAGCAGAAAGGGCACCAGCTCTTCCACAAAGGGTAGGAGAACAGCTGTAGGATATGTAATATTCCTCATACTCATGTGTGAATATTATTTTACTTGCACAGGAATCATATTTCCTTTTGTCTCTACAGAAAACCACCAACTGAACCTTGTCATGCATCAGGATTACCTTACTCTCCAGTGGAGGGCAGGAAACCTCGTTCCTGGTGAAGACGGTGGTAGGTTTTGCATGTGTTTCTTTTGTTCTTTTTCTCAATTTTTGATCTTAAGGACCCCGTGCTGGAGTTGCTGTTGGTGAAGCTGTTTCTTGTTAACACCGCGTTTTGGCTTTAGGCAATTCTAACAGAAAACAGCCCAGTGGCTGATAAAGTGATAAGCAGAGTGTATTTATGCACTGTTTAAACAAAAAGCAGGACCCTAAGCTGCCTGTTTTTCCTGTTGAAGAGCTGGCCTGAGCAGAGTAAGCCGGGCAGCTGTTGCCCACGCTGTGATGACCCGAAGCATTGAGAGGAAACACAGCTTTGTGCAATGTTCACACAGATGATTTCTTCCAGGAACTGGGGGTACCAGCAGCTACACTCTTACTGCCAAAACATGGTCCAGGATCTGTTTCCTTATTTTGCCCTCTTCTGCTGAACCCAAGAGAGCAAATTGGAGAAGCGTGTATGAAATCTCTGTGTATGTTCAGGCATGCTTTTGTCATCTTGGAGCTAGATTAATTTACGTTAAATGACATTACCTTGCAGCTAGCTGGACATAAATTGAGAGTTAAGCGTAGCTGTAGGCAACCAGCTTTTTGTGCACAATTGCAGTAATAATTTAGAGTAATTTCTTTTGCTGTTTTGTTATGTCAGATTTTTAACATTTATAAGCCATTTAAAATGAAAAGACATATATGGGGGAGTTTGTTTGCCTCAAGATGCTGTTTAGAATAATTGTGATGCTCTAGCCCTGCACAAACATTTCACAGGGAGGAGATAAATACACTTTATTAAAACAGGAGATGTCCACAACAGAGACCAACATTAAATGACTGCAGGAAGCAACATATAAAAATCACTTATTTCAAAGTTCACTGCTTTTGGTGAACATACAGCCTCCACCCTGGCGTAATTTTGCCTGAAGCACTGGATATTGAAGAGAAGCCATTTAAGGGAAAAAAGTATGAACTGTCCCTTATGTATGAAAATTGGAGTTCATTACTTAATGACTCAATGCTTTGATATTGTAGGTGGGTGCTTCAAGATCAGGAAGTGCGTGGGAAATAAGTGGTCTCTGTGTTTATTAAATGTATGCTTCTTTTTCCAAACAAATATGGTATACTGAAAAACTGTCTTGTGAGGGAGTAACTGGCTATGATATATAGTGGGACCTTGTTTGCTTATAGGTTTTGATTTGGCCCTTCTTTTTATCGCTCAGAAAACTGAAATCCATTTTGAGCTGCAAGACTTATACTTAAGCGAAACGCAATGGAAGAACATTTCAGCTACTAATCTTTAATCAGTATTAGAAACTCATCTAGGTAAAAAGCTAAGAGAAAGCTTTTACTCCAGTTTTGTTTTTGCAAAGTCTCTTAATAGTGCCAGGAACACAGATGGGTCACAGAAAATGTCAATGAAACTCCCACTAATATCTGTTCTGTGATTTTATACATGTTATGGAAAACTGGTCTTAAGTTCTCACATCCTTCTAGTTGCCAGGTAGAGTGGGTAAAAAAATAGTTCGTGGTAGTAGAAGGAGTAAGATCGTGAGATGGAGCAGTTCAGTTCAATCTGGTCCAGTTAGATTTGGAACTTTAAACAAAACTGTTAAATAAATTACGTGAAACACTGGAAGGAAAATGGTAAGACAGCACCTGATTCCTAATGATTTGTAAGATTCACAGTAAAACATTACTAATGCTAATAAATTGTCTCCTTTCTGAAGATGGTAGCCATACTTTTATATAAACTATTTTGCAGAAAAGAGTATTCTTTTTTACATAAAATGTTCATGCCTTAATGATCGTGAGAGTAGAAAATGAGCAGAATTCAGAAAATTGGATCATAGTTCGTGGTTCTGGCTTGGCGAATTGTGAAGGTACAGCATTGCAGTGGATGTAGCAGTAGCAAGGCTGATCAGAGTAATTATAGCAAGAATATACACGTGGAAGGTTGCAAACAAAAGCAGTGAGTCCACCCTTGCACCAGAAGGAGACTGAGTTTCAGAAAGCAAAAGATAGGGTCAAACAGAAACTGTGCAGTCTTAAAGCAAAGAGCACATGGATGAGATGGAGGGGAATATGCTAAAAATAAGTGATGACAAAAGGATAAATTGGTCCAGACACCTCAAGACAACTGGGAACATGTAACTTGGGTGCAGTCTGTTCAGATGTGAAGCAGGAGCAAGAAGAGAAATGCAGATAACAAGTGACGTGAAGCATTCCCCTCCCCTGCTCCCAAGGACAACTGGGGTACAGCAGTGCCAGCCAGGGCAGCAGCACAGGCGTCTGCAAACACCAGTGCTGCTGAAAGATCCTTCCCCAGGGAGCTGTAACCAGTGGTGGCCATGGCTGAGGACTGTGACAAGGGAAGAGCTGTATCACATGCAATATAGCAACCAGAAGATTTAAAGGCTGCTTTGCCCCATTATCTCTCTCAACTCAATTTTCTATACACAGCAAAGACAATTAATATTTTCCTGGCAGATTCTTCCTAATTCCTTGACTCACCCTGCTGAGCATCAGAGGAAATTTGTGGCATTGTGGAGAAAATGAGAATTAATCCTGAAATGCATCTTGTCACGAGGTACTTGGTGTCCTTTGTTCCAGCTGGCACTGGGGATCTGTCTGTCCCTAATACACCTCTTCTAAATCACACAGATGATTGTGTAGTAATGACCACTTTCTGTATTTGTGTTAGGGGGTCACAAAATAATACCACTTTTGGGGGATTTGTCAGTGACCCCAGAGAAATTCTTCATGACCACAGTTGGAGAATTTACGTTGAGTGTTTAGGAAATCTTCTCTAAATGCTGTTGCAACGAACTAAGAGTAAATGATAACTGGTTTCCTTTTGCCAGGTACTAGACTCTGATTGACTCTAGCATGGTGCAGGGTGCAATTATTTCATATGATTCAAGAGGTCAGACTGTTTAAAGCACTACCCTGAGACAAAAACTTTGTTCCATGAGAAATACTTGGCGTTCAGGTGGAGTCAGTACAGGAGACTATTGAGTAATCCTGTAATGAACACTTGGTGACATTTTTCATGCTTTGAAAAGCAAAGTCCATGCCATTTGGAGCATTACTTCATGTGACAGCACCTCAAAAGTTCAGCTTGTCTGCTTTGATGTTTCTGCAGCAAGGGCAGACAGGACAGCATGGCTCTTCCAAAACAGCGCCTCCCCTTGCTGGACATGTTGGCATTGCTGCCTTGTTCTTCCTCCATTACAGTCTGCGTCATATATTTAATCTGCAGGATCTGGATATTTTGGCCTTTTATTTCACTGCCACCCCCAGAGGACTGAGAATCACAGTTGTCTTTGCTCAAAATCAGTGCCAGTGCCTCTCACATTAATTCAAGAGGCAACTGGTCCCTCACCAGCTGCAAACAGCCATAAATTGACCCTGGAATTTATCTGTGTAATGATCTGACACAGCTTGTGCTGAAAAGTTGGTAGCAGCCTTTTTGGATGATAGTGGCCTGTGTGAGCCTCTCTGTGCACCTCATTAACTTTGTAAAGACACGTAGCAGATGATGATCTGTATGTGTGTTTGTAGTCTCGAAGCTGGATGGTTTGTTATGACACAAGTAGCTTCCCTTTTAACATACTGGGCATTTTTTATGTTCTGGAAGATTTATAATTAGCAAGTAGTCACACAGCAACTCATGTTTTAGTCTCATCAGGGAAACAAGTAATTATTTTTCTCAACAGTGGAACAGTGATTTGAGTGTGTTTTCAGAATGTGAGAGGCACCTTAATAAGCCAAGTTAGAGAAATACTTGTATTCTGATAGTCTGTTTATTCACATCTCTGATCTTGTACAGAAGGCTGCCCCCTTTTTAAAAAACCTTGTATTATTATTTTCTTAAAGAAACTGTATTTGTCTTTTCATCTGAGAGATCTCAAAAACGAAGGAAAACTGTGGTGTTTCTCTCTGCTGAGACAATTTTTCCTGATTCTGACTGAGTTCGTTTCAGAAGCTCGATCCAAAGAACAGCCGCCTCACTCTGCTGTCCTGCTTTTTGCTGTTGCTATTTAGATGCAATCGAGACTGGTGGCTTGATGACAGCCAAAGGTGCCAGCAAGGAAGTCTCCAGCAACTCAGGCCACAGCAGCACTGGCATGGGGCAGAGTGGATGAAAAGCAGCAGATCACTTAAAAGGCTAATTAGGACCACGATCTCCAAGAGGCATTTTTGAGCACTGTTCTGAAGCTAGAGACAGATCAAGGCATGCACTTCACAAGTGCTACTCCTGAGTTTTCCAACAAGCACTTGGTTTGCAAAGTACAGTGGCTTTGAAGTGCATTTTAGTCGGAGAGACAGTTAAAATAGAGGTGTTCAAATAGATGACTCATAACTGGCTGTGCTAAGACAAAGTCAGTGGCCATTTATTTCTGAGATGAGCAGGCAGCAATTACCAGGCAGGGGAATGAAATATCTCCTGGCCACGCTGACTCTTTCCCATCTTGTCTCCAAATACCTGCCCAGCTCAGAAGTGAATGCAATGAGACATTCAAGGAGTGACCCCTGCTCTCCATTGCAGAAAAGTGATGGGAGCTTTGCAGAGCAGCACAGAGCAGCTGAGGGTGGGAGGCACAAAGGTGAAAGCCTGTGTAGAGGTCTGTGCTGTTTCTTTGTGAGGACCTGTGAATCTGCAGGGTGATCTTTTTCTTTTCATGCCTCTGTGCATATGCTTGGGGGTTCCTAAAAAGCTACACCCCAGTGATACAGCTGCCAGAAAGTCCTTGTCACCCGTTGGGAGGAAGGAGTAGCTGGAGACCCTAAGAAATACTTGGTGTCAGCAGGAGCTCGCTCTTCAAATACCCAGAGACCAGTCAAGCAAGAATTGTCATTGTACCCCCAAAATCAGAAATAGCCACCCAAACCCCTCATGGTAGGCTGCTTCCAGCAAGAACCAGTCAGAAACAGGCTGCAAATAAAAAGGACTCTCATTTTTACTTAAGTACCTTAGTGCTGCACCCATGGCCAACTTCTCCCTGATGCAGGCAATCAAAGAGATGAACAAGAAACTTTGTAAATGGCTTTATAACATGAAAAGCCTTGGATTTATGGTGATAGCTGATGTTTTCCCCACTTTGCATCAACCTGACTCATTTCCTTCTATAGTTGTGGCCTGTATGTCCTCTAACTAATCTTACACCATAGCAACAATAACAAACTGATTGCTGTACCATTTCAATCAGCATCGATGGCAGTTAACAGAGGTATTGTTGCTTCAACAATAACAGAGGTTTCATTTCTAAAAAGAAATACCATTTAGCTCCTTTAATCCAGTCACAGACATTATCTTTTTGTTTTCTGAACTTTTAGTGAGGGAGAACTAATGAAGTGCTTTATAATGTTTTCTGTTTAATGGGTTTCATGGCAAGCAGGACTGAAAAGCAATACCAACAGAAAGGGAGATGATTTTATTTTCAGCTCTCATTTACTCAAAATTCCTTAATTTATCCTTCCCCTTTCATTTTCAGTGAAAAGAAATCAGGAAAAGAGTAGAAGAAAATACTACCCCTGAACCTAGTGTGGGTTTCTTGAAAACTTTTATTGACTTGATCATTTTTGTTACAATTGCTGAATTCTCAGTTTCCTTGTCCCCAAGACACAAACCTCTGGGTTGTTTATTTCTTTCTCTCAAAATTTCAGTCTGTTGCTAGACTGCCTTTGACAGCTCTGAGATGCTGACTGATTGCCCAGAAAGACAGTGCAGGTTTCAAAAATTGCGTTTTGAATTAGAAGTTGTCTGGTTCACTCTTGTGACGATGCGCCGAAGATGTGATCCAGTAGAAATCAATCCTGCTCAGTACCTTTCATTATATATTTGCTACCAGAGAGAATTCAAACATCTTATCTAGTTTTATTAACTTCCAGGAACTTAAGACAGCGTTTTAGCACTTATGTGCTAAATATTCAAGGGTGTTAGAGGGAAGAAAAGTCAGTGGCATGTGTTTAAAATTCACAGCCTTCTGTGTGCTGACCATGTGTAATGCTTCATTTTGGGGTTATGTTTTCAGCTCCAGTATCCCGATGAGACATCGCTGAGAAGATGTGCCTGACAGTAGCTCTCTGAATTGAGCAAACACTCACTGTATGGATGCTGTTAGGAAAAACGTCATCGTTTGCGAGTTCTTTGGGTTCACACTGCGGGTTCCTGGGCAGGAAAAAGCAAGAACAGCTGCTGGCATCAGGGGCAGGAAAGGGATGCTGTATGCGCACTGGTGCTGCTGGGGAGGGAAGGAAGGGACCAGTGTCTGACCTCCATGTTGTTCCTTTTTTTTGGGCTGTGGGAGCAGAAAGGGCTTATCAGCTCTGAATGCAACTTTAACCTGGATGGCAGGTGACTTTGGTGGCTATGAGGACCAGAGGCAGCTTTTTGGATTTGCATGTGCTGGAATATGTGTGGCTTGTGGTCCCTCTGTGAAGGTGGCTGTCCTTAACATGATCCTCACCCTGAGCAGCTGCTGGGGCAGGGCAGGAGCAGGGATTCAAGCTGTCCTCCTCTCTCTCTCCCCAGTCTGCTGGAGGCTCTTGGTCCCATTTGTCAAGCTGGACCTCCCACCACTATCACTGCTGGGATGCAGCCAGCTCTACATCACCAGTAGTAGCACCCCCGAAGGGCCAGGTTGGCATATGCAGTTGGCTGTTTTATACCAGCTCCAATTAAAGTTTATCCTTTGGCCCCTTTTCAAGCTCTTCTCTCCTTGTTTTCCTTCCCCAGTTCTGCCACTTCATTCCTTCAGGGTAGTTTTTCCAGCAGAGATTGTACATCTCTTCTGGCTCCTGTTTTCCTTGTTCTGTCTGTTACAGGAATTCTGATTACCACCTACAGGGCTCAAGTAGATTTGGTTAAACTGCATTTTCTCTCTTTCCCCTTGTAGCAAAGGTAGCAAACTAATTTTCACCAGGGGCCACATCATGTTACATTTATACAGTCCTAAAATTACATTTGGCCTTTTGAAGGCAACCATGAGGCTGATGTGGCCCCCAGTGAGAATGGGTTTGACACCCCTGCCTTAGAAGAAATCAAACAAACACCCTTTCAGAAAACAGAGCTTCCTGCTCTTTTTCCTGGGTGGAAGAAAAGGCCACATAGTTTCTGCAGCATACTATGGCTTTCCTTGTATTGTGAACTCTTCAGGGAAAAAAATGGTCCTTATTCTTTCTCTTCTCCACTGTCAAGTATATTATTTGCCCCATCAAAATTATGTATTAATTGCAATGTTTATCTCCAAGAGCAGGAAATGGGGGAAAAACTTAAGCTTCTGTGGGAAAATTTGAGTTGAAATATTTTGTTCCTGAGAGACACTCTGAAAAACAAGATTTGTTCAAATGGGTTGGTTTTTGTTCTGAAGTACCTAGAAAATAGTCACAGTTTACTTAAAGTTTTCTGAATCAACATCTGAACAAAGAAATGTTTATTCTACAAAGACAAAATAGGTACTTGAATTTTCAGCAGTTTTGGGATGAAAATTTCTGGACAGAATATCTCAAAAATGTTCTGTGCTTCCAAATAAGCAATATTTATTTAATAATGAGGTACATAGATAGGGGCCATCCTGTGCCCTCTATCAGGAGATGCTGAATGCTGAAAGGATCATTATTTACAATTAACTCAAACTTTTTTCTCACATTTTTCAGTTTCACTTTTTCCCAGGAGTTTGAGGTCTAAACCAACTGTCATCTTCCAGATATCTCATTTCTTTTTGATGTATTGTCCTTTGTTGTTTTGTGCACTATTCAGAGAGCGAAGGAAGAAATCCCAAGTCATTAGATTAAATAAAAGTAGGAAATAAAAAACAAAATCCTGAGAATTTACCCCATTTTTGTCTCTGATCCTTTGACTGGAAGGGTGTCTTTCAGAGTGGTGTTTCTTCTTGTTGATAGCCGAAATGAAGGTGGGGACAGGAAATCTCTCAGCTTAACTTGGTAGAACTTGTCTTCCTAACACTGCAATTGGGAAGCTTAGTTACTACGACACACTTAGCAGTACAAAACAGACCAAAAATTTACTCCCATTCTGATTTTGTTTGATTGCTACAGAAAATTAATGATGTTGTTTACTTCAATCTGATTTCTCGTGTCATGCCCAGCTCTGAAGAGCACAGCCTAACACCAGGTTTGTGCAACAAATGTTCTGCTGACTTGATTTCACAGTGGGAGCTTAGCAAAGGGTCTGTCCCAGGGCTGCTGTTATTTTTGGGGTGTATATTTGAGCTGGTTTCTTGTGGTGTGTGTCCTGAGCAATGCAGCAGATATCCAGCTTTATAGCAGCACATTCACCACTGGCAGGGGGCTGACCCTGATCCCCGTGGAGTTTGATATCCTTGAGCAGAAGCAGTGGCTTGTTGCAGCACATATACTCTTGCAATAAGGACAAAATCCAGCTGGTTTTATACTGCAGAGCAAACTCTCTGTAGGAGTCACTGGTGTTACTTATGCTGGGAACTGAGGTACTGAATCTCCAGCCCACAGCCTCCTCCTGCTGTAGGACTACAGCCCTCTGGTGGTACCTAATCGTGTATTTTGTAAAGAGCTGCATGATGTTATAACTAAAACTCAACTTTGAGCACTGAGCTTTTTGTTGTAACCTGGAGGGATAGGAATAGCTGCAGGAAAAGTCCAAAAAGCAGGGTGCAAGTCAGCATCCAGATGTGATGTGCTGCACAGAAATGCCACACCAGAGAATGATTTCTAAAGCAAATATGAAGACTGTGTGCAAGGGCACTTAAGAAGCAGGGAGGGTATGGATCTTGCAGGGTTGGGAGAGACCTCAGAAATCATTGCCAGGGCCCCAGGAGCACTAAGAGTGACTTAAGGAACACCCCCGTAGTGTCCTGTAAACTCTTTCCTAAGGGAGGGTAAACTGAATACCCCTTGATGCTGGGCAATGTTTGCTTAGCCTGATCTTTGAAGTGCTTCAGTGACTGAGATTTTGCAGTCATTGTTTCATTAGAGGAGCAGTTAGACTACTTTCCTTGTGACTAATTTGTATCTTATATTGCACAGTTTAAACTTGTTATTGTCCTATTCACCATAGACTTGGAAAAAAAAAAAAACCAAAAACCTTTTTTCAGTGCACTGCACTCTTTCGTGTTTGAATGTACGTCAGTTTGAGTCATCCTTAAAACTAATCAGCCCAAATTCATTTAATCTTCCTCATCCATCATATTCACCAAGAAGTTCCAGCTCTGAATGCCTTCACTGCAGCTCTCTTCAGCCCTGTGACGTGATGTACCTGGATATGGCGTTTTGAGAATCAGTTCTCCAAATCAAGAATAATCTCAATTTCCATCTAATGAGACCTTGCCATGAAATGATTGAGACACATTTTGTTAGCACACCTTGTTCTGAAGTTTCAATCTGGACTACAGAACAGGAAACTTTGGGCTATAGTATCAGGCTCTGAATGATGCAAAATAACTTGAAAACACAGCAACAGTGAACCAAGTGCCTCAGCTGGACTGTACAGGTAGAGCCGCATGGTTGTCTGCAGTCAGTTCATAGCAGCTGAACAGACCATCAAGCTGTCTTATTATTACTGAGCTCAGAGGATTAATTTGAAAAACCTGAGCAGGCTGCCTGTGGGGATCTGTCTTGGGGCCATGCAGAGCACCACCAAGGCTGGGCCTTTTCTTAGCAGAAAGATGAAATTTTAACTGGATTGTTTTATTTGTTTTGATTTAGGATGAAGAGCTCGTGTTGGTTTAGCTGAGTGGGAAGGAGTACAAGTAGGTTGATGACACTGCCAAAATATGCTCATATTGTGCATAAGGGATATAGCCAAGTTAGTCTGCAAAGAGTTTACAGCAATAAAAGCAATTAGAGAAGAAACAAACCACCCACTGTATCAGGGATTTATTGAGCTGGGCAGTGGTAGGTAAACACCCGTGCTGGTACAATGGTGATGTATCACGTAGTGCATTTAAACTGCAAAGAGACCGCCTCAGGTTTTGTTCTCGGAAGAACAAGTCCCACATACTCTGGGGACAAAGAGGGAAAAATACAAATTGTTTCTTCATGTTCCTTCTTATTTATAATGCAGGCATTAGATTAAAAAGATGACATATTTTGTATACAAGTGGTTTTGTACATATACGCACTGATTTAAATCTAAAAAGCTTCCAAGCAGTGGTTTGTCAGACACTTCATTAGTGTGTGTATTGATAACCTTTCAGGCTTCAAACCTCCTCTAAATAGGAAACAGTGTGCAGGATCCATTTGTAAGAAATTCACCTTAGTGGTCCATTAGATAAGCCAAATAATTCAGTGCATGACAGGAGCGGATTGATTTTTCTATGTTATTTTTGATGCTCTCTCTTTGAAAAGAAAAAGAAAATTTGCAGTCTAGGCCAAACTGTTTTTCCTTTCAGGCTGTTTTATTCTGGTTTGCTGCATTTGAGTGTTCATGAGCTGTCTGGAGGCCAAGGTATCTCCTTAAGGCACTGAACTAGCAGGTGGAGCCTTCACCACAGAAAGTCACTAATACAGAGCCTGAGTGGTTTAAGCTTAGGCCCAGCTCAAGGTGAGATCCTGGAATCAGAAATCCTACCTTAGAGAAATGCATGTAATAGCAACACATGCTATAGCATTTATAGAAATACACGCTATAGCAAACCCAGATTTTTCCAAGCAGAAACCATGGGATAAATTTTAATAACCAAAATTAGCACTGCAAGGGTTTCCTTGTGGACAGGCTGATCTGTTTGGGGATATGGTGGGTCTGTACACACACTGTACACAAACTTTAACATTATTACCTAAAGGGTTAAGGTGCATGGTCAGCATGGAGTCAAGGCTGCTTCCAGCCTCAGAGAGAGGGATGGGATGGTACTCACATAGGCTATTATTGTATTGAAAGGCTATCTAAAACCTAAAAAACTCTTGCTATGAAAATACACTGTCCACAATCCAGCAGAATCTACTTTCTGATCTCTTCTGGAAGACTAACTTTGTAAAAAGCTCAGCTGCATTGTTTGGCAGGGCAGGCTTGTCCAGCCAAAGAGCTGCAAATGCCGACGTGTTTGTACTGCGTGGAAAACAGTGCTTTTATGTCCATTGCTATATAAAGATCTCAAACATTTGTAAAAAAATCTACATCTGTTTTGCTAAGTATGTAGTTCAGAAGCTTTTGTGAAGCTGCACGTGTGTCCAAAGCCGCCTTTGATTTTCTGAAAGATCATTTGATATTTCCTCGTTGCATTTCCAAATAATCTGAAGCAGAATAGGAAATATTCAGAAAACATCTTATGATTTTTTTTTCCCCCTTTTGATACAGATTTGATAACAGAACCCGAACTTCAGAGTCATCTGAGTCACCCAGTTTCTTTCTTCACTTCTGCGCTTGCCATCAGTGAGACCGCTCTCCATTAAGGTTCCAATACATGAGGTTTGAAGAGTCATGTAAGATGTGTCTGTTAAAAAATGAAAGAGTGACTTCTACATAAATTCATTATTAACAGAGATCTCAACATTGGACTGTCTTGATGCTGGGCTATTTTGGCTGGGCAAGTAGGCATGCTTCTGGAAGAATGGGCCCAAGAAGGAGGATTTTGTAAAGGGAAAGACTGGAAAAAAAATACTGGAGGAAATACATATATCAATTCCAGAAAAACTAAAACCTCTCAGGGAATAGCAGCACACAAAACTCCATTATAGTGGGAGTGAAGGGAAGAAAGGAAGGATGGTGATTGCCCATGGGATAATATGGAAAGTCCACAAGAGGACATGGCATGTAGCTATCCCCAAGGAAACTGGCCTCCCAACAGGGGCCTGTTAAACATGGGGCTTTTAGTACCACTGCTGCTTTGATGCCTCTTATGCAAGGTAGAAATAACCTGCAAAAAAGACTGACATGAAGAAGCATGAAATGAGAACTGAATGGCAAACTCTTGTACTTGAAGCAGTAGTCACATTGACTATTATACACTATTCCATCAATCTAAACAATTGCAAAACTGTCAAATAACAAAAATTGAACTCTGCCATCTGCTCACACCAGAATCCTGCCTCAGCAGAAGGCCTCTGCACACAGCCCTGGGGACACCACCATGGGACAAAGCTCTCCCCCCAGCAGAGCCGTGAAAGGCTTTGAGCTTAACCTCCAAAACTGCAAAGTGCTTGTTTTGTTGTCCATGGATAATGCTTTAATCTGCCGGGTGAAAGCTGGATGTTGCTCTCTTTTATTCTAGCCATACACAATTGCAACGCTCAAAAAGAAAAGCCCCTCTCCCCCCCCATGCCCACTGCTCCTCCGAACTGCTGACGCCTGGATGGGCAGCCCCAAGGCGGGGCCACTGGGTTTTATTTAATTCACTGCTGCAGATGATGCCTTTAGTGCCACAAACTGCCCTGGAGTCAAGTCCTAATCATCTGGGGGGGGGGTGATTATGTTCAGTTCTTCCTCCCCAAACCCCCCAGACATAATTCAGATCCAAACTGGAGAGACAGGCAGGCACACAAGAGGGGAACCCGGCACTGCACAGTCCCCCCGAAGCCATGTACAGGAGCAGCTTTCTCCGCGAGGTGCGCAAGGAGAAGTACGAAAGGTCCAATGCCTATGATGAGCTGCGAGGCTCCCCCGAATTCGACAGCTTGGCCCAAGCCCGGGGTCTGGAGAACCTGCAGGAGCTCAACGAGCGTTTTGCCAGCTACATCAACCGGGCGCGCGTCCTGGAGCAGCGCAACACCATCTTGCGGAAGCAGCTGGAGACCTTCCAGCGCATGGACGAGCTGGTGGGCTTGGACGAAGCCTTCGCCGGGCAGATCGAGTTCAACCGGCAGCGAATGCGGGAGCTGGCATCTGATCGGGCCAAGCTGGAGCGGGAGGAGAAGGACGCCCAGCGCATGCTCGATGAATACCGCAACAAGTAAGGCTTGTGAATGGAGGAAGAGAGGCAATATCATTTTCATAGCTAATCTTTGTAGTAAGGATGGGTTTGGTGTCATCAGCTGCTTCTCGTGCACAGGTGATGCCTCTCTATGTGCATGAGACTTGTAACCAGGGATGGCCTGTAAACGCATTGTGAAAAGCAAGGTGCCAGGACTTAGGAAGCTCCAGTTCTGTGTTTCATGGTTTCACTACCGCTACCCTGTTTCTTTGAAAATAAGAGAGGGTCTGATATTAATTTTTGCTCTAAAACTTATTAATTTTTTACATGTATAGCTGCCTGGACACTATTTAAATTGACTTTTTTATTAACTGTAACTAAGGGCTTACTTTTAGAGTGGGGCTTATATTTTGAGCATTCTCAAAAATCCTGAAAAATTATGTTAGGACTTATTTTCAGGGTAGGTCTTATTTTTGGGGAAATAGGGCAGACAGGCAATTGCCAGTTCCTTTCCATGGCAGCAGCTCCTTGCTGTGGCACCCATTGTTTGCTGTTGCTCATCAGCTCTAGGAGGATTGTGCTCTGAGCTGCAAAGAGGGAATAACCTAATTAAAAAACAAACAACTTGAAGCAAGTCTTATGCCTGAGCAGTAAAGTTACACAATCCCTATTCTCTCCTGGGATGTGTGGGAGATCTCTGATAAACTCTTATTTACAGGCATTGTGAGGCACCTGGGCCAGTCTGTGCCACCAACTACAGATGTGGAATGAAAAGAACATAAATAATTTTTTTCCTCGTTTGTGAAATTTGCCTAATTACCCTCTTCTTCCTTGCATGCTACCATTTGCATCTTATGTTACTAAAGCAATAGCTGTAAGAACAGGTTTTCCGCACCTTCACCTCTCTTTAGCCTCCGTGGCACCATGATTCAAAGAGCAAGAGCCTTAGAGGGTGAAGCACATCAGAGCCTCCAGATACATCTAATCTCTTTCCTCCAGCAACAGACAGTTTTGACCATGTTGCTTAGTTGATTACACAATGAGACTTGCTGAGTATTGCTCTTGAAAGGTCTGTTCACAGGAGAGAAGCATCTTGGTTTCCTGTTACTTATGGGTCAGGCTTTTCCCCCCAGAAATATATATCCAACTGGTTCATTCAGGAAAATTTGGCAGCAGCATAGAGGCTGAAGCAGAGCTTTTAATCCTGCCCACCGAAGTGTGAGGGATGAACTCTGTATAATATGCTTTAGCTTAGTTAGAAACAATTCTCACTGATAGTGATGGGAAGGAAAACAAACAAACAACACAGTCTTGATGGAAGTGCAGCCAGTCCCAGACAATGCTTACCACAACCAACAGAAATATTTTTAGTAAGGCAGCAAGTGAATCATCTGGAGTGCTGTCTAGCTACTACAGAAATACATGTCCCTCAAGACTTCATCCCTTGTCTCCGTCACTGACATTTTGTCTGACCTTACCCAAATTATATGATTTTTTTTGTCTGATCCTTTACTGATTTTTCCCCACGTCTGGACTAGTAAGTGTAAGACATGATAGTATTTTCCTTTTCTGTCTCTGATCATTTTTCAACCGGAAAGAGCCAGAAAACAGATATGTGATAACTGACATCGAGGCCATCTATGTCTTTCGGCCATGGTCCCATGATGTGTTGCTATCAGCAGCCATACAATCCTAATGCACCCTCATCCTGTCCTCACCCCTGCACGCTGCTCGGCACACACCGCCCCATCTCCTGTCCTGCCACAGATATTTCTGGGGCAACCCTGAGATTTGAAGCAAGAAAATGAGCTGGCTGGAAGAAAAATCTCCAACCCAGTTTGGAGAGCTGCCACACAAACAGCCCATGGGGGCTGTGAGCTGTCACAGCTATAGAAATGCCAAGTCCTGATCTCTCTTTCTCATCTGACAGCAGAGAATCGCCCATCGAGATGCAGTGAGGCTTAGTGCTGGAAATGGTCGGATGTCCACAATGCCCTGGCTCAGTGCCAGCAAGTAATAAGCACCTGATTAAGCAGTTTTGTATAGCGATATTTATGAGCAGGAAATTCAGCTACGAGCCAATGCTGTAATTTAGCTGTAGGCACTGATGCTTGTTTGTGTGTTTTTATTACACGGTGTCCATGAGATTTTGACTAAACTCCAAGTTTAGTCAAAATTAAATACTTAAATGTCTAGCTGCTTATTAGTTAAAAATTATCTACAAACTATATAGAAACATGTAGTGTTGTGATATAGTTGGGCATGATACATTATCTGTGTTCGGAGTATTTCAGGCAGGGGAAGAGCCAGCGCACCAAAATACACACCTCTCTCTTTGGTTTCAATAATTTTCAAGAAAAACTGTCCAGAAAACAATTAGAAAAACGTACCAGAAAATATTAGTTAGTACCAACAACTTTTTAATGGATTCCTGCATCCACCTAAGCAGTTTGTGGATTAACTGCCAGTAAGGTTCCCCAGCAGCAAGATTAGCAACCTCACACAAGATAATTTGCTTTTTATTAGAGGTGCTTTATGCAATATATAAATAGGTGTGGCAGAATACAAGACATTGAAACTCCTGGGGTGGGAAGCACCCAGAGAAGTGGGGTGTTCTTTTTTTGAAAGTGAGATTTAGGGCCTGTTACAGGGGTAGTTAGTGACTTCTTAGAAAAAATGAACGGTGTCTTGTCATGCAATCCTGGGATTGGGTGCTCAGCAGCTGTAAGCAAAAGTAAAAAGGAAACTATGACTACATCAAAGCCAACAGCCTTGCAGTTTAAAAATCAAAGGTACACAGGGCCATTACAATGGAAGGGCAGTGGCTACCTTTGTGACAAATTCCCTTCAGCTTACATCAAAAAGTGAATTTTGGTTTTATTTTTTCCTCTTGCGAGCTGTGGAATTTGACTTGAAGAGAAACATGAAAGATTTTTTAGCATCTGAAAAAAATGGATCGGGTTTTGAGTTGCAGGCATTAAAATAAAGCTGGTGCTCTTACACCATGTACTCTGCCTTCTCAGTCTGTTTCTAGTTCAAAGCCACCCTCATTGCTATGATTTAGCTAGTTAAACTTATAAGTAAAGCTCTCTAAACAAAATATGGAAGGAATAATCTTCTGTGCTGTGTTAGGGCTTGCTATGTTGCTGAAACTAGAAGGATTCCTGTGCTGAAGAGCTGCTCTCCTACCTGGGCCTGTGCTACCCTTGCAGATGCCCTTCCTTGTACTACAAACATACAGGTTTCTTGCTTCAGTTTGAAACATTAAAGTGTCTGCCTTTGGCACACCAGGACTAACAAAATCTCTTAGGGTGGAGCATTGTGTACCAGTTAATTCTCAAATGTCTGTGCCCTTCACTAATGCAAAGAATTTTAGCTTTTAGAACCATTTTTTTAAAGCTCACAGTTTGGGAAATAGATTTATGTCTATAACTAGACCTTTTAAAGCTACATTTAAACACAGCAGGGCCTGGAACTGTGCAATTAAATGTGCATGAACCATTGAAAAGTAGGTCTTACATTAAAATTTATTTTTAAGTCCCCTATAGGCACATTCATAGCTTTTCATATCAACATGAATAATTCAGACTCCACCAACGGAGAATTCTTTCTCGTGAAGCTGGAAAAAAAAAAAGCATCACTAGGAATTGTTTGGATGCATCTCATAAAAAGACTAATTATGCTAATTTTATTGACCATCATTATTATAGCAATGTTGCATCTGGCTGTGGGAAAGGACTGTGTTTCTCTCTCCATGATATTAGCAAAGATGTAGAAACGCAGACTTTAGTACTCTTGACTGAACAGGATTAATTAATTTTAGAAATTAAAAGTCTTACTAATCGATTGTTTCATTTAAAATTCAATTCACTAATCTTGTGGGTTTTATATGCCATATGATTCTTTGGAAATCGCTACACATAGAAATTTGCCCTGTGTTCTCCAAGCTGCACTGCGTGGTGATGCTCAGAGGAGCTGACACCCTTCGGGACCACAGCGGAGATCCAACACCCGTGAGGGGGAACAAAAACAAGTAGGAAAAATGTGATAGCTGGGATCTGCAGAGCAGTAGGGACTCTGAGGCCAGTGAGCATCGGCAAAGCCGTTTTTAAGAGCTGTGTGCAGGGGTTGTGTCCATGCTGCTTCTGTGGTGATATGGAGAGATTAACCTGCTGCAGCTACAGGTGAGGAGTTCCTCCCTGCCCTCCACCCCCTCCTCACACTGATGAAATCTTGCCCCACGGCTGTCAGCTGCTCGATAGCAGCTTTTTGATAACACAGGTAGCAATCACGTAATAAATCAGCAAAGCCCTCACTGGGCTCATCCTAGCTTCTGGTGTATAACAAACCAAACATTACTGGCTTGTCCATCGTCCTTGTAGGACCAGCATTTTCCAGTTTGTGTTCTCTTTGGTATGCAAATTACTGCTGACTCTATTGAGAAAAGGCTAGAGAAGTGCCTCAGGGAAACTGAAAAGGAGAAAAGTAGCAGGAAAGTTTAACCTGGGCTTGCGGCAAGCCAGGTTTCATATATTACCGGAAGAGTTCAGCAGGGTTCAACAGAGAGACAACATTTCTCTTTATATTAAGAACACAGGCTTGACATGAAATTGAGTATCTGGCCATTGAGCATCATGATGATGTGTTATCACTGTTTTCTTTGGAGAGGAGCCAGCCCTTGCACTGCAGCAGAGGGAGAGTCTGAATAAAAAGGGCCTTGCCCTGAGGACCCCATCTCTTAAGAGCCTGTCTGATGGGAAGAGAGATGTACAGTGCTGCTGGAGCCATTCTTTCCAGGTAGAGAACCAGCCTGGCAGCGGGTTTCCTTCTGCATGCCTGCTACCATCACCGGCCTAGTGCCCTGAGCTGTAGTGGAGTTCAAGGGGTTTAACAAATGTCTGTAAATCTGTTAGTGCCCCAGCAGAGAGCTGCTAACCTAAGAGAGGCGAGGGAATGGGAACCTTTAAAGTGTAACATACTTACTTTGAGCCCAGCATCCCCCTCCGCTCCATTTTTGTTTCCTCTATGTGAAAAACAATATCTTTTTTTTTTTTCCTTTTTTTTTTTTTGTTCCAAACAGTCAAAAAAGTTTGTTGCAGCCCTAAAGCTGCTTAACTAGGTGAGAAGGGTTTATTTAAAAAAACAAACAAACAAACCCAAACAAACAAAGAAACAATAAAGCAAAACCAAACCTCATGGTTCTTAAGGTCCAGGAAAGACGAAAAGCTTCACCTCTTTTCAGCGTGTCCAGGTAATTACTTGGACATGAAATCAGGTTTGAAGCATAACAGGGCTGCAATTTGTCAGCCATTGCATTTACATAGGCAGATTTCAGCAGATGTAGAGGCATCATGAGGTTTCTGAAGCATTTCTAAGAAGTCCTTAGCCCTTTTGCAGTGAGCTTCTGGAGCAGATTGAATATCACTTAAAAGCAATCCTCCTTCAAAGAGTAAGCACACAATATTAACTCTCTCAAGGCTGCCAGGTGGATATATGGCCAGGTGACACAACAGGCATTTGGGTGATTTGAGACTGAAGGAAAACATAGCTGAATATTTTGGTCATTGAAATAATTTTTGAGTGAGGATGTGGCAACTTGGCAGCTTTGAGCCGGTTGGAATGACAATAGGGCTGAGATTTAGAACCTGACTCTATTTGGGCATGTAAACCCAGCCTTTTATTGTAGCTATGTATTTGATTTTCACATGCTGCCACAGAAGCCAAGTAAATGAAGTGTTTATTGTCCACTGCACGCAAAAAAATTTATAAGATAGACAGAAAATTGGTTGGAGGCAAGCTACTTAATAAACAGCAGAAACAAAGGCAATCTTGCTTTTAAAGCTGAATATTCTTGGTTATATCCTTGGAAGCAAAGCCTGTGTTGCTATAATTTGGCAAAACCACTTTGTTTTAGTTTTGTCAGAAAATAGCACTTCAGTTGAGGAGGCCCAGTAATTTATAAGAGTGATAATGAACTAAAATCTCATGATTTTCACTTGTTTCTTTGCTGTTCATGGTAAGAATTTGAAACAGGCCAGCGACCAACCCTGCTAATATGAGATTTCAAAAGAAGGGAAAGTTGGGAAACCAAAGCACTAAGTTGAGTCCATTTCTTTGTTCTGCCGAGTTCTTTCTTTGTGGTCCTGCTCAGTTCAAAAGTGACCCCATCCCTTCAACTTTCCAAGACATATTAAAAGAGATGAGAATAGCATTGGCTGTTCATCCTGCAAGAGATAAATCAAAGAAGTGGGGTTAACATGACTATTATAATTTGATCCTTGATCTGTTCAGTCTAGGAACTGACACGTTCCCTGTTGACTGGAGCAAATCCCCTGGGTGCCACTAGCATATGTGGGCTTAATTGATGGTTTCAGAAGACAGACAAGGGCTTATGTTCAATTCTGAATTTCAGCCAGGGTTCGTGCTTATGTTGATGTCCATTGTTTGTACTGCAAATGAAGGACATTCACCACCAGAGCTGACTTGTCACCCACCGTGAGGGTTTCTTGTAGGGAGTAAGAAAGGAGAGCTTTTTATATTTCTGTATATCTATTATTTTAAGGAAAACAAAGGGATAAATTGGAATAGAATGTATTTATGTGCTTTGGCACTGAAGGGAGATGGAGTTTGATGAGCCACTTGTTCAGTACTGATGGCAAAGCCTTGTACTATAAGATGCTTCTGGCTGTGTTTGTTTGTTTTTTTTTAACGGAGTCTCATTAAACCGTGTCTCCTGTTTTATATATAGTTTATTTAGGGAAAGGAATAAATGACAGTAATGAACAATTAAGAAATTTTGTTCTGTGCAACTAAAAGCATTTCCTAGAAGATAATTCTAGAGGGATTTTTTACAAGGTCCTGTAGTGACAGGATAAAGAGCAATGTCTTTAAACCGAGGGTGGGTTTAGATTGGATATAAGGAAGAAATTTTTATGATATGGGTGGTGAAACACTGGAGCAGGTTGCTCAGAGAAGCTGTGGATGCCCCATCCCTGGGAGTGTTCAAGGTCAGGTTGGACGGGGCTTTGAGCAACCTGGTCCAGTGGAAGGTGTCCCTACCCATGGCAGGGGGGTTGGACTAGATGAACTTTAAAGTCCATTCCAACCCCAACCATCCTATGATTCTATGAAAATACAAATACAGAGCCCTAATTCTTACAAGAGTATGTGCCATTTCCTCAAATCAAAGATACACAAAATATACATCCATTGTTCACTCAGTACAGGAACATGGGCATAATGCACTTGTGGACATTTTATAAATGCATAAGAATATTTGGCTGAATGTAATCCTTACTAAGAGTCACAGATGATTTTTACCAAGTTAAAATATGAATTGCTATTAAAGGGGACATAAAGCTTGATTTATTAAAGCACCCTAATACAGCATTATTCATACGTAGTCAATATATGAAATTGCAACCTTTGAGTTTAATGTGTTTATCATGAAAATGCTTATTGAACAGAAAACCAAGTACAATGTAATTAAATGCTAATGTGCCAATGTAGCAAATACTCACATAGTAGCCACTGATGAATGGCTGTCGCTATAGTCCAATGCCAATTGAATATACTTTTATTGTCAATATTCTCGGACTTTCTCTGAAAAAGTGATAGCAAATGTCTTCCATTGTCTTCTGCTACATAAGTTGAGGACAATTAGTAAATTCTGGAATTACTCTTAGCATCTGAGAGAAAAAAAATAAAAGCTAATGCCTAAATAAATCTTTTAGACCTTTTCAAGATTCATATTCTGCTTCAGTGTGAAGCATATGTTGTGTGTGATATTGCAGATGACAGTGCAGTTTGCAAAAGGATGAACCATTGACATTCATCTCCTTTCTTCTATTTGCAGGTATAGAAATGAACGTGAATATCAGCAGAGGCTAAAAGAAACCCTTGAACGCCTTAATAAGGTAAGCCTGGGAAAATGGAAAAGGAAAGGTCTTCATCATTTATTCCTCTGATTTAATTTACTACAGCAATCTTATTTGAAGAAGCAGTGGGAAGATAAAATGTCAGAGCAAGACATTTCTTGTCATCATGCACTGATGAGAAGTTCTCCTTCCCCTCCATCCCCTTCCCTAAGCCTCGTGCAAATGGCTGAGCCTTGGTGTGTGCATATACACTGCGCAGTGCCCTGCTCTGGACAGCCCTGTTCACTTTGGTCATGTAGTACATGCCATCCGCAGCCCACAGGCTCAGCTGTGCTCAGGACCTCATTAATTTTTCAATAAGACTGAGGACTAGGAGGATCTACTGCACAGCACTCCTTTAGAGCATCAGCAGATGGCTCCTGCATTAGTTTCAGGACCTAGAGTTGACATATCTTTTCCTTCTTCCACATCCAATGTTAGCTTTGCTAATTCACCCTTACTGAAGACCTGGCACGTGTTTAGGTGCCTTTAATAATCCGTTTTAACTCTTAACACACTGGTTTTTTTAACTCAGAAGACAATGTCTCTGAGTTAGAGTCTACACACAAAGGTAGGAAGAGCCCATTTATTAGTTGTAATGTGCAGTAAATGCATGTATCTGAGAGTCTGGAATATGACTGGAGAAAACATATTTGTTGCTGAATGCTTCTTTCCCCCCTCTTTTTTTTTTTTTTTTTTTAAATACAGTTATTGTGTTAAAGTGTGTTTAGAACTGATATCATGGCATGAGAAAATGATGATTGTGTCCAGGTCTTGAAGTCTGGTGGGTCTCAAAGCTCCTCAGTCCCTTGCAGGGTATGGTCAGTCCTTCCCAGGACAGACCCGCAGATTCCCACCAGACTTCCAAGCAAAAGAAAAGCTGCAAAACTCCCTGATTTGTTCCTTTCACAGTGAAACATGTGAAGTGTTTACATTGAGCTGCACTTTCCTGAATTAATGCTATGTGATAATAATAATAATTATTATTATCATAGCTTGAAGAAAATGTAAAAGTTTACTAACATATTTAGGAAGTTTGCAAGCCAGGTCTATGACAGTGAGAAAGCCTGAGTCATATGCTTGCTACTTGCTTTCATCCCAGTGAAGAAAGTTCTGTTTTTCACAGCTTATCCTTCATCTTCTGTTTTGGAAAACAATTATGGGTGAATTACATAGAGACTTTTTTTATTTCCCCACTACAAATGACAAGAGCCACTCTGCTTGAGCACTGTCATATCAATGCTATGCATGTTTTATATTAAAAATAAGTGAGCATTTCAGCATTTCTGTCTCCCATGAGCTCTAGACATCCTGCACCGCTGCTGTTTTCCAGTGTGCTAGCAGGGCTCTTGGACACCCTGCAAACTCTTAAAAAATATTTGTGGAGGCAAATATTTTTTAGGGGGTAGTTGGAGGTGGTGGGTCCAGCTTCACTGTTCCTCTCAACCTATCTGTAGCTAAAGAAAAGTGAATTAATTTGACAACACCAGGCACATCTGACAAGATCTTGAACCCGGGGCGGGTATTTTTATTCCAGGCTGCATCTGGGCTGCCCTTATTGCAGCACCTCCTTGTATTGGAGCACCAAATGCTGAAGAGAACACAGCTGATTTTCTGTACAGTGCCTAAGATGTAGCCTGAAACCTGCATGTCCAAATGTGATTTTGCATCTTTTCTGACAGATGGCAAATAAGTTTGGAAAATCAGCACACAGTGGTTCTAGAGATAGCTGAGGGATTTCTCTTCCAAGGTAAATGAAAATGCTGCTTCAGCACATGGATCAAGGTTCTGGAATCAGCACCTAAAGCAGAAGGGTTTTTCGGAAGTTGAGTGAATAGCAAATACTGCAAAGTTCCGAAGAAAATGCGTGGGTGCTGCACTGTTCTAATAGAAAGTATCATCGGTGAAGCTGGTGTATCTCAAAGCAGAGCATAAAAACAAATATATTTTTCCTCTTTGAAGGAACATTTGGCAAGCCATATGCTGCTTTTGCTTATTACATGCAGAAATATTTGCTTGTCTGGATTATCTAAGTGCTTTGGGGCTTTTTTTGGCTCCCCCAAAAAACCTGCCAACATGACCATTGTCCTGTTGATCTTCCCTTCAATAGGAAGGCAGAAGAGCACAGAAAAGCAGCGGGCATTCCTGATGACTGGCTCGGAATGTGCTGGTCTGGATGTGTCTGAATCAGCCGCTGTCTCACAAAGCAGAGAGACTGCTGGAGAGGCTCAGCGGCATAATGAGACAGCTGACATCTATGCATTTTTGGAATAGCTCATGCTGTGCATGTGCAGAAAGAAAAATCCCCTTCCACCAGTCATATGCTGCACCCATAGATTTCAGTCTTTTATTTGCAACCTGTGATCCCCTCACCGAGCCACATTTACAGCTGGTAATTTTAATTTTAATTAAATTAAATTACAGCACATAGGTAATTTTAAAGGGACACCTTTAAATTCCTCCCCCTCCCCCTTTTTTTATACACTTTCAGTTAAATGCAGAAATCAAGACTTTCTTGAGGCAAATTGCAAACTGTTGGAGGAACTTAAAAGTTTTGTAGAGTTGCAGGGAATAGTCTGTTGACAACTTCCAAGATATTTTCTCAAAAGTGATATTTTGCAGTATTTGTTAATGATAAACCTAACTAAGAAGACATGCATTAAGTAGAAGAATAAAGCTATTCCTTTCACACTTGCATATTTGTAAAATATATTGCTATGTTCCATGGAAATTATTCTATATTCAAGGGCTTGTATTAAACAGCATAACATAAGAATAAATCTAAATTAAACCTTTGAAAATGGAGATTTCACTGGATTTAAGTACTAGTGCCACTCACACCTATGTACTTTGAGATCATGACTGCTAGTCATACACCTTGTCCTCTGATTAATTGAATGTTACGAACTTCTTTCCTCACAAACCCCAATATTAGGAATTTCTGCAGCAAACTGACCTTTTATAGACTTGCTCATCTGTCATTTTTGTTCTCAGAAGTGGCTCCAAACGTGACAAACATTTGTGATACTGAAGAAGACACCAAAAGAAGAAGAAAAATACTGTGGACCATCCTGTGTTTTTTTCCATAAGAGATTACTTACTGGGGATATTAAAAAGTTGTCAGGATACCTCAGGTCCTGCCATAAACCCTAGAGAAATCAACACCTTAGTCTGTAGATGTCTTCTGTTTAAGATTCATACACTGTTGCAAGCTTTTATTGTCAAAACCTGGTATTTCATAGCATCTATTACTTGGTTCCCAGCATTCATAAATCATATGGTAAACATATTTTGACAGTGCCTGTATCATAAATTATGTTTGTACAGAAAAGCAGCATGTAAAATAGGAGAAGATGATGAATAAGGTGCCTGTTGTTTGTTGATTCCATAATACTTGTGTTTCTCTAGGAGGCTTTAACTCTCCACACAGGCTTCTAAACATGTGCAGTGATCCGTGTTATGGCCCAGTGGCTGCTGTGGTTTTGGTGCTCCAGCTGTACAGACTGACCGTACTGTGTGTCTCTGCATTGCAGGAAGCTGACGAAGCACTGCTGTGCAACCTGGAGCTGCAGATCGAGTCCCAGTTCCTGCAGGATGACATTAATGCCACGAAGGACAGATACAAGAAGGTAACTGACTGAATTGCCGTTTTCCTAATATCCTTCTTCTAGAGACACGTGTGAAGCTTTCCTTTCTCCGAGATCTCTTCCAGCAGCAAATTAAAACAAATCCCATTTGTATTTTGGTGGGTAAATATAACATTGTATATTTTAATTGGGCACAACAGCTGAAGTGTGGAGGTCAAGTCCAATGGCTGACTGGCCACAAGCATCTGGATTGACTCCTACAGGGTCCAATGTCTACAGCTGTAGCCATGTCTTGAATTTGTTAACCTCTTATCATGATTTAACCCATCAGGCTGGTCAAACTGCCCTGTATTTCACGCTAAGGAGCTATTGCTTTCATCAGAGGGGGATACTCAGTTTTCTGGGACAGAGCATTGCAGTCAATCAGCAGACATGAGCCTGTGGCTGTATGATTAAGCTGCAGGCAGTTAACAAATGCAACCCCCTTCTGCTTCCTAGGAGAGCTGTGAGGCCTGGTATCGGGCCACTGTCCCATCTTTGCTGCTTTTGAAAGAAGAGGCTCACTTTTTTGCATCACATGCAAAGGTTTTGTGGTTCTCATTTTGAAAATCTCCTGTGAAATCAGAAATCACAAAATCTTTAATTAAGACTGTGAACTATGTTGTCACTTAGCCAAATGCCTATAAATGTACCATTAGCATGATGAAACTGTTAGGTCACATGCACTCAAAATCAGGTCTAAAACCACACTCCAAAACTAAGTCTGAACAGGAACTGGACTTCTATGTGCTGAAAGATGTAAATATCTAGGAACAAGCCCTAGAAGTGGAGTACATTGAAGGGAGCACCTTGCTATGGCATTTTCTGATGAAGGTGTCTTCTACTTCTCCACAGAACCTTATGGAAATCCAGACCTATGTCAGTGTTTTGCAGCAGATCATCCAGACAACCCCTCGCGTGTCCCCTATAGCCACTGGCATATGTGAGGTAAGTATTACTGTTGGTAAATACATGCTGCTCCAAGTAAGAAAGAGACAATGTTTACTCCTAAAGCATCCCAGATCCTCTAACTCCCACTCCAGGGTTAAATGAAAACTGCAACAGTTACAAGTACTGAATACGGAATGTAAGAGAGAAAACTACATGTAGTTTTGAAAAACGGAATTGATCCGGAGAAGAGAGATTGTGTTAGTCAGGTGTGCTCCGGCAAATATGCTAGTCCCAGAAATGGCTAGTTCAAAGGCAGTGGAAGTGGTTGAGCTGCCTACCTGATGAGGAGCTGGCAGGGTATATCAGTATTTACAGAGAGAATAAATCTTGTCCTGGAGGAGCAAGATGTGGTGAAAAGTTGTAAATCAAATATATTGTTATAGAGTAGATGAAAATTTGGTGATTCCCACCAGTATGAGTGGCTGTGCAAAGAATATTTATTAGTTGGAAGAAGATACGAACAGCTACATCTACAGGGTCTAATTTCAACATAAGCTGTACTTCTACAGTCCTGCCATCTGAAAACCTTTACTCTTAAAGCCATACCACAAGGGTTTACTTGAGGTTCAATACCCATCTTTTTCATTGTCTTTTGTAATTTTCTATTTGTCTTTGAAGTTTATTTCCAGTAGTATTATATCTTTTAGCTCTTTTTAAAAGAGTGAAACATAATTTCCTATACTCATATTTTCTTCCAACCAGGAAAAACTGATAGCGGAGAGAAGGATCCCTGTTCTGCAGAGCCAGCTGGAGGAATACAAGAGCATCCTCTGCCAGCTCCAGGCACAGAAATACAAACTGCAGACAGAGGTACTGCCATAACTAGCCACAAACACCACTGTAGTGCTTGTGAACTCTGCTCTTTTTATGACCACATGGTCTTTAAGAGGGTCTGGTGAACTCAGTTGGCTTGCAGACTTAGAGGTGTGTTTTCATTTTAGTTTTCCACCTCTGTCTTCAGCTGTTTCATTCCCTTTCTCTTGGTGGCCCAAATCATCAGGTTTAGATGGCCAGGGAGGGCTGTAGGTATCACAGCTACAGTGAAGCTGTCCTGGTCTAATGAAGTGGCTGGTGGGAGGAGGTTTCCACTTTGCAACTGGATTCCTGCAGGATAGAGTCAGCAGGAGGCTGTGGATGGAAAATTCACATGGGGCTGGTCTTGCTTTCTTTCTCACTGAGCTTGGGCTGGAAACTGGCTCCATGAAAAATGATGGGGGACCTCCAGGGCTCCTTTCTGTCAGTGCTGAGCTTGCTGTGAGAAAGACTGGACAGACTTAGTAATCAAAAGTGAATGTCCTTTGAAATAGGTGTTAAGATACGTTTGGCATCCTGCGTTCATCCCTGTCACTACTAAGCACTAAGTCAATGCCAAAACCACCTACTTTTTGCCAATTCCTGATTTGCAGAAAATGACTGGTCAAGACTTTCATATGTTGCTCCTGCCCATCTCCCAGCCAAACTTGCTGTAAATCAACCTTCCTCTCCCAGCCACTGTCTCAGAGCAAGCATTCAGTGCTGGGACAAGGGCTGCAGAGATGGAGGAGCAGCTAAAGGCTACAGTGAAGAGAAACCAGACCTGGATAACTGCCAATGGCAGGTCTGCCTCCATGCTGTTGAACGTTTCTTAGTGGATCCAGGGTGTGAAAAATTATATACTGGCATAAAACGCCTTTTGGTGATACTTTGGTCTCCTCTGGACAGCCATAGCAGTAGCTATTAAATTCCTGAGCATGACTTCTCTCACTAGGGCACTCTGGGACAGTGCTAACCCTGGGTCTTTTTCCCTGGTTTCTTTCTCATGTGTGATGCTTTGGTGGAAAGGATGCATGTGCTCTGGGAAGGGCAAGAATCAATATACTGATAAGTGAGATAATAACTCAGTATAGGGACAAGGGGAGAAAATCAGCCTCCTGCTGGCAGACAGAGAGAGGTGCTCTTTGGGGAATTAATCATGCTGCTTTCAAAATCAAATCTTCATGTCCCATTTAGAAAGAGTTTATTAATATATTAATTCTCATGCCTTGAGTTTAAAAGGGTGAAATAACTGTATGAGTGGAGGTCGATGGCATGGTTTCTTGTGATGGTGAAGGCTCAAGCTGATGACTGAGGTGTCCTGGAGCTCCTTTGCTGTCCTGTGTCTGAGCCTGATAACCATGTTGGTTATTGACCCCACCTCATGAGCACCAAACACTAAAGGAGTTTATGGAACATGTTGGTCCCCTTGTGCTCTGCAATGTAGCAAGGTAATACCAAGGGACTTAGCTCCTAAATTTAGGCCCTTAAAATGTTTTTGAAATTCTTTCCTGTAACATATAGAAATAAATCAATTATTAAAGAATCCATTAGTCAGTTATTGCCCCATTAGCTTTTTGTGAGTGCATCTCTTTAAAAGCTGTTTGAAAAGGGAAGAAAAATCTTAAGTGTTAAAGTAACTATACTGAAGATAGCAGAAGAACGGGAGAGCAGAATTACACTGCCAAAATATCCCACCTGTAATTCCTGGTCCTCGTTTTTGCAAGGGACTCATCGCCACCTCCTGGTCAATGTGCACTCCAGTGACTGGCATTGAGGCCTGACTGCACAGCACTTATTTTTATTGCTAGAGTTAAAAAGCCGAGGAATTGAATGCACAAATGCAGTGAAATTGCTGCTGTGTTTCAGCAGTGCAGCCTCACACATCATAATAAAATGTCTTGCCTTTAATTACCCTTGAAATGTGGGGATGCTGGATGCTTCAGAGCTGCTTCTTTCACCCACCAATTTTGTTTACCAGACAACCATGCTAGAGCAAGCAATTAAAAACACCCAGGAGAGTTACGACGATGAAATTCAGCTTTACAATGAGCAGATTGAAAACCTTAGGAAGGGGATAGAGGAGGCCGAGAGGACCTTGGAGAAGTACACGACCGACTGTCGCCAGCTGGTGATCTACCAGCAGTCCCTGGAGAACGAGCTGGAACGGTACAGGCGTATCATCGAGAACGAGGAGAGCCGGTAAGGCTGGATTTCTGGGCTCTCCCAAAGGGGCCAGTGATCTCTTTTATCTCCTTTCAAAAATGTATGTTTAAGGACATTTGATCCACCCAAAACTATGTTCATTTCACACCTTTCACTGGTAGATGTCCAGGGACAGGAATCTAAATAGATGCAAAATCTGGTCCTGCCTCTGCCAAGGAAAGGGTCAGAAACATTTTGAGCTGCTTCTTTCCATACAGCCCCATTTCCATAGGCTGTCCTGGTGTCAGTGCAGAGAGGTCAGGAGCACATGTAAGCAAACTGAATTCCCTCTCCACGGCCCAAGTGTCAGCAAAGCTGCTGGGATGTGACAGGCAGGTTGGTCTTGCAGGGCTCAGACAGGGAAAATGTCCTGTAAAATGAAATACTCTTCACAACAAGGGGACGGGGCGGGGGGGGCGGGAAGAGGAGACTGCAGGAAATTTACAGGGATTTAGGTTGTGTTTAAACCTACATGAGGAGCACTGGCTCCCTCTAATGTCAACCATCAGCCTCACACAGGGAAAGGAGCTGGGCTGTCACAGCAGTGCCCAGTGCTGCCTGCGCAGGCAGATGCAGCAGGACCAGGCTCCTGAACACCCAAACCACTGCTCTGGGTTGTCCAGAAGATGATCTCACACGTGGGGAACAGATATTTCACCAATTTTCAGTGTCTCGTTTTGGACACTGCATTCTGGTTAGGAGCATCCCATCAGGGTAATTCTCAGCACCAAAAATCAAAATGTGCATCTCTTGTATATCTACACAGAGTATATATCCTTCCTAGAGGCCAAAATATCTGAAGTTCTGGCAGAACGGACTGGAAAGGCCACAGGTTTGCATATAGGCCAGCCTCTCAGTTATAATTTTTAACCCTTAATACTACTGATTCGTCAAATATTTACCAAGGAAGACTGCTCAGTTTTCTTCTTGCCCTTCTGAAGTCAGGCATATGCAGGTAACATTGTAATGGCTACCAAATTTCTTATTTTACTGGCCAGCATTTACAGTTCTTGCTGACCTCTGGTAGGCATGGATTGACTGTTTGCCCATCCAAAATCTTTCCATCTTTCAAAGTACTGTGCTAAATTACAAACCTGTTGCAATGGCTTTTAATTACTAGAGTAGTTTACCTAATGGAGCATCCCACATGTCCTGCTGGTGGAAACAGTCCAACTCTTGCGAAGGTGCTGTGGCTGTGTCTATTTTCCCCAAGCAAGAAACAGGCTCCCAGTGTTCTTCTTGACTCCTCACCACAAAGAAACACATTTCTTTAGCCTCCATGCTTCATTTTGCACAATTTCACTTGCTCTTGATGGAAACGAGGGGGAGAGATCTGACCGATGCGCGTCTTCTCCGGCAGGTTAAACTCTGCTATAGCAGGAACGCCAGTCACACTCTTCACGCAGATCTATAGACCTGTCCAGCCGCAAGCTTCAAGGGGAAGAGGTAAACCTGTGACATGTCTTCCTGTGTCTGTCAAGAGCAGCATCATTGTACTTTTAAGCTGTTTCCATTTGTCTTCCATGCAAACACCAGCCATGACAGCTTGATTCCAGGCTTGCTAAGTAAATGAAACAATTTCAGCTTACCTCAGCTGGCTTTAGGACAAGCTGTTAAAGACCAAAACCACAAACAAACTATTTTCGTTGTTAATTTTGACAACTTACTGCTTAAGCCAATCAATAGGGTGAAGTCAGAAGGCACCTGAAACTGTGGCAAGACTGACTTGTTGTGAGTCGTTGGCCCACACTTCAGTTCTGTACAAGGAGCATCAGGGCATGTTGAGTGCTGCAGGCAGGCAGAGGACACTTTTTTATGCTTGTTTACATGCCATGGCCTGGTTCCCTCTGAATGGTGTTTCTTCCGTGTTGTATGATTGCTTGTTAGAATGAGGATGCTTGTAAACCTGGTGACAAGGAAATGGCCAAGACTAAACTAGCAAGGCTCCTCTTAGCAAAGAGGGGAGCTGGTTTATAGAGAGGTGCTCTAGGTACTAACATATTGGATGGCTTGCTATAGCTTGAATCCAAGGCTCACCAGGGTTTTACTAACAACAAACTGCCCCTGAGAATAGAGATAAGCTGTCAAATGAAGCTTTTCTTTGGGGTGCAGCTGTAATTTTTCTAACTGCTCTGTGAACTGCAGCATTTTTCTACGATATGGGTCCATAATGCCTGAGGCCAAATCCTGAGCAGCTGTAAGTAACTACTGTGCTGCAAAGTGTTGTTTTATACCCGCTGAGGATTCGGTCCGTCTCTTACCACACCTGCAAGGCAAACAGGGTGTTTTATGTGCATTACTGCACCTGTGCCATGGGACAAAACAACTGCCTGTGGGAAAGCATAGTAATATGCGTCTATATCTTTGTTCCCTAATTCCCAGCACCACCCTCTGCCTCCTGTGCTCTAGCTCTTCATGCCATGGAAATCAGTAGCCTGCCTGCACTCCTGCTGAGCTGTCGTGGGGTCTGTGGTTGCTGACTGCCCAGGAGACCAGAGTCACAGCCTGTGGGCTGAGATTTCCTCTGCACGGGCCTCCAGCTTCTCCATGTTTGAGTGATGCCAAAATGATGTTCCTCAGCACCGCGCCGCTGGCGGGGCAGCTGCTTAGCTCTGAGCCTGCTGGCTGCTCGCTGTGACACACCTCCCTGCATCTGCCCCTCAAAACTACTGGGAGAGGAGGTGCCTGGTTCACTCTTAATCCCCCTGGACACAAAGGCAAGGTGTCCCCATGCTGTGCCCATCTTCAGAAGCGCTGGAAGAGCTGGGGATGACCCTCACCTTTCCTGTCAGGCCTGGACTGCTCACCCAGCAAGGCTGCATTCAGTGGGAAGGTTTCAAATAGGGCTTTTGTTTTTTTTTTTTTTCCTCCCTAAGCCCTAGCAGGAGTTGTAAAAGCCAGAGAAGCTGTTTCTAGTTAGTCTTACTGCCGTGCCGTGCAAGACTTTGGGCACCTGGCTTCAGACTCTGCCTTAGGAGATGAGGTTTCTTGTCTAGTGAACAGGGCCAAACCCTGCCACGATGCCTGGGAGGAAGGTGCTGAGCCCAACTGCAGCAGCAGCTGGAGCTGAACGCTTCTGCTGAGCATTAATGCCAGCCTGAAAGGTGAACTTTTTGTGCAGCTGCTTCTCTTACACACACAGTTGTCCTGTCCCCACACTGCCTGTGGCAGTGGCGACCTCAGATGCAAATTCACTACTTGGCCAAGGGAGTTCAGGCAAAAGAAGAGGCTGTTTAATGTGCTGACAGAAGCTATGCTCACATGTGCTGCTGCATTCAGCTCTCCACGTGCAGCAGGGAGAGCAAGAGGAGGCTCTAGCATTTGCAGCAACTGTGTTCAGCACTGTTTGTTGTTTGCTTTGTTTTGTTTTTCCCCTAGATATCACCCAGGCCATGCAAGATATTGCCAGCGTGAAGCCCAGACAAAAAGCTCTGACAAAGAAAATTGCCAGGAAAAAGGAGCTGATGTCTAGAGACATAACTGATGGTCTCTCGCCTGAAAGAATGTATGAAAGAACTCTGGAAGGTTTTGACCAAGATCAGCTGGAGTTTATGCACGAAGGCTCAGTCACATGTGAACCTGGGCAGGAAGGATTAGAACTTGCTGAGAAAGAAATGGGCCCAGAGGATGTACCTGATGGAGCCCAGATAAGTAAAGCCTTTGATAAATTTTGTAACATTGTGAGGGAGAAAATAAGAGTCTGCAAGAAACCAGAGCCTAAACCTGAAGGCTATCCCAAAGGGCGTTATGTGCTGGTGACAGGGGAGGAAGGCTACGAGGAACCTTCTGTCTTGGCCCCCTCCATCCCACCTGCAGGAGGGATCACAGTTTCAATCAGCAATGGGAAGGTGATGAACGGTGGTGAAGTGGAGCCCATCCCAGAGCTGCCCGAACCTGCTGAACCAGCAGAAAAAGAGAAAGAGCTTATCTGTGAAAGAAGGGAAGAGTTTGAACTCCAAGAAGAAGAAAAAGAAGACATGCTTGAATGGGGAAAAAAAGCGAGAGGAAAAATTGAGCAAATCGTAAAGTATCCAGATATCTCTGAGCCTGAGACAGTTCCTTCCCCTGGTCTGGTAAGCCCAGCTGAGCCAGGAGTCCTTCGAGAGACAGAATATGACCGAGAAGATAAGCAGGGCCTTTTGTTCCGGGAAGCAGGCTTGCCTGGCTCCATGAGCTACGAGAAGGTGGAGGTGGTGGAGTCCATCGAGAAGTTTTCAGACGACAGAATCCAGACATACGAAGAGACAGCGATGATTGTGGAGACAATGATAGAGAAGACAAGCAAGAAGAAACCAGGTGACAAAGGCTCTTAAGTGACACGCCCCCCCTTGATAGTCAACTTGTCTGGCATAGTTATTAAACGACTGTTTTTTTTCCTGACCGAATGATACAGTAGTGAGATTTTTGCTGTTTGGTATGGAACAGATTGATACCTTGATGGCAATTCTGTCTGATGTAGGCTCACCTTTGGTGCAACGACCGTTGGAGCACTCCAGGGCAACAAGTAATAGGCACATCCTATGCAACTGATTTTCATGATTAGGACAAGTTGAAAGTAATTATTATTACGGAGCTGCCTGGCTTTCCACAGTATCTGGAACAAATTTGCGTATTCCTCTACTGCTCCTATAGCTGCCGTATGATTCCCCATCTCTCAGACAGCTGCAAATGTTAACTTGTGACATCTGGTTCATTTAATAAAAGTTTTGCCTTCTACCGAATATCCCCGCTGTGGGTTCGTGTTGCCTTTACCATTGACTAATAGTCCCTACTAGTAAAAGTCAACTGACTGGGCGTACAGGATTTTTTCCAGGGAAAGGGATGAACACCTCTTAAATAACCTATTCCAAATGTCTCTGATTTACAGCCCTTAAATAGAGAGGAGCTTGGCAGACCTTTCTTTTTGGATCTAAAGACAAACTGTATTTGAATTGAGATCTTACTGTGTATCTTCTCAGAATAAAACCTGAAATTGCAGCAGACTGGAGGATAACTTACAAAAGATACTAAAGTCGTCGTCCTTCACCAACACAACTAAGATATTTATGAATGCCAACAACCTTTTGAGGAGACTGCAGCCAACTCAAAAGACTCTGTGTTTTGGTATTTTTTGTGAAGTAGTTTACAGAGTTTAATGCTGCTGTGGGATCCTGCTGCAGCCCAGGCAACTGCGGGTCCCCCATGGGATTGCTGCAATGAGTGGTGCCTTTCTGTGTCCCCATGCTCAGGGACACAAAAAGAAATACTGCAACAGCCTCTTGCAGCTTCCAGAAATCTTCCATTCATGAAAAAAAATCCTTCACTTGTCTATGTGCAAATACCAAGCACTATTTAAAGTGCTGGCGCATCATTTAGGCCCCAGCTTGACTTTAGACGTACAAATAATCCTACTTAAGACAGGCACATACTGATGTACTTTCTTAGTTTGGGCTCTACACATTCTTTTTCCCATCCCAGTTCTCAAAATTTCTTTTTCACCTTTTGGCATTGTTATGCCTTTCCCGGCTGATTGCTCCTGTAAATGACATTTGAGCTGACAAGCCTGTGACGCCTACCTTCTCTTATCACCCAAAAGGCTTTCCTTTGATATTGTTGGTGTGTGTTTTTTATTTTTATTAGTGACACCCGTGCAGGTGTAGTATCTAATCTGCTCTAACATATCTACTAAAGTGGCACCTTCTTTGAAGCAAGGACAGGTGACCCACAGTCACATTTTTACCTAGGACTGTCGACACTGTTTTAACTGAAATGCTGTGGGAGTGTACACCAGACATGGCTTACTATGGTGTGTGCTGCTTTTCAGTTTAATTTATTAACAGTGTAAATTGCAGAGATGGAATTTATCACTGCATATGCAGGCTGCAGCTTCAGTCAACGCCAAGGAGGCAGCACTTCAGGAGAGCCTGGGTTGGGTGTCTGACGTGAATATCCCGTCACATTTACCTGTTTTCTGTGTGGAGTCACCACTCTCCACTGCTGACACTGAATATGTTTTTTTCTGATGCTCGTAAACCTTGTTCAGCAGCTGGACAGGATAAACATCACTCCTCAAGTGGGTTTACTGGCACATTTTCTTGAAGACATCACTTATATTGCGTAGGCAGCAACTTGAGGTGCAAGAGGTGACTCGAGCTGGTGCTGAGCTGCACTACAGCCACCAACATCACAAGTCAAGGACCATGAGGAACTGAGGCGTAAATTCTGCTGCAGTCTCTGACCTGCTTTCCACAGACATGGCGGTTGCCAGTAACACTGCAGATGATGGGCATCTTTCCATGACAATTATATAGCAAACCTCCAGCATTCTGTTGTTCCTAATGCCAATGATGAGAGGTAAAGTAAATGTTATGAGTTATGGGCTCACCTCAGCTTTAAATGCAGAGTGTCAATGAAGCGTTTCAATGCTGATGGTGATGGTGAGATACTTGCAAGCATCAATTCAGGAGCATCTGGGACAAGACATAGGTTACTCCGGACACATTCTTGCCTTTGTGGCTATCAGAACTAGATCAGGCAGTTCTCTGCCATCTTTTACAAAGTAAGAAATTCTAAAATGAAATATATCCTGTACCATGGGAATATGTGAGATAAAAAGTACCTAAAAGTGTGGATGAGAAGTCAGGAGGAAGAGGGAAACAGGGTTTTGTGGATCGGTGTTCCAAACAGCAGAGGGAAAAACAAACCCTGCTGCAGTATTCCCTTGGGACCAGAACTGCTTACAAAAAGCAGTGCAAAAACATCACTGTCTCCTGGCATGTTCCCTTCCCCACCAAGGACAGTGGCTCGGTACCCACATCGCCATGTCTCGGCAGAGCTGCTCTTGGACCTGGCATGTTTTAACCACCAAGTAACACCCAAGGCTCTTCCTCGCCCACGGCCTTCATCTTCTCTGTCCCACTGTATCACAGAGTTAGCATAAAGCCTGTTAGGCTGCCTCTGTTGCTACCAACTCTTGTGTTTCTTCTCTCAGTATACATGGGTTACAAATGTATTTATTAGAGTAAAAAACAGAGGTGTAGGCACTCATCCCAAATTCAGCAGCATAGTACTGCCTGTGTACCTTCGGGTAGGCAATGATGATAGGACCTGCCAGTTTGCAACAGCTCTTTATTTTACTCATATTATAAAACATCATCACAGGGCTTTAGTTAAAGAGTGTTCACCTGTTTCAAATCATGAGCTTCATTTTCCTCTTTATTATAAATACCAATAAAATTAACTTTATTTTCCATCAGCAATGCCATAAAAACTTAGTCTAACTGGACATACTTTTTCAGTGTTCTCCTGATGCAAAAAATCCCGAAGAATTTGAAGTAGATCTCTATACTGTATATACACTTAGTTTTATATATACTTATATCAAAACTCACCATTTCTTTATATCACTCATTATCGTGATCTTTCAATAAATTATGTCAGCATTATGAAAATATGAACAACCATCTAGTTATTTTGCTGCTTTATAAGATATTTAATGATTGAACAGAGAACTTCAAAAATTACATGAATGCAATGGGAAGTCATGTACATGGTCATTTAAGATTTCCACATGGACTTTTCTTATTCCAAAACTTTTCCCGCACTTCAGAAAAAAAATCTTCAAGTTCCCTCTTTCTTTGAACACATACACACAAAACGTAATGATGTGTGTATATGTATAATACATTACATACCATATGTAATTCTATACATATTTATAAGCAAATATATGTAACATACTCTGAATATACATATCGTATGTAATATATATCGAGAGAGAGATACCACAGGTGTGTCATAAGCATTTAGACATACAGGTGTATGCATATATCTATACATATATGGTAAATTCTTCCCTCTGATATGTATGTGCTCTCTTGCTGAGAACTGGGTGCATTCCAGTCACTTCCAAACAAAGACACAAACAAAAACCTGTCCCCAACCCCTTTAACTCCAGGGAGTTTTGGCTCGTGCCGCATGAACTACAGTTCATGCTTTGAAATGGGCCCCTCTTGCCCTTGGGTTAAGTTTTAGCTCACCAAATTAAACACAGTTGACACTATAATGTATTGAAACAAATAACAGAGCACTTAAAAATCACATAGGTCCTGATTCTTTTCGTGCCTATGCCTGTTTTATCCCAGCGTGACTCAATCATCTAAAGGGACTGCAGCACACGCACTGAGGAACCTGTGAGTAGTGCGAGGCTTATTGTCTTGGCTTTACAGTGTAATTCACGTAGACTTTGAGTAGGTTTAGCTGTTTATTTTGCATTTAGATTTGTAAAGGGAAGAACAGGCCTCATGGAAAGATAAAAGATGGATATTCACTAGAATAACAGCACAGATTATACATTCTTAAGTGAAACGTGTGCACCGTATAACCTTTGGGTTATGTTTTTAATTTGTTAGATAAATACTTACTGAATGCGTTTCTACTACTATACACCTGATCAACCAGGACAACTCTTATTAAAACATTTTAGAGTAATACTTTGCATATTAAAAATACATAATACAATTCTGAAACTAGTCACTGCTAAAAAGTAGATCTTACATCCTGCAAAGATCCGAAGCACGTGCTCATTTAGCATTTGAGTAGGTCCACTGATGGCCTTTACTGTGCCTAAATATTTGCAGAGTCAAGACCTTTTATTATTCAAAGGTTAACTTTTGGATCTCACACCTGAGAACATAGTGGTTACTACCACAAGTAATCCCCACCGAGGAGAATGTTACATCTTGCAGCAATAGCCGGCACATACTCCAGGGGCGGGAGAGACTGACTTTACTCATGTATGAGAAGTGAAGGTGGGACTGACTGAACAGCCAAGAGCAATGATGACCAACAAATCTTCCCAAACATACTACAGTTTATTTCCCAAGAAGGCCAACTTTGCATTACACATTAATAACTTAGGCAATTTTTTCTCCTTAAATATATTTGTATAACATAAAAATAACTAATCTCTTTTTTAAAAATGAAATTTGAATTAAAAATTGCCTTGAGACTGAAACTGCGTATTTCAAATTTCCCCCCCTAGCAATTTACTGACAGCTTGTAAACCCCAGAAAACAGGGGTCAGTGGTCGGAAATGCTGACGCTGCCTCATCTTACACCGCTGTAGCACATCTCGCTATAGAGACTTTTGCACACAGGTTGCCAGAAATCCTACAGCTCACTGCCCATGTGCTCATTCTGCTGTAAGATGGTAAACTGATTTAAATTGCTAAAACTGAAAAAAACCCCAACAAAACAAAACTGAAACTTGTGCTTCTAGAATGCCCTGACCCTGTTTGTAAAGCACTTCCCCTTGTCATCTGGCTTTGGCATTGCTTTGCCTTCCTTATTGCATGCCTGTCAACCCATTCTATGGCTGAAGTGTTAGTGTGTGTTGTACAAGTGTATATTTTAAAGAAAACTCTCAAAATAATTGGATTTCTGCAAATTGGACTGATACATTTTCTTCAACTCTGGATTATTTATTTTTGTAGGGTCTAGTGCTACTTTGGTTGTACCCAATGGGGAAAGTCCCACTGAAGTCAATGATTTAAAAGGAGCTGTTAGATGTTCAAAGGCCTCTCTAGCAAACCTCTTTGTGATTCCCTCTCTCACAATAATTTTTTAAAATGTGCCCGTTATCACCAACTGCCAATGTTAAAATTCAGTCTTTTTTTTTTGGTTTTTTTTTAATACAAACAACATTTACCACAAAAATATGAAGGTAAAAGCTATCAACTTGTTTGCAGGTTATTACCTATTCATATGACACAAAAGAAAAATAATTTACAGTCACAAACTGTACATAGTATTTGGTGGGGGACTATATTGTGGTTTAGAGTAAAAAAATGATTGCTTCAGTGGTAATTAAAATAATTATTGATGAGATAGAAGACTTTAAAATCAAGAAAGTGTGATAATTTGGCTACAGAGACGATCATTGTAACATGTCTAACACAGAGGTTTGGATAGTAGAAAGGTGAGCAGAGGGATCTGGGGAAGGAAAGACACCGGTCATGCAGAACAGCATTAGTTCTTGCTCAGTATACTCTTCAGGCTTCTCTCCACTGCTTCATCTAATTCTTCTTCCAGCTCTTCCTTCTTGGACATGGCCAGTTTGGACTGATAATCTTTTACTATTTGGTCTATATATGGTGCGCTCTGAGTCCCGTGCAGCATCAGTGTCCACTCCTTCAGCACCCCCCGCTGCGGCAGGCTGCCCACAAACCCAATCTCTAGAGCCCAGGTGCCTCGGGGGTCTTCTCCCCAAGTGTGTGTGGTCATGAAAGGCCATTTGTCAAAACCCACCTTGGAGTCGTCATCCCTGGGACGCCGGCTCAGCAGAATGGACTTTGTTCCCATTGGCGAGGTCATGTTGATGTTGAGGTCTCCTCGCCTGGTAGAATTCACAGTTATAACTGCTTGGACGTGTTCAAGGTATCGGACAAAGTTTTCCTTCCCCTCACAAGCATCAGTTGTAAGTGTGAGGACCAGCTTGCCACTTGGTGGTATCTTTCTGCAGGTCAAAATATAATTAAGCAAATTAGAAGAATATAGATAGCACGATATGCCTCAGTCTAAAACTACTGAGTTTTGGTGCCTCACAGAAAAACCTGTACTATATTAATTGTTAATACCTGGAAAAGTAAGAAAACAATAGGGGAAAACTTAGCCAGAAAAAGAACATTCTGTTTTTAGAAAATGATATCAAAACCTTAATTTGAAATTACATTATGAAATGTACACCTACACAAAGAGAGAAAGAATACAATTAAGAAGTACATACTGCTATTTAAGAAGTGTTAACATATATTTAATGGCTGCCTTATCCCTGCTATACTGGGTAATTGCATAATAATGTGTACATTCAGTGGCAGAACCGTGAGCAGCCGTGTCAGACAGTCACCTTAACAGGCAGCAGCGAGCAGCTGGCTGGAGTCAGAGGAGCCAGTTGCACAGACTTTTGGTGCAGTCACACTCAAGCCTACATCCTCCTTTTAATTTGGAAACCAGCACAACCACGAGATCCCAGTTTCAGCTCATCTGAAAAATATTTTTCCGCTAAAATCACTATCCCTGAACTGCTCCCATACAAGACACACAGAGAGGAAAGAAGTTGCACTTCACTGAGTTGCCAAAGTGCTACGCCTCAAAGTCACAAGTTCCTTGGTGGTTATAATTCAGTCCTTATGAAGACGAACTCACAGTAGCTGAAGGACATTTGTCCCAAGGCTCATCAGAAGGCTGGATCCACAGATGGACACAGGCCCAAGGCTGCCGAGCACCTGTGAAACCCCTCAGGGGTCTGGATGACACTGCCAATTACCAGCTGCCTCAGAAACTGGCTGGCAAACTACACTGAAGTATAAACACGATTTTCTGCGTCTTTATCAGCCTGCTGTGAGCAGTGTGATGCTTTCCTCTGTCTAGAATACTTGCAAGACAAGAATTACTGTGATCATTAAAAAAAGGGAATGAGTCACAAAAGACTGCAGTCAGCTTGTCGTTACCTCTTCCGGTGGCTTCTCCATGACCTACATTTTGCAGTAAAATAAGAGAGTCCCATTTAAAGGGCATTAACCACACTGTGGTAATGAATCCCCCCTTTTCAAAAGAAAAGAAATGAGTATCAGCCTTTCCCTTTGCTAATGAAATAGTGCACGCTTTGGAGACCAGTGAAAGCGTTTCATCCACACCTAGTTTCCGGGAATTATTTTCTTCTTGAGATGAGCTCTGGGTATTACAGCTTAGTACATCACTAATTGGCTCAGGCCAGTCTTTTCCCCGCTTTTATACAGTATTGCCTTCTTGGGAGTATTTGCAGAGTATAAAGACATTCAAGTTCAGGTCCTCATGGCATTTAAACACCTTAAATGAAAAACCTGCTTTGTTCTGAATCTTACAGGTGCCCTTGGAGCAGAAGCTGGTATAACATAAATATTGTATGGTTAAAATATCTAAACATGTAACACCCTCAATATTTATTCTGTGTGCCAAAGCACAAGGAAAATGCACTGTATGCAGCCAGAGGTGAAGGATCATAATCCCACAGTTGCCATACACTTGCAATTTCTCTGCATGGGAAGCATCATCCTCAAAGCAAACTGAATTCATATCTCACAGCAACCTCACAGAGCGGACAAAAACATTTGCCAAAAAGTGTTTCATTCCAACAGTTGTGATAAGCGCTTCCATCTCCTCCGGTAAATGAGGGAGGACACCACAGCGTGAGCCTTTTCTGTCTAGCAACAGCAAAATCCAAAGAAATAAGAGCAGTGTTATCACTCCGTCTGCTTTGCAGACAGCTTGACAGCTGCAGACAGCTCTTCTCTCCACCTTTCTAAGTGCTGCAGTGCAAAAGTTATCTCAGCTCTCAAACACATGAGAAAAGGTTTGCTCTGCTTCCCCCTCTCCTATTAATTACCAAACAATACTCTCTGCTTTGGTAGACTAATTACTCTAGTCCAGCTGAATTTCCCCAAAGAAACTAAAAGAACCAGGGGCAGTCGAAAAAAAGCCTGCAACAAAAGGAGCAGAAGAGGGTTTTCCACACCCTCACAGTGCAGCGCTGCCCAATTGCTATATATGTGTATAAAATATAGTAATTTTTTCATGAAGTGTGGTACCCAGCTAGAGATGAGCAGGGGGAGCTCAACACTCCCTGGAAACACACTCTGGCGCTCCTGTTCCTCAGCTAATCAACTGTCATGTCCTAAATCATCTTTGTTTAGTATCTCCCTGAAACACCCAGATTCAGACCCGTCCATTTCTTTTCTTTTTGCTGACGCAACAAAAATCCCTTTTCAGGGACAGTTGCGTCTCTACATGCAGCAGAGAAATGCTGCACTAAATACTGATTGCTTTCAGCACACTGTCTATTCTAGGCTGTCAATTATTTCCTGGCCTGTTCCTGCTAATTGACAACGCTGCTCTGGTACACACCTCTGGATCAACCTACCTAAATCAATATTGAATATGTGTTTTATATATACCAACATCTATACTAACATAACCATATAGAGAATATATATAGAAAACGTTGCTCCTGCAAAGCCAAACCAGAAAAATAACCCAGTTATCCATGGCCAAACTGCAGTGTAGTTTAAATTTCCAAGGAGTCTCTGGAGATGCTGGGACTGAAATAGTTTTATTTACAATGTAATTAAAAAAATGTAGATGTTGCATGTCATGATGCTTATTATCTCCTGTCAGTGACATTTTCATTGCGGGATGTAAATATTACTGCAGTCCTATTAACATATAGATGTGTTAGGTCTGGGGGGTACCCATGAGGACCACACAATGAGATGACATTGCAGTCAAGTTAGGAGGTTGGGTGGTGACTGACTTGGTTGAACTTCACAAATCTGCATGAAAAAAAGGCTGTTCCGGGTACAGCTCAAAAGCACCCTTACAAGGCAGTGTACTTCTCAACCATGGAGCTTATTGGGAAGCTTTACTGCAGTTCCAGATCCTTGAGCTGGAGGAAATGCATCATCACCTCTGCTCTTCTATGTGTTCAACAGCAGAAACGGGACAGAAAAACAAAGGAAAAGGAGACGATACAACTGCAAAGCACTTGCCTGGCTCTGGCTCAGTCTGCACATTGTCTAATGCATGGAGCCAAGCCTGCAGAAAGAAATTTCCTCTCTTCTTCTAGGATGATCCTCTTTTCAGTAACAGGGGCTGCCCTAAGATAAATGCGATCATTTGTCTGCATTTAAATTATGAATGAACTAGAAATAGCTCAAAATTAGCTTCTGCAGTTTCTCATTTGTCTCCTACCTGTGAGCATGCGTAGGCCAGATAAATTAAAACTCAGATCTCCGCTGTGAAACCTTGGATCCTGCAAATATAAACCCATCTGGAAGGCTGGGAACAAACTTATGCTTTGCCCGGCTGAGCTATGTGCCAGGATGGCAGAATGGTTTGCTTTCCTTTTCCAATAGAATAATGATGCCTTCAAAAATGGCACTGAAAAGTCATATTTCAAATGGTATAGACATAAATTGGCCACTATTAGATTAGTGTTTCAAATAATTAAATTGAACTATAGCTGTTGTAGTCAATTAGTATTAATTCATTCACTTGTTGACTCATTCACTTTAGCACATGAAGGTAAATCAGAAAATAATTTGACTATGTAGCCTGCAATTAGAGATTTGAGGAACATAAACCAAACATAATTAAATGCTGTAGTCTTCAAACTGAATCACTGGTACCTGTAGATGATTGTTTCAGTCTTCTGGAGATAAAACTGTCTGCTGGAATATGTCACAAGGAGATATGACCTGGCTGACAGATGCTTCATGTGGCAGCAGTTTATGTAATTTACAGTGCCAGCCTCCCAGATTTTCACTTGTGCACAGGCTCTTTATTCACAGAAACTTTGGCACAAACATACCTGTAAGCACCCAGGGAAAAGGGATGTTGCTGCTACCCCTAGTGGCAGTAAAAATGATGAGCTGTAGAACGTACTCCTCCAGCAAACTGGGAACTGAAAGACCATGTAGTTGATTTTATCACCTAAACTGAAATAATTGGAACGCTTCCGGTAATGTTAGACTTTCTTAGGAAAAAAACCCTCATTATGTTTCTTTGACTCTCTATGCCTTTGTCAATGTCTTTGCCTGCTTGTAGTCTCCTAAATGCCTGGAAGAAGCCAAACATATACTAAACCATCCATTCACTTACTCAGGTTCCTGTATCGACCCTCCAACGCAATGGAATCTCTCGGGAACAGTCTTCCAGTCTTTCGCCATCTTAACCATCGCTCCTGCATCTAGGACACCGTAGCCAAACAAATGGTTGAATTCCAGCCCAACACCATTTCTACGCCATTGATGAACCTCATCATGAAGCTGATTCCTCTTGGAGGTGAGCACTGTCAGATGCTGCATGTCTCTCCATGTCAGATCCACACTGGGGAAGAGCAACATGGAAAACAGCACAGTATTTCCAAGCAGATATTAAAGAAAGTGTGTTTGAATAAGTCTGCTTCCCTGAATCACACAGAAGTTTTATCTAGACATATCAATAATAAAGCTTCTGTTGATTTCAGCAGGAACAAGACTAAGTTTTAATTGTATAGTACTTCCCCAAAATATACTCCCCAAAATTGCAAAATAATTTCTTATTGTTTCTCTGTTCTTAAAAACAACTGTTTTTAACCACACATTATAGATCCACCATGCAATTTTTAAGATGATGAGTAGGATATTAAACCAGATCCTGAGAAGAATACAAAAAGAAAAGGAAGATGACAGAACTTCACCCAGCCCTCTTCTTAAACATTGCCCTCCTGCTCCTTGGCTGCTCATGTTTCCCATGGGGTTTCCAAGGTCCACCCAGAGGAGCCATGACCTGATGAAGCTGTTGAGCTGTTAAGCCAAGGTGTTAGTAATTCTGGTGGTCTGGTAATACAGATACATGGGCTGTGGGTGGCTGTAGGTTTGCATTGTAAGGTATGGCCGAGGTTTATCACCTGTGATACTTAAGCATGGATGGATGCAGTAAAGTAACTTTTGTCTAGATTTGCTGGTTATTTTTCATCATCAGCTCTTGTCTTCCTAGATGTGCAGTGATTATGCTGACAGGAAGGGCGCTTATAAGTTATTATTCTGGAAGCTTTAGAACTGACACTCTAATGCTACATAACTAAAGCTATTCCAGTTGTTTCATGATGAACTCTTTCAACATTACAATATGTCTGATTCAAACCATCAACCTCAAAGGATCTGCTTTTCAGCTTTCTGTGCCCCAAGTAATAAGCATGTGTGCATGCTGAATGTACACCAGAATAGCCAATTACTGTCATCTCTCCACGGTGACACAAGATAGCTGAAAACCAGATATCACTTGCATCATTCTTATTGAAACCTTTAAAGAGCTGCTACATATTTTAAACCCATACCTTCCATTTCACAGACTGATGTGGTTTTAGAGACCTGTCAGACATATATTGTATATGAGCTGAGGGACATATGACAGACAGCAGTTGTCTGCATGGACAACGGTGAACCAATCCTGTGAAGCTCCTGCAAATTATCCTGGCTATTTCTCCACTCACGTGGAGGTTTAACAGAGCCAGTCTAGAAGGACAGGGGACACTAACGGTTCTGTCTTCCCCTCCCTGCCCCTGCCCGTCTTCTCAGCAAAGGCTGGAAACCCAATCGCAAACCAGGGGTAATAGTCTGATTTCTACTTGTGATAGTTTGGCAAGAGTAATTCCAGTCTTCATGGGCAGTCCAAATGAAGAGGGATGGTAGTTACTACTGAGATACTAAGGTTGTAGTCAAAGTTAAACATGCAGTGGTCAGAAAATTAATTAAATCTTTACATTTTTATGGCCATGATTATTTATTACATCATGGCTGTCCCACTGAATGAATTCAATAGTAGAAGGATTAATCATCCAAAGTTAAACACTTGGCGTGTGTGTTTTATGTTTAAACAACCTGAAAAATGAAACCTTGTCCAAGTTTCACACAACAATCTTTGCTCTGCTAATGACAGGAACTTTGTCTCCTCTGCCAAATCTTTATTCTTCTGCATACTGTTGAAGAACTATGTATACAGTGCTCTCTTCATGCTATGATTACAGCAACTGAAGCTGTACACTTGAGGAAATGTTGTCTCACTTCATAAAATAATTTAACACAAAGCAAAGACATGGTATAGGTTATTGTAAGGAAAATTCTTCTGAATCTCTTAGAGAATAAGATAATGAAGCAAGATATACAAGAGGTCTCCAATGCTATGAATACCATGGAGATGATATGGATATTTACTCTTTCACATAACAGAGCAATTATGTAGCACAGAAGCAAATTACCAGGAACAGGTTAAAAAAGGAAATGTTCCCCACCACCATCGCCAAAAAGTGTAGAACTGATTGCCACTGGATGATATAGGTGCCAAATACAGACAAGCTGAAAAGAGTAAAATTCAAGGAATATAAATCTGCCTGTGGCTGTTAAGAAGGACAGGCTGACTGCTCGCTCTTCACACCACTGATTGCCAAAGCTGTTGTTGAAAGATTGCTCCTAATCCCCATTTGTTGTACTCTCCCCTCAGCATCACTGCAGACAGAATGTGGCACAAGATGAACTCCTGTATGATACCACAGGTTTGGTTTATATTTTGGTACGCTGGGCGTTCCACACTGGATATGTGAAGAAACGAAATCATCTCTCCATCCAAACAGTGCTGGAGAAGACAAACCCCTGGAAGCAGTGGATGGAGAGGACACAGGGAGAGCGAGTCAGCCAAAATCTATTTGCTCTATGGCTTTGGCGAGACTGCCGCTGCATCAGTAAGATACCACACACATCACTAGGGCAGCAGGCAACTTGTCAGCTGCTCCTTCAAGCCCCGTGCCACAGCCAGACAACGTGTCTGATGAACAGCGTTAAAGAAACCGCAGGCGCTCTCCTCTCTAGAGCTCACAAGGAATTTCCCAACAGCATACTTAGCCTCCAGGGCCAAGGCGAACACTCCGGCTGCTTCAGGGGCGGCTGCAGATGTTCCTGAGTGACGCAGGGTGCAGTTGCCATACAGATCTGTTGTAGCCTGCAATGACATTAGACATAATCAATGAAATGAGCTAGTCCATTTTTCTTGCAGCTCAGAAAAATACAGAAATGAAGTTTGTGCCCTTGCTCTTCAGAGTAATGGTGTGTTTGTTCCTGGATCTGTTTTCTTTAGAATAGTGTATCAATTTAAAACCATGGTGAGACATAGCTACAGAAGGTGTGAATGCAAGAATAAATTATTATGTAGTAAAACAGTATTTATTACCACTTAGAACTTAAACTTATATAGATGTCATTCATCTTCTATAAACGCAGTTTAAACAGAGGCCTTAAATTACCTCGTGGTTACCAGAAGGATTTGAAACTAGAACTTTTAACGGTATTGAGCTTCCTAACATTTGTGCAACTCTAGGACCAACAGTAGTACCAGGCTGCTATACTCTATGCAGATTAGTCACTAGAAGAGACTAGAAGCAAGCCTTAGAAGTACATTTTATGCTCATAATTACAAAGGTGCCACAGATCATCTTGGCTGATAGCAGCACAGAGCTGATATCAAGACAGAAATCGCTATTTTTCCATCTGCTACTGCACAGGGTCATTTTGGATGCTAGAGTTTGTCTCTGGGGTTTGAAACAGGGCCAAGGAAAATGTATAGATGCGTTTAGCAAAGACTGACCTTGAATTACTACACCTGAATTTTCCACTCTGTGAATTAGACTGTCCTGGCTAGTCTGAAGGTGCTGAAGAGCAGCAATCAATACAGCGGAAGAGAATCCCAGTTACACTTGAACAGAAACTGCCCGTTTTCCAGGAGCACGTACAGCCCTGTAGAGGACCTGAGTACAATGCTCTGCACTGCTCAAGATGAGACTGTGTGTCTGAGGGTAAATCTGAACCCCCACATCTCCTCCGTGGGTGACTGAATGTCTTTCTGCTCTGTGCAGCTTCTAGCGCAGCAGAAGTCTGGTTCGTGACTGCTCTGCCTGTACCAGTAAGTGTCATCTCAGATATTGACACTTTTCATTTAGATTTTTACAGAGACCTTTTGTCACACTGTCCTCTGGAAAGAGTGCAATCGAACTTCTAAATCTGATTTCTGGCAAAGGAAAGCACGAACTATATGAAGCTCTAAGAGATGGAAGATCATTGCTGTTCTCAATATGAACCCCACATCTCCTCAGCTGACAGTTTTGGCATGACCACGTGCTGCAGATGAGAAAATATCCATCTCAACAAAGGACCATCTGCTGCTCTGAAGCAAAGAGAGTTGTAATAGGTCATGGGAGCGCACAAAAACAGCAGCGACAGCACAATAATATCTGGACTCACCACGCCAGCCTCCGGATTTCTCTTCCTCCCATTACTAAAGGTGGAGGCTAATGTTGAAGAGCAGCTTTCATCATATAGGGCTGTCCGTCCATCATTTATAGCAGAATTGATGGAGATCGTCCACATGCTCGATGCATAACCGTCGCAGTTACAGTCATCATAGCTGCCCCCATCTCCAGAGGCCCACACGTAGATGCTTCCTTTGCCACCCCGGCCCTGTGAAAGGGGAAAATTGACTCTCTTGGGTTAAACTGCAAACAGGAGACAGCAGGTACTTTAAACTGTACATCTAATTGTAAAGCTAAGCACCTATAAAAGAGAACACTGGTCAAAACAAAATATACATCAACCTTAAGCTGAAATAACATGGACTTGTGCAGGTTATTAAATCCGGTTAACTGGCAGCCACAGGCAGTTCTGCAACCTTAGGTACGCAGAGCATTTCCATTTAGCTCCTGTTTTGCTTCATGCCCTGAAGGCTCCTGTGCCAGATGCAAAGACATTTTATGGATTCGTTAGCGTTTATGTCAAGGTCTAAGTGCTAGGAGGAAAGCGTTCTTCCAAAAGGGATACAGGTCATCTCACACAATGCGTTTGTAAGATCCAATTAGGTTCAGCATTGGGTAAAAAACTGTAAAACTGGCACCTTTTTCTCTCAATAGATTTTTCTCCAAAGGTATCAGTGACTCAGAGTTGTTTTTCTGACAAACCAGCTCCTACTATTAAGCAGAAAACAAAGTTATGAGACCATATAAGTCATCTACAGAAAGATGGTCTACCAATTACACTGAGAAGGCGGGAGATGGATGGGAGAGACAGAAGCTGAAGCGCAGCTAAAAAGGCTTCCCGCTAATTAAAGGAAAAATCTGTATCCTCTTCCAGACAGGCAAGAAGTGGGAAGGGATCAACTCAGCATCTCGTCCCAGACCAAGGAAGAGGCAGAGGCTGCCTGGAAGAGGGTAAGACCTGAGAACCATGGCATGCAGGGAAAGATCAGTGCTATGGAACCCAAAGCTCAGATCTCTACTATTCCAGCACAGTCACCATTTCTCTCCGTGTTTAGCCTCATGTAACCCAACATTTACTTCTACAGCACCAGAAGGGCTCAAGGTCCCAGTTTAACACACCGTTTATATGCACTGGGCAGAAAGTAAGAAAAAAATATCTCCTCTGGCCTCGTCATTGTCCATCATTAACTGCAAGTTAAAGAATATACAAACATAGCAACCTGCAATGGTATTTTAATAGGGAACCTTTTCTGCCAGGAATTTAAATCAAATCTGAGTTCCCAGCAGTAGCTTCTATTTTTCATCATCCCCCACTGAACAGAGCAACCTCATTATTTCAGGCATGTTAGTGAGTTGCATTATAATCCACTGAATTGCACAGCAGGTTTGCTGCCACTGGAGTACGTAACATCTCAGGACATAAGATTTTCATAATAAAGATGATGGCTATGAAAAAGCTTATTGAAATCAGTCTAAGAACTCCCACAAAGATCTGAGCTCCATCATTTGAGTTTTAAGGGAGGAGGATACTGTTGCAAAAACACATACTCCAAGAACAAAATAATTCCAGGTAATTAGTTTTAAAAAATTAAAAAGATCAGCATAACAAGAACATTATGTCTTTTTTCCCTTTGACTTTTTCCATATCCCACCTTGTGCTCTTGCTGATAGCCCACAGGGCCCAACCCTGGGCTTTGGCCTCACTTCAGAGGCTACGTCCCAAGCTTGCCACCGTGCCCACATCCACCTTCATGCCACCTTGCCACCATCTGTCTCCTTTGGACAGCCTCACTGGCAGCTTGAGCACATCTCTCTGTCCCAAACAGGCAGGCTGCTGCCCAACGCAGACAGCAGGTGGTTGCTGGTGCCAGAACAGGGTTTTTAAGATGCACAGACCAGTTTTTAAATAGCCTTTTCCTTACAGACATTTTAAGAGGAAACACTTCGTTTTCCTGTGATAGATTCACAAAAGTAGCTTGGTGCTTGCAAGCTGGCCTCTGCAGCATTCATCACAGGGAGGCAGACTTAGCCCTGCTTGGCAAATTGTTCCACGCAGCCAAAACTGGGTATTGCTGTGAAGCATTTCATTCAACCCACAGGTGAGATTTGTGGCAGAAAGTGAGTGTAACAGATTGATGGTGGGGAGCAGGGGAACCCACAGAGAAACTGGAATTTGGACTTGAGTCCGTAGGTGGGGTTTATCCTGCTAGGTGCTGCTCGGGACGGATTTTCTCCATGTTATTACTGTAATGTGAGAATAGCCTCAGGATATCACTTCTAGGAGAGTCACATACCCAAGCATGGCTTAGTGTTAAAACCTGTAATTCACCTCTTAATACTTAATTTCAGTTGCCTTTCCCTCTTAGCCAGGACTGGATAGAGGAGAAAACACCACTGGAATAAACTAATAGCAGCCCATTGTTTGCAATGATGCTCAGGACTTGCTGCTCACATTTCGCACAATCAGACCTCGAGCAGTAGGACAGTTTGCACAGCAAACTACTATGCCTGGATAGTAGTGGTCTAAACCTGAAAAATCCCAGTTGGGTCAACTAAGTGTCATATTTAAAGTGAACTGAAAGCTCCTCTTTGCATCTCAAACTCACATGAACCAAAAAAATTTCAGCAGTGTCACTCGGCTTAGGCTGCTGTAAATTTAGGGCAAAATCAGGACTGGAGAGGGTGGTAGTAATACAAACCTACAAACACCAGAGGGAGCCTGAAGGAAGACTCAGGAAGAAGAGAGAAGACTAGAACAATAATAAGATACATTTTAAAGAACATCTCTCCTCCGGAATCCTATTGAACCCTGCTCATTTACACCAAAAGTGACGCACTGTGTGGCACACACGCTTCTGAGCCATCTCAAGCTGTATCTTGCTAACAGCTGAAAGTGGATCTTGATGCATTTAGTACTAGCCCTAGAGAGGCCCACCTATCAATTCATGCTAAACCAGAACTGAATCTTGGGCAAGGCTACATGGACAAAGTCACAGATAGCAACCAAGAAGCTCTCTCTGCAGAAATGGCAGGTTTTCTATTTCCAGTGTCCTTCGTGGGATGTTGTGCTTCCAGCAAAAAGTATTCCTGAGAAATTTTCTTACCCCTTTTCTCACCTTCTGAAGAGCACAGTCCCAGAAAATTTCTACTGAACTACCTTGCAAAAGTGAGACTGCAGCCTAATTCACTTTATGTAACTTTAGGCACATCCTGAGCTCTTTTTTTTCCCTTGTTACTCTGTTCATTCATCATGCTTGCTGGGCTAGTACTTCTCAAAGTTTTCATTGCTTGATCACACTATCCAGGTAAAAATGAGTGGTATTTAATAAACAAATCTCCTTTCAAGGAGATCCTTTCCCATCTAGGCTGGGAAGTGCTCATGTGAATAACAGCTGGTACAGCCTCTGCCTTGGCTCCCCTAGTTCATTCACTCCTGTCTGGCCATCGGGGTTGCTAAAGATGGATGGAAGGAACATCACACACTTTACACCACGTTCCTGATGCCCTTTGGCTCTGGCCTAATCCTGCAGTTATAGGTGAACAGTGCAAGCTAAAAACAAAGAACAGGCTCCTGCCCTGAAAAGCCAGGGAACGACAGCATCAGGACAGCAGCAGGCAGACAGGCTCAGGATAACAGGAAAAAAAAGCAGCACCTGACTGTGAGGGGGTATTTCAAGATAAGGAGAAAAAATGGTTTGCTGATGTTTATAGACTGTCCCATGTCTAAGGGAGAAAATGCAGATAGAGCCCATTTGAAGAAAATATGAAAAATTACAGAACTGGAAATTGCTTTCTGTAACAAATTCAAAGCACATATTATTTTATAAGCACTTTTCTTTTTGTGCCACATATGATAGCTATTTTGTAATTCTCCCCCTTAAGAAAACAGAAGTGTTTCAGCACCCTCTATATAATTTAATAGCAATTTATGTGCCTGCTATGCTAAGAGATAGGTTGGTGTTCCAGAAAAAGCGAAAAATTCTATAGCTTTTTCAAGTCTTTGCCATAGGTCCTACTGACCTATGAATAGGACTCAGTTATTTTCCATCCCCTGTTAATTCCAACTGTGTTTTCATCTAAAAAGAGTGTTTCTTTCTCTTCAGGATCAAATTATTTGAAAATCCTTATGTGTGTTGTAATTAAAAACCACATTCTTCAGTAATGGTTGCTAATTCTCTCAGAAAGCCCAGTTTGCAGTCCAGGGTATGGTGTGCCCAGAACACACGGCTCTGCCTGGAGACACTTTGCAATGCTGGCTCTGCAGGGAACATGAAATTGCCACCGTGCCCCCAGGCTGGGCCGTGCCAAGGACAGACTGTGGAACAGCTGTGGGACCATTTGCCTGCTGTCATGACTTGGCCAGGAACCATCAGGCTGGGTTCTCCAGACACCTAGGAGCCTACGCAGAGTCCTTGCTTTGCCTCGGTCTCCCCATCACTTGGGTACACGAGTGGTCTGGCGATGGGGTGTCAGCCAGCTGGAGGCAGCGAGTCCTTGGCACTGGTGTCCTGCTGCTCATCCTGTGCGCTGCCAGGGTTTTCTGGAGCCTGCCTGTGTGTTCCTGCATCCCTGACACGGTGCCAGCTGGACAGCCCATCGAGCCCTCGCTCTCCTGGCTCCTCCAGCTCCCTCTGCATCTGCCAGGCTGATCTGCTCAGAGCAATCTGGTAGCCCATGACTTGTCAAGCACTGGAACAGGCTGCCCAGGGAAGTAGTGGAGTCACCATCCCTGGAAGGGTTTAAAACACACCTAAATGAGGTTCTTATGGACATGGTTTAATGTCAAAATTAGGTTATGGTTGGACTCTATGATTTTGAGGGTCTCTTCCAACCAAAATGATTCTATGATTCCCAGACCCCTCTGCTCCTTCGCTAAAATCTAAAGCCCAATCTGGGCAGAAACACACACCTGACAGTAAGCTCACACATGCCAGGCAAGTAAGCTCACTTCAACCACACAGCCAACAAAGTTTAAAGCAGGAAACATACCTGGATTTCCAAATTCTGCTATGGCACACATTCGGGGGGGGCACAGCTGCCTTGTTTGAACTGAATGCCTTAACACTTCTCCCACCTCCAGCCACTTCCAAAAGCCTGGAGCTGCTGTACTGTACCCCTGGCAAAGTCCAGGATGCCCAGCACACACCCAAGTTGTGGGGTTCAGCACAGAAGAAACAGCGGCTGGGTTATCCCACCCAAATTCAGCACTGCTGAAGGTGCTGTCCCTTCGCTGTTGGCCTGTCCAGCTCTCACATGTTCAATGGGGAAAGAGGAAAGGCTGTTTTGGCAGGAGTAGAAACTCAGCTGAACACTTGGCTGCTATGAAGAGGACAACTGTCACTTGGAACCATGTTTCAGTCGTGCTTCTCCTGGTTTTGTCCCTTTCATATTCTGCTGCCTTCAATAACTGGCTTGTCTGATTCCTCCTAGCAGATTTCTGAAAATATCTGCGTCAAGTAATAATCACTCAGGTACAAGAGATTGCTGCATACAAGGTTCTCAAAGAACTGAGCCCTATAATTGTTAAACCCTAACAAAAGGCTTTATGTAAGTTATTCTAGACCTGGTCAGAGAAGAGTACTGAACTCCCATCTACCCACCCCCACTTAATTGTGTAACAATACCTCCTCTGGCTAAGAATACAGGGTGTCTCAAAAAGATGGACTCAATTCAAAGCAGTTGTGGGGTCACCATCTTGTGAACGACCAAGGCTGGGGCTGTTTGTGCCCTGGGAATCATTTTAAACTCTATTACGTGCCCTTTCATGGGCAGTTTGTGGCTGTAGAGATACAGTGATTTCAAACTGGGTCCATCTTTTTGAAACAGGTTGTAATGCTTGACCCATTTTCTACATTTAAATTACTGTCGAAGCTGGATGGGCTTCTGTTAACTGAGAGAAACAAATGGAAAGTTACGCTTTCGGTGAAGAGGCAGCATTAGTTTTCAATTAGGGTTCAGTCCAGCAGGGGAATGGGGCAGGAACTTTGAAAATGTTGAGATAAAACCGAGTAATTATCCATTCCGATTTTTGCTGGACTCTCGGCTGCATACTCTAAATGATGATTTGTTACTGTATTCCAACAATTCTGCAGGTGTCATTCTGGTATTGATAATATTTGCAAAAATCTATCCTGTATTTCTGAGTTAGATTACCACTGAGAATAAGATTCTAAACATCCGATTTACTTTTCGCCAGTGATGACGCTGGTTTCTGTCCCCAGAGTTCCCAACTGGTATGGTGAACCCTGGCCTCAAAGTGTCACCTGTGGCTCTTCCAACGCTGTGCAAAGGTCCCAGCTGGCGACACCAGCCTTGCTGCTGAGTTGTGGCACAGAGATTGGGCAGAAACACTCTTGGGGTCAGACTGAAACAGCTAAATCTACATTTTGAGGCTACATTATTGTCTTGCCTCCTTAGAAAACAGTAATTTACATGTCAATAAAGGAAATATTTACATTTGGAGCTTACAAATATTGCCATGTTGGTCCAACCTATTGATAGAGTAGCTTTCTGCTCTTTATGTGACAGTCATTCGAGTCTTTGTGAAAGGCACTATTTAACCATGTCACAGGCCCGTGCAAAGCACGAACCCACAACAGCCAAGGTCCTCAGCTGACCAAAGCATCCCTGAGGAGGCCAGTAGCACAACAGAAATCAGTGGCACTTGGATATTTGTCCTCATCCTGTCCTCATAGAATCATAACACCATTTTGGTTGGAAGAGAGCCTTAAGATCATCAAGTCCAACTGTAATCTAGCTCAGGCACTAAAGCATCTCATCTACATGTCTTTTAAACACCTCCAGGGATGGTGACTCCACCACTTCCCTGGACAGCCTGTGCTTCACAACCCTTTCCGTGAAGAAGCTTTCCTAATATCCAATCTGAAGCTCCTGTGGCACAACTTGAGGTCATGTCCATTTCCTGAGCTGCGGCAGGAAAGCAGACGGTCACAGACCGATCTCCAAACATGGGTCATGTACTCAAAGGTTGTGTATCCCATTGTCAGGTTAGAAAAGCTGGTCGTGCTGTGTTACAAAAGCCTGAGAATATCCTGTGAGGTGAATGAGGTGACTTCAGAATTCCAAGCAGATATAATGTACTTGTGTGAGGTTTTAATGAGGTTTGATTTTATCTTATATGAATAAGACAAGGCATGGAATTATAATGCACATTCTAGACACAATAGCAATACAATAGTAAAGGGCTGCCAGGTTCTAAAGAAGCTTGTAAGGCCTCCTCAGAAACTGAGTAATCAGATGGTCGCCAGACAGAACATAAAGCAATTTCCCTATCCTCATTTGGCTGTTGAGCAAATAAAACAATAAAACTGCATATACTTTATTAATGTGCTATCTTCAGCATATTTCAAAGAACAATAACACAACGTCTGTGGCCTTGGAGAGAGGTAAATGAAAAATATTTCTTTTTAACACCGTCCTTTCTTCTCTTATTGGTAAGCCCAATTACAGACCCATGATGAGACTATAAATTCTTAATACTGCTCCCCTGGCAATTTGTACTTGTGCAGCATTTTCTTAGGTAGAACCATATTATATAAGCAATAACATTTTCACCAGCACAAGCACAAATGGATCATGTCTTATATATTTTGACTTAGCTGGCGAAGTCTCAAGAAATTAATGCAGTCCAAAAGCAACTCTTCACAACCTACTCATATAAAAGCCTACATGGCAAAAATGCAACAGATAGAGAGCAGCTTAGCTTGATTACTTGTCACTGCCTTAAATTCCAATAACTGAAGCTGGAAAGAACTGGACTCATGAAACAGCAAGTAAGGAACATTTACTGGATATTGCATTAAAAACAGGATGTACCATAAAACGTGGGTGGAATTAGTTCTTGAGCTAGTTACCTTTTCCTGTTTAAGACGATTGCTGATACAATTCTTGATGCAAGGTACCAGAGAATAAAAAGTCTATATTTAAGAGAGTTGTGCTCTCTCAGAAATCCCATCCCTACCTCTCCCCAGCGTGGGTCAGCACAGGTCACACAAGGGCTCTGTATATCACGCAGTTATCACTTTGTCTGGCCATACTAAATATAAAACACTACCACCAACTCATTCTCCCCTTCTCTCAAATGAAAGTACTTCTCACTCAGATAAGACAGCTGTGTGTGCTCAACACCAACAGGCTACTTTGCTTGTTCCTAAGTCCATCGTCCTGGTTTCTTGCTCTGCTCTGCATTTTAGTTTGTATTTCTGCACCTGCAGTAAAACCCCTCCACAGCTCATCAAATAAAGATATCTGCAAATACGTGACAGTGTGATGAGGAGTGACGAAACCGAGCATATGAGCAGGGCTAAAATATCTCAGGACAGCTTAGAACAATGCTAGGTTGGTGATTTACTGAGACTGCAAAGAAACATACACCTTTCTCCCTAGATCCCAAGAACCTGCTGCTGATCATAGGTGAAGCTCAGACAGACTGTAGAGGCCAGGTAACAAAATCTCATTAAGGATATCTATTTTTTGCTCCCAACAAGCGTGTTTGAAGAAAGAGCAAGTGTGACAGAGTGCACTCCCTGGATCTCTCTTTCACCAAACAGAACAGCATTTGTCCCCAGACACACAAAGCAGAAGTCTCGCAGTTTCTGCAGTTGGCATCATCTTCTCGTTATCAGTGAATCATTATCCCCGGCAGCTCTAGAAGGAGGACTTCAGAAGGGCATGACAGTAGAACTGAGTTTAGGGGAAGGATGAAACTCTTGCCAGTGAGTTTCTCCTTGGGCTGGGTTCCCAAGTGTGGGGGCAACAAGGTAAATGTCAACTCAGTTAACTGCATATTCCTCATCAGAATTTCGTATCCCTCCAACTTATTTCTAGTTTATTGCATCAGAAGCAAGGATATTAACCTTGCTCTATGCAAGAGATCTTCCATTTCCTTCTAGGATATTTGGAAGTATTGCTTTTAGTTTAATAACACATTTTTATTCTCAGCATGTTGCTTCCTCCCAGCCAATATTTCAGCTTCATCACTAATTCATGAACCATCACTCTGGTGAGAATCAGCCCTAGACTAAGAAAAAGAATTTTTACATTTATTTGTCTCTCAGTTTATAGAAGATACTTTTCTCCTTAATAAGAGGGCCTTTTATTCAGAAAAATGATCATAAATTAGATTTACATTTGTACAGTCAATAGGAAATTTGATGCATATATTATAGACCTAAACTAGGTAAAAGGGTATTATATCAAAGGCTGGTTAGTCTTCCTTTACACGCAGGAAAGTCTGCAGTGTTTTTTTCAAAGCACCACAGAGAGCACCCAGCACCCACTGACATCTTGAAATACCTTTAAGAAAATATGGCTCTCCACAAAAAGAAATCAGAACAAACTATACCCAAAAACCCCTTCTATGACAGGAAATGTAATCAGCAAAATAAGGGCAGATAAAGCTACAATCACAGTGCAAAGGGAGTTATCTGGGGTGGAATTGTCTCTTCATTGCCACACATACTGCCAGGAGACAGCTGGGATACTGCCACTCTAAAATTAAGTGTAATTGTCCCCAAACAATAATTGTCCCCAAACAAACAAACAGCTTAGGTACAGTCCAGTATTATTCCTTGCTCTCTAATGCTGCAATGGCTGTTTGACAGAATGTGTTTCCTAATGCAGGCTCTCCTGTTCATTTTATGCTTTCTGATCAAGTATCAGATCCCCATTCTCTCTCTTCAAGCATTCAACCTGAGACATCTCAGGACCCCTTCCAGCCTTAATATTGCAAATTATTTCTTAAAGAGAATTACAAACACTTTTGAGGGGAAGGAATTAAAAAAGTAGTATTCCCAACACTTCCAAGTATGAGACTATGACCAGGCAATAAAACAGAAGAGAAAAATCCCTTCTCCTGCACTTAACATTCAAAGAGAAGGTTAATTCCAGTGTAAGTCCACAAACTAAAGCATATGGTGATACGATAACAAGTTAATGGAAATATCTTTTAAATAGTGGAAGATCAAGTATCCACTAACTGTAAGACACCAAGATGTGGCTAAAATATCAGCTGTGTGACATACCTAAGAAAGATTCTACCCAAGACAGGAGTATTAAGAAGGTCTTTATGTAAACTCCAGATAAATGAAAGAAAGTCATGAGAAGAAACACAGCTTGTGTTAGATGGCTTCATAGCAACTTTGAGCTCATCAAAGGTTTGTAAAGTTTATACTACAAAACTGAGTAGATTCAGGAGAAATTTGTGACAAGTCTTGCCAAGGTTTTGCAGTACTTTTTGAGGGGTGAGAGCATGAAGGTGACTAATTCATCTATTATAGGCAAAACATTTGAGGTTCAGGATTCGAGAAACTGTTAGATGCTTCACTACCTACCACAGCAGTAGATTTAATTATCATGTCACAAAACATGGTAAACTGAACGTGCTGCTCACAACGAGGTGGTGATGAGGAGTGGGAGAAACTGGCACAAGTAAGAGGAAGAAATAATTTGGATGGAAAAATGAGTAATTGCAGGGCTCCCACACAAAACCACCCCAGATGTGCTGGGGAATTTCAGATCTTTTCATGATGGATACCCATCTATGTTCGACCAAGGCAAGGAGGCTCATTCCCTACAGCACCAGGAGCAGCTGTGGTTGTCCAGGCTGCATGACACCAAACAGATGGAGACAGAGCCATGCAAGGTTGGTTTTGGACTGGTTTGCTTTGTTTTGTTTTTCTATTTGAGTCGTGGCACACATTTTACCCAACCTTCTAATAGAGTACAGCTTTAACAGATTCCAGGATGATATTCAGTGTCTTCAACAAAGACCACAGACTGTTCCTAGAGGGAGATGGAAAGGTGGGAATAAACAAGGACACTTCTGCTACTGGGGAATATATTGTTCCATGGACACATGAGGAGTTGTGATTCAATCACAGCTATAGTAATGACCATACACGAGTGACCTGAAAGACACTACAAACTGAAAATTATAATTAAACTGGGAGCACACCAAAACAGCCAACGTGAGATCAGTAGCACAGCTGGCATGTTTCAACCTGCGGAATATTTACAGCATCAGGCTCCTCCATTTTGACTGCAATAGCATATGAAAAGCATTTGTAAACTGACCAGAGATAAACACAGTTCCATGCAAGAGAGCACTGTGTCCTGCAATAAAAGCAATGTAGCAATATTGCTGGGAGAATATCAGTGGACTTGGAACACGCTGAAAGTTGGAATAGTTTACACAATTGCATTGTGTTCTGCAACATCTATGGAAGGCCCCCGTATTCCCAAGTCACCGGTTTCAGCACATGTACATATCATTCTGCCCCAGTATCCAGCTTATTTAATAAGACTGTTACCTTGTTCACACCATCTGCCATCGCTTGCAGTGTTAGCTCTCTAGGTCCATCCACGGTCTTCCCATTATCAGTTGGTCCCCAGCTGGCACTATATATGTCTATGACTTGAGGCATATGACTGATGGAGGAAGCCTCAATAATGTCTGTCATAAACGGCTGGTCGAGCATTCGAATACCTGTAGATTTAATCAACGTAAACATGAATTATGCATTACCCACCACAAGATGAAATCTCAGCATCTGGAGAAGTCCCCCAGTTACAAGTATTTCAATTCACTGGCAGTTTAAGCCGCTCAGTAATTCCATGCTCGCCATTCCCATTTCACCAGGGTGTGCTTACCCAGCAGGACAGCAGCATTAAACACCCAGCCACAGCAATGCAGTGTGGCCCAGAAAGAGAAAGCACTTGTTAGCTTTCCAATTACACAGTATTTTCCATCTACCATTTGAAAACACTTTTAAAACAGTAGTATTCATCAATCTCAACATTTCATAGCATTTAAATAATATTAATAGTATTTAAAATATTATTTTGTAACAACTAGGGAATAGGATTAAGGCCCCACCCAATCTAATTTATACTCAGTGATGTGTTGACACTTCATTAGTTTTTCAAGTAATTTTTCTGTTTATTTTGGTTCTACTCCAGAATTTAATCAGAGAGGGGAAACACACTACACAATTTCCTGGAAAAATATCATTGTGTCAACATGCAGACGCAGTAGCAAAATATCGCCAGTATTTGGAGAAAAAAGCAAACTAAAACCTGCTTCCTTTAACTCCTACTGCAACAGAAATCGAGTTAGAGTTCAAGTGATACAATCCTAGGACATGTCAACTTCATAAAACCTCAAAGTGTTGGTCCTAAGCAAGGCAAAGAGTGTGACAAAGAGAGAAGCGCAAGCCCTCACATCCATCATGCCCCACACACAGGACAGATCCACTGAAAGTCAGTCTCTCAGTGGCCTTTGGGTGAGGCCTGAGTAACCACAGACACATTCCACCTCTCTTTTGTAGCCTTGAGTGGAAGTTCAGTTTTTCCCAACAGTTTTAGGACAGAAATGGGACAGAAATTAATACCGCACACTGTGAATGGTAGTGATGACCCTGATTTAGAAGCCACTGCTTTTTCTATATTCAATACAAAACCCATGTGCCAAATGCGAGGCTGGAAAAAGTGGTAGAAACTTTAATTAGAAACCAGATGAAAACTGGGTATTCCTGATCTGCTAATTCAAGCTAGAAATTATGAAGTTAGACTCTATGAGAAATCCCTTCACATGATTATACAATTAAGATTTGCACTGAAAACACAGAATTAATGACCCCAGCAAGGTGGGGGAACAACAGGAGGAGCCTGGAGCAAAAAGCAAAATAATGCGATACCCCAAGTCATTGGTTACCAACTTCCAATTCCACCTGCACACATGGACCCTGCATTGTGTCAGCAGCATTCTCAGCTCTAATGAACCTCCAGGACCTCAGTGACCAGGTGGTGGTGCTACAGGTGCACACTGTCCCCAGGCAGGAACGGCTGGCACTTCCAAACACCTCTGGGGATGTTACCACAAAGCAGACAAGTGTGGAAGATTATCTGTAGGCTGGTGGTCATCAGAACAGGCCTTTTGATTTTTAAGCAATCAGCTTGAAGTTGCAGAGTTATGCCAATAATGCAGATGAGATCCACTCAAAATCCCATATCTCAATTCACACACCTCTGAAAGCAGTTATTGCTAGAATGTAAACATTAAATGTGCCATTTCTGGAAGGGACATCACTAGACCTGCCTGGCCAGTTACTGGCTCTCAGTGATATCTCTTGGGGTAACAGCTTAGCAAACATTGCTTGCTGCCCTTCTAAGTGGAGATTCAGCTTTTGATCATGCAGGTGATAGCTGAAACGCAGCCTTCTCCTGACTCTTCCAACAGCACGGCGAAACAGGGACCGGTCAGATAGAGCAAAGCTGCCCATGCACACACACTGCGAACTGTTCCCAGGAAGCAGTGGGTGCATCCACACTGGAATTTTAGTTGGACCGGGGAATGAAATGAAATTCATAATCATCTATCTCTGCTTGCTGCACCTTGGTTCTCATCATGGAACAGTCTTAGTGTGGGAAAACTGGATTTCTTTAGATTAAACTAAGTTGACACATGCTGTGCAAGAGCCTAATTCACTCCAATCCATGCATTCAGTCTGTCAGTGCAGACAGGAGCTAGTTAGAAGTAAAAAAAACCCAATACCCCCGAGGTGTGAATGCTGGGTACTAAGCACCACCCATTGCATTCTGTGCACCTGCCCCCACATCACTTGTTAAAATAGAGGAAACCAATGACTGCAGAGATTTACAGCACTGCAGGGCCTGCCCTGTGAAAGCCTAAAGAATAAAAGCAGCATGGGATTTGCCTTTTCAAGCACTGTTTCCAAGTGCAGCAGGAATTTATAGTTTACCCCCTGCAAAATGAGATTCACAAATGATTCTGCAACAACACAGGGAAAAAGCATTGAAAGTCAGTATACAAACAGGAGCTGGCATAAGGAGCATATCTGATCCTTTGCAATGTTATTAAAGAGGCTATATGAGGTCCTCAATTGAACAGTCAAAGCCACGGAGAATTTCTTCTCCTCTGCTACTGTGAAAAGTAATAAACACATGGCCCAGTGCCAGCCTGTAGTCCTGTCCTGGGCAACACTCCCTGTCTCTGCAGAAGTTCTGCCTGAGGCGCAGTGCTGTAAGGACCTTTTACACCTTGAATTGCTACCATACCTGCTACCTTGGAGTTGTACGCGACTCCCACGCCGCAGATGTTGTTGTTGGCAGCTGCAGACACCTCTCCTGCACACCTCGTCCCATGGCTGCAAAAGAGAAGACAGAGACACCATGTGAACCTCAGCTAATGCATGTCCTGAATTGAGCTGGATCACCACGATCTTGGTTTTGCGTCACAATCAGCTCCCAGCACTGCCAAGGAAACCAGTTCCAAGGCAAACCGTTGGCTGCACTACTCGATACGTGGATGAGCAGGAGATAATCAACTTCCCCTCTGCGGTTGCTTCTGAGGGTAACATGCATACTTATGCTTCATTTAGTCCTATAGTTATCCAGACCTTTTCTTTTTAACTCTGTCAAACAGGTTCTGCGTTGTTAACAACCATTTGTCAGTAGAAGCAGGCCCTTGACAGAACAGTGTAAAAATAACATCAATATTAATTCCTTCATTTTTGTGACTGGACAGTGCGACACCCACTTTTTTCATCCCCACAGAACAAAGTCTGATTGCCTTTTTGCTGTTCAAACACGTAGCAGGAGTGTACCTCTGTCCACAAGAGAAATGCTATGGCAAGAGGTGGGGTGGTTCGCCAGACCCACAGCATGTGCATTCCTGTCCTCCAGTGCCTCATTCCCAGGAGAACTCCCAGGTGCTCCAGCTGGCAGCTCACAGAGCTACAGCTTTCTGCCCAAATGGGACATGTCTCTGCTCTGACACGGAGGTCCAGGTTCAGGCTCACACATGGCATCTCACAAACACCTGGCATCTCTGAACTGCTTTACAGTCCTGCAGAAAGGCAGATCGCATTTTCCTTTCTCCTAATTCATCACAGAAATGAAAACACAGAGAACATTAAGTATGGACAGTATAATCTAGTTTTAAAAAAATACCACAGCAGCAGAGAAAGTAGTGAAACCCATACTGCTGTCAAGTTTTTTTAAGCTTAAGATGTTGAAGCAATATCCTACTGCTCACATCAATCCACTCTGTGTATTAAAACTGACATCGCTCCTACAGCATGCTAAGGATTCAGGCAATTAGCAGTGCTGTATTATAATATAAAGGCTATGCAGAATACCAGATGAAGCATCCCAGAAGGCATGTTTTGTTTTAATCATATTTTTTCTCTCTTTCCCTTTAAGCATCTCTGGCAAAGGTGAGTGTAACATTAATAAAGGAGTGAGAAGTAACACATAATTTTTCCTGCTGTACCTGGAAGAATGTATTTTTAAAGGCAGCTCCATGAAAAAAAATGACTGGCCTCAAATGTACACAGTGTCTTGATCGTGAAAAGGTGAAGAACTCATGCAAGTTCCTTTTACAAAGGGGGCAGAGAGGAAAGCAATACAGATTTCTTATTCAGCTGCTGGAGAAATTTCTTTCAGCAATCAAGCAGGTTTTCCCTCATGCCCTTGTTCAAGCAACTGTGAAAAAAATAGACTGTTGCCAGGCATTCATTATCTACTCACCTGTGGGCTAGCTATAAGCCACAGAGCAGAATAAATGGCTTTGTTAAAAAATTGTCTTGACTGACGCTGGGGTGCAAAAAATCAGTGACACTGCCAGGTGAGCTCTTTCTCTCACAGGGGGAAAAACTGCATTAGGACCTTCCTGGTGAAAAGGTTTTAGCAGAAGGTCGTCTCCCCCACCTCACGTGCTCACTGGCCCTCAGGAGGGAGACTGCAGGCAGACCTCTTCCAGCAGCTCAAGGTTTAGATACCGTGCTGCTGACTGGAGAAAATAAATCACATGTGAGTTAGTGGAAATGCGTTTGGTTGAATTATTAATGGCAAACAGCAGACTTTTCCAATTTAGCCCTATTTGCTGTTCATGTGTCATCGATAAATGCATTGTAGTTTCTATGAAGTGACTCGTGCCATAGTACAAATCACAGCTTTTCTCTCTAATGTTCACCTCTTCGCTACTATTTCAATGTTTAGAACAAGGGGATAGAAAATAATTATTTTAACCTATGAACAAGTTACTTCAAAGATAAACCATATCGAGATAAACCACGTAGCGAGCAGGGCAAGTTTTCTATAAACATTATATAAATACAAACATTTTACATGAACATTTGTGAAAATCTAAGGTGGGAGAGAAATGGTAATTCAATTGAAAGTCAGTTTTGCCTTCAGGTGCTTTAAATAACATATCTGTACTACTTAAAAAAATGTCACTCTGTTTTGTCTCTGAAAACTATTTCTAAAACTCACAGCCAATGTGACTGTGCATGTCTTTTTATTGACACATTTTTAAAAAGTGTCAGAGGTGGCACGGGTTTTCATTGAGGTTCCTTTTCATCTGCTTTGAAATGCGTCTGCAGAGAGCAAAGGACAGGATCCATCCTTCCCAACTTCAGCTGTCCGCAGGGGAGGGCTGTACAGAGCTTGGTCTCAGTCACTGGATCGATGTGCCTGTATTGACCACTTTAGTTGCTTGTGCTGGGCAGCAGTTAAATATGCAAAGCTCAGACAGACACTTTTGTGGAGCAAAAGCCATCCCCTTTTTACTCACATCCCATTGTCAGCTCCTGAGCATTTGGGTCTTTGCATAAGCGAAAGCGTTCCCCTGTTTTGGGGAAGGTGTCGCTCTGCCTCCACCCAAATACACCAAGAACCAGCACTAGTGCTGTGGCTCCTCCTTGACGCTTACCTTGTAACACTGCAGGTGGAAAGAGCTGCTAAATTTGTTTATACACATTCTCAATTATTATGTTGTTTCCATTGTATTGATTGAAAAATGAGGAGGAGGGGAGCAGGTGTTTACCCTGTTAATGAGCGCTGTCTGGAAGCCAAGGGGCGTTCTTTCCTTGGCTGAATAGTATTTTGTTTGGATCTATGATGAGTAAGGAACATTTTTACCTCTGAAGAATATGGGTTTCCATGATAGTGAATAATTTTTGCCCAGCTAACTCTTATCTGGTTGAGAGGATATACAGAATACAAAGGCTACAGGAGTGAAAAATAAATATTGGTTATTTATATCATGGCAGAAATTTGTAATCTGCACGCCCTGAGATGGGGAGCCCTGAGTTGTGCCTTCTGCCTGCTCACAACAAGAAACCAGAGGGCTGTGCAGAAAGGCCAAGCTATCTCTGACTCCTGTGAGTACCTCTGCACTGTACAGCATAGTACACACCAAGATGCTGAATGTGGTTCAGGAAGAGTGGGTGTAAAACATCACAGGCAGTTCCCAAAGTCGCTCCTGAAAGCCACTGAGTGCTACGGAGCTACCTCTGCTTTTGGGAACAGGGCTTGGTTGAATTTCCTTCACTGCTTCCACTGCTCCTCAAGCTCAAATAGAGCTCTGGCCCACATTGCATCCAGTGTCCCCTGAACTGGTTTGATACCCAAGCTGTGAGACTGAACACAGTCAGTATGGAAGCAGAGGAATGAATCCCTTGGCTGCCCTGTCACCTCTGTGCCTGTAACAGCAGCCAAACTGTCCAACTGCAGTTCCCAACCCAAGCAACCACGCTCTCTCCTTCCAAAACCCACCTGAAGGCCAGTGGCTGTTCGATGGAAAGGGCAAAGTGCTTCCAGCAGCCTTAAAAGTACAAAGTGGAAGGGGAATCTGTGCTTCTAAGCAGAGCAGCTGTGATTAATGAAATACTCCATGCAAAAACCTCTCCTGATTTTTCTTAAAGTCTAATGACACTTCACACATGCAGCTGGCAGCTCACAAAAGCTCCTTGGTTCATCTCTTTAAAAAGCAGCCCTCTGCTTCTTGTTGCACAAATCACTTCAATTGCTCACATAGAAATGTATTCTTTATAGAAAAGGGTATTACGCTATCCTGTTTCGAGTCTGATCCTTCTGCATGCATAAAATTAAATGGGAGATACATCACTGACTGCAAACGGGGCAAAACGGAGCCTTTATTGCAGGTTTCTCTGAATGGCTTTTCTGTGTAACTGTTCTCTATTCAGACACACCTTTGCAGCTACACATATGGACAGAAAGACTGTCATAAGCAGATAGTTGTAACCTACCAGTAATAATAATCCAGGAGTCAGAAATTATGGCAAAGGCTTACATACGAGAACAACAGCTTGATTAACAGTATAGCCAAGAAATATGCAGAGAAAAACACAGCCACAACTACTTCTGAACAGCTGGATATGGTGAGTTGGTTTGCATCTGAGCCTGGAGAAAACCTGAAATCTTGCACCTGAAAGCCTTCCTGAGTTGTACAGGCAGGAAACGGATGCTTTACTGAAGGTGTTGTTCCCATGATTTACCTTGCAAGGCAGAAAATTCCCTGTCTCACCAAAGAAACCTCAAGGTTCATTAAAAAGAACGCTACACTTCCTACATATCATTTTTTTCTGGAAAGAATAAAGACAGAAATCAGCAAAGGAATTTCTGCATTGCTTTTCTCCTCCTGACTTGCTGAGTGAGCTCCCCATCCCCTCAAGAAAAGCAATAGAGGAAAGTGTTGCAGTTCTCTGAAAACCTGAATCATGTTGTTCTCAATAATTACACAGCGGTCACAGATGACTATGCTGCTCACCCTCGATTCCTCATTTGGCTACCTGAAGTTAGAGACCAGAACTCTTGCCCAATCCAGGATGCTTGAGGCCCGTTTTAAGAGACTTTAGAGGTAACTCTGCCTCCAGGGCCACTTTGCAGTAGATGTGAGGACTACAAATTCTGCCCCACTATAAAATACTTACTAGCAGCATAATCAGTGTTAATGGGGCTTGGCAGAACACACTTAGTTTTATGAAGTTCCACACTGAAGATGGCACAAGCTACCATTAGCCACTAAAGCTAAATTTAATTTTCCTCCGTGCTGCCCCAAAGCTAAGTGATATCTTTCTCCTACAAAGATCCTTTGCATAAATAAAGTGAGAAAGGCAGCAGACCATCACAAATTAGAGCCCTAGACTTTCTCCAACTTTCCATTCACTAATTGGATTCATCCTAGTTTAAAAGTGTCAGATGTCCTTCTCTGAAATGAAGGTGAAATCTCATTGCCATCCTGCTTTGGCTGAAAAATGGCAGGACTACAAAGGAGGACATCACAGCTCCCAAATCTGTTTGATCCATTCCAGGAAGCTTGTGCCCGAGGTAGAAGCACAGCTGCTCCACTTCTTTGTTGTGTTCACTCTGACAGAGCTAAACCTGATTTCTTTAGAAACAAAAACAATAAAAGCCCATACGAAACTCAGAGGCCATCCACACCAGCCATACTAAGTTAGAGATGAAAACCACATCAAATAGGCCTGAAATGCCTTTTGATAAGTGCTAAGACTGAGCCCTGAAACCTTTAGAATTTTTCAAATTCTCAGGGGTGCTGCTACGCAAATGCTGGCAACATCAATTATATTTGCATCTAGAAGACTTCTGGAAATTTCATTAAAAATATCCTGAAACAATTTTTACAAGTGCAGAGACCCTGGGCAGTATGCTGCAGAGTCAGAGATGCTGGATGCTGAGATCATCAGGTAATAAACACACCTACGCGTGTGCCTGGGACTCTGCACCCTTGACGCTGTTACACCTTCCCAGGAGCAGTTAGCCTGACAGAAGAGGCTTTTTCATGGGACGGGTGTAGAATCCAGGGCATGGAGTTTTATTTAAAACTGTCGACACACATGTCTGTTCCATTCTGACCAAAAATGAGCTTTGAGAAAAAAAGGTCACATTTCCTAAAATCTGAAGACTTTCCCTTTGGGCCATTCTTATTTATACTATACCTTGAGGACCAGACCTTCTCCTGCTGGAACCTGTTCAGAACATACTAAAGGAGTGAGTCTTGGGCAATCATGGTGTGTTCAGGAGAAGGAACACAGGCAGCACAGCTGCACTGTTCATTCCAGGTTTATAAACACAACAGAACAGGTTCCCACTCCGTGTCCGTGGACTTTAATTTCTCCAACAGCTAGAAATATCTCAGAATCAGCCCTGAAATGCTACTAATGTAGACCATCCTTAAGGAGAAAAGACAGATGATAACATTTAATTGTTTTTAAACAGGTCATTCCACACCCTGCTACTTTTCTGCCTTCTTAGTCTACAATTGGATGAAAAGACCTTTTCCCCAAAAAAACCTTTTCCTGTCTTGAGCTTACTCCCTTTAACATTACCTGGCAGTCAATACTGATTCAGACACAGCAGATGGGAAACCAGTCTATACAGATTTACTGTAATGTCATAGGATAGCTGACTGAAAAGGTATGTCGCTATCACCCGTTCAAGCAACCTACATATAGAGTCTTCTGAAGCAGCAACTTCATTTATAAACTATAAAATAGCCATCCAGTGCTATTTAGAGGTTACCTAAAAAAAAAAAAAGTCAAAAGTAACCTCTAATTTTCAAGCAGCAGTGTGACTGCATCTTCTCTTCTGGCAACAATTTAATTTAGGAGGAAACAGGCATTCCAGAAATGCCAGCATGTACTTATAATTTCTTAAGCAAAGCAAAGTGAAGAGCAGGCTGATCAAAATCCATTTACCTGTTAAACCAGTCATCTGTATAGCGAGGGTAGGGGTAGGGATCGTTACTGCTGAAGTCGTAGCTGGCTTTGGCATTCTGCAAAACACAAAGAAGTTCGGTAAGTCAGCAGAAAAACAGATGTGCAGGGCAAAGTGGAACACAAATGGAATGGGGAGCTGAGAATCATTAGCAAACTTCATCCTCTTCATTCTGCAAGATGTATCTGGATGCAAACCGGTCCCTATTGTGCTGTGCAATTTCCCACACCAGCAAACCTGGGGGAAGATGCTTTCTGGAGGGCAAAGCCTCTTGCACATCATTAGTATTTCCAAACACTGTGGCTAATTGTGAGGTGGTGAGAGCTCACGTTATTACTGAGGAACTCTTCACCAACACCTACAAAGAGCATTTATGTGTTATGTTAATTGGTGTGGCAGGACAAAGGTTAAATCCTCTTTTCCAAACAGTGGTGGAAGTGACCAGACACTTGAGACTTGCATCTTAGAATTACTTTTGAAAAACTCATTCGTGGTAGTACAACAAACAGATTTCTAAAAGCATTTCAATGCCTAAGAATGTAAACTACTCTAAATTCAAATGTGAAAACTGCATTAATGGTCAGTACATATGCCTGGAAATCCCTTTGCATAATTTCTTGGTCCTTTAGTTGTCAAACAGCTTCACAAATGCAGCTTTCGTGCACTTTTGAAAATGTTATCCCATGTCTCTGCTTTTCATATAAATCTAACTCATTCCTGATTTTGCCATATCAGCAGAGTTAAGGACACTCAGCAACTTTTTGATGCTATATCTGAGAAGCAACTGGAAAGTTTCAGAAAGTCAAGTGCCATCCACTTTCTTCTCAATTAAAAAATAAAGGGTGACTGAAAATTGAGCTTTTAAATATATTTAAAGCTTCCTCTCAAGTGTACGTTCACAGAAATTATATTTTAATACACATCATACTCAAGGAATAGAATTATGTTAATTCTTAATTAATGTGTGCTGTATTCTTTTTTTTCAAATTTGGCTAAGCATGCTATTGAAGATAATTTGAGAGTCGTGTATGAATAGCTTTGCTCCTAAAAACATTTCCCTTCAGCAAATTCTCAGTTCCTGGGTTACAGGAACAGACGGTCCATTGGTAGCCCCAAAGCCTCCAGGTTTTGGATTCAAAACCTCTAACTCAAAAACTCTTGTGCCAGAACAGAAGAGGGACAACACTGTCCTTGAACCTTGAAGGGTAAAACTAAGTATCTTTCAAGCTACTGCACAGCAATTTTTGGGTGTTCAGAAAGCCTGGGTGTTTATATTCAGCAGGGACGATAAATATTTTGCAGCATTTGAATGGAGCAGAGATTTGCAGGATGTCTATATCACGCAGCTTGATGCTGTTCTCCAGCTCAGACACAGATGAATCTCTCTGTATCTTTATTGATCCCTCCATATCTCTAAACTAAGGCCCCGATTTTCAGCCTGAAGGTGCCTTCCAATAATATCAGCTGTAGCCACAAATTCTCTGTGCTTTAAGTCTCTGCACCCAGGTGTATGTTTAATTTATCTCTTTTAATTACCGCAACTGCTTATACAGCACTTTGGATTGCATAATTTCTATGATCTAAGAGTAAACAGAACATAACTTTTCAGCCAGGGAAAGGAGGAGAATTTGACAGTGGTTTGTAAATCATGAATAGCACAGAGAAGGTGGTCAGGGAGTTATTATTTACTACTTCTCATAATGTAAGAACTAGTGGGAATCCATCGAAATTACTAGCAGCAGAAAACAAGAAGTACTTTTCTCCAGAACACATAGTGAGTCACAAAATTCATTGCCTCCCAGCAATACAGAGGTTAAAAGCCTGAATGCAATCAAGAAGTGGTTAGACAAATTAACAGAAGATAAATCTGAAAGGGTATTAGGTGCTGTGCCTTCCTCTTGTTTATCAGCAACCACCATCTATAATTACTTATAAATAATGTCTATAATATAATAAAAATGGTTGGCTTGCCATCAGAGAAAGAAACTGCTTTGTACTTTAAGGCATGTCTCTATTTTTGCTTCCCAGCATCCTGCACCTCTACCCCAAATAAGATGCTAAGAGAAAAGTACTGGATCAGATGATGACATTCTTTAAATCATTTATTAACTAATAGCTTGCATACCATGTATGAATGGATTACTTCTGCCTGTGTATAAAATAATGCTTTCCTTAAAAATAAGCTTAGACTGGCATTTTCCAAAGAATTGCCCTGTGCTTTCTAAAATACAGGCAATAAAATCTTCTTTGTAAAACATTCATTCTGTGAAATATGACAATAACAATAAATCAGTTGTCCCCTGTGTTGCTCAGATCTGTAATAAAATTATGTACCTTGAATAATGCAGCAAGCCCATAAATTTTTATATAGCTTTACAAGCCTCTGAAGAATAATTCACTTACTCTTTTCCTCCCTAACACAAGAAATGTGCCTGTACTTCCACACTAGTCCAGGAGACGACCAATTAAAGACACACGTCCCACTGGTCACAGGCTGATTCTATTCATGATGTTAAAGCACTGATGAATTTAGCCCAAAGATTCGTATATTTTAAAGGAAGAGAAACATTTTTAACACGTGGCATCTGGTCTTATCCTCTTCAGGCAACAGCAAATCCTTAGAGATCTGAGGCAGAAAGATACCTTTTGCTTGTTTGATTTCTTTACTGATCCAAAGAACGAGCAAACCCCTGGGCTCAAATTACAACATATAACATCTCGGAGAAACTGTACTAAAATAACACCGACCGTCATGTGGTGGAGAAATGAAATTCCGTTTTGTACACACAAGCTTAAGAAAATGGAATATGCTCACCAGGAGGCAAAGAAGGAGGCAACGTGATATTTTGTCTAGGAGGGATGCTGTAAGGCTTAAAGGTCATGAATGAAAAACAGAGGCACTGTTTTTAAGTCAGCAGTCATACAGTAAGCCATCTCATCCGCCATGGGAAGCATGCTGCTCTATTTTGTTTTGGTTTGTGTTTTCTTTTCTTTTCTTTATTTATTTTTAATGGAAATGAAGAAAAAACTGCAACTTCTTAAATAGCTCTGCCTCTACATGAACTAATTTACACATTCTGTATTACTATCCAGCAAATTCAGAGCTGCATTCAAGACCTTGTCAGCACCACGCATATATCCACAAAGTCATGGGCTGTGTTCAAAAATATTCACCTTAAAGAGCAAATTCACTGCCGGTGAATATTGTCATCTCCCTCCAGAAACATGAGTCTCTCACCCAGTTCTTGCAGGTACATCATAAAAGTAAAACACTAGACAGATCTTGAATAATGAATAAGACAGCAGCACACTTTTCTGCCATCCTTCTCTTGAAAACAATCACCAAACAACACATCAGAGCATCATTTGGAACAGATGGAGTAGAGAAGTCTCCTGGGTCCTGAATAATACCTGAGGTGCACATAAGCTCTCCCAGTATTCTGCTTTCAGTTGTTTATTATACCAGAGGCCCTGCTTGGCCACAGAACAAGCAAGGACAGAGCACACCGGAACGGTGACTTCTTTTTGTGGGTATCACTGAAAAAGCTCGTACTTCAATTTCCTTAACACTCAACATGCACCTGGGATTAGGTCAAAAGAAAAACCAGTGGAGTTATAGCCAAATGAGGATAAACTGACTACAACCAACAGGTGACTACAGCTTAATTTCTACCAGTAGAATTATTTGAGGTAACAAGTGGTAACGATTCTAATAATCCAGCTATTAGAATTTATCAGAAGACACATTCGCTGTCTCACTTCTGATGCAGCTGCTTATTTTGCAAAGCTGAAACCTCTTCCACTGCTTAGGTTTAAACACATACAAATAAACAAAAAGTGCAGCTGAGGAAGACATGGGGTCTCCTGTTAACATTTATATTTATCTTCATTAAGGCAGCGTTATTTTTAAAGTAACAGTTACGAAGAAAAATTGCATCACTGTGATCATCTTACATTGTGTTCCTTTCGTAGATTAGACAGATTTCCTTTGTCAAGAAACTGATTATCTTCTCTACATAAGACTTGGCGCTACAACATCACACAACCTCTTATTTTACTTATTCTCCTCTAATTTCTTTCCTATCTCCCTTGCAGACAAAGCCAGAAAAGCGACGTGAGTTACACTACTTCAGCATCTTCAAAAAGGGAGGCTGCGGGGAAACTATTTCACAGGGGGATAAGGCACCCGGCTGCACAGCAGTGATGTTACCAGGCAGGTAGCATCTAAGCACTAACTTTTTCAAGCTTTTACATAGTCAAACAGGACAAAAAAAGAAAAGAATCAAAAAGACTAAAAGAAAATTTAGGCTGGGCAGAATTTTTAAGAAGTGGATAATTTCTTTTTTCCTAATAAGCTTTATAAATAAAACCAGCATATTGAAATATCCTCCATTTCTTCTCCCCTGCATCTTCACCTGATACTAGAAAAACCATAGGAAATTGAGGCAGCCATGTGATCTTATTAAAAAGCAAGCAGCCAAATGAACTTGTGTTTATAACAAAGAGGCCACTTCACAATTCACCTCTTGGCATTCTTAGTCTGTTCCGCAATTTCCAGGTTGATGTGGAGGAAATCTGAAGCACGTCACTAGTTGTTAATTGCTTAGAGCCAGAGCTCTGAAGGCAAAAGCAAGTTAACCTACAAGAAAAGAAAACCTATTTGTGCACTGCCAAACATTCCTCAGTTTTCAGAAGGAGTGCATAAGAATCTTGAAGCTACACCTGCAACATACTGAGGAGGTACTGAATGTTCACAGGGTGGCACATTATTAAGACCATTAATTTAATAAAATAAAATAAGTAACTAGCTACTGATAAAGATTTTCATGGCAAGTAGCCAATTTAAAGCTTTAAAGCTTCAGACTATGGAATGAACTCCTTGATTTCTTTAACTGGGGGAGAGAGGGAGGGGAAGAAAAAAACCTGGCATTTGAGTGGCTAGAGATATATGAGCCTTTGGATTATTTTATCTCAATGGCGAATACAAAGAGTGCAATGACTTTTTACTGAAATTGAATTTTACTGAAAAATACTGTGAACACACACCTCATCTAGCTTTAGTGTTCCATTTTATTAAAGACCTGGCTCGCATTCTCTTTCCAACACATGGATTTTTTTCCCCCTTCAGATACTTTGGTTATGTATTAGTGTGACCTTCTGAAGTTTAGAGAGTAATAGAGGTATGAAGCTGGCAGCAGAGCAATGAGGCTCAGGTCCATTATTCTTAGTTATGTTCCTGTAAGAAATAACTGAGAAGTTTATCAGTACATCAAATACATGCTGGGTGCTGAGCTGCAGCAAGGGTTGTGTTTGCAGAGCTTTGACGGCAGCCAGCACTTAGAGCCTCTTGGCAGGATGAGCTGGAAGAGAAGGGGAGCTCTTGCTCCTCCCAAAGCCCACCAAAATCTGCCATGGAATCACCCACCAAAATCTGCCATGGAATCACCCACCAAAATCTGCCACGGGATCACCCACCAAAATCTGCCACGGGATCACCCACCAAAATCTGCCATGGGATCACCCACCAAACACAGTAGGCAGGATTCGGTATAAAGTTCTCTTTCTTACACATCATGGCATGGATAAAAGACAATTCTGCCCATCAGTGGAAGGAAACCTACACCTCAGAGTTTGCAGTATAAACTCAGCGGTCATTTAAACCCAGTTGTTTAGCAAGACATGAGCAAGAAAGACACTGAGGTGCTGAGGAGAGTTCAGAGAAAAGTGATGAAGGTGGTGAGGGGTCTGGAGCACAAGTGTGATGAGGAGCAGCTGAGCAACCTGGGGCTGTTCAGCCTGGAGAAAAGGAGGCTGAGGGGAGACCTTATTGCTGTCTGCAACCGCCTGAAAGGAGGTTGTAGCATGGAGGGTGTTGGTCTCTTCTCCCAAGTAGCAAGTGATAGGACAAGAAGAAATGGCCTCAAGTTGCACCAGGGGAGGTTTAGATTGGATATTAGGAAAAATTTCTTCATGGAAAGGGTTGTGAAGCACTGGAACAGGCTGCCCAGGGAAGTGGTGGAGTCACCATCCCTGGAGGTGTTTAAAAGGTGTATAGACAATGCTCTTAGGGATATGGTTTAGTGCCAGAGTCAGGTTATAGTTGGACTCGATGATCTTGAGGGTCTCTTCCAACTGAAATGATTCTATGACATGGTCTGGGTGAAGAGTGGCCACCTGAGCTGGGAGAGCAAACACTTCCCCGCTGATGTGAGCGCTTTGCAGGCACCAGCACCCACATCAGTCTCTGCAACCGCAAAGGCATCACAGTCAGAGTCACTAAAAGTGGATCAGTGATTGGTAATGCCTACAGCAAAGTGCAGGGATACTGAGCACACGGTTATAATGGCACTCATAAAAGAAACTTGGCAGAATATTAAGGATGATGACCACTTGAACGGGTTAAATCAATCCTGTTGTTACAAAACAGGCAAAGAGCAGCCTTGCAAAGAGGGAAATCAAAGCGAATTAGATGGTTTGGGGAGCTGGCTACAACAGACAGACCTGGTCTGTGGTGGTTATGGAGAGGGGAGGACAGGGAGAGCTGTTCTGGTGATAGAGAGAAACTGAAAGTAAGAACAGATGAGACAGAAAAGCAGTTGGGTACTTTTCTTCTTCTGAAAGGTTTCTCAGCTGACAAGAGAACGTTAACAACTGCTAAACGTGCATTTCACCTAAGTTGCACAAATATGGAAGATGATGAATGGACACGTACAAGTGATACTGTAGGTGAATCAAAAGGAGGTGAACATTTCAGAGAATAGAGTAAAAAAATGTAATGCAAACTGTTATCTACAGTTCTTTTGTCAGAAAAAGCAAATACAGGTTGATTTACAGGCCTTAGAGCTAAAAGATCTTGAAGATCTATGCTCTTTTATTCCAGTTGCACGCTGACCTCATTAGCATAGTGTGAGAGCATCCCAGAGGAGTAGTAACAATGTGACTAATATATGTCAAGACATGCTGTGTTCTCAGGGATTTTAATGGACCAATTTATGTGCTTTTGCATTAATTAAAAAGTTTGCATCACTTACTCCATCTGGAACCAGCAAAAACAATGGACAACTAAACCCAAAATTTCAGGCAGAGAAAGTGGGACCTTCAGAACAGACATTCTCATGTAAACACACACACACTATATTTTGCAAGTATTTATGATTTTAAATAGCACATGATCATTCCAGGTTCTTTTCTTACAGATTAGCATCTTTGATCACAGCCAGTATTTTCACAGCAATTTACTGGATATGTAAATTTAAGAAATGTCCTAGACATCTTCAGCTGACTGAAAGATTCACCATTCCCTCCGTCAGACACGGTATCGCTGTTCACTAATTCTGCAGCTGAGTTAAGCACCACTGAAATAAAGTGATTCAGCTTCCCACGAGGATTCTAAAGAACATGTGCTAGTGTTGAAATTATTAACTCCTTGAACATGGCACAGCCTTTGTGCTCTTCTTGGTATGTATTCAAAGAGAGATTCACCTCCTTTCATAAAATCCAGACCACAACCTGCCTGCAGAACATTTCCAACAATCCCCAATTTACTTCAAGGCTTATGAGTAAGGATGGCACAGGGAATGTATGACTGGGGTATTTGCTACCGTATCTATTTAACTTTCACCAAACAGCTCCACAACACTGGAAGTGGCCAAAGTTTCATCAAATAAAAGCTCCTCCCTACAGTAAAACGTAACCAACATGGTTCTGTGATTCCATGTTATCCCAGGCAGTCACGTTTCCACAGCTCATTTGCTCAGCTGAAGCCTATACCTGTTACTGTGATGATTAAAATAAAAGGAATACACAGTAGAACAAACATTATAAACCTGTTATTTATATGATCTGACAAATTTCTCATTGCTCTGAACTTAATGGAAAAAATACCAGTGATTTCATTGAGGCCAACTTTTTATTAGGTATTGTGCACTGCTATTTGGTTCTCCTGTAAAAGATGTTCATTATGCTTATTGTTTCTGTTGGGAATGCAACAGAAATGAAGACCATTATATTTAAATCAAAGCAATCTGAAATAGGGCAGGCATTTAAAAATATCTTAACCACCTACATAGCTACTGAGAAGTAAAATATTAATATGAAGAACATAGATGCATACAACTAAAAACAAACCATGCAAGGCAAACACCCATGTGAAGATGGAAGTGCCAGGATAGAAAAAATGGAATTAATTTCAAATGAACCAAATTAATTTACAGGCATAGTGAAGGAGAGGTGTTTAAAGCACTGGAGATCATTTGCATCTTTACCTACTGTATTTAAGCTATTATGGTTTTGCAGAAGTGAATTCCTTGTGCCTCCCTGCTCTCTTCTTCTGCATGTCTGGCTTATTCAAAGGCTTGGCTGAAACTCCTTTTAAAACCAGCTGCATACCCCCTAGTTAACAGTGGGTTTGAGACTCTCCTTGCCAAAATCATTGGCAGGCCTGAAAGTATCTCCCTAACACCTGTCAAATTTTGATGAGGCTTTGTGAGGGACTAGTGTCCCCCCCACCACCATCTAATTCAGGCTTCCCTGGGGATACCCCGGGTAGCCAAAATGTAACTACAGCATGTATTTTATACTCAACTTCCATTTCAATGCTGATGGATATTCAGGGACTTCAAGACTGCTTAGTGTCTTAAACAGCATGAGGAGTTAAAATAACTAATCTTTGAAAAACAGAAAGAAGAAATAATCTTCCAAATAGAAAAATACTCAAAAATGGTTTTACCTTTTACAATCCAAAACGTGACATTTTGGCTTTTGGGAAACAGAAGCTCTTTATTTGATTTTGTTGAAACTGGCTTTAAAATTAGATGGTGTGCATTGCCTCCAGGGGACTGAGTATCTGACCCTGTTCTCCCAAGTGGACCATGCACCAGAGTGGGATTTTGTTGCTGCCATTTTAATTCCGTGTGCTCTAGAAGTCAAATATTTAAAATGAGGTTGAACTGATCAAAAATAAAAATATTTCGCTTTTATCTTCCCATAGACGCTTTGATTTTCTAAAACACTCATATTTTCTAGAAAATATTGTTCTAATGGAAGATTTCTGGCTAATTCCAAAAGCTAATTGGTCTGCAGGAAGGGAGGTAATAAAACACCAATACAAAGCAATACCAGGTCCCTTCTAATAACGTTTCTCAACTTTTTTTGTCCAAATAGAAGAAGAAAATATTTCCAAAAACTCACTCGGAGATGCCCTGGGGAGAAGCACAAGCCAATTTCCAAAGCACCACGTAGAACTGATGCAGATACATCCTTATCTGCTCTCTTCCACCCTGTGCATTTCTCATTTCAACAATCTTAATTTACTTTCCACGGATGATGCCTTAAGTGAAAATTAATACCACCGCTTAATGATTAAAGCGATTAGCAACCTTGCACTTTCTCAGTGTGCAGCTGATTAATTAAGAACATTGATTATAGAGAAAAATAAATGCTGCGGACAACGTGTGGTCTTAAGCTTGCACAGCAAGTGTCTTTGGCGCTATCTCACATTGCTTGCACATCAGGAGTGCGTTTGACTTGAAGAATTTTCCTTTAAGGTGGTTCTAACGTAGAATAAAGCTGGAAACCTTTTGCAGCATTCATTGCTCTGAAAACAATCTCAGGCAAATGCAACTACAATACGTATCTTTCTGATTCCAAAGGAACTGTACTTTGAGGATATTTTACTGCCAATATAAATCAGTGCATCCCCCTGAAGAGGCCAACACCAGTGGAGTAATGTCAGCTCCAGCTGAATAGATGGTGCTGAGCACCAAGGCCCAGAACTTGCTGAGCCTTCAGGGCCCCGATCTCTCATAATGGGTTTTAGTAAAGCAGTTATCATCCTTCAGCAGGAGAAATCCAGTGTTCGTCTGCAAATACAGCTCTGTATGTGACACAAATCACATCTGCTTAAGGTAATCACACCTCCTTCACTAGTTGCAGCCTTCTTTGCAAGAAAAAGCCTCTTCCTACACACTTGGGCCACCTGAAGTGATCCAGAGGAGAAACAGCCTTCAAATTCTTTTTGCCATTCCATCTTTTTAATTGAGTTGAAAGCTAGAAAGCTTTGATAACACCTATGATTACAAAACATGTCCTTTACATAGCACCATGGCCTCTCTCTCCTGTTAGCAGTGGTCATATTAAGTCACTATAAGGCAGAGGAGCTATACAATAATCTGATCTACACTGCAGCACATGAGCTCCCCTGCAACAAATACCTGCAAAACCAGTTACTGGCAGGAGCAGGGGAGGAGAAGACTGTTTGCAGGACCCCAATACGTTTTGTAAGAAGTGAAGCATTTTCCGTATGGTGAAGCCAGCACAGCCCTCCAAGTACACAGAGAACCTCATTTGCCTGGCTAATCTTATCAGAGACGGCATTATCTCTTTTTCAGCCTTTCCTATGTTCAGAGAAAAAAACAGATTGCACACAACAGAGAGATGAGCCCAGAAGCTGATCCTGCACAGAACGACAGAAAAAAATAGCTAAGCCTCAGACAGATAACTTCATTCTCTTCCCAGTAACTTCTAATTTATGCCAGTGAAACTTCATTGTCTTGCATGTCTTGAATGATCATCTTCTAAATGCTAAAACCAGCCTCCTAGCTGCCAGAAGCCATCTGAGCAGCATAAACAGCCCAGGAGAAGGCCATCAGTTCCGGTTGCTAAGGCATCAGTCAGCCTGGCATTTAAACACCCGATCCATCCTTCTATCCTGGCAAAAAAGAGGTTTCATTTTGTCTCAACAATTTCTTGATGAAATTTCTGCCACAATCTACTTCAACAGCATCCATCAAACAGTGTGCTTACCAGATTTTCAGTGTTAGCAGAAGGATGTTTGTGAATTTATCCCAGGCTTTGGTTGATAATTTTTAATTGTTATGCTAGTGTTTATTTTAGAAAACCTATTAGCAAAAATTCCAACCCCAAAGCAACACCAAAACAACCCCAAACCAAATAATCTAAAATCCAATTAGTGTGGAAACATCTGAATCAGTTTATTTCATCCCTTGTTTTTAATCTGTGTTATTTCAATATCGCAGTTAAAAACAGGTACTAGCATCAATGGTCAGGATGCAGAGTTTGCCCATAAAATACTTTTGATGTGTTAGAACTAAAGCTTTTATTGACATTCAATGTCTAGTGCATGTGCTCAATAACCCTTTGAAATGCAGTAGAAAATGGCAGTGTAGCTGTCTCAGTCTCCTCAAAATCATGCCATCGGAATCAGATCTCATAAAGTGAGCTGAAATCATTTGCTGACGCCAGGCAAGGATGAGCCCGACTCTGTTATGGTTTAGCTTTACACTCTCTGTGGATCCCCTGGGCTGGTATTAATGACAGTGCAAAGACCCTGGGAGCTTTTCAAGGTCTTCAGAGGGTTTCCAACCAATTTCGGTCTTGGAAGGGTCACCGGTTACAGCTGAACTCTATTTGACTTGGACAATTACCTCAGCTTGGATTTTTGTGGGGCAGATCATCAGGGTCAAAGTACAGGGTGTTTCAAAAAGATGGACCCAATTTGAAATCACTGTCCCTTTGAAACACGGTCCAACCTTTTGAAACACCCTGGAGCACGGTTCAATAGATGTCAATGGAGCTCTGTCAACTTAGAAAACCCTGCAGTTAAACCCCTGTGATTTTAGTGGAGATACTGATGATTTATACTACTAAATCATTAAGATCAGGCTCTCCGCCTCCAGAACAATTTGCAAGCCTTTTTGGTAGCATGGAGGGAGGCCAAGGCATACTCAGAAATTTAGATTAATGAAGGAAACACAAACTTTCTAAAAGAAAGAAGATCCTTTATGCTGTTGCTAAGCTTCACTGCACATGTTGCAGTGTATCATTTATTGCCTGTACTATTTCTTATTTCTTTTGTGGCTGTAAAGATTATTCAATGATGGTTTTGTTTCTCTAGCCAACAATGGAAATTGCAGTTTGTAACAGAAGTAGAACATTTCCCTGCTTCACTGCTTATGTGATAAGATAATTATTCCAAAAATATGCTCCAGCAAGGCGGGTGGAGCTGTTATCACATTAACTGGTGACAAGTTACTAAAAGCTGTGAGGGAGAGACTGCTTCATGTTTCGAGATGATGCCAAAACTTGCAAGAGAAGACAGGTAAGACCACATGCTGTTCACATTTGAATAAGAAATGACAGATGACAGAAAACTTCAATTAACCCTAGGGTAACTCCAGAAAGTCTTCCCTCATTCCTTCCATATGGGATTTTTGCTCAGCAAATCCTTCCTTGCATACAGCTCGACTGACAGCTGCTAAGGACTTTGGAAAATAGAACATAAGGTTGTATCATAAAGACACATTACAGAGAAGAAAGGTTAGGGGAAAGACAGCAACAAAGTGCTGCTAGGAGGAATGCATGTTTGTTTGTGCACCTGTTACATCTGTGTAATTCCACAGATTCCAAAATATTTTCTCATCTGAATATGTTACATTACTATCTATTAATATTACTAAAAAGTTCTGTATGATTCTCATTTTACAGGTATCAGTACTTTGTAAAAAAGTTACCTATTCAGACAGTCACCTCCAGTTTTCCTACAGTAAATGTTGTCTTGTTCTTTCTCCCTCCCCATCTTTCTGCTTTAGGCAGAGTTCAGACATTGAAACCAACAGTTTTTTACTCCTGGCCCAAGCCTCTTGGTGGGATCCTGATTTTTCTCACTACAGCTAATCATGGGCAAACCCACTTACGTGAGATGATCAGCTCCCTGCTGCTCTAAGTGGGATAATGCAGCTACATTGACCTTCACCACCAGACACCAGCCAAGTACAAAAGTCCTGCAATACAAACTGATACGAGAGAGATCAGCTTATGTTTTTGTTCATGGCAAAACAAAACTCCATTTGCTCTCTTAGTTTTTTCTTTAAAACAATCTGCTAAAATTTGTAACATACACCCCCTACAGCTGCTGTTCTCCTCTTTTATTAGACATGTCTAATATGCAGCCCTTGTTACTTCACTTCTCTTTCTCACTCAGATATTGTATCTTGGAGAAGTCAGCACTGAAAATTGCTGGCTTTGTATGTACAGTCTGAGTTGAAAGAAAACCACGAAGTACGTTAGGCTTCAGCTTTTTAATCATCAGTTCATAATGAAGGGTTCTCCTTGTGGGGAAAAAAACAATTTCCTGAGGCTGAACCTCTGCAGGGTTTCCAAGGCTCAGAAGAAAATATCGATCATTTGACAACGAGTCCCTCTGCATTCACGGTGCAGAATGGAAAATTCCAGCTTTGCCATAACCCCCCAGTTGCAGAAAAGCAAGTAGCTGTACTGCACAGCAAGCTGGGAGCAGGCATGCTCCTTTTCCATGTATATAAAGTGCTTTAAAAAGAGAAATGGATGATTCAAGCAGTGAAGCTCAGAAACTGCAAAGAAAAATATGGATAGAAGCGCACTCCATATGACAGGTCATAGTTCAGCAATTTTTAGGAGACAATACAATTTTTTTCTTTAAAAAGCTCTTTCTTTTCCCTGACTCTCCATTTTGTCTAAGTGCTAACCCCAATTAAACTGTTCAAGCAAGAAAACCGGCAAGTCAAAAACATAAAAGCCAAATTAAGCTGAGTATCCAAGGCCAAGTTTTTATATTTGGAAATGCTCAAGTGCCAAAAACAGCACCTTTGGGAGACTAATTGCTTCCCATTTTCCAAGCAAGATGTACCGACATTGCCACTGTACGTAGGTATTTGCAGACTTGAGAAGAATAAGGTGTAGGCTTTTAATTTCCTAACAATAAACAATCTAACTTAAGAGAAACCTACCCGAAAGCGCAAATGTCGTGGAACACCAAACGTGTGGTATAGGAACGGTACAAAGGTGACCGCAATTGCTATGTCAGCCTGAAGCGAGTTAACAACTCCTTCCTTAAGACTCGTTTCATCGCGTTTTTACATCTCAACTGATTTTCCTTCAGCTGAATTTAAGTCTTTGTCTTTAGTTCATGCCCAAATTACTACCTATTGGGAAAAAAGGCCCCTGCGGTCTCTGAGACACAGCAGATGCTGTCAGATCAAGATCTCCAAGGACTCAAGGCAGCTGTCACAGCTTTGAGGTGAGAGCAGGAGGGGCCAAGTGCAGCTGAACCGAGCTCTGCGGCCGCTCAGGCGAGGGAGGAGATGGCAGATTTGAGCAGCAGGAGCAGGAGTTGCCCTTGCCCTTCAGCCAGCCGCCTCTCAGACACAGCGACTGCACCCAGCTCTGCACAAGGAGGTGCCAGCACCTTTTACTGGTTATCTTGCATATAGGTGCTCATTTGTCAGCATGTTTCCTCCCTGTGTCCTCTGGTATAGTCCAGCATGAAATTAAAAGCGAATCTTCGGGGAAAAAGATGAACTATATATACTTCGTGTTTGGTTGGTTTTTTTCCGAGTGCTGTGACAGCCTAGAACCACAGATTTCACGTGATAGCTCATATTTTTGTATTTACTTATTAAAAGCATTGGGTGGTATCTCCTTTAAGACTGTGATCTTTCAGATGGGGTTTCTGCTGCTCCTTTAATGATTGCCTTACCAGCCACTTGTTCCTCAGTCTAATCTCCCCTGTGTCTGGCTATTGATCTGCCCTGCACAAACCAGGCCTAATTCTGCATTTTGCATTGGCCACACAATCTTCTTTTGTCCCTCCGCAGCCTCATCATTGCTCCACCACAGCTCCTTGCTTGGACAAACGCATTCCTACACAAACCTTCCCAAGACTGTCATCTCAAGATCAGTCTCCTCACACGTCTTTCATGGCTGCCATTAAAGGTTTCTTGTCCCCACACCCAGACAGATTTTCTTCTCCAATTCTCATCCCAATATTTCTTTTTTTAACTCTAGGAGTTCTATCCAGCTCCACTATTTTCTGATTTCTAGCATCATGTCTATGCATTGCCATTCTCTGTCATTTTCCATTAATTTCCAGAATACACATTGTTGCCAGTCTAAACCAAATACATTTCTGCCAAGCCTGACAAATATTTGTCCATCAAACAGAAAATATTTTTAGAATAAAAAGAGAAAACACTGTATTACTGAGAAATCTGTTTCTGGTTTCTGTGCATGATCCTAGGTCCACTGTTAACAACAGAACTGTTCCTATTTGACGTTTTATCAGATGTGTTCTACAGACTTTTTGTTTATTCGAAACATGGGGTTTAGAACCAGAATACTCCCACATACTTTGACCACACCTGCTGCTGAGAAGTGAGTAAAGAGCATGTGTTGTCCCCAGATCATATGATAAAACCTATACCAAAAGCACAGTTCCTGCAAAGAAAAAGGCCTATCTTTGCTTATGGAAAGATCCTACTGTGTTATTACTGTTGGTTGAAAGCTTTGCAGCTAGGGCACAGGGTTTAATTATCTGCTACCAATTTATTAAACCAGTTGATAAGGAGTGAAACTGGCTATCCTGCACTTTACCTCTCTGGTCAGCTACTTCCCAAATTCCTTATCCAAAGCAAACCCCTTTGACTTTGAATTTATTCTCTACCAAAGGTGTTTTGCTGCTTGGTACAACAAATAGATTTTCACCCTGTGTGTTAGTATTTTCAAAATTGAAAATATGTAAAAATAATTGTCTTGTTCTTTCTCATCTCCTGCTTTTACCAACATTTCCATTTGTTCTTTTCACTTCATTGCAATTGCAAACTAAACCACATTGCTCAGCTGAAGAAGCCTGGGCTTCCCTCAGGAAGCCGCTGACTGCAGGAGAATAGCAAGATCTAAAGCAGAGACCCTGCAAACCCCCCCAGGAAGGAGCCAGAGCTTCTTGACACCCATTACCCGATGGGCTGCCACAAGCAGGGTGTGAGAGAAGCATCCCACAAAGGCAATCCATGGTGTTGGGAGCCCTTGCAGGTGCCTGGAAATAGGACTGATCGTGTCAACGGGGTGTTGGGGAGCACCTGGAAGAATCAAGATGAAAAAATCCTCAAGTCTGAAAATCTGAAGCCTAAAAAGCAGGTTTGAGGAACAATCAATTGTCACAGCGTGTGATAAGAATACACAATCTGCCCTGCACATGCTTTAAAGTACTGGATCAAATCACCTGTTATCAAGGAATTAAGCTGTTCCTGGAGGTTTCAAAGGCTAATATGTGTCTTGCCACAGCCCACAGCTCCATGGCCCTCCGAGTGACAGGTGCATTCTGCATCTTAATAGCATGATTTAGAGCCAATTCCCAGGTTACACATTTTTGTCCTAAATCCAATATTGCAAACTGCAGCTTATTTAACGTGAGGCAGCACTGTCACTCCTTCACAAAGAACCCTGTCACCTTTCCATTCCTCACACAGGCAGTCTCATTTTCAGTCTGGTTCTTTCAATGTGAAATGTATCATCTGTAAGATCAGCAGTTCAGCTGTACTGCATTCCACTCATTATTTTAAATACTACAATCATAGGATGTCCTGAGTTGGAAGAGACTCACAATGATCATCGGGTCCAACTCCTGTCTCTGCACAGGACAACCCCACAGTTCACACCATGTGTCTGAGGGTGTTACCAGTCTCTTCTTGAACACTGTCAGGCTTGGGGCTGTGACACCTCCCTGGGGAGCCTGTTCCAGTGCTCCAGCACCCTCTGGGTGAAGAACGTTTTCCTAATAATGTCCAATCTGAACCTCCCCTGGCACATCTTCCTGCCATTCCCTCAGGTTGTGTCATTGCTCACCAGAGAGAAGAGATCGGCTCCTACCCTTCCCTCTTCCCCTTGTGAGGAAGCTGTAGCCACCATGAGGTCTCCCTTTTTCTCCTTCCAGCTGAACAAACCAAGCTGCTCCTCATACGGCTTCCCCTCTAAAACCTTCACCAACTTCATGGCCTCCTCTGGACACTCTCCAGTAGCTTCATATCCCTTTTATCCTGTGGTGCCCAGACCTGTACACAGTGCTCCAGGTGAGGCCGCACCAGTGCAGAGCAGAGCGGGACAATCCCCTCCCTGCCTGGCTGGCCATGCTGTGCTTGATGCACCGAGGACACGGTTGCCCTCTTGGCTGCCTGGACATACTGTTGGCTAACACTGAACTTGCCGTCGACCAGAACCCCCAGATCCCTCTCCGTGGAGCTGCTTTCCAGCATCTTGTCCCCCAGTCTGTATGTATAGCCAGGGTTGCCGTGGCCCAGGTGCAAATCTGGCACTTGCTTTTGTTGAACTTCATGCAGTTGGTGATGGCCCAGCTCTCAATTTTTTCCAGATCCCTCTGCAGGGCCTCTCTGCCCTCGAGAGTGTCAACAGCTCCACCCAATTGTGTCATTGGCAAACTTGCTTAGTATTCCATCAAGTCCTGTGTCTAAGTAATTTATGAAGATATTAAAGAGTAGTGGCCCTAAAATGGATCCCTGTGGAACTGCACCAGTGACTGGTCACCAGCCTGACATAACCCCATTTACTAGAAACCTTTGAGCTCATCCCACTGGGTTTCACTTATGCTAATGATACCATATCCCTGGGACTGGGCCAAAGCTTCTAGTTCATCTTGCTTTTCCCTCATGCTACCTGCATTAGTGTAGAGGCACTTCAAGTGTGGCTCATTGTGTCCATCACCACGTGGCACAGCCTGAAGAATGCCACTGTCACACACAGCTCCTTGAGCTTTGGCGTGCCATCCCGTTGCTTATCACTGAATAGCCTGGTGCTGCCCCATTCCCCCTTACAATCTAATTTAAAACTCTATCTGTTGTAGCAGAGAGACTATAACAATAAGAAAACTCACATTTTACAGAAAAAGCCAGCATGTACTTACATAATTTGATGCAAGGTCAGGATGTAGATAGTCAATTCCTGCAATAACATAATGACAGAACAGAAACCAAAGGTTAAAACTTTCAAAAGATTTTCTAATGATCACAGAACAAAACAAGATTCCTTTGCAACCACAGGAAAATTATTATGATGCTGCAAAAGGTAGATGAGCAACAAAAGTTTCAATGAAGAACCATGTTATTTGGGTGCTCGCTTCCAGAGTTACTGGAAGCGAATATAAGCCAAATCACCTCCATGTCTAAAAGCTGTATCTGATGGGCCAATAGCTTCATTTGACCTGAAGTTCAAATAGTTTGTTGTCATGCCCATCACAGTCATGCCTAACTGTTCTGAAAGCGAAGTTCTGGCTCTGTGGGATCACTGAAATCAATATACAGATGTCTGAGGCTACTTTCTTACTTTCATAAAAACCTTGTCTTAGGAGTAAGCAGATGAGGAACAGAAGTGAGGACAGATCTCATACGCGGATCCAGATATTTTATTTAGTTTCAATATTATTCAGTCACCATAAAATGGAAACATTAGAAATTTAGCCCAAAGAAAAGCATTGAGAGACTGCATAGAATTCCTGTACTTCAGCAAGGAACCGTGGGTATAATCGTTGTGACTTCAACTATACCTTTTATCTTCATCTTGCCTGAACTTAGCCTCAAATTAGTAATATTTTAATATGCAGGTCTTTATGGACATTCAGCATGATAGTGTTTAATTATTTCAGCTGTCAAGTACGACTTTGAGAATAACATAACTCAGAAATCGTTTTCTTAAGTACTTTTTGCACAGCAATTACATCCCCCAGTCAGCGCCTACAGAAGTCGAGGGGAGTCTTTCCTTTGGCTTAATGGCCATTATAGTGTGCCCTGGAAGATACCTGAGTGATAAGTGCAAACTACTTTTAATGTTTGGATATCCATGCTTCAGTATCCCTAGTGAAGACTTTATAACATATTTTCCCTGAAGATCTCAAAGCCTTACAGAGACTGGTAGTCTCCTCACTACACGCAATCTCACTTTAAAATATTAAATTAGCACTCAAGTCTTCACTTACCATCATCCATAATTCCTATGGTTACTCCCTTCCCTGTGTATCCCAGCTCCCATGCTTCAGCTACATTAAGGTCAAGTCCAGGAGTCCCATCTGCTTGACCAGTGTTAATCTAATACATTGGTGAAAAAGAAAAATAGCTTTTTTAACTTGACAGACATATTTCTACAGCAACTGAATTTTGCTTTATGTCTGTGCATGTATGTTTGGTATGGAAAATATACCCCATTTGCTCCAGAGTGCACATTTGTACATAATCATATCTACTACAATAATATCATGCTAAAACCAAACAAAACAAAACCCTGGGTAAATTCACTTCTTTGTGGTCTACAAGATTTGGTTAAATACTGAATCTTTCGGACACAAAAAAGGACCTTTTTACTTAAGCATGTCAGAGTGGTGGGTCAATCCAGAAAAAAAGTCAGACTAATGGGTTTTACAGAGGATATTGTGGGTTTTTTGTTTGTTTGTTTTTATGAGTACGAAATGTTGGTTTTTTGCAAGCAGGGATCTACTGAAAATCACAACCACTGGGGTTTAGTACCAGAATCAACCAAGTTAGCCCATTTTTAAGAAGGGAAGTTCACCACATGAACTTCAAGGGTCCTTTCCAGCCTTGTGTGTGTGCAATGCTGTGGTTCCACAGGACAGGCAAACCCCTGTATCTTCAGACATTACTCATGTTCACCAACCTCATTCCCAAATTTCTCAAGTTCCGTGGGAAAATTAATATGTTTTTTGCTGTTCCAGATGTAAAAATTTTCCATTTTGTGTCAGACACAACTCTTTTCAAAACACACCTTAGCATACTTTATAATCTAAACATTGTATAGCTTCATAATAATTCCGTTATTTTTATCACTGCGACATTTTGATTGAAGTACCAGAAAGAAGTGAATTAATACACACTTTAGTTTATCATCTCATCAAGGATGAAGTCCCATCCATGCTAATGTGCCCTCGTTCATCTGAAAACTTGTCTTAGAAAAAACAAAACAACCATATTGGATGGGTTCAGAAAACATAAGAAATGGATTAAACATCAAGAGAATAAGAAATACTATTCTTAAGCAAAAAGGCAGTACTGCATTTACCAATATTTCATCATAAATACGCTGCAACATTAAAACTCACCAAAACTACTTTATCAACTTTTTAAACAGAAAAATATCATTCTGGTTACTTTTTATGTAAAAATTTGTTTTTTCTTTTATGATTAAATACTTCTCCATATAAAATATGACATGTTAAAAATGAAACAATTTAGCAAAATATTAATTTCTTTTGACATTCACTTAAGCCAAAATTCATCAGTTTCCAGCTGTTCTGCTTTTGACAAGAGAAAATCAATATTCAAATTTCCATAAGAAAATAAAAACCTTGGCTTTTTCTAGCCAATGCACTAGAACTTCTTGTTATAATTCTATAACAATGTTTTACCCGGCAACAGCTCAAAGACATGATTCATAGGCAGTTTTAGGGGTCACATCAGCACACCAGGAATGCCCACAGGACACCAATACAGTTCTCATTCAAGTCTTCTAAGGATCTTTCCGTTGACTGAAATGAAATTTAGCTCTTGAAATGTGCTGGGTCTTCCCAGCATAAAAGACGTACAGTTAAAAACAACAGGACAGAGCCTTGGATCCATTCACAAGTTCTTGTTACATATTTGGAAAGAACTCTTGCAAAACATTGCAATAGCACTGAAAGGCTTGAGCGTCGATTATTTAGTTATCACTGTGATTTTCTTTCAAAACTTACCAGGTACCATTGCTTCGTGAATAATGGATCATTCATGTTGATGTCAATGTCATTGATGTCTCTGTATCCTCGCTTCCTTCTGCTGAAGCCTTCTTGTTGCACAGCTTTCTTTACCTGGAAGGGTTAATTATTACACCTTTAATTCAATATTCTTAACCACAAAGATTTTTTCAGCCTTGTTCCCATGATGGATAAGGATTATAAAATCACATTATTTGTGTCAGTGTCACTTATTTGCAACTTCTAAACTTGTGGCTGATTTCAGTCAAAATTTGTGAAAGTTCAGAGAGCCCAAGGACAACTACAATGACTGCGTGGGGAAGAGACACTCAGAAATGTCCTATCTGGAGGGATGCTACAGCTCAAACATGTTTAAGACACCTGAGAATTTGCGTAAGAAAGACATCATTAGTGTCAGGGATCTTCTTGCCATACTTTGTTACAGCCATCAATACCAAAAACAACGTTGTTATTAGAAGCTAAAATGATTTAATTAATTCCCAATATGTCACTGTTCCAAGCTGCAAGGATGCAGGTCTCAACCACACTTTTATTTTTCTTCAGGGCATTTTCAGAGTATCAGATTGCATTTCCTGCCAAAGAGAAAGCTGGGAGAAAAATACCTGGGGTTGTGTGCTTTCATCATTCTCCTAAGGATCTCAGAAACACGTCTTGTAGAGCCATCTACTTTCAGGTATTACCCTTGCAATAAATAAGTGATAAATAAACACAATGGCAAGAAAAAAATGGCAAAAAGGCCACTGAACTGACCAGACTGGTTAAAGTGTGAACTATGAAAATACTGGTGATGAAACACAAGTAGCCATAGTTTTTTAGAGATCCTTTCCTTTATGAACAGCAAATCCACAAAAACATTTAACTAAGTACTGTAGAGAACAAGAAATGTTAGACACACAAATATCTTTGGAGACAGGAACTACAAATATCAGACCATAATAATCTTATTTGTACCCATCTAAAAGAGCACTCCTAGGGGAGATCACTGAATACATGTAATTGTTGTATGTGCTAACATGTTCCCAGACCTTGCAGGAGTGCTGTCAATTTGGCGTGCTCTTCTTGTACTCTTTAGCCTAGCACCTTGAACCAAGATGACATGAGTCCCAGCATTTAATTTAAAAAATAAAAATGATTTTAAAAAATCTAATCCTCTTGTTCAAGGAGAAATGCTTAAAACCATGAACTAAATACATCTTGAGAAGCAGCAAGAAGGCAGCAAAATGCTAATACTTCCTTAAGCGTGTTGTTTTTTTTTTTAATGGCATAGTTATTAAATAATTCTACTAATGCAGAGAACTGCTTCTACATGTATGGTTTTGGCATTTCTGATTGAGAGGACATATACAGGAGTTGCACCAGTAACTCATGTAGTGTCAAGCAAAAGTAACAGAGGAGAAAGTCATCCAAATGCTAAAGCTTATGTTAGTTGAGTCATTCTTGAATGTGTCCTTCTGTCTCCGTTAATTAAAGCTGGAGCCTCAAAAGAGGCTCGGTGAGGTGCCTAAGGCTGAGATGAAACTTGAATCTAACTGATGGGGGTTAAAAGCTATTTTCCTCACAGCTATATTGCTTCATTATAACCCTAAAAACCGAATATCAATTCATAGGGAGCAGGATGGGGCAGTGTGTCCTGAAAAGGCAGTATCAAATGTTTCTAAAAATGCACTTGCATGGATGCTAACTCCTTAACTAAAGGTAGAAAAATATACAATTTTGAATTGGTAGGTCCTGTTATTTATATATGCACTTCCATTACTTCTGCAGGTTCATTAAAAGTGGGGCAGACTGAAAAGAAAGAAAAAACATAATACAAAATAAGCTGGAAAGAGGACAGTGATTAAGCAGGACCTATACTAGCCTACCTAGTGGTGCCAGGTATCTGTACAGCATAAGCAGGTATAAGCACACTGATACCTCTAAGATAAGGCTCAGTGATGCCATGGAGACAACGGAGCAATCACCTGTCATTACGCCTTCCTCCATTTCCACCCCTGCCTCTCTGCTTGCAACCGCGAACCCCGAGCTGTCACCACAGAAAATCATTATGAACAGAAGCCAACCCTCACTCAGGGAGATGCCAGAGAAAAAGATTTCATGCGCTTGTGCTCCCACGCAGGCTCGCTGGCTCTGCAGGACCTGCTGCATTAAGGCATGGAATTAGGATTTAGTACAAAAGGATTTCTACTAATTAAAAAGCAACGTTGCAGAGCCCTGGCTTTTCTTTAAGACAACCTGGAGGAAGTGTGGGGGGGACAATTTGCAGAAATAGCACAGGCTGGTTTCCCTCTTCAGGATCATCTCATTTGTCTGATTTGTTCCATCTTCACAATAATTAATTTTTTGTATTATATTATATTACATTATAATTTCCTGAGACAAGGAAATACAGCCCTTAAGGAGGTATAACCTTCTGTGAACTAAAACAACTCTGTAGGCTGTTTTCTGAATATTTTACTCAGATTAAAGGGTACAGGATGCTACAATCCATGGGTGTAACAGTTTCAGAAATTCTGAGGCATAGTGAAACAAGGGGTTTTTCCTTATGTTGGCTAATGATGGTAACTCACATAATCACATCCAGAAAAGATGAGACATTTGTGTCATAAAATGAATTGCAAGGTTGGGTAAGGCCAGAGTAGCTTCCCAATTACATAAGCTACAAATTGCCTTGTATAAGGAATCTCAGCCAGCATGAGGTACGAACTTGCCCTTCTCCTCAGGAAAATGTGTCTAGAAAGCAAATATCCCAAGATCAGATAACACCCTTACAGTCCATAAAAAATCCCCCAATTAACAAATTTATCATTGGAAAAGGATGATCCAAATCCAATGACTTGAGTGGGGAACTGCTCGTTTAGGGCTCAGATAGCTGACTCAGGAGAATCTTGCCAAATGAGTATCTGCATTAGAAAAATATTGGTTTTCCAATGCTAGAAACTTATGCTTTCATATCTAACTGAGATCAGGGGAGAGACCACATCTGATTCTGCTTCACTTTATGGTTTTCTTTTTATGGAAGAGCAGGCCTCCCTGTGGCATCAGCAACATAAATGCATTAAGTATCGCACTGCAGGTATTATGTTTCAAAAACACATACAAAAGAGAACATCTTCACTTGTGCAATGGTAGAAAATCATTGGGAAACATTCTGATCTTCAAACAACCATAATCCCACATACTGGTGGCAAGTTCAGACCTGGAATCCAGCCCTCAACCCAATGCACAAGGCAGCCTCATGACATCTTTTAAACACTTGTTTCTCTAACTGAAGCAGGAAAAGTAGCATTTGTAAGACTCAGGCTTTTGATAATAGCATCTCTGAATTATGTGAGTCCGTGAAGCATGATACTTTTGAAGGAATGAGATTTTCTTACTAAAATAGCATGAATTCTACTGTTTCAAAATTAGCCTTGTTTATCAGCAGTAACAGCCTTTTGTTTATTTCATACTTAATTCATTTATTCCTTCTTCATTAGGGTACAGGATTAAGTGAGAGCAAAATCTGAGCATCTACTTCATTAGTATGTGACTAAATAATGTAAAAGTTACTGGCTGTCTTGCAATCAGAATGAAGGTCATGTATCAAAGAAGGTAGCCCACGGATGATAAGATCCTCACAAGGAAAAAAGGTTCAAGTATTGATTTTTAATATAGTTGTACTTATGCATGGCACATAAAGTCACTTGGATGATAATAAACCAGCAGGATACTGCTGCAGAACAAATTAACAAAATAATCAATTGACTGCAATACTGCTCCGGGAGGGCCAGAAACCGCAGCACTCGAACTGTGCACTGTGAATGCCAAGATAATCAGCTCCTCGATTCAACAGAACACGGTTAATTGTACTGGTGAGCTCCTGCAGTTAAATGACTCTGTTATATTGAGCATAAATGACAGATTTACTAAATTATACCAGTGGGCGCACAAAAGTGGAACAGTGCACACAACCCCAACCTCGAGAATCAAGAACTTCAGAACAGGAGAACTGGGGCCAAATTCCAGAAAGAAAGTCTCAATGATGACACCTAGTAGGCATGGCTTGCATGGCTTTTTTTAAAATAAAACATAACACTGTGATGATCAACCAAAGGGAACAGTGGTTCTTTTTTCTCTAAAGCCTCATGGTCAGCACGGGTTTGCTCCTGAAGGTGAGGGAAGAAGTTGGAAACTCACAACTTGTATTTTTGAAGAAGTCAGGCTGCTGGTTGGACACAGGGCCTATGAAATGTATTGAAGATCAGTCTCCCGTGAAGGTGGTTTGGAACAGAGCGGCCAGATGCACGAAGGCACCGCCACCTTCAGCCAGGGGAAAGCTGTCCCAGCTGATGCTATCATTAATTTCCTGAGATCCAAAGGAACACGACAGCAACAAAAGATGGAGGCGGAAAAGTTCAAGTGAGGCAGAGTTATACACACACCGAATTATCTTTAAAAATTAACGACAATGGGATATCAAATACCTTCAGCAGCTTTTCCAGGGCTTATCCATAAATGACAACATCTCTGTGCCTAAACACTATGCAGAGTTAATGAGTGAGTGTGTCTCTTTAACCTCTGATTATTGTCCAACAGGTGTCTGTGGTAAGAAGCTCTGAGGATGTCAGAGAGAAGCACCCATCTCACATTCTTCTACATTTTTGTTAAAGCCCCAAAGTAATTGAGTTTTGTGTGACTCTCCACTACAAAATAAAAAGAATAATGCTGACCTTCCTCACTAGCAAAAAGAAAGTATAGACCTACTTGAATTGTAACTAATGTCAGACAAACCAAATAAAACTGAATCACTTTTAAATGGCAATTCAATTTAACTTAAATGGCATTTCTGTTACTGAACCAATAACCTGGGAGGGGAGGCTGTTAGACTCCATCCAGCCACAGCAAAGCAGAGATGGATGCCTTTTGTCTTGACAAAGCAGGATCCATCTGCTTCATTTCAAACTTTCTGAGCCTGTTTCAAGGCCCAGAAAGAATGATGAGGGATGTCAGGGAGCTTGTGAGCGTTGGTTGAAACAGTGTCATTAGATATCAAGGACCTGCTGATTTCTTTTGGTTATTACACTTCGTCAGATGTTCTGGACCAGTTCCAGTTTTTCACTTTCTCTAACCAGCCCCATTTGCCTCCACAACACTACTAAATACAGACCATCAGTAGATACTAAAACCTGTCGACACCCTGTCCCCAGTCATCCCTCTTGGGATGCCTTCTCAGTTTTCCTTGAATCCAGCTCGTGGTCGTCAAACGTCTTTCCCCTCTGTCTGGATATGATATTGCAAAAATGCAACATTCCTGGTGGAAAAAGCCAGGGACAAAATACTGCAACCATCAAACTCTGACCGTGACTGCCTTGCACAGCAAAACCTGGCATCGTTGGGGCTGCTCAGTAACTGCTCTGCAAAAATCACCGAAAATTGTAAGGTACATTTAGGAAACTACCTCAGAAGTTCAGCATCAATCAGGCAACAGTAAAATAGAAAGGTGAACAGCCTGAGCTCAAAGGTTCCACTCAGGCAATCAACCTATTTCAACTGAAAGACTATTTAAAGAACTCATGTTTCAAACAAGTTCACATTTAAAAAAAAAAATAAATGCAAGAACTGACTTGCTTCTGCCTGATTTTATGACCTTTCATCTTCCTGATACTAGTTCAGCGCTTGGTAAATAAGGAGCTTTCAAAAATAAAAGAAGGGGAAAAGAAATCAATATTTTTGTCCATTTAGCAGGTCTCTCACAGTTCAGTGACATTCAGGAAGCGGTGAGTAAAGAGACAAGGAATCAATGTGTAAGAGGAGGCTGCAGATCATATTCAGCCTGCTCGGCTCAGGGATCAATAGTGCTCCTCTGGCTTCTGCTTTGAAATGCGAGTTGTTCAGGCTGCAATGTGAAATGAATGCCAAGTATGGCCAGTCTGCAATGGAAAATGCCAATTTGTTAAAGAAGAAATTTCATAGGATCATGCCCTCTTTGAAAAAGGGTTGTTGTTTTGTTTTGTTTTGTTTTCTCTAAGGGAGAATTCAAGAGGAAAGTCTGAAACAGAGAAAAATCCTTGGATAACTCGATATGCAGCCTGTTGCCTGAAGAACAAGCAAACTGCTTCACACCTCTGCTCTCTCCCCAGTTTGGCGTGAGGGCCATATCCAGATCTTTACTATCACAGGTGCTGTTTATTCTAGGAACACTGTTCTTATTTCCATTTTTTTTTCACTGCTTAGACAAGCCAAAAAGAGAGCAGGAGCATTTCTGAAATCTTAACAAGTTCCCAAAGGAATGAAGAACTGATTCTTATTCTGCACGGAGAAGCTGGCATTACACTTTATGGTGTATTACAGAAAAGTCCAAGTAGTTTATATTTCAAAAAATGTCTCATTGCAAGACAGCAGGACGGTCACTACAGTTACAAAATCAAAGATCTCAGTAGGAAAGAAGTTCCCCAGAGGTGGGCTATAACTGCATGCATTACATTCTCCATTGGATCTGGAGACTGCAAACCACAGGGACACTTTATCAGCAGCTTGTGGGTAAATTTTGCACTTCACTGTCTCACCAGTTACACTGGGCCACAAAAATAATCAGTCTCTCCAAATTCATCAGAATAATGACCTCTCAGCGCAGGTGCAAATAACAGTATGCCTGGTCACAGAAAAGAAAATTGGGCCCAATGCACATAGGGCACTATTGACTGCAGATTCTCCCTTCTTAGCTGCAAAAATAGTTGCTACATGTCACAGTTTTCCCCTTTCTTACATCCCTTTGCCAAGTACTGCAGATATTATTTTCTTAAAACATGCCTGGAAAAAAAAAGCCAACAAACCAACTTCTTTTTCCTCGACAGTAAAAGTCTTTTCATGGAGTGATTTTCATTTATTACAAAGGCCACCATCAACCCTTGAGGTGATACCCAAAGGAGGTCTAAGTTTATATTTGCAGCCTCTCTATAGTATAAAAGGGTTTTAGTTTAAATGGAAAACAGGCTCGGTTCATCTTCAACATCGCAAAGCTTCTGGCATTGAGACTAGCTTTTGGATACGTCTACGCAGCACGAAGACAAGAGGTGCTCACATGATGCTGAACCTTCTAATTTAATAATTCCTTTTTTTGTCGTCATTTGTTCATTTATAACTTTGGACTGTTTCTTATATTCCTGGGCAGTCTTCCAGAAAAGGACTTTTCTCTTGCTCCACAATAGCTTACTACAAGGAGAAAGCTACTACAGAGTCCACCTTTACATAACCTTCTTTTTAAAGATTTCATTAGTATGGCTGCTCCTTCTACACAAGGGATGAACATCTGATACACCCCAAGAGAACAAGAGGGTTCATGGGCTAAAGCTTCCTCTTTGATTTTAAGGCAATTTATTTCATGAATAAAGTCTCCCAAATAAGTGGGGACTGTGAGAAAACATCACTTGCAGAAAAATCCGTTCAGTTTGGTTTGTATGGGAAGACTCAATTGACAGGTGAAGTTATTCTCTTTGTTGAAGCATACCCTTGACTCATCCTGATGCAGAAGAGACTTCTTTAAAATGTGTGACTATTTGTGCTAATGCCAAAACACATTTCCAGTCATAAAGCACCATTTGTAGCAGTTTCACCTCTAACGTCATGTATTTCCTTTCTAAAGATGCCAATTTGCTTTACAGACATCAAGTATACTCCATATGGACAGACTGGAAGAGCCTTGCAATATGCCTGTGTAGGTATGCATCATCATTTAGAGAAAATGAGTCAGCACAGGATAAAACCTTAAAGTCAGTCCGCAGTATGTGCTGAAAATAAAGCCCCTGGTCTTCAAAGTGATTCTGCACTTAAAAGGTGGCTCCTGACCTGTGCTACAACTCTTCATACCTCCACTTCATTCTCCACAGCCTCCTTCCCACTCAGATTTCATGTAATAGCTCATAACTGGCCTTGAAACATCTGCTTTGAAAAATAAAGTTCCACATTTTCTGTCATGGAATTACTAGGATAGATTAGCCCCTTCCCACGTTAAGAGAAAGTATGTCATAATGTCATACTCATTGAAGAACTGCATGCTGCCCCATCCTTTATGTGATTTGCTTTGCTATCCATGTGGACTCCTTTTCTAAACAGCTTCTAAGTAAAAAAAAAAACCTAAATATTTTTATATAGCTGCCCCAAGCCAAAGACAGCGTTCAGTCATGGTAACAGTGGTGGGTTCCTCTCTCATGCACCGGGGCTTAGAGTAAAAGTTTACTTCAGCTTCCTCTGTCATTTAGGGCTCTTACAAACAGATGAGCCCCACTGGATCCAGTGGCAGTGACAAAGTTCTCATACAAAAGTGTTGCCAGAATCTCAGCTGAAGAGCAGCTTCCCAGAATAAAAATGGTATCATGGCACTAGGAGGGAAGGCAGACTGACGTCAGTGCTGTTGTCCTACATGCAGTGCAGGAACTGAGCTGAAAATGAATTTTATTTAAATTCATTCAAGAAAGTCTGAATTAAAACACTTACTTAAAAGTAGATGTGGGTCCTCAAAACCTGGAGTCATGGGGTGACAGTGATGAAAAGTTTGGCTGCACCATATAGAATACAGGCTTTCTCAAACCTGGGTTCAGAAAGGGAACATGTGGCTTTTGCTTTCTTCTTCCTGGCTGCAGCCCTGTGAGTGCCCCACAGAACACAATCCTTTCTCTTTTGTAACCTATTCTGCACTGTTTTTGCTCAAAACAACTTTTCCTTTCCCTACTTCTTCTGCTCTGTCAGCAAATGACGCAGTTTGAATGTGGGGAGAACACCTCCTGAAGAGGCATCTCTTGGAGTGGCCGTGGAAGGGAGCACCTCTGCGCAGAACATCGCAAGTGGTCACGTCCTCTGCTTGCGGCAGCTCCTGCAGCCTCTGGTGGGACTCGGGTCCCCAGCACCGATCACCGCCCATTGCTGACAATGCTTCCCCAGACAGGTGGTAATGACATCTGCAGAAAGCCCATTTAGTTTTAATAAAAACCAAAGCCTATTTTCACAAAGCTGCCTGCCAGGAGTGATATAGTGACAACTGCCAAAAAGTCTAAGCTTATTGTAATATTTCAAACCTGCAATACTTAAACTTCAAGGTTTGCATGAGTGGTAGTGATGTATTACTGAGCCTTTCTTAACCATTTTTAACGCCTTCACATCTCTGCTGCTATCTCAGTGGAGATGAGATACAGAATTGCGAACCACCGATCTTTGCTAAAGTGCTGCCTGGTGGGAATTACATGGGCTGTACAATGTCTTCTCTCAGGAAATTTCATAACTAGAAGCCAGACACAAAACAGAAGCCAATCTTATGACAGAGGGAAACCGCAATTATTCTGCTGCTCACATTCACATATCTGCTCCTGCACCAAACAGCGGAGTGGTTGTTTATAGCACAGCTACTTCTTTATTCTATTACCATGAATACATTGGATGGAAAAGACAAGCGAGCTTGCTCCTGTGCTTGCCTTTCCCAGCCCAGTAGGAAGCGACTGATGATTTTTATCGATCGGGCTGTATGCTGTAAAGGTTGCAATTGCACTTCTTCAGCTCCTAGATTCAGAGGTTTATGGATCCCTATCACAGAGCACATTAATAAAATCAGCAGACGTTTATGCATTACTGCTGTACAGCATTGGGTTAGCAGCGCATAGCTGCCAGGAACAGGCCATCTGCCACAGAGGAAGCATCAAAACAGAACTGTTCCTAGAGAACAATTTCTCTATCAAGAGGAAAGGTAGGAAAAGCTGGGAAATAAGAGATCGGTCTGCAAAAAAGGAAGAAACAGCCAGCATCCTATTGCTCTGGCCTATTCCCAAGCCAGTTTTTAATTCGATATCTTCAAAGGACTAGCCTTGATCCTTGTCAAGACATGTTGTATATCAGAATCTTTTAATCTTCAGATGTTCTCCTCCAATTCCTGCCTTGGAGCCTGCGGAGAGCGCAGCTGTAGAGCTCCCTGGTGCCCGGCACCATGGCAGAGAGCACGGCCAACTCAGGGAGATCTATGTCAGGGGACTTCTCCCATCTCACCCCAGAATCTGGCTGCCAACAAGTGACAGAAAACCACCCGTCTGCCCCTCAACTCCCAAACTGCCCGGTGCTGGCTTGAGCAGCATCTTGAACCTACGTTCCTCCAGGCAAAGTCCACAGCTCTTGACAAAAAAGTCACCAGGACATGAGCAATTTGGCAAAGGGATCACATCTAGTGTGAGACAGAAGGCAGGAGACCTAACACAGAGTAGCGGCAGGGTCAGCAAAGTGGGAAAAGAGATGCTGGGGCACAGCAGAGCCCACAGAGAATTAACAAGGAAGGACAAACCCGTGAAACTGAGACAAATATTAATATGCTCAGAGTTTATCCCAGCTGAAACTCTACTTAGCTCATTACGAAGACAGAGCAGAATAAGGCACAGAAGCGTGGTCTGAATATTCTTGATGGGTTTTGTCCACAACCCCCTCAACAGAGAGGCTTTTTCCATCACTGCCCCTGTTCTCCAGCAGCCTGTCCTGCTGGCTGCTGGCCAAGCCTCTCTCCAAAGCACATCTGCACAATTAAAATTATTTTCAAAAATCTGGGAAACAAAGGAGGTTCTGCCTTGATTTCAAGGGTCCAGGACATCTGACTGGTTCAGATTTGTCACAGGCCCCTCCATTTATCCAGTGCCTAGAGCAATGCAAACCGGTCCCCAAAGACTACAAAATTCGTTATTAATTGGAGTTGCTTGTGCATCAGCAGGGATTTTTGGAGCCAGAACTTTCCCTTGACCCTGCTGGGTCAGGGTACAGGCTGGTTTAAATGAAGTGATAAAATTATCATCCTGCTGCAAATTCTTTGAGCTATTGCTGCTTTTTTGGCCAGAAATGAGGGAGTATCTTTTCAGCTCAGTTATTAGCATAAAATAATTAGACTTTGGAGTATATTTTCCTCCCAGTGCACATACATAATTTGCATCAATATTAATAGGAACCTCTGTTCAAACTCATTGAAAGGAGGCTGTACCCCATGGGACTGCGAAAGACTAAACCCTAAATATGCTTTCGCTTATCACCAAAGATTTCCACACACTCCTGCAAACTGCTATCCTCATTATATACTTCTTGCTCTTCCTAGTTTATTTCCATTGAGACAAATGTTTAGCAAATCATGGAAGAAAATAATTTGCTCAGGCTTCACACAGCAGGCAATCAAAAATGATGCATGCAAATTCTATGGAAATCGCTCTTTGTGTCCATACTTTGAGACCCAATTCACGCTATGGTTTCCACAGAATAAAAATCGAGGAGAGAAGCACCCTTGATGAAATAACATTTCTTAGGTATGAAAAGTGATCAATCTGTGGTTAATACTAACGGTGCCTGCTGCACGCACATTTAGGGGCTCTTCGTATTTCCAACGAGCCAGCATTAACCTGTGTTACGGCAAGCACTGGAGAAGTGGCTTGAGATCACCAATACTTCACAGAGTAACGAAAGGGACATCTGGGGAAATAACCTACCCAGCAGAACGACTGACTTTACAGCAGTTTGAACCGATGCCTGGATGGGGATATAAAGTCCCATGTGTCTTGGGTCACTGCAGTCTGAAGAAGAGTAAAACATCCAGCACTGTGACAGAATGATGGACTTGGCAAGATGCTGGCAATGCAGTGACGTCAGAGATGATGTCCCTTGTTCTGGACCTCTCCTTTAAGAAGGAGGTGAGCTGTACCTATGAATGAGCATCACGAAAGGAAAATGACAAACAGCCAAGCGCTTCCAAAGGTACAGTGGAATTATGTAACAGATGAAGCTTGTTGTGGCTCAAAATGTCTTTTTATGAGACTGAGGGTAACAACAGTACTCTGCAAACTGGGAAATGTGAACAAAAACTAGAAAAGAAAAAAACATTGCTGAAAAGGACTAAAAATTACTATCATCCCACCTGGGTAGGACCTGTCATCATTCTTAACTTCCCTCAGAGAAAGGGCCAACCCAGCTTAAGTTATTCCCTCATTTCATCTCACCACACGCCACTCTGGACTGAACTGCAAATGAGATCAGGGAAATGCTCTAGCTCAGAAACAATCTTTTTCTTTAGATAGTACTTTTTAAATGCAATCATATTCCTCATCCCAGCACCAGCTACCCCTGCAACAATAAAAGTAGGAATGGTGTCAGAGGAACAAACAGTGAGAACAGAGGCAAGAATACCTAAATTCAGGAACAGCACTGAGAAAAACATGAGGTGAAACCACCACAGTGGAACAACAGTGTGCATTTGGTATCAGCTTTTTGGCTGAGATTCAATTCTCCAGAAGTGCAAAGACCCAGGTTCCACCTTCTCTTGCCCAAGGGTAAATACAGACTCACTGCATTCATTTCAGGGAAATTACTTCACATTTTCACTGCTGCAAACTGGAGCAATGTCTATCTCTTGTGTTTAACACCATCCCTGTGAGGAGAAAAACTGTTAAAAGCCTCCCTCCGGTTGAACGCAAGTTCAAACTTGCTGGGCTGAACTTGTGAGGACAAATTATTATTCTTTGCTTCAGGGAAGAATGTCTGTTTCTAAAGAAGGAACCAAATCAGAATATGCAACCCACTGGTGAGGAGGGACGCTGAGATACTGAGGAAGAATGAGTAAGTAGAGATGCCCAGAGGAGGCGCAAACTGTGAAGCCGGAGAAGCACGCAGAGCTTTGTGAATTGGTGCGTTCAGGTTCTTCAAGCAGCAACAGCACATGGACATGATCTGCAGACCTCCTAGTGCAGACACAGTGCTAGTGTGTCTTGTAAGCACAGGTGGCTCCCCTCCAGCATTTCCATCTTGGAACTTGTGGAGGAGTCAGCATGAGCATCTGTGACCAGTTCCACAGAACTAGTGCAAAAAACCCAGTATGATCCCCACCTGAGGCACGTGTTGTCCCTTCATGTTCTTCTCCTCTCTCCCATTGAAGCCAGGCACCCTCTTCCTCCACAGATTCCTCCAGGTGATGAAAACTGTCCAGGGGAATTTCTCTTCCCTTTATCATAACTCAAATTTGGGCAGCTTGTAGAGAGGAAGAAAGCACAAGATCCTCATACCTTACACAAGCATGTAACTGAGACGATGGTTTGGTCTGGGATGAAGGAAGAAGATTATTATTTTGTTTGTTTTCCATTGAGATCTGGTATGAAAACAGAGTCCTGGAAAGCTACTGTGTTGTTCAGTAAAAATTTATCAAAGGTCCTTATGGAAAATATGGCTGAACAGAAAAAATCCCTTTCCTGTTGTCAACCTTCACAACAAAAACTAAAGGTAGTACTGAGAAAAGTTCTCTCCTATTCCTCCCTCATCTGTCCCCTCTCAATTTAATTCAGAACTTGATTAAAAAAACCCACATAAATCTCAAGGAAATTATTCATCCTGTCTTTCATCAAAATCACTAGTTTCTCTAGTCACAGTGGGTAGATAGATGGCGGTGGTTTCAATCAGGCAAAACATATTAAAAGAGGTTTCAAATCACCTCACGAAGGGGACAAAAACTATTTATCATTTCATTCCACATCTTCATCTGAGGGAAATACGCACAAAGACGACAGCACCTTGGCCTGAAGGCAGTGCTGAGGGTTGGGATCAGTGCGAAGGAGATGCCTGGTCATGGTGTTATAACAAACATGATGCCCCCAGCACCTGGGGCAGGAGAACTGACAGGAGCTAAATTTCCGTTTCCTACCTGCAGAGGCCCAAGAGAGCTGTGATTTCCATGAGCAAATGTTATAATAAAAACTCTGTGACATCTACGCAACCCTAATTGCTAAGAAATCACCGATACGTCTCTCTGGCAAACCATCCCTTCCCCTGCCATCAACACAAATTTGGGGTCAGTAGCGTAGTCTAAAGTAGCACAAACACACACAATTCCCTGAGTTTCTGCTTCTTTCCATCTGTGAACGCGAAGGTGGTGGGGAGTGGACTTTGCCTTTTGGGAAACACTAAACCTATATATTTTAAATATATAATCTGCAGCACATCCAGCCAAATAACTTGTGTATAGCTTATGCAAAAAATTAGTTGCTTGTTGGACAGCAAAGAATTAAACAGTAAATGAAAAAAATGTTACTTAGGTTATAGTCTCCTAAGCACAAAGACCTCTCATGCAAATGTCTGTTAATGCCAGAGAGGTAAATGTGTTTTCTCCATCTGCTGCTGGATGAGGAGGCGTCATCTGGGAAAAGCTGGAATGAGCCACAGAGAAGCAAGGACAGGAGCAAAGGCAGGACCAGCAGTGCTGGACTATACCCAGGGACAAATGCCTCCATACAATTCTGTTATTATTTTATGCTTAGATAGCCTATAGCACAGTAATTTCCCCTGAGCCTCCAGATCATGCATGTGGAAACACGAGATGACAACAGTAATTACAGTTTAAGGTTACTGTCCTTAGTCTAAGTCCTTTGGGTTTCAGAGGATCTCTGCTAATCTCATGGTTTTTATTTTTTCCCCACTATTCTCATCTCAGTTTTCTTATTGCCCAGGTGCTGTAAAGACCACAAATGGCTGTAATCCAACCTCCTTTTTTGACTCTCTCTTTTTCCCAGAACAGGGCATCTGGAATCTACTCCTACTTTTGTTCTGCTTCATTGTATGACCTTTTGGAAAATTTAAAGCCCTCCCCTCTATTTCTTTCCAGCAGTTGTGAAATGGGTATAATCCATGTTTCAAACATGCTCTGAAACCTACAGATTATTTCATTATACTGTAAAAGACCACAAATTATTTCACATGGACAGATTATTCCAGTGGGAGATCTCAAGTACTATATCACCAAAGCAGTCCCTTTCTCACTGTTGTCTATTTTGCAGGCAGACTGAAATTATTTGGGTAGATTTATCTGACTTTCTGTTTTACACTGAATTATTCACTGTTAGCAAGTCAGGTAGGTAATTCACCTTGCACATGCTTCTCAAGTACAGTGCTAATAGTGCTAAGAAGAAAACCACAACAGGTAGATTTTTCTGACAAACAACATTCTCAGGCAAGCATCTGTCTTCACTGAAATACGTCCTTTCTCTATGCAAAAACATTCAGTATTCTACAGTGAATGGCAGGACACCAGTACACGTCAGTTTGACTCATACTCCTAAAAGCAACGTCCTTTTTCATACCTTCCCATCTCCACCCAGAATTTGCATTTCTTTCATACACTCAAACTTTCTTCCAAACCTCACCGTCACATGAAAGTGAAAACATTTCATAATTAAACTCCAAATTCCACTGAGATTGGCAACTCTGAAATGAAGACAATTTTTTCGCTATGGCAAGTTGCTTACAGCAGAAAAGGCTTCCTTGGACAGAGAGAACTAATCTAACTAACCAACCAAACTAACTAACCAGACAAACATTTATATCTTCTTTTACAGGTTTTTCTCCAACTAGCTTCCTGGAAGTAAAAAAAGACATAAATAAATAAATATATATATGCATATATATATATATATCATATATACCTCATCTGCTCTACATGTCAAGTTAACTATTGTTTGGGTTTGGGTTTTTTCTTGGGTTTTTGGTTGGTTGCTTTTGGTTGTTGTTTGTGATTTTGTGTGTGTATTGCTGGGTTTTTTTGGGTTGGTTGGTTTTACTGTAGTGGTTTGGTTTCTGTTTTCAGTGAATTCTATTGTAGTAGTTAATAAAGCTTTCCTCATTTGGAGGACTGCATCATTCACCTCCCATTACCTCCTCAAAACGGAGAGGTTCTAAGAGAAATCTCAGCCTCCTTACATGTTTTTAGAAGAGGCAGGGTGAGTTGAGATCCCCTGGATTTATTTGTGATAAACTCTTCTGGCAGTTTTGGATAAAAATGACTTCCTAGACTAACATCCAAACAGGGCTAAAAAAACCTTTTGATGCAGATGTTCAGCAAATTAGCAACAGAAACAGCTTGTACCAAGCCCCTTTCCTTGCATTTTTCAAACTGGCTATGGAGCAAACACCCAGGGGAGATTTACCAGAATTATTAAAAACTGGTATTAGAATGCAAGGGGTCTGCACAGCTGAGAGAAGCTCCAGCCCTCACAGTGCCACCGCTGCCTTTGAGTTCATTCTTAGCCATTTAGATTCAATTAAGAAGAACAGTGAAGTGAGCAGCGAGTTACCTATTTTTACGAGCAGAAGGCTGGAGTTCTGGCCAATAATCAGATGTTTGTTTCAGAGGTTCTCTCCCACCGGCTGGTTTTCCTTGAATGAAACACACTTTTCATATCATTATGGAAAATGGAGTCAGACCTATAGGTGTCTGGAAATAGGATACTCATTTGGAAAGAAATAATGAAACTGAAGAAAACAGCCAAAAATGATCACGAAACAAAATCTTACAAAGGTTCCAACCAGAAACATTGAAACAAAATTAAACTTTTTTTTTTTTTTAATAAAATTTGTTTGGTGCAATAAAATATTTTTGCCCCGAATCAGTATTTTGAATATGAAAATGCAGATTCTGCCTCTGTTACTTTGCAATTGCATTATCAGAAATGAGTTGAAGCCTTAAAAGAAATAATTCCTTTAGGAAAATAATCATTTTAGTTAGTTGATTGTCCAATGGACATAAGCTTTTCGACAACATGCCCTGCACAACTTGGGAAAGGACCCCTGAGATTTATGACACAGGATTATGGGTACACCTGGAAATAAGAAAAGTTTAACCTGGGGGTTTCCCTTCCTCTTTTCAGAAAATGAATCCAAGGAGCAATCCTAGAGCAATCAAGTGAATTATTCCAAGAAAAGCTCTTGTTCCTAAACAAATAAAATGGACTCTGATGAATGTTTTCGCAGGAGAGCATCCCAGTTGAGAAATGGAAATAACGCAAACACTGTTCAATTATATCAGGATCTCCTGGCCTAAGAGAATCAGCATTTTTGTCCAAACTCTGCCAGAGATTGCTTGTTGCCCCATGGTATCAGATCCATAAAATGCATGAGGCAGGCCATTACAAGAAGAGTTCAGCTGGTACTGAGTTGGTTAAGAAAAATTTTACAATAGTACCTGTACCGTTTATAAAAGATATTTCACATTTTTAAGACATGCTGCAGACACTGACTAGAACACAGCTCCTCTAAAGAGCAGAGGGGCTGGGATAGCAGCTGCCAGCTGGAGAGAAAATGTCCCCAGGCATCATAACAGTGAACTTGGTGGAACCACAGGTAGGACAAAAGGGATCCAGAAGCTTTGCAGAGGAAGGCTGGATGAGCGCCAGGGAAATCAGTGGCCTAGCACACAGGCTCAGGATTGAGTTTATCATATTTGCCAGATGATAAAGGCAAATTAGATGGTGTCCTGGTTTCAGCTGGGATAATTTTCTTCCTAGTAGCTGGTATGGTGCTGTGTTTTGGATTTAGTATGAGAAGAATGTTGGTAATACACTGTTGTAGTTGTTGCTAAGCAGTCAAGGAGCTTCTCATAGTGGCCTGCCAACAAGGAGGCAAGGAGTGCACAAAATGTTGGGAGGAGACCCAGGCAGGACAGCTGACCCCAACTGACCAAAGGGATGTTCCACACCATATGATGTCATGCTCAACATATAAAGCTGGGGGAAGAAGAAGAAAGGTAGGGACATTGGTAGTGATAGCATTTATCTTCCCAAGTAACTGTTAGGTGTGATGGAGCCCAGTTTTCCTGGAGATGGCCGAACACCTGCCTGCCAACGGGGAGTGGTGAATGAATTCCTTGTTTTGCTTTCCTTGTGTGTGAAGCTTTTGCTTTACCTATTAAACATTCTTTATCTCAACCTATGAGTTTTCTCATTTTTACTCCTCTGATTCTCTTCCCATCCCAGCGGGAGGGAGTGAGGGAGCGGCTGCATGGTGCCGAGCTGCCGGCTGGAGTTAAACCACAACAGATGAACTGTAATCAACAGCTTAGACTCAGACTCCAAGACAAAACACAGGGCATCTCCTTGCCCCAGTGGCTCATTTTATTTTTCAGGTTCTTGGTGAGGATGCAACAAATGCATCTGGACTTCCTCCAAAGAAAAGGAATAAGAAAGAGCGTGCAGAGGTGGTGAGGAAGAGGAGAACCAGCTTTCTCTGTTCAGCGGAGCACTGCAGTGTTACATAAGCTAGAGTAGAGCAGTAATCAGCTTAGTGATACTCTGTGAGACCAGGAGCATAAAAATAATAATTAGATCAGGCAATTCTGGTCCTTCTGTGAAGACTTCACATTTGCAAGACTCATGGATCCCTTACTGTGTATTCCTCTGTATGAAAGAACAATGCTTGGAGTCAATAAAAAGAAAATGGAGACTGACTATTTACATTCATGAAATATTAAATCTGTAGACATAATAGCATATTTCTTTTCAGCGCTCAGACAGTAGATGGCTATCAATATAAAACATAAAGTTGGATCTTCACAGAAATGTGGCCATTCATTTTTCACTTCCTATAAGTAAAATTGTAATATTGACCCAACTCTATTTGTCATAGTATGGAACAGATACTAAACAACTCATTAGGAAAAATATGCACCATGAAGATGTTAAGGTATTTTTAATCTTTCCACAATGTTTTATTCTACTTAGTCCTGTTCTCCCCCTCAGTATGGAAGTTTACAAGCCCAAGAAGCATTATGCAACTTCATCAACCCATGACATACATATTAGCATTTTAATTACTATTGGCTATTCTCAGCTGTTAAAGGCACATATTTTGCTGAAAAGCCATGTTCCAATGCAGCATCAAATAATTACTGCAGTAAACTATTCAGAACAATTTAAATCTAAACCCTTAATTCATTTCCATTGTATCTTCAAATACTGCAATCAACTTTCTCTGACCTTTATAAACTCGTTTTTGTAGTCATGGAACACATCATGCGTATGAGCAGTAATTTCACAGATGTATTTGTAACTTCTTGTTGGTTTTTGGACTGTTGAGTTGGTGGCAAAAAACCAAATAATACTATACTTAAGGTATTGCATACACACTTTAAAGATCTGGAAGTACAGAATGCTTGTAGCGACAGTGTTTTGGAACAGATTGCAATAAATCAATAGATTGAAATGTTGTTCACAAAGAAAACACTTATCAAATTTTAAACAACAGTAGAAGACATTAAATGGCATATGTGGATGCACTACATAATACATTTATTATGTGATATAGTAACATGTCATTATATACATTCTTTGAGTTTGCATCTGCTAGTAGAAAAGTGGTTTGTTTTTAACGTCACAGCCCTGTGACATGAGCCCTGGCCAGATAGCCCAGAAAACCACACCAAAAAAAAGTTCCAGTCTTATGTTCTTCTTGATTTCACTGTACATATTCAGCTGCACCACCTCTTATTTACTGCCCATGTCATATACAGTAAATGGTTCTGGTCATCTAACTGTGCACACAAGAAATGCAGTCACTGTTTCAACAGCTCATTTTTCTGAAGTCAAGAAATAATAGAAATAAACCGCTATAAGTCTATTTTGTTTTATTTTAAATCTATCATGTCAGAGTCTAAAATACATCGGCATCATATACTATCAGGTACAATATTTTAACTAATTCTATATTTTTCCCAAAGCGTATGTCAATCAATATATTTCCAGTCTTTCAAAAGGGTTTAACTCAAAGCCAGTTTGCCAGTCTCCAAATTTTCTGTTCGGCTTAGAGATCTGCCAAAAAAAAAAAAAAAATAGACTCCAAATGTCTCGAATAGCTCCTGAGGAAGTTTTTCTAGCATACAATTTACTCATATTGAAAACAAGAAGAGAGAGCTGAATACACACACTTTCTATAATGAAAGTGAAGTTAACCCCAAAGACGGGCTTACACATCTGAGTCTGGAATCTGTCACAGCTCTGTGAATAGCAAAAAAGCTTCGTTGTTGTATTGGTATTTTCTAAAGTGTTGGCAGCTTGGGAAGTGACAGCATTTTGAAGCCCCACATTTTGTGCCATCACTAGATTCCTGGATCCAGTGAATGCCGAAATGTCCATGACTTTCAACGTCTGTCAGCTCAGCACACCAGAGCCCTGCATTTCTTATTTAAAACCAAACCAAACTAGTCCCAAACAAAAGCAAACTTGTGTAGCACACCAGGTTCCATGTTAATCCAAAGTCACTGGCTCACGCTGTCCATTCCTCTCAACACCCTACTAACGAAAAAGCCTAAACAATATATTCTCACTACTGCCACTGCTTGTGTTGCAACATTAAACAGACTCCACTCAAGAGTTAAGGCCGGAAATTGCACAGACAAATAACAAAGGCAAGGCCAGCTCCACAAAACAGAGACTTTTCTTCAGGCAGGGAACAAGAAGGAGACAGGAAAAAGCAGAGAGACCAGGGAGCGATGCTGCAGTCAGCGATAAAGCAGAAACTTCACTAATGCCAGTTCAGCAGTTTGCGGGCAGCAGAGTGAAGGCTGGACGTGGTGAGCTGTCTCAACAGGTTTCTGTAAACTTACTGAACTTCTATGTGGTTACAAGTATTTTTGAGGAATAAAAGCTCATTTTATTGCCTTACCCCAACCTTACCCCACATACCATGCTCAGTAATATGAAAATGCTATGTGAATGGAAACAACTTCAAGAGGAAGAATCAGCCACCTCCAAGCCAGTTACGATCACTGTCCAACCTTGTCTCAGACCCACTGACCATGTGAACTCCACAGTCCCCAGTGGCACCAGGACAGCAGAGCACTTTTATTTTTGGAAAATTCTGTGTGAATTTGCAGAGCGCTGTCTTATCAGTCTATTATCTTGCGGTGCATTCATTTGTATTTCCTCTAACAGAAATACTTTCAGCTTACCCTGTAATTTTAGTTATACACTATTTCTATAAAAGACACATGAATGTTTGAGTTTTATGTCACTTTGATAGTCTGTTATTTTATTACGTGCAGCTAATGGTGCTTTTTCATATAATACACCTATACAAAACTTCCAATAGTCTCTAATGTTGATGGATTTTTTTCTTTCTCCCTGAAGCCGTCTTTCTAGTTACTAATAGGAACAATAGATCAATTCAGCTTAGCTTTTACATCATGCTGGATAGAACTGCATTTGCTCCAGTAGCAAACTGTCTGAAATATTTACTATTCCATACTCAATAGCGTTGTGATATTTTACATTTGAACTCTATTGCACATCACAAATACAAGATACATGCACAGTCGAAATACGAGCCAGCAATGGCACACTTAATATTACGAATTTAAACTCTCAAACTGGGAAATTCTTCAGCATACTTCTAATATACTCTGCAGGGAAGGGGACTACTGTGTCAAACTTAAGTGACAGCTTAAGTATCTGAGTGACTCCAGGCCTCGTTATTTTTTATATCAGAGAGTTCTTTTTATTTTTATTACAGAAACTAACTCCTATGCAATAATTATGATATCTCCAAGATCAGCTCAGTGCTTTACAGTTGGAGTCACTGTTGGTCAGCTACGCAAAACCCAGCTGAACGGGGCTTTCTGTGAGCGGTGCATCTCCATCAACCCTTGCTGCTCATGCAGAGAGTCTACAAAGGCCAGGGACAAGAAGAAACAGGCCTCCCCCAGATTCAGATTTCAAAAAGCAACCACAGGGAATTTAGCAATCATTATTTGCAGTGACAACAGCCATGCTATCTGTATAGTAGAGTCATGAATCAAATTTGCTGCTTCACTGAATTTCCAGCTTTTTTCTTTTGACATTATCACAAACACAATGTCATGGCCTGAAGAAGAGTTTATCCCCTGTGCTTCGGATGCACAGCATTACCCCCTTACTTCTGCCAGCAGCGCAAGAGTGGCAAAATAATTCCTTAAGTAGTGGGTAAACATTTTTTCCTCACTTATCAAACACCTAAATCTCCTCTTTGCAGTCCTGTTGATTTCTTCTTTGGAATGATGGAGATAAAACACACATACCATATTTCCTCCAATTACTTACTCTTGTCCTACCAGCTGTGTGACCCTTTTTCTTTCCACATCTAAACTAAGTTCAATTCCACCTTCCGATGAACTGACTCCAACTGCGTCTGACTTTTTTTTTTTAATAGTGTGTTGTAATCTGTGCTGCTTCTTCCTTTCCATTCCATTTAAACAACCATCCACCACCCTGCAGAGGGTCTAAATATCATAAAAGCAAAATGCTTCATTTAAGGGTTGAATTCTCCCAATAAGACAACATACTATCAATTATCACAAGATCTAATACATACAGCGGACTGAAGCTTCCTCAATAATTTTCTTATAATGCTTGCCAAGTGACTTCATTACAAATTAAAAAATACAAATTATTAGGAGAGGGCCCTGAGCTGTATTTGAAAGCAAAACAAACATAGTTCAAGATTATATCAAGCTGAGAAAGTTATTCATACAAGAAACCAGCCTCCCTCTGTGAACTGGAACAGATTCTTGGAAATCCTTCCTCAGATCCACTGGATCAAGTGTAAGATGACTTAACACCAGTAAGAGATAAACCAGGGATCCATTCATTGAAAACACTGCCTGTTTTCTGCACAATATGCTTCATTTTGTCAGGATGATTTATGACAAAAATGTCTTTGGTTCTTGTTTGGTGAACAAGCTGGCAATGCAGCTTCATTCATCAGTGTGTAGGTTTGAGGGTGGTTGGGTTTTTTTCAGCATTGGAAAGAAGACATTTCCCCTAATGAATTTTCCTTGGCTGTTCAATATTTATTACAGGTACTTAAGCAGAGCTTTTATTACTTAATGTTCCATTTCCTTCTAAAAGCATAACACCGATGTTCATGTAATGCTGCCCAATAGTCTCATAAAAGTTTTGGCAGCTCCAAACTTTTTCTGGGCATAATCCTACCAGCATGCGAGCCCCACGATAGCATATATTAGGGCAAAATGCTAAACAGGCTTTGCAGAGAAGTTTGTCACCTCTATCATCTACAGCATGAATTTACATAAAAGCCCTGAAAACATGAAAGGCTTTTTATCCTGCCATTTCCTTCTGTCTCTCTGTCCTACCAAGCACATCCAAACATCGCTGCATGGCAAAGAACTGAACAGGGGAACCAAAGCCTCCCCCCAGAATTGAAACTGCATAGCAACTTTTGGGTATTACAGTCACTTTATATAAGGTTTATCCTCACAGAAGTTGAAAGCTCTGTATAGATCTGGGGTCACTGCTGCAGAGAACTGCATGGAAATTTGCAGATGACACCAAGCTGACACACGTGAGGAACAGGATGTCATCCAGAGGGACCCAGACAAGCTCAAGAAGTGGGCCCATGCGAACATCATGAGGTTCAACAAGGCCAAGTGCAAGGTCCTGCACGTGGTCAGGGCAACCCCCAGTATCAATACAGGCTGGGATGAAGGGATGGAGAGCAGCCCTGTGGAGAAGGACTTAGGGGTGCTGGTGGATGAAAGATTGGACATGAGCCAGCAATGTGCGCTTGCAGCCCAGAAGGCCAATCGTATCTTGGGCTGCATCAAAAGCAGCGTGGCCAGCAGGTCGAGGGAGGTGATTCTGCCCCTCTGCTCTGGTGAGACCCACCTGGAGTCCTGTGTCCAGCTCTGGAGCCCTTGGTACATGGACTTGTTGGAGAGGAGCCACAGGAGGCCACAGAAATGATCAGAGGGCTGGAACAGCTCTGCTGTGAGGACAGGCTGAGACAGTTGCGGTTGTTCAGCCTGGAGGCTCCACCTTTAACCCACCTCAGACCCGTCTGCCAGAAAGGGCACGAACAGTTTGCTTCCATGACACCGCTGTTGCTAAGGGCTGCTCATTGTGATGCGGCAGCGCTCTTCCCAAGCTGCTGGCCCTTTCACCTGTTAAAGGTGACCACGGATGAAGCACCCAGCTCTGGCAGCACTTGGCAACCCCCTGCCTGGCATCACGGGGCACATCTATCTTCGCAGGTCGCAATGATCTGACCACAAGCGAGTCACATTAAGGAGGTATGGGAGGGATCTGAGGCAAAGATGGATATGGAAGATTTTCATTGATTTAATTAAAAGCTTAGATCCTCTGCATTTACAGCCCTCTTTTTTCTCCTTGTTCCATGGCACAAGCAGTTTGGGAGTACCATTAACCAGGGGCACCTAGAGACTATATGTTGAAGCAGCTACACATCTGCTCTCCCCGAGCTCCTGCACCAGTACAGACATCAGCCAAGTCTCCCTTTCTAATCCCTTTCTGCAACATAACAATTGCCATCACTGGGATGTTTATTTCAAAGAAGTCATCATCTAAGTGCCAAGCTCACTCACTCTCAGTGGAAGATTTTCACTTCACCTCCCCCCCTCCACACAGATATATATTTATTCCCCAACATCAACACAGATGCACTCACATACAGATATCAGTAATGGGACTCAGCTCTTCTCTGTATATTAGAGCTTCTTCCTTGAGTGGGATTAATCTTGGCAGCTGTCTGACAGGAGAGACTGTGTGGGAGGAAAATGGTTTTATCTAAACTTGAAAGAAAGCAAAATAATCTTCGAGAGAACAAACTGTGTTTCAACTCTTGCTCCTTCAGTGGAAGACTATTTACTAACAGAAAATACCCAACAACAGCAAAAATACAAAAGCATTGCTCTGAAAGGTAACATAATAACCATGCATTTTTTCTTTCCTTTTACTTATGTGGCCACTTTTCAAAACATTTATTAATAATACAGCCGAGTCTCTCCACAGGAGGCCAGAATCTGAGTCAGTTTGGGAAAATTAAAATGAAGCAAATGCCATGGTTTCCTTCTAGCTATGGTGGAGCAGGAAAGAACTCCGCTTCCCTACCTGCCTCTGCTGTTCTTTCAGAGACAGGACACCTAACAAACAAGGCAGTATGAAGTATCTCCATATTTCTGATTTATTTTTTCCAGAGCAATCACACTGATGAAACATACCACTGTTCCACATAATTAAAACCAAACTTTGCTCTTACAGAAGCTTTATTTCCCCTTGTTCACAGGGAAGTCTCCCTTGGAAAAGGTCACCTGGATCTAAGGTTGCGTAGTGACCTGCACTTTGATGTCAACAAGAACACCCTGTTTCCAGTCTCTCCAGTCCATCCCGGTGCTTCTGCACAGCCTCCTCACCTCACAGGCTGGTTTGATGCCCAAATCACTCCACCTCTTTTCTAACTCTGGGCTCTTGCTTCAGCCTGTCCCACTTACCTCTCCGCACCTTCATGCTGATGTCTGGTCCCATCCTACCGTAGTTCCTCTATGGATTTACGTCACCCAGGGCTCTTGTCCCCACTGTCACCTCCTCTCACCTGCCTGTGACCATGGGCCATGGCAAGGACTGTCTCCCTGCCTGCAGCTCCAGGGCAAAGTCAAGCAGCCACTTGAGTTTCCCAATTCAAACCACACCTGGCCTTTTGGTCTGAGAAATTTCAGGTGAAACCATTAACAAAAAAAGGCAGATGAAAATGCAATTTCACATGCAGAATTGCTGAATATCTTTCTGCTCTGTCTCACCTCACTAAAAATTCCAGCTTTAACATGTAAAAATGTTAAAGAGGCTTTATTTCCTCCCCAAAATCTGTTTGGCACCAAAGGTACATATCGTAAAGTAATAAAATACAAGTGCACCCAGAAATCACGGACACACACGCATTTCTGTGCAAACATCTCCTGGAAGGTTCTCTGTACCTCAGAGAATGTAGTTTAAATAACTAAACAGTTCCCGTTTGAAGCAGATCAATTCACTATGGCATTTGCCATCCTGATGGTGAGGAGCCCAGGGAAGACGGCACTGTCAGCAAAAGCCACGGTGCTTCCTGCACCTGCACATTTTTCTGGAACAGTTCAATCGCACAACGAACTGTGTGACACTGTCACACACGCCTTCACCTGCTGCCAGCACTGCTGCAGGCTTCAGCAATGCTCATGTGATAAATATTGTCAATCATGTTTGAGGCTGTTCATCAGCACAAAGATTCAGTTCTTGCTGGATCTCTAGGAAGGCATCTTAATAATACTCCATTCCCAGCCCCTTGACAGTGGATGATGTTTATCACACAGCCACTGTATATGTTTAGCATATCTTCAAATTACTTTGGTGAAAACATCCAGTAAATTTTACACAGCAAAGCTTTTTCGAGCATTTTAAAAGACATGCAGAGAATGAAGATGATGCAGTAACCTATTTGCGTGGTGTTCTGCCATCTATCTCCACGGACTCTTGAAAAACTGACATGGTTCCTCAAGGGACTTAATTGATTAAAGAACATTAATTAATTGAGTGAACATCTGTGCTGGTTTTCAACTAATAATTAAAATTAGCTAGGAATTGTAATCTCCTTAAAAGTGAAAAGCAACTGCAGCTCACTTTCTCACAACATTTGGGTAGGGCTAAGAAAAACAGTGTTTACTGTAAAGGTTCCTGAGAGATTTGTAGGGCCCTGTGGTGGAAGTTTTCTCCCTGGCTAGCCTGACAACAGGAAGATTTTATTCTTGCCTTCATGTGTTTACATATTAACCATGACAGTCCTGACATTTGTTGCTAAGTAAAATTGAATGTAAATGGCCTAGAAAGCTGCCATTAAATGTAGAAATTATTTTTGGAGTTTGAAATTAAGTACTGTCAACACAACTCATGTTTCCACTTATAAGCAAATATGACTGGAATTTTAATGACTTCCCCAAACCCCACATATAAAAGAAAGAAGGCAAGTAAGAGTAACAATTTTAATTGCTTTCAAACTGTATTACAAAAGGCAACTGGCCTACGTGGTATCATAAGAGCTCAAGGACTGTCCAACGGGACAGAGTAAGTAGGAGGGCTAGATGAGAAAATGTCATGTTACATGTGGAAACGAAATGCTGCTTCCATTCCCCTGTGTAACCCATGAGGTCAGCATAAACCCAGGATAATCCTTTTCCTCACATGGAAGATATTCTTTCTTATTTAAACACAGGACTTTATTCCCTGGGATCAGAGGAGGGTGCCAAGGAGAGTCACGTCATTGTTGCGCAGCACGAGGAAGAACTGGAGATTAACAGCAAAAATGAGATTTAATTGCACGCGACAGAAGCCAACTAAGAGCATAGAGACCGCAAATATCAGATGACTGCAAAAGAGAGCACCTCTGAACAAGAAGGTAGGTTCATTTAAGCTGTTCTTAATAGCACTGCAGACAGTCTAGAGGGAATCAATGCAAGAGTCGGTCTGGAATTAGCACAGGAGTGCTCAGCCATGTGATGCTGAGGCTACAACAAGAACTGGTGGATTCATAAAATTTTTCAGAGGCTTACAGAAATATTTCTTTCCAGTACAGAGTCACTTGCACAATGACTGGACTCAGTCCCTAGTTTGCAATGTGCTCACCCAGTTGTATGTTGTTCTTGAAATGGCTTTTAACAAGATTGGGTGGTTCAGGGAAATGAAAGTCACCTCTCTCAGGACACGTGCTCCATATCCACTAATTGTAGACAGTTTCTAAAAGGTTTACTTTCCGATCCCTGCTTGGTAAACAACATGAGGGAAGCCTGAGAATTTCTATTCAAGGCAGGTTGAATGGGTCTCTTCCTCACGGCCCCTCACCTGTAGCTGGTACCAGCGTTAGAGAAGGGGGCGAGAAAGAGGGACCAGCAGTAGCCCCAGGGAACCTGCCAGCACTCGGTTCTCAGCATCTCAGGATAAAGCGATGGGGGAAGGCAGCACCGGGAACCTGTGTGGTTGACTCACATGGCTCCCAGCCACAGGAGTGACCTGCCACGGGCATCCCAGCTGGACCTGGGCCCAGCACCACTTGAGATTTTTGCAGAAGTGGGAAAATTAAGCTGGGAATTCATCAGACCTTGCCTGCTCTGGTGTCACAACAACAATTACGATCTTATTTAACCTATTTTTTTTTCTTCCTACTCCATTTTTCATTTTCATAAGTGTTCCAATACAATATCTGGCAATAAAATTCTGTCTGGAATAAAACTGTTCCCTCCCCCTCTTTTTTGCTCACGGTGCAGAGAGTTTAAAGCCTACTGAAGGATTAAAAAATAATCTGTTTGCTGTCATGATATCATTCCTATCTACTTTCTTTGGGCAGCAAATACTCTTTTTGTGCTACCTGGCCCCACTCCAGCCCAGTATTACACTGTTGTAAGAACTCTGAGGAAAAAAAGAATTTGCTAGTGTCAGTTCATAGCGTTCTGCAAAAGGGGCCTTTCCCTCCTGTCCGAGGGATTTATGCTTCTGAAAACTGATCACACCATTTGCAGACTGCGAGCATTAGCTTCTAAAAGAAATACTGAGGTTTGACAACATACATTCTCAGCATCTGGGGTGTATACCATTTCCTGAGAAAAAGTGCGGTGTGACTGCTGAGAAAACCACAAGGTGTTCTGGGCTGGATGACCCATAGATTTGAAGGACATTTTGGGGGAACAACTGCAGGATGTATCCTGGACAGCCCCTCCTCACATAAGAGACAGAGATGTCCCGGAGAATATGGCACTGCTGAGTCTTATTGGAGAGAGGACACATCTTGGAGAATGCAAGAATATTTGTAGTAGTGAAAAAAACCCAAAAGCTGAGGCTGTTTGTGAGATCTGTGCACACAGTGGTCACCAAGCTTGAAAAGAGCACAGGGAAAAAAGAAGTAGCCATAACCACAGATTTGCTCATCACTCTGATCTCATAAAAATAGTCTATGTCACAAAGAAAACATGAGACAGGCACATAATGATGGAACACTTACCCTGGAATCCTTTTCCAGATGAAGCTTGTGTTGAAGACTGCGTCTCCTCTTGGCCTTGGCAATGCCATTGTGATAAAAGAAGTATCCAGTATCTAAAAAAGGGAGCTGAGGAAGAGAGAGAGAAAAAACCATCATGGAGCTATTGGCTATTAATAAGGATGACACAGAAAACTTCTGCCTGTGAAGTGACTCAGGCAACTAGAACAAGACTTGTGAACAGTTATGCCAAAGGGCCCAAATCACTCTTGATAATGTCACTTCTAAGTTACTTTTGAGAAGTGTGCCCAGCAGCACTGAAGTTATTTCGTACAGGCTTATAACGTGTAACTTCACTTGTACATACTCGGTACAATTTTCACCTTACGTTTAAGGTCAACAGCGCCAATTTTTCTGAAGGGCTTCCTAAATCACATCAGGATTATTTCCAATTTCCTGACAAAGCCAGAATAAAATAACAAAATGAACTGCTAATGATTTGAAGCTACCTCAAACCATCCTTCAGCAATAAGGCGTTACAGAAGTGCTTTTCTGAGCTATTATAATGCACCCAAGCTGATGCCGTAAGCAGTAAGGCAGAAAGCCGACTGATTTCCACTCTCTGAAAAATACGGCATTTGGAATTTCTTCTGAATGCCAGGAAATGGAACATAAGAATAATATTAAGCAAACAGGCAGTTCACAGTGTGTGGGTGGGAACAGTCTTGTACGGCTTTATTGTCTAAGACATTTTGGCATCAAGCAAACACCTCCCAAAGGCTTTCCAGCCCCACCTCAGGCAGATGCCAGGGAAGGAAGATCCACATCCATCATTAAATGCATTTCTCTCCCCTGGACCGGCAGAGAGTGACTAAAAGACCAGTTGACATTTAGCTTTGAGAAGGCTAAAACATATGGTGTTAGAACAGCATCCCACTTCCAGCAGGCAGTTAGAAAGTGCCATTTGCATCTCAAATTCAACACGTTTTTCCCCAATCCAAACTAATAGGGAGATTCTGGTTGGATGTTTAAATCTAAGCAAGTAACTGTGCATTTTTTAATTCAGCGTTTCTTTGTAAAAGTTGGGAAAAAAATAGGCTTTCATTGGGAATTTATAGGTTAATTCTGTGAACATTTCAACTTCAAAGGTTATACTACCCTGCATGTAAAATAACTACTTAAAAGAGATATTCCAGAACAGCCATGACAGCCCTGTTCCTCTCCTTTTTATTACCTTTACTTCATGATAACATAAACCTCTTAGCAGGAGTTCAAGCTTCTTTACTGAAAAACTGAGACTGACATCTAGACAGAATATTCACCGTGAAAACCTGGGTTGAATAAGGGTAGCAGGATCTTGCTGCCATAAAACAGATTCTTTACCTGCTCACAGGTATACACAGTTCACAAATATAATTTTCCTTCTATGAAATTGTCTCCTGTTTCATTAAATCTATCACTGTATCTGGTGCAGTTCTGCAAATGTATTTTGGAATACATGTGCAGTGGGGTGGGAATGGAAGATTCACAGTGAGTTCTGAAAGTTCAAAATTTGTTTACATTCCATAAATAAGTATGCAAGGGGTTTGTTGGGGTTTTTTTGGGTGGGTTTTTTGTTGTTTGTTTGTTTTTCTTTCTCCAAAGCTCTTTTTTATGTTAATTGAAGCATTTAATATCAATGAAATCAAAGCATTTCATTTACTCTTTTAAAATTCCATTGTGTATGATACATAATACATAAATGCAAATTAACTTTAAAAGAATCAAAGCATTTTGTTCAGATAAAAAGGCCTCTTTTGAATTGTCCATAAAAGGTTAAAGAGATTTCATCAAAATCATCATGGTCCCTTGGAGTTGATTTGCAGGGCTAACTGGAGAGCTCTTCTGGGCAAGTAATGAGAACATTCTGCACAGACTCCATATACATGTGAAGAACACAACAGCTGAGGCAGAAGGAGAAATGAGGTTACAAAAGCTCATGGCAGTAGCCACCAAAGTCTCCTGTGCTTCACATCCATCCTCAGAGCCACAGCTCTTAAGACTGAAATTCTGTCACCTTTACCAACTGGATAATAAGGTATTTCCATAATCCAGAAACAGCCCTTCCCTATATTGGATACATTACTCTAAGTCTCATAATATGCAGGACAAAAAAATAAATCTAAATAGCCAGATCAGTTATAGCTTGAAATCCATTTCACCATGCTAACCATTACCATCCATCGCAAGCTGTGGTCCGATTACCCCTCTGATTCTCTCGGTGAAATCAGGCTATTTTCCTTCTTTTTATCTCAGTATCAACCATTCAAATAAATTCCAGTCAAATATTGATCTTGATACTCTTCCATTAAGGAAGACTCAGCAATTTTAAGGATATCTGGCAACATATAACATGTATTCTCTGTTTATTTTCTGTATAGCATTAGTTTCTAGGGCCACTTAAAATGAAGCAATATATTATATAGGAAACTTTTAAAGCTGGTGTATTCAAGTCTAACCATAATCAAAAGCAATATAAGTTAGTACAACCAGATTTATTGACAAAATAATGAAAAAGTTTGACCGAGACTATTCCATTCTTTTCACAGCTATCCCAGGAATCTCTGAGGAACTCAGATATTTCACAGTTCGCAGGGTTTTCACCCTCATTCAATGAGACGGGAAGGCAGCTAAGTGAGGAAATACCTGAAATATGTCATGATCAAACACCATGGACTGTGAATATCAAATAGTAGAAACCAGGCAACTTGCAGGACCTAAATCCTTCAGTAAATCCTTAAAATTAATGAACGTACACTCAGGAGAAGTCAGACACCAGCAAAGGGCCTAAAACATCAGATGCTTTGCTGAGGATTTTGCATTAAGATCTGTGAATGCCACAAGCAACCACTGAAGCGCTCTGGTTCTGATGAACTCCTGCTATGGAGTCAATAAGTGCTCGGCAGCAACCGCCAGGCAGGACGCAGGGAGCGCCCAGCAGGGCTGATGTTCCCGCTATTGGCTTCTCTGACTTGGAACCAGAGCAAAACAGCAAAATGAACAGTGCATGTAATGAAGGGAAATGAAAACAGAAGGGCTCCTGTACATAAAAACAACTCCAAAGTGTCATCAGCAATTGCTACTTCGTAATACTCCCATTGTAAAGCTGGAATTGTATTTGAGTAAAATTCCTATTTCAGCAGCAGCAGGTTCTGCTTGTACAATAACGTGAAGAAATAACACACTCAGTCTGGTGGCTCAGGTTCTTTCTGTAAGATAGAAGCAAAGCTTCCTGCCCTCAGAGAAAAATTAGCAGTTATGTAAGATAACTGATTACTGGAAAGCACTTGAATATTCAAGTGAGGAGGATTACTTAGAGACAGAAAATGGTCTGGCATTGCCTTGATGTTTAAACATGGTTCAATACAAAGAAGAACTCTGAGAATCTCAGGAATTACGGGCACTTTGTTACTTGCAATATTGTATAAAATTACTGGTGAAAAATACATGCAAGCAAAACCAGAGTCATAAACACAACACAGCAAGTAGAAAACCTTATATATCCACCTGTCTCCTTCAGATTTGCAGCCTCCTTGTGGTTATTAACAATACCATCTAAAGTAAAGATGGAATCCTGTTTAACCACTTTCCTGAAAAGGATGTGGACCAGAAAATAGCTTAAAAATTCAGTGTTCAGCTAAACCAAGGGGAAAAACAAACACTCTTTAAATGGAAGAGGCCTATTTAGAAAGCAAAATGACAGGGATGCACCATTCGGTATAGAAGGAAACGGGGAACACTTCACACCGTGCACAGTTTTAGCACCAACACCTCCAACTCTGAGGTAGCTTGGCTGTTGTCAGGCTACTGCTCCACCAGAGAAGTCCAGGTGTAATTACTATTGAAATAAAAATCAGTTAAATCCATGGTTCCCAGTCTTTCTGCACTCTTCTCCTTACATTTGACAATCTTTCCCCAGCAAGAGAAAATATCAAGAAATTTACTCTCTGCTGCCATAGGTGCCGCCTCCTGGAAGAAGGGCTGTAAACAGGCAGCTACAATTCTCCCCTGCCAGGTGTTGCTTCTGGGCAGTCATTCTGTTGTGTTGGAAAGTGAGAGGGAAGGAAAAACAGCCAAAAGGACATGGTCCACTGCTGAGCCCTCAACCACTGATCTGCTCCAGGAAATAAAGACCAGGCATAAGGCAGCCTGGATAAGGCGGCACACAAGGCTCCCACCCCATTCTGTCTACCTGACCGAGAAAAAATCAAACTGCACTTCTTATTTGGTCTTGCTTTGGACAATACACATGGCGATACCAGATGTAGCTTTACCTGTCTGAAAGCAAAGGACATCAAAGTGCAAAGTGGTGCAGGGTTTAAAGAAAAGAAGCCACAAAAAGACTAAATTCAGACACTGTTCCTCATTCTAAAACAGCAGCACTGGGGCCATCTTCAGCAGAGCTGAAGCAACCATAAAAGCATCAGTGACATGTGACCAGAAGAGCCCATCTGTAGCAAAGGTATTACAAAGCAGAAATAAATGCTAAAATAAATAAATAAATCAATAATAATAAAGGTTGAACAAAGCTGCCAGTGGCATCAGTACTTCACCTGGCTCATAGTGCAAGGTCCAGCATTTTCAGTCTGTCACTAGTTTTAAAAGGTAACAAATGCAACACAAAAATAAAGAGAAACCTTGGTTCCCAGGCTGATCTTTAACATTAAATGTTCCTGACTCCTTACCTTTAACATTACATTTTCCTGACTCGCTTCAGAGGTCCAGTCTACATACATCTCACAAGCAAATTAAGGCGCCCACAGAAAACTTAAGCACAGATCAAACTGCCCCCTCCTTTTTTAACATAATTGATCTCTGCCCAATCAGCCTGTGATGCTGTATCATGTAACACAGCATCCATACACTACACTGCTTTCTTTTGTGCAGGATTTCCAATGGTTTCTCCCTGATATTGTAATATTCCAAAACCAGCTTACTTGAACCTATTGCTAAGGTTCCTCTCCCAAGTTACCAACAAAGACAATAGTCCGTAACAACCTTCTTTTGAGCAAAATCATTTTAAAATACAAGCAAAGGGTGATTTATAACAAGTTACCCCAGGGTCAACTTCTTTGACCATCACCAAAATCAGCATAAACGGATCTGTCAGCGAACGAGATTCACAGAAATGAGATTCATCCAGTCACGCTGATAAAGACCCTCCTCAGGGCTCCTCGCCTGCCTTAGTGTGAATGTTTGGCCAGGCACACAAGGGTTCAAACAAACACTAGTGCTAAAGAAACGCTCTTCTCTGAGGAAAAGAAACCAATACTTGGCCCCCAAGTCCAAAAAAAAAAAAAAAAAAAAAAATATATATATATATATATATACATATATATATATATAAAATACAAAGCATCTCTCCCCCACAGAGCACAGCTCCTGACTTTAAAAGGGGCCATAAATCTGCACAGGTGAGCTCTTTCATCCCATTACTGCTCAGTAATTACACCAACAAAATATATGACCTAAACCTGGCACGAGTAAATGTATTTGGAGCCTTCACAGGCCCCACAAGCCTCGCTCCTTCAGTTACCATTATAGCTGAAGCACAACAAAGTGCCTCCCAGCAGAAATTAGAAACCTTTTAGAAACCTTTTCATACCAGTTTCACCAAATGCACTGAAGATGCTTATAAATATTCAGTATGAATTTTTAAACTCTCTTTCTCTCATTTTCCCTCACCCCAATTAGCATTAGAAATCATTTTACTTTTAAATACACAGATGGGAGCCAAGTCTGAAGTCAAAGGCGCTCACTCACTATAGCGACGAGGGCCATGTAAGAGTAGAGCCAGCTACAAACACAGGCAGCCCCAGGCCCCCAAATAACCCAGAACAAAGCACCAATAAGAAAGAATTAATTCAACTCTTGGTGGAGAAATGTAAAATAGCATAGAGGACTAAAGCTGTGCCAGAGCTTACCCAACATGCAATCCAGTCCACTGCGTCCCCACAGCCCCAGGCAAGGGTTTCACACTTTCTCATTAGTGTGCTATAATTACTCTGAAGGCTCAGCAGAAGGATCTCAGGTGGAGCGCAGGATCTGCACAAGCTCCAAGCAGCCCTGAAGACTTGCACAGCCTGGTCCAGGTCTGACTGTTATGACTCAGTCTTCCTGGCTCGTTTCTCATTGCACCTGTGTCTTATTTAGCTGCCTCCACTAAAGCCTAATCTGCTTATCTTGGCAAACCTGGCAGGTGGAGGTGTTAGACACAGCTTTAACTGTCCCAAAATGTAAATGTCACATTAAAACATCATTAGAAGATGATTCTTGTGAGATCAACTGACTAACAAACAGTACAACATTTTTCCTACAAAATAATTCAGAAATGCCTGACTTGGATGCTTACATATGTTTTCAGCTCTTTCATATGCATATCCAACCACCTTTTAAGGGAATCTGCAACAGGTGATGGTACTAAGGGCTGTGACAACTTGGTTGAGAGCTCATTGATCTGCTTGTTCTTCCTTTCTTCCAGAAGTCAAAGGAAATACCGTCATATGCATGGCAAAAAGTCTACCTATTATTGTTTTTTAGGATATAGGTTAGCCTGTAAGAAGATTACAACCCTGCTTTAAAAGTTCTAATGAGTCTTTCCCAAGCCAGCAGAAGTAGTTTCCAATGGTTTCTGAAGGGTTCTCTCACCTCCACAGTGAAATGTCTTTTCGCCTAGAAACAGTAAAACATCAATGTGTCAATCCAAGACTTTGCAGAATATATACCTTTGGATATTAATTTATCCAAAAGGATAAAATAAAGCCTTTTGTCTAGTCCCTCTTGCATGCAGCACCACAAGGTTAAACAGTCTTCCAACATCTGGACACGAGAGGTTTAGTAAATACAAGGAATCAACAGAACCAGATGTAGGCTGCTGTTACACTTAAGTGTCCAGTCTGTCCATGTGGAATTCATCTGAGCTCCACATACAATTCATGACCAAAACAAGAGGCACTCTGAGACCATTATTCATCTGACCTATTTTTGGTGACCATGTTAAAATGAGCAGAGCTGAGGACCTGGGAAGAGGAGCACAGCTGTCCACAGTCAGGTGGATCAGTTCTGATGTTAAATGCTGATCTCTTATTTTCTGATCAGTTTTGTTCTTACATCATCACACATAGTGCTTCCAGTTGCTTACAAAACACTGGTCCATTGGTTTGGTTTCAAACCTGCAATATTTGTAATTTGATTTGCGAGTGAATGAATCATAAAGGTTTAACGTTCTACTGTATTTATATCACTATTAAGTTTGTCATTGAAGAGCTTCATCCTGCAAGCAAGGAGCAGTCATATAAGTCATCAGCGACAAGATTGTGGATTTGCTGATAGGTTTCTCAGTGAACTGAAGAAGCCATTTGAGGCTTTTAAAAGGGCTATTCTAGTTTATGTGAATGGATCTACGCATTTCAGAGAGTTTTACCTGTTAATCCCCAGTAACTATAAAACCCACTATTGATTCTACCAGATGCCATGTTGAAAGCACTAGACTTTCCAGATTTGGAGAAGAGAATGAACTTGCATTGAACTGCCTGGATTAATCCAGATCGTTGTTACCTGGAGTAAATGATTGCTACTGTTTGGCTGACAGCCTTAAGTGAAGGCTTAGCAATCATCATGATGCCCTCTTATACAGATGTTGAGGATCCTGCAAGAAGAGCATGTCAGCCAAGCCCTGGGCACCAGGAGGAACCCTGGAGCTCAGCACCCAGAAAGTCACTGGGAGCATCTAACAGCTGTGTTGTCACTTTTAGCAGCAACAAATGGCCACTGGGAAAATGAGACAGCCCCTTCCAATCATTCAGCTGTGCAGCTCCATAACAACCACACACATAGCAGATAAACATATATATCATTTAGAATAATGAAGTAAATATGATTCCATCAGAAGCTGAATCAACTACATCTTCTTAAAACAGGTATCAGTAGCACAACATGCATTTTTTTTTACAATTTGGGAGAATTTAACTCATCCTGTTAAAAAAAAAGAAAAAAAAAAAACAAACAACAAAACCAAAACAGCGCAAATAATAACAACAACCAACCAAAAACCAACACACACCACTCCCCTCCAACAAAAAAACCCAAACAAACAAGCAACAAAACCCACAAGCAAACAAACAAAACAAACAGAAAAAGACAAACAGAAATTAGACTCCAGACATTCTCTAGGCACACTTCTTCCTAGGCTTAAATTACCTAACTTGTTCATGTTAGTAGTGACCTCAAGGAATTATGGGCCCTTAACAGTGCAGTGTAAATAACATCACAGCCAAAAAGCCAGTCACTGCTTGACCCAGTTAACTAACTTATGTAGCTGATTTAGCCCGTGACAGTCAGTGCTTTAAGAATACAAGGAAAAAAATAATGGTGCCCCAAAAGTGGTTTTGTCAGTGCTACATTTTATGACCAAAGGCAAACAAACTTTTGCTCTTCATGCCTGCCTTCTGCTTGGAGCAACAGGGGTCTTCAGGGTATCCTGCCACTCTTTCAAGTCTCTTCTGTGCCCTCATCAGGGCATCTCCCAAGATGATAATACTCTGTGAAAGTTTACACATCTCAAGCTTCTCCCCGAGATGATCCTATCCAGGACCACTTAATTTGTGCTTTGCCTCTCTGCTGCAGGACAGAGCCAGGACTAAAAGTCACAAGACATGAGTTTCAGCTGTATTCTAAATAATCCTTGTAGCTTAGCCCTGGCCAACGCACTAAGAGTCTGTTCTTCAGAAATGCTGGGTAACTCCAGCACCTACTAATATTAGGAGAATCTCAAGCAATTACAGCTGTAATATTCTTGTTTCAGTTGCCTCGCATGTAAAATGGCATAGTCTAATACGTACTTGTTTACTGATTTTATTGATAGAATTTAATCAACATTTGCACAGCACTATAGACTGTGCTATAAAACAATAACTGCCATTGTCAACATATATTAATGGGTATATCTATACCTGCAATATATACGTATGTAATCAGGTGTCTCCTTAGCAATAGATATTTGGTAAATATTTAAATATGTTTAAATACAACATGATGGATATTTTTTCATATCAGTATATCTGCCTTAGGAAAACTCATAAGAAACAGCTTGATTTAGTTATAGTTTGCAAATGGAAGTGACCGTGGTATATGTCTAACTAAGCTGGATCGATACTGCTGACAGCAATTAGCGTTGCTAACAACGGCTGCTTGGCCTCATTCCTACAACCCAGCTCTCCTCTTCGGCACGTAACCGAACAGGTTGACTGCTGTTGTCACACTGGAACCTGGTGTCACATCAACTCTAAAGACAATGAGATATAAGCTGTGAGATAAAGTTTGCCGTTTTTTAAAACAGCAATAAGATGGGGTGCGCCACAGCCAAAAATTACTAGTATTTATATCTTAAGGATGGAGAGAAGGTAACACGTGGCTACTCACTGATGTTTCAGCAGAGCAGTTCAGCATTATTTTTAAATCTATGTCCACGTAGCGAAGCGTGTAGGATATAAACATGTGTGCAAGTGCGCAGCTAATGTAGCACCCAGATGTAACGTCATGAACTCAAGGTCTAATGAAGTAGTGCCATAAAAGCAGCTCAGACCAAAATTAGTTGCTTACTGACAAGAGCTACTCAAGAAAGCAAAGGTGAATTGCACTAATGCAAGGATGCGAGTCCTTACCAACACTTAAAGATGATTTGTAGCTCTCTTTCTAGCAAAAAAAATTATTCTTCCCTTTTGTCTCCGTGTCTGTTTAATGCTAAGCTGCCAAGCAATAGCCGATTGACAGAAAGTGCCTCACAGTGAGGTTTCTGTTGTTAAACCACAGTGAACTAGTCTTCCAGTTCCCAGAGAAACAGTCAATTCCTGGAGAAAAATATGTGCTTTATGGGAGAGAAGCTCCCATAAACTGTGACATTAAAGTAATCAGGGCTGGGGATGGGGGGCACACTGTTGCTACTTCTTTTTTTAGAAAAAAAGACTTAAGATAGTAAGCTTGAGAAGAGCAGGGCAAGGAAACTTCAAGGGAAACATTTTCGGTGGAGTCAAGGAAAAGAGAAATTTTGGGACACTGCTGTTTTCCTTACTTGTATAAAGCTGCTTGACTCTGCTAAGAGAAAGTCACAGACATTAATCCCCACTATTATAGGACCAGGTCAGAGGCAAATTCTTCCATTACTTATGCCATCATGAACTGGAGAGATCTCCTCTCAGCTCCAGTACACACCAGTACAATCATCACTTCACAACAGGGATCGACTGCTCTGCCTGGGTTCAAGAGCTGCATATTAGACACAACAAAAAGGATAACCCACATCCGCCTCAATGGTGGCAATAATGATGTGAAAGGTAAGAAAAAAGCACCACCACGTCTCCCTCCCAGGACCTGCCTCACTGACCTTTCAGGCAGCTGTGAAATACATCTTTTTACTGTTTGTCACCATCAATTAATAAATGATAGAAGTTTATTGCCAGCAGAAACTGTGGTCAATCCAGCATGTGACAATATGTTATCTGGCTTTTATTACATCCGTCACACAAGGCAAACGTAGGTTCTTAATTAATCACTCAGCATGTTTCAGTCTTTAGAGCCTGGAATACTGGTTTCTCTATCAAGATACAACATACAAGGTGTTTCAAAAGATGCACCCAATTCGGAATCACTATATCTCTGCAACCACAAACCACCCATGAATGAAATTCTTGCCATTTGAAAGGGCAGGGTATAGTTTCAAATGATTACCGCTTAACTTGGTAACTCATTAAACAGTTTGTAATTTTTCTGTAATTGTAACATGCTGCCATCATGAATTATACTGCTTTGAAACTGGGTCCATCGTTCTGAAACACCCTGTATTTAACGTGAATAAAATACATCTAGTTAGAAGGGAAAAAAAGGGATTTCTACAGAATGAAACTGAGTGTTTTAATCTCCATCAGAAGAAAGAGAAAAAAAAAAAACTCCACTTGCTGTTCTGAGTTTTATTCTGCACTATATCTAAATTGTGGGAGAAATGGGATAGTTTTCCTTTCAAGAGTAGAAAAGTACATTTGCCTGTGAAGTTTAATTGGTAGTGTAAAAATTAATAGACATAAATGCTGCAAAGACCAGACTTCACATGATGTCCTGATCTACAACTGTCATTCCACCAATGCTAACAACCGAATTTTCCAAACCTACAAATGACTTCCAGTTCTGATTTTTGATACTTCTTCACTCAAAATCAAAATTGACAGTTCCACTTTACAATTGGTTCAGAGTAACTTCTGAATCACTCAATTCGGTTGAAACAGTTCTAAAATGAATTGACACAGAGAGAGGTGCAAGGTCCCTGTGGGACTGATTGGAATCTAGCAGTCATGGTAGAGTGGATTTCAGAACCACATTCCTTTGTTTCACTGGTGTTTCATAAAGAGTGAACAAGCAAGCAGAAGCATCCTCTGGCAGCAGAAGAGGGGGGATATATCCCACCTCTTTTGCTGCCCAGACACGGAAGATATTTATCTGGCTTCAGTTTGATATCCAACACTCATAACACTGCCTGTTTCTCTATTTAATAACTAAATACATGTTTGTTGGGTTTCAGGTTTTCACAGTTTGGTTCTATACTCTAGGAGAAAGCAGCTCTGACATATTACCCTTTTACTCGTCAGGTAAGCAAATAATGTAGTTCAGTCATGAGTACCCGGGACACATTTGACGACTGGTTTGATGTAAACACTGAGGTCACTCTTCCCATTTGCCTTCTGTGGACAAAGAAGTTAAGGATGTAACATTTACACTGAAGTTTTGTTTGAGAAGGTAGGTAATACATGACAAAGAACATTAAGTCCCAGCTCTCTCCTTGAGGGAGTAAACTGGAGCTATCACTGCCTAATTTATTTATGATCCCAGTGTATAAATGGTAAGACTGGGCTAGCTTCTAATTTCCCTTTTAGGTCCAAGCTCCCGCTAGTTGCTGAACACAGCCAGCGTTCAGCTGAGTCTGTCTTTTGAGCTACCATCATAAATCCATGACCAAAGTGGATTTCACGCCGGCAGATAAACTGTGTGTGGTGGTCACGCAGAATTTCACACAACACAAGACCAAATCCAGCTCTCTCTGGGACAGCGCTGTCTGTCCCAAAGCACGGCCTGGGACGGCTGAGTTGAAATTAAATCAGGGTTAGCTTTTCCAGTGAACTTCTGAGAGTTAAATGTAGAGCTCATGTTGATTTACAACAAGAGCAACACACCAGACTCCTTCAGGTTACTTAGAGAAACCCTGTCTTTGACAAATAGTCGAGCTGCTCGGCTTCCTCCCACCAGAGGCCGGTGATGGATGGAAGCTCTGGGCTGCTCACTGCAATATTTATAGCCACCGTGCAGACAGCGTCCTGTAGAGACCTGACCCATTTAATTACCTGAAAAAGTTGAAAGAAAAAAAAATAAAAACAGGGTTTCTGATGACCAGGGTAGCATTACAGGACAAAGGTAAATTTTAGATGCATTAACCACAGCGCTGAGTTTGTTCCTACAGCTCTCACAGAAACCAGCCACCCATGCTAAGAGCTGGAACTGCACAGGAGGGTTTCCCAGGTTTAATATTTTCATAAGAGCTGGCAGAATTTATCATTCATTTTAGCACTTTGTCTTCCATTTTCAGCTCACAGAATTTTCCATGAGCACAGACATTTCTCAGGACTTACTAATTGAAATTATCTACCAAATAAATTCTACACACATTTCAGCAACTATTTTGTACTTTGTTGCAAGCATTTGAAACTTGAGTTGCGTTGATTAGTTTTAATTGGAATAATTCCATAGATGGATGAGGGAAAGGGTCACATGCAAACTTCTCCTGAGCTACACTCCAAAGAATCACCAGTACAACTATTTCATGAAGCCTGATGATTTTTTTTCCTTTTTGTTGTTGGTTTGGTTTTGCTTCTTTGTTTGTTTTTCTTTAAAAATCAACGTTGTCTAACTGGTAAAATCCAGAGTTTAAACTAAATTTCTGCTAATACTGTTCTGATGTTCAATGACTTAAAGATGTTATAACTCCTACACTGATAGTAACAGCACTGCAATTGGTTTTGTTATTCCATTTTAACTGCATCAGTACAGTTAGAGCAAGAAAAGTTTTCAAAGAGTGGGTAGGGTGTCACATCTTGTCACCTGTCATATTTTCTGAGAAGGATAGAAGTCGATCTTCCACCTTCACACAAAAGTTGGTTCTTCTAAAAGATAATGAATTCAAGCGTCCCACGACACACCTCAGCACTTTCCTGAAGGAGCCAAACCCAGCATGCTCAGTCTCTGGGACCATTTGCCTGCTAATAAACAAATGCCAAGGATGCCATAGGTTCTCAAATGGAAGAACTTCAACCTGAGAGTCAAACAATTTGTTTTGGTCCAGAGTTTTAACTGGATTTGAACTCCCAAGCCAGAAATTAAATACCTCATTTGCAGTAACCTAAACCATCTGGGTCTGGTTGTAGACACAGCAATAGGATCTGTCCATCTGGCCTGATACCAAAACCCAAGTCTTCAAGACAGGGTACTGTTAAAAGAAACAGTTATCCTTTTGCTGCACAGCTCTGCAACCTCAGGTGTGGGGACAAATACAACTTTGGTGTACGTAATGGCAACAGATACCCATATTGGCTCTTAGAAATGGCTCTCAGACTGCTCTCAACACATGGAAAACCTACTCAGAGGAATGAGAGCTTCAAATGCAGCCCCAGACAGCACCACAGCGTACGGGATCCCAAAGTTCAAACACATAGAAGCAATGAATATACCTGTATGTCACAGAGTCCAGAAATGGCCTGAAAGTCATCTACAATAAAGTTATCTGGGCAGAAGGACGGAGTTCCCAGACTGACAGCAGGACAGCGATCCCATATTAATGATCTTTGTTTATCTAGTGCTGGTATCAAAATAAATTCCATAGCAAAGGTCCAGAATAGCTATAAGGATATCTATATCCTTATATCTATAAGAAACTGGCAGGTTTAACGTGAAGGAAACAAAGTCAGAGATCAGTTTCCTGTATATTAATCCTGTTTCTCCCAGTGCAAATCCTGAACCTTATTTGTACAGCACAGAAATCTCCACACACCATTGTGATTCTTTAAACAGGGGCATACAAAGGAGACAAATAAACTGGGGAGCTAGAGTCACTACCAGCAATACTTTGAATGGATTTCACAAGAGTAGGAGAAGGAGCATCATCGAGGTTAGGAGATGGCTCCACCACCTTGGTAAGGGGGAAAAAGGAGCCAGTGGCACCCCCCAGCATCCACGCTTTGAGCACTGATGCTCCTCAGCTGCTTCAGACCCTCAGACCTGGAGCTACTTCTTGGAGCAGAAACCTGTCCCTGGAGGGTCTTGGTCTCTTTTCCCAAGTAGCAAGTGATAGGACAAGAGGAAATGGCCTCAAATTCACCACAGAAGGTTCAGATTGGATATTAGGAAAAATTTCTTCATGGAAAGGGGTTTCAGGCATTGGAACAGGCTGCCCAGGGAAGTGGTGGAGTCATCATCCCTGGAGGTGTTTAAAAAGCATTTAGATGAGCTTCTTAGGGACATGGGTTAGTACCAGAGTTAGGTTATGGCTGGACTCGATGATCTTGAGGGTCTCTTCCAACCAAAATGATTCTGTGATTCTACAGTACCTTCGCACCACACCCCAACAAGCTTTCTGATACACACCATGGGCAGCTCTGCTGTGCTGGGATCACAGCATTCTGGAAATACTATTTACTTCTTTGTATTTATTTTTCTATTTTTCTCCTTGACACTAGCAAAACTAAATATAATTTAAATGAAAACAAATAACTGCACATCCCCAGTTGGGCTGCAGCATCAAAAAAGAGTGAAAAAATAATTACTCACAGCACATTTCCTGGGTCTCTACCACATGTTCAGTTTCACCAATGAGCTCAGGCAATATGGAATAAACAAAATTATAAATGCAGGCAGCTTTATAAATAGCCAGAATTTTGTATCTTTGTGTTTACTGAGCTGTAGCTCAGCAAACAAACAAAACTTATCTGTAAAGGTAACATTTAATGTGCATGTTTTGCCAAGAAACAGAACTACACCGTGTATTCAAAACAGTAATAGAGCAATTACAGCAGGGATCTATAGTATGGGAGTCTGACCTTCTTGTTTTACACTCAAATAATAAATGCTATGAAAATTTGACAGGGTAATTATTTTATACCTCAAACAGAACACTCACCACCAACAAGCAGTCGGTCTGAGTCTCCAGCAGAGCAGGAGCTCTACAGAAACTGGGTGAGGGATGTACCTGAGCCTGTAGTTTACAACCTTCCCTTTGATACTTTACAGCTTTCACATGCGTGAGTACATTTAAGTAGTGGGGGAATTTTTTTAAGTTAGTCAGTTACAGTGTTTTCTCCTGGGGCTGCTTTTGCATCCAAGGCAGAACGCAAAATAAAATTTAAAACCCCAAACAACAACAACAAAGCATAATTTTCAAAGAAATACAGTATTTCCACGTGAGATAAACTCCCTCCTAGCACACCAAAACCGTTGCTTGAGTCCAATAACATTTCTCCCACGTTTAAATAGGAGCTAACAGAACTTCCCAGTCTGTGCCCAGTGATCAGTTGGGACTCCACCTGCGAGGAGCTGACAAAGGTCCCTCCAAACGCAGATGGCTGCCCTCCCTGCATCTCCCCAGTCACATTCTTTCAGGGCTTTTCTGGAAAAGGGTGCCCTCCATAACCACCCAGCACTGTGCCCTCCCACAGCAGGATCAAACTTGTTGTGCTAGTTAATTGCTCCTTCTCCCTAATTTAAACACATCAGCTTAAACTACCTCTTAGAAACTGAAGCATTTGCTGTTATGGTGAGATGACCTATTGAAATCTCAGTAGCTGTGCAATTAGCATTTGCATGGAATTTACTCTTTCTTATCTTAGTAATACAAAATTGCAGCAGTGAAATCTAGGAAATTAAAGCTCTTCATTTCCTCAAAAAAATTACATTATACCTTGCATTTCTAAGAGGTTTTTCTGTTTCTATAATAAAGGATTACCTTTGCAAGCATCCCTTCCTCTAGGCCAGCATAAAACACAAAGCTAATTAATTATTAAGCACATCTGAGCACACAGAAACACTGCAGTCCGTGCCTCAATCTCAAATCCTTGGCCTGGCCTCTCTGCCTCCTCTTTGCACGGGATGCTCCACCGCTTCAGCATCTGTTCCCACACCGGAGCACATCTGCACTCTCCTTGCTGCCTTCATCGAGTCAGAACTAACGCGTTTTTGAGCACTCAGGTTAGCAGCACGTGTGATGGCAACACAGGCATGTTTATCTGTAAAGTATGGACCACCACATATATTATATGTGGACAAATCAATATACATGCACAAATGGTCAGCCAGAATCATAGCTAAGAATCCACCCTTCTTCCCTCCATGCATAGGTATTAGGGGAATAAAAACAAGAAACGCACGTATGTATTTAAACACACATATCTATAAACACACATACATGCCCACATCTACAACAACTTTTTACACATACAGAATCCCATCTGTCCATCACAGCGCATTCTGGGCATGCAGAACCGTAGCCTGGCACCTTAAATATCACGCCAGGAAAATATCTCCAGATTTAAGGGCTGTACAACACAATACGGGATTTTCAGGGCTTTAAGTGTGAGGACCCAGGATGAAATTCTCAGGATCCCAGCAAAGAGCTGCCAAAGCTGCAAACCCATTATTTTGCCTCCTGGTCTGCCTTCCACACCACCATCAACTCCAGCTCACAGCTCCCCAGTCTAGATGCAGAAGTGGGCGGCCACAGCAAGAAAACTGGCTTCTCTATCTGTTAAGATTTTCTTTCGATAAATCCGCACTTAAGCAATGTAAAAAAAACCCAAAGCCTCCAATATTTCATCCAGAAATTCCTGGCCAACTCCAAAAAGCTTGGTCCTCAACCAGCAGCCTCCTAAGGAAAAATGGGAAGCAGAAAAGCCGCAGCTGTGAGTGGTAGCTTGGGTTCTGCAAGATTTAGAGGCAGACATGACCAGGTGATAGATACATCAAGGGAAAAACAGACCAGCTCTAAGAAACATAAAATTCTCCATGTTTTAAAATCCATGTTTGGTTCTTATGTTAAAATCTGAGATTACTAAATGCTAATTGTTTAAAACCCTTCACTTCAATGCTACCAGAAGTGGAATATTTAGCTATGGTGGCATTTTGGCGATTGTCTCAGTCTCGGTGTTGTTGATGAAATGGGAAGAGATATCTAAACTCGGATTTCCAACTAGGAGACCTTCCCAAATGCTTCTTCCAACTCCCCTTGTTAGAAACTGAGAATTGCAAAGCAAGGTCAGAAAGCAGCTTTTTTTCCCACCTGCATTAAGAAATATATTCTGGTGGCAACCATACCAGGAGGCAAATAAAACAAAGAGGAAAAAAATAATTCTAACAAGTTGTTGCTTTTGCAGTTCTCACAATTTCACGTGTCGCTGTTGGGGGGCATCCTCATGACTCCTGAATGCTCAAAGATGGTAAGATTAACCATTTGAAGAAAATAATATGCCTTATCACAGTATCTGTTTCACCATGAATACAAAGAATCAATTTTGGCAGGTACACCTGGACTGAAAAATTGCAATCGCTACAAAAATAATCAAAGAGCACAACCAGAGTTACAAAGAGGTCTGCATTCAGGATTAATTCAGGGAAGGATAAAGAAAAATTAACCACTGTTTTTGAGACTCTCTCAGAATCCTAGATCTAAACGTAGGCAACTGTTTATGTGTAAGTACCAAGCCCTTCTTAATCAACTCATCAAGCACTGAATTTAAAGTACACATTTTAGCCCACCTGAAGTCTTGTAGTGTTTTCAGAATGCTGGTAGGAAGCATGGCCAAAGAATCAATTAGAAAGTGCATCGCACAGTTCATAACATTAATCTTCAAGGCAATGCTTTCTCTTGTACTTGTGCAGAAATCTGTTAGGTAAATGTAATATGCAGTTGCTTGTTGTTTGTTATTAGGAAAAAAACACATGTACTAGAAATCTGTAATTTAAAAATCAGCTCCCATAAAGTCTGTTAAAAGAGGTCTGTGATACATAGCATAAACAGAAGAAATCCCTCTCCTATACATCTTAAATCCACACACACACAAAAGTTGAATCTGCCCTTGTGCTCCTACTGGGAAAGTCCCTGAACTGAAATAAAGGTGATTACTTTCAGACAGCTCTTCAATAATATAGGGGAAGATAACTCTATTGTGTTTAAGCAAATAACTCATTATATTACTAAATGCTATGTGTGCTTGAAGTATACAAAGATCACTTCTCCTTGTGGTATAATTTGATTTCTTTCTGGCGTTTTTTTTGTATTTCATTCGACAGCATATCTACACATGGTACTTTCCCCTGAGAGTTTACCACTAACAGCTCAGTTTCCATACACACATATGGCCACGTTCAACTTTCTGCACTGTCTTTATCGCCATGAAAGCTGAGTCTGCGGACTGTAAGCAGAGACGCTAGACAGGCCTGATGATAGCAAAACAGATTAGGAGTCTCTTCAGTTCAGCAATACTGAAGAGACACTGGAGTAGGTGGCACAAGCTTTTATTAACGGCTGACTATCGCTACCCAAGCGGGGTTACAGATTTCCCCTGCAGAACGGAGACTGCTGCCAGCCTCTCGGGGATTATCCTCTGACACAGCTAAATGCCAAACCCTATGAACTTCTCCTATTCCCTAAAATTACCGCCTTGCAGTCATGCCTCTTGCATTTGTGGAGGAGGGGTGGGAGGCTTTCTAGCTTTTCAGGGTCTGGGATGATGTAACCTAGAAACCTCTCGGGACAGCATGTGCTCGGTACAGGAGTCACCGCCACCATCCACCCCCCACTCTGCCAGCACACGCACGTCACGCCACGGCTCCGCGAGGCTTCTTTCCTAGAGACACCCGCGTCCATGGGAAACAGCCCCCCCGCCGCACGTCCTGGAAAGCAGGTACTCTGCACACCCCAGGGACTACCCTCCAGCCCTCTGCCTAGATGAGCTACAAAATTGATTTCTATGAAGAATCTGTATGTCTTCTAATGTGCTCAAGGCACCCTGGGGAGAGGCATGGTGGAGGGGAGAGGACTGTAACAGCCCAGAAGCTGCACTACTTCATCCCACAAAATCCCCCACCCTCCCTGTTTCTTCCCCGCATGGGACACAGGATCATTTGAAAGCATCTATCAGAAGTAATAATAAATTCAGCTCTCCATGAAGATACCATTCCCTCCCCCTAAGGCCTTTTTAGTCAGATATCCCCACGATAAGAGGGAGGGAGTGCAAACAGGAGGGGAATATAAAGGGAAAACTGTTGACCAAAGAGTCATATCTAAGGAGTTTCATGTAACAAGATCTAATCCCCACAACGGATCCTCTCCCAAGGGCATCAGCAGCCCAGCTCTGTCACCATCAGGAGGAGGCTGTGAGCCCAAAACAAAAGCATCTTATCAGCAGCAGGAGTTGGCTGTGGTCAAAGCAACAATGATCTTGTTCTCATTTCTTTAAGAAGCCCCCATTGGAGTTGAGACAAGGCAGACCAAGCGAGGCAGTCTCACTTGATATGCTTTTTTAATTTTATTCTTTAATCAAGGTCTTAAACCATTTCACTCATCCAAGTTCAGGGTACCATTCTCATTCATTCCCTTGGAAGTAGGATTGGGCTTTCATTGCATAACTACCAGTGAAAGAAAAAAAAAAAGGAAAAAACAAACCCAAACCCAACACAAGCAGCAGCAAGGCTCACACAGCTTGCTTTCCCTCAAAGCCGAGTGCTGCCTAGGCATTAAACCTGCCAGGAACTGCAATAACCAGGGTACTGAATTAGCCTCTCCCTGTCTTCACCCTAGATCTGACTGTATCCTAGAATATTTAGAGGTCTAATTATTATTTGAATAGGAGACATTTCCAGTGGAGCCGGGCTCCCCAGGAGTGAGAAGATACTCCCTGCCACTGTAGCTACCTCAGATTTCTTGGGACCTCAGCAGAGAAAAAAATCTCCAATGGCACTTGAAGTTTCCCAACTTAAGTTCATTAGTGCTAAGCACTGACTGCTTATCATCCTTACTATTAAGCAGTTCCATCAGCCTAGGGGTATCCTCTTTCTGTGAGAATAACAGGGATATTAACAAGTCACCAGCCTCACAAACTTGACTGTCAAAACCCCTATGAAATCTTTCACGTAAATTGTGTGCAAGCTTCTTTATGAAGATGTAGCTTTAATTATTTTTTAAGTGCTCCAAGCAGTTCCAAGTGCAGCCGTGCAGCGGAAGTCCTGGGCGGCCCCAGCCGCTCCTGGACCCAGCCCCAGCTCCCGACCCCGCAGGATGGGAGCTCAATTGGAGGATGTTTACATAGTAAGTCAAAAAAGCACCGAGCTACCATGTGGGAAACTCCTCTGCTTTCCAGTCCAAGAAAATCACCCTTCAGGGCCGCTGCTGAGGAACACTTGCAAAGGCTCTTGGCACCGCTACTCCCAAAAATCCCCTGGGAAAGAGGGGGGATTAACGCGGGGACAGCCGGGACGCGCCCCGCTCCTCTCCCGCGGTAAAGTCGCGGGCAGGACCGTGCCAGGGGCCACCCCCGCGCCGCCGGGATGCTCACGGGAGGACAACGCCCGCCCTCAGCCCAACGTGAAGGGCACCGCACCTCCCCACCGGCCCGAGCCTGCGCTGCGCGGGGGCTTACCTTCCGCACCCCGCCGAAGCCGTGCTCCGCCGCCACCCGCTCGGCCTCCGCCTGGCCCCCGCCGTGCAGCTCCACCAAGAAATGGTTGGTGTAGACGGTTCCCCGGGCCGGGGCGCCGAGGAAAAGCAGCAGGAGGAGGAGGAGGGCGGCCGGCAGCAGCGGCGGCCCCGCCGGCATGGCCCCGCGCTGCGCGCCCGCAGCCCGCCGCGGAGAGGGCGCCGGGCGGGCGAGGCGGGGAAGCGCCCAAAAGATGGGAGGGGAAGAGGGGGGTGGAAATAAACCAAAATTTAAAATAATAAAATAAAGGGACGGAGGCAGGACGGGAGCTGGGCGGCGGGGGGCTGCTGTGGGGGGCTGCTCCGGGGTGCCCGGGTGTGTGTGCCAGGGAGCGGGTGTGTGTGTGCGCGCTGCCGGCTCCGCATTCCCAGCCCCTCCTCGGCTCTAATTCAGCGGCGGCCGGAGGGAAAGCACCAGCCGGGAGGGGGGAACTGCCGCGCTGCCAATCATGGGCGAGGAGGATCGCCCCTGCCCCCCCCCAGCACGCATCTCACACACGCCCCCCGCACACCCCACGGCCCTCCCAACACCACCAGTGCACCTCTCACACCCCCCTCTCCATACTCCACCCACCCACGCCTCACACCCACCAAACCACCTCACACACCTGTCACAATCCCCCCTACAGAGCTTTGCCCCCGCACAAATGACACCCCTACACCACACACTGGCCCCAGTGCAGCACCCACAGCCGCTCCTCATACCCCCAGCCCAGCCCCAGACCCTTCAGCTCTTCTGCCCATGGGTCTTGGGGGACCAAGAGCTGATAGGCAAGTGAATATAGGGCAGGGGTGTGAAACTCATTTTCACCAGGGCCACATCAGCCTCACGGTTGCCTTCAAAGGGCCAAACATAATTTTAGGACTGTATACATGTAACTACTCCTACATTTATACAGTCCTCCAGTGAAAATGAGTTTGACACCCTGGCTGTAGGGTCAGGCGAACCAAACACTGGCAAAACCCAGATGACTGGAGCCAGCACCAGCTTCTATTTTGAGCCCAGTGAACACAACACAGCTGGGGATGCCATCTACACACTCACCTCCAGCTTGCACCCCACACCAGCTGCTCATGGGGCAATCAGAGCCCTCATTTATGCAGAAGGCCCAGGGAGGTGGCCGGACAGTTCTAGGACAGCCACGGGAAAGCCTCAGGCCCAGGGCTCTGAGCCTGGGTCTGCCAAGCTGCTCAGGGACACACGAGGTCCAGGCTCACTGGGCGATCCCCACTTGATTTCACATGGAAATCACAGCAGAAGAGCACCTGGGCATTCCTTGGGATGAGACAGCCAGGGAATGCCAGAGAAGTGGCAGCAGCCGAGGGGATGGGAACTGGGTTCTGTAAAAAATCATCTGCCATTTGCAAAACTCCAAGCAGAAATTAACAGTACAGAATATACAAGCTTATGACAGGGTATAGTTTAGGTTATTCCTACAGATATGTTTGTTAATTTGTTGCGGAAAAAGTTAATCCTTTGATGGATCCCTGAATGGTCCCTTTGGAAAGACTGAGGGCATAGAAAGCATGGAAAGTTAGTACTGCCTTTAAAACAAACAAAATGACAGATTTACTGTAATCCGTCCTACAAATGGTCAAATAGAGTACAGAACTTAAATCAGTCTAGGAAAACAATGGAAAATGGCGAAGATCACAAGTCAGACTCTTCTTCCATTATCCTAAAATGCTTTAGACTATGACAGAAAAGCTTACTGCGTGATTATGAATCCAAATGAGCATCGGTTTGTCATGACAAACTATTGATTTCTTTCCTCTGGATAAAATGATATCCCTATTCAAACAGAAGGGAAATGGTAACTTGGAACCTGATCCAAAGCCCATTTAAATCAACAGAAGTGCTGTAAATGAATGACTGATGTTAAAAAAAAAAAAATCAAACACAAGGGAAAGGTAAAACATTAGAAATGACATAGTAGAAAAGGAAAACATCTTTGTAGCCTCATTAAGAGACTATGTCAATAGAATTCAGCTTTTAGATGCCTGTTCTAAGCATAGACAGTTATTAAAAATAACTTTATTTCTTTAAGCCAAGTTGTTTGTTTTCATCAATATTAAGCAACACTTCTTACATCATTGCTCCCAGTATTAAAGCAGATCCTGCATGACATGTTTCCAGGTGACTTGGGGCCACTAAGACCTCCTGGTGACTGCTTCACAGCTGATGGAGGCCCTACTGGTTTCCATCCATAGCTGTTCCTTGGGATCAGAAACTAAAGGAAAATAAAAAAGCAGCAAGCAAAAAGGATTTTTCTCTTTTTTAAATTCCTGTCCGTGAAAATATAGATAAAAGCCTTTCTTGCCCCAGACATCTTCCCTTGGTTGACATGTCCCTTTCCATTTTGTTGCCAGTCCACAGAAAGAACATCAATAGCAAAGGCAATGGAAGAGCTCTCCTGACTCCCTCAAATTAGCAAGACAAGATCCTGCACACATTCAGAAACCAGGACCATATCACAGGTCTGGGTGAGAAGCATAAGTCAGTCAGTGCATATCCCTGACTGCCAGCTGACAGAACTGCAAGTTGGTGCAGTTCTGGTGCAGAAGGCACTGAAGGCAAGGACATCGCAATGCCGAGGAGGTAGCACCAGCTGGCTCTAGCTTATAAACCTCAAAATGTTGAGCTTTGATGGTTTTGTCTATGTGATGATGTTTTGGTTTGTTTTGTTGTTTAGGTTTTGGTTTTGTTTTGTTCTTTGTTTAGGGAGATTAGGTTAGAAAAGACTTCAGTTAAAATCAGATCTGAATAACACCAAGAACAGAAAACTCAAAGAAGCCATTTAAAGAAAAATGGTCATTAAGAGTTGATGACTATAGAAGTTTAAGACCAGACAGAACCACTGAGATTTCTAACCTAGTGCTTTATGTAACTGTAGGGTTTATTGGTATTCATTATTGCTTCTGGTCTGTAGTCCTTTTTTTTTCGTAATGTACCAATCTTGAGTTAAAAAACAAGACTAAAAATCAAGATGTATTACAGCCATTGTGGAAATGTTTCAATGATTGCTTACAGCCATTTGTAAAAAGTTGTAACTCTCTCTTTCTAAAATACTAATTGGTCCTGCATTGACTTCTAGGTGTTGTTTTTATTATGAATTTGTCCATGGAACAGCTGGACTATTATTATCCCCAGATAGTAGCTTTAAGGTTGTGATGATGAAGACATCTAGATAGCACTCCCTGAGTCTTTTTAAGTAAGGCATATTTTCCATCCCTTCAAGCATTCCCATTAAGTCTTTTTTCTCCTTGAATTGTGAACCATAGCTGCATCAGATGTTTTCTCTGCAGAGGTCAGGGCAGTGCTAAATAGATGTTACATCACATTTCTATTCTTACTGGGTACCCAGAGCTTCGTCAGCCAAGGATTCAATTCAGTCTCCTTACCACCAAGTCTCCCTGATGTGCAGGACTGCTGCTCTCTAGGACAGCTTACTGCATCCTACATGGCCAATGATCTTTGTCCCTAGATATATATTACCCTACTTTATTGAAATACACATTGTTTACTTGCATGCAGCTTTCCAAACAATCCAGATCACCCAGCACTCCTCTCTTTTATGGTTCACAACCTCCTTCTTTCACCTACAAACTTTATCAGTAATGAATTTACATTGATGTACTGGATTTAGCAAGATCTTACAGAGATCGTTTCTTGGCCCCAGTCCTCTGGAACCTCTCCAGAAACAAATCAACTTCAGCAATGACTCCCACTTTGTAATTATACTTAAGAACCTAGCATTTAATCAGTTTTTAGTCTGTTTCATAAAGGCCATTTTGATTTTGTATCTAATTTTTTCACTGACATGTCATGCAGTATCAAGGGTCTCTCAAACACAGGCAATGTCTTGAACATGATGGATCTAAAACCTGCAGGTTTTTTCCAACTACATCAGTTGCCCCAGTAAAAGAGACTAAGGTTCCCCATAAACTTGGGCTCATCTAACAGAAGACAAGTAAACAACACTACTGGTTTCACCAATCAAAACTACAGGTGTTTAAAAAAATGATATAACATTAGTTTAACACTTTCAGTTCCCAGAAAGATTGCTGATTACATCTTTAAACAACCATTAAATTACTATGATGCTTTTACAACAAGTAGTTGGCTTTCAGTCTAAGGTCACAAAGTACTAACACTTACAGGAGGTGTTTCTTTCCCTGGGGACCGCAGAGGATGGTGCCATGCCACAGGAGGCCAGTATGTCAGAGGAAGTTATAAGAACTCATTTTCTTGCTGTGGAGTCAAGTTAAGTACAAGATTTACATTGCTTTTATCTTTAATCATTCATCCTAGCAGATGTGTGAGCAGTAGCGTTCTGAAGAGCTGGTAACAGAATATTGCAATAATCAAATTTCATATGTTATGAGAGAGCAAAACACAGGAGCATCCTTTTGCACAAGTCTGAGTCTCCCTTAAACATATCTTTCTGAAGCTGTGAAGGGAACGTACAATCACACTTTGAATGGATTCTGGAGCAGGCTCAAAGATAATACCTACATTTGGAGCAACAGATATGGGACTAAAAAGGAATGAGATTTCAAAGGAAATAATTGGATACATATTTTTAAAGCCCACACCACAGTGGCAAGAAAGTGAAACACTATTGTTTAACAATCTTGTTTAGAAGTTACTAGGACAGGGTATGAACAGACCTATTTGAAGAACAGCAAGAACTCGAGCCTTATAATCTCTGCATATCAAGAACACCAGAGAACCTGTGTAATTGAATGTACAATATGAAAATAATAGAGGGAAATACTATCAGGAATCGCCACAGTAGCTGAGTGGACCAGCCCACTGCTATGAGTTGACCCACTGCAGCTACAGGATAAAATACACTTCAGAAAGATTCCAGAACAAGTACTCTAAATGTACACCTACTTATCAGCCTTGCTGTGCATGACTGTATGACAGTGTATAAGACCCAGCTTTAAACTGGTTTGGTTTAGTACTGAGCAGCACAGGTATGAGGAAAGCAAAGCAGAAAGCACAGTAAATGAGTTCAGAGAGAGCACAGCTACTATTGCTCCACTTTGGGCTGATTGCCAAGTCAGCTGTGACTCTGAAAGAGGGCTTTCATAAAACACACCTGGGCCATTTGAGCACAATGACAAGGAGATGGATGCCTGAGTTATCATAGAAAACTGATGAAGTCCAGCAAAACCAGTGTTTCTGAGCAGAGGTTTTAGATTAAATAGCTTGGGATACAGTTATCTTAAATGATTTCAAGATCATTTGCCCTACCCTGTTTCGCTGAAAATAAGACAGGGTCTTATATTACTATTTGCTTCAAAACTTATTACTTTTTACATGTATAGCTGCCTGGACGCTATTTAAATTAACTTTTTAAATGAACTGTAAGTCGGGCTTATTTTTGGAGTAGGGCTTATATTTCAAGCATCCTCAAAAATCCTGAAATACCATGCTAGGGCTTATTTTTTGGGTATGTCTTACTTTCGGGGAAACAGGGCATTTCAAAATATTCACTTGAACATTTTCATTGCTTTATATTACTGGAGTATTTTATTACTGTTCCAAATGTATGAATGACGACAGCATTAGTTACAGGCACATGGCTCCTGATCTGCTATATATGTTGAATGCTGCTAAGGGAGAGGGGTACAGCAGGCACCACTTTGTATCTAAGGTATGTGAACCCAGGAAGACTAGCAATTACCAGGCACAGTAATTAAGAATTAAAATGAAATATTTCATGCCATCACTGTGTGGGACTGCATGGAACTCTCAAGCTCAAAGGACATTTAACAACTGGAAGCCTAATCCACAGTTTCCAGCTGCAGGCAGAATCCCCTCAACACATTTAACTATACAAGTGTTACACTGCCAAATGTCAGGGTGAACAAAAACTGTATATACTCATTTAGTGACATGATAATGCAAACAGTAAAGAAGAGTATAAGAATTGGTTTTCAACATCCATTGACTGCAGGCCAGCTGGGCTGAGCAAAGAGGATGGGAAAAGGAAAAGTATCATTTCATCCTCAAGCAGATTTGGTTTTCTTTCATTTATTACCTCCAGACACAAGGAGGGGCTGGTAAGCACCATGGTGTCTGACAGGCAGAATGTGAAAACAGTTACTATGAACAGTGAAATCAATCCCCCCTGCTTACTTTACCAGTTTACAATCCAAAATGGACAGAGAGAAATAGCTTACATGTAAAACATATGTTCAGAAGCCAGAAAAATAAATCCCTTGAAAGAAGAGAGTGTTCAACTGAGCATTTAAGTCTGTTTAAGTTTAGGACCGTGCCCAAAGCCTCACAGATTTCACTGGGACTACGGCATGTATGTGTCTGTTTGCTAAATGGGAATATGATTTCCCATGTGCTGAAGTAGTTTCCTGAATCTGACTCTTAGCCACTGCTTAATGTCCACCTAGACAGATGTTCAGCTTAGGCAGCCATGGCAGGGAGGTACTGGAAGTAATGAAAATCTGTGGTTCATTTATAATAAAAGGATATGCTTGTCACATTTGCCAGGCTTGTCTGGGTTTTATGCTACTGAGCTCTTTGCTGGAGACCAAGTCTGTCTGGAAAAGAGGTCTGTGCAAATGGTATTAGAGAACTAGAATTGCTCAGCAGATCAGTTTGGAGCTGGTGATGTCAGTGACATTTTAGAAGACAACAATGGGTGAAAGAAAGCTCCTAAGCAAGACTTGGAAGTAAAAACAACAACAATATAAAACTAAAACCTACCAACAGCAGCAGACTCAAGGAAAGTGAGCCCAAAAAAGTCAAGGTAAAAAGACATCCATGAACCACGGAAATTACTGGGCAGAGGAAGACAGCTGGATAGGTAGAGTGATGGACAGAGGAAAGACTGAAACTCCAAAGAGAAAAATCAAAAGATCCAGCAAGATGGTCTCCAAGGAATCCATCCACATGGGTGATAAAACTTTTGTGCATTACTAACAAATCTGTTTGCTTCAGAAGCTCCCAACTGTGTCTCGAATGAATTTCAGAAAGGCTCGGGAAGGGTGAGGAAGAGAGAGCAGTAACTGCAGTTCATTCAGCTTTCTGAGACCTTGTGATTGTTCATCTCTTTGATAAAGAGAAATGGGTGAGAACCTACAGGTGTGGTACAACTAGTAATTAGCTCATCAACTTTGGTGAAGCACTAATTGTGAACGTGTTCGGCTGAAACACGGAACAGAACAGCTGTACACCAAAAATGCAGTTCATTGTCTTCCAAACCCATATGCGGTGTTGACCATTTCCATGACGATTTTGTTGGGTTAAAACCAGATGTTTGATTCCTAATGAAACAATATTGAAAAAAATTTGGTTTACTGTTGTCCATTTCATTTTCAATTTCATTCAAACATATTAAACATGCTATGGGGAGCATAATAATTTTTGTCTTAATAGTTAGCAATCATCAGTATAAAACAAAGATAAGCTTTCAGAGTATTTTTTTCTTAATTTCCATGTATTAAAATTACAGGCTTTGTTTCCAATCAAGAACAAGAATTAGAAAATCTATGATTTTTTTTTAAACTCAAGTGTTTAAGAAAGAGGTATGATGACAGAACAATAATTTATAAAGGTTAAGACTGAAAATAAAAGAAGATGCTCCTATCTGAGCTGAAAGCTCTCTATGGGCAGGCTTAAGTTTGCTTTCATAAGTTGGAGAAATGTCACCATATATTCAGATAAATGTAGGTTTCTTTCAAGTATACCTTTGAGATCCCAAGTTTCTAAAAGGTGAATTAAACTCTTCCACTACTAACTTTGTTCTCTTGTTGACAGAAAAACAACTATTCCAAGACTTCATTGTATAAATATACTTTCTGATGGAACTTACAACATTTCTGTATTTTCCATTTCAAATTAAAGCCTTGGAGCCCATTGAAAAGTAGAGGCAAAGACAGAAAAAAAGTATCTCCACCATCTCCTCTGGGCTGCTTCGATCACTTTTCTCATAATTCAGCTGCCAAGTATTGCCACAGTTAAGTAGCTTGGTACATAACTGAGGTGAATTTGTCTGTGCTCTTTCTTGTACCAATTTCACAGCCTGCAGTTCAACCCTGTTCCTGGAAAAGGCTGAAAACCAGCAGTTTTTCCTTCTTGTCATAATGAATTTTTAAAAGTCTTAATCATCACTATAAAAAAAAAAATAGGAGAGAAAACCCCCGATGTAGCTTAAAGCATCATACCAGCATAACAGTTTTAAGTTAACAGTGATTTACCCCTGTTAAGGTTCATTTCCTTCAGGATTCCTGCATAGCTACCTTTAGATTTTGTCACATTTTGGCATCTCATTCCAAGGACCTGCCTAAGCACCTTTCCTCTTGCAACCCGTGACCTTCCAACACTCCTGGTACTTAGGCACCAGACCTGGCATGGGATAAAACTGGGGACACAAAGCTCTGAGGATGCTGCAGACAGCCCTCTGCACATCAAGCCTGGATACTGGGACGGTCAGAATGTGCCACATCCCGACATGGTGGCACCGAGAGCAGCTGCCACCACCCACCAGCCCAGCCCTTTGTCACCAGTCGTACCACGAAGAGCTGTTTGGTAGAGGCCACAGCTGCTGTGGAGCAGACAAGTTTGCAATGGGAAACGCACAGGGAGAAACGACAACGTGAATTTTTCCCTCCATCTCCCATGCACTTCATGTAGTGATTACTAAGGCTGTTCACACAATGAACCTCATTCCAGTCTGAGGTTCAGAAGTGTTGTGCTGCAGACAACAACTACAAACAGCCTTTTGTAGAGAAAAATGGAGGATTTTCTAAAAGGCAGGCCATACAAAGCTTCCTGAAATTCAGTGAGAGATGGATGACAAAGCCTATTTGTTCTTTGAAATTCTCCCCTGGCAGAAATAATTTTGTCTGGATTTTTGGCATGAAAACAAACACATCTATTCCTACACCTTTTCTATAGTGCTATTTCCAAATCATTATAAAGCGTATATACACATATTGTCACACTAAACAGTATCATGGCTTCCTCAACAATTCACCAAAAAGCCACTGCACATCCATAATTGAAAAAGAAAAAGTCAAATCTGACAGCATATGACAAAACAGAAAATATATGAGCAAATAAATAATTAGAAAAAACACATCACTTGTCCCCTGAACTGTTCTAATATCATTATTCCCCTCATAAAGAAATGCATTACCTGTTATCACTTCTGCTGTGAGATAACTATAATGAACATCACAAAAACGTGTGCAGGCTCTGCTCAAGACTTTGTTTCTAAACCACTGCAAAAAAGCGGCATTTGGCTACGTCTTAATTTTACTTGGAGAAAATAAAGAAGCCATGAAGAGCAGATGAGAGTTCAAGTCTTTCATAAGCATCTCGGTATGACAAAATTTAAATTTAGTGTATTTGGAGTTTTGTTCTGGGTCTGATTCTGGTTTTGTTTTTACTTTGCTACACAATCAGGTTTTAAGAAATGAGAACCTATTTTTCATCAGAACTACCATGCTGGTTTCTAGGTGGGGAGCCCTTCAAGAGACTTCTCAATAAGTTTTAGCTCTTTGCAATCCTCACCTTTCAATGGGAGCAGAGCTGCATCAGCATCCCAAGGCAAGGTTTGGCATTCAGCAAGTTTTCCGTTTGAATTTCACTTTAGAGAAGAGAGTATAACAATCCCAAAGAAACAGGAGAGACTGACACTTCATTTGAAATCAACCATTTCCAATCCAAGACAAAAGAGTTTAGATGAGAAAGGAAACAAAAGGCTTGGTCTTTGAGACAGGTTTGTCTTTGTACATGTTTCTCACCTAATCTATATGAGAGGACACTGGTCTTGGTGAAACCATGGAGCACTGTTTTAAAAACATCTAAAAGAAAAGGCATCTGGCTCCACAAATGTGCATTGCTGCTTTGCCCAAGGGTTTGTTTTGGCAGGTTCTTTTAGTCACATTGCATCCAGGTTACTCTCACGAGCCATCCTTTCGAGCCATGGCGACACCTGGATGAGCAACAGAATCACCAACATCATGAAGGGCATCACAAGACAGAAGTAATCTCAGTGGGAAATGTATTGATTCAATCTTCTTATGGAAGTGTGTAACACAGAACAGTCCAAATAATTTTTGATATTAAAAGGTCACAGTAACATATTGTAGATATTGAATAACTGTTTGTGTTACCAGGAAAGACAATAACGAAAATAAATATGAAAAACTGAAAAACAGTAGAAAAGTGGAAGAAAAGCCTTCAGTGTGTTATTTTCTATCCAACAATCATGGATCTTATAAAATCACACCATCGTATCTTTGTATAGAATCCTCTGCATGATTATTGCTGAAATGTAGGACAAAGTACACCCTATATTCAATTTATATAGGCTGCAGAATATTAAGTACTGAGTAAAGGATTTTTTTTGTAATAAAGAACAGATGGTCACCTTATTCAAGCAGCTGTTGGGTAAAAGAAAAATGATTCACTATCAGGCATCAAAGGCTAAAAATGAACAGATTCAGATTCACCCTCTCCTGTGAAGCAGTGGTATCAGCATCCAGCCACAAACTGGTATAAGGCAGGAGAAAAGAAGTGACGGAAGAGGGCTCCTCATGGTCAGCCCTGCCCGCTGCTCTCCATGGGATATAAGCCATACCTAGCAAGTCTAAGCTTCTGCTGAGCAAAAGCTCTAACAGTGCCTCAAGGCATTTTTGATGTCCAAGTTCAATGATAACAAATGGAATCACCAAAGGGTACAGTAAAGGAATAAACATCTTAAAGCCTGTAAAATTAAAATTGAGTTACATCAGGAGATCATATTTTATCACTAGGTGGCATTGCTCTAAATCTTTCAGTGTCTCAGTTCTGAGCTCTTTACTATACGGGTAATACTTTAACAGCTAATGAAACACGCAGGTTTCACTGAGGCAGCACCAGTCATGCTGCTGAAAATATGTGTACACCACTTCAGTGAATCTCCATGGTAAGTGTTTTATTCTAACTTTGGTCTTCAACAATTCTGTTCACTACTACAGAAATAAACAGAATCCACAATCAGATGTTCACATACCCTAACCGAGAGCCTCAGCCTACTCAGAAGCATTTGTGAAACAACCCCAGCCCCTCCATGGCTTCCCCCTTCATTCTCACAAATCTTGCCACCAGGGACAGCAGAGCTGGTTACATCTCATGTATCTGTCTTGTACAACAGCTATAACAACAGGGCTGTTTGCCCACCACTGCACCACTGGGTTGGCCCATCGCCCTATGGAATTTGAAAAAAAAAAGTTTAAAAGTTACTTTCAATTTTTTTTTCTTGAAGTGTTAAATTGTCTGTGAGAGCCGTTAATGAAAAGTGCGACAGCGCAAAATAAGTAAGAAAGCATGAACATTTGTATTATCTCTAAACCTGAATAAGGTTTTCAACAGCATAGAAATGATGCAAGAACTCAAACCTCCATTTTGAAACAACCGTAACAAAACGTGTCCGATTCAGTTTTGGAAACTACTGAAATCTCATTGTGACTTCAGTAACTAAGTCCTATGTGTTGTATTTAGGGCTTATGACCCAGTGTGCAACGGTACGATATTCCAAAGAGTGTTTAAAGCTTAAAGGAAGTTGAGCCATGTCCAAAATGCAATCCTGAAATCCCCTAGTCTGTAATTACCTAAAGCACAGACATGGCAAAAAGTCTGTTTATGCATTTCATATTCAGGAATCACTGGATAAGAAACAGAGCATGGTCTTGGAAAAGGGATTAGAGCCTAGAATTCCTCACTTTTAGCCGAGGACCCCAGGCACCAGCTAAGCAATCATGATCCTTACACAACTACATTTTTTGAGAGATAACAAATGAGGACATCCAGCCTCTCACACAAGAAATCCCTGCACGTTTACCACCTTAACAGCTACAGCCTCAGTTCCATTGCTCCATTTTCTCTTCGTCTCTAAAACAGACCCTTTAATGAAATGTACTGTATGGCCTGAATGTCACTATCTGCTTTACTGATTTGACAAGTTGATTTGTATTTGCCTCTGTTTCAACAAAACAACTTCATTAAGTCAGCAGCAATGACCTTTCCCATTTTCCTAAGCCCAGATCAACAAGAAAGGGGTCAGAACAGCAGTGCTCCTGTTCAACAGAATGCTTTTTAGTAGAGGAAATCAAGTCAGTCAAAGGAACAAATAGTTATTTTCACTTTCAATCTCACACAGATTTAATTTCCGAAAGTCAAGAATCGTTATGAAAAAACCCTTATTTCCCTTACACTCCTCCTTATATGCCTTCTTACTCTGATAAACATAGAGATTACCATCTTCTAGCTCTGAGAAGCAAGAAACAACCTCACAGAAGTGGGTCAAGGAAGCTTTCTCCTCTCTCTGAGCCTGTACAGCCTGAGTTTCATTCACGAGATCCTTCAACAATTGCTTCAAGTCTTTGTATTTGGGCACGTGTAAATCAGACCGGTAACGCTTACTCATCCTTGCAAAGCACTTCAGCTCCAGGGATGAAAGTATCTTAGCACTAATGGCAACTATTTGCTTTAGCCTACAAAAGCCTTGAATACATACTGGGGAAAAAAAATACAATAGGGAAAAAAAAGTTTTAGCAGTGTAAATGAATCAGTTTAGAAACAGTTTAGCTAAGATCAGTGAATCTCCCTTATCTGTGTGCTGTGCTCTCAGCCCAAGGCACACAGCACAATGGTGGTGTGCCCAAGAGACACCACTGCTGTCCTCATACAACACCCCTCCTCCATCTCTTCCTTCCTCTCTGAAATTAATTCCATGGCAAGGTACTGCCAGAAAACAGCCCCTCTTTCATGAAGGATGCAGGGAGTTTTGCTTGTTTCGTTTTTTTTTTTTTTTTTTCTCTTTCATTCAATCCAGTGAATGCCAGCCACTGATTAACATCTCATTTCCACTCCTGTTACATTGCAAGTACCATTTCTTCCTGAAATAGCCCAGTGCAGATCATAGAATCATAGACCAATACCTTTTTGTATGTGCTTTGAGAATCACATGTTAAATCACTGTGGTTAACCAGTGACTACCTCAGCTTGGCACTGCTGTGCAGATATGGGCTGAGTGTACATGTTATACCATTGAAGAATAATTAAGTAGTCTGTTAATAATCTTAAAAATGAAAAGTGATTGCTATTAATATATTAGTCATCTTAATAAAACTACTCACATATGCATGATAGATGGTGATGCTGACAATAGGATTTCAAAAGGAAAGCCTGTGTGATGATAGTACACCCTCAAAGGGAAGGCTCTGTGATTCAAATATGTGAAATCAGAGGCTAAATCCCTTCTCAAGTCTGCCACTCACTTCCAGTGTTGCACTCACCTACAAAATGCGGACATTTATATGAATTAGGCATATCTAATTTAATCAGGCATGCCGTATTGAAAGATTTGCATGAAAGATTATGAGGAAATGCAAAAACCCACATTTGCTCCTTCCAGAAGCAACTGACTGAAGTCTGCAGGGACTCAAACTTTTTGGCAGAGAAACAAGCTTCTCTTTCTCAAGAGCAGACAATCCGTAGAGTCATTTACCCTGCGCTCTCCAAGCTGCCTGTATAATGTCTGGCATTTCTCTGCTCAGGAAGCGATTCTGTTCATTTCTGTAGCATCCCTTGTGAGACTCTCAACGGGGCTGAGCACTGAAACGAAAGGTCACCAGGAAATCAAACCAGGAGTGGGGCTGTGAGCTGGTGCTCACGACAACAGGACAGAAGGATGGCTTTGTGGCACAGGGGCTAATTGTAGGTTTCTTGACCTCCGAGGATTTGGCTAAGATATCAGATCTGAATTGCTTTTATTGAACATACAAAGTAAAGTCAGGCAAGTGTTAGAAGCAAGAATGCCTTCTGGAAATAAGACATAATTATAACATCATAGGAACTGCTCATGCATATCTAAAAGAAATTGTGTCTTAAAATCAGTCTGCTGCAAGGTTAAAGTGAAAAAGCATCTGAGATTGAAGTATTTATTAGCTATCTTTCTGCTGATTTTCATTGGTAATTATTAGCTGCCTAGCATTTCTGACAAAAGCACAGTTTCTTGTCAATAATGTGATAAGTTGCACCGCAAATATTTGTAATCATGTGAACAATTTTGGTCACTCAGATTCAAGAAAGATGGAAACTCCTGGAAGTATTATAAGAAACAATGAGAACAGTCATGACAACCAAGAGTCAACCCAAAGGTTGGGTTTTCTCAACCAATCAAAACAGCAGAAGAGAAAGGAAAAGGATACTCAGAAAATCACAATTCCAGAACCATGGAAAACACAACTAGGGGGAAGCAGTGATGAGGAAGAGACACTGAAGACCAGGTGCAGTATTGTTATAAGAATGAATGATTATTAATAATCCATACTGAGGCAGGATTACACAGAAAATTAAAAGATTCAGCATTAAAAGAGTGAGGTCTTATAGCTGGGAGACAGGTTTTAAGATATAGCTTGCTAAGCTTCTGAAAAAGGCTGTGATGTGGTACACTCAGCAAGAAGGAGCTGGAATTGCTTATCTGGTAGAACACTCCCAGTTCTTTGTACCAATGTTTCTTTTAAAATTTAAAAAAAAAAAAAAAAAAGCCATGCTTATATAAGGTTGTGGTTTTTTTTCAAGAAACACACAAATGAAATAATTTGCATAGAAGTTTCATTTCCCCATAAGGATTTGGAGGAAAATAATAAAAAAAAAGAGTTAAACTTTGTTTTTCCCCTATTACAACTAAAACATCTGCTGTGGCTACATGGTGAAGAAAGGCAAACAACTAGGATGGAGCATTTTATCAAAGGGTGACAGATTTCTGAAAAATCAATCAGCAGGGCTTGGCAGCTAATAGATAAATTACAAGCCCATGAAAGATAATAACTAAGTCCTGTGGGTTGAGCAAATGCCAAACATTGCAGTTGATGTTTATAGATCATAGAAAATATCCAAAGGTAGGGAGAGTTTCCAGCACAATGTACTACCCTGCTGGTCGCTAGGCATGTTCTGTAGTATTATATATATATCCGTCCAGCAGGGTAACACCTGTACCTTTTGGAATTAATTTTGCCAGTTCTGACTACATTAGACCGAGGATGATTGGGGCAAAACCACCAAAATACATGGTATGTCTTGACCTGACCTTCTCTACAAAATGGTACAGGAGATGTAAGTGTTCCTAGGTGAGGATTTGATCCCAAAATGACAGCTCAGGTCCTTCTCGTACCTTGAGGGTCTCATTGGGAAGGGATGGCAGCCTCAAGGTCTCCCTGAAAAAGAAACTGAGCTGCAGTTCCCCTTCTGAGCTGGCCTACACAACACTACCTGGATCAGTTTGTGTGGAAGGAAACATGTGCTTGTCCTCTCCTCTCTCACAGCCAAGGGGTACCTGGAGGATGCAATGGCTTGAAGGTCTCAAGAAGCTGCAGAACAGGTCCCATTCGGATACAATCAGGGTGACTACAGCTACCAGCTGGTCCTTGCATGATGCCCAGGAAAATGTAGAGATGGAAGTAACACATGAAGAGTGGCAAAGGGGGTGGAACAGAAAGAGTGTGTAAGACTGAAAGGAAAAGTAAGGAGAGCAGGCAATGGGAATGCAGAGAAGGATGGAGGAGGGAAAGAAGTGAAAGATGGATAAACCAAAGAACATATGTTAATACAAAAGAAAGATGGCATGAAAGAAGAGACAGATAGAGCCAAAATACATGCAAAGCCCAATCAGAACAGGGTGAGAAACTGCTATGGGAAATAAGAAAGCTGAGAGGATGTGTGAATGAAACGTACTTCTCTTTGTCATGGTAAACCTGCTGCCTCCTGTCTGCCTCCTTCCAGGCTGCTTCCCTGCAACAGCTTGCACTTCTGGCACAGCTGTCCAGAAGCCTAAATATTTATCTCCATATCTATTGATTCTAATATTTAATTTAGCATCTTGCAAAGCACCCAAAACCAGCTCTAAATAATCATCTAGTGCAGTCTCTGCACATCTGTAAGGGCTGGGATGCAGCACCTTTTCAGTACAGCACCATTACAATATCTCTTTAAGACTCTGCACACAAATCCAACTGGTGAACAGTTGTTGGTTTATCATGCAGTTCCCTAGAGCCACAATAGGTTGAATCTGCCTCCTAGATTCACCGCACAAATTCCTAAGAGGTGACTTGAATTACATTTAATCTTTGTTACGATATGAAAATGTTGCAGCAGCAGGAGATGCTTCCATCCCTTAAAATTAACTAATCGCCTCATTCCAGGAAAAGGTAAGATGCTGCTTCAGCATCATCAAACACAACTCCTACTGAGGTCAACAGAAATTTCACCAGTACAACAGATGCAGAATGGATTGAAATTCTGCACTCTTTTTATTTGCTTCCTGGCCTCTAAAGCAGGCTGTGACCCAAATTATGCTTTCACACAAACCTGGTGTCCCCCAGCAGGGCTGTTTATGTAGACAGAATATGGCACTAGCGGTCTTAGGTATAAAGTTGTAAATTTACTACTCACAAGCCTGTGCTGTTTCTCCAACACTTACTCCCTCCTGGCTTCCAAAAGTTGCCATAAAACAGGAAGAAGGCTTTTTAGTGAAATGACAGAAAAGTGGCAGTCTTCCCAGCTGCAGAGCTGTGAAAAGATGATGGCTCTTAGGTGTATCCTTTCTGACTGTACTTTTACAGGATGAAATCAGTGTGAGTATGCACAATCCACAGGCACTTCCTGGAAGATGGCACTTGAAAGCAGTTTTAGTTGGAAAATACACAGGAAAATCCTCAGAACAACAGAACTTCTCCTCTAAGAGAATCATCCTATCTCACAAAAAGCCCATGAGAGTCACCTCCACAAACCAGATAATTCCTGGGGTGTCTGTAGCCACCCATTTGAAAATACTGTGCGCCTCTTCCAGCACTCATCCCTCACTCATGCCGGTCCATGGCTAAGGGACCACAGCCGAAACTCAAGCATCTGTTCCTAGGAAGCCTTTCATTCAGCGTGGCTATAGACTCTGTTGTGTGACACTGATCTGTTAGTCCTTCGTTAATTTTTTTTCCCCAAGATTGCAGGGATCCCCCAGCTCTAACTATGCTGGACACACTGTACTGATTGTATTGAAGAGCTTCTAAAACATGTTTCAGTAGCAGCTTAGTGAACCTACCAGAGCACTTGGACATATCTGAGGACACTAGTGACACTGGATTCCTTGGCTCTTCCTTATCAATGATGTTTTTATTTAAGAATGTAATGAAAGGAAACTAAAGACTTTTGAAATTTGGCTTGATATTTTAGCAATACAACTAATGCAATGACAAAATTCAGGCATGTACCTCATTTAAAAAAAAAAAAATCAAATTCCTAAAAATTGTAAAAATTACATAGAGAGTTTCTGTCCTTATCAGTCTGCTAATCTCAACCACGAAAAAAGCTACAGCTTTAAGTACTTCCTAGAATCAGGTTGCCAAATGCACTAGCTACTAGCTGCCATAAGCAGCTCGTCTTTCAAAAGGACCAAGGATGTCAGTAAAAGCAGAAATTTTCTCCACATTCTGAAATTATTTTATGAGCTAATATGGTTGAACCAATAACTTTAATTTAAAAAACAGACTACATGCTTTTGCAAAGGTGGAATAGGTGCAGAGTGGGCAGGTAAAGCCTTTTTACCTTCAAACATACCACGTTCTCATTTCTAAGCGATCTTTCAGTCTCATAGTTTACTTATGTGCTTCTCCCCTCTGGCATTTTTGAGCAAAGAGCAGGTTTTTAATACCACTGTGTGTCCTAATGTTAGTACAAAAAGCATCCATGGGCATGAGACAGGATGCAGATTGTAAGTGTTCAAATCTGGCTTTAGGGTCCCAGAGACTAAATTCGCTACTGCTTTTGGTTATGTTGCCCTTAAATAGGCAACTAAAAGAGGTTTGGGGAACATTTCTCAGAAGAAGTCCCATGTGTAAGGAGGAAAACTGACTCCAGAGCTCAGGGCACTGTCCAAGACATTACACCTGAGTGAGAGCTGGGACCACCAGTGGCTCCAATGCAGGGTGAGAAATGACTACATTACAGTGTAAGTCTCTTCATGACACCTACCACCATTAAGGCACCATGTATGTGGGAATGGTTAATGACAGAAGAAGGATAGAAAAAGTATAAAGCATTGGGCAAAGGAAAAAAGGTGAACAATTTAGGTAGCCTTTAATGTCTGATGGCGCACAATTTGAGTCTTTGCACACAGCAGGAGGTATTTGACATTTTCCTCTTCAGAGATTAGCACTTGCAGGTATTGATTTAAACTAGGATTTATACCATGCGTGTCATCTTTACAAGGGGTACAATAAGAGAGATTAGCAAGAAATTGCCAGGCACACCATCTTTAATCAGCTGCAAACTGTTTTCATCCTAAATCTGCAGGTTTGTCAGAAAAAACAAAATGCACATAACTAAGTGGAGCAGCAGTCAAAGAGCATTCAGCTCGACAGAATAAAAATAGTCACCAAGGAAGGGTGTCATAAGAAAGCTTTTTGTTTTTTATTTTTGGTCTGGAACAGATTCACAATTCATGCCACATCTTTTAAAATCTTATTATCTGGTTTGGATTAGAATTAAAGCTGCTTCTCAAGCACCAAGCCCTTTACAGGCCATGGGTTCCACCAGAGCATGTCCGAAGGCTGCCAGGTCAACTTCTCGTTACCCAAGTCCCTTGCTGGATGCCGTCTCAAGCAATGAGCATCCCTTTCTCAACCCAGAAGTCTTCCTTCGGAGTAAGTAGATTTAAAAACACAACACAAGGACAAAACACACCCAAGCTCACTGTCTGAATGTATCCCCAAAGCTGTGCCTGTGTTTATGTAAGCAGCCACCTTTGGATCTAGTTTTCCTCTCTTCATGTGGTGAAAGTTTATTGAGGCCAGGCTGTGCAAGGCTAATCCTGTCACAGGAATTGAATAGCAAGAGAAAAGAGGAATGGCTGGGACAGAGACACTGAGCCTTCGGGGGCTGCTTCAGAGGAAATTAGAGAGGTGAAATTAGAGAGGTGAGGTGCAGTCACAGCCATCTCCCACCCCAAACAGCAATTTTGCACCTGGGAGCAGCACGAACCAGCTTCACTTCCCAGGCTTTGAGCCTAAAAATAATTAGGTAGAACATTTTGCTGGTTTGTTTTAGTTTGGTTCTTCATCTGCAGCCAACAGTGTGAAAAAGCTGCTTTCCTCATCTGCACCTGTCCAGCGGGAAGCTCTCAAAGGAACAATGTCAAAATGCAACATGCCCCCATCGCCCAATGGGGCCAATTTATGATGGCTGAGGATCTGCCCTAGGTTGCTTCTCTCATTTCTCTGCTATTCAATCTATATTCAAAATGTTTTGCTGTCAGAGGTTTATCTTATGAAATAGTAACACCATTCTGGCTGAATGCCAAGGCTGGGCTAAAGGACAGCAACACATTAATGCTCCAGGCAATCAGCTCAGCAACTTTCAGCTGTCACTCACAGCTCTCTGAAAGTATCCTGGCAACAATAAATGTTTTTATATATACTCCAGAAAATGTGAGACTTTCCTCTCTGTGTACACAATGGGTCTAACATAATTGCAATGAAAATCAACCAGTCAGAAAATAATTTTAGTTCTTGTATAAAAGTCTATTTTTTAAGCAGGGATATACAACCTGCTTTGGGGAGAACTCAATGAATGTTCTTAACATTAAACAAAACAGAACATAATTACCAAAGTAGAAAATGAAGACTATTGTGCCCAAAGAAAACAAAAAGCTTCTGGAAAGGAAAAAATCTTCTCTTATGTTTATTTTACTAGGGATGTACTTTGAGTTAGAGCATATTTAAATTACTAGACTGGACTTCGAAGAGAGGATAATATAGCACACTATCCAGACCATATAGCCTTCTCTAGGCTGAATCTGCAGAGAGCTCAAGTTCGTTTCCTGCATGAAGAGATAGGTCAGATCTAATTCTTGCATGAAAGTTGTTTCAGTAGAGCTTTAGAAGAATAAAATTCCTGCATTACCAAGCCTCTCTCTACAGCATATTTAACAGTTCCGTGATCTCTTCCTACTACCAAATAATTTATGGGATTCACTGTGTGCTAGTCCATAGAAAGTTTCTTGTAGTAGAAATGCACTAGGCCTTGTGATGGAGAAGAGATCAAGATAAGAAAAAAATTGTTCACTGATTTCTTTTTTGGTTTTTTGCCTTCAAAGATGTGTATCCATTCACCAGTATCTGGCATGTTTTAATATTCTGACTTAAATCTAAATTTTTCCGTCCCAGAAATTTAATTCACATAAACAATAATTTGCAAAGAATTACCGAGAGCATCATGCTCCTTCAGCAATCGTCTCCCTCCTGAAGGACTGTCTCCCTTTATAAGGTTGCTTTCCAAGTAAACAACCTCACCTGAAACCTTATTCATCATCTACTAATGGTGGAGAATGCGAGTGTGCCTGCACTCCTGATTTGTTACTCTTTTCATCAGACAGTATAAAGAGACAGAAGACAACAGTTTTTGAAGGGCCAAATGCAAGCAAAATGGTTAGCCATGAGTCATTTCCATTCTCGGTGACAACCAACAGTAGCACAAAGGGCAGTGGGTTCAAACTGAAAAACAAGAGGTTCCACTTAAATTTGAGAAGAAACTTCTTCTCAGTGAGGGTAACAGAACACTGGAACAGGCTGCCCAGGCGGGTTGTGGAGTCTGCTACTTTGAGGACATTCAAAACCCACCTGGACTCATTCCTATGTAGCCTCATCTAAGTGTTCCTGCTCCAGCAGGGGGATTGGACTGGATGATCTTTTGAGGTCCCTTCCAATCCCTGACATTCTCTGATTCTGTGATTCTGTAAATTAGAAAGTGTCTTTGCCTTTGTGTTATCCACTGCCAGAAGAGCTGCCTGACACCTGCGATCAGCTACACCACATTTTTACTCCCTTAACAGTAGCATTGATTTAGAATTAAACACAAAAAACCCCAAGCCATGAAAGTTCAGAGTCTAGCTGGGGAAGGGAAAAGGTGAAGCCTAGTTTGGGTTAAAAAACAAAACAAAACAACAACAAAAAAACAACCACCCACAACCACCACAAAAAAAAGACCCCACACCACAACATTCCTCACAAAATTGGAAGACCAAACAAGTTTGGTTTGGGGAGGTTTTCTTTCCCCTCTGTAAACACCAACATGCAGTATTTCCAAAAGGAAACAATTCTCATTGAGCCAGTAGCCCATGAAAGGAAAACTGGACAGTCTACTGAGCAACTGCAGGAAACTCCCATAAGGACCCCAGGAAGAACTGTTCCTTGGGGCTCCCACAGTCCCCAATCTCTAAGAGGCAATTAGTAGTACTGACACCAACTAACTCTCCCCAACCAGAACACATCAAAACTTGGTGAAAATCTCTTGGGTCAAATCTCTTCCAGAACTGGCAGTTCTTTCCTGAAATCAGAGAGGCCGAAAAAGCTATTCTGTCCTGAAGCTCCATATCTAGAAAGCATCTTTTAACCACATGATTCCCCAGCTGCTAGACCATCCCTATATAGCCAGAATCCACAGAAGTTAACACTGCATTCAGCCAAAAATTGTCAGACCCCAAATGCAGGGGCATATCTCTCTTTACTTGGGAAAGAAATATAATCAGCATTTTCCTTATGCCCTGTTTCTGGCCCTGAGGAAGGTGCTGAGCAGCAGCATTCCTATATGTTTCCTGCAGCATTCTTCTGCCTTTTTCCAATCTACAGGGTGTTTCAAAAAGATGAACCCAATTTGAAATCACTATATCTCTGCAACCATAAACTATCAACTACCATCTCTGTGTTGTCCATACAGCAGGTGGAAGGAACACAGAGCACTTACAAAAAGATTACTAAAATTTGATAACTCATTAAACAGTTTGTAAATGTTTGTGTAATCGTAACATATTGGGTCCATCTTTTTGAGACACGCTGTAGTCTGAAATGTCCTTAGGTTAGAGTAAGATTTACATACATTCCTCCCAGGAGTGGATGACTGTACTTCAGTGTTTATGTTTCAATTACTGGCCTCCAACATCAACTCTGCAAGCTCTCTGACACTCAGTGAAAACGTACTTGTTTTCCAGTTGACATGTGCAACAGCTTTTAGTTAATACACCCCCAGACCAAAGAAGCCATCAATGAAATACTAATTTGTTGTGCTGCTTGAATTACAGTTCCTGCCTGGGCAAACTAAGAGGTCCTGTCACAGGAATGGGTTTGTTATGTTTAATTGCATATCTTACTCTCTTTCTGAGTCATCAAAACATTTGAGGTTTCTGCATAACTTAAAAATATCCGAATCAAGCATGAAAGGCTAACAAGAAAAGCAAAGCAAAAAACTGAATGTTGTTTCACGCTGTCCAATATGATTAAAGAAAATTAGAGAATGAGCAGAAAAGCCCTAAAGTCAAATGACATTGATACTGGGCAGGAATGAGTGTCTTTGGAGCTGCTGAAACTGCTAGCACTTGGGAATCTTCTGCAGTTTCCCACTGTAGAAGATGAAATAATTAACCTACAAGCCTGCGTGTCTCGGTCAGCCCAAGTAAGGAGAGAGGGGATGAGCAGAAAGTCGGTCAGACCTGAAATTTATGACATCTGGCATATCTGAAGGGAGCTGATTCCAGCAGAGCAGGTTCTGAGACAGAACACGGTGCTGGGATTCAAGACAATGGGATTTTGCTTCTGTCTTTGACCCATAGAGAAAATACATTTTACCATCCTGTTTGCTTTCCTGTCCCTTCATCTGCTCTATCAACTCAGAGCAAAATGCTTTGTGTGCTTGCAAATTGGCACCCTGTTCCCAAGTAAGACTAAAAAGTGTGGCATGCTATAAATAAGCACCACATTATCAAACTGACGTTTGTGTGGGAGGTCACTCTGCACATTGGGTCAGAGCCATCATTTCCACCATAACCACAACATGGGCAGGCTCCCTCCTTGCTGGGTTGGCCAAAGCAGACCTGAATGAAAAGAGATCAGGTGCAGTAGGAGTCAAAGCCCATTCCACAATTTGGACCCATTTTTTAATTTAAAACAGAGGACCAAACTGCCTGTAGAATATCCCATTAAAGCACATTCAACCTAAATGAAAGGTTCAATTATTCCTGCACAAGCTCACAAGCTATCCACTTTGAACATCAGATTTGGTGTATTCCAAACAAAAAGGGTCTCTTCAAACAATATCATGAGAAATTTCTGAAGGAGAAGGGATGGGTAGATCTCCAAGTAGGTTTTTCCACTTAGCAAGTTCTTCCCAAAATAAAGCCTACGTAGGAACAAAAAAGTCCTCCTGTAAAGTTAAATTTTTCATTTTTTTCTTCAATATGGGCAGTAATGACTCCTCAAGGTAAAGGAATGAAAAGAAGCAAAGGACTAGCTCCTCATGCTGTCTGTCAAGGCAGGACCAGTGCAGCCAGGCAGCAACCTGCAGCCTCTCAGGTGAGCACAAAACACATTTAGAAACACTTTGCCTCTCTCCTGAAGTTCCCCAGGGGAAATAGAGCTCAGCAAACCCTTTTATTTAATGAAAACCTTTATCCAGAAAATAGTGCACTGTCCGAGGCCACATATCACGTATCATTTCCGAGTACTGAGAAGCTGAGATGAACACTTTGCCTTACACAGCCATTGGAAATCTCTTGAAATAGGGAAAATCATTAAGAAAAGGCCTCTGTTATGCAGACGCCAGGAAAGATGCATATTAGGTTATTGCATGCATCTGTATATCTGTGTCTCTGTATCTATCTAAAAATACACACTATTGGTACTTATTTTAATAGCTTGTTGAGAATGCCAATGCAAAAAGAATGTGGCACATCTTCATTTAATACGTTAATCACAGGAGAATGTCTGTGTTACACACACCATCAAAGCAACTACACTTTTTTTATACAGAAAAGCCACGGGATACCTTTTGGTGATGCGCTGCAGAAAACAGTGGGAAGGCTCAACTCTGTGCAGCTCCAGTTAATTTGTAAACAATCTTTGTTCAACAAGATTAAGGTATTTACATTTTATGTTTTAGTGAGGGAAAAAAAATAGTTTTCAATGGTATTGGGGACTTGTATAGAGACTGAGAAATGTAATTCAGATGGTTAATTTAATTTTCATCTCCTGTTTTTGTTTTCAGGCCCCTCCATTCACTTTTTTTTACAAAACATACATCTTTTTAAAAATCTGGCTCATTTCTTGAGATGACACAAAAAGTGAAGTCAATGTATTTTAGGGGAAATTCAGTGCCTACGTTAGTGCAGCTGGTTTAGTAGTTATTCATTAATCTATTAAGAAAGACCTACTAAAAGATATGGGGTGAGAAATATGCAAATGTATATTAAACGATTTACCCAGATCACTAACAATCATGCAAGATTAATAGAAAACTGACTTACAGAATCAATATCCATTCCCGCTCTCAACTCTAAGCCTCACATGAGTAAGCCATATTAAATTTAAAGCTAACCTGATCTAGGCTGTGCTGTCCCTCTATAAGGGCAAAGAATTCTCTGACATTTGGAAATGGCACCTAGTTACACACTATGCATTTTTCAATAGCATCCATTTCAAAGTGAAATCATTACAGGCATGAGCTCTGCCCACTGCTTGTGGAGAGATTTGCCCAGTGTGGTTTCATTTCTTTTTTTTTTTTTCTTCACAAATCACTCTACAGCATAAAGCTCTGAATAGGATGAGTTTATGAACCTGTCTATAACTGTGCTGCTATTTTCACAGGAAAGCTGTCATTATAAAAGCACCCAGCACAGGGCCTCACGGCACTTACCGTCGGAAGACAATTGGTTTCATGGAGCAAATATCAGCAGCTACATTATCAAATAACCTCAAGGCTGTGCTGGGTGAATAATAAAAAATGGATCTCTGTGTGGGATGCAGGAGATGGAAAGAAATTAATCTTCGGAGCTCATCTTGAGAACATCAAATAATATACCTGACCAATGAAAACCCAAACTGAAGATCTTATTATAGCTGCACAGACAGCACTTGTTTTATGAGACAATGTAAATGCAGCCAAAAGCACTAGAAGACAGATCTTACCTTGTAGTTTATAGAATCTGGTATTTAGCCCAAAATCTTTTAAAAGACTGCCCAAATTTCATCTATCGGATGTAGAGTTATCTGCAGAGAGAAAAAGAAAACAGAGGATTGTAAATATACTGAAACCCAATAAAAATGTAATATCTCCAACTGTATACGTGTTAAGCAACACAAAAACCTCTTTTCAATGCATCCTGTAAAAGAACATGTTTCAGTTCCTTGTTCTATCATGAGTATTCAGCCTAAATTGCTGCCCTCTCTAAAAGTTTTAAGCTCTGAAGAGTGGAAGAATACCTCAGAAGATGAATAACTGATTATCTCAAGGTATCATGATAGGTAATAGTGACCTTGCCTCTTTGTTCAGTGTGAACTCATCTGTTCTGCCAATGGTTCATTTTAGCCTATTGGTAACTTGTTAGCCATCAATCCTGCTTAATTATTTCTAGCTAAAAAACAAACAAAATGTTGATTTTTTGCATCTAACAAAGTTTCCATTAAATTAAATATATTTATCTCTTTGTCTGCTAACTGAACCATCAGTGATGCTTTCTCCATATACTGCATAAGACTTTAGCTATTATTCTAAGCAAATGAATTCAGGACAAAAATAGAAACAGCCATTAAAAGATAATGCTACTGGATAATTCTTGCTTCCAGTTCTGTCTACATATATAAGCTTTAGATTTTCATGATACTCCAATCAAGCTGAATTGAAATGCTTTCCAAATATAATTTTGTGCTATATAAACTTGTCTCATTAAAAATTGGGGATGGGTGAAAAGCCAGCCTTGTGACAATGGACTAAAAAAAGTGCTGGTACTGCTTCTTGAGAATCAGGCAGACTTTTTGTGCTCTTGCATGCCTTGTTTTCACAAATGAAATAAAACCTAATCAGGGTTTAGCACATTTATCTGGAACCTCCAAAGCAAAACTTACAAGAAATAATAAGATGTGAAGCTGGCCTTGCAGAAGTCTCTCCAGCCCCAAACACAGCAGCACTGCAAGTAGTTCAAGGTGTCAAAGCAGCAGAAAGTGACCTTTCTTCTGTGCAATAGCTGCCTAATAGGCCTGTTTTGACAAGAGCACCTAAGGCCTTATAAATAACCATCATCTCCAGGAATATTTTTCTTACATGTCTTCCACTTAACCTGAACCTAATTATGAGGACATGTGGTGGTTTGGCAAATCTTGGTGATTTGAAACACTGCTCTGTACAGATTTTCACTTCCCAGTTAGTAGAGGCTGGTACACAGTTACTCAGAGGCTCCTTTTCATCCCTGTGTTGGTATAGTGAGGTTACAAAGATTCTGTGAAAGTATCCAGCTATGTAAGGTTCATGCCAAGAAGGGTTTTGCATGCAGGGCTGCTAGTGGCAATCACTTGATGGTTATAGATGGAAAGGCATATCCTATCCTGACAGGAGGGACCATCCTGAGCTGCAAAGACAGTCAAGAACATCATGGATTTGCACAAAACAACTTGAAGTGACAGCCTGAGAAAAGGAATCACAGGTTGCTATTATTCCCAATTACAGAAGAACTATGACCCAGCAAAGCTTCCCTTGATCGTCACGACCACAGCAGACCACTTGCACCCATTCTCTATGCAGAAAATTGTCTTCTTCAATCAGTTACACCAAGAAAAAAGGGAAGAAGAGCAGAGCAGCTGGTAGGGCAGTAAACCAGGGCTTTGAGTGAGCAGGAACACTTGATCTCTTCTAATTAGCTATAACACAGGAGTAAAACAACAACATACTGACTTCTTCCAACCCCCTTTGTATCGTATCTAAAGTGGTTATGGCCGCCATTCTGTCTCAGGATTTTCTGGTTCTCTATTTTAAATGTTACAGCTGAGTCAAGAGCCAGTGTCAAGAGAATGAATATGCAGTCACCTGTAGAAGAGTTCGCACTGACAGATACTCTCTGCCTCTTCTCTTATCAAAACCATTTCTCATCTCACCATTTAGCCCTCAGGGATAACACGACCTAGAAAACTGTCAGTTACATAGCAAAATATTTTTTATATAATGTTCTGCCCAGATTCAACAAACTCTATCAACCTATGATGCAATGGTGACAGAGTTGGTAGGTGATGAGCAATGTTCTATTTGTTGAGGACTTTGTTAAGCACAGACTGTTACCCACAACTTAAACCAGCTGCTCATAAGGTGGTTTCAAGTTTGCTTGCCTTCTTCAAAAATCTGTGTTTATAACTGGCAATCCATTTGAAGAGCCAGAAAATTATAGGGAAGGAAATGACTCTTCATCAGAAACAGTGTCAGATGAACAGCGGCAGATTAAACAGCAACCACACTCACTTCTGTTTGTTAAGCAGGACAACAGACAAATTTAATGAAATATAACAAGGACAAGTGTAGAGTCTTACATCTGGGCAGGAACAACCCCAGGTTCCAGTGTAAGTTGGGGAACAACCTATTAGAGAGCAGTGTAGGGGAAAGGGACCTGGGGGTCCTGGTGGACAGCAGGATGACCATGAGCCAGCACTGGGCCCTTGTGGCCAGGAAGGCCAATGGCATCCTGGGGTGTATTAGAAGGTGGGTGGTCAGTAGGTCCAGAGAGGTTCTCCTTCCCCTCTACTCTGCCCTGGTGAGACCACATCTGGAATATTGTGTCCAGTTGTGGCCCCTCAGTTCAAGAAGGACAGGGAACTGCTGGAGAGAGTCCAGCGCAGAGCAACAAAGATGATGAAGGGAGTGGAGCATCTCCCTTATGAGGAAAGGCTGAGGGAGCTGGTGCCCTTTAGCTTGGAGAAAAGGAGGCTGAGGGGTGACCTTATTAATGTTTACAGATATATAAAGGGTGAGTGTCATGAGGATGGAGCCAGGCTCTTCTCGGTGACAAATAACGGTTTCACTTAAATTTGAGAAGAAACTTCTTCTCAGTGAGGGTGACATAACACTGGAACAGGCTGCCCAGGGAGGTTGTGGAGTCTTCTTCTCTGGAGACATTCAAAACCCGCCTGCACACCTTCCTGTGTAACCTCATCTGGGTGTTCCTGCTCCAGCAGCGGGATTGGACTGCATGATCTTTTGAGGTCCCTTCCAATCCCTAACACTCTGTGATTCTGTGATCGTAAGGAACTGGAGCCAAAGGACTGAGCACTATGTTGATATCGGTTTGATGGCCAACTGAAATATCTGTATACTGGCACACAGATGGCTCCAAATCAGTCTGTCCTTTCCTCTCTTTCTACTTGTCCCGATTCCTCTGGTCCAGGCAGGAAGGCACACATAGGCTACCTGGATTTTGGAGAACAATAACTGAAGTGCAATAACAATGCTCTCGTTCAACCGCACAGGTAGGTGTGGGTCAGCAGACTAAGAGACATTCAGAGCACTCTCCCCTTACAATCTTTCTCCTCTAATGCTTGCTGGTTTATCTGTGCATACACATCTTTGTTATGGTCTCTAAGTCACTTGTCACAAATTCTTCCCTGAAGAAAAACACAGAGTAGAGTAAAACATGAGAAAAATGCCCCAAAAAGGATGGTAGAGAGCTGGGCTTTTCACTCTGCCCAGTGTGGCTGAGTGCTCTCAACCCCAGGCACCAACCTCGAGCAGTTATGGTGGCCACTTGTGGTTGCCACTGCCACATCTGGTTGCCGCTTCTCTGCATACAGAGGCAGTTACAAGCCAGATCCCATGCTGTAACAAGGAATAGATAGATGCCCACTCCATCACACCATCACCGCAGAGCTGATCACCTCAGTCAGCCATCAGGGCTCCTCTCCTTGACATGGTCTCTGTATTTGCTCTACACCAATAACAGTAAGCTCAACTTTTAAGCAGCTGTGTTTAATTGAACAGCATTTTAAAATCTCCTTTGCTATCAGATACAGAAAACACTAAAAGGCAGGACAACAGGTTATGGAAAGTAGGGTTTCAACTCTCCATGCTGCACCTTGGGGTAGATTTAGCCTGTTTTGTGGAACTGCAGCATTTAAACCTGCTGAACATCTGGTCCAGTTTTTGTGACTGTTGCTTGGTCTCAATGTAATTCCCAGAGCTACACTGGGCTGGTAGCATCTAAGGATGTGTCTCTCATGTTTGTTTTTAGGGACACAAGGGCATGTTCCTATGACCACACTGATACTAATGTCACCTGTAATAACAGCATGATTAAGCAGGGACAGGCAGGGTAGTTTCCTGGCAAGCTGACTCCTCTTTCCTCATGAAAGCCAAGCATTTGCTTCAGCCATTATGTTCAACAAGGAAATAGTTGCTTATCCCATGGTTTTCAATTTTCTTGACATTTAAAAACAAAAACACCTTTAGCCTTACTAACTCTCCCCCACCAATGGCACCTGATGTGCAGCTTTGCTGACTGGGCATTTGACCTTCTGCTCCTTTGAAATTAAATGAAGGCTCAGAGCTTTTGTTACCAAGGCAACCCCTGCTAATATTTGTAGGAAGTTACATGCTTTGGAGGGAGCATGCAAAGCTGTCAATCCCATAGGAGGGACACCTGTGGCTCACTCTTTTACGCTCATGTACAAAGGACCAAGGGCAACACAGGCTGAAGCTCTAACAAAGTCCTGGATAAATCTGTCTAAAACAAGAGGAGCTCAGCTGTGTGAAAGCAGCAGCAGGCTGCACATTGCTAGAGAGGATGAGAAATCTTTGCTGAACACCATGCCTTCAGAGATACTTAGCAGAAATGACATCACAACCAATATTTCTAGAGCTCAAATGAGAGCACTACCTGCAGAAACACAGAATAGCTCTATGAGAGAGCAATAAATCTGAAGTAAGCAAATATCTCTTGGATGTGGCATATCAGAGATCCCACTGGGAGAGAAGGTTTATTGGACACAATTACAGAGGGTAATGGATGTGTTAGTGAGAGCATCTTTTAATTTTCCATGGAAGAAAACCAAAGGTAACATGAATAAATTACAGTGAAATGACTGAGAGTGCTAGAGTGTGCAGGACTTCAAAAGAAAAAATTCCCAACTAAATAAAGGCCAAGTTGAACAATGCTGGAAACACAGCAAAAAATGAGCCTGTCCAGCGCAAGTCAGAAAGCAGCTATATAAAACATTGCAGTAGGTTACAGAGGTAATGAATACGAGGGAAGGGTAAGATTGCCATTTCTGGTGTTCAGTCCTTGCATGAACTCCATGAGCCAACATAATTCACAAAGCCAGCAGGATTTTTCCATCACTATAAAAAGAAACCACTGTAGATTTGTTCTTCAATCCCATAACTGTTATTATTACAAGGGACTGCATATGAACCAGTTTATAATGAATGAAACTCGAATTCACCAGCATTTCCCACTATAAAATCCTGTTTTCAGTTGTTTACAACTTTTTCAAACTATCAAAATTGTAAAAGCAGCTTTATTTTGGCATTTTAAAATCGACACTTTCAACTTAGAGCCTTAATACCTGCATTTTTAAGATAAAGCTGGGCTTGGGTTTGTCAGAGAAAAATGGCACTTAGAGTATAAAATAAGCAAACTGAAGGTGCACGAAGAAGTTTCTAGTTCATTCAAGGTTTCATTCCGAATTCTGCAGCAGGACTTACCTACAGTTCTGCATGAGGGAGAAGGCCAGGCTTGCATGCATTCCCAAGGTAAAACGGGGCTCTAATCATTTTTCTTTACAAGTTTTTTGTCTGGCTAAACCTAAATTAAATATTTTTGGCTTCTCTCTTTATGAAGGTATGAATCCTTACAGCTGACAAGGGTGAAACAGGCAGTGGTTTGGGAAATGCCGTGTCAGCCATAGATGGACTTCCACAGTGAACACCGAGGTCCTGCTCAGGACCATGAAATTGTCCGTTTGGTGGTGAACAGCTCGTCCTATTATGAAATTAAAGCTTTGTGATTTATACAGTCTTGACAATGCTACAACCAGCAAGAAGGTCATATGAACTCCCTGAAATCTATTAGTTTGAGTGCTAGGACTGCCAGTTTGAGTGCTAGGACTGATTGTTGTTACACCCATGTCTACCTAATTATGGCAGACATGAAATAGCACATCTCTGACAAGTCACAAACAGCAGAGACAGCTCAGAACATACACACCTTGCTGCTGTGTTTTCTCAGTAACAAGACACACTGTCCTACATCTTAAAATACAGAGTTGCCTGACTTTCCAAAATAATCACCAGCATGATGCAAACATATAGCTCTAATCCATGCTGAAAAGTATTTCAGTCATACTGAGATCTGCCCATCCCTCTTGAAATAAAATAAGCCATCCTGGGAAGACAATGCTCTAAATAAATTCTTGCTTAGCAAATACAGTGTTGATTAAAACATATCAGTAAGAAAGCGGATAAACAAATGTAAATATCTGCATCTGTGTGAACTGTATCAAGCCCTCAATTCAGACAAGTACATAAATACATATTTACAGAAAAGAATGTATTGTTATTCCTTACTAGAGGTTTCTGACTTCAAGGGCATCTAGAAACAACAGAACTGAGCCATTCCAAGTTACAGTGAAGTTTGTTGCATGTGGAGTTTTTTGTTGTTGTTGTTCGTTTTTTAGTAGTAGCATACTTGCGCTATTCCTATTTTGGGTTAAGGTAAAAGAGATCTGTAATTCTAAAGCAAACTGTCAAGAAAATTTTAACTGAATTGAGCCTATCAATCCCCTGCTGCTGTTAGCAACCTTGAGTTGCGCTTTCTTTTCCTTTTCCTCTTGCTTCTTCCCCTTAAAGGAACAAAGCCAGCAACTCTTCCTACCGAGGGAAAATATTCAGTAAATGCAGTAGCCTCCAGCTCAACTAAATCCTGCTGAAAGTTCACCCCAGCAGTACACAAAGACCATCATCACTGCTCCTGGTGGACTGTTAATTGGGTTCTCTGTCTTATTATACTCTATTACAGTAGCGACAATAATCAAATGGCTCTGTACAAAGAATACATCAGTGACCTACTGTATGCAGTTCTTCCTGAGACATGCTTTTGTTTTTCACCACCAGCCACCATTCCCTAGAGAAAAACATGCAGGATCTGTACCATCCATCAGACAGCACCTGAGAGACCAGGCTAATCCCCTCCCATTTATATATATATATATATACCAGAGTAGATATTTCTGAGGAAGGAAAGTAGAACTGGCTAAGGAAAAGATGATGCAAAATTAAACAGTGATACCTGCATAATGGATGACTTATTAGAAATCTTTCATTGCGTTTGATCATTCGGAGCAAGTATTTTCAGACACACAGCAAACCTCCTAAGGATTTCCCTCAAGAACTGCACAGCAGAGCACAGGATCCCTCTGCCACCATAGCAGATAGTCTGCTTTACAAAAACAAGTATATTTACAATGCCAAAGCTAATCTGCAAAAACAAACACAATATTAAAAGCATGGATACAGGCCCTAGGTTTACACATCAACAGTTACCGGTAGTACTGAAAGAAAACCAGTTTTTAGCCCTTTATAACCATATGTGAATCTTTAGCATTAGGAAAGTGGCAGGTTCAGCCCAGCAATCAAATGGTTTTTGAGAAGCTTACATTTCTTGTGCTTGGACTCAAAATTACTTGGCAGCATGCTGAAAACAAACAAACAAACAAGATCTTTTTCTCCTAAACACAATGCTTAGTTTAATTCCAGAGCTCTCCACCAAATTATAAATAGGTTGAAGAAGAAATTAGACTCGTTCATCATTGGTGGATATTAATCACAATGGCCCAGCCACAGTCACCCATTCTGGAAAACAGCACTTGGCAGATTACCAAATGCTAATAAGAAATACATGGGGAAAAATATTTTAGGCACACATTGTTTCATATACTCTTTTCCTGAGTATACTTGTTGAGACAATTTACTAGGCTGGATGAATTTTTGGACTGATCTGGAAGAGCAAACAGAGTTCTTAATGCCTCTAACATAAAAGAAGCAACGCAACTCCAGTTTTGTTTGGTTTCCCAAGTTTAAGCAGAGAAAGTGATCTGGAGTTCAGTTAAATTGTACTAACTTTTGTGATGTTTGCACTGAAAGTATCTAGATATTTTACAATAGAATCACAACAAACAAATCATCCTCATTTAAGTTATCCTGCTCTTTATAACAGTCTTTCCTGATCTAATGAAAACCAAGAAGACAGGTGGGGAACATAAAGAAAAATAACTATCATAAATTTATATGTAGAGCAGAAATGCTGCAGGGTTTGCACTGAAGCAGCAAACCCAAAACTAGACACATTTTTTCAGCAGTCCTTTCAGGACTTGGATCACTGTCTTTGGAAAGAGCAAAAGCAGGCACCCCTGGAGTCCACCTCACATTATGAAATACAGCCCCATACTCTTTTAGGTGTGAAATGTCCTGTCCATTCACCTCCAGGCAGTGCCTCATGGGGTGAGGAACCAATCCCCACAGCAGGCTTACATGGAAAATACTTTATTTATGCCCCCAAACCAAAGCCATAAAGAGCGCCAACAAACCACTTTTAAATAACTGAGTTTGACTTTTTTGGCAGTTGATTTGACTTTTCAAACAAAATTCAGACTCTCTTCAGAAGTATTTTTCTTTTTTTTTATGTTTCAAAGCCCACTTTCTGCTAGGAAAAGTACAGTGACAAAAGAATGGCCTGTTTCTTCTAGAGCTGTGCCTATAGCACAGACCTTCTCCTCTACACTCAGGTGGACTTGCTCCAATTCAGCAAACAAGCAAATAAGAAACAGCCGTAAGGGAACACCAGAAAAAGCACAGATCATGAAAAAAAAAGGAGGCAAATATCAAGAAAAGATAAGGTAAATCATCTAAAAAGCAGTGATACATCTAAAGACATTCAAGGCAAATATTAGGTGGGTTTAATGCAAGCTGGATGAGTAAGGTAAATATTCAGAAGAGTGTAGTGAGAACATCTCATGCCTTTGCTCCAGGGAGGATGAAGACGACCACCCCTCAGAGCTCAAGCTTTTCTGCATCAGTTCTCAACTCAGCAAGAAAGAGGATGAAGAGAACTTGTTGACAACAATTCTGCCAAACAGAATCCAGTAAACAAGAGCAATATCAACAGAAGGCCTTGCTAAAAAGCCAAATGGCTTCTTTAATGAGGTGTCTAGAGGACAATAAAATTTACAAAGCGAAATTACAGTGGTATTAAAAAGAAAGTTGTTACGCAAATTGAAAACCAATGAAGGCGGGATGGGCGGGGGGAGAAGGAGGGGAAATCAAAATTGCAGGGAAAAGGCCTGAATGCAAGTCACAACACACAAGCTTTATAAGAAATATAATTCATTCCCACAGTGAGTATTGCTATATTCCTCAAGAGATGAAACAGGCAGTGGCAAATCAAGCTAACTCATGTAGACAGAGATGAAGTATGTTGACTGTTTTGTTTACAAAGTTTCATCATATAGATGATCGATGAAAATTCATTACAGCATGTACATTGTGGATATGAACCTTTAGTATCATCAGATTTCAACTTTCCCTAGTTTGAAAACTTGAATCGACAGATTTTTTTTTCTTTTTTAATTAAAAGGAACTGATCACCCATGCAGCCTCCCAAAGAGCACTTCTATGTGTTTTATCTAGAATATTTACAATACTAATGTTTATGCTCAATATATTTCGGCAGTTCTGCTTGGAAATCTCCTGGGTAAAACTGAGACATAACCTGAGCCTTTTATTATGTTACACTAAGCAGGCAAACCAAGACAGTAAAAAGTCTTATCACAACCACACAGCTTGTGTACAACAGAACATATAACTTATGCACCATAAATTGATGGGCACCATTAGAACACAATTTAAACATTCATACACCTCATTTTTTGTGATCATAAGGAATTATATTCTTCACTGTTTACCATAAAACTGTTACTGACATCAAGCATACTGACCCACTGTAAGACTTTGCGAAAGATATCGCTATTTACAAATCGTCACTTCTCCTCTACCCTTACATTTTTGATTGGCTTGGACCACAGTTGTCTGATGCCACAAGGAAGCATCTCCATGTTCAGACCTCCCATGGCAGGTTCAGCTTTGACCCAGTTTCCAGGCTGACGTGACTGGGAAGGTGAGGGAAGGAGTACAGCCTCCAGAAGGACCATACTGCACCATGGGCCACTTTGGGTCTCTTCTGCTTGCTCTACCAGGGCGTCTATTAGTGTCACTGCTGCTATTATATTTTGGGAATTGGAGACCACAAGACCTCACACTTGTATTCTTCTTCTTGGTGGGTGATATGGGTATTTCTGCATCAGAGAAACCAGATATCTCTTGTTTCTTTGTTGCAACAATAATAAACTAAGAGGTTAGAGGCACAGACACAATCCCTGACATTCCGTTTGCAATATAAATATAGGAACTGTCCATTCTTCGCACATTCTCTTCTACCTCCTCTACCTTAAGTTCATGCAGCAGCAAATGGATACACATCATTCCAAGTGCTAATATATAACTGTGTTGTCTACATTTAAGTGGAAAACACCAAACCTCAGCTAGAGAAGGTTTTGGCTCAATTAGGGGTCGAAAGAGGCACCTTCTCTCCTAACTCAACTCTCCTAAACTCTCAACCATTTCACCAAAAATTTGAGTTATAAAGAGCTATGATGATACGAACAAAACACTCACCCTGTCCCAGATATACACCAGTGACAGGTTTCCAGCTCACCCATGCTGGGTGGCTTTGCTCTTGAATCACACAGCACTGATGGCTATAAATTAATGGAATTCTGTGTAATTCAAAATAATGAGCAATTATTGCCTGGAGCATAGAGTTAATCTGGTAACAAAATTTAAACATTAGTCATCGACTTAATTCTGATCATTGACTTAATGGAATTCTATCATTTTCCAATACCATTTTACAAAATGTTCTTTAAACAATATCTTTGTAATATACTATGACATGAAAACATTCAAAGATGACTGACAGCTCAAGCAGATGTGCAAACCTCAAACATCAAAAGACTGAACTAAGTGGCCAAAGATTGGGCTATTGGAAAAAGGACAAAGATTCCCAAGCCTCATTTTTTTCTGCTTCCTGAATGATTTTTGTGGCACTTATATCTTCTGGTATTTTTGTCCTGGTTCAAGTCAAACCTCAGAAATTCTGAAAGAGAGAAAGATAAGGCATATGCTCTGTGTAGTATGATATTAATAGCAAAAGCCATGGAAAAACTACATGCTGCCCTTGACAAGAAAGTTCTGCAGACCAGAAGTAGGTCTGTAAAAAAGAAAAAACATGTACAATGTGATACTCTTGCTTGGGAATCAAACTCTGACAAGTTTTCTCACAACTGACTGACTTGGAAGAGCAGGAGAACACAATTACCCCATTCCTCAGAGAAACTATCGTCAGAATGCTTCACACTCTCTATATTTGTACCTAAAGTATTAGCTGAATTCAAAGGAAACTGTCAGCAGCACAAAATGCCTTATTGCCCTCCATTCCCTCATGGCTACTGAGAGGTAGGTTTTCCCTTGTCCTGAGAAGGTACCACAGCTACTGAAATAACCCTAACCCAAAGAGATAGGCTGGACTTTTTGTGTATATTTTTACCCTGCCTGGCATTTATTGCCAGTAGCTACCATATCCTAGACGGAGAGAAGCCCTGTCTGCATGCTTACTGAGCTCATGCTCTCTTTGGAAGAAGCAAAATCATTAACGATTCCTAAAATAGCTGGAGCCATTTTCAAAATAATAAGAGAACAGAACAAAGCAAGGGCAGCCAAACTGCTCTAATAAAACCAGCTTGATAAAAGGTAGACAGAAAAATGTAACACAAGATATAAAACCTCAAACTATTACGATGGGAGAAAGGGAATGAATATAAGTGAGTTGCCTGCCCCACCTTGAGTTCTGGGTTAACTTAGACATCCCTTCGCAAAAAAACGTATATGACATTCAGAGACTACCATGAAGAATAATTAGAATCTTGCAAAAATTTTACAAAGAGTTATGAAAGAAAGATGTGGATTTACTGCTGGGTTGGGAAATGTGCACAGAATATAAAATAAGTAGTCAGCTGCTTCAAAGAAAGAAAGAGAAAAAGTAAAGAGCATATCTTCTTTAAGTAGAAATTAATTGTTGAAAAATTTAAGGCAACACATTTACAGTTGCTACAAGTACAAATATATTTATATGTGGCTTGATGATACTTCATTTTACAAGTCGCTGTAAAATTACTCAAGAAAATCAATTTAATTCAGTGGAGAACCAAGACTTTCCATGAAGAAAACGTTTTGCATTTATGACTTCTGGAATAAAAAACAAGTCAACTGTTACCAGTCTGAGGTTAAAAAAGATACTTATGATATGCAACTTTGCATCTGAAACATCTCAGAGGCCAGGGACGATACAGGCGAAGCTGAACAGACTGTCCACCAAGTTAGTGTGCATCCCTGTATTCATCAGGGATTGATTTGAGCATGGTGACAACAGGTCAGGTCAAAGGTGACTAAAGAACAATTCTAAGTTCTCCTTTCTCTCTCTGAAGGCTTTGCGCAAGGGGGCTTGGTGAACATCTTCAAAGTGTGTGATGCATTGGCAAATAGAGGGGGGTCTGTACCTGCAAGTCAGCCATTTATGAAAGATGAAGGAAGCAGCAAAGAATTCTATCAGTGTCTCCTTTAAGAAAGCAACATTAATAAATTCCCAGAAAGTAAAATAATGCGTGGTGAAGATAACAAACATTATCTAGGCAAGCATAACCTGCGTTCCTCAATCAAGATCAAGATGTATTTCCCTTTCTGTGGGAAACACATCAACATGTTCTTTGTAGATGTCCAGCTCCTCATCTATTTCCATCAAATGTAGCTGAAGCTGACTCAAAAACCATCAGGGAGAAGGGAGGACAGACAACAACATCCACACACACAGTCACTGCGTGACTGCAAGTGCCAGATGCCTTGCGAAACCAAATGAGACTTCAGAAAATGGCTTCAAAAAAACCCCAGGAACTGAAGGCACCATCTGAACTAACACATGATAAGAGCAGAGGGAGTAATGAAGGACGGAAACTTTAATGATCAAGGCTGATTATCAAGAAAAGCAAAGTGCATCTATGCAAAGCAAACAAAGACAATTAAACTTGTCCTAATTCAAAGACAGGCGGGTGCCAAAGCAATGACAAAGGAGTAAAAAAAACCCAAGAAACTGCCACCACAGAGGGGAACCCACCTGGGGAGGATAAAGAAAGTGAGGAGGTGGCAAAGGCAAGTAATCTACACTGAAGTCTTTCTGTCCCAAACTTCCTGTGCAGTATGGACACTCAAATACTCCAGCTGAGAGGGACTGACGGCTAATGTACTGGAACAGGCTGCCCAGAGAGGCTGTGGAGTCTCCTCCTCCGGAGACATTCAGACCCACCTGGACACATTCCTGTGTGATCTGCTCTGGTGAAACTGCTTTAGCAGGTGGGTTGGACTGGATGATCTCCAGAGGTCCCTTCCAACCCCAACTATTCTGTGAACTGGGAAGATACAGAGAGATAAGTATAATCAGATAAAAACACTGAAATTTAGTGATAGGTGAAGTAAACGTTGAGGAAAATAGGTGTGGTTTTGTAGCAATCAGGATTAGAAACTAAGGACGTCAGTTAACAATTGAGGAGCTGATTCTAAAGACTCAGAAGTATAATACTACCCTGCATAGTTTCCTTTTGTTTTCTGAACTGTCCCTCCTTACCATGAAATAAATTTTTTTCACAGGTTTGGTAGACTACACAGACTTTGTATACAACCTAGTGATAGCTACAGTATAAGGAAACTCTAAAAAAACGTCAGGATAAAGAATCAGTTCTATCACTTGAAATGCCCCCTGGGGAAGTAGAGACATACAAGTACCGAGGCTGATTTTGCATTCCAATTTATGTTTCAGAGTATCAAAGCCAAAAATCATACCACCCCCTGCTTAGATCACCTAGCTGGCACAGAACAAGATGAATTTCCTACTGATACTGTGTTTGAGGAAATTGCTCATTGCACGTTCCCTTGGACTGGATGCCAAAAGGAAATTAAAGATATATTGGCAAACTCAGCTGCTGTGCAGTAACAGCATCTGAAAAATACAGCCCGTGATCTTTGCCATGTCAAGGCAACCTCTCTGCAAATGAAAGCTACGAATATTTGGATTGAAAGGAGTGGTGATAAAGTCGCTAATGTCTGGGAAAGACTCAGCTGCTGGGACAGCTGTAAGAGCCAGAATAGAATACTTGCTGAGGACCCACAAAATTGCCAGATCTATTACCCTCCTTCCTTCCAACTGCTTTGTAACAGGGAAAGAAAATGCTGCAGCTCACTAAGCAAGATTCTGTCAGCACTCAGAACAATGTTGATGTTTTCCAACTTATACCAAGTCAGAGTTTTCTGACTGCTGGTTTCATTTTGGCAGGGGAAGGAAAGGGGTTGAAGAGAAAGATTGTTTTTTTTCTTCCAAAAATGTAATCCTTCTTAAAAAGATCCCTGTGAGATACATATGACTGGACAATCGGTACACAGCTCTACAAATACCACCTTAAACCAGTCAGCCATTGAAAAAGCAGCACAGCAACAAGCCAATAAATTAGGCAGCCACTTAGAACAAGGACATCTCACTCCAACTGCTTTCACCTCACTGCGTTTCTCCCAGAGGCAAAGCTCGCTCAATCACACAAATATTCTGTGAGATACCTGTCCTCTAAGATCCTGAACATCCTATCGACTCATTCACATCCCACATATTCTCAATGATCAATGACAGAGCACACCACAACATCCAGGACTGATCCCACACCCAGTTGTCTGTTTTCTACATCACTCCATCTTTCACACTGTTTCACCAACTGAGAGCCACAGACTTTCATGTGTTTCTTCTCAATACTCCTGCAAAGAACAGCAGAGCTGCTTTGGTAGAAGGGGAACACAGTCCCAAACATGTATTTGGGCTCCCTTGGATTCAGCTACACTTACCTTTCTTTGAATTTCGCAGTCATTTGAAATTCCCTTTTAAATATTTATTTGTCCAGTGTCCATGAGCAAGTGCAATTTTCAGTATTAGCCCACATATGATTGCAGCATATCTAAAAGATACTTTCAAGGCTCTGCCCATTACAACACAGAAATCTAACAAATATTTACTCAAAGGAATCTTAGGAAACTAAGCAGGAGTTAGACATGTAGGTATTGTTATGTATACAAACATTCACCCATCTGGAGACTCGTAGAACATCCCTCACAACAAAATATATAAAAATGTGAAGAGGAGGTGGGTTTTTAATCAATCACCTTCTCCTATTATAGCCACAATACCAAATGCATCGCAATGCGCTGTCATACAGTGACACTCATATGTTGGACATGCTGCTTGCAGCGAACACATCACTTAGTTGACAGCAGGGTAGGGAAGCACAAGCTCTTCTTTTTACATAAGAGCATCCCTTAAAAAATTGGAGGGACTGGCTGGAATGCGGCTAAGAAAACCCCTTTGCCTAGTCAAAAAAAAAAAAGGTAAAAAGGTCATTCATTTTCAGCCTAAGTTAAAGATTACTGCAAGCATTGTCACAGCTCACTAACAATAGCCTCAGTCACAACAAGAATGGGTCTCAGATGCAGAGGAGATGTATAAATATTCTCCATGGTTACAGATTTCAAGCATAGCCATCTGAAGAGCGAGTGCCTTCATGTTCCATTTAGTTCAATAAGAACAGAAGCATCTTCAAGAGCAAGTCACAGATCATGTCTAAATCACTGACAAAAATCCTGATTATGCTATCTGTAACAGAACATGCTTTCCAGAAAGCACAGCATGTTAATAATGAGATCAATAAGATGTAAGTGGGACAGAAAGAAGGTAAATATCAGTATGGGTGAAGCTTGGCTGAGGTAATACAGCCAGTGTAAGAAACTACACTGTTAGGAAGGCATAGCTCTATTACAAAATGATCAGAAGTCTAGAATACATGATCTATGAGAAAAGATGCAATGAACATTCAGTCTAAAGAGGAGTCATCTGAAAAAGGACAAGATGTGTAAGTATTCAAAAATACAAAAAACAAAAACAAAACCTGTCACAAAGTGAGAAAGATGTAAATGGAGAACTTGGAAGAGCAATCTCCTGCAAGTTACTAAGTAGAGAAGCCACAACAGGGTCTGAAAACCCTGTGAGCCAAAATGCATCTGGCTGTGCTTTTGCAAGACGACAGCATCACGTGTGCTTATCCTGTTCATATTCCTCCTCAGCCATCCTGCTGTTGCTGCTGCTGGAGGCGGACTGCGCTGTTAGACATTTGTTCTGGATCACAAGAGCAGCTCTTGCAATCCTGCATGTTCTCCATGAGTATCATAAGTAGAAGACAGAATGATTAGGCTTAAGTCTATATAAAGGAAAATTCAGGTTAGTTGTGAAGAAAGAGAGAAGCAGCTGTTTCCCTGCCAGTAAGGACAGAGGTTCTTCTAACTGACTGTTCAGAGAAAAGGCAGGATCTCCATCACAGGAAGATTTTGGGAAGAAACTCTTGTCAGAGGTGACACAAATCCTGCCTTTGGAGAGAGGAATGGACTGGATGATCATCAAGCCTTCTCTCATTTTACAATACAAGGATTTAATACTGAAAGGTTTTAAGTCTACCACCCTCCCTGCGTAACAGGTCTCTGGGCTGGTTTCAGAGACCCAGGCTAGCTAGAAAACATCTGGTTGGGGTACACCTATCGTGTGGCAATTTTATTTCCTAAGATAGACTGCTAATTATAAAAAGGTGAGAAAGGCAGCCTACCTGAGACTGCAGCTGGGACAGTTAGTGAGCACTGAGGAAAGTACATCTGCCAACAGGCTCCACAAACCTTCTTTGCATGATGAAAATATCTTGCAAACTGGTTGCTAGGTGCTCTGCTCCTTGACATTTACATGCTTGAGCAAAAACACATCTGCTGCTTAGCAAAACGTCATAATAAATGTCATTTTTAAATATTGTCTGCTGCAGTTCTGATTAGGTTGTAAGCAAAACATGGGTATCATTTCAGTTCTTAGAGGGAAGTCCTGTTATGTGACAGCCAAATGCAGGCCGTCTCTTAAAATGCTGGGGGCTGGTACAGCCACTTGCAGAAAGCAAGTTCCAAAAAATTAAAAAACAACAAAAATTTGCTGGCAGTAATATCTCAATTTAAAATCCTAACCAAAATAAATGTTTTTGTAGGGAAATTCCTATTAATTCGTCACATCTCCATATTGTAAGCTAGACAGAATGCGAGAGGGTTCGTGCAGTCGATTACACAACCTAAAAAGAGAGTATAACCTTTAGTAGACATCAGACTGGACCTCAAAAAAGAACAAATCTGTGTTTGAGCTCTGGTTCTGACAGATGCATAGCATCTAGATTAGTAGCTTATTATCCCTGTATGGATTTTCCAGGTATTAAAGGAGAACAATGCTACTTCAGTCTAGTTTAGTTGTTGCAGACGCCGCCTATTGCCTTTGGTAAATGTTCTGGGAGACCAGTATGCCAATATGGAGGCAAACAGGGAAACAAATGATACTAGGTAGCTTTCCAATTGGAATCCTGTGGTTCGGCTGGGCCAATAAAGCTCATGACAGAATGCTGCAAAATGGTTTCCTCTTGACATCTTTATCTCAGCTTTGACTGGTTAAAGACCTCGCTTGCTGAGCATGTCAGGGACTCTCTGCCATTTCAGATGGTGGCAGCAGCGTGAGAGCGTTCGCTGCAGCACCGCTCCAGGGGGGAGCCAGACTGACAACAGGTAGCCCACATCCCACCAACTCCTGGTGAACTGCAAGAAGCTGGGAGAAGGCCAAACAGAAAAGCACATCCTTGTTTCACCCCTGCTGCTATTATACTAATAAATCAATAGAGGGGAGAGGCTTTCAACCTCTAGACCCATGCCAAAGTGACAGTGATCAAAAACCTTTGCTGGGCTGGCTGTTCAGTGACAAGGCACGAGGGAAGGGTTTGAGTGGTGTGACACAGGCTCCCAGAGGGAGGATGTCAGCACTGCAAGAGACTGACAGCCTCAGAGTAACAGCCAAGGAGCAAACAATGATTACACAGTGTTACAGAAGGTCTGGGTACCTCACATATCCATGGCTTCTGCAGCATCGCTCTGAGAACAGCACACTTGGGCTAGGCTTGCAACCTTCAGCTGCTACTTCAGATACAGAGTAAGAGAGCAGAAAAGGTCTTGGCTGATCTGTCTTCTGAGACAGCAAAGTGATGCCAAGCAGCCCATCACAGTCTGACGTGACAAACTCCCAAAAGCTGTTAAATAATGCATTCCATGCTAGTCCAGTTAAACTTGAATAACCAAAAATCTTCTGTGTCACTGGGTGCATTAAACTACCCATTAGCTGATCAGATCTGAATTTAGCAACATTGAACAAACCCAGTGCAAAGTCCAAATTTGTCACGGTACACTGGTTAAGGAAGCTGGAGAATCCTGCTATGTACCAAAGTGTATGAATCTACAGCTATTGCATAGAGTATAAAGCTAGAAAACTTAGGAGGGAAAAATAGTCTTGAGTAAAGTATGAATTTGGGTTAAAAGGAAAGGAAGAAAAAAATACATTTCTGTAAATTAGGGATTCTGGGAGACAGAGATGGCTACAAGTTAACATAAAGCTGATCTAAATATGAAGGAACACGTAAAGTTACTTACTTGCCACTGCAGGCTTTGGGGTTTTCACTATATATCTTGCAATACTTAGTGCTTGATTTCAAGATCAAGCTCCTTGTCACACGAGACATCGTAAGAACTTCAATTCATTTCTTGCAAAGAAAAGCTCAACTTGGGCAAACCCCAAGGGTAACCTGTGAACCCAAACAAAAAGAACCATCTGTAATCTTCAGGACAGATAAAAGGAACCATAAATAGTAAACTATCACGACAGGCCACCAGTGTCAGGATCAGAGATGTTGCAGACTCCATTGCTCTTGCTACCATACTTCTGGCTCCAATATTCTCCAGAAGCAAAATTCACTGTCACTGGTACAACACAAAAAACAAGTTTTGCCTGGTCAATGTCAAGCCCAAGGCAGAGAGACTCAAGCATCTTTCATTCATCCTTCAGACACTGTGCATGGGCCCATCCACATGCTCAAAGACAAGATGGTCTCTCTGACTTCTTGTGAAATACGTACTTCTGCAGGAGGGAAGAGTAACAATAAAATTCATTGCTCTGCTCTGCATATTCAGTGAATTTTATCTTTGAAAAAGAGAAATTAATTTGCTGAAGGATTCCCCATCATCTTGGGACTAAAAGAGCTCTATGCTGGTGTTAGTAAACAGGCACACCACCAGTTATTGTTAAAAGTGATGTATTTGAGCTGAAACCTTTTGGCTCAATCTGTTGTAACTAATTTAAGAGTCACAGTAATGAAAACTTCCACTTCTGTCATAGCAAACGCAAAAGGAGAAACACTGATACTATGAGAAAAAGGTTTATCAATATACATCTGACACCACACATTTATAAACAATACAGATACTAGCAGGCATTCAAATGCCCTAACCATGTAAATTTGTGTTAATTAGAGCTACAAATGGTTAGCAGGGGAGGTCTGTTCCACAGCATCTGATGTTTATGCATGTTTTGGGGGCTATTTTTAAAAAGCTGAAGGCAGAGTAAGATCATTTCATGAACATTTCAGTGTGCTGTTTCTCACAAAACCTACGTGATTAGTGCTGAGGGTAATTTGCGTGGAGGCGTTTAGCACCTTTGTGCTAGTATTTTTTACTACAGTTTTTCTATTAATTCAGCAGTTTGATACCCAGCTGACACACTGAGGGCTGATACAATGGAAAAGCAGATAGAAAACTATAAATAAAGACTAGCTCAGAGTGGGGGCATTTGACTGACACTGGGAGCCTACTCTACTGAGCAAGGTTGGCTTTTCTGACTGCTGTCCAGAAAAACAACAGCAGACAGCTATGTTAAAACAAGCTGAACTAAACATACAAAAAATGAGCTAAATTTCTACAAGTTATTCAAGGCCATGTATTTAATAACTGGATCTGAGAGGAAGGAAAAATTGAGATTCAGGATCCTACCTTACAGCATCTTTTCTTCCTATAGCTTTCAAAATCCATATGAATAAGATTTAGTCAGTTATACAATTGAGGATTGATAGTTTTGTCTATGCAGTAATAGACTAGGAATCTAGTTCACATTTAAATATTAAGAAATGTGCAACCCATTTGGAAGGAGAATCCTGTGTAAATTTTTGCTGGAGTAATCCCAAAGATTTCCTTATTTATGGAGAAAGGAGAATAGGGAAATGATACTAGCTAGTATGGGATACAGAGTAACCTAAAAATTAGGACTCCAACCTGAGAGAATTACATTAAAGTAGTAAATTGTACAATAGCCTTCTATGAATCAAGATCCCTTTTAAGCACTCCTCGGAGTTAATGGCAACCATATTAATCAACATGTTTTAATTCATTGTAAAGATGATTATAATAAACCTTTCGGACTCATGTCAAAATACCCTATTCAGATTAAGCCATTAAGGAGCTGAACTACACAAGAGAAGTTAACATTTGGATCACAGTAAAAAAAAAAAAAAAAAAAAACACAACACAAAACATTCACCCCAACGCAGTTTTCTCTGAGATATCTGAAAATTACCTATATCATTTACAGTAAGAGATATATATATATTTTAGAAAGCTGAGCCCCGTGGAGTGCTGGTCTAGTTACCATAACAAGCATTAAGCTTGTACCTCATTCTTTCACAGCTCAAAATCTCATGGAAGGTTGACACAGCCTTCATTCCACCTATTGTAGTAAAAACTGAATTAACTAATGTTGACTTTGTGGTCACATTTCTGTATTATACTGCAGACTGCAAAGTTTTAGAAATTGGGAATATGTTACTCAAGTGTTTATGTTTAAAGCAAAAGCCCTTCATTCTGAGGTTAATTTAGCACACATGCTGGCAAATTCCACTCGGCATTTGCTGATGCAAGAGATCTGGCATCTCTGATTCTGTGTGCAAACAGATCTCCATAAAGCATAAAGTTCCTCAGACAGAATTCCAGAGTCAATTACCAGACTGGGTTGCAACTCCCTGACATGTATAGAATATGATTAACAAGAAATTTATTGCATCAAAACATTGTTTCTTATTTACTCTGTAAAAAAAAAAAAAAAAAACACAACAAAACCATAAACAAAAAACCACACAACCACCAACCAACCAACTCAAAAAACCACCAACCACAAAACCCAAAACTGTGACTGAGGGAGATTTATTATGACTAAGAAAATAAAAGTGAAAGAAAATAAAGGCCCCCAAAGCTTTTAATATAAAAACATCACCTTTAAAAATATTCTAGATGAGCTTACCTATCCTGAATAAACAGGGACATGAGGGTGATTTTTATCATTTAAAATAAACATTTCACAAAGTGTTACGAAAATCTTTCAAGTGTTCCGCCCTGGCAATTTATTTTTCTAATTCACTAAATTAAAACAGAGAATAGGTCAAATTATCAAAACCTAATTTGTAGTGCAGAGATGAGAGTGAGTAATCTCACTTAATGAAGCTGTAATCAATGCCTGAGCAACTCCATTATTAGTATCATTACGTAATTTATTTATGCTCTGTATTGCTAAACTCTTCACCATAAACAGCCTTCAAAGGCAAAATTTGCATAAGCTGAAGTGTGTGCTACTCCAGAGCACTGCAAACAACCTCTTGTACAAGTGCAGTAGCTCTCATGCAAGATACAACATGAGATCGACAAGGTCAGGTTCAAACATGGGTTTAAGTCAGTCTGCGTAAGAAAATGTTAGTTTTGCCTTAACAAAAAAAGCAGCTAAAATGGGTAGTTGGAGTTGTGATGGGAGCTAACGCTTGCTAGTGGCAATTACGGCATCTTTTTTCAGGAGCATCTCTGCCTGGATCGTTTCATATTGACTATGAGACCATAGATCCAGCCAATCTATTCTCCCTTTAGAAGGGATTCCACTTGTGAACATCAGCATGTTCTTGGCTGAAATATTTCCCCTAAAACTCCACCGAGAGCAACACAGGAAATTTCAATATCAGCAGTTGAAACATAGCCCAAAAAAAACCTCAAACCCCAATAAAATTACTAAACATTTGAGAAGGTCTCCGGGCAAGTGTCCCCACTGCCACTCACTGAAACAGCTCTTCCATTTTTGTAAGCCTACTATGGCACATAAGCAACAGCTTTAAGTGTTCACCCAGGACACTGGCACAGTCCCTGAGCCAGTGAAGGAATTTCTCAGATGTTAAACAAGCAGTATCAGTTCAGTGTACTATGAAAACCTAAACTGACTTTTTTCCTAGTAGCAGGAAGGGAGCAAGTTTCTCACTGTTTTTCACCAAGCACCTATTACATTAGTCCCACCCAGTGGCACCCGTAAGGACTTAAGATAATGACATCCAGAAAACCTGAAGACCCAAGATCCCCCCAGCACTAGCAAAAAAATATGAAGACAAGGGATGCAGACATCGCTTTGTGCCAAAACCTCTAGAACCACCAAACCATTTCCATAAGCTTGTAAACCCCTAAGAGTCTCTCTTTACCATAACAAAGTTTCTTTTATATATTCAAACAGAATTTTTCTTGTTTTCTTGAAGGAAAAAAGGTATGGCTCTCATCAGCTTTGTTACCAAAGTATTCAATAAGCTGGTCAAGGCCTAAAAAAGGCACAACAGTCCTACAGATGTATGAAAAGTAGTTAAGTGTCTTCCTTAATTAACCTCAAGCACAAGAAGTAGTGCTTATTTCATGAGAATCATTTCAGCTGGTGATGTAGGGGCAGAGCAATATTTCATAATCTCCAAAAAGATCTCATTATTCCAATATCAGAAGCTATATCCTGTCTAGTGATACAAAAGTTGAATGTTATCCTAGAGATATATGCTTCTTAATATCACTAGTCTATGCCTAGACAAATATTAAACAAAGGCTGACCAGATATGGAAAGCTATTAAAAAGCCAGATCCTCCTATACACCACTGAAATAAATTTGCTGTTTTTAGGTAAAGAATGCCACATAGACATCTGTGAGGGAGCAACAAATGTATAAACTGGATTTCACTTATGGAAGAACTAAAAAAAAAATAAATCAACTTCCATTGCTACCTAAAAGTAACTTAGAGCAATTGCTCTTACATGTACAACTGTATGACCACAAAGCTTTATGAAAGCACACACATTCAGCATGTTTTGAAATGATAACCAGCGATGCCTTTATGAATTCATGACGTGAAGTTTGGATATCTATCACCATAAGATCCCGCGTTGCTGCAGAATTGAATCTGTAAGGTGATTATCTGGTTATTCAGTCTGTGGCCTATACACAATGTTCATGCACAGGCCACTGAGACATGTTCTGACTCCTTCAGATTCAGATGAAAGCAATTAATTATAGATGGAAAATGAAGGCTTCAAAATTGGAGCAGAAGGTCAGTTCTTCACGTGGCCTGGCAGAGCTCAGCTCTGGTGATACAGTTTAGCTGTCTCCAGTTAAGCAACCTTTTAAGTCCACATAAAAATAACAAATCTGAAGGGAAGGGGCTGGGGAGAGGGCAGGGAAATCAGCTTCCCTTATATTCCAAACAATGCCATAAGTAAAATTTGTGTTCATTTATGTGATAGAAAAATTACATATTTATTTACTTTGAAATTACTGCTACTGTTATATGGTGTAATCCAATTATAGTGATGCAAAGTTTACACCAACCACTTTAATTTTTCAATGTTTTATGTGGGAAGTAATAAACTGTGATTAAAAGATCTAAGTATGGACAAATGGAGATATTTTGGCAAATCCTATTTTACAAAAAATCAGTAATTTATAAATGATACAGCTCAACCAGAGATTAATTGCCTAGAGCTTTGCCTTAATACACACTGCCAGTCCTGTTCTACACTATGTTAAAGGAATAAGAGATAATATGAAAGTGGTCAGCATTGCCTGTACGCAGTGGGTTGGTCTCTGCCAAGAGAAGTTTCCCAAAGTTATTGCTGGCAGCAGTCCCTTATGGGAACAGCATCAAGACGGATGAAAAGATACCTCAGCTAGTTTAGCCAAATTGAAAATGAAGACACTGGAAACATGGCAGAAAATGATCAGATGACACTACAGGCACGTCCATCCGGCTGCCATGATCATTACAAACAAGCATCATATAGCAGGACTTTTATCAGAAAGATTCTTTCTAACAAAATAAGACATAATTCCTCAGCAGCTGGCCTAGAAAAAGTAGGCATTTGATATCCCAATTTTGTTACCAGTGCTGTTTCATATCCTTTAGAGTCTCCTACTGCACCTCTAGTTAGGTGATCATTTACTCACAAAGGAAGACAACTGCACAGGATGCATCGTGGAAGTTTCTTACAGCTGATGACTGTCAGAACAGCAAAGGCAGAGCCAAAGAAAACTCCAAATCAAACCAGAATCCAGTTGTGCAAGGGGACACTGTTTCTTCTAAGAGGTATAGAACTGCTTTGCAACTGCTGTTTTAGGTGGAAACTGCACTCCTGCAAAGTGACAGAACCGTTACATAAATTAAGCCTACTTAATGCAATATCGTTGTATACTTTGTCTGTTGATGCCAGTAACTATAACTGGCCCAAACACGTTGCAGTGAAATGTTAACCTAGCGCAGTAGAAAATTATTTTTAAATCACATTATTATAACAGATGATGCTCACAACAAATGCAGTGGTGAATAAGCGCCCTCTTAAGGGCACTTGGTACAAATAATGTTCCTTCAATGCACTTATATAATTTTGAAGGTCAATACTGAATATTTCAGATAAAATGGCAGCTTCTAACATCTCCCCCTGTCAATCATCAGTCTCTGGGGGTACTGAGTTTGAAAAAAGTTATAAAAAGTTATATAAAAATATTAATTGCAGTGTATGATACTCACCTGTTCCATTCCTCTAACGGGAATTAATTTTAGGATGTCTTCACTCATCTGGATATGGGGAGGAATAAGTAGAGGGAGAACAAACAGATTTAGTCTTTGGCTGTAGCAAGCCAAGAGAAAAAGAGAGATCTTCCTAATTATGTATATTGCAGACACTGCTGTGTTTTCATGATCATATAAATACATACCAGCCTCAGAGGAAGCTAAAAATTCAAAGTGCCATTTTGTGTTATTAATGAATACAAAAGAAGCACGAAATTGCCTTCAGAAACCATAGCGAGAGACCTATAGGTAAATTCATACCCACAGTTCCAAAAACAGCTGAGCCAGGCCACGCGGGATCCTTGGAAAGAGCACCCACAAATTTAGGATAGTGTGACAGCAACACAGAGCACAATAACCTCACTTGTCCCCTTACACATGGTTATCGCAGAACTGGTTGTAGAAAACAGGTTTACCAGAAGCTGAAGCTTGCTCAGTATGGTCTGTAACACAGTCTTTGCCATTTAAGAGCTCTCCTAAGATCAAAGAGTGGCAATTTTAGGCTCTGCAGATGATTTGCATAAGTTTAATGAACTTCTCTCCTTCAACAAGATATCCTGGTGCTCATTTTTGTATCTTAGGTGGGTGAAGCTAGCATCTCAACATAAAGCAGATGTGTCCCTGCTTACAACAATACTGCAGGAACAGATATTTAGGATACTGCCAGATTTGGCTGTGATATCCATTCAGCTGCAAAACTAGCTCCAAACAAAGAAAGTAACTTCTTCAGAGAGTTTTCCATCTAGCAAGTCCCAAAATCCAGGTCAACTCTATACTTTAAAGCTGTTTATCAGGTCAGCTAATGTTACGTGGGCATCGAGAATCTGCCTGGGTGGTGGGTTTTTTTGGTGTATGTTTGGGGTTCTGTTTATGTGGCTTTTTTGTTTGTTTTCTCCCACCACTCTTTTTCTTAACAGGCTGGGTCCTCCTGTTCCTTTTAGTACATTTCTTAAACACAGCCTGATTGACAGACTTTCTACTTTCAGAGAAGCTATATCAGTCATTGCTTCAGCAGGTAGACCAGCCTATAAGGAAAGATGTTTCAGGAACTCCAAGTTTGAAGAAAGTCTACTTCTGAACACCACACCTCCGTATTTTCTCTCCTATAATCTTATATTTTAGATATTGCTTATGGAGGAAACTTGAATGCTTCTCAAAATTAAATGAGAAATTTGCTTTGTATATTTATAGACAAAAGCTTGCTTTTGGAATGTACAGCATCAGGCAGCAGAGAGAAGCAGTCCCAGGAAGAACTATTACCAGCTATGGCCAAAAGAGAGGCGGCCCTGTAAACCTTTCCGAGCCTGTTTTTGAAAAAGATTGTTGAGAATTTTTTTTCACGTCTACAGAAAGTACGAGAGAAATGAGGGGTGAGGGGGCAGAAGAAGAAACTGAAAGGGGCCTGTCTGAAGGTTGACAGTCGTCCCACTGAGTTTTCTCTTGCCCCTTTTCTCATGTCTTTTTAAGACATTAACACCAGTTCCATAGGGTAGGATGCATCAGTTGCTGTGACCACATTATACTTTCAAATCAACACTCCTGGCTCTCTGCTATTTCAGTGGGCCAAGTAGAAAAACAACTAGAATATTGCTCCCATTTTTCACTACACAAGTCTCTTCAGAGCAACCTGGCAGCAACCAGAGACTGGTATGAGAGCATAAAATCCCCAAACAACATGCCCAGCCATACCTGCCACACCTACACACACCACATTCCATTGCCAGCTGCCTGCAGCTTCTCAGACTCTGTGTACTGGAAAAGCACTTCCCAAGTGTGTTACATAAAGTGCTTTAACTTCTTTGATGAATTATTTTTCTTGGGAACATACCTGTTTTAAGGAACCCATGGTGATCAGATGACTCATCATCAACAATGACATCGCAGTGGAAATTGATGTTTTACAGATTTAAACTATTAGGTTATAGAATCACTGGGGAAATACTAGAAATTATCTTCCCATAGCTGTTTTCATTTGTGAGAACCAACATTTCTCAAAATAACCTTTGAACAATTGTCCTACTTTAGCACAGCCAGTCATCACAGATGCATTCACCATGCAGTATGTAACCAGCTAGCCCTGTGATGTGGTATTGCCATGGCGAGTTTGCAGGGCCTTAGGACTGAAACTTGTCAGGCTTGCTCTAACTGAACTTATCTTGACCTGCCTGCAACTCAGTTTTAGCTTCATTTAGCTCTAAGGGGAATTATTTTCCAATTGACTAGGTGTCTATGGCTGATTTGTTTTACTTCAGTGTATCTTTGTATGGTACTGCACCATGGTTCTATGACTAACATAATGTAGTGCAGTGAAATGCAGCCTGATATGACATCAGAGGTCTGGGGAATACAGATATATGTTGCAGAATAGAAGAACAGACATGGGATGATAAGACACGGGGCACAGGTTTGGCACTGGGAACCCCACAGTTATGAACAGCTCACTAACAGTCAAAGAAATGCAAAGCTGAACCTGGACAAAGCTTGTTTGAGGAGTAGCAAAGAGAACAGAGAAACAGTATCTAATATAAATGAAAACCATATGTACTACTTTGGGGTTTTTTTTCAGTCAGAATAGTTTCACATGCATGCAGGGCTCACCTTACTCAGGCATACTGCAGTCTTGGTATAGCCAGGGGGACAAAGAGGCAGGGGAAAAAAGGTGGGTTTCTCTCCATCTCAGTCTCAGTCATGTAGACATTGGGCAGTGCTAGCAGCAGAAGGGACACTCTGACAGCTTTGCACCCTTTGTCACAGGAGTCTGTTTGTCACAGTTCCTAAATTACACTGCCATGGAAATGCTAGTTTGATTTGCTATTGTTCTTCCCAGTATCTTAGGCTGGAAAACACAAGTTCTTTACAAGTCTTTTTCAGTTATACTAACATAAATCATGTTACATAATTCTAAACAAAATAATACTAATTGGTAAATCTTGGACTCTACACTTAATTTCTTTCCCTGTGAAGAGCTTGAGCTGGAAAGGTCTTCAGGAAGAAGAACATCACTCTATTTCTCTATAAAAGAGGACTTTAAGAGCTAATTATATCTAAAGTGTGCCCCTTGTGCCTTCACAAGATAAACCAGTACAGTTTTGTTAAGTGTCTCTGAACAACAATGGATCCGTTACTGCACAGTTATGTCCATTTCTCAGATGGGAAGACAGCACATTTATTGCTTCCTCTTCCTTTTTTTTTGAATCATGGATTAATTTTGATTAAGTCTTTTTCTTTTCAACAGGGCATCACTGATAGCCCAAGTTTAGCCTTTTTACAATTACATACATAAGGAGAAAATATTTAGGAAATGCAAGTGAAGAGATGAAAGGTAGCTGGAAAAGCAATAGGGCTAAGTGACTAATGGACAAGTTTGCTCTGAATATATTCTCTGTGGAAACTTTCTATTCCTGTTCAAATTTGCTCTATGAGATGACATTCTCACTCCCCCACACGCCCATTTGCATTTCACACACAGGTCTGACCAACAGTAACTGAGGAAGAAAAATACTATTATAGACAGTAAATGTGCAAACCTGACCTTTTCTCTAATTGGATAATGTCTCCTAAGACATTCAGAGTCTGATTTTGTTCTCAGTTACATGGATGTAAATCAGGATGAGTTTCTTCCGAGACCAGAAGAATTATATTCTTAGCCTTTATGCCTTCTGGTGGTCTATTACACAAAAGCACACATGTCCTTCTGCATAGATAGCTGAGACACTTGTCTGTCTGTAGCACATTATCACTGGATCCAAGATGAAACAGCCTCTTTGATTAAGATACAGCACAAGACGGCAGTGGATATTGACAGTAATTATTGATTTGTCCAGCCTCTGCATCACTAGCACGATGACAACCATCTAAACTATGGCTTGGCCGCAGGTGACACAGCACATGACAACATTTCTGTGTAAGGAAACCCGTTCGCAAGCATTTGCACTCTTCAGGACAGCTTTTAAGACTAGGTCCCAAGGGCAGTTGGAAATTAAAAGGCTTTTGTAAACTGATGGCAATTAGCCTGTAAGTCATCAGTACTGCTTAACATGGAAGTTTATCTTTATAATCACTAACTATAGAAATAAAACTGGCCATGATAGTTTCAAACAGAATTCCCAGAGTTATTATAGGAGGAAGCTACCTTCTGGCTGTAAAACTGACAGCCCACTAATGAGAGGCTTAGGAACATCATGTAATAATGTGAAAGAACCTCTCTTGCCAGAATTCAGAAGTTCTTATCTTGATATCTGTTTTAACCTGGGCGGGGTGGGGAGGGGAGTGGAAAAAGAGTTTTGCAAAAAGTGTTCCAATTAATTTTAAGAAATCCACCAAAAGAGCATTTTTGATCAAACAGATAATGAACCCTGACATACAGGGAACCAATTCTCTTAGTCACAGGAAACATTGAAATAGTCACTTCTAATGAGTGAAAAATAAAAGACTGTGAGCACAGACATAAATCATTGAAAAAATGCAACATGGCTGAAATACTGGTCCATAAGCCTATAGAAGAATAAACATCAAAGCATTTTAGGGCACTAGCAAGTGAAGATGGATTTAATCAAAAGAATATTTACATATGAATAATATAACTTGTTACACATTTATAGCCATCCATGGAAAATTACATTAATTTGCAATGCAAATGAACTGGGTCAGCTAACACACGCCAATGAATGATGAACACTGCTAATGACAGAACTATATTTAAGTGGTTACCAAAAACCTTATTTTTTTTCCGAAGTGCTTATTGTACACTACAGAAAATTCCTAGTGTCACTGTGCAACTGGTAAAGAGACCAGTACAGGGGTTGTGGGGAGAACCCATCAGAGCAGGTAAATAAACAAGGATTAGCCTAATCAACAAATAAGAAAAGCTTAGAAAATGTGTTTAAAAAGATGTGGAAACTGGGCAAAATGCACTACAGTCAGTTGCAGCTTGTTCATACCTATTTAAAGACAGATATCTTTGTGTGGAGAAGGAACGTGCCTAGTGGCATTTCAGTACAGTAAGAGGCAGGTCAATGATGACTGAAAGACAAAAATTGACTCTCACCTTCCTTTCTCCACTTTCCTGTCCTTGCCCATTCATATGTTTAACGTATCTGAGAGTACCTTAACGAGGTTTTTTTCCACTGGCCTGTCATGAAGGACAAAGCACAAGGTACAAGTTGGCAGCATAAAGTAGGAACTATCTCAGTGGAGACAGATATGTGGGGGACAGAGGAGCAAAAAACCAACTGAGTAAGCAACCAGATAAACAGCTTACCACACAAACATCTAAGTGCAAATACCTCAATAAGAGAGCACACTAAGAATTAGGAACACCATCAGGATTAATCACCTCCTCATCTTTCCCCCGCAACAACCATCCACAGATACTGAACATTTGATAAATACCAGTTGAGAATATTTGCCCCAAATTTTGCCTTGGATGCCGCTGCTCCCACCTCGGGCCTGCAGAACTGCCCAGAACCCTATAGAGCACAAGGGCAATAGCAACAAAACCTCGAAAAAAAACCTCAGGGACTGCATTTTCAAGCCTCACTCGTACACAAGAGTGTGAATCCATGACTGAACTTACGGTCAGCTTCGAAGCCCATTTAATGCTGACACTCAGTCCAGAAGGCCAGGCTAAACCCAGTCCCAGACAAACCTCACAAGCAGCACACAAGGTACATCGAAGGGCCACAGCACCAACTATTTTCATCTACTGGTTCACTGCTCATGTACCAAGTTACTAACATATAGAGATAAAGCCTAAGAGCAATAGGCAAAGAAAATGAGTTCTCTCAGGGCTGCCTGCAGATTGAAATTATACACAAAAGTCACATAGAAGCTGATTATTGAGACCAGTGCCAGTAACCACCTGCCAGCTGCAAAAGCCAGTGTAGAAGCTAAAAATTATATATATATGAAATAAAGAGCAGGCAAATATCTTCAGATACATTTGCTTAGATTAGCAGCAATTTTTTAAATTAAACCAAATATCAACATGCCCTCATTTCCCCTTCAAATCCCGAACACACACAAATATTGCCTCGAACACTACAAACTGCAAACTGTGTTTCAAGCAATGTGCAATGAAGGCAGCCCAGGATTACCCTTTCACTGAGATATATGTTAAGACCAATATAATAAAAATAAATTTATTTACTCAACATCAGGATGTAGTTTATATTTTTCATATCATAGAAGCAGATACTGCCCAAGATCCATTGTAGTAAGCAACTAATTAGTAGAAAGATTAGGATTTCCAGTCACAGCCCTCTGGGACTGCCACATCGGAAATGCTGTTTCAAAGAAATCCATCTTGAAGAATGTTTTCCAAAGTTAAAGGCACAACTCAGTATAAAGTGTTACCAAGATGTGACGAGTTTTGATCATGGTTGATATTTATTCATGAGGTGCCTTCTAGACATGTTAATAAATTACTGGCATTTTCAGGGCAATAAAACCTAAGATTTGAAGCACAATTAAGGAAAATAACTGAACACACCTATCACTTGAACAGAACCATGCGTAAGTTTCTACTCTATCTGCCCAGAAAATACTTCACAAGGCAACTTGAGTTAACATGTCCAACTAATGAAATAGCACTCAAAGAAATAAAAAACATCTTCCACCCGCTAAATAATTATACCTTTCATTCATCAGTGACACGCAGTGGTTAGGATTCATAAGAGCAGATCATGAAGCTGTCTTTTCCATATTCTGCCATCTGGAAGCTTGTAATATCACACACCTACATTGCTCTTGGTTAGGAGACCAAATAACACTTTACCGCCATCTGTTATTTTGGGACTCCTCATGACTATTTCATGATCCTGTCAGAGAGCCACTTTGCTGTTATTGTTTATTGTGGGGGATGAAGAGGTAGTTCTGATACCGCTGCATGTAGTTGCACATCCTGTCATATCTGAGACATCTCCTCTCTCCACAGGCTCTTGTTAGAGGAATGCGGGAGCTCATAAATAGGGTGTGGAAAAATAAAATTAAATACAAACCTTTGTAGTACATCATGTGTGAACTTGGTGATACTGGTTCCACTCCTCCATGATTATAGAAGTTACAAGGAGGTTGCTGTGGATGCCTCTGTGTCCAACTCTAGGACATGAAAGAGGAAATATGAGATTGCATTTTTTAAATATAAGTTGTGTTAAAAAAAAAAACAGTACTTAACAGCAGATATGACTTTGTCCTCTTTGAGCAAGTAAAGTTCTGGTCAAAATTATGATTAAATTCCTTCTGGTTAAAACAAAACAAAAAAACCCACACAACTCAAGAACATATGTATTTAAGCATCTTGAGTGTGTCAGAACAGGTAAAAGTGCAAGGAGGGTTTAGGAGTTCACATTAATCTCTTGATAGAAACACTGTTGCCATAACAACAGCATATTAGAAAGATGGGTGAGAAATGCCAGAAACACATCACTTTAATAAAGAAAATATCTAGTTTCAGGTATTCTCTATTATAAGCTACAGCTCATTTAGCACAGCTAAATAAGCACAGACTGTAAGCAATAAATTTCAAACCAGCATCTATTTTCTTCGCTACTCCTCACCTTTATCATATCTAAATACTTCAGAAAGCATTAGTCATTATGGTACCCTTGTGAGGAAAGTGGCTTTATTACTGCTGTTTGGCATTAGGGAAAGTCAATCGGAGAGCAGCAATTAATCTGCCTCAAGTCATATTAGAAACCTACCAAGAAGAAGAACTACATTCCAGACTGACACAACTGTACATGACCTCACCTTCAGCATCTCTCTCTTCCCACCACTGCTGAGCACATGCTCAGCCCCTTCCCCAAGATTCAGACAAGGTCAAACACGATATTTTAGTAACAGAGAAAGCACTGTACTGAATAATTGGTGTAGTGAGCATTAGGGATTCCCTCCTGCATTTGTTCCAATTACAAAACAGGCTCCCCAGGTTCTACTAAAACAAAGGAAAGATTTCCTCATTTGCACAAGCTGTACATATGTGGAACAAAATGCCCGGAAGGGGATCTCTCTTTAAAGGGACAACGGTCTCCAGAACAATTTGCAAAGTACAAATATATCATCTGCATGACATTGCCTGGAAGAATTGCCCCTCAGGACAAAAGATATTCAGCTACTAGTAAATGTCATCTTTTTCTTTTCTTCCTTCCCACCCCTCTTTTTTGTATTCCTCTGGGGGCTGAATTACTGTAGCTCTTTATTTCCCCAGAGTTCCTAAATGCTCTTATCATTCCTTGGATGCATTTGACTCAGATCCCTACAACTTGCTTCCTGACAGGTTTCAGCCTAGCCCTTCTGGCATGGGACAAATTCTTATAAAGGCTTTTAAATTGACTTTTAAGAGTTTGAGGTGTTGCATGGAAGGTTGCTTTGTAGCCATGACCCACTGCACTTTATCACTCTTCTTACCTCAAATAAATTTAGGATGTCACAAGGATTTTAGCAAGCTATTCATTAGGCTTCTGTCAAATATTCCTTACAGCCATAGAAGCTTTATCTTCTGCATATCTGTCTTGTGGTCATGAAACTAGCCCCCAGATGGTGTTTAAGTCAACTCTGTCATGCATTTCTGTTGTTAACACAGTTCGGTAATGAGACACTGGCAGGCAGTAAAATCTGGGGTAGTGCCTTTTACCTATAACACACTACAAAGTTGCTCCTTTACAGTGCCATTAGAGAGAAGGATTAGTCAGTGACACAGCACGTAGCAGCCAGGTGTGTGTCTGCTCAGGTTCCCTGCTCCTGTTTGTCAGAGCCATGGCTAGCCTGAGTTCAACCCCCTGCTCCTCCTGGGGAGGTTTGATTCTGTGTCTCTTTTCACATACGTGTCACCCTGCAAGGCTTTACAGGTGGAGAGGGGGACCACAGGACCTTTGCTAAGAGGACTTAGGTTGTGGTCCCTCACTCCAAAAACATTTTCTGTGTGACCACCTGTCCTCCCACTGAAACACAAATTAAGGTCTCTTAAGAATGCCCAGCCCTACCTCTCAACTAACACAGAATCAGTACAGCAGTACCAAAAAAATCACTGCACCCACCTTCATTTACAGGAGCAGGCCATTCCCCGAGTCTCCCTCTCTGCACAACAGCCAAAGGGAGCTCCACAAAATACTGTGGCCCTTCCCTGCGTTCAGCTCACCCTATTCACATGAAAGGTTCATATTACAGTGTGAAGACAACACCATAAAAATCAGCTGAAAAATACTATGTTCTGGATTAGCACAAGCCTTCAGATCATAGTCGTGAATTCAGATAACAGGAATAAGTACTTCGTCTCTCAAAAAAATCTTTCCTGACTTGGAAGAAATTCTACCAAAGAAAAAAACAATTGCTGAATGTTTTCTTATGTAAATGGTACTAGCCTCATGATCTCCCATGTCACTTATGTGGTTGATCTATTTGCTCTCCATAGGCAACACTTCAAAGAACCAAGTCTACCATTATTTTACTAGTAATATTTCCTCAAAATACAGGAGTGCTAAATCCTGTTTTTCCTTTGGTAAGAGAGCAGTGGGAATCTCTAAGGGTAGGTATAACCACCTAATATCTTTGAAAATCAGAGTGATCCAAATGTCTTTGCAATTTTTTTTTAATTCATTAAGACTCAAGGTCACAGAACAATTTATGTTCAGATCCAGCATGGTTTCCTTTTTCTAGATCCCTACTCTAAAGACTTTAAAGTACTAGCTTCAATACTTCTATTTGTTACCTCAAATAGTACAGTATTTTTGCCCATCTGTTTTTCTTCCATGTAAAACTGGTCCCAGTGTAGTTTCTTAGCTATTACTACCACACTTGAACTTACATAATTTGCATTCCTTTTTTCTTAATAATGACAAATATCACCAAGTGCCTGTGGCAGAGCAGGTGCGATGCCACAGCTCAGGTTTTTCGTGTATCCAGATTTTACTGAAATTTATTGAGAACCAAGGTGTTTCCTCACAATCACAGACTGTCTAGAATTCTTAAGAAAATAACCTACATATTGATTCAGCATCATTATTTACATGTATTTGTCAGTGTGCTGAGGTAAACAAGTTGCACTGGGAGGACAGACCTTTGAGCAATTAAATGGTCTCTTTCAGATCTCTTTCAGCAGGAACCCAAGCTTCAAAAGCAGTAAATTGTTTATCCATTCTTGCCATTTCTTATGCAGCATTGTCCTGGAAGAACACTCATATATTGGCTGGCAATGTCCCCCTTGGCGCTCGGGCACAGCGTGTTCCCACTGCAGAGAACACCCTTCTCCTGACCCTGATGAATGATTACAGAGTAGCTCTGATTCAGCACTACCTTTCCCGCACAGCATCATTACGCTGGAACACAATAAAACTGCTTCTGCCATTGTCCACAACCCTCAGCAACATCCACCCTCATAAAAAATAGTTTTCTGTTTCCTCCATTAAAAAACATCTCTGCATTTCACAATGGTAGCTGCTCCATTCTCCTTGGCAGATTCACCGTTACATAACAACCTTCTCTCTCCCAGACAATGAAAATCTTGGTGTTAAATATCCAGTCTTGCAAGCTTTGTACTTTTCCAGAACAAACAATTATCTAACCTTGTTTCAAGCAGCAATGACTGACGTTCCATCTGAACACCTATCACACTCCGGAACAATTAAGTCAACACATGCTAATTACAGTTTTGTACCCTCACTACCATGCATTTATCTAAAATACTAGCCTTCTGAAAGATTTTCTACAATGATCCAAGTTGCCCAAGGGCAAGCCATAAATAGTATGATGCCTATTCAAGGAATACACGGGTCCCAAATTTCCACACACAGACACTCTGAATTCACATACACAGCCCCACTTTTGAATATAAATTCAACTAGAAGATTTTGTAACAGTTTTCATATAGATCACAAAAGGGTGTCAACAGACTAGATTATCTCACAGTCCCCACATCTCCCTCATCTACACCTGCTCTGAGCTGGGAGAACTTTTAAGACTTGTGTATTTGGGCTTATTGTAAATGTCAGTCACCAAACTGCCCTGCTCTGTCCTCAGAGCAATTTGAGTCTTTAAAATATCAATGGATTCTGGTCTCTTGTTTTCCCTTGTATCTTTAAATGCAATAAAGTACTATAATAACTGCAGAAGGTAAATAAGGAAGCACACAAGGTCCAAAAACAAACAAACAAAAAAGGATGGTTCTAAACTATTGCTGCATCATTAACATTTGAAAGCAGCACTAGCATGAAGCAAAGAGTAATTAGAAACAGCCTTTCCTTATCCTGCCAAGAGACTGACTGCCTCCAGAGTGATGACAGAAAGGCACGAGATCTCCATTTCATAAACACAGGGAGCAGAGACCAAGAAATACATTCCACAAGGAGTGATTCTCTGTAACAGTTGTAAAGATTTGTGTAGATCCGACGACCTAAAAAAATCTGCATCCAAGAGCCAAAGTTTCTCCTGGAATCCCAGGTCTTGAAGTCCAATTCTTCTCTCAGACTCATAGCTTCCATTTTTTCTATAGAATAAAAGTCCTGAAAAGAGGGAACTCTGAAGGCTCAGTAAACATAGAAAGTAAAGTACGATCACAACACTTAATCATGTTTTCAGGCTATTTTGGTTTTTAACCTGAATTAGGTTAAAACAAAGGAGGCATGTCACACACAATTAGAAAGGCATAAGTGCTATTCCAGACAGAAACATGGATATCTTCTCTAACAGAGAAGAATGAGCAAGATTTAAACCTCAACAATCAAAAGTGATCAATCATTTTAAAAGATTCAAAGACATATTCAGGAAAGCAAAATATAAAGGTAGCATATCATACTCTGTAGGTAGAACAAACAAACCCCATAAGAACTGAGGGACTTTTCAGGTACATTTACATGCGTGAACCAAACAGACATCAATTCATAAATACAGAACACCTTCCAGACTCTACAAAATTAACAAAGTAGCAACTGAAAATCTGATCAAAGATTTATAGATATAATATTAATTACTTACACCTCAGTGTATGTGTCCCATGGGACACACAATGTGAACTCAAGTCCCTCTGAGGTGGGGTACAGGTCCTCTCTGCCCAGCTCTGTGCCACACTGCCTTGTCCTGCCACAAGACCTGAACAACTCCAGGATTGATTTTTATGATGGGCAATTCACCCAGAGGCTCCTTAGCTCAGCTTCCAGTGCCTTCTTACACACTGCACCCCTCACTATGTGTCCTGTGTCCCAGAGTTACAAGACCAATAAGAAAAAAATTAAACCATCTGCATAGAATGGGTATGTAGGAATTTTAAGGTTTCTTTGGTGAATAACCTAGCACTTAGGTTACAAGGAAGAATCCTGCCATGCAAACCCTGAATGCAGGGGCACAGAAAGAGGTCCCAGATGCCTCTTCAGCATATGTAGTAACTTTAGGTGTTGTGTCCTTTCTTTCATTAAGTTAAAGAGCTTTTTATGGAGGATTTATCAGTTTGGATCACAGATGATGTTGTCCTGATCTTTTTGTACTTGAAGAAAAAAAGATCTATGCTATTTTACAGGTGGATAAATCAAGGCACAAAAGGGGACTCATGTCCAGGGTTTAGAACAGGATACAGATTCTCTGTCCCACAAGGCTCAGTCATGCTTTCAAGGCACCAGAGCAGGCCTGACAACGCAACACACTTGCTCTCTCTCTCAGGAAGCCACAAGAGCTTAGATATTGATGAGGCGGCCAAACTGCAGGCCAGCTCCTGAGCTGCAGCATTGGAAGCAGCTCTATACCCAGGCAGCCCTGAGCTCCTGCAGGCACAGCCCCAGCGACCTCTGAGGCACCTCTGCACCACAGCTCTGAGATACAAGCTTCACTTCACAAGAGGTTAGCATCCAACATACCTCTGCACACACAGAGGAAAGGAGGTGGTTTCCATGGCAACGCTCATCTTAAAAGAGATTTCAATCCATCCAACTTGCTCCTCTCTGCCTCATATCCCAGCACACACCTCTCCCCGTGCTCAGCAGCATGCTCACAAAAGCAGCGCTAAGACATGCACAGCTTTCTTCCTCCCTTCTGTGTGCAGGGCTTCCATGGGCACCTGAGAAGGCAGAGAGGCCTTTGGAGACAGGCTGGAATTTTTCAGACACAGTGAACAATTCGTTGATGAAAGCCTCGGTGGGCTCAAGAGGATGGGGATATTTGAACTGTGAAGAGTTCCAGCTTCAAATGTCATATCACAATATGAAAACACAATGGTCTTAATATCCAGGCTGAGTTCTCACTGATAAAGCAAAACTCAAAGCAAGATTCAATCATTGGTTTAGAAAATCTAAAAGCATATCTCCACATGCCATTTGTTCACTCATACTAGTGACTAACTTATCATTCCTCTTTTCTTGTGCTGATGGGGAGTCCTAGCTGTGCGAAAAGGTAAATAGGAAAACCATCCAGTGTCTTTTTCGGTAAAGTACCTTAAGCTGTCATACATAGTACATGTTTTCACATGTAGATCTGCATGGACAGGCAGAAAAGGACAGAGCCCTGCCCTGTGGTCGACAACATGCAGAGCAGCTCCTGGGTCATGACACCTTTTGCAAGTTATTGATATGACACCATTGCTCTGTTTCCACAAAGCCAGCTGTATGGGGATGAAGAGTTGGTCCACCCATTCTCTTCAAAGTACATTGAGACCTACTGATGCTAAATAATGCTAAATATTATAAAGCTGATACCTTTCACATAACAACTTGCAAGCTTAATATTTGTACAAACCAATGCTTCACTTTCACATAAGGAGTACGTATGCCCCAAAGAGGAATTTATGGCTTATTCACTGTACCCAGAGTTATCATATTTTACTGCATGAAGTTGCAGTGTATTTCTTAAATTGTCTTCGCTTTGCTGCTGCCAGGTTGCAGGCAAGTAAAGTTTATGTCACAGTCCCCTTTCTTCCTACAACTCTCCTACCCTCACTCTCTCTCCTTTCTTCTAATAGAAGCACCTCATGGTCTGCTCCATCCTCAACTCCCAATGACTCTCTTACCATTATTTCTAGTTATGTCAGGAATAACTGAGATCTTTTTTCGATACCTGTATTTTTAAAGGAGGCGAAGTGCCTGGGTGTGAACGTGGGTAGACTGTAGATTTAAAACGCAGTAATGCCCCTGCCCAGTCTCAGTGACTTTGATTAGCCAGTATGAGGCAACATCATGCAGCATCCAGCTACAAGCATGATCAGCAGCACCATACAGAGGCATCATCTGCTGCCCCCACTTGCCGCATGTCTGGGGATACCAGCGCTCACAACAAAACAGTAAAGTCTGGCAAAGCTCACATGCCATGCAGCAACATCCCTGGAGAGGGCACGGCCCTGTTTACACTAAATTCAACTCTGAATTTCCAGACTTACAGTGCTGAGCTCTGAATACTGATGCTGTAGTGTGAGAAAAAGAAGGTGAGGTGACTCTCCTGCGCACATAAACACATGGTAATAAATATTATTCTTCACACAGACAACCTGTAGTCTAACAAAATAACCAACAACAAATCACAGCTGAAACCAAATGCTCTGTTTCAAGAACTTGCCTTCCAAAATCAAAGCAATGCATCTTGCAAACACAAGCTGTACCTGAGCTGACAAAGCTAATGGACCACATTTTGGTATATAATAATCTATACTGGTAGATAACGCTGAGTAATTTCACAATTAGCTACAAAGGTGGTGTTTAGGATTGGAAAAAATGAGTATCTTCTCCCAAATCAGTGTATTAGATGTCAAAGTTACTGTAAATCATTAAAATCCCAAAACATAAAATCCCTCTGTCATTTTACTTCTTCCTACTCATCTTATGGCACTACAGCTCGCATCCAGATTTGATCTTTCAGACAGCCTAACCACAGCTATTCTGGAAAATGTCAAAAACATTTCATATCTCCTTAACTTCAGTAACAATAATACAGTATTTGCATGCTGTGTCATAATGACCTGTAGCTTCAGTCTTACAAAAGAAGAACCATAAATGGAAAGTTGAATGCTATGAAGATGAACTTTGTCTTTCATTTGCTTTAAAGTTAAGGGAGTATTTGTTGCATGACTAAGTTTAAGATGTCACAGTTAAGGGCTAGAGGGACAAAATGTCTCATCTATACTTACACTGAAACAAAAAAGTAAAATAGAACAGATGCAGACTTTTATTGAAGTGAGTGTTCAGTTTTTTTGATACCTCAGTTCTGTCTTTCGCTTTTCAAAAGTTTTACCATACAATCTAAAACCGAAATGAAAAATAAACAAAGAATAGTTTTCATAAGTAATACTAACTATCCTTATTACCACATTTTGAGAGTCAAGATTCCTCTGAAGATACTTACCCAGAGAAATTAAATGTTTGTATTCAGCAGGAAAATGTTTTTCTAGACAACACATATCTGCCACAATAAAAAACAATCTACACTTCCCTCAACCCTCTCCCACTCACATAGAGGTCTCCCAACCAAAACACCCAGTATGAATATCACAGACTCTCATACACAGGCAAATTTCAAGTATTTTGCAGGAAAAGGCTACAGCTTTACACCACAGAGTGCACTCCTTCACTAAGGAGCATCAGCTGGGTAGGACAGGAAGGGGCAGAGATGATGCATCTCATTACAGAACTTTTCATGACATGACACTAAAAAAAGTGTACAGAGAAATGTCTGTAAACGCCAAGTTTGGGGAAAGACTTGCACACTGTTGTTTGCCTTCAGTTTCTGCAGTGTAGTGTAAAAAGAGAGCTACTTACATGCAGTTTCATGACAAACATCTATTTGCAAAATAAGAGCCCCATGCAAGATAGGATATGAATTGCAGGGAAGAAACAGCAGCAAGAAGAGCATTAATAATCTGTGCAGGTGCAAAACGGTACATTGCATAATCCTGTTAGTTTGATATTTAGGAACTGTTCTACCAATGCCCAGCACAGACCTTTCCAGAGCAGTACAGACCCTGCTACATCAACTTACAGTCTGAGAACTTGCGTTTTCAGAATATAACTTCTTGCTTGAATGACAGATTTACAGTGTCCTCAACCAGTTCCATATTACAAATTCACATTGCATTTTGCTGAACTAAGTTACACTGAATTTGACAACTCTGGCACAAGAGCTCCTAATGCCATACTAACACAAGTTTTTTATACTAGGTCAGATTCTCCTGTGGTAAGAATTTGACACCGTCCACAAAGAAGGTCAGAACAGGAGTTAAATTGATTTATATTAGCAATGGACTAAGGTCTAACATTTTTCATGCTAGAACTGAAAGTAACTTAGGGTGCCAAACAATATCTGCTGCCTCAACTCTGTATTCTTGTTTCTGCTAGTTTTCTCTCATTCTTCCTTACTAGTTTACATCTAAGGTAGTGCTTTCTACAGAAGGGGGAAAATTTGCAGTCTTTACAGTTCCATTTGACTTTCTCCTCTTTCAGAAACCACCACAATTTCGAATTATGATTGTGCATGTATCAGCATGTTTTCATCAGAACATTTTCTGTGTAAAGAGATAAGCCAGCTCCCTAACCTCATGCACTCGCCTGCACTCCAGCTCCATTATGAAAGCAAACACACATTTTTCAAAGCAGCCGACGAAAGTCTTGGGTCCCATTCCCTGGCAGCCACACTTGATAAATTACTAAATCATACATTCACCTAGCCCGTTTGCTTTACTGAAAGTAGTTTATTTTTAATATCAGAGAAGAAAAAACTAAAATTAAAAAGTCTGATTAAATAAAGGTAATCTAAAACTAGATTATTGTCCCCTGACAGGGGAAAAAAAAAAGAAAAGAGTATGAGATTTCTGTATTTCAGGTTAGACACACATTGATTCATATAATTTTGACTGCTAACATTCAATCTCATGTCAGGTCATTCAGGGAGAAAGGGACTTTGGTACAGTCAACAAAAATATCCACTTAAACCAGCTATTTTCTGCACCTATTCTCAGTGCAAATTCTGATTATGGTAATATCTTCCAGATCTAAGCAAGGACAAAAGAATACTTAATGTAATGTGAAAAAAAATCCAACAAAAATAAATAGAACTGGTGGGGGGAAAGAGAGGGGAGAGGGAAAGAACACAGCACAAAACACTCAGTGCTGGGAGAAAACATCCAGAGGACAACTGCTGCTGGTGGTGGTGGGGGGGGGAAATCAGAAATCTCCAGTGGTTTGAAAGAATCCAGTGTGCGATACTGTATATGTGTGCAACCACTTTCAACCTAAACCTTTCTTTTTGCTCCAATTTTGCACTCGGACAGAAGGATATAAAAATATAAGCTATCGTTGGAAAGGGCACTTATAAATACAGGCCTGTGCACAAATATATAGCTAGTGAATTAAAGTGTAAGACTTCCTGAGCCAAATCCGAGGCAGGAGGATGTATTCCTTCTGCTGCCATGAGGCAGAGTTCAAGGGAGTTCATCAGTTTCCTTGGCCACCAGGCTGGACCTACAATCTGATAATCACAGTAGTACAATATTTGCCATCATTGATGTGCATCATTTTCTTCCAGGCTTCAAATGCATCTTTCACTTGAGAAATGATGGTTACAGGGGTTGCCAAAGCAAGCAGAAAAAGCAAATTAACTAAACCAAAAGCCAGGTTCAAGTCTTGACCTCCACTTGCAAGTGCTTTTCTGCACATACCTGAGTTTTCTCACTGACTTACTGGCAAACATTGACTTTTCAGAAGCTGTCTCTATTTGCAGCCTTCACAACAGCACTTAAGGGACTGACTCACAAGTTCTCTGGGCCATTTACACCTTCCTCCCACCCTGCAAATAAGACTGTTCTTCGTAAGGCCACTCCCCCAAGTATTTTTCTCTGAAGATATGGAATGGATTGGATTACAAATACTGTCACCAGGGGTCTGTCAATACAAGGTAAAGCCCTAGCAGATCTCATTTCCTCTCCTTATTTTCTTCTAATAGCAAAGACAGACACGAGCTAATACTTGCTACGACACCCACTTACCTGGAATCTTCTGTTTCCCCAAACCAGTGCTAAGGGTGCCCATTTGAATACATTCCTCCGGAAGGTGTTAAAACCCAGGGGTTTACATCTTGGAACATGTGAACAGCAGGTCACATTTCTGATTGGAAGAGCTAAAAGCAAAGGACGTATTCTCTCTTAGAAGCTTACAAGTGATAAAGAAACACTTTTGTACTTGACCTTCAACAACTTTCAAAAGAAATTCTGAAAACAAATTTAAAATATCACAGTCTACAAACCAGGATGAATTCAGCTCTCTGTGAAACACTTTGATGACACACAAATCTAAATCTATTTCACTTCTAAGAGCAATATTCTAGTTTCCTACAATTTTAAGACATAAGATTTGGCAGACAATGCTGTTTACCAAGTCCTCAAAATGCAATATGATGCTGGCTGAATAGAGAAATCCAATTATTTGGCTCATCAAAAGGAGACTGGATTCTAGTCTTTTTATTTGATAAAGCACCCACCAGTGCAGAAGTCTGCACCCCTGCTCCACGTAAGACTGTGGAATATGAGAAATGAATAGACAAACCAAAAAGCACCTTCACTTCCAAGCTTCTTTAAGGAACTTGGCTTCATTGAGTGTTTTCAGAGGGCAAAAAGAACCTGTAGTTTTTCCACTGTCTCATCTCAGCACAATGGAGACAAGGTTGTATGAAATGAGCACATACTCCAACTAGTGGTTTTCCTTGTATTTCCAATGAGGCATCTAAATCCTAATCAAGAACACATTGTTGAGTCTTCATTCTCATACTCATCTCTTCTCAATTTATTCTTACTCGCCTCAGCAATATATATTAACGTCACTTGATTGGAATAGACTGAGAGTAAGAAAGTGATAGACATACAGGAAAAGAGTAAACTGATGGCAGAAAGTGGAGAAGATGGGGCAGGAGGAGACTGTGACAGTAGTAAATCCAGAACAATAACATGGTAAGGTGCTGGACTGGTTTCAAACACCCCCTGGGGCAACTGGAGCTGACATCGCTGGCTGTGCAGGGGTGAGCTGGCAGAAAGACACCCTCCTACAGAGCGGGGTGTTCCAGCAGTTATGAAATCTCCACCGGGTCACAAATCAAAAAGCCGTACTTGTCCCTACAGATCTGGGCACTGAAACCCAGCTGGCACCAACCAGCTTCTCAGACTGTGAACGCAGCATCCCAGGATGTGCATATACAGGGAATCAACCCAGCAGCCTGGGTGGGAAGACAGGGGGTAGAGAAGGAAAGGGAGGGAAATCCAATTGATGATATTTCAATAGCTAGAGGCTGGCACAATATTCTCTACTTAACTGCTTTCTCTGTAGAAGAAAAGCCATCTGTCAGTTTGCTTGATAGCCTAATTCAATCCTGTTAAATTCTGTGTTAAAATTCTACTCAAGGTATTTTTGGTGTTGCAGTTGGGGGAAGAGAGGATTGTTTTGTTTTGACATGGGAAGACTATAGATACAGCTTTTTTTTTTTTTTTTGAAGCTGCCATCATAGCAACACTAGTAGATAAAATAGATTCTGTACCTTAGCCTGTATCATTCTACAGTTTTCCTGTGTAAGCTACTCAGATTTCTTAGTATCTTAGAAGAGAGGAACTAAAAATGCAGCCTTCTGGCCTATTACAGCCTATAAAGTTTTTTTTACGTAGTCAACAAAGAGGCTTTTAACCCATGTGGAACTCCTTCAGTGGTACCAGCTGATATTTGCTTACCCCCATTGTGGTAGTAACTGCCACAGGATTTCCCCAAGGGGTATCAGATCTGTTCTGCAGGGGGCGATGGAGACAGGGCTCCAGGCATCCCCTGGAAGTGTTTGAGGTGAGGGTTGTGAAGGTCAAGCACTAGAAGATCTGCTGGGTCATTCCAACAGCTGGTCTGCAAAGGCTACACATCACCCTTCAGCTGAGGACATCTGAGACATCCCAAAAGTGATTACTCTTTTCTTAGAGAGAAAAATAAAATAAAATAAAAATCACACCACCACACACACAAAACCCAAAACCACCCACAAAAACATCCCCTGATGTAAGGTGCACAGGCATGGGATGACAGAGCTGACATTGGGGATCCCATGGTTATAAAGAACTCACCAATGGGCAGATAAAAGCAAATGAAAAGCCAGGAGCTGGGTAAAAATAATTGTAAGGGTAACAGAAAACAAAGTACAATTATCCAGCAAATTAAATACACACTATATATATAGTAAATTTGGATCTAATGGGGAGATACAAGACAGTCAAGAAAAAGGCATAAAATTGTTAGAAAACATTTTTTAAAAACTACACCATGTTCCACCCAGCGATGATTATTTGGGACAGTCATATAACTCACTGTAAACCCTTCACCCTCACCTGAGCCAACATTAGGACCCAGAGAGACTATGGAAGGGCAAACATAACACCAGAGCTGGGGTAGGCGCTAGGAAGTATCAGTGAGATCTTCCTGCCAGTTGTTAAGCCACACCACCACCAACGTTATTGGGCTTCAACACTGCTTTGAGAAGAGGCAACACAGAAGCCTTCTATATATTCTGGATTTAAAATATTAATTCCTCAACCAGCATGCAGCAGAGTTGAGGGGAAAAAAAATCAATTTGGAAACAAACAAACAAACACGACACTTTAGAAACCAGAGGAAGAGAAGTTGAAAGGAAGCTTTGAAAATAACTTCTTCCAGATGAAAACAACACCAACAATAAGATGTGATGAATGGAAAGACATAAGGTCAAGTGCTAAAGGAAACCTGCAGCCCTTTCTCTCAGCCCAGCAGTCGAAGAGTTCACAAGACAGGAAATCAGCTCAAGCTGTAAACAAACTGTCAAGTGCAAGGCTATTTCATCCTTTGAAAAAGAAAATGAAAAAGGGTATCAGACTTTGAACTCATGGGAAGCTATCTGCAGAAAAAGGGATTAACAGCTGAATGACAATTATAATAAATATCTTTTAAATGCTATACTGCTCTTTACTTTATTCATGCTAGTAAGCTTCTCATTTTTACAGGCTCAAGCAAGTTTCATATCCATTTTCTGCTGAGCAACAGCATGGTAGCCAAGCCAGTAAGCTCATCTAGATTGATTTTCCAGTTTGGGTAAGACATAGGGAAGCATAAGACTGATGTGAGAAGGGTTCGTAAAACCACAAATAGATATAAATGAAATCTGAATTCTGTGGCACTGTAAACATTGAGCTCCTTAGAAGAAAGGGAAAAAAAAAACAACATATGCCTTGACTACAGGAAAATCCCAAATGACAGAAAACTGGTCCACTTGTCAGCCATCCTTACTAAGTGGCCACACAGCACTTTTGAAGATAGAGTGAGAATAACTGTGAATACATGCAGCGCTGTAATTCAGTTTACTTACAGCACTGAAGAAACCTCTGAAAATCAGAGACCTAGACAACCATGAATGTGTAGTTTCTCTTCAGCGGGCTCTATCATTACCAACTTCTGTGCCCCCTAATTGTCACAGCTGAAGTCAACCTAATATTTTAACAGTGCCTTCCTAAAAGTAAAAACTAGGAACAAACACAACCTTCAAAAACTCTACTATTACACAGACAAATACAGTGTTTGCAGTACTTGATGTGCTGTATTTAATATAGGAAAAATACTGAAACCTCACATTAGATGAATAGTAGATTCACCACTTTGCAGCCCACATATCCATTTTATGGCTGTTACTGTATTATTTTATAAATTGACCATTGCCAGGGCATGAAGAACATTTTAGCATCCTCTTTGTAAAAAACGACTTAACATCTGTGAGTGAAAACTTGCAGGTCAAATTCAAATACAAAAGAACTCATGTAAGTGTCATGGTGCCCTCTCAACAGGTACTTTACTAATTCCTTAATGTATTTCTAAGTAGTTTTATGTTGCGATTTGATTAGTTGATAACAACATCTCCCAATATCTTCATTCCTCAGAACTAGAGACAGTAATTGTTTTCATTTACAGCAGTATCTCTCTTGCCCTTTACTCACCACTGTACTGAAAGACGAATTAGCCAAAACATAATCACAAAACTTTAGTTTGTAAGCATGATGGAAGTGATGCCTAATAAAGCCTGGTGTGAATCCATCAGACTTCACTGACCTACAAATCTTGAAAACTGATGGATGTTCTTCTCAAAAGAGCAGCAATAGGAGATTTAGGAAACCTGGATGACAAGAGTGAGGGTCAACACATCTTCCGGGACATACTTGTTTTTCCTCTGAACACACTATTCTTCCACTCACAGAAGCATCTGTGATTCAGCTTAATCTTCAAAAATGTATGAATTGCCTGCATGAAATGAAATGACAATGCTTCTCTGTCAATTAGATCTCATTTTTCTGAGCGCACTGATCAGAACAAGTGGCAAGGTGTTTACATGAGCCCCATCTGGTTTGGATTCACTGGTCAAAGAGAAGTAATGCAGGTAGAATAGTATTTCCTTTCATTAAGTATAAAGAGCATTATTCATCCAAAATATCTGCCTAATATTTCTCTCAATGTATTTTCTTCATTTTGCTAAAACCTTCTTATATTAGCTTGACGTCACACAGCCTGTCATCATCGCAATTTTTACCATAGCAACCCATTATCCTACATAGTCAGACGAACTAAAGTCGAATGTGCCACTGTCCCTATGCATATGAAGTTTTAATTTAGGTCAGTATTCAATACTGGCAGCTAACAAAGTGAAGTCTCAAGCTGCCTCTTATATCTAGAGCACAAGGAGATGTGTACAGTGTGTACCAAAAGCAATTTATATGAGGAGGTGTTTTTGCAATGACACAGGGTTGGAAAAACATTCGTTATAACTCTCAAGAAAAAAAGTAATCAGATGCTTAACTGTTGTAATCATAATGCCATTTATAACAGAAGGATTTGTGGATGAGCCTCATATGGATACCAAGGACTCACATAGGTACAAGTGGTGCCTCCTCTTTATGCACCTGAACAAAAGGACACTAACAAAGCCTTAAAATACATTGTTAAAAACTCAGCTGCCTTATTCTATCGCTCAAGGAAAGAAGATTAGTTTTAGTCTATAGATCAAATCAAACTCGTATCTTGCATTGTAAATATTAATCTCAGTAGTATAAAGGTTAGTGTAAAGTTTTAGAACAAAACTCTGAGAACGGAAAAAAGACAGACAATAAACAAGACTATACGTAATAGAAGATAATTAAGAGGTGAACACATTTCCAGTGGGTCATTTGAAGAATCAGAAACAGAAATCTAAAGTACATGTTCCCTGGAGAGCATCTCTCTCAGCCTCAACATTCCTCATCACGCTCGGGGCAATGAAATCATTTAATTATCTTTCCTATGCCCCTGAGTAGACAGCAAAGCATTGATTCTAGTTTTGGGGCAAATTCTCAAAAAGCACTCTGGCACTAGGAAATTGTAAATCCCTGTTGCTAGGGAACCCTATGGGCTTTTTGTCATTGTTTGGTTTTTAAGCTTCATTTCCTTTCCAATTTCTGCTTCTCAGTCTTTTTAATCACAGTACAGTCTACAATTAGCAAAGTGGTGCAGATGAGTGCTCTCCATTTACAGAAAAAAATCCCAACTCTAAAAACTTCAGCAGATACTTCCAACCCCCTGTAACAGTGCCACCCTATTCAGAGCACTCAGGGTGTCAAGTGAGCTTCAGCTGAACTCCAGATAAACCAGAAATGCAAAACTAGTAATATCCAGCTCAAAGCATGTGCACTGGGTAAAAGACAAGATTTAAAAGTTGAGACACACTAGATAAAGGTATGGTAAGAGCTAAATACAGCATTGAGCTACATATAGTGTATGGGAGCAAAGTCAGAAACACTTCAGTCTATTAAAAATGAACGTAAATAAATCAAAGCTCCCAGGAAACGTCCCACTATTTCTTATGTGCCTCCATAATCTTCCAGGAAACTACAGCTAATGCAGTTAAACCCGTATTTTTCTACTGAACCTCCTCATTTCCTATTCCAGGGCCCTTTTACAGATGACCATGTGTAGACAAACACAGTTAATTTCTTTGGTTTATTTTCAGCTATCTTTGATACTGGCCGTAACCCAGCATTCTGACACAGCATTTATTCTAAGTGGTGTAGCCCTCAGCTGGGATCAAAACTTGAATACTCCACCATTTCCAGTCTTGCCCAAAAGCTGTATCCAACAAGTCTCTTAAAAATTCATGGGAGTCTTTAAAAACTGGTTGCCCTGAAAACACAAACAAGCTCTTTACAAGTTGGTTGTAACCCTCATCAGAGCCTGCTGGTCATGACACTAAGCCAGAAACTGCTGCTACTGAAACTTAAGATCAGACTTTCCAGTTTAAAGGGCTAAACGTCACCATAACTTTCTAAAAGCGTCCCTGTAATAATTAATAAACTGTATGACTTGTTCTGTAGGTGACTACTGTGCAAAAAAGAAAACCAAAATCCACCCTTCTGGTTAGCCACTTTCACAGAAATTAGTGTGTATGGGGAATTCTTTTATGGAATGAATGCTGAAAGTTCAACTCAGAAGCAAACTCTTAGCTTTGACTAATGATGACATCTCTCTCAAAGTAACAAAGACAAGCCCTTTTAAATCTTTTTAAAGGCTCACACCTTGCCACAAATTTAATAAGACAACAAGGTCAAAGTGATCTTAATAAGCCATTTATGGCTTTTGAGGATAAGAAGTTTTGTACTTCTGTAACAGGCATCATGCCTGTGCCACAGAGAAATGTCCCAGCATTTCCCTGGTCAGAAGTTCCTTGTTTAAGAAGTATTAATGTAATTCCAACTCATCTATCCTGAAAAGACACCATAAAGGTAATTTATAAAGCTTTACATTTACAGACAACAAAAACTTATTCTACATAGCAATTATGCTAAAGAGTTTCAATATCTTTGTTCAGCCTGAAATCTCCCAAGCTACCACACAAGGTCAATAGCTTCTAGAAAATTAGGATTTCTACCTACACTTCATGGTAAGACACTGCATGACACAGAACCTCCATGAGACCACAAAAAGCACTGTCAACTGTACAACCTTCAAAGCTCATCTAGTCCAAGCCCCTGCCATGAGCAGGGACATCTTCACCAGCTCAGGTTGCTCAGAGCCCCGTTCAGCCTGGCCTGGGATGTCCCCAGGGATGGGGCATCCACCACCTCTCTGGGAAACATGTGCATTTTACCACTCTCATTGTCACCAGTGTCCATCCAGACATTGTGCCATTGACCACTAACTACTGTCTGGGTGCAACCACCCAGCCAGTTCCTCATTCACTGAACAGTCCACCCATACCTGTCCAATTCAGAGAGAAGGATGTTGCAGGAGACCATGTCAATGGCTTTACAGAAGTCTGGATAGATGACATCCATAGCCCTTCCTTTGTCCACTGATGTAGTTACTCCATTTTAGAAGGCCACTAGGTTGGTCAGGCAAATGACCTAACTGACAATTCTTAATTGACTACTTCCTGGCCACCAATGTCAGACGTATGAAGGCAAAAACAAGATAAACTGTCAAGTCTCTTTGGAAGTTCACTGCAAAGATTTATTTACCCTCCAGTTTCCTGACCCTTTTGTTTCTTTGACAGGAAGGTGCCTTTGTTTCACAATGCATCATACTCAGCTCTAAAATGCTTCCTGTTTCACCAATATATTCCTTCATTTCTCTGAATTCAGTTTCTGTGTTTCTTTCTGTTTGGTACCTTTCCTAATTGCAGAATGGCAGGCAATATTTAATCATAGAACATAGCTACAGCTTAAATACTAGTACCAGATTTTTTTCTCATAGAGGAAAGAAGAAAAACAAATCACAATTTATTTTATTTATAGTACGTCATTGAACGTTAAATAAGGGCCAGAAAATTGCCTGCTGGAAGCACAAACTCCATTTCCTTTGGGCTTTGATTTTTCTTCTATTTCCAAAATTACAGCAAATACAGAGAGATGTAAAGAGGACACAAAGTTTTAATTTTTCTAGAAATTACAGGAAATCTGATGCTAGTATATTGTGAGACAAAATTAAACAAAAATCAGAAGGAAGGATCTCTAATGGTGACTTTTTTTTCCTCTCTCTCTCAAAAGAAGATATTCAAATTTGCACTAGCATTAGATAAAGGATGAACCTGAAGCCAGATTAGCTATGCAGACATCTATTTTCATTGTTTCTTCAAACGTTTCTACATTGGCCTGTGCCAATCCGTATGAAACAAAACACAAACCTAGCAACACACCCTGTATTAGAAGTCTTACTCCCCAGTACTCAATCTTTCAGCCTAGTCTACTCAGCATTAGACCAAAAAAGGAGGAGGCTCTTAGTCCCACCACAAGGTTAGATGGCCCCATCTGTTGTTCTATGTTTAACCAACTACAATGACCCTTAATGCTTTCCTACATTGCAAGACTTTACTCACCTAAAGATTCTAGGGACACCAAACATCAAAAACATCTCCCTATCTGGAATGAAGTTTTCAGAGCTAGCCTACAGTGGGTTTTGAGGAGTGGGGTTTTGTTTGTTTAGATGCTGTGGGTATGGGGTTTTGTTTGTTTGTTTGTTTTTAATGTATTGATACTAAGGATGTAGGTGACATTAACTGTTTTCTCAGCAGGAGAACTGCTATAAATTATCACCAACATTAGCTGACAGTTCTTTTCTCAGAATTGTCTTTGCGCCCTACCAAGAGTTACCACATTGGCAGACGTGCCATAAGAAGAATAAACCATATCTACCAGTTCTTGTTTATATGTGAGTTTTATATGAACATATATATGGCATATACATAATGAAAAACAAATCAAAACGGTCTTCTGATAGGTTTTCTTTGGAATAGGGAGGGGAACGTTTGCTTGGTTTGTTTTTTTTTAAGCCTGATCATTTCTCAGATTATGTTTCAGGAAGGGCTCACGTTTGAATCAGTGTAACCACGGAAATAGTAACCTTTGTGAGGACAGAATGAGTGACTGGCATTACTCAGATCTCTTCTAGACAGAGCAATCCTATATAAACACAATGTTTTCTTCCTCCAGTTTCACGGCAACTGTTCAATTAATAAACATGCTTTATCACACACTCAGACGTGTTGTTGCTGCAGTAATAGCTCATCTTTGCTTAAGACACTGTGATGACAGCAATGTCATACATTTTCCAGACTAATAAGTCACCAAAAGATATCAAAAATACTATTCTCACCTTTATGTGGTATTTGGTTTTCCCCAAGGGTATATCTTAACAGCTGAAGAATTACACATAGATACATGAAAGACATACGTGTTTACCAATCTTACAATAACATGGTTAAGATCACAGACGGAAACATAAACCCTGGATTTTCTGTGGATTTTAATTCACTTGTTTATGACCCCTTCAGAGTTTTATGTCAAAGTCTGGAAGTACAGAAGCTGACAATAAGTTTCGGCAGTTTTACACAAGACAAATCCAAGCCACCACGAATGCCCAGTTTATTACTACATACAATTAGTAATCAAATTATTATTTCTTTCCACAGCTTGTAGTAACCAATACAGTACAGAGCCCAGATGCAAGTCTTAGCTGAATACAGTGCAGAAGTCTGAAAACGTGGTTTCCAAGCACATAAGCAGAAACTTGTAATTAAGTTACACACTAAAACTACCCATATACCAGTCTACAGTCTGCCACTTGGATTAATAGATGATGTTTGTATTCCATCGCAGGCAAAGACAATGTATTCAACAGTTTCTACCTTTAGGAGTTACATGTTTGAACTGAACGTTATTAAAAGGAATCATCCTTCAGGAGCACTGGGAAAAAGGGGGTACAGGACAGCGTGAACAGGATTAGCTATTTTTGTGTATCATTTGATCTGCCACTCATGTACTAGAGACAATAAGTTCTCTATATTGTTGCAAAGCGAAGTGCACAAAACTGCTATCATCCCTCGAACAACAAAGATGCTACCCTTTTATGAAATACCACTTCACTGCTGCCTGCAAAGCTAGTTACAGAAAGTAAGAGCTCTGGAAGAAAATAATTTTGTGCTCAAGTTGTAAATGTCATAGGAAAGCTTCACTCAAAAAATGCTGCATTACTTATTACAGTAGGGATGTTTTCTATTCTAGACTGGTGGTAGGGGAATGAAGCAGAGGTCTGTTTCTAAATGAAGGAAATTGCTCTGTTGGAAAGGCTGCACAGGCCTTACAACAGTGACTCAAATCAAGTGATAGCATCTCTTGCCCCCATTCCCCTCCTCACCACCCCACAAGGGACAGTATTTACAGCAGGGTGTAGACAGCATGGCAGAGCCAACCTGTACATAAGAGCTTGTAAAGTCCTATCTACCAGTAACTAGTCATACCAAAAGGCATAACTCCTGGAAGAGATCTAAATGTATTTAATTTTGCTCTGCAAACTACTCCCTGCTTTTAAGAGAGTGTGGGCAATCTCACAAAAAACATCTGGACTTCACAGATCGTATTGGATGAGGCTGCTGTTACAGACAGCATTAAATAGCATGGGATCAGGAATTTGTAACATTAACTATAATAAAAGTGACAGTAAACCCCTTGCTAAATAGCTTAATATCAGCCATAACTACAAGTGAAAGCAGGGCAGCCGGGCTAGACACAGTATAGATTTAATGCCCAACCATTAATATGTTCTCCCCCCGAGATTTGCACAGGGTTTTTTTTTTTTTCCAGTGGTAATGATCAGTAGTGTCACTTCAATTACTCAGAAGACATACAATGGCTTTTTGGCTGCAAGTGAAACACCATTGCTGAAGCTAGGCTTGTGTTAGATGCTGCTGCTGAAAAAAATCTCCCTGCATTCTCATTAATAAAAATATAATACCAGTGTACTCTCTATACTTAAACACTTATCCTATTTTAAAAATAAAGTAGGGCTGCCATTAGGTAGTACTTTGTTTCTACCGACTCATTTTAACTGATGGCAAGCACAATATTGATCATCAGCCTCTCTTTTCCTCTCTACTTACAATAACTAAGCTCCAGTCAAATACCATGCTACCATTTCTGAGAGTGCTCATTCACTAGAAGACTCTCAGCCCCAGCAAGGGCTGCAGAAGATATCTGGTGATCTTGTTTCATATTCTTTATTTGAGCCTTTAACATATCTAATATATACTTACATGGTGACCATTATTCTCTCCTCTGTGCTCATTTAATGAGTACACCTTCAAGATAACTCTGCAATATATATAAAGAAAGGCTATTGTACTTCTTTAAAGGTGGGAAACCAAGATGGGTCCCTGCCCCTCCAGGGGTGCAGGCATGTGAAGGCCCCAAAAGAGGGGTACTCAGCCCATGGTTACATTCCCTTGCTATACAATGTACATAGGAGTCCAGGTGCTCCACAAGAGCCAGCACAGGAGGAGGTCAGCACAGACTGCAAGGAAAATTGGTGAAATACCCTAAATAATATCTCTTTCTGGAAAAGATTCACCTTTTGGGGAGCTGCAAAGCCACATCCGCTTCACCTGGCATTCATATTTGCACAGATATCCAAGAAGCATTCAGGCACCACTCTCCTCCAAGTTGGGGCAGGAATCTGGTGGTGTAGAGAGACTTCACCCACCCTTTATCATTGTATATATTTCTGTTCAGACTCACCAGGAGGTCAAGGGAGGTGATCCTTCTCTCTCCAGCACTGGTGAAACACCTTCAATGCCAGGTCTAGTTCTGAGAGGCATGGACACCCTGTAGTGAGGCCAGTAAATGGCTACAAACATGAGGGGTTTGAAGCATCAGATACATGAGCAGAGGCTGAGAAAGCTGGGCTTGTTCAAGCCTGGAAAAAAGGCCACTCAGGGGGATCACTGTGTACAGAGAAACAGGACAGGGGGGCAGTGGTGCCCAGTGACAGGACAAGGTAGCCACCAAATGAAATATAGGACATTCTATACTAAACAAGAAAGACTGAAGAAAGCTCTACGGGTGACAGAACGCTGGAACAGGTTGCCTAGTGAGGCTGTGGAATCTTCACCCTTGGAGATGGACAATACCCAACTGTCCTGCACCTGGTGAGGAATAACCCCAGGCACCAGTACAGGTTAGGGGTAGACCTGCTGGAAAGCAGCACTGCAGAGGAGGACTTGGGAGTTCTGGTTGATGTCAACCATGAGGCAACAATGTACCTTTGTGACCAAGAAGGCCAACGGTATCCTGGGGTGCACTAAGAAGAGTGTGACCAGCAGACCGAGGGAGGTTTATCCACACTTCTACTCTGCCCTGGTGAGTACACATCTGGAGTACTGCGTCCAGTTCTGGGCTCTCCAATTTAAGGACAAAATTACTGGAGGGAGTCCAGCGGTAGGCTAGGAAGATGATTAGGAGCCTAAAGCACCTTTCTTATGAGGAGAGGCTGAGAGAGCTGGGTCTGTTGAGCCTGGAAAATAGAAGCTGAGAGGGGATCTCATCAATGTTTATAAATATCTCAAGGGTGGATGTCAAGAGGATGGACCAGACTCTTTTCAATAGTGCCCAACAACAGGATGAGGGGCAATGGGCACAGACTGAAGCACAGGAGGTTTCTTCTGAATATGAAGAAAAACTTCATTACTTTGAGGTGCCAGTGCCCTGGAACAGGCTGCCCAGAGAGGTTGCAGAGTCTCCTTCTCTGGAGACATTCAAACCCACCTGGACACATTCCTGTGCGATCTGCTCTGGTGAAGCTGGTTTAGAAGGCGAGTCAGACTAGATCTCCACAGGTCTCTTCCAATCCCAACCATTCTGTGATTCTGTGATGCAGCCCTGAAAAAATCTCTAATTGACCTTGTTTGGAGGGAGGGGTTTGGACCAGATGATATATAGAGGTGCCTTCCAACCTCAGCTGTTCCATGATTTCCGTTGCAATTAGCGGGAAGTTACAACTCCCATGTTCTAAGCCACCTTCTCCTTTAATTCAGGAGCCTCGGTTCCTGGATTGAATGATACAATGCCTTTTCCACCCACTCCTCAATCCATCTGTATTTAATAGCACGGAGGCAACCCACCTGCTTTAAAATCCATTTTGCACTTCCACTTCACAGACTCAGATTTTCCTTATTAATGGTGGGGGCCTCTGTGGTTATTTAAAAAAGCAAACATAACACCAAACACCACATCAAATGATTCTTCATAACATTTTGTTTCCAAGAAACAGAGCAGCACAACAGCACAGCATGGTCTCACAAGCAGACTGAAAATAGATTTCTGTAAATTACAAAGTTTCTTAATGCTCTATGTGTAAAACTTTACATAAAATAATTAACTAGGCAGCCTGCATCATTTGAAGCACCTTACCCACAACAGTAATTTTCAGCTTTTAATTCAGTAGCCCACCCTTTAACAGAGATTGCTTAAAACTTCCGCAAAACTGGTAGGTGGGAACAATCAGCTCTTTCAGAGCTGCAGAGAACGAATCTGGGACTAATTATGTTTTTCTTTCTTCTATTTTTTTCACATGGCCCTATTCCTATTTATAATTTTCTCCCATTTGCTGCAGCTCTGCAAAAAGGTAACAGAAAGACCACTACTTTCTTTTTAGATATTCGATAATTTCTGGAGACTAAGAAGAATAATTGTTGGGCTTTCTTATGCCCTAAATATATATATATATTCAAGATAGCAGTCTCACCTGGGCTGCCAAACAAGCATAAGATGCTTGGACACCCTAAAAACAAACAAACAAATGCACAAACGCAGGGGGAAAGGGTGGCAATAGAAGAGATTTCTGAAATTTAATGGGACTTTGCTCACCTAAACTAAAAATGTCATTCCTGCATTGTTTGCCATCTCTTCAGGGAAAACCTCCTCAGCTCCTTCCCTGTCTCCTGACTCCAGGGAGAGCTGGATCTCCCAGACAAGCCCCTCAAGCCAATTTCTGCTCCCTTCCTTCTAACATCTGCTAGCTGTTTGCAACTGCATCTGTTCATTCTAGTTCACTGGAAAAGATCTATTTTCCAGCATGAAGCAATGCAAAGCAGAGTAACTGTATCTGAATTAAAGCTCTGATGCACTTAGAGCTAAGAGACATACGTAAGCTGCAGAGAGAACAGAATAGTTTCTATGACATGCTAGCTGCCCTCATGACCCAACTCATGATAAGCACTCATCACAAACAAGCTTATCTTCCTCCTGCAAACATTTACTCATCCTGTATTCCTGTTCTATTGCTCTCTGCTGGAAAACCAGCACCTCCAAGCAAATTATTGCTCACCAGCTTGCAAGTATATACCTGGAAATCTTTTAATTCGTTTACCTTCTGATGTTGCATAATCTCCATATGTGCCAAGGCTGAAATTCTACTCAAGTCATAGACGAGTCTTATCTATCTTTTGAAATTAACAGTTTTTTGAAGAGCTGTTCATTCTTGCATACTAAGCCATGACACCTTTTGTGCCATTGAAAACACTTTACCAAAAGTAGAGTCTAGGAAACAATGCAGAAAGATTATCATTACCCTTTGCTGGTCATGCTGAAAATAAAGGTAAGATGACTCTTGCAAAAAATTCTAAATTTAGACATCCAGACACAGGCCAACACACCTGCAAATGACCTGCCACTTGCCTGCAGCCAGTAGAAATGCCCACAACCTGCTCAGAGGAGTTTAACTCATGATCTGTGTGACCAAAAGGATGAACATACACACAGATAAAACAAATTGTGTTCTGGACTCCCTTGACTTTATCCACTACTAAAGCAAAAAGATGACAGCTTAAGGTGACTAGCACAGAGACAGACACCTACACAGTGAGCAGGTAGTCCGTATCTAGTCAACTGGATCTCAGGCTAAACTGAGGATTATTTGGAGTCTGGCATGTGTAAGCAGCTTCTATTCCTAGTGCAGTCAGGTACACAGAACAATACATTTCAGGGAAAATGCTCATAGGAAGAAAGGCAATGTGATTTTAAATCACCCCACCTGCCATGCTGTTAATACATCTTGTTTGAAACACATTGCCCCTCACTCCTTTGAAGCTTTGTGCTAATATGCAGTTGCCAGTTTCCCCCCCAACCTGTAAAATCTTGTACATATTTGCCATCATAGTATTTGATAAACGTTGTTGTACATTACCTTAGAGCTTTGTCCATGCAGGACTCACTCATGATCTCAAATTCATTAGCGCTTTTGCCTAATGTTACAAGGTTTATATTCAGGTCTGCCAGCTGCAGGAAGCAGCTCATGCAGAGAGTTTGTTCCAAAGAGGGCACCGTGTCACAAAGAGCAATAGAATAAAATCATGCCATTGTAAAGGTGTAACAGGGTCCCTGAAACAAAACACTTGTTATGATATTTACAGAAAGCTACCCTTGCCCTGAAAGGAGCAGCAGAGGCCAAACCCCCTCAGTTCCCCAGTCACTCAAACCCATCCGCCAGGTTCCACATGCTTTTTCAGACCCAAAATTTGACAATCTCCTCCATTCCTGTGAGTCTTCTCTGAACTGGTTGCTGTTTCTATTCACTGGAGGATCAGCTTTATCACTGTTTGCAAAGGCATTAAAGCGGCTTTCACTCTTCTTTAACTATGCCCAGTTTTGAAAAAAAAACAATATTTGCCCCAAGCAGGAGCTCCTATTACACGTTGCCAAGTCCATGGTCCTGGACTAGGCAGAGGTTTGTTTTCAAGGTTTCAGGACAATCCAAGACCCCTTGTGTGACTTTTTTGTACTTCTCTGCAATGACACTTTTTGGTTTGTTTAACTTTGTCACTAAGAGGTTTAATTTGTACAGTCTGTCTTCTTGCAGGATTTCTCCTACAGAAACAGATTTCTGAAATAACAGTAGAAAATTCTGAAGGGTTTTATCTTTCCTGGTTCTGTCTTCCCCTCCTCCATGTAAGACTTCTTGTAATAACCTCCTATATTTCCTTTCTCATGTGGCACTGTACAAATCTAACTGATATCAAGACAAATGTGAATTTAATTCAAACATAAAAGAGGAGGTAGTGTGTTATGGAACAACCTCCACTTCCATTATCCAGACTGTTTTAACCCTCATTTCCTATTTGTGCATCATCCTGCTATTATATTATCCCCCAAATTCAACCTCGGCAGCACAAACCTGCCATCAACCCAGAGAAGTTAGCTCTCACTGTGACAGCATTTCCTACAGGCTAATAATGAGTTACAGACATTACTCATATATACATATGCAGACTACATGTAGCATCACGGCATCTAAACTATAAAAAAGGCTGTCCTGTAAGGTAAAAATCTTACTCTATAAAGGGCTGCACAGAATCCTTTTACTCCCTTTCCAAGCCCTCTCACCCTCACACACTCTGCTCCAGGGAAAGGCAGCACTTATTTCAAAATGAGCTATTTGTTTTTCTCCAAGTTCTATACTGGAGCAATCATTAACACTTCATTAACACTTTTGTTTACCATCTAGACAGGAGATGGCTTCAACAAACCATGCCCAGGGGAAATTAACATTTCTAAGACTTTACATGGTAAAACAAACATCTTAATTAAGCTTTAGGTCACAAGAAACATCAGGCAGAAGGAGATCTGAATCTACACCAGAATTTCAGAGGACCTCTGGATATATCAGGAAGCACACATCCCAAAACAGTATCACCCTTCTGTTAACTCTCCACCTAGTGTGAAATTTTCTGTTGGAAGGATGTCCTCACACCTCCCTAACAGTTGAATGATACAGAAAGAGAAAAATAAACAAGTATCTTAGAGATCCACCAGCCTGTATTGATATTGGGTGTTGCCCCAACCCAGGTACAGGACCTTGCATTAACATTGTTGAACCTCATGAGGTTCAAAAAGGCCCCACGTCTTGAGCTTGTCCAGGTCCCTCTGGATGGCATCTCATCCCTCAGGTGTGTCAACTGCACCACTCAGCTTGGTGTCATCTGCAAACCCGCTGAGGGTGCACTCGATCCCACTGTCTATGTCATTGATTAAGATGTTTAATAGTACTGATCCCACTACAAGCCCCTCAAGAACACCACTTGTCACTGGTGTCCATCCAGACATTGACCGCTACTCTCTGGATGTGATGACCCAGCCAGTTCCTCATCCACAAAGCTTTCTTCTCAGTATTTCCCATCAAATAGTAATAACTCATTTAAAAACAAACAAAACCAACAACAAACACAAACACAACCACAACACACATAGCAAAGCAAGACATCTTTGAACAAGAAGTCAGGTTGATCCAAAATCCCGAAAATTTTGTTATCAGATTAAAAAAAAAAAAAAATCATTGCTAAAGCACAGTTTGTTTGAGCTGCAGCTCAGGAAAATACGATTTTAAAATGTTTATACTGACAGCAATATTTGGATTTTCACTCTGTGGGGTAGGATTGTTTTCTACATTTTTATTCCTGATGAAGGACCCCTGCTGCATACCTGGAGACAGTTTCATGGGGTTTCTTTGTGTCATGACTCATAAAATGAACATACAGATGACACGGTAGAGAAATAGTTTTGCCTCCCTCTTTCAAACTTTATCCACTGCCTGAACGCATGACTCATTTACCATCAAGTCCAAGTACAATAAGAACTTTTATTCACTGAAAACTAACTCTATTTCATAGCTGGCTTTAACACCAATACAAAGTGGAAAAATCTGGACTGGTAATTAGGTTATTTACGTAGTTATATAGAAATGGTGCACACATTTCTGTGTTCGTGACATTTTTAATAGCCTGACCAGTAAAAACAAGTTCAGCCTCAGCTGAGGCATAAAAACAGTTGCTGCATAAAACCATGTTTTATTCACGGATAATGCACCAGCACTGTATTCTTTCCACACTCAGTTTTTCAGAGCCTAATCAGCACTGTTTGCACTGAAGGAAATGGGAATACCCACTATCCTGAAAGAAACCAAACCTTTAGGCCCCCTGATGATTAATTTATGTTTGTGAATCTTGCCATTTATCCTAGCTTGTGGGGCTCATGAGTCAGCCTCTCATGAGCCAAATAACAGAGCCTTCACAGACAGATCCATCTCTACAGCACAACACAGGAGAATTCAAAAGAGGGATGTAACAGTACATGGGGCCAGCACACCATGTTCACTTGGACTGTTTCCTACAACCTGCTCTGACCGACACAGAGACAGTGCAGCTTTGACTCATTTAAGGCACTTGAACATCTATTCAGCTCCTGGTAGAAAGGGATCCCATAAATTTTGCAGTATTCACTCTTTGTAACATGACGCAGGAGCTCAGCATGGCCGAGCATTAGAGACTTTATATCCAACCAAGAACAAGAGGCACTAGAAGAAAATATATTTTTAAAATTATTGAAAATTAGACAGCGGTACAGCTGCCCATAGTGCAGTAAAGCAAGCAAAACATGTTACTGCGAAAGAGAAGCACCTTTAAACAACCTGTCAGATTTTGATCTACCACAAAAGCCATCCACAAACCTCTCAACTACTAATGAAAAAAAAAAAAAGTAAAAGTCAAGAGTTGTTGTCCCAGCCAAGTTTGAACCTGAATCATCATTGGAGGAGCTATCATAATCTGGGTTACTATTCCAAGTAAAACTCTGCATAAGCAAAGAAAGCAACCCTTTGCTTCCTTTTCTATCTACACCTTCCTGGAAAGTTTCCCCTCCCAACATTAAACCCACATTGCCGTAGCTCACCACAAAGAATGGAAAGTCCCAGCACAAAAGCACAGAAAAGGGCAGCCATGCTTTGTTTAGTAATGGGCTGTGATACAAACAAAACTGGCTTCCAGGAATGGCTCTTAAAAGTGCATTTACTTTGCCACACACTTCATTTCTCTGTATTATAGAAATATTCTTCAGTCAAGCTACCGCAAAGTGTCATGTTTGCTTGAATCACTACCAGTGACAAGCAGAGTACTTGCGTTAACATTCATCCTAATGGTTTTTCACTGCCTACCCTTTCACAATCATTCTGCTGTTAGGCTTCTTTTAACCTTCCAAGATTAATTCTGTAAAGTGATCAGTGACATTTCTAATGTTTAAACAAGAATGAAAAAGTGCCTTGATGCTTCTTTGTTTGTTTGTACTTTTGCAGCTTCAATGGAAAGTCTACAAGCTGGCTTCTGTTTGCTAATTACTTTAATTTGCAGCATGGAGAGAAGAAGGGTTAGCACATGGCAGATAAGCTCTACTCTAAACATGAAAGAAAGCACATGGCAGAGCATTCAGGCCCTAGGTGAATGATTTCCATGCTCTTTATGAATCAGAGAACAGTCTCAAGCATAAATTACATTTCCAGAGCAAGTAGAATGTATGCATGTCCCAGGCTCTGTCTGCAAAGGAGAACGTAAGTTCATTGACACTGTCCACCACTTGCTTGCTTTAGAAAAGAAGTTTACACTGGAAATAGTTCCAAAATATGAAGCAAACAATTACTTTGTAACACCCTCCTTTCTCAGTGACTAGTGATGCCTGTGTTTTCCCTGCTATTTGATTTCCATATGCTTGTCATCCAGAAATTGTGTGGTCTTAAAAACAGTGTTATTCCTGCCAAACCTGCAAAGCCTGAAGTCTCCAAGCAGCTGTTTTTAACCAGCCACACAGGCCCCATACTTCAGTTTTAGCCAATTAACAGTATTCCTCAATGTAGTGGGAAATTTTTCATTGATACTAGGAAGTGAATAACTGGACTTTATTACTGACAAGCTGTCTGCTGCTCACCTACCAGATGCTGCTCTGGGCTTTTTTTTATACTAACAGGTACATTTTCACAGAGGATATGCAGAAAAGGTTCATCATTAGTTAAAGGGGCAGCTTTCACACAACTCCAAGGTGGTATGATGCGTGCCTCAGTCCACCCCATGGCACACAGAGTGCGCAAGAGAGGAGGCAAAGCTGCTCCTTCAACATGTGGCCTTCATCCAGGTCCTGCCCCGGGCTGTGACCACATACTTGGACTCCCTGCTTCATGGTAGGCACCTGAGCTGCCAGCTGGGAATTTGCTGGCACTAAACTGGTGCAGAAACTTCAAGTAATGAACTGCAGAGTCAGTTGCAGCACAAATATCACTGACTATAAATCAAGGAAAATCTAATTGAAACCAATCTAGTAAACTAAGAACAAGGTGAATGCAGAACTGTTTTGTCAGAGGAAACCCCCTGCTGCAACTTGGAAAATATATTTTTTTCATTTTCTTTAAAGCTATAATCCTGAAATGCCTGTGTAACCTTGTCAATGATAGAACGGTGAGTGGAGAAGCAGTAGAGTTCAGGGCATAAGAGATGCCTCTCACCCCCAACAGGCAAATGGGAACATGCTACTATCTTACTGAAGAAAAATACTAATATTTAATTTTTCAGTACACCAGAGAAAGGAAAATAATCAGAGAGCTTTTTCCCATTTTACCTTCTTTAAAATAGCCAATAATTTATATTTTGTATAAGAAGCAAACAGAAAAAAAGGACAACGGTAAAAACATATGTTGCTTTTGGACACAGATGTTATTCAAAACCCACCCCGTAACTGTGCAGTCTGATTATGTTGACTCTCCATGGAATTCTAGTGCAGCAAGTCAAGCTGGTCTGTAGAGTTCTTAGGTCTATTACTAGGTGTACAGTAATCTTTACCCTCCTCTGCCTTTCCAGTTCCTGACAGGAGTAAATACATTTATACAGTCCTAAAATTACACTCAGCCCTTTGAAGGCCATGGCGAGGCTGATGTGGCCCCCAGTGAAAATGAGGCGGACAGCCCTGCACTAGAAAATATCAGCAAGGAGCTGGGGCACATTTTGTCTGATCCCTTTCCCTGTACTTGTGAACAGAAGATGTAGAGCCACTCACTGCACTGTTGCATGGTTTAGTCTCCTCTGCCACCCGATGGCTTCTGCTTGTTCTGCAGCCTGTCAGCGCTTGGCTTCTCCTTCAGTGAATCTCTGCAGAGTAAACATATTTTTACTAGACATTAGGGTCACGTCAATGGAGCACAATGACAGCAGAAAGCCAAAGCCTGGTACACGTGAAATCAAGCCAAAAAGCACTTTCGGGCTTTTTTTCCTGATGTTTCTTCACTCAATACAAAGCTTTTCTCCAAAACAATTAAGTTCCAATGAAAACTCCTCTCATATTCAGGATGGAAGTTACAAGTCTGAGGTGATATAAATGGCCTTCACCATAATCACCTAGACTGTTTCCCCCAATATTTTCATCCTGAAGTATTTTCCAGTGTGCCAAGAGTCCCAACCTACAGAAGTCTTGAACACTTGGGGTTTTTTGTTTTGTTGGGTTTTAGGGTTTTTTGGTGCTGTATTTTTTTCTCTTGTCAACAAAAGCATTAAAAGGTGTTACTTGCCTCCAGAGTGACTGAAGTCAGTCAGATTTGAGTTACAACGACTTTGAAAGAAAATTGCTGTTGTTCTTCCCTACCAGAAAATTCCCAACCAGTACCTGAAGCAGCGTCTTTGTACCAGACTTAACTCATACTGCATTCTGACCATCTTAACTAAGGCTCCATAGATATGCACCATATTAACTTTATTTTTATTTGATTGGGTTATATTCTTTTTGACCCCTCTCCGATCACAACAGATAACACCTCCTGTCAGGGAAGTGCTTTTGCAAGCAGAAAAACTCCTGCTCTAAGTAATCAATTGTTAGGACCATCTGTACAGATGACCTTGACTTTTAGGTAGCTTGTTTGGTGAGCATACCTTTCGACAGAAAACAGTACTCTGGCCCGTACATTTAACGCATTGCAGTAAACACTTGCACAGATGTGTAACAGCAGCACATCTGTCCAACACATTCTTGTTCTACAGCTTTGTTTGTAAACTCAGCATTTAAAAATTCCTTTAAGTTCCATTCCTTCCTCTCTTTCCCCCTCCAAATAAAAACCATCCTTCCTGAAATGCTATCAGGAAAGCCTTGTGTACCTGACCTTTCACATTGTATCTTAAATGCTTTGTGCTAACAAAGTAGCTGCATTTATATAGACACGGAGTTTAATATACCTCCAGGGTCCTTGAAAATGGAAATGCAGGAAAAGACTCCACTCTAAATTAGCATGTTGCAAACTGCCATTAAGATTAAAATACATACGTAGTGCTGAAAACTAAATTACTGCTTCGTGGCTGAAAAGTCAGTCTACCTAAAACCTAATGAGTAGCAAAGAGACAAGGGAGAAATAAGGGGCTGGCAATTTTGTTGAGCAAAAGCTACCCTGACTCTTGGATCTACAAGTGACACGAGCTGCTGCATTTCACAAATAACGAGGCAGAGAAGAGCTAGCATATTAAGTCATCTGCCACCATCTAATCCATACGCATGAACTCCCAAGTCAGAAAGACAATTCACTGTGTATTAGTGAATTTTCTACATAACAGCTGCTTTTCTACTGCAAACTGGGTTTTATAAACCAGCCCACAGAAAAAAAAACAACCAAACAAACAAAAAACAAACAACAAACATGCCAGGTACTCTACAAATGTTTTTCATGGAGTTTTTAAAGTCTGTATTTTTAAAGCAGAGATACATTGCAATTATATAGAAATCAGCACATATCAGCTGTGCAAACAAGCCAAGTTCCAACAGATGAAATTTATATGAGCACAAAGTAGCTGTAATATATATATGCTGACCTCATTAACACCACGCTCTCCACATGTGTAATGCATGTACCCATGTTTAGCAGGCAAACTCAATGTGTACAGCTACTGAAAAACAGTCTGACTAAATTCAGTGTGAGATCAATTGCTCAATTTTATACACAGAAGATTGTAGGGGGATGTTCCCATCCTCATGGACACAGGAACAATACTCTGATGGCAAAGTGCAAGTGAAAATTACTTTTTCTCATTTTCTGTGCATCTCCCCTTCCTAATTTTTGCTACTTTCAGAAGGCACAAGATACTGATGCTGAATAGTGAGCTTGGCTTCAAGAGCAAGAATACTAAAGGTCAAGAATATGGCTACCACTGTGCCATAGAGACAGGCTGTTTCAAGATTGTTATTCTCTCAACTCATCAAAGCAACAGCAAACTAGTATCTGTGATGTAGAACTAGGATGTATGATAAACTGTATGAAGACAATGCATTTAGTGATAATGGACACAGCTGATTTGTGTTCCAGAAGGCCTTGGTCTCTCTACCAAAACAATGAGTTTAACACTGAAATAAAAATAGCTTAATTGCTTCTGCCATCGAGATATTGCTTGACTTTGCTCTACATTGATATGAATGCAGTAAAGCTAAGCTATTTGTTCAAAGTCTGATCAAATCAAACCCTACAGCTTCCAAGTGACAATGGTTTTGTTTCCATGAAGATTTTCATGGCCACTGAACTAAAAATGGAAATTAGTCTGTAACAGAAGCATTTTTGCAAATGTAGTTTTCCGTCATCCTTGATTAGCATTCACCTTCCCAATGAAAGGAGACAGAGATCCCTTTCTGACAGAGCTAACATCTTCCACAGCCTCCCCACGCCACAGGTTGTGCTCAGGAATCCCCATCTCTTCTCCAGGCAACGCCACAGTGACACACAGTGAGGATCTTACCAGACTAGCAAGGGCCATTCTCCCAGATGGCTGTGCTTCTGACCAACACTTGTGTTCCCCCTAATACCTGTCCACAGTAGCAAAAAAGAAATGAAACTCACTCATTTAGGCCACACAGTGCAATTTGTTTCTCGGTAACAAGTTAAATGTAGTTACTACAGAGACTGCAAGTTCTATACAAACAGCTCTGACCAAATAGAATTCCTCCCACTTCTATCCTGTTGTGATCACTTCTACTTTCAGCCATTTTTCCCCTTGCAGGCTTTGACTCCATGTGGTCAACACTAATGCTTTGCCTTACCTGCCAACAATTTTATTCCCTCTTCATGATAAACCCAGATACCAGACACCATTGTCACTGCGTCTTCCTCTTCTCTTACATTTCAGTCTAGATTTCAGCTTTCCAACCCCACCACAAAATCCAAATCTTGTTATTTTTCCACTCATCTTCCAAATAATAATGTTCCTCCCTTAACTAACAAAACAAAAGCCACGCTGACTTTTTTTTTTCCTAGTTACACTGAACACTGAATCTTCTCCACTGGCTTCCTCATCCCCCATTTTAAAAAATCTTATCTCCCACAGACACATTGACATACTTTTGGTTAATATGGGTTGAACTGCTTACATGTCCCCAGCTGTTCAGGTCCACTGAGAAGATGTAAGTAGCAATCTCCTAGTGAGATTCTAGGTTTCATTCTGGGGAGTGCCAAGTCACTAGAAAATGGGCTTTTTCATGGACTGCAATTCATCTGGAGTAGCTACAGTATAAGCTTGAAGAACCGTATTTTGAAGCCTTAGGGAACTATTTGTATAAGATACATAACAGTGACTGGGTGACCTGGGCTCTGTGCTCAGCCGTGTTCCCAAACTACTGCAGCATTATGTATTGTATTTTGTCACGTCTTGCTTTGCCCTCTTGAGTTTCAGCTGTAAAGTATAAGCAAGTACAAGGAATTTTTAATCTCCCTGAAGTCTGCTGGCACTCTACAGCATAATCTTGTTTTTTTCCTGGTCAGCTGAAAAACTGTACATCGTACCGAATTTTAGGCACCATTCACAAAGAAACCCTCCCCTTTTTCCCTTCCCAACTGTTCAGCTCATTGAACAGTGAAGACAATGCTGCTAAGAATCTGTGGTCACACCTGCACCTTAAAAATGAGTGCATACTTATGTGAGAGGAGGAAAACATATAAAAATCAATCCTGAAACAGAGAGAACTGTCCCATTAACCAGGTTGTCAGGGAAGTAAGAATTCCTTGCCTCGTAGTTACTGCTTTAGCCTCCCTGTTTAGAAGAGGTTAGAATACAGACCCACTTCCAGAAAAAGAATTCATGTTAGGAAACTTGTTTCAAACTTTAGAAAACCAAAACTTCAGAAAAGCCACAATGTGTTTCTTTCAACTAGATCAATAAGCACATTTTACTTGTCAGGTTTATTTACATAAAACTTTACAAGCTGTCAAGGCCCATCAAAACTAGATGGAAAGCAACTAGCCACCCACAGCATTGCTTTGTCTAACAAACCTCAATAGCCCTGAAGGCAGGAACTTTTTTCCCCTACATGCAAGAGGTAGCTCAGAGGAAAAAACAACAACAAAACACCACAAAACAAAAAACCCACCAAAAAAAGCCCCACAACAACAAAAAACCCCACAACACCCCCCCCCAAACCACAAACAGAAACAAACAAACAAAACCCACAAACAAACCACAACCTCAAACTAAGCAGCAGCATTTCACATCATCTCCTCAGTTTCATGTTTCTGCTCATGAAAAACATTTTAACTGTCTGTGTAGAAAATGAGACTGCCCAATGCTGCCTTCCCCCTCAAATGTCTATGAAGTTTTATTCACAACTATTGACATTGCCCATTTTTAAACCCCTATGACTGGTAGAACATTAAGTCCAAGATAAATCACTCCCTTTCAGCAAAGGCTTCTGTGCACATGGCTGAGGTATTTCACCAAAGGGCAGCAGCTTGCAATGTTACATGGAAAATACCTCTGGAGGTACAAAACAAAGCAGCTTTTCCAATACCACATTAGATACTCCACAGCTGCAGGAGAAAATTCCTCCCCCAGATACAATTACCAATTTCATCTGAGTCACTGTAGAGGTGAACTTGAGTTTGTTACAAGGCCTCTTCTGTCTAGTGCACTACTGGTAAGTGATGAATTACACTGAGCAAAACAAGCTCTTCCCTGAAAATGAGTTCAGCATTCTAGAAACACAGCAATTAATCGTATCAAAGCCAGACAGCAAATCCTTGTTAAGTCATCAGGACAGGAGCATGCAGTAACTAAGTGCAACTCCAACCCACAGCTCCAGGAACCCTCTCTCCATACAACCCTGTGCACACTTCTGCTCAGAAGAAGGATCAGACTTTCTTCCCCCACTCAGAGTCAGAGCCAGAAACTCCCCACATTCCTGCCTTTTTGATCCTTTCCCCTTTGCTGGTGGTATTACAAGAAATTGGAGGGGAATGAAGGTGCAAACAAACCCTTTTCACATGGAGAAGAGGGGAAAGTAAGGTACAAGGAGGCACTCCACACTGAGAGTAGTGCATCCATTCAAAGCACTTGCCTTTCTATTTACTGTTGCAAACAGTTCAGCTGCATCCCACATTTTGGGTGAATCTGTAGGATTTTCTTTGGTTAAAAGAAGACTTGTTTGTAACAATGTCTATAGTCCACTCATGGAAGGAAACTGAAACCAGTAACTTCACTAAAAAAAGCTTTTAAAAGCGCATAGCAGAAAAATAAGAGGCACTGTACTCAGCACGCTTCAAGTGGCGAGCACAAAATGTTATGCTCACACATTCACAGTGTTACTGGTTTTGGCAAATAAATCAAGCAGAACTTCTCCCAAAGGAGTCCATAAAGGCAGTCAAGCAACAAAACCAAAAAAAGCTGTATGAAGATGAGCTGTATCTCAGGCTTTGAAGTTGACCAAAATAAGAATGAGAGGCACTGGAAAGCCTTGCAACATAGCAGTCATCCTTTCACTGTATTTTGTTATCTACAAATCATGACTGCCCATCGAAAATGACAACTTGTAGCATGAGTCCATGACAGCAGTTCCCACATGAAAAACATTGACCAACTATAATAGCTACCAAGTTTAAGAATAGGCGTCAGGCAAAACAGATCTAAAGCCTAGCTTTAGATTTAAAACAAACAAAAACAACCTCCCCCCCCAAAAAAAAACCAAAACAAAACCAACAAAAAACCCACAACATACACACACAACCACACCTTTTCACTCTGCCCTGCTGTTTAATACTTTTAAAAATAGGTAAATAAACATCAGCATACTGCAATCAAGTGTACTTGAGTTTCTCCACTGTCCTAAAATGAAAAATTTGCCATTTTCACTCATATAATTATAGAATTAGTCTTCTATACACAGACATTCTAACAGAATTGCTGTTCTTTTTTGGAAATAATAATGCCATTAAGCTTGCATTTAAGAGCAAGTGATACTGCCTGGGGATGCTGCTACATACAGCTAAAAGAGAGTCTGAAGAATTTGAGTTTTAATAAAGCCAAGGACATCCAGGACTTAGAAGACTTGCATTTTGTGGCACTCCTAGTATGGCTAGAGATGTCTTGTAAATCTTGAACTGGTTGAGACTCGTGTTAACTTCACATAGTGCCACCTGAGACTTGATACGCCAGCTCTATCCGCAGTGATTCTTTCCAGACCAGAACATCCTCAAGCCAGCAGCACCACTGCAGCTGCTTCGGCAGCTCAAACCCTCCAGCAGCACTAGTGCTTGTCAGAATGTTGTAATAATCTGGCCAAGGTGTTCTCAGAAAACAGCCTACAATCAACCAAATTCTTACAATTATTTCCCTTCATTTAACGGTAAATATTTTGTGCTAAGCAAAATAAAAAACCCAACCCTCTCAATGATGTGTTACTCCAAATTATAGCTTAGATTACAAACCAACCAGCCAGCCCTAGAACTACTATGAAAGAAATACTGTTTTCTCTGCCTACGTTCATAGGACTTTGACAACACCAAGATCAATCTGTTTTTCTACAGAACTACAGTGCAGTGTCACTCTTCCAGATGAAATTGCTATGTGCTTTGAAAAGCACAACTTTAAAATCTGTTTGGGAATTCCAAGCTCCAGTCTTTTAAAAAAAAAAAATATTTAAAAAAAAAGGCAAAGGGAGGGTTAGCTTTTGTAACACATTCTTCTTTTCTTCATGGTACCCGCTAATCCAGAAGAATCTATTATTTTTCTATTTGTCAATCTGCTTTCATTATCTTCAGTCTTGTTTTCTTGCATTTCTCTGACCCTACAAACTTGCTTCTGTGTTTCCCTTTTACTGTGTCTTCCCCTGAGCCAGGCTTAATAAGTGCTCTCCTTCTTGCAAGCAATCCTTATTCCCCCTTAAAAGTGCTAAATGAGCACTTTTAAGCTGCTGTTACCCAGATTCATTTTAAACAGGAAGGGCAGGTAAATACATATTTCAATCATTGCAGCTGGTACAAAGAAATGCATTAAAATCTTGATTTTTTTTTTTTAAATCTGAATACAATCTAATCTAGGATTAGATGTATATATGAAGATCTGTAAGTATAAGCTATCCTTTACAGAATTTTAAATTAGAGCCTTCTAAAAACAGGATTGGAGCAATTTGTAAAATGACTTCAGTGATTTTTTCATCATTCACTTTAGCACCTCAACAGCTACAGGCTGTCCCTTTGAGAAAACAATTCCCATTTAACTGACATGCAACCACAGCAACAAAAATGTCAGCTGCATATGCAGAAACAAACAACTACAAATGAAATAGAAAAGGATATTGATATACAACCCCAACTCTCAGATAAAACCCTCATCAAAAGCATTGCATAAAAATATGACACAACAAATGCAGATAATTGCAAAGAATGAATTAATAAGATGATGTATATTAGCAAAAAAGCAGCAGGCTTTTCATCCTCCAATAACTTATTGTTTTCCTAAATGAAATGCAAATAGCCTTTTGTTTTACAAAAGGGTGCCCAAACGGATCCAGCTATTATTTCACTGTATCACCCAGCAGACTTCCCTTCCTCTTTATCAGGTATTTGATGGAAATATTTTAAGAGCTCTTTCCCTCTGTAAGAAGCTTATTGGCACATAATACCGCAAAGCCCAAATTATTTTCCTTGAATTAAATCAATACTGGTGAGACTGATGCTATGACATAATTCATGCAGGCTGAAAGGGAAGTAGAGGCTGAAAAAGGCAAAGAAAACACAAACACAAAAGACCCACATAAGACAAGTACAGCCAGAATTTGAAAGTTGCAGATATACAAAGCCTAATTCCTTTAAACTGAAGATCTCCAGGCACACGTCCCCTTTTACCTGCCTATTACACTGGAGGAAGCAGACCTGCACATGCATGTAACACACTTGAATTTTACAAGCAGTAAACTAGTGCATCAGGTGCTAAGAATTATGGATCCATCAACAACAGCCTGCAAAGTGTTCTTCTTGAGCACTCACAGGTTAAAGCAAAATAACTATGAATTTTCAGCAGCCTGCCTACTGTAAGGGGAAAACAAACAGACAAGCAAAGACAAACCACCACAAAACCACACACCCCACCAACAAAAAACTCCACCATGCACCACAAAAAAACCCACATCACACACAACAAACAACACCTCTTTTCTAGTAGGGTATTTGTGTCCAAAGAGATCTTGTTCTCAAATACTTGTTCAAACAGAAATCTGTTCCATTGTCTCAAAAGCTTCAGCAACAGCTGCTTCTGATTTCTCAGAGAAAATTGTCTCTTCAGCTCCATGAAACTCTATGGAACCTAGGAACTATATAAGCCTAGTGGGGAGGAAGCTATGGGGAAGCCTCCAGGAAGAGATTTTAAGCTGTTATACCAACAAATAACTGTGAGATTCAGATTACCAACACAGCTCTGTGATGTTGCTGCAGGCCTTTCTGTTGCAGCTCTTGTCAGCACATCTCCTGGGAAGATGTGGCTACCCTTAACATTGCCATCCTTTGACAGATCTTTGAATGCCAGACGAATCGAAAGAAAGATGAAGATAGAGATAGCATTCAGGTGGCATGAGTCTGGCCTAGTCTAATACACAGAAAGACCAAAAGATGATCAGTTGCCCTGCATCTGAAGATTCCCAGTCTTTGCAGTCAGGAACCCATGAGTCAATAATCCCAGTGAACCCCCAGCTGCAGCACAAACTCTTTCCCCATGCTCGGAACATACTTAAATTCATAAACTGTAGCTTCAAAAGTTCACATAATCAATTCTAGCTCCTGAGGAAATTAAAATAGGAATGCCCCAATGGTGCAGCTCTGTCAGTAAAAGCATCATTTGGATTTACAAAACAAAACCAGACTTCTGTCAGCATTTTCCAAAAGAGTTTGAGTGTTTCCCCACTGCCACCTACAGTAAGTTTGCAAGGCTCAGATCTTCATTTGCACTATGAAAGGTACTTAAGCCTCTAAAATTTTTCATCTGAGCAAAATGAAGCATTATTTTCTAGCTAGGTAGCTTGTGACAGTGGGAAACCTAGAACATGCCTGTGTTCAGGTACTCAAAGAAAATCAGGCTCACACAAGTTTTACTAGAACAGCCTCTGCAGCTACGCAAGGCAAAAACTCATGAACTGCCACATTAAGAACCACAGAAACAAAAAGAGCCCATAAAAATGTATCTTTAATACACCACATGTCACAATCCAGAGAAACAAACAGCATGTTAAATAAATTTCATGACCCTCCAGCACAAAAAGGATAAAACTAGATGTGCAAAACAGAATTTAACCATTGATCTAACAGCCTAATTCTATGCCTTGGAGAAGCCCTTAAGCTATTATAGTTCACAGCAGGATAGTGGTGATAGAATGTGTCATGGAACAGATCACGAGGTTTTTTTGGTTTGGTTTGGTTTCTTTAGAATACATTCCTCAACTGACTTTCCCTCAAAACTGAGGCCTCCAAAACAACAAACTTTAGTCACCAGCAACCAAAAATCTTCTCCTAATTATATACTGGTCACAACCTTTTGTGGTAACTGAGCAGGAGGTTTGTGCAGGATAGGGTTTCTACTCATTTTCCTCAGACGAGATGCTGCCTGAGATGCACATCCTGTACCCTACAGAGGCTTTTATCTTCAAACAGTTTTTCTTCCTTCATCAGTTAAGATCAGAAACAAGAGAAATTACAATTTATTTTTAAAAAGGTGCCTGCCAGGATTAAAACAAAAGCATTCTCCTCAAAAATTAGAGGGGGTGGCTGACACTATCTGCCAAAGCTTGCGAACATTTGGGCTTACTGCCAGCTTTGTGAAGGCACTTGGTCTTCTGTTTGGTGGTACAATCACTTTGAATATTTTCCCTACAGCGGTTTGTGAGAAGAGTGGAAGAGGTCAGCTTATGTACACATCCATCTTGGCACTTCTAGTTTGGATAAAGTGCCAGCTGTAGAAAAAGTTTAATCTATTTAAGGATACATTTGGGGTTAGAAAATGTGACTGATTGTATTTCTGTAGGCTCTACAGCCTGAACTCCTGTGGGATGCCAGTAAACCCATGCTGACAAAGAAGGGGTTGGTAGGGAAACTGTTCATGGTATGCATGGAACAAGCTGTACCTTGAATGAAACCACTTCTTTGCATGGTAAGGGGACTGAAGACAGTTCTGTGAATCTCAGTAGTGCTTCGGTGAAGAAACTGTTGTTGTATATGACAAGGGCGCAACATCCTCTCCTTGCCTGTAGATCTCAGAGAACCTGCAAGATGTCCTTGAAGACTAGAACAATAAGGGATTCACTTACATGACCATTTTTAACATCATGGGAGAAGGAATCTGGCAGTGGTGTTAAATAAGAGGAGTACAAATTAAATTCTTAAAAGCATAAGCCACTAAAACTATTTAGGGCTACCATCATTTATGTTAGTGGTTGAATCCTAATTTTTTTTCCTAGCTAGAGACAGAATAGCAATCATTGTTCATTCTGAGTGCATCACAGCAACCCCAACATAGGAGTAGATGCAAGGTGTTATTCCCACCCCCAAGAAGACTGCCAAAAATAACAGGGTGCAATTTTTGCATGTTTGTGTCTAGGCTATCAATGGGAATGGACAGCTGCAAGTAGCTTCATCTTGCTTATAGAAGCAAATGTTACCTGAGAAAAGAGAAAAATTAAAAGACGTTGACTTCAGAACTTTTGAGAAAACAGATCAGGTTGTGTCTGCAAGCAGATGAAGAAACCAACAAGGCTGGTTTATGAGTGGGAGCCTCATAATGGTCACACCAAGATGATCATGGTGTCACTCATTAAGTACACATAACTCTGCTGCTTTAAGTTGCATTGCAACACCAACTGAAGATCAGAATAAGAAGCTCCATTACATCACAGAAACATCTAATACATGCTGCACTGTGCTTCCCACAAAGAGAAATGCTTTAAAATCCACCAATTTTCCCAATCACACCAGCTGCTCTTCACACACAACCAGCCATCAGCAGCTACAAAACTGAAGAGAATGAATAAGCCACTGCCTGCAGTCAGGGGCCCTGCTGCTGCCAGATTTAAGTTGCAGTACAGCTAGAGCCAAAGTGCCACAATCAGCTCAAGGTAGAATAGAGCAGAGCTGCAGAACTGTCAGTGTGAGGAATACTTCAAGAAGCGTATCACTCACTGTACTACAGTTATAGTGGTATTCAGCTGACAGGTAGAGGGTGGGAAAATATTAGTATGCATATTTGCAGAAAGAGTCAAAATAAACATTTTCTACTACACTTCTTTTCCTCTCCATAAACCCTTAGCTAGATACTCACACAGTATCACTTTTCTGAAAAAGCTCCATAGCTGGCCAGCAAGACTCCCCATATTCACTGGTCATACTTGGGCAATTTGAAGCAACTCCAGAAAGTGCTTACGCATATGCTAACACTTACTCAGAAATTATATGAACTTCCAAACTACTCAAGGGTCTTCCTGGTGCCCAAGTGTATCTATCCTGCACAAATTAAACCACAAGCTAAAAAGAAGAATTTGCCCAGCAGCATATTATGACTTTACACACACATATGCTGCAAATAACAAAGGCTGAATTAACAGCCTGAATGACACAACTATTATTTTTATGCCATGACTGTTCTAAGTATCCTTGAATACCTACTTCCTTCTGCACTTTCTTCTCACCCTTAAAACAAAAGAAAAAATAAGTACAATGTTTTGAACAGAGCTCTGTAATTGGAACAAAAGATGGCAGTTCAAACCCTTAAGAACACGTAGCATCTGCTTACAATTCTACAGTACAAACAAACCACAAGATAGTGAAAGCACATTGAGTTTGTTCTGGCAGAAGACTACATCTCCCCAGGGAAGAAGGCAGTGGTAATGCCTTAGGGACAGAGATTTTGCTGTCTCCCCTCTATTGACTAGGTTTAAGAACATAAGGCTTTCTCTGTACATGCAGTTTTTCCTGTTGAAAAGCATGGCACTTGGGCCACAACACTCTGACCTTTTCTTCCAAGTTACAGCAAGATCCACAAGTCTGTCCACACTGCAAAAAGCAGCGTAAGGATGAGAGCCTTGAGCTGGCTAAAAACAAGCTGTGAGCATTAGAGTTAAAACACTGTGGTGTGCTATGGAAGCTATTTATTGAGTTGAAAGACAAGGATAATTTACACCAGATACAATGTCAAACTCATCTGCCCAAGCAGCTTTCAAGAGCCATATCCATAGCTTGGAACATGATTTTGGGCTGTGTAAATGTAGCCAAGTCTGATGCATATTGAGTATCCTTGCAACACAGAAAGTGGAACAAGGCAGACACACCAAGTAGATTAAGCTACAGTGGCTGGAATGAGTTTCACAGAGCAACTAAGCAAAACTTTGAAAGAAGAATCCAACTAACTGCAAAGACATCACCTGTAGTCCCAGGAGTGTAGAGGATGAATCTCTCATCTAACACAGGATGGCTGCATTCTTGAATGCACAACGTGCAACATCTGTGCCCTGTTCCTCCTACTTGGGCTATTTCCAATGTCAGGTCTGCGCCTCTCGGCTCTTTTGAGGTTCCTCTCTACCTCATCTCTCTACCCCAGCCCTCTACCCCATCTCTCACTGCTTCCTTTCAGTCCACAGTTGTTTCATCCCTATCGGTATAATTCAAGCCAGGAGACTTTATCTATTAGTACACTCTTACATTTACAATACCATTCTTGCTTTGAGTTACAGCAGTGATGTCACAGAGAGCTTTTCTCAGACCGTGACCGTGGCGGATAGAGTACCCTTCAGGACTGTAAATTATTTCAACGATTTATATCATATCTTTGCAACCAAATGTCAAACGTCCCCTGAAAACTGGGCCCAGGGTCTAACATTCACTGTCTCCTCCCACAAAACCGAGGCTAAAATACTAATTTTAGCAAGATGAGTTATAAGCCAAGGAGAAAGGGCAACACGATAGTAAGAGGCCAGATTTCCTATACAGAAAGAGACACAAGAAACAGGTCTATAGCAGAAATGGAAAATGATTACAGATCTCAGCTACTTGGGTAAGGTCTGCTCCTCCAGGCATTGCTTAAGCTCTCTACTTGCACAGCCTTGAGAAGGAGCTACAGCCCATATGAAGTCTTGCTAACTCTCTACAGTTCCTCATTATACAGTGTAGTGGGATAACACACTGAGGACCTCATAGTGACTTTGCATCTTCTGCTTTTCCTATTATTTTGCATACTGCTACAGTCCTTTACTCCAAACTTCCCCCAGGAATTATTACTTCATCCCTTTTCTCAGAACTGCCTTGCCATCCAAATCACTGACAATTCTATTTTTAAGGGGCAACATAGAATGATAATGATATTTAAAGATATCCTTAAAGCAGTCAGCTTATCATTTCTCTATTACATCTTCTAGATATTTCCAGGCAAAGCATGTGGAATATCACAGAAAGCCATTTGCATATCAAAAAAGATCCAAGGCAGTTTAATACTTTTGCTAGCATCATGATCAATACATGCTGTACCGCCCATTAAACCAGTCTGACTCTACATTAGACCACTGCTAGCAATTGTACCTTTTGTAGCTTAAAGTGCTGGAGACTGCCTAAAAAACAACCCAGGCATCTCTTTCTTACAGAGGAATTTCCCTATTCTGCACCAGAACTGGGAACCATCCCCTTCTGCCACCAACAACTGCCCTTGTAACCTTAAAAAATGAGAACTGGTAGGATGCACTTAGTCAGAGTTTCAAATACTAAGAATTAGAAAGAGCACTTCCTTGTATCACAGCTGAATGTCCAGCACCCTGACTTTCTAAGCATGAAGAGGGATTTCTCCACCTCTGGCTTCCAGAAAGCCTGCCTGGGACTTGAGCAACCTTCAGCCAACAAAACATCACCGAAAAAAACACATTTTAGATAAAGTAATTGTCACTATGAGAATAATTAAGGAATAAGCCTCCTGGGCTGGGGTGTCCCTGTGATGCTGCTCACCAGCCGATCCTTTCTGTGGCCTTAGAAATGGTATGTCATAAGGGAAGAAAAAAAAAAAATCTAATCTGATTAAGAGCTGGGTACTACACCCCCAAACTTAATCCTCCCGTTAAGCGATTTTACACAATCCTGTGACGAAATTACAGCAGTGGAGCCCAGTTTCCTTTTATGGGAATTTTCCCCATCTGGTAAAAAAGCCAAACCAAACCAAAAACAAAAAACACCACAAACTTCAGTGAAACCCTCTAACAAATCTTAACCTCACTGCCACTGTTTAAGGACCTTACAATTGCCAGTGCTTTGCTATAGCATATATAAAAACAAACATTACGATACAAACAGGTGAGCTGTCTTTAAGCTGCATTCTTACTGCACTATAATACAAGCTTTACAGTTTGTGTACTTGTTCAAGACTAAGTGTTCTTTCACATTTTACACTCTTCAAGGACATTCACACCTTTGTTTAAGCCATGCCAAGGAACTCAATTATTACATGCATATACATTCAACGGTATTTGCTCATGCAGTTTTACCTAATACCATATATTTTGAGCTCCTGCTTTTTTTTGGTTGCCAGTGTAATTTCAGCCTGAACAGGAAAAATTATCAGCCTCACACTGGTTCCTTATGATTTGTATTGACGTAACACTATTCATCCATCCCAAAGCAGGTTTTTTTCCACACACCTCTGAAAGAACAGCAATTTTTAAGCCTGAAAGACACTTTATTCCACAAACCCATCAGTCACCTGAGGGCTGGTGATAGAGCCATACCATGCCAGTTCAAGAAAACCAAGCAGTAATGGGATGCTGTAAGAGAAAAAAAATCCCTGCAGACAGGTCAATGTCAGCCAACAGGAGATAAAGCATCTCTCCTTTGCCAGAGAAAAGAAAGACGACCTATCTTTAAGCTTAACTCAGATATTTACAGTAAATAATAATAAATCAGGAATAGTTTAATAGCAAGCACTATTTTAAGAGTCAACACAGGCCCCAAGGTTAGCAATAATATTTTCCAGTTATTCTTTGCTTTCCCTGGCCACTCCATAACAAGGGTTCCTAAATCTCAAGGTCACAAGACACTTCAGATTCATATTAGAAGGTATCTTCTTGCAACAGCCAGCTCAAACAAAGTATTCTGGGTGACAGAGAACAGGACAGTTCAGACCATTACATTTCAGATGAGAGGTCACCCCATCTCATCCTCTCATGCAACTGCCCTACCTGCCAGCCCAACTTCAGGAACACACAGCGTTCTTCTTGTCAGGGTGCACTGGCATGACAAAGTTGTGGTGGCAAGGACACGTTTTCTGTGGAAGAAACACATTACAGGAAAGCCCTGAGGCAACTCTGTCACCTTTCATAAGTCCTGAGGCATGTTTATTGTTAGTAGAACAGATAACAGTATGCTTACATCAGTGTATGTAATTAGGAAAAAGTCTCTAGTGTAAAATGTTAGTGCCATCACAAGTAAGAATTAGATAAGCATCTGTGAATCCTTTATAAACTCAGTCATCCTTACTGTTAGCAACAAGCCAAATGTGAAAGCTGACCTGCTGCTGTGCAATTTGAGCATGTTCTGTGCAGAGATGGGCAGGGGCACCAAACCCAAGAGGGGAGGCTGTGCAAGCTGGACTTGTTGAGCCTAGGGAAGAAACAGCTTCAGGGGGACCCAAAACCAATCCCCCAGTAATGACAAGAGGTTTATTAAGAAGACTGATCTGAGATCTTTATTGAGGTGCTCTGCGGAGGAAAAGGGACAATGGACGTAAGTTGAAAAAAACAGATTTTAGATAAAGTAGTTGTCACTATGAGAATAATTAAGGAATGAGACTCCCGGCTGGGGTGTCCCTGTGATGCTGCTCACCAGCCGATCCTTCCCATGGCCAGGCAAAAGCCAACCACTGGATGTCAGCCTGCGCCCGCCAAACAGCACTGCTCGCACCCGCAAACAAAGGATCACATCCCACTGCAGCAGGAAGGCTTGCTTAATTAGAAGCTTTTTACTTCAGGTAATAACTTAGGAGTATTACACTTCTTCAAAACCAACCTTGCTGAAAAATACACAATAGTTTAGTTTAAAAGCTTCTGAATCTGCACCTAAGGTTGAAAACTTAAGGCTAATTTCAGCCAAATAGATACCATGAGGTCACAAGTTCAGACTGCAGTACAAGGGCACATCAAGAGTCCTCCACAGTCTTGTTTAAATGCAAAACTGAAATACACATCAAGCTGGGTGTGTATTTCCCCTATGCTGGGATAAAGTGAATAGAAACAGAGCAGTAGATGTCATATAAATAGCACACCCTGCATGTAAGATATTGTGTATGTATTACTAAAACAGCAACAGTGAAACTGCTATAATTTCTATAAAGAAACTGCAAGGACAATAATCACCGTAGGGGAAAAAGAAACTAGAAATTCAAAAACATCCTCCACTGCCTCCTAGCATAATATTGATTCTACTCTCCTCCTGGAAGTCAGTTTCTGTTTATTGCAGCCAGGTACGCTACAGCATGAACACTTAGAGGTCTGAATGGCAAGCTGTGGTGTTCTGAAACAAGCTTCACCTAAGAATGTGAAATGCAGAAAGCAGATCTGTGTTCAGCGTCAAAACTATTGATCTTTAACTGTCAACTTCACACTAATAGTGCTGCCAACTGCAAGCACTCAAAAGTTTTCTACAGACATTCTGTGCTCCCCTGCCACTTCTGCCTGTCGCACTTCCCCCAGACTTCACCATACAAGGCTGGGATCATTTTGTTTACCTTTGGTGCTAGTACTGTTAAGATTAAGGTTGTCTTGCTTCCCTACATTTGTAAATGGTAGAAACTTAAGATTTTCCTCTAGAAACAAGAGAGTCTCAAGTAATAATCAAGCCTCAGCAATGGGAGTTTTAATTAAACATTGTGAAACTCACAACAAAATAATGACAATTGAGGCACTTTGTGCCTCTTCTCTAGAGTGAGATGACTACATCAGACTGCAACTTCTCCACTCTTCCGAGCACACACATCATCCTCTGCAACGTGAATCTACCCAACACACCTTCTCAGCCCAGAATTCACATAGTGAAGAGATTGACCTCAGAGAGACAAGGGCCATAGAGATCAGGAATTGTTGCATTCATTGTATCACATCCCTGCTGACTGATGAATGAAGTCACAATTCTCTTTTGGACAACTCAAAAAAGGATCCTGCCAATAAGTCACATGATGAAGCTATAAATTTATCTAGTCTATCACACCAGCGGTCAGGTTGTAGCATAGGTCACTAGTGCTTGTGAGATGACGGTTTTACACAATGTGGGCATATGAAACAAGCACCTATGACATTGTGCAGACTAAAGGTGCTATAAAGCTTCATTAGATTGGACACCATCCAACAGTTGCACATTAGAGACTGAATTCAGTCGACAAGTGGCTTTGCCAGTACAATGCTTCTTCACAGCCAGATGCCTTATGAATACCACAAAGTGAACCCTTATCTTACTTTCCTCGGAATTAGATTTTCAAGTAGCAAAGAGAGACTTTGATGCCTCTTGAAAGCCTGCTGAGTTTTTTTCAGCACAGAAGAGATCACTGCAGAACAGGGTCTCTGATGGCAGCCAGGACAAAGACAAAGAGAAATAAACACATGCTGGCCATTCTGCCATGATGGCCCCAGACTGGCCCCAATTGCCTGAGAAAGTCATAGCAGGCTGTTTTTCGCCGATATACCAAATGTTGCCCATTGTACAAGCACCAAAAGGAAAGTAAACACGTACCTATGCTCTGTTGTATGCAGCTGCACTGAAAGTATTCTTCTCTTAGTTGTTCTGCTATCCTGAAATATCCATAGCTCACACAAGCTGGTTAAAGAGCAAACAGGAGCTGGAACCAGTTATGCTTTTCTTCACAGGGATGTGGATTAAGGATTAATCGCAATGTCAAGGACTACAAACACTGGTCTCACTTTATACCACAAAATGTCCAGTTCTTGCTCGGAACTCTTGCACTGTATGGGAAGAGAATAGGATAGTATCTTTGTGGAGAAATTTATACAACACTTTTTACATTTGCCTCCTATATATTCATGTAGAACTGGGTACGTTAATAACTTTAAGCAATGATGTGATGATTTGAGGCAAAACTTGTATTTTCCAATAGCAAGTGCTAAATATTACAATTTTTATTCAAATCCACACAGCAATTTAATGTATTTTTTGTGTTTTTTGCAAACACCTACTGCTACACATACTATTCTGGTACTCACTGCTCATAGCATGTGCCCAGGTGTAGGATGCATTTCCACCAAGTAGCAAGACTATCTAAAATGAATGCATGTAATTGCAAACACCTCATCTTGTAAAACTGTGCTGAGTAGGAACCACCCAGCTAAAATATTACACTTTGTTAGTTAAAAAGTAACTGTTTGCTTACAGACAATCCTGCCAGAGGTCTTTGACAAATTCAACTACTGCTAGTAAAACGTTGTCATTCAAACCCCACCCCACCCCCCCCCCCCGAAACACAAAACTTCACCTGAAGAACCCGCTTTTCGAGGCTGAACTGACAGCACAGGAGCTGAATACCGCCACAGACACGTTTGAGTAACATAACCTCCCACCCCGGGGCGGGGCAGGACGCTCAGCCCAACACTTCCGCACACGTCCCCGCCTCCCGAGTGGAGGCAGCAGAGAGCCCAGGTGGCGATAACCAGCCCATCAGGCAATGACCCCAGCAGAACCGCCACCCCCGCGGCCATTTATCTCAGGAGGCCCTTTCTCCTCACAGACAGAGGCGCGGGCAAACGCGCGGTTCCGATTGGCTGCCACACGGGCAAACGCGAGGTTCCGATTGGCTGCCGCGCCGACGGGTGCTCGGCCCCGCCCTTCTGGAAGGTTCTGCGCCGGCTGAGGTGCTCGGCGCTCTGGGGCTGCCGGAGCCGCGCTGCCGCAAGAGGGTGCTCGGAGTCGCGTTTAGGCTTTTGTTGGCGAGGCTGTACCCGCCTCTGTTTTGTGAACATCTAGCAGAGGCTGAACGTCTTGCATACCAGCACTCCGAGGGGAAAGTAGGCGCCGTGGTGTCCCCAAGCCGGGGGAGGAGACCCTACACAGGCACCATCCTCAGCCTCACCCCATCATCCTTCTGCTGTAGCCAGGGGTTCAGCTTGAACGTACCCCATTCCAGCACACACGAGGTGCAAGATACTGTTCTGACACACGGCTGAGGCCCATAGTTAGTTAACCTGTGATTTCTGAATTGTTGACACTCTATTGTAACAAAAATTATTTATTCCAGCGAGTCACACATGGCCCACCCAAGGAAAGTGTTTTTAATATCTAACATGTGGTGTAAGGTTGTGGCAGGGAAATGCAAGTCAAGATTGTGCATCTAATCCCAGACATATTTATACCACACAAGACTTAAAGCAATTCAAAAGCTATTAGCTTTATTAACAAGTAATGAAGTAAACGCAGGTAAAAAATTTCTAAAACCAAATCCTGCGTGGGACTATTTCCCCATCACAAATTACTCCCTTTAAATGAAAACTTTATTGATTTGAAGACAGATTACTTGTTTCACAAACACCCATTACAGGCAAGGCTGTGTGTTGAGGAAGGTTGTCCAGGTTTCCTCCTGTCAGCTTTCCCCAGTAGCAGCCAAGAGCTTACCCAGCTGCTTCCAGCACTATTCGCAGAAGAAATCGATGTCCTGAAAATGAGAGAAGGAAAGATACTTTGGGATTATGAAGGATTAACGTTCCTTTATCACCTCCAAAGGTACATGGGTAGATGCAACCACCAAATACACTATAATATACACAAAGCACACCATAATATACTCTGTAAACAAACTAACTTCACAGAATTCTGGAAAAGAAAAAGGTCCTTTGTCTTTTAACTCCTTTTGCCCAGCTGCAATGATTTGTTCCTGCTATATATATTTAAATAGAACTAGACAATACCACCTTCTTTATTTCAAATGCTTCCTTTATCTCTCTTTTTTTTTTTATTCCCACATCCGTATCTGGAGTTATTAGTCATATGTAACCCTTTATCCTTAAACAGCTCCTAATCACACGTGAAAAGATGCCTTAAACAGACTGAGGCTATGTGATACACTTGCTACGGAGAAACGTGACTAGAAAATGAATGCCAGTATTTTTGCTCGAAAACTTCCAGCATGGGCCAGATGTTCACAGCAGATTGCTTTCATTTAACTTCCCACTATTATCTCATACAGCTATGTAGATCTCGATTCTGCTGCAGGGAATTATCACGTTGTGGTGCTCAAACTGTACAACATTTACATTAGCCCAGCGTATTGCATATAGCTGTCCACTGCAAGGAGAAGCCAGGGAGCTGTTTCAGAGCAGGTGCTTGCTGGTAATGAAAGTGCTCTCATCTTAGCCAGCAAATGGCCAATTTTAAGTGATGGAGGGAAGGCAGGCAAATCCAACACTGCTTTGTAGTACACAGTCTATTGTGTTGAGTCTATTGTATTGAGTGTGAATCAGAAGTAGCAGCGCTGGGGGAAGAAAAAAAATCTCCTAAGATTTATTGCTCAAACAGCAACCAACAGGCATGGATTACCCAGAGCTGCACAAAAAGATGCTCAGGGAAGTTCACAAGCAGAAGTGTTTATTAGCAGGGTCTATAGCTGATGGCATTGACTCCAAAAGGGAAAGTTACTTTTTGGAAAAAGAACAAAATCAAAAATACGAAAAAAAAAGGAGGCTCAGAGACACAGAGGCCACCAGACTAATGTCTTCTTTCAGGCTTCTCTCCAGTGCAGCATGTGCCCCCCCCCACCATAATACTTTTGCCCATCAGGTTCCTCTGAGCAATGCCATTTGTGTGTGCCACCCAGTGCTTCCATCAGTGCTGCATGCTGATTAATTGTTAACCTTGGGGCATCGGCAGGACCCCTCATATAAATGAAACACCAGAGCTCAGGGGTAGGAGAAGGGGTGGGTGGAGAAGGTGGTTCTCACACCCTTCCCAAGAGAACTCTGTCAGTGTGCAACACTAGCTCTGTATTAAAAAAAGCATCTTTAAGGGACATTGCTGGAGCAAACAAGCAGGCCCATCCACAGATGGGTCCAGATGTGCTGCAGACAGTTTTAAATGGGAACTTACAGTCATATCCTTAAGGTCACATTTGCAATATACAGCTGAGAGCAGCAGAACAAGGAAAGGAACATATTTATATCACCCTTCATTTTTGTTATGAGAATGTGAAACAAGGATTAAAAAACCCTGTGAAAGTCTACATCACTAGTTTTGCCAAAGAAAATTACCTTCCAATTTAAGTTCTGCATTGCAGCCTGGCAACAGCCCATTCTGGGCCCCAAGTCAGCCTGCAGGCTACAACATTGCTTTAGCCTACCTCTGCTTCCAGTTCAGCTTGCCATGCAGCAGAATGGCTGTCATATTGTTGAGAAAAGAGCTTAGAAACATATTACCAACTCTTTCATGTTCTGTGATTAATTAATTGCTGCAATGCCTCTAGGCCAAATTCAGAATAACTGAATATAGTGTCAAGAAAAGCATTTCCTCAAATAAAGCTTGTCTGACACAACGCAAATCCTAGCAATTATTAACATGAAACAAAATTCTTTCTTTCACTTACTTCCTCTGTGTTAATGAAACCCATCTAATAATCTGGACCTAGGATTAAAGACTCCATCTAGAATTTCAAGATTGACACACTAATTGTATTTTGCCATACACTTCAAAATGGCATAGAGCTAAATATTCAGCATTGATGAAGGCAGTTATTGGAAACATAGGACTCAACTTAAGCACAGAAATAAGCTACCAGTAAGTGTTAATTGTAAAATAAAACATGCCAGCCTCTGAGAAAGGACCCCCCTTTTGCACTGCTCTGTGAAGTGTTTCAGATCTTCAGTTAAATTAAGAGTTGTCTGGTGTATGAGACACTACTGTACTTAGTTGGGGACAATTACTCTTTCAGAAATACAACCTGCTCACTCACAGAACACTAGCGTGTTTCCATTTGCATTTTAATTCAGCTTTTTGATAGCCGTACCAATACCTTTGAAAGTATCCTTGCTTTCTCACAAAGAGGAGAGTGTAAATCAGAAGTTCTCTATGACAGTGTCCATCTATAAACACAATTAAGAGAAAGTGTGCTTTTATGTGTTGCTGAAGTCCACACCACAATATCCAGACTCTAAAAAAGGAAGCTTCTTGAAATGTACTACAAATGGTTTGGATAAAACTTCTTGAAGGAATACTATTCAAATCAATAGGAACTCTGGTAAGATCAAGCAATATTTGCAATGCTTGCAATGTCAGACCTTATGTTAGGGATTTTATTTAGGCTATTTGCCTGTATAAAGGCCCAAAGATGGGATCCCTAAGCACCTGTGATATGCTACAATCAACTGCCACAATTATGATTTGTTTTTACAGCAAGTTAGCATTACACAGCCAAGTATAATTATGTAGCCAGCTGGGCTTTTGCAAATTCCTTACCGTTGTAGGAACAGTCTTATTTGCTTCTTGATAGACGTGTTGTTCTGAGACTAAACTGCTAGGGAAATAACCAACTGTCCCCATATGGTCTTCATACTGTTCTCCATAAACCTTCAAGCAAGGAGATGTATAATTAGGTCCCTGAAAACAGTTCTCATCTGGTTTGAGCTAGTCTGTGATTTAGTCAAAAGCAGTGACTAATTGTGTTTTTTACCCTGGTTTTAGATTTCCTAGTTTCCAATTAGCTGGCACATGAAACAAACCATTAGCACAAGTTCTGATCCGGGCATACATTTTTTGAGTAAATTAATACTGCCTATAGTTTATTTGGAAATCTTTTATAAATACAGCTAATATTTATCTTTGCTTCCCTTAATTTTAAGGGGTTTATGACCAACTGTGGTAAAAGCTTTCTCCTCCACAGTTTCAGCAAACAGCCACAGAAAAAACTGTCAAGCTCTTCCATTAATAATTACCATATAGTTATTTTATTACAAAAAAAAAAGCTTAAAACCCTTAAGACTCCTAAATCAGTTTAAGTTTAAACATTCACTTTGAAAACTAAGTAGCTGCTTTAAAACCCACAATAGCTCAGCATTAGCATCCATTTCTTGACAGAAATGCGTGCTAATCTACTTCTGGTTTTCTCATATACACAAAAATCTCCTCTTACACTTCCAGCCCAGAATTCTCCAGAGTCTTTTTCTTTCACTAGTTTTGAGTAAACATAAATCAACTGCCCTTTTTTAATATTAATGAATCTGCAGTCTGGAGCATTGTAATCCTCTTCTGCTCTGGCAAGGGAAATGGTGTCTAGAAAAAACAAAACAAAACAACAAAAATACAAGAATGAGGTAGACAAATTTAAATACATATATACTTTGGTAGAGAGAAATATACATGTGCAGACATGTAAAATTATATCTACAGAGAAAGTAGGTTATCCTGAAATCAATAAAAGTTTTCAAGAATTTGTTCTGCTCATTTTTATATTCTCCAGTAAGCAAAGTTAACAGCTTAAGAATGTTCCCAGTGGAAGTTACAATCCTCTCTGCACCTACTTTTCACTGGAATGAAAAATGTCCCTTACAAAAACTTTTTTTGCAGTGAAACTGCATGTGACATTCCACACGATCTCTACCACTCTGCTTTTAAAGTTGACAAACTAATGCAAATAGAACTGAGCTAAATAAGCAGTTTCCCCTCACACTACAGCATCCAAACACCGCAGTCACCCTTAAGACCACATTCTCAAAATCAAAATTACTTACAGACACAGTTGTCATCAGCACACAGCTTCTTGCTAGCAAGCTTGTCCATAAAAATTCCAGTTACAAGAGGACACATTAATCCGACACACAAAAGTAAAACAACCAAATAAACAGGTTGTGTCATTTTTTTTTTTTTTTGCCTTACTGCAGTGGTTGCTGAATTTGTCGGGTCCAGCGATCCTCATTCTTTATGGAAGAGGCAGACACCTGGACAAACATGCCGAGCCAATGGGAAATGGTCAGGGCGACATTCCACCCCACCAGAGGAGCTGCGGGCGGAAGACCTCAGGGTTCACTCAGGAAACTCAATCCCTTCCCAAAGCTGTTCTGCATTAACATTTCAGTCAGTAACTGTATTACTTAAATGTTCTAAGCCTTCCTGTAGTTGTCTATAATCTTGATCTTACATCAAGAAAAGTTTAAGAATTAATTTAAGTCAGCCCCTGGTAAGCAGCAAAGGAAATTGCATCCTTCCAAATCCTCAAGTTCTTTATTTTCACAAATGCTGACTGATAAGCGTAATCTTCACTGGACCGTCAGCCCTCTGTGGCAGAGATTCTCCTGTTATGGTCTATAGAAAGGACCTACTAGGACCCTAACACATGGATGCAAATGTAAACAAACCATTAGGGAGTTGAAACCCAGTAAAAAGGTTTTGCAAGTCAGCAATTTAAATTTGAAGTCTAAAAGGTTCAAGCACTGCGCAGCCTTATAGACAGGACCCCTTCCACAGGGAGATGCTGTGGAGAGCAAAACACACAGGGTACACCAGGACAGTGACCACTTCACTTTTATTGACATACCTGAGCTCAGCTGAGTTTGCAGATGCAAGACACTGAACAACATACAGTGCCACAGGATGAATTAAATGTTCCTCTTTAAACTTTGGAGAGAACATCTAGAATTCATCTAACTTCCCAAATCTTGTCCTAGCATACATGAGGCAAGACTCATAAGAAGTATTTTAATTAAAATAGGTGCACAGACATGCACAAAAGGAACAGTCATTGGAATTACTGCACTGTAAGCAATATACAACCCAGCTGTCAGGCTGCAGAAGGCTGCTCTGGATCAGCCCTTAAAAGTGACCAAGTGCAAGTTCGGGAATTCCCAAAAATGTCACTCCAGATAACCTACCTGATTCACGAGGAGGCCTGAAGAGCTGCTGGCTGCACCAGCTTTCAGTCCACAAGCAGAACGGAGGAAGCCGTCAACTGTCATCAAAAATGCCATGCTCTATTTTAAAGAAAGAGCATCTTGCAATTTCTAGCATCACCCTCTTATTACAGCTGACTTCACCATATTCTCCTCTCTTCTTTCAGCCCATTATTCCTTCCTCCACCCTCCCATATGAAGTGTTTAGCTTCCTTCATACACAGCTCTATGCAAACCCTTCAAAGTGAGTGAAGGTGAAGAGCTGTGGTATACGATGGTATCATGTACACAGACTACTGGGACACAAAGACAGCGTTTCTAATGCCTATCAAATTATGACTGCAGAAGAAAAAGCATAAGGTTCACAACAGAATAACATAGTCACTTTTGCTCCCTTACAGGCATATTGAAATGATTTTCACTTGCAAGTATATTCATGAAATCACAGGAATAAAGAACACTACAAAGAATGAAAAAAATACGCATGTAGAGGTACGACAGTAGTCAAGATGGCACTAAAAGGGGAATAATCTTGCAATATACTCTGGGAGAAGAAGATAAAATATTTTTTAGGTCTTGTGCAAAAGAAGTGGTTTACGTAGCTAGTTTTATGCATAACATTTCCTCAGAAATGGAGTGGACATACCAAAACTACTAAGTATACCAAGATTTTATACAAAGCACCCTGAAGGTGCAGCACTTTGTTCAAAGAGCAGGTTTAAGTCAGATCTCAAGTGTTTCAGAACACAAGCTGGGGGAAACACGCTCTGCAGCTACAGCCCAGCCCACACAACACAGGACGGGCTGCACTGAGCCACAGCCACTACAGAAAGGCTACAGCTTCCAGCATCCTCCTCCCACCCCCATTGACCAAATTACTTTGGAAACAAAAAGCCTCACCACTTGCAATGTAGCCAGTCTGCAAAACATCTTCCTTGTAACACCAGCTACTGTAATACTTGCCTGAACTACTTCTAAAGGAAACCATGCTAACTCTATGCCATTACTTGTTCGTCTGAAAGGGTCGTTAGTGGCCTCACAGATAAAGTGTCCAAGTGAGCAATGGTGCAACATGAGCACGCTGTGCAACCGCTTCCTCTCAAACAAGAATCTGCAAGGGTCTGAATGCAATCCTATGCAACACCATACAACAGATACTGTGAGATTCACAACATAGTAATATTTTAAGTAAATTTCATTATTCTCTTAACCTAAAATGTCATTCTAGGTCTTCCATCACTGGAACACAACACTTCAGCTTTTGAAGTGATTTTTGCACCCAAATATTTAGAACAGTTGCAACTCACAGAACTACCTTCAAGTACTTCACTGCATTCAGTGTATTTCATGTCACACAAGACCTGTAAAGGTTTATGACAAATAATAAAAAAAAATAAAACAACAAAACACCAAAACAAAGAAAAAACTACACAAAAAAAACCCACAAAAAAACCCGACCACAACCAAACCAACAACAACCCAAATTCAAAAGCACTAGGACATGTATTTTAGAAAATCCAGCTTAAAACCAGATCACCAGGCTCATCCCCACTTTCTTTGTAAAGAGCCAGAAAGCTCTTTCTAAACCATGTATTAAAATCATTGGTAATAGGGCTACAAAGAGCAGAAGACAAAAGATAAACTTTTGTTTCTTCTGTGGACCTGCTTCTACTACCAGCCACCATTATATGAAGACAAAAACAAGTTGAACAATAGTGCTGTCAAACTGTAATCAATTTCTACCCACATCTGGAAAAACAACTACTGACAAGAATCTGTTTTTCTTAAGTGACAAAATTATTCTTGCTGAAAAGTGGCTGTCCCTTTGATAATGAAGCTGAACATTGAGTTTTGTATTTATTCTAAATATGCTAACATTTAGCATCCCTACTCACGCTTTTTGCTCTGGAAAAAAAAAACTGATTTTCCAGTACTCACTTCTAAGAAATTAAAGTCACCTAAAAAGTAGTTACACTAATATAGTGGATAAGGCCTGCAAGCCTAACAGATCAGTAAGAGAGATTCAAAGAAAAACATGGCTTGAAAACACCATAAACCAAATTTATTTTATAAAAATTAGTATTTCAACACAAAAATTTACTGTCCAGTAGATCTGTGGAAATCCTACATCTGTCCTAGCCATTCTGGCAATCTTACACAAGTCTTAAGTTTTCTGCAGGGAACAGCAAACACGGTAGCTGATCAAAGTATCATCGTATTAAAAAAAAAAAAACAACCCCTATCCACAGAAGTCCTTTATAGGAGCATATGGTTATTTCTTCGCATAAGTAATTTTCATGGCATGAGACGGAGTAATCTTGAATCCTTGGAGAGCATCTCGAGCAGCTCCTGCTTGATTCTCATTTTCAAACTCCACAAACGCAATATCATGGCGCCCAGGCACTAAGCGCACTTCTTTGAATCCAGGAAACCTTTAAAATAAGGTGAGAGGGTCAGACAGTGTTTCCTAGTTTGATAATACATCTCTCTTCAGTACCCGTAAGACCTTATCATAAGCATCTACTAGTATAGTAGTTACTACTAATGAAAGAGTTAAATTGAAGGGTTTTAGATGTCCAGTCCTGAGAGTCATGCCTCAATTAGGGATCATAACATGGAAGCAATTTAATCACTCTTGTGCACATATAGAAGCAACTAAAGCTAGTTTAAAAACTGCTCCTGCTGTCATAAAGTCTTTAATATTACAGTCACCAGCTTTAATCTAGTGCAGATTGATAGCACGTAACTTAAATAATCAAACCAGCTATGAATAAAATATTATTTGCTTTCCACACCAAGTCATCAGAACTGACATCTGCAATCTTGGCAGTAAGACAACTGAAATACCTTCAGAAGAAACTCTCATTTCTAAAAAGTCAGCTTGCCAAGAAAGAAAAAGCATACAGGTAACAGAAGAATTCAAAGGAGAAGTCCTTTCTATTAAAAACTTACTGATTGAATAACATGGACAGCATCATCTCATTTGTTTCCTCAGGCAAGTTATTAAGGAAAAGGATATAGTTTGGTGGGTTATCAGGCACCTGCAACAACAGAAGATCAAAGCTCAGAAGATTATGTGCAGCTATCTGTTCCTCTGCATCTGTCTGCATGATTATTTGAACCAAGACTCATGTATCCTTAGCTTTGCTTGCAACACTGCTAGCTGGACTTCAGTACACCCTCATGCAATATGCACTCATAGCCCCTTAATTCTTTTACAATCATGTATTAATTTGGAGAGGCTCTTATTGTCTTAGGTGTCATTTAAACTTGACATCTCAGCAGCTGATGCTGCAGTATTCTTGGCACTGCCAGAGGTGCGACCCAGGTGCCTGAGCACTGGCTGTAGTGCTGCCCAAGACACCCAGATGCCAGCAGAAGAACCTAGGAAAGCCTTGCACCCTTCTGGAAGAGCAGCTGGAGGCCAAGATAAATACCCTGTGCATCTGGAGCAGTACCACAACACTGAATATCTTTGGGCAACTGAAACCCATAAAACACACATGGTTTTACTACAGTGTTCTACTCAAATGTATTAATCAGAAACTCCATTAGATTTTAAACTTTAGAGGCTTTATCTCACAGATTTGTCTGCTAATATGAATATGCAGCAACCCACAAAGCTGAGCAGTCAGTTTGCTGACACTGGACTGAAAGGCTGGAACCTTCCTAAGTCATCAAGGAAATTACAAAAACAAACAGAAACTGGACACTACTTCAAATGTCCTAATAATGGTGCCAAGTAAATTACTGCTTCAGCAGAACAATTTCCTTGAGCTGATGGAAATATTCCAGGCAGTGCCATGAGAAAATAAACTTCCAAAGTTCAAACAAATATCTATTCTGTGTTGTGCTTCGACGCAAATTGACATACACATATTGTGCTGTGTTACAAACGGCAGCTGAAAGAAAACGCAGACTGGGAGCAAGATGTTTTCCCCGTGGATTACATATGCAATTTCCAATGATAGTACTCAAGATAGAGATACAGGGCAGGCATTATTTGCCCTCCTGCAAATTCTGGCTCTTTAGTACTGCATCTCCAGGCAATCCTCTGGAAAATAAGACAATTATGGGGAAAAAAGTGAGCAGAGGAACCCAAAACTCCTGAAGGGAAGCTTTGAGGCAGATATTCCGGCACCCTGTGTACATTTACTTCTCCATTTCCACTACTAGAACAAAGCAAGTTAAAAGGAATCTATTAACAATGAAAAATTAAAAATTCTTCAACCAATACTAAACACAGTCCAAATTTAAGAATAATGTGGGATTTGTTAATAGTGCAGTTTTCTGTATAATTCTGAGAAACTTCAGATTTTCATTTCATGTCAACCAGATATAGAAGTGGGACTTCTTTTATTTGTTTACTGTAACTTCGCTGTTAGACAAATGTCTCATAAAACAAAAAGGAAGTTGTAAAATATGCCCTCGAGTGTCCCTGTGTAACAAACTATTATTCCTGGAGAATAATTTTAAACATTGGTGCTTTTAGTCACAAAAAAAAAAAAGCATTACCTGTTGATTCTGTGCTGCAGTCCCTGGGGCACTGGCTGAATTTGGTGTTGCTCCCTATCAAGTAAGTACAAAATAGTTTTATAGAGGTGTTCTGTCAGAAATACATAAGCACATATCACCATGTTCCTGTACAACTCAAGAAGTATGCTAAGGTTTTTTTAAGCTATAATCAGATGAACATTTGTTGCTTATAAGATAACTCTCAAAGGGAAACATAAAGCACATGAATTTTGCTGAACTCCAAAACCAGGCAATGATAATACATTAGTAGTATCTGATCTGACTAATGGTCAAGTCAGCAGATCCAACAAATCACTATTTCTCCACGTTATAGAATTTGGTTTAATAGACAGGAAGGAAGCAGGTCTGAAAATGAAGGCCTAGACAGGACATACCTAATAGCAGAAAAAAAGCTACTATCATTATAGCTAGTAGCAATTATTTCTTCCTAAGATGTCTGTATATAGTGATTGATTTTCCAACTCCTTTTCATCCACCTGTGAAATAATTATCTTGTTCCCATGTACCATTCTTCAGCGCTTAGAGCAAATAGGGCATTAAAACACTGAAGGGAAAATCTGGTCGAGCACTGAAAGCTGGCATTAAAGCATACATGCCTCCATTTTTTCCTTTTTAAAAAGAGGTTAGTTTCTACTTTGATTTATTGTATCTTTGCCCTACATCTTATTTTCATCTGGTAATAGGAAAGGAGGAAAAAAAAAAATGAAAAAAAGGAACAGCAAGGACTATGTAACCATCCCCCTTTCCCTCAACTTACAGTGAGTGCTCAAGAGCGCTAGATATAGACTACAGTTTAAGGAATTGAGAAGTACCATAAGACAATACTTGATTCTTTAAAAAATTATTTAAAATAGCTTTTGTGTAAACAGAGAAGCAACTTACCTGGATAACCTTTTTATTTGCTGCATTTGCTGACTGCTCCAGAGATTTGGCCTTCTTCTTTTCCTTCCTTTTTTCCTTATCAGCAAAAGTACCACGCATTTTAGAGATTATATCAGAGTCTGTTTTTGCATATTGAATACGCTTTTTAAAAAGAAAAAAAAAATTTGCAGTTAATAATACTGAACATTTTGCAACACCTTCCTTAACTTTACTTTTATACATCGTTTTGCAGAAACTTCTTGTATTAAAAATATTACTATAAACTGTAGGTATAGTTACAGCATATCTAATCCCCATAATTAATTCTGAACACAACTATGGAACTCTAAAAAAAACCCTAAGATGAAAATTAGTCATTTTAATTCACTGAAATTGGAGCTCTGTTGATCTAACAGCATCTTTGTAACATCTGTCATTGTAGAAGATGTACAAAGCTACACAACGACATTTGACAAAATTGGCACTAGCTTCTATTAAAAAACCCAAGAGGGTTTTTTAACCCAATTTTAAGGAGAGTTTAAAATTTCACAGTGATTTCCCAGATTTCTGAAGAAAACAGAGTTCAGCAAAACTCAATAGAAAGGCAAATACCTGCCTTAGCCCCAGCTGGATTTCATAAATCGAGTCAGCAGCAGAGCTGCGCTGGTTTTATGACAAAGCTGCCAAACACTCTAGTCTGGGGGTTAAGCAGATTCAGCTGTGAGCGTACAGGTGTGTAACACTATCCATGCATACAGCCCTTTCACTTTTCTACCTCAATACAACATCACACAACAGTCAAAGAATTTTTTTGATGCTTTTATTTGGTGCTTAAATAGAGTATGAACACTGTATGCAATAGTCAAAGAAGGAAGTACACCTGAAAGCTTATGAAGCCTTTAATCTTTTTATTGCCTGTTGAGTTTTACTGAACACAAAACTCTTTAAGGGTAAACAACAGAACTAACCTGGCACAATTCCTTTTTAAGGATTTTATTAGAGAATCTGAAAGTGTTAATGAAAAAAGTTTGTGGCTCAGCAACACCAAGAACAGTCTGTGCTCTCCTGAATGCTGAAAGCCAGTATTACTACATCCATCCATCACTGAAGTCAAGTGGGCCATTTGCATGTATCATTACACCTCACAAATAGTGGCAGAATCAAGAGATGCCTAATTTTTCAAGCAGGCAACAACGTGTCAATTGTTGTGCTATTCCACACATTATCAAGTACGTTATTAAATGATGTTCTATCAACCAGCAGTGTATTTGCTTCACTGAAGGTACACTAAAATTCAGTTATTTGGTTTGGTGATCTGATGCATGCACAAAGCAGAACTAGCCATTGATTCAAAAAATAAATCACTGGTCACATCTGTTGATTTCTGCCATGGAAAACTGCAGAGTTCTTCACCATACTCACTGTTACCTCACAAAGGAAACATCATAGTCCAGCTATTTTTTAACATAATAATAATTAATGTTACTCTAGATAAATTAACTGAAAGCACCTGATTTCAATAATATTACAGAATGAATTTAATCAGTTCAACAGAAGACATGATGACTAAAATGGGAGTATGTAAGATCTTAAAAACTTTAGTCCGGCATACAAAAACATAAAGCAATCACTTAGAAAATCTAAATGAAAAGTTCAAACTCTATATGTGCTTTAACTAGTCTCACCAGCATCCCTCTAGCTTGCATAAATACATATATTTATCAATATGTGATGTGACCAAATAATAGTACAAGTACACAATACACTGTATTGTACCATGGCAATATTTTTTTGCTTTAAAAAGAGAACAGAATAACTTACCATTGGTTTCCCATAAAATGGAAAGCCTTGTAATTGTCTCAAAGCATTGGTAGATGAACCAAGTTCTTTAAATATAACAAAGGCCTGTCCTCTCATCTTCATAGTCTTTAAAGCCACAATGTCGACCACATGACCAAACTGTGAGAATAACGCATACAGGGACCTCTTCAGTTCTGTTGACAATATGAAAAAATAGATTACAACAGGTTACAGGCAAATGTCCACCTCTATGGAGTTTACTGCTCTCCAGGGACAGTGTTATTGCCAGATTTAGCTCTCACAGTGTGACGTTACATGAGTTTAGTCAAAACTGCACATGTATGAGTTTATTTGCCCAGTTTTCCTAAGTTGGTGTATAACACTCGGTTTCACAACTTGAGTATTCAGGTAGTGGAAACAGTTGTACCATCATCCATTCTAAGAGAGTAATAATTACACATGGGTATGTATACACATATCTTCAAATGCATATATATGCAGACATGATGTATGACAGCCAAAGACTGACCAGAAAATCCCCATTTTAACATCCAACAGTAAAGAGGTACGACTTAAAACAAGAACATGGCAAAATAGTAACTACTTAAAGGCTAATTAAATTTCAAAATTTTGTTTGTAACTTCTATAAGTTCTGTCACACACTCTGGTTTTTTATATTCTGGATCTGAAAACATTTTTGTATGATCACACTGTACCTTACAACTGCAGTGGATTTGTTTTCATTATTTAAAAACACCTGACTACAAGCCAAACTAAACCTGAATTTTATCCAACCAAGCTAAATAAATCCTCTCTATTGCATAATCATTCTACCTCACAAATCCTAAGAGCAATGCCTCTTGTTTCACTCTGACTCGGTGATACCAGCCCACTGTCACTTTCTCCAGCTGTGCTTGACCAGGCACGGTGCTATATATATTTTTTAAACTTTTACCAAAACACTATCCTTAAAAATAACTTCAAAACCTGTATTTTTTTAAAATCTTATTTGTAGACTTTACAGGTAATTTGAAATTCTACATTTAAAAACTGTACCCACACAATCTTATAATGGAGACTTACTAGCTTATAGTGCACTTAACAAGCTATAAACAAAGCCCTAAGTTAAATTTATTCAGTAGAACCATCTTGACAAGTTAATAAATAATTCCTCAGCAAAGCTGTTCCCACTTTCAGATCTCTCTCTGAAGCACCCTGAAGAAACATTCCATTAGTACTACTCAGATCCAGTCACTCGATTCACAAACAATAACAAATAAATTACAATGATCACTTCAGAATACAAGCAAAGCATGAGTTTTAAGTGGTTGGTTCCATGCAGACATTGAATACACAGCAGATAAGGGCAAGAGATTTTGTTTTCAGCACCCTTTGAGGATCTATAATTCCCAACACGAAGTCATCTATCTCTAGCAAGAGCTGCTGTAACTGCAAGGCAGCATCTAACAGGATGACACAAAGCAGGCAGGCTCATGTCACGCTCACACCTTTTGCATGGTGCTAAAACAAATGAGGAGCACACAAATGCCCCCACATTTCAGTGAGAAGGGACGGCTGACCACCAAAATCTATGCCAACATACCCGTTAGCATCCACCGGATATTCTCCTTACTCCTATAGTTACAGTTATTCACTCATGGGCAAGTCTAACCTATGCAGTCAACCACAGAACCACAGGAGGGAGGCAATAAGAAGCTTCCTTAGACACAAAGGCCCTGCTTTACAAAAAGACATTGTGCTACACTTGTTGATTTTAACTGCTGCAATTCAGAGAATTTAAAGATAAAAGGAATTATGAGTTCATCTTGTGTGTTCCATAATTTATCCTAAAGAACTGAAACCAGCAACTTACATAATAAGGCTATAACTTACGATATGTCTGTAGCACATATATTACTATCCAGCCATAGTTTGAAGATTTCAAGTGATAGACATGTATCGTAAATATAGGTAAGCTGTGATAAAAGTTAATTAGAAATTAGTATGACGCAAAACATTGTTGGTTATGTTTGTGAGACAGCCTGGAGAAGGATCTAAGAAGATCTTATTGTGGCCTTCCAGTGCTTAAAAGAGGCCTGTAAGACACATGGGGACAGACTTTTTAGCAGGGCCTGTTACAACAGGACAAGGGGTGATGGTTGTAAACTAAAATAGAGGAGATTCAGGCAAAACATGAGGAAAAATTTATTTACACGGAGGGTGGTAGAACCCAGGCTGCCCAGAGAGGTGGTGGATGCCCCATCCCTGGAGACATCCCAGGCCAAGCTGGACGGGGCTCTGAGGAACCTGAGCTGGTGAAGATGTCCCTGCTCATGGCAGGGGGGTTGTACTAAATGAGCTTTGAAGGTCCCTTCCAACTCAAACTATTTTTGATTCATGACAAGCAGTCGGTTGCTGAGCTGGGTGCATGGTCGCCCCGTCCGGCACCTCAGGCCAGCCCCGGGGACTCCTCACACCCCGGCACTGCCGAACACCCAGCGCTATGAGAAAGCCCATGCCCAGGCGTGGCAGCCAGCTCGGTGTGACACCATCCGTCCTTCTCACGGCGAGTCACAGGCACCGGTACCTTCTTTTTTAATCTTGTCGTTGATGTTGTTGATGTAGATGGTGTGGTTCGGCCTGATGTCCATCCTCGGCGGCGGCTGCAGGCCTGCCTGCGGGTAGAGCACACGCGGGAGCCGTTAGCAGCGGCCAAGGCGCGACCGGAGCCCCCGGGGAGGGCACCTCCCACCGCCAGCAACACCCCAACCCCCAACAATACCATCCATCCCAGGCCCCGGCCCCACGCTGCCCGCCTCACCTCAGCTCAAGAACTCCCGCCGTGATGGCGGCCGCCCCTTCCCGCCCTGCCCCGCGCGCGCGAGGACGCAGCGCAAGCAACAGAGCCGCTCCCGCAGCAATCGATGTGCCGAGTGCTGGCGCATCGATGCGGCGCGGCGCATGCGCAGAGCCGGCTGCCGCCCGGCGAGGGGTTTGCTGCGCGGGGTTTGCTGCGCGGGGGCCGCGTCGGTTCGGGACTCTCAGGCACTGGCGCGGCTGTTGGCTCAAATAAATGGTTCCTTACCCCGCGTGCTTCCAACCGGCCGAATTTACATACAGCGACGAGATATTGCTTATTGCAGAATTGCACAGGTCTGGATGCTCGAATAAAGCCAGCACGCCAGGAAGAAGAGCAACAGCTGCTGTATACAGCATCTTATCACGCTCAGGGCAGGCCTGAAGAGCCAGCGGGTTACACATTTGTATACTGGTTACATGATAACTTTAGTGTATGAGCAATGTTCAGGTAGAGGACACTTTATCCAAGAATCTCAACGTCTTAAGACTCAACTAATTGTGCAGGTTTCAAAGTGTCCAAAGCTGCAAGGTCAGCATGATCTGTAGTTTCTGACGAGCTGTTCTGGAAATCACTCATCTTTGCTAGAGGAGCAGACTGACCTAAAGCTGAAAGGATTTATGTAACTTCTTTCCCCCGAAATAAGACCTACCCTGAAAATAAGCCCTAGCATGATTTTTCAAGATTTTTGAGTACACTTGAAATATAAGCCTTACTCCAAAAATAAGCCCTAGTTACAGATCATTAAAAAAGTAAATTTAAATTGTGCCCAAGCAGCTATACATGTAAAAAAGTACTAAGTTTTGGAGCAAAAATTAACATGAGACCCTATATTATTTTTGGAGAAACAGTGTATCTTTAGGTTAGCAATTGCCAACAGGATGCATTCTTTTAAGTGGTAATGACTACATGCTCTGGGCAGCAAGATAAAAGGGGAAATGGGTCACGAAGCCATTCCGCAAGCAACTCGATTTCAGTATCATGGGGTAGCAAACTATATTGGTTATTTATCCCAGAGGCCCAGCAGCCTGCAGTGCAGTGCGGGGAACCCCGCAGAAGTGCCTTGGGGGTTCGGTCTGTCTTTCCATCAGCCGTGAGGTGGAAGGGGGTCATAGCTGGGCAGAGAGGCTTGACAGTGATTGAAATGAGGATTTCCCGCCCCGGGCTTAAGCTCTGCTTGATGCCAGTACAGTGATACACGGTTAGTTGCTAGGGTTGTTCAACCTGGAGAAGAGAAGGCTTCATAGAGACCTTATTGCACCTTTCAGTTCTTAAAAGGGGCCTGTATGAAAGATGGAGACAGACTTTTTAGCAGGGCCTGTTACAACAGGACAAGGGGTGATGGTTGTAAACTAAAGGAGGGGAGATTCAGGCTAGACAGGAGGAAGAAATTTTTCACAGTGAGGGTGGTGAAACACTGGCCCAGGTTGCCCAGAGAGGTGGTGGATGCCCCATCCCTGGAGACACCCCAGGCCAGGCTGGACGGGGCTCTGAGCAACCTGATCTGGTGAAGATGTCCCTGCTCATGGCAGGGGTGGCACTGGATGAACTGTGAGGGTCCCTTCCAACCCAAACCATTCTATAGTTCTTTAAGAGAAGAGGTAACTCAAAAATGCCTGTAGACATTCATTATCTAACTTTTTCTTTTTTTTTTTTTCATATGAAAAAAGGCAATGTATTTGAGCATGTAATTTCTTGAAGGTACTTTGAAAATCCCAGCGGTAGTGGTTGCTCAGGATAAATAAACAAAGTAGAGATTGAGGCTGCAGCCTTTGAATTTTTGAAATAATTTTGCAGGCTGCATACCTTCATTTCTATGAATAATTATGCAGGCCTTTACAGAAACAATTTTAAGTTGCAAAGGTTTGACCTGGTTACATATTAAAAAGAAGTTCTTGTGACAGGGGGGAATATAATCAATAAGATAGCTCTCAGTTAAACTACAAATTATGTTTGGACAGGCCATCCCTTTGTGAAGAGGCAGGAACTTTAGGTAGAGAGTTCTTGGTTCAGTTACATTTCAGACAAAAAACCCATTACTTCCAGATAGTAGAGTTCACTTGAGTAAAACGAAATGTGGTATTTAGGAAGCCTGTAAAGAACAACATGGATCACAATTAGTTGAATATAAAAGCAAATTAAAAAAGAGCGCCAATGATTGAGATGTTACCTAGTGGTTGAAGAGAACAGTGTGTGCTTCAGTTGTTTATAGCATTGCATTGTATGGGAAATAGCGTGCTGGTACAGTGCCATATGCAATGCATACATGCTGCCAATTCAATACGTGATGTGTACAGTTTGGTCAAGTTTTCACATCCTTTTTATTTTTCTTGTTTCTTTTGTTTATTGTCTTAGAAGTAGTTGTTAAGCCAAAGCATAACTTTGAAATCCAAGTATACACTAAACCATGATATTTCAAAAAAGGCTGACTGCTATTTTATGCGTTCATCACCAGTATAGTCCATGTAACTTTGTAATACAGTAACAATGTTCAAAACTACTTCTTATTTAGTCAACATAGCTAAGGGAATTTGTCTTGTGGAATCAAAGTTACTGACATATTATAGATGACTTTTGAAATAAAATCCTTAAATGGTTCATAGAGAAGACACTCTAAAGAAAACAAACACAGGAAAAACTCAATCTGACACAAAGTAAGGATGAATTCATGGCTTCTATAATTCTTCCAGTGCATCGTGCCACACTAGTGCTTGCTCAAAGTCATTTTAAGCGCAGCTGATTTATTCTTGCGGAATTTGAATGCAATAAAGCAGAAAAGCTGTGTCTTTCTTGCTCCTCAGGTGGGATTTCACAGTCTGCCTGCCAGTTCGATAGAAGTGACATTCATTCCTCAGGTTGGCTTCCTCTCCTTCTCCCCAAGGTTTATTTGGATTAGTTTTGTTTTCTTAATCCCCAAACAGAGAGCTACAGTGCTCTCATGCTCAATACAACAGTCATTTGTTTAAAAGTCTTTGAAAGCTTGAAGTATTGTAAAAAATATTTCAAGTTTCTCAGAAAAAATGCCTGTAGCAACTTAGTAAGCCGTTACAATACATCAACAACATGGTTCCAGTTTCCACAGGTAGCTGCTTCCTCAGAGACTGTCTAACAGTGTTGAAGAAGCAAAGCAGAGAGCTGAGGGTTCTTGAAAATATCTTTGTAGCTACTGCTCTTCCCCCCCTTCCTGGTCAAGGTCGAGGTCACCTAGCATTTCATTATTATTGCTGTTGTTTGTTATGAAACCTGTAATAAAAGTATTTTTGTTTCTTTTTTTTTTTTTCTTTGTCTTCCTTTTCTAAATTCAGTGCAATTCTCTAAACTAAAGCAGAACAAGAGCCAAGAGCTGCACATAGTGGAAGCTGCACATCATCATCCAATCCTCACAGCTTTGATTGTGTCCACATACACATAACTATGCTTTACACATTTCACAGTTGTTACCTTCCTATATGAAGACTGTGGAATAAGTTACTTTAATTTATCAGTATAGAAATACTTTCATCTCACCTATGTGTATGTTATCATGCTAGAAAGAAATGTATGTGAATACTTTGTGACATGGCTGGATTTGTCTATGATACTTTGTTTGGAGTCTTTGTGTTCTGCTGCATCAAGGAGTATGATAACACAACACACCACTAACCATTGGAACAGGGACAGAGACAGTGAACAGAATTATGGGAAATCAGAAAATTCCCTCGCAAGTGCAAACAGTGGTACTGTGAGCACTCGCAAAGTCGATATACGTGACACCTGACATTTAAGACAGAAAAGGTTCTTTGAAGGGTGAACAACTTAGGGATCTATATTCAATTGGAAGGTGCAGAATAGAAGGAATTGGGTCCTATAAATCAGTGGTTGCTGGGCAGCTGTGCTGACTGGCATCCCCCAGTGTGAACTGCCAGGAGCTGAGGAGGCCACAGTGATTTACAGATTATTGTTCACAGGCTGAGGATACCTGATCTCTGCAAACTAACAAAGCAAAGTGGATGGACAACGTGATGGCAGGAGAAAGTCAGTATTGGCAAATGTGTGTCAAAGCACTTGGAAAAGCATAATTTGAAGCGCCGGAACTAACTGTAACCACTTGGGAAGAGGAGCCGGCTGACCACCTTTGGGGACCATAAAACACCCGTTGGTAGGGAGCGAGGCAAGCAAAAACACCATGTAGAAGATGAAAAGTGTACTGCAGTTCCTTTAATAAGGCTGTTTCATAATCTCTTAAAAAGATGCTTGAGTGTATTACTACTTGATCTAGAAGAAAAGAACAACCACACATTCATCTAACATTTTTTTTTGGCAGTTTATACTTTCAATTATTAAATACACTGTTTGGCAGACCTTTCAGGTAGACAATGTAATTTAGTCAAGAGAGCCTCACCAACCAGGGGAAGTGTGAACCACCGCAGCCATGTCACCCAGAGAGGTGTCTCCTCATCCCTGGAGACATCCCAGCCCAGGCTGGACAGGGCTCTGAGCAACCTGATCTGGTGAAGATGTCCCTGCTCATGGCAGGGGGGTTGCACTAGATGACCTTTGGAAGTCCCTTCTAACCCAAACTATTCTGTGATTCTATGTGGAGTGAGGTCTCCTCAGCTGAGGGTTCCCACAGCGCTTACTGGCACCTTGCCATCAGCATCAAGTGTGGGGCTCCATGAACGATAAGGTCCTCTAAAAACCTCTTAGCTTTCCAAATGCTTCCTTCTCAAGCCAGCTCAATCTTGAAATTGCCGAGACCCATGCTAGCATCAAGCTATGAAGCCATAAATAACCTTGTTTATTACTAGTCTTATGGTTAATAACTACTGCAGTTTGAGCAAACAGCAGTAGGAAGCCCCTCTAGCGAGTTCTGCCTGGGCTTGTGCTGTATGGATACTAATATAGCTCATGAGTTATTTTGATTGTCTCATTCCCTCAAACATTTATTGTTTTAAATCATTTAGTTCTCAGTCACAGCAGACACTGGGGAGCTGATGGTAAATCATACCATCTCTGGTGCTTGAGTTCACTGTAAATTTGCCATATCTGGTAGACTCGAGCTGGCCATAAATTCTTTTAGCACTCCTAAAGCTTGGCTGGCTGTGGAAAGGACCGTCTGTGTTGTGCTACCTTATGTTTGCAGCCGTGCTGGGAGCCGGAGAGCCTGTCAGTGCTTATTTCTCATTTAGCCACAGTGTAACAGAGCCCCTTCCAAGCATTTGGGTTCTCCTGTGCCATCCCCTTAAAAAAACCCTTACATCAACAAATAGTGTAGGTCAAAAGCAACATCAAACGTGGCTTCAATCTCCTTGCCATCAGAATTCCACCACGGATCAGCTCTGTGGGTGTTGGCTTTCTGAAAGACTCAGTTCAGAGAATGATTTACACCATCTTGCCTTTGGTAACATAAAAATAAATCTTGGCTCTGTGAGATGAGATCTTACCTCCGCATGAATAAATTTCCCACCTCCGGAGAGTGAAATGAGAACAGGTGCTTGGATATATGAATGTATGAATCTGTTGGCTTAAAATTAAGTGCACAGGTGGATTAAGACAATCCTTTCCACCACACTTCTAGTTGCAAAGTAAGTCTATACAATATTAAGCAGTCAGCATCCTAAATCAAATAGAAATTTCCTGTTTTCAGCCTGAAAGGTAATTATTTCACATACAACTGGTTGTAATTTTTCAAGAGAAAAGTAGTGGTGACAAAAAAACTTCTGTTTAAGAGTATTTTTATAAATTACAGTAATTTTTTATAAAAGGTTTTGTTATTTATAAAATGGATAAAACACTTGGATATTTTCAAGCACTGAAAAAATTTATTTAAAAAGGAGTTTTGTTCTTTTCTTGCAAGACAGAGGAACTATGAAGTCTGCCCATACTCCTCCTTCTGCCTCCTTAAATCTGTGTGATAGTTTATCCTGGAGAATCCCATTCAACTGATACAACTTCATTACTTTGAGGTTAGTAATTTCCAGATAAATGTGCAGATGTGATCTTGTGGTTGCTATCCGAAGGTAAGTCTACATTGCTGCCAAAGGTGTGATTTCCAGCACAGGGAGACATTTCTGCTCGGACAGTAGTTTAGCAAGTTCATGAAGCAATAACATCAGGGTGACAAAAGCACAGAAGGATGACTTCTGCAAAACTGTTGGTGATCTCAGGTACTTGGATGGCAGCATTTCACTGCTCTTCACTCCTCTGCTTGATTCAGGTAGGTATGGAAACCATCTAAGAAGGTGTGGAGAAGTCATAAAACAGATGAGAAAAGTGATCTTCCCGGATCTCCTCCATCCAAGAGCACAGGACAGGACCAGGAGGGCAGAGCCAGCTTGTATGAGTTTGTCAGTGAAGATGCACATGTTGGGTAGCATTGCCCCAAAATACAGCGCTGCCTTCTAGACTCCACTCTCCTAAACCTGCACTAGAGTGCTAGAAATCCAATACTACCTTTTCCAAATTATACAGAATCTCAACTAAACAATAAAAGAGAATGTGTAGTCTCTTTCTGTTTGCTGAATGTAAAATATTTTTAGGCTTTGAGGCTTTTTGGTCTACGTTTTAACTAGTTTATCGGTCACTGTGAGTATTTACCCCTTCCCAACACTGCATTAAGAATAAGGCGGTGTTAACCATTCACAAGTAACAACAAACCAAAATTCAAATGCATTTTCTGTGACAGAGATGAAATCTCAGTAGTCTGCTCCATGCAATATTATTAATATCAAATAAAGGTACAAACCTATTTCTGATCCTATTCTCTTATACTGGATTTGGGTCTGTGTCCAAGCAGCAGCTCTGATCTGCAGACGTCCCTGTGAGGTACAGCCTGAAGCTTTGCAGCTCTGGCAAACTGGCCTCTAATCTCCTGAAAACAGGACCCGTGAGGGGGAACTGACACCTAGACCCGTGTCTGAGGGAGAGTCAGCTAATGGGTTGCATTTGGACTTTATCATGCTGCATCCATGCCTGCTTGTTATAGCTGAGCAGGAACAAGGCTTGGGACTGACATTGCCCCTTTGGACCTCAGCAAACTTTGAACTCTCAGTTTCGGGTGACAGTTGAAGGAAGAAATCCATACCCTGAGGAGGGAGTAACCTGTCCTTTAGCTTAAGTGGGTCTATCAATGAGGAGAAGATCAATTGTTTATTGTGCTTGGTGCTCACATCTCTGCACCCTGTATGACTTTCCCTGGTCCATTTTGGCCGTCACGGTGCCTTGCCCCTGTGTACTGAGACCACACGTGTGTATAAATGTCCACAGCGGTGGGTTGTGTCAGGCTCATACATCAGGGTTGTCTTTCCCTTCTCCAGTGAGTCCTTCAGAAATGTTATTTGTTTTTGTGGGACATCTGCTTATACACAGGGAACATCCCCGTGCTGATTTTGTTCGACAATCACAGCCTTTGAGTGAGTCGGCTGGGGATGCTGTCACCCTAAGAAATACTGCTCAGCAGCCAGATGATATGCCATGAACCATTTCTGCAGGGAATCCATCTTAAACTCATTTTAGGCTAACACAGCCACAGCTGTATATTACAAAAAGGGGCAGCTAACCCTTTAGATCTGCTAAGTGTGATTGAAACACATTACTCACTTTCTCACTACTTAGTTTTCTCCAAGAAAACAATCATTGAGGGGGGAAAACTCACTATGCAGGCAGTCATAGAGCTATGTTAATGACAAGGTTTCTTTACTCTGACTTCAAACCAGAGCCAGCTGCCAGAGGGAAAAGCACAGAAAATTAACTGTTCCAGGGTACGCTCAGACCTTTTTCAAGTCAAACAAACTTTGCCTTAAGACACTTAAGTATTAAGAATATTGACAACACCAGTACAACCACATGTATTAATTATTTGTAAATAAAGTGGTTTTTCTTGATGATGAGACCAGGAAATGTATCTTCTTTGTATGCTGTGGAGCTGACAGCATTTCAGCATGAGCAAGCCCTTGGGCAAGGCAGGCACACTGTGTAAGGGTCTGTTCATTTGTTAGAACACCACAACATTAACTAAAGCCTTACCAGGGCTGAGGAGGGAAGTTGTGAGGAGTGAGTGTGAAATGAGATGTTCATCAGAGGACTGCAGATGCCCTGCATAATCTAATATAACCACCATAATGGAAATGAAAGAGAGAAGCTTCCTGTTATCAGAATCCTGGTGGAAGTTCTCCATAACCAAGAACAGGGAATAATTCTCTTTTCCTTTCTCTTTCCATATATTTCAAAACCTCTCTTGCCTTGCCTTGCCTTGCCTTTCCCTTCCTTTTCCCTTCCCCTTCCCTTCCTTTTACCCTCCCCTTTCCTTCCTTTTCCCTTCATCTCTGTTTAAAAACGGAAATGCCAATTATTTTCCTTTTTAAAATAAAGACCTGTTACGTGCCCAACAGTAGATTTGTCACATTGCCACACATTGATCCTGCAAACTGTAAAAAAATTACCCCAACCATCAAACCACCCAGCTGATAAAGCCAAACTTCCTGATAAAAACAGGCTTGTCCTATGCAATATGAACAGAACTGGGATTGTTATGTGTTTGGGGTGAAATAATATGGGATGACTCCAAAAAGAAATCCCTAGAAAGAAAAATAGAAGCGATTTTTAGATAAAAAAGTCACATTAATAGTGCTTTCTCTGTGCAGAAAGAAAAAAAGAGAAGATTTTGTGTTTGAGTCTGGTATGGCAGGAGCTGATACCGCTGATCCGCTCATTCATTTCAGCAGGGCTCTCTGGAAAGGTCTGCCGGCGGGATGAATACGGATTGTTAGCATTCATAGAAGTGCCTCGGCGCTTTGTTGCCAGGAAACGGTAATGAAAGTATAGGGATGCCAGCTTGATGATAGGGCTACGGGGCGGCGGCATTAATCCCGTGCTTTGCAGACATGAGATCTTTATCATTTGCAAACATGAATGCCTGCACAGGCTGACGGAAATTTTGGAAGGTCATTTTACTAATGGTTTTCTAGAAATGTGGAATGTTAGAAGAGCTTAAGGCAACAACAGCATCATGCAAGGGCTCTGAAAAAAGTCTCCTCTACTCTGTAGAATACAGTTTTATGGGATATACTAGTGAATAAAGTGTTTGTGCTGTTTGCTTTTGACGTAAGGAGAGTGTAACTAAGGTGACTTGCCTCTGCAAGGATCAGGGACCATCAGGTGTTATTGTTAGTTAACAAGCAGAGGGATGCTCATGTTTTACTGCAAAAGGCAAAGAAAGAACCTGGTAAATTGAGACTGGGCTTTTCTAGATAGGCTTGCCTGAGAGCAGAATTAAGACAAGACCATGGTAAGTTCCAGGGATACAGATGGAGTGGTCAGGATTTCGCCTAAATTTGAGGGCTTTTATTTTTGTTTCTCATGTGTAATATTTTCTAGTGGGAAAGACATAAGGTTCATATTTGTGCACTCATAATATGGTAGAGTGTCTTAAAGGTTTGTTCTGTACAGGGCGCTTTATGTAGTCCTGCTGCCTCTCAAGGGATTAGCATCAGTTCCTAGCAATGAAGTCTTGTAAAGTTTTATGAATCTGCTTCTTTGGTTTTTACCTCTTCTTCAGAATAATTTGTTTAAATGTGTCTAAAAGGAATACATTGAACTATAGCAAAGGCCGCAGAGATTTTTTTTTTTCTTTTTATTTTTCTTTTTTTTAAAAGCAACAGCTATTTTTCACTCCGGTAACTTGTCATTAGGCTGGGATTTCTGAGACAGGGAAAGGCCCCCTAAAATAGAGGGGAAAATCTCAGTGTCCTTGAGCTCTGCTGGACTCTCATACAGGAGACTCCTTGCAAGGCAGAGGGCTGATTATAATGAAAGTCCAAGCCTGCTTTTAGTCCTTCTGTTCTTTAATCTTCAAGAAAAGCAATCTTCGTGTGCATGGCTCTTGAAAAATGACTCCATACATCTTTTATAAATGCTCAGTGGAAAGTATAGCTCAGCTGAAGCAATGCTGGGGATAAGGACGTAGGGGTGAGCAGCAGCAGCATTTGCCATTATCCGTGCCCGTCACCCTGGAAAGCTCGCTCGTCTTCTGACAGCTGGCCTGCCATTTATGTGTCTTCAATTGCAATCATCCTGAAAGCAGCAAACCTACATCTGGTTCTTAATTACTCAAATAGCGCTCCTTGAGAAGAGTTTGAATTTGTAATAATACTCAAAACTTCCCATGATGGAAAGTGATACAGAGCTCCTGAGCACTGCTCTGGGGTCGCATGCAGAAAGGTTGTTTTGTACCATTGCTTTGGAAATTAGATACCGTGATATGACGTTTCCTTTTAGCAATCTTGGGAAGCTCTTCCAGTGCTGATAGCAATCATCTCCAAAGAAAAAAAAAGTGCACTAACCTCTGGTGAATATCTCTTGAGAGAAGCAAAAACAATCTTGTGAAAGGTATTACCCGGCTTCTGAAGGAAGAAGCCTTGGTAAATGTGCCTGTGGTTTTGACCTTTCCAGCCAATGGGATGTGAAAATGGGGAGATTAAAGAGGCAGAACTCATTCCTTGGAGGGGAGCTTCTGAGAAAAGACAAAGCAGAACAAAAGAGAGCCCCAAAGTGTGGAGTTTGCTTTTGTGTTAGAGGCCTCATCTAAACAGCTTCAGAGAGAAAGTGGGAAGTAAGATGGTTCCCTGGAAGACGTAAGGCTGTGTGAAACCACTGCAATGGATACAGCTACTCCTCTCTAATGGCAAGTGCTTACTGCCCTGCCTTTAGGAGGATGCCTTTCCTCAGTGAGATGAACGCCAGCTTTGCATCTGCTTGGTGGTGGGTGGACAGTTGGAAGATGTCCATGGTGACGTGACCAAGCAAGATACCCTTAGTCAAAGGGATGTCTTTTGGGACTCGTATTAGTTGACAGCTGATTTAGGGCTACATTACAAACCTAATGGCTGAAAACTGTGATCTGGATTTAGCCTTTACTGTCCAGGGCTTCTCATTTGCTGTCAGTGTGCAGGAACAGACTGATTACCGCTGCTTTTCCATGTGGGATTAGCAATGTGCCTTCTGACTAAACACTGTTATGAGGTGTTTTATTTCAGCCTTTGAATGGTAAATACACCTTAAAATTGCACCGACTTAAATTTCAGGACTTTATTGATTTACTAGACTCAATTTCATACATGAGCAGGTTGGCTTTTGTTTAGAGGCAGGGCCTATTTCTCCGTGGCATGCCAGATTGGGCAGGTACACGAGATAAAACATATGCATAACATTATATTCATAGTCTTTTGCTTCTTTTTAAGCAGTGGAAGGATTAGATAGGGGGATGCAGGGGGCTGTTCCTTGGTTTTCTAACATGACATACACTGAGCTCTGGCTCTGCCCTTTCCATCAGGTCTGTGTGACCTTGATGTTGGGCTATGAGCACATGGTTCCTAAAATCTCTGTTCATAAAACCTGTGTTTTTAGGTGCTCATCGACTACTTGTGTGACTTTGTGTGTCTCCTTTCCCTTCTTTCTTCCCATGTTCTTTTACCTGTCTTCCCTGTTCAGGTTGCACATTCCTGGCACGAAAGGAGCTCTGCTGCAGCGTGGGCTTTCTGGCTTGACTGAGTGGGTACTCCAGACAGTTTATATAGCAATATAAATTGTTATTGCTGATAATAATGTTACCATGTTTATCCCAAGGCAAGGAGGGGAAACATAAATTCTCTCTGGCAACGCTTATCATCTGAAAGTATGTGTACAACAATATCCCATGTAAATTTTCTAAATATGCCATCATCATTATAGCAGCGGTGATGCTTCTCACAGCCAACAAATGCTATCAGGTTTTTTTATGCAGTCAAGTATCAGTAAAATACCGTATTAGTGTTTTATGTGTTTATACGCACAACTTTTTGCCAATAAGAAAGTCATATCACTTTAAATAATTGTTATACTGGTTATACCTCATATCAAATATAGGAAGCTGTATCAATTGAAGTACTTAGCAAAAACATGTTCGTAACTTAGTGTTTCTTCTATTTTGAACTGTAGCGAAGAGGAGCAACTTTTTAATGCGATCATTATATGGCAGATTAGAAATGGGATTTGTGCTTTTTTGCTGGATCAGTAATTCAGCAACTGAAAGGCAGCTGGCCCCTCGCCAACAAAATAATTTTGGATGTGGTTTTAAACCAGATGATTCTCACTGTAGCTGATGCAGGAGGATGTGCAAGGTCTTGGTGTCCTGCCCTTGACCAGCAGCATTAGATCTGTTAGTGAGACATTGCTGACCAGAATAGTAGACACTTGAAATGTGAAAAGCAGTTTCGGGTGTTTTTCGCTCGTTCTTTCTTTCCAGCGTGGTGTGATTTATCTCCATGCCTTTTATTTTTTTTAAGGAGCAACATCTACCACTAGAGGGAGAATAAGTTCTGTGTTTGTTTTGGACATGCATACTTTTTATTCATGTTAAACACATCTTCTATATGCAGTTACTGACACATAAAACCTGTTTTTCTTGTTCTGGTTTGTGTGATCCTAATCTAATTCTATCTTGTTGAAGAAGCACAATGAAGTAAGAATGACAAGCTGTAGTTTTATTAAAATACTTCGCTTGGCTTGATTTGTGTGTAAATTGCAGCGAGCATTGCCTAAGCCCTTTGCAGATATTATTAAAAAGGAAATAATGTTGCAAGTTGAAAGACTACTTAATAATAAATGAGCAATTTCTTATTAGTAAGGGTTGTTTCTGAAAGGAACTAGGAGCAGGTAACAGTGGCAACTTGGAAGGAAGAAGTGTTTCTGATGATGTTTGTTTCTTGCTAAATTCTCCCCCAAACACTTTTAAAAATATATACCACTCCCCAAATCTGTTTTTTTGTTTCTTTGGTTGGATTTTGTTTTATTTTGTTTTGTTTGAGTGGGCTGTTTAATGACTATCTGAACATCTTTTCTGCTCATGAACAGTATAGGAAATCCTTTTTGCATCACTGAATGAAGTCATCTAAAGCTGTCTGCTGAGGGCCATGTTTGGGAGTGTGTTTCATGGGCTTGGTACCCTGGCAGGCCCTAAAGGGATGCCCTCATTGTGGAGGCTGCTCTGCAGCTGGAGCAACACCAACAGCAATTTTGGAGGGCACACCAACTCTACCCATCCATCTGCCTTTCAAAAGAGGCCAAGTGCTGCAGTAATTATTCCTTATTCAGGGAAAACTGGCCTTTGAAGCCAATTTATCTTTTGGACAACAAAAGTGGAGTCAGTTCAGTGGATCTCCAGGGGATGTGCAGGAAGTGTAGGGATGGACGTGAGCAGTGGGCTTCTCAGGATGTTCCCCCTAAGGGCTGAATCCCCCTTGCCCACCCCGTGCAAAAACACAGCTTGTATTCATCACTCAGTCATTCTCTTTGTCCTGGTGCTTTCCATGGGCTCCTTTCTTCAGCAGGAGCCCCCCTGCCCTCCCCAGCCGCATCTCTCATCGCACCTTCACTTCTGTTTGCTGTTTCTTCTCTTGCCATTTCTTTCACCCCTTGAAATTCTCAGGAGGACTTGCACACTGCCACGCCGGGTGGTAGACTTGGCTTACTACCCTGATTAGAATGAAGGTTATGTTTATTTTCATGAGCAAGTAACAGGAAAACTGCATTCCAGACTGCCTAAATATTTCATTCCAGTCAAGAGGAACCTGTAGATCCTTTGAAGATGTGTGTGCCGCCTTTCAAGTACCTTCTCAAATAGTTTTCTTATGGATATTACCATATTCAGCAGCTCAGTCCTATACCATCTCTTTCCCTGGGGATTACAGATAAAGACTTATCTTATTAAGAACGCTGACCCGTACTCCAGTCTATTTTTCCACTGATCCTAATCTTAATGTTAAATACAACAAGATTTCATGTAGAAGCAGTGTATTAGGACATAAATGTGCTCTGTACTAACTCAGAATAATCTCTTTACTTCTCTCCAAATTTGGCTTATCCAAATCCTCTAACTGTTTTCTCAGGGAACATTATTCCAAGAATGTATTTGTCTGCTTTTCCCTGTAGATATTGATCAAATTGCACTGAAGTCAGTACAAGACTTCTCAATGATTTTCAGTGTTTTACTTTCAGCTTTGCATCAATTTATATTTTCCCAGGTTGTTCTTATTTTATTCTGAGCTTGGCTGTAATGCTAACCTTCATTTCCATTGGAAATCCAGTAACTGCTGAAGATCAAGGAACAAACTTAGTGTGAAACACACAGAGAGATACTTTTTGTGCCTGTGACCTTCCAGTGTCCAGCCTCAAGCAGTCATTCATTATCAGTTGCCCTAAACCCACAGGATAAATCGCTCACTAATTTCCTCCCTGAACCAATCTAGGCAAAAGAAAACGGACTTTGCCAAGAGAAGGAATAGAAATAACATTGGAAATATAGAAAGCAAGCTTAATTATTATTCCTTTCCCGTATGCTGTCAACCAAACCTTTTTGGCCTCTAGGAAAGCTGCTCTTGCGTTTTAATTTCTTTCATACAACTCATGGTTTCTGTCTGCAGCCTGATGTCCTCCAAGGTGGATACCTGAAGGACCCTTTCCTGCCTTGAACCTTGATACCCTGACAGCAACCATAGCTGAGATCCTGGGTTTAAGATGCCAGACAGATGCTTTTCACAGCCTTTATGTCTTGCTTGGTGAGGATGTTGGCATCAGCATCATCTGCTTCACTTCTCAGGATGCAGAGTGAAGAAACAGTTCCCACTCCTAAACTCTTTGGTCCCTCCAGCTCTGTGGCTCGTTGAGGTGCAGCATGGCTGGGGATGCGAGATGGCAACAGGTCCTCAGTCTTGTGTCTCACTGGAAAGTCTGAAAGAGACTTTGCAGCCCCAAACCTCCTCCATCTTTAATACAAATAAAGGCGATAAAAGGAGTCTCAGAGTAAAGAGCAGGGGGGAACGCAGTGCTTGAGTTTTAAAAAGCCAGGAGTAAATGGCAGTGCTGTGTGCAAGGAACTCCCTTAGCCTTGTGGATAAAATTGCACTGGTGTACACAAGAACTTGGACCTGACATAGCCTTGATGTATACAGCTGTTCTTGATCCCAAGTAGTGACATGTTGATGTGTTGTGTAAATCCCAGGGTGCTGCTGAGAGAACGTCTCAAACACGGCACTGCAATAATTCATTAAACGTTATTAGATCTTTCTGTGGCTTGCTTGCTTATCAAGCCCTGTCATATTACCTTTTGGACATAACATATTGCCTGTATGTTAATTGAAAGATACACCAGAAAACAGAGCAAATGAGAGAGCTCAGAGGCTGGCACCATCCATTCATTGTAAATAATAGGAACTTGATATGGAGAAATTATCAGAACATCTCCTTATTATATTTAATAAAGAAACAACAAATTGCTCCATTCTTGGATGGCTGGGAAAAATGAGTTGAACAATAGACAATCTCACTTCTGTTTCCGACTGTGCAGAAATTAAATGTCAACTACAACCACTTATTCTTCATTTCCACTTCTCTGTACCATACTTTTCCTTGTCAGGCTCCTTAACTGCAAGTTAAGCAGGAGAGGGGACGAAAACAACCTCATTTTTAAGAAGCCAACAGCACATTTAAAATGCTAGAGCATACTCTGTGAAACTCATGAGTGCTCTTTGTAATGAGAAAAGTTTCTGTGTAGGGCAAACTTCTATTGTGCAAAGCCATCTCTCATTAATATTTTGAAATAGAATTTAAGTGTCTGCGTTTTCCCTGTCAGAGTTCAAAGTGACAATTATGTATCAAAGGAGAAAGTTGTCTCATATAGAATATATATAAGGATATAAGCAGTAAACTTGTTTCTCCATTGTTATGTACCTTATTTGCTTATTCCCACATGAAGTATGTTTAAAACACTTTGAAACTAAATGGAGGTGGAAAGCACGGCAAAAGGAAACTCAACTCATGGAAGAATTAATTAACCCATTAGCGGTGGATCAAAGCAGCACAGAATCAGGCTGGTTACTTTGTGGTTCAGTTCTAACTATGCTTTGGCTGAAGCTGTTCTGGTTCAGTTCGGGATCAAGTTTAACACAACAATTTGAAAATGATGATGTATACCCAGCAGTTTGGATCTTTGATTAATTCCCCAGATGATCAAACTCAAAGAGTATTTACAAACTTTATTATTTTGTGTGGTCCAGCAGACCACAGGAAACTCTTCGCGCAAATTTGATGTTTCCTCATCCTGCCACAGCTACACCACTGTGGCTTCTTGGGTCCCTCTGTGGCGGGACCAGGGGCTGTGTCTGCTTCCCCAAACCAACAACAGAGCCAGGGTGGCCTTAACCCCTTTGCACTTCCCCTGTGGCTAAAACGAAGGTCTGGGTGATGGGGTGCCAGCGAGGACACCCTTCAACCCAGCTAGCCATCTCCCTATTGCACTGTTTTAACCGAAAATGAGTTAATTTTCCCTCATGCAGTTAGAAGCCTTTCGTTTTCATAGCTAGTACTGCCGTTGTTTGGATTTAGTTTAAGAACAAGAAGATAACACCTGGAACAGAGTTGATGTTTTTAATTGTTGTTGTCTGGGAGCCAGGGATGGTTCTGAGCTCTCTGCCCAGAGGTGTGAGGAGCTGGGAAGGTGGGCATCCAGACTGATCAGTAAGAATATTCTGTGCCATTAGCATTATGCTTCATATCTAAGGACAGTCGGGATCTTCTGGCTAGGGACGGAGTCAGATTGGAGTTGGGATGGAGACCTGTTCTAGTTTGGCCTTTTGCCATTCTGCTGTTTTGCAGATGCCTCTGGGCCCTTCTGCCTTTCTTTTTTTTTACTTTACTCTCTCTTTGTGATCAACCGTTTGGGACCAGGTGCTGCTTCCTGGGACTGGCTGCTTGGTGCGGATGGAGTTTGTGAGGAATTGCAGTATCTTATATATTTGCATCATATTATATATTCTATTTCCATTATATATATATATATAAAAATTATTAGTAGCAGTATATTAGTGTAATTTCATTATTTTATTAAACTGTTTATCTCAATCCATTAGTTTCTCCCTTCCTTTCAATTCTCTCCCCTATTTAGGGGTGGGAGCTGAGGGGAGTGAGCGAGCACCTGTCACGGTTATATTGCTAGCTCGGGTTAAACCACGACACCTATGTACTTCAGCCAGGAGTTTGGAGGATCCCTGCACATGTGCTGTCTGCACTGGAAACAGGCCACTGTCTCAGGTACCAACCTCTCATGATGCAGCCTCCAAACATTTGTGATGGGCACAGGGCTCTCCAGGAAGGGATGCACCTGGAAAGATGGGCAGTATTCACCAGCCATGACATCCAGCTTCCAGATGAGCTGCCGGTGATCCCTCCTCCAAGTGTGAAAGGAATGGTCACCTTCTGTTTTATATTATCACCATTATGACCACAGAATCATAGAATAGTTTGGGTTCAAAGCTCATCCAGTGCCACCCCTGCCATGAGCAGGGACATCTTCACCAGACCAGGTTGCTCAGAGCCCCGTCCAGCCTGGCCTGGGATGTCTCCAGGGATGGGGCATCCACCACCTGTCTGGGCAATCTGGGCCAGGGTTTCACCACCCTCACTGTAAAAAATTTCTTCCTCATGTCCAGCCTGAATCTCCTCTCCTTTAGTTTAAAACCATCACCTCTTGTCCTGTTGTAACATGTTCTGCTAAAGAGTCTGTCTCCATCTTTCTTATAGGCCCCTTTTAAGTACTGAAAGGCCACAATAAGATCCCCATGGAGCCTTCTCTTCTCCAGGCTGAACAACCCCAACCATGAAGGTCAATGAGAAGGATGGATGCAGATGACAAAGAAGTGAGGGAAACGAATGCTCACTACCATTCAATTTAAGCCAGTCTCCCAAATTGTGGCAAGCAGAGTGCTGGCGCACAGCCCAGCACAGCAGCAGCCACTGCCGATGCTGCCACAGGCACCAGGTCCTGCCGTGTCTTCTGCAATGGCTGCTGCTGCTCTCCCCGAGCCACTGCTCAGGATGGCGCTGGCAGTGCCAGCTTTGGGGCTGCCCCAGATTCATTGCTCCCACCCTGAGCTGCTGGCAGCACCCTGGTCTGGCTCCATGTCCATGCCATTTCATTAAAAAGAAAAAGGCAACTGCAGGAAGGAGCGAAGGGGGAAATACCAAAACCTGGCACCAGTAGTAGCTCATTAAAACCGCACAGCTCCCAAGGAGAATTTCAAGCTGACATCTTGATTGTTTTTTACTTGATACTGCATGCTGAGACCTGCTGGAAATTGGATAATTCTCCTTGTTTAGTGTGGATTCATGCAGCACTTGGTTTAATTCTTAATACAGTGACATCCTTTATTTTTCACCCATCAGGCGGCTCCATTTGGACCTTTCCTCAGGAAGCTGTAGTGAAGCCCTGGTACTCACTGGGGCTAGCAGCATGGCACTTGTCCCCTTGATAAGTTATCTATCTGAATACAAGTGTGAGTTCAAACTGGAGATGTACAAATGCATTCCGTGCAAAGTGGGTATGAATATTGACACAAAACTTGGCTTGGGCATGAACTCAGGAAAGGAAATTGTGTATATGAGTCAAAAGGACTGTGTTTGGGTGCTGCTGGGAATGGACAATGCTGTTTATTCCTTGTGATTTTGACAGATTGGAAAATCAGAGCAGCCCAAGGAAGAGGATGATTCCCCTGGCTGAGATAAAGGAGTTCACAATGCAGTGAGGACAGCAGAAATAACATCTCACTCTGCATGGCACATCAGGTGAGAAAAGCCCCACAGAAACAGGCTAAAGGATGATGCTGAGCAAGTGTTGTCTCCAAAGGATTCTAAGGAGTGGAGAGATGGATAACTTTCCTGATGGATCGATCCATGACAAGATAATACCCCATCCACCGTCTGTCCCCTTCACTGTCTGCCCACCTGGAGGGTATCTCAGCACACTCAGGTAGAGGTCCTGGTCGATGTGTCTCCCATTTGGCACAACGGAAACATATTTCAAACTGTGATGGGAAGAAAGGATTATAGCAGATAAGACGTAACCATTGGCTGAGGCATTAATTCTTGCCCTTTCAGGCTATTTGCATGTGACCATAAGGAAAGGCAACTGGTCATTGTCATGGGGAAGTGTGCATTAAAGGGCCTGAATGAAAGACTCTGTACCACTTGTTATTAGTAAGGTCCAGCCTGTCATCTCGTGGGCTTGGGACCTGTTTTGCAACCCCAGGAAGTGATGGTATGTGTCTGAAGGTGTTTCTGAATGAGCAGGTCCATTGCAAGAGGTCAATTAGGAGTAAAAAGGAAGTGCAGAAGGTGGTGGTCAGGAGCTGGTAAGCTGCAGTGCTTCTCATCTCCTTGCCAGGAGGCTGGAGATTCACAAAAGCTTCAGAGATGCCACCTATGAGACCCGTGGATAATTTCTGCTGCAGGTGGAACTGGATTTCCCAACTCCAAGAGAAGGGCAGCAGAGGGGCTCTTTGTGATAATGCAAGAAAAAAACCTTGGAAATGCTTCGTTAACTGTATCTGAACCGTGTGTTCATCAGAGACATTTCTATCACAGAGTAGAGGAGTATTTGGGAATGTGTGTGCTTTGGGTCTGGTGTGGATTTGGGTTTACAGACTTTGCCAGGAGTTTCTGACTGTAAAATATTTAGTATTTAGAAACTGACGCTATATTTTCTACCAGATTTTTAAAGAAAGGCAGTTGAGGTGCTTGGTGTGGATGAGCATACCCACATACCTTTAGATTTGCTTTTTTGGTTTGATGTCTACACACTGTGATCTGTGTATGAAAGTCTCAAAAATATCCCTTTCTGGCAAGTTTTGTAGAAGTCAGGCTGAGAATAGAGCGACTTTCCTAAAGCCTCAACCCTTCCAACATCCACTGAGCGGCTTAGCTATAGGACGCAGCCCTAAGAAAGCAGGTTCCTCCCGGGTCCTCCTCTGGTAAAACTTACTTGTTCCTCACTGAAATTGCAGATGCTACATGTAGAGTGTACTAATTTAATGGGGCCAACTGAACCGATGAGAGTTTCAAACAAAGTATAATTTAACTCATTGCTAAACCAAAGGGCAGACGAGAGAGGTGTGTATATATACGGCGGTGTGTAGATATATAAGGAGAGATACATATGGGGTGTATATAGGGGTATATGTAGAGGTGTATATGTATATAGCCATCCCCACCTACAACTGTGTATATATCCCTATAGATAATGGGGAGATTCATATCGATAGGGGGTGTTTGTGTATGTATACATCCATATGTATGTATAGGCAGATACACACACCTCTAAATATATAAATATATACATATATATTGTAGATAATATATATAATATTAAACTATATACATAAACATTGGGGTATGGCCCTTGTACCCTTCCTCCTGAAGGCATCCCCTCCCATCCTTCTTTTTCTTTTTCTTTTTCTTTTTCTTTTTCTTTTTCTTTTTCTTTTTCTTTTTCTTTTTCTTTTTCTTTTTCTTTTTCTTTTTCTTTTTCTTTTTCTTTTTCATCTTCCTTTTTTTTCCTTTTCTTTTTCCCTCCTCCTCCTCCTCCCCCGCCGCGGCCGAGGGCGGGGCCGGACGGAGCAGCGCTTTGTGACGTTGTTTGACCCCGCGCAGCCCCCATAGCCGCTCGGGGAGCGGTTGCCATAGCGACATGGCCTAGGCCGGCAGCCGGCCTGGACTCGGCCCCGGCGGGCGGGACGGTGGCGGGGCCAGGCCAGGCCAGGCGGGGCGAGGCTGGGCCGGTCGCGACTGGAGCAGGTGCGAGTCTGAGCGGCCCGGCGGGGATGAGCCATGGCTTCGGTGAAGGTGGCCGTGCGAGTGCGGCCCATGAACCGCAGGTGAGTGCGGCCCGGTGGCGGGGCCGCCCCGGCCTTTCCTGCGCCTCACTCCCCAGGGGCTGCGCGGTCCCAGGCGCTGGGCTGCAGCGCCAGAGCCGCCCGCGGTGGCGGAACTCACGCAGGGGGTGCGGGACACTCCGTGTCGCACCTGTGCAGGCGGTGGCGGCTGAGGGGGAGCTCTGTACGGGACCTTTGGGGGCTGAGCCGCTCGGGGTGCCAGAGGCGGTTACCGGCAACGCTGCTCCCCGGCGGGCTGGGAAGCGGCTCCCCCGTTATGTTGAAAGGTGCGGGGCCTTTCCTGGGAAGTTCACTCTGTCGTGGTTTTAAGCATTGGTTCGCTTGTTTCTTTTGTAATGACAAAAAAGTGTACTTTGGTGAAGTTAGGAAACTGAGAGGCAGTGACCTGCCAAGCGTGTACAACCAGGCTTCTGAAATGTGAAAGGAAGCTGCTTCTTCATTTCATCTAGCGACTGCAACCCTTTCTACCGACTAGAAAAAGAAACATTGTCTAATTCATTTATAATGCCAGTTTTTGTGGAGGAACCACTATGGTAAAGGTTATTAGTAGGCTGCTTAAACTCACAGCATAAAAGAGGCAGTCCGCCCTGCTTACTGTATTGACAAGAGTTTATCACTTGCCTCCTGAGATGACTCCAGAAGATAAACACTCTTTGGTGAAACAAGTGCAGAATGTGCATGATAGAGGTATTTTTTAATTATATAATTTAAGAGAACTGTAGAAAATGATCAGATTCTACTGGTAGAGCTCTTATTTCTTCCCTTGTTCAGAATATAATTATAATTCTGAATAAAAATATAATTTGGCAAGTACTGGAAGTCAGTCCATATCTTGTCAGTGGGGGAAAAAAACCAAACAAACATGAAAATAAAGTTGCTGAAGGTTGGAAGGGAAAAATATTGCAGTTTGGTTTCAAGTAGTTCAGGCAGTTTGATGGAGCTGAGTCAGTTTGATGAAGAGGTCAGGGCTGGTGAATAATTTTGTCACATCTCCTTGCTTTCCCCCTTGCTTACCCCCTTCCTATTTAACCATATGGTTTCTATAAATTTTAAAAATTATTCTATATATATACTTCACTCTTCCTTTCAGCGTCTCTGATGACAGCGTGGGTCTTAAAGTGTTGATAAGACTTCTTATTTGTAGTGTTTTGGTAGCAGGGAGAAGTTTTATTTGCAAACTAGAACTGTGATTTGCCAAGAGACAGAAGAGAAGGAAATAGAAAGCATATGGCAGAAGGGAAAAGGGCTGATAACTGTGATAGGCAGTGGAATCACCAACAGGTAAGGTGTGAGTAGAAGTTTGCAAATGTTGTGGCAAAAGAATATTACAGACAGTGACTCTGGACCTGACATCTAGAGTGCACGTTGGAGAATGACTTGGATGGGGCTAGATCAGAACGCACCTAGAAAATTATGGAAAAGAAAGAACCTAAGAGCAGGGCAGGCAGAGGCCGGGTGTGATCAACATAGTCTTTGCCACCATGTACTAAGTGACAAAGGGTAAACTGTGAATAACCTTATTCTGAAAACTACTGTCTGACTGTGGAGCTAAGCAAACTGTGAAGAGCCTTCCAGTTCAAGTTGTTAAAACCTTGCTATTTATGGGACGGTGCTTGATGCTTGTAAATAATTCTCAGGAAGCTGGATTCAATGTCATGGGATGTCGCATCTGAGTTTCGATTTTTCAGAGGCATGGTTGCTGTTCGGTGTGGCACCCAGTACTGCAGCCCAGACGTGGTGCTGGGGTAGGTGGTGCTCCTCTCCTTCAGTCAGTGCTGGACTTGTGTGCTGTGTGTTGTAAAACAGATTTTAAGCCTTAGAGGATCCCACAGCTTTTCCTATTGTGATAGTGAAGGTATGGTGACCCGTAAGACAGGAGCAGGAATCATATTTAGCTTTTATTGGTTTCCCTTGTACGTGTTTTCTCTCAGCTTTTCCCTTCACTGTATAGGTCACTGAAGTGATTTAAGGAGGAAGGGCCTTTCTGCCTCTTCAAAGGAACTTTCCAATCCCGTGTTCAATCTGCAGCACTTATTTTCAAAATCTGTACCACGATACTGTATAGAGTTAAATTTATTTTGTGTCTCTAAATTGGCTTTGGTTTTTTCAAAGCTTAATCATACAACACAGCTTATTTCATGAGTCATTTTTAATTAGAGAAGACAGTAAATGAATGGTTATTGGTAAGACTCCTGCATTATGGAGAAGTTGCACTGTGTGGTGTCATAGTGCTGCTAATTGTGTAATAAGTCATGAACACGGATCTTGGAATGAATCATGTGATTGGGGGGGGTGTTGTTTAAGGTTTACTTGCTGTTGCATTGCTTAGGTGACAAATTTCAGTTTTGGTTTTTTTTTTTTTCCTGTGATTAATTTTAAGTTTTCTCATTCTCTTGCTTGACCTAGAAGGAATTTCTTCATTTCAGTGCTGTTGCAAAGCCCTTGACTATTCTTCTTAAAGTAGTTAACATCCCAAATAGTGTTACACAGAGGTCACACTAGAGGTTTTTGACTGTGTCTCTGGATAATGCAATAAAAATGATGTCTAATAGCTTTACAGTCATTGCTTTGAAAGTAGTTGTGAGCATGAGCTTAGAAAGTCAAGTTACTTGGTGAGTCTTCATCTATCCTTTGGTTTCCCTAATTCAATACTGAATTGAATTTCAGCTTGTGCTTATATTTTAATGTATCTGTAAAGTGGCTAAAAACCTGCCAGCTGGCAGAAGACTAGGTTTTCTTCATCAAGTAGAAATCTGCAGGGAGGTGTAGTTGGCTGGGTGATGTATTTTGCTCTGGCAAGGTGATGGTTTTGGTCACCATTATTTCTAAGGTTCATTTTCTGAAACGGTCACTAGAAGCATTCATTCATTCATTGTCTTATTATTTGAAGGACAAGACTGGAGAATCCCATATCTGCTCTCACAAAATACAGTTTCTCATCAAGATCCTGTTGTTCCTCAGAATGGCTGTTTCCTGGGTAAAATAATGGGATTATAGAGAAGTGTAATCAGCTTTGCGGCACTTTTCACTTACTGCACAGATGAGTTTGGGTTACTGGTTACTAGTCACTGTCTCCTGCATAGTGTGAGATATTTGGGATGCTGTTAAGCCTAACCTACTGCTAGCTCTCAGTTTTGTATTATACACTGCATCTGCACTGTTCAAGTGAATGCATTGCTTTATGTTCACCTGCTCAGAGTCTTTTAAGAAGAATGAGTGGGTAATCATCTCTTATTTGCATTTTATGTCACATTTTGTCTGAATGAAAACTAGAGGTCAGTTAGTGTTCGGGAAAACCATTTTAACTTTTTTTGTCAGGTAAATTAAACCATTCAAAGTATGCTAAATAAGAACAAATATTTTTATATTTAATAAAGGAAATATCAACTTGACTCTTCCAGATACTAGTTTTTGGGCCCCTCAATTTCTTACACCTGTTAGCTATGTTCTATTTGGCTTTCAATTCAGGAAGTAATAGAGAAAAACAAGCTTTGTCTGATTTTTTTTTTTAACCTTTTAAATCTGTTTCTTGCATTTGCATAAACTAATTAATGTATTTAACGGTCTGAGCAAAGTAGATGAGGGTCATAAGTTGTCCTTAACTGCAGAAGTTGCAGCTAACATCAGCATGGGGGTTTGCACTGCACTAAGTTCTTCTTCCCTGTGCTTATCCTGTGCTCTTGGCATTTTTAAATGTTTATTTAAATGAGCTGTGTGGACTTTCCCACAGCTCTGATATTTCCAGCATAGCGACATAGAAATTCCAATTTGATTTAATTTTTAAGTGATCAATTTTTAACCCTGTATGCACACACTCCTTAGATTTGCTCTCCAAACAGAAGTGTCTGATGGGGAGGACAGAAATGAGTGCCAGTAGCTGTAGTGCTTTACATGCTTATATGGTTATTACCACATGAAGACAAACAGCTTTTATGTTTGATAGTGGGGAGGCAGAGAAAAATATGTTTTATTGCTCTGAGAGGCTTTTGTGTGACTCTGGGTTTCATTTGGATTAAAAGCCAGGCCAATGTTGATACTTAAATCCACAAGTACATCTATGTAATTACTCATTAGATGTAAGGCTAACCCTCTTGGCTTTACATTATTACACCTCAGTTATACTTGTAAGTCTAAGTGACTCACCTGTGTGCAGAGCTGGAGTCAGAGTAGCATGGGAAATTTAGGAGCAACTTTATCTTTAAAAATAACCGCTTGCACAATCCAAGCCCTAGTGTCAACAGCAGAGTTTTCAACCACTGAAATTAATATAGCAATGCAAGGGACAAAGATGTAAATGAAGCAGTTTCATTTTACAAGGAACTTGTGACTAGAGTGTTTTCCTAGCAGCTAAAAGAGATAAACAGGTAAAGAGTGACGAGCCAGCTGAAATTTTAATTTCCTTCTGGATGTTTACAAGTGATTTAGGTAGGAGCTTACTGGCAGTATGAAAGTTATAATTAACTATCCTTGCTTTTTAGAATTGAGAAGAGAAGCAAAAGAAATCCACGGGCAATATATTATAGAATTTCCAATGCAGGGAAGAAGGGAATGAGGTGCTGTTTCATGATGAATTACTGTGTCTAAAATATGGTTACTGTGTATATTTTTCATTTTCATGAATTTATAAAGATAGAGTGTTCTGACAAAATGTGTATAACATCAGTATAACATAGGTAGAGTGAGAAAAGATGGAGTGATTACAAGCAAGGACACCCATAGCTGAATATCATTTTTGTCTCTGAAGTGCACGGTGCAATTTTTGCTGCGACTGTTTCTGAGCACTGATTGTTGGTTGTTGCTTGTAAGACGATCCAGAGTGATCACAGTAACGTAGCTCAAAGCTTAAATTTAGCCGAGTGTTGCAATACTGTCACTGTCTAAACTACAGTACCGATGAGGATAAGCCATTTATCAGCAAGCTGAGTTTGCTATTTCTTATGTTAAGTGTTTGAACTTCTGTTTTAATAATGGTGCCTGTGATTCAATTTACAATCATGTACAAGTTCTCTAGTATAAAAATAAGCTGTAAGATCTGTAAGAGTAGGTGAGGCTCTAGTGTTCCTGGGGTGAAGGTACCTCTCTCTTGCCTTTGCCTTTGCCTTTATCTTTGGGCAAGTCCAAATCCAATAAAAATCTACTTTGATGCTGACTTGGCAAGACAGACTAACTGTTCTGAATGTGACCTTTTCACCTTGCTGTATTTTGTGTCCAAACCCTTGAACCCACCTAATGACCTCCAGCAGATTTTTTAGCTTTGGGAAAGTGTTCAGAGTAGATACACTTCTCTCCCTGGGAGTAAGCTGTATCTGTGTATATGTATACATATATATATGTAATGACCTTTGTCAGCATGCTACTTCTGTTGTTAGTGTTGGACCAGTGCCTAAAGGTGTAGACACTGATGTGAGTTCCTGGATCATGTAAAGTTGATACTAAGAGAACTTAGTCCGAAATTAAAATATAATATGTTTGGTTTTGTAAGGTACATGAAGAAATGGTTTTATTTTCTATTCATTATGTCTCACCTCTTCAAGAGAAGCAAACAGCAGTAAGAGATTTTATTCTTTACCATGGTCATGCTCAGCTCCTCAGGACAGGTCCCTTAGTACGGGGAGGACCAGACAGATGAGTGTTAGCATGACAACGAACATGTCATCTCTCCTTCATAACCACTACCTTTTCCCTGAGCGGAGTCAAGATGTGCTTAGCAGATGGGTCTGTTTGGTGATGAGGTGGTGATACCTGGTGAATATGGCCAGGTTCTGGGGTGGGGTGAAGAGCAGTGGGTGCTTCATCCACTTGGCCTTGAAAGCTCGGCACAGTGAGACTGCCAGATGTGAAAGAGCGCAAAAATCTAGTACTCACTCTCTTATGAGAAGTGTAGAATAAGATCAGTTTTTCCCTATAGGTGAAATGAAATGATCCTTGTATGGCCATGTTACCTGATGGTTTAATATGCAGGACTTAGAGAGAAAGTAAAGTAGAGGTGGGTAGGAAAACAGGTGATTCTGCTCTGAAGGGGCTGTTGGTCCCTGGTTTAGATGGTATCTGACCAGTGCTAGGGAGGGTTCTGCTTGTTAAATGCATTGAACGTGTATTCTTCAGACATGGGTACCAACAAAAAATTGTGGCATAAACATTTGTAATTACGTAAAAATGCCCTCAAAGATGAGAAGAGTTTCAATCATGGTAGTTGGTGGCTGTCATTACTGCTGTCAGTTGTTGTGGAATGAAGATGCAGTTGAGTTAGCAGTGTTTGTTAGGAAACATAGGTGCTATGTACTGAGGCTCCTTTAAATGGTATCTACGGGCATCATATGTTTGAGAAAGGAATGTAGTAAGCTGTGTTGTAAGGCTGCAAGCAGACCATATGAAAATAGAAGAGAGGTTGGAGAACTTGCTGTTGAAGCAAATGAAGTAGAAATGATAGCTTGCCCACAGTAGAGCATTCACTCAAACTTGTAAGGACTAGAAAAAAATAAGAACCTAGTGGGCTTACAGGAAGGACTTGTTTGTCAGTGGCAAGGATAAGGGGTGATGGAGGTCTTATAATCAATATAGTAGCATGGATAATGGTTACTTTTTAAGTTTCAAGGTTGTTTTGTTGGTTTTTTTGTTTGTTTTTTTGGGAGGGGGACATAAGGGTAGTAAGTAGCAGAAAATAGTTCAGGGATGGTTGTATAGAATGGGAAGAAGCAGCAGCTACAAGGTGGGGGGAAAATGCCAAAGTTATTTTACAAAACTGTTTTAAAGAGAACATTTCAAATGTAAAGCAGAATAGTTGCTCTCCTGAAGAGTTTAAATCTCAAATGGTCTGGCTGTGTGTTCCTAAGGGGTGTTAAAGCACAGCATTGGGCAGCTGTGTTGAGGAGCGGAGACTGAGTGTGTGACCTTTGATAAAATGAAAAATTAAAGCCAAGTGGAAAAGCCAACACCAAGGATGGTAGTCGGCTGGGAATTTGGGTGCCACAGGTCAGGATATTCTAGAAAAACTTGTTGGACTCTCCTGAGCCATTTCTACAATAGCCAGTGCCAGCAGCGCTGAAGCAAGCTGCAACTTATGGGTAGAAGCAATAGAGAATAGCAGCACTCTGGTGGTTTCTGTCTCTAGAGTTCCTCACCCCTGCTGAAATACATGGTCTTTGAACATCAGTGGCCTGTAGCTTGCTTTCCTCCTCTTTTCTTTCTGTGTCCTTTTCCTCTGAGGTTAATCTTTGAAGTTTTTCTGCTTAGAACCAATGAATTTGAACTTGGGAGTGTCATACAATACAGTGCAGTTCTTGTTTCCAAATATCTTGCAGAGCCAAACACTGAAGCTGTGGTTGGGGCTTTGCCCAGTGAGCCCCTGGGTTAATATAACTTAAAGTCTCATTTCTGGAACCTTAATAGATGAATTATGTTAGAAAACATCAACAGAAATGTCGGGAATCATCGATTCAAAAAATACTGAGCTAAATGTATACTGTATGTGTTATGACTACCAGAATGGATTAGGAGATGGAAATCGAGAAATGTTTGCAGGGCTTAAATGTTGAAAAGAGGAGTTAAATATTTAGTTATGGCTCCTTCATAACATCTTGGGAGTAATGGAATGAAGCTAATAATGGATCAGGTTAGACTGTACCTAAGGAATTACTGCTAATGAGATAGCGCAGGTTGTGGAAGAGTCTCCCAAAGGGAATGAAAGCCCAGGCAGCTGCGAAGAGCTAATTCCTTTGAAGAAAGTTATTACAGGAAATTATCTTCCTTGAATGGGAAGGTGAGACCAGACCTGGGTGACTTATAAGTAGCTCCTACATTTGCCATTCTGCCTCCAACTTCCTCTGCGGTGGTTATTGCACAACTTTGTGCATACCCAGTTTATTCTCTGTTCTGTGTAGTCTTTAAAATGAGATCTTGGGCAAGATGTATGGAGGAGAGAGAGTCCCAAATGCAGAGATTTATCCTTGTGCTTGTGAGCAGCAAAAATGGAACAGACCTGATTGCTGCAAAAAGAGCTCTAAGGAGTTTCAGCAAAATACTGGATTCCCATTGACTGAAGAGTTAATCGCTGGGACTGACAGTTAATCTTGCATAAACCACCAGAGATCAGGACGCCCACATATAGCCTCTGTTTACATCAGCTTGTTTTTCTGTCCTTTTTAGTACATTAATGCAAGTGCTTCAGAAGGTTTTCAAGCCTGTGGGATTTGTCACAATCGCTACCTTGTTTGGTCTGTCCCCCTCCCTAGCATTGAAGAACAAAGACCTTCCAGTGCCAGCGGTGCCGGAGCACAGCAGCAGCGTGGGCATGTGTGGGGCAATGTAATTAAATTGGCCTCATTTACAATTTCTAATCCCCAAAACATTATGATCTTAAACATTTTGAACTGAAAAAACAAGTTTTAGAATAGCATTTCCTAATTAATTTATTTCAGTGTTATCAAACACATTACCAGGCTACCTACTCATGTTATATCACTAAAACGATGAGCAATAAAATACTTTCAAATGCTGCTTTTTTGTTGAGAGCTCCCTGAGACCAGCAGAGTAAAAGGTAATGAGTCTCTGTATTGCAGCCTTCATAATGATACGAAGTGAGAGAAGGTGAGCCGGTCGGTTTCTCTGGTCTTGTTTATTTGAAATTAAGATCAGTTTTTAAATAAATGGGATTAGCACTCAGCTGTTCTAACCTAAGTGAGCTCTTGGACTTGAAGACTCTTAGAAGTCTGAGCATGTGAAAAGCAGGTATTGTTGGTAAGAACAGCTGACTGAATTGAAAAGCAAAGTCCTCTATTTTGCAGTTACTATGAATACAAAGCCAGGGTTATTTATTCAGAGAGGGTTTTTCAGAGTCATCTAACAGAAAGAGGGTATACGTGGCACTCAGCTTCTTAATTGATGATGGACTGAAGTTCGTATTGTTGAAAACTCAGACACTTCAAATATTTGTTCTTTATGAAGATTCTTCTCCAAAGCGTTTGTGTTGTAAATACAAAGCAGTAGTGAGATACAGAAACCTGGAGTACACCCATCATTTTTCTGAATGCTTATATATTCGAAAGATACTTGTGCTTACATAACTGAAATAATTTGTTGTTCAGTCCAGATTGCCTGTGTGTGTCTCAGTAGAGGAAACAGCAACAGAACAACAGCCTTTTGGATTACTTGAGGGGTTAATAGATCTGTGAGATCAGGTACAATTTTTTAGTTTTGAATTTCTAATTTGAGGACCTCCTGCCCCAAAAGACAAGGGCACTGCAGAGAAACAGCATGATTTCTTGGAATCGTGCTTTGCTGTACACAAGAGGTCAAGTCAATACTGTCTTTATGACTTGGGATAGCAGGACTAAAAGAACAAATCAGAAGAAACAAGGTATGAAAAGCAAAATATCACATGGACTAAAATGCAGGAGTCCTAGAAAAACTTCATAGTGTCATAATAATAGTTACAACAAAATTCCAGGCTGTCATTCAAATGAACTTGATTGTGTCTGAGTTTATATTTTATGTTGCTTCTGCCGAAGATTAGCATTTGCTGCATTTTCTTAAAGGCTAAAATCATAAGCATATAAGGGATTTTACGTGTGGTTATCTTAAAACTTAGCTATGCAGGACTAGTTCCTACTGCTAAGACAGTTACTGAGCCTGGTCTGATGTTCCATCCACACAGGCAAAGCAAAAAAGTTGCTGTCGAAGTAGTCTGCTAATTGGACATTAAATATTTTTCAGGTTATTGTGTGATCATTGACCATGGCATGTGCGGATACAGCAACTTTTTTTTTTGAGTTAGCTCTTGCTGGTGGTTTAAAAATTTGCCTGTGTGGCTGTCTACCAGACCTGATCTGAGTTGTTGGGAGGTGAAGTTTACCTAAAATACTATTAAAAATACAAATTTGAAAAGCGGGTCAGATACATGATTTAATATAATGCCCGGTCTGTATGTGTTACCACGAGCGTGCATAGTTTCCCCCAAAAAGCTAGATATCATTTGGGAGAAGACAGCACAAGGACATGGGTATATTCATTTTCCGGGAGAGCCTTACAGCTATAGATTAAACTACTGCCTTTCACTATTGTTGGTAAAATTTATTCTTATGGCTAAAGGCATTTAATCTAGGTTGTCCTTCATACAAGAGCTGATAGGTGTGTACTGGCATATAAACTAAGGGAATATATCTGTTTCATGAGATGTATAAGATTTTCCCCTGCTTCTGCTTTCTCTGTCGCTGGGTTTATTATTCTGGTTTCTGCTGCACTGTGACGGAAGTTCACAGTTTAACTGTTTGCTATTTGCATTTAAGTATTTGCAAAGTTTGCCAATGCTTTTTATAAAACAGGTATCAGAAAAGAGAATGTAGGTCTGCATTAGGAGATTATGTTGATCACAGAAAACCTTACGCCCACACAAAATGTGCTTTTTGACAAAGCTGTTTTTTGAAGTACCAAGTACGTGTATAGTTTCATTCTCTTACTGAGACACAACCGCAATGGTATCCATAGAAAGCTGTTTCTTTTCACTTCAGTTCCCAGAATTATCTTCTGCTTTTTTCTTGTCTGACTTCTTGAGGTGAAACTTGAGAGACAGCGCAGCCCGTCTGTCAGCCAATCCCGCTCTCATCAAGCAGCTTTTGAATCTGTTGGCTGCTGTCAGCCAGATTTGACAGTTTGGTAGAGGTCTGGAAGATAATGAAGTTGTGTTGTTCAGAGAACGCGGGTGGCTGTATAGAGGCTGCAGAGCTCTCCTGAACGAGGGGGAGGCTGCAGCTCTTCCTGGCCGTTAGAGGATCCATCCAGGGACCTTTTCTCAAACCAAGGCTGAAGGACAACTGATTGTAGTTATGCTGCTTGATTTACAATGTGTAGTTAGAGAACCACAGAATAGTTTGTGTTGGAAGGGACCTTCAAAGCTCATCCAGTGCCGCCTTTGCCATGAGCAGGGACATCTTCACCAGATCAGGTTGCTCAGAGCCCCGTCCAGCCTGGCCTGGGATGTCTCTAGGGATGGGGCATCCACCACCTCTCTGGGCAACCTGGGCCAGTGTTTCACCACACTCAGTGTGAAAAATTTCTTCCTTATGTCTGGCCTGAATCTCCTCTCTTTCAGTTTTAAACCGTCACCCCTTGTCCTATTGTAACAGGCCCTGCTAAAAAGTCTGTCTCCATCTTTCTTATAGACCCCTTTTCAGTACTGAAAGGCCATCCCCTTATGGAAGAAGTGCCTTTTAAACTATATTAGTATAAACATGGCTTGGGTCATTTGATTATGGGCTTGTAGCAGCATCAGTCAAGAGCATGGGGTCATTTGAGCTCAGGATTTGTTGGGCTGTTGCCCCGCTATGGAGATGACTGTCATTTTTTTTTATACAATGTTGTCATGTAGTATTGGTAACTCAAGCCACAGTGGATTCCCCAAATCTTGTGTTTAAATCAGACTGCTTGACTTGTTCTGATTTTAGATCTCAGCCAACATTACATTGAAACTGTTTGTTATCAATGTTTATGGAAAAACTTATTTTAACCCAAAGGGTAATGAAGGTGTTTTATATACAGACCTCCATATTTATGTTTTTGACTGCACCTAGATATGGAATCACATTTAAAACAATGCACTTTCTACAAAGTTATTTGATAAACATTGAAGAAGTTAAAAAAAAAAAAACCAAACCAAACAAAAACCTTTGAATAGGAAAGAGAAATTGTGTGATATTTCAGATTGCACAAACTTTGCTTTTCTGGTAGTTACAGAAAGTATCAAAGAATTTCTTGTGTAGGAGAGTTTTTGTTTGACTTTTTAAAGTATATGGTTGAATTGAATGTTCCCCTTCTAAGAGTTACTCAAACAAAGGGAAGTGCTCTTGGTCTGTGTAATTCGATGGGACATCAGGGCAAATGTACAGTTGGTATGTTACCAAGCTACAAGAAAAAGCCAGGTTCTTTCTGTGACACACTTTGTGCTTGTTTTTCAGTTAAATCTACCTTGAATTTTCCTGGTCATTAAGCAACCCTCATGCTTTCACTTTGTGACCTCAGAAATACACCTGGGTATTGAACAAGCAGAGCGATAAAATAGGAAATCCGTAACATTGTGCCTAAAATGCGAATATAAGAAGCAGCAGGCACTTTGCTGAAAAGAAAAGCCATTAAGCATGGTTGAGTTGCTTTTACAAGTGCTCAGACTATGTCTTTGAGCAGCTGAAAACCAAAATCGCATGTCTGCTCTTCAGTATAATCCTTTTCCAATAGACGTTCTGTTAGATGTCTATAGCTAAGTGAATTTCCAAGAGTATATTTTACAGGCAGTTGTTCCATTTTGACACAGATGCTCCGCAAACAGTTGTGGTAGTGCCTGTGTCCTTGGCTGTGCAGCCTTGGAGGTTTTCCAAAGTGGTCTTTTGAAACACTGTTTGGGAAAACTGATTGCACTTTCTGTCCTGTCCTTTTTGATTTTCCCCTCCTACCCCCAGATGAAATGCATCTTTCTCTTTTCAGAGTTATGACTGAAAGGTATTATGGTAAACAGAACTGATTCCTGTAGTATTATTTTAATGGAAAACATAGTATCATGATTTTCTAATGAAATAAGCTATAATAAATGCTCTAGTGTCTGAGTAATACAGAAGAGATCAATAAAAAGGCACTATTTAAATAACTGAACATCCCACTGAAAGACCTTAAGGGAAAGAACTTAAAGATGAACTTGGAAAAAGACCACACACATTTCGCATGTCTGTAATAAGAATTTCTCTAAAGCTTTCCTTGTTGATTTATATTTGAGGTAACAGTGCTTTTTGATGCTCTTCTTCCTTTTCTCTGTGGGAGGATGTTCATGTTTTGTGACATAATGAACAGAGGCCACTGAAACTTGCCTTGAAATCTGGAGATAGTGCCAATAGTCGGCTGCCTGTAGTAGGATTTTGACCAGATGCCCATGGAGGTGCAAAAGCTGCTCTGATCCTTGCCCTGAAAATAAGCAGGGAATACAAAGGAAGGAGAGAAAAAAAGTTGGCATAAAGAGATCTGCCTCTGAGCTTCTTCCATGGAGCTGCTGTGTTTTGATACGGCTTCTGAATCATACTCAGTTTAGGGCAGTTCTTCGTAATCCATGTGTCCCTTGTGGTGAAAAAAAAATTGATAAATGGCTTACTTGGGCAAAGTTTTACACTGATACTGTTTATGCTAAAACAAAGTGCCGGTATTATTTGAAGTAGTCATTCTGATTATTTTTTTTTCTTTCCCTTCTCCTTGTTGCCATTAATTGCTGGATGACTAGCTGAATTTAGCAATAGTAGCACTGGGCTGCTGTATTTCCTGGTGTCCGTGCCAAGAAACTTGTCTTCTTGATCGCTTTGTAGTTTGGTTTGGGGCCATGAGATCACGGGTTAGAAGTTTCGTTCCCTTGTGATCCTGGAGCTCCACGTGGTGTATGAAACAGCAGCAAGGGAAGCCTGGAGGCTGGCCCAAGTCACCGCTGTGGGAGCACATTAGGCTTGGGGGAAAGCAGGCTTGCTTATATCAAAGCGTTTATTGTGAACTGGTTTTGGCGGCCAGACCCTTTACGTTGCTTTGTAATGAAGGGAATGGAGTTGGTGGGGGTGTTTTTTTGGGTAGTGGCTGGGGCTTGTCCCTGGGCTGAGGTAGGTTTCTATGGATGCTGGAGGAGCAGCTGGTTGCAGCGGGGTTCTCCTCGCCCTGAAGGTTCTCAGAATGGTACCCAACACTGCCATACAGCTGTTTACAGCATGAACCTTTAATTAAGGTAGAACTTGCAATCCAGACATTTTGGAAGGGACTCAGATTCTGCTGAACTGCATGAAGCGAGTGCCTGGAAATGACTGACATCATGCAAGCAATTGTTTTTTATGAGATCCTCTCAACCTCTTTATGTGTACAATAAATTATACTCAGCTGTCTCATATATTAAAATGAAGGCTTAGCATTTGATTCCTGTTAATTCTTTTCACATCTTGCAGGTTGGGTTATTGATTCTGATCATAGTATTCCTGTTTCAGGTTGTCCTCTCTCTGTCCCTTCCCCTACAAGAATGCAGGGTTCTATTTATTAATTTTTTAATTGGCTAGTGCTTTACAAGGCTTTTTTTTTTTTAGTGTTGAAATCCTCATTCTTTAATGTTTAATATTGTTATTGGTGTTACCACAAAAATTAATGACTGTAGACTTCTCAGAATTATGTGTAGTTTGTACATGAGTGTTAGACTTCGATCATTTTGTATCAGTTTTCCATTATTGAGTAGCTTTAGGCTTTGTAATATGGAGAGCTGGCTAGCTCTGGGAAAGCAAGCACAAACATATTTTACTATTTCTTCTCATATATCTCAAGCATAAAGAAATCCAGACAAAAAAGCAATAATACTTACCCAAACTGCTTCCCCCTTAGAGTCCTTCTGAACTTCCTATAGGAAGCAGGTTACAAATTACATTTGAAACAAATGTTCATGGGTATATAGACCATTTAATTGGGCCACATTACTTATTGCAACTTTGCTGAGCAAATAGCTACAGACAGGTAGAGGCAGGGTGAGTAGTAGCCATGCACAGGCGGCATTACTGCCGTGTCAAAATCTATTACTAAAAATACAATTGGAAACTTCTCCGTTTCCCTGTTTATTACTCATAGCTGCATCTTAGTATTTCAATCTCTTAAGTGTAGACCTTAGTAAAAGCTACTAAGGATGACATGGAAATAACTGAGAGGCATCTCTTACGACGTGTGTCTAATGTTTTTCTATGGTAGATCTAAATTCAGTCGTATAATTAATGCTGTAATTATAACAATTATATGTTTTATTACCTTAGAAAATAACTTAATGTGTTGATATTTAAATAAGCACTTTTATTTGCCTAATCTTTATTCATTAATGTAGATTTTAAAATGGGATTTTGCTTTTCTTTACAATTTCTACTGGGAAACTGAATGTGAATAGAGGGGAGCTGTAGTGTCAGCTGATGAACATAGACCTGGGTGATCTAGTGCGCCACGAGTAAGAAAATGTCACCAAGATCCTAAACTCAGGTTTTTCCTTTTTATTTTGCTTGGTGCGAGCGGATATCCAGTAATTTCTGAGATGCTGTGCAGTGTGGTAAAGCAGCACTTTATTACTTTAAAGCCCTTTGCTTTCCTTGGCACCAGACAGGCACACCAGTTTGTCGGGCAGTTTAGCAGCTGGTTTTGGAACAGGGATGTCTGTCAGCATTTGGGGAGCAAGGTTTTGTATGGTGTGTATAACAGTCCTCCTCTTCCGTCGCTTTTTCTCATGTGTTTTCAACAACACAGGAGATGTTAAGCTCCAGGTTTTCATTCAAGAGCAGCCTGTGTTACTCTTATGACTAACTGCAATGAAATCCCACGTCTGGCAAGCAGGTTGATACATGATGTTTTTAGACACTAAGCTAATGATTTTTTTATGGTGGTTTTGAAAACAGTCAGAAGCAACTGATGTGAAATAAATGTGGATGCATGAGAGCACTGCTGGAGAACTGGACTTTTCTTATTTCTGGAATCATTGTGCTCTGGGAAGCAACAGACCTGAGTAACACTCCCGTAGCAGCAAAACCTCTCTTGCACATTGCCATGCACATCACAGCTCAAAAAAATGTTGAGTACCTTGATTTTAAGTGAGGTTTAAAATACTGACGTCTTGTGGTTTAAATATTTAGTCCCTGTTACCTAGGCTATATGGGTAAATGGGGACTGCTACTGCTAGGATGGTGGTAAGAGGCCAGGTCTTATAATGTTCTGTTTCGTAGTTCCTTAAAGCCATGTAATTGACCTCACTGGGCTTTGGATCAGAGTACTTAAAATCAAGAATAAACCACTTAATTGCCTTGCAGAGTCAAACTCTGGAAGCAGGTTTCCCTGAGCTGCTGCTGTCTTTGTAGATGAAAGGATTTGGAGGCAAGCCTGAGTACTTCAACTGGATCCCACAGCAATAAATAAACATTGGTCACAAGAATAAAACAAACAACAACAAAAAACCTAAACCAAAACACCAAAGAACCCCCCCAAGAAACCCCCAAATAAACAAAACCACACCAAACCCCAGAAAAACCCAAACAAAACCAATGAAATAAAAATGAATTCCCTTGGTAGCTGATTGTGGCAAGCAACCTCATGAGTGCAAATATGTCTGTGGATTACTGTGATACGTTTTATTTAACATACTCATGTCTTGTTTTTCTTTCAGGGAGAAAGAACTGAATGCGAAGTTTATTATTTCAATGGACAAAAACAAAACGACAATCACAAACTTAAAGGTGAGTAAACACAATTTAAAGAAGGAACTCCTAACTGAGTATCTGATAAAATACGACTGGATGAAACAGTGTTGCTCACTGTACTGTGGAGAACAGCCCTTAGTTTTTAAAATAGACTGTTGAAGGTAATCCTTTGGGGAAACAGATTAAACTGTTAACTTACTGCACCGCAGTTTTCTGCAAACCACTCTAGGCTGCGTCTCATAGGTTTTTGTAAGGTTTATCACTCTGGTCATTATGTAGGTGGAAGATGAGAGCCAGCAATAGAAGAGAGGTACCTGCCTGGTAGCTATTAAACCTTTGCTTCATCTGTAGAAATCGTCTTCAGAGATTCCCATGAAAATGAACAAAATCCAAAGCACCCATCGCTTGCTATGATCTCTTCGTGGTATATTTTAACTTTTCTCTCGGCAAGAGAAATCATGCACAGCAAATAGGTTTTTGCAAAATAGTTTCCAATGAAGAATATTAATATATGAAAAGGAGTTTCAGTATATAGTTTGTTTGCACTGATTCAGAGGCAGTGACTATTGCTGAAGTGTAGTGCAAACTGTCCTGTCTTGAGCATGATGCTGGCCTTAAGCAGCAGGTAGGTAACACCATTTAATTACGAGTCCACATTCAAATGCTGCTCACAATGCAAAGATCTCTTTGGCTCTTATTTATACATGTGGGATAATCCCTTATTATAAACTGAATGTCATATACAGGACTGATTGAACTGAATATAAGTGACAAAAATGTAGAGTGGTGTTAGGGAGCAGTAAGCTGAAATCCAAATAATTCCTGCTGTGCTGTCTTGTAACAACTGTCCTTACTGAAGGGTATATCTGTTGCTAATTTTTTTGCTGTTGTTTGAATAATAGGCTAACCTGTCATTGTAAATTTCTAAATGTTCATAGCATTATGTTAAATTTATATTTTGATTATTTAGTGTAAAAAGTTTTTAATTACTTCATCAAGATGTATTGTACCAGCTCGTTCTCACTGTTTTTTTTTGTTTGTTAAATAGGTACCAGAGGGTGGTAGTGGAGACCCAGGACGAGAAAGAACTAAGACCTTTACCTATGATTTTTCCTATTTCTCAGCAGACAGTGAAAGCCCCAGCTTTGTTTGTCAAGAAATGGTAGGATTTCTGAATGTTAATAATTGATTTTTTTCCCCTTTTCTTTGCCTTAAAAGCATTCTTTTAAACTTCTTTCAATTGGAAGTGCTTCTTGTGCAATTTAGAAATTCCCTAGGTGCCTGAGAATTTGCATTTTGTTTTGTTTTCTTAAGTACTGTGTTGTCTAATACAGCAGGCTAAATTCCTTCTTTCTACTTCTCTGGTCTGATTTGTCTTGTAAGGTCAAATTAGAAAACTTCTCTGATCACTAAGTTTGTTCTTGAAATGCTTTTTTGAAAAAATCACTTTTGAGAAACCAGTGTATATCCTTAATTCACTTGGAGAGAAACATTCTTATCTGATGGAAGTGGTTTTTGTTTCTTTTTTTCCAAAAGTCCTGGTACACATTGAGAAGATTCTACTTTCTCCTCCCTTGTGTTAGATAAGGTTTTCCGTAGCAGAGACTCAGGCATGGATTCCAGAAATTCTTCCAGAATAAATGATTGATTTGCAAGGTACAGCATAGAGCAGCTCAAGCTGGATGCCTCCTTTAGAGGGATCCTCAGCAGAAAAAAACCTTGGGACAATTATATCCTCCCAGTTGAAGCCACCACCCCTTGTGTGTCACTCTGGGCTAACTGCAAGATTAGAGCCTGGGGTCTCCCCATTCTTCATCAGATCTCTTCATGTTCATCAAGCCAGCTGTCAATTAAAGTTCTGACTTTCTGTTGCTGTTCTAAATTCTTCCTCATTGGTGCCATTTTACTTCTATTTCAGAGTGGGTCAGCAATTTTTTTTTTTCTTTTAAAGCTATGAGCTTTATGGTTCATAGTAATAGGATGCTAATAATAAATCCTAAACACGGCTTAGATATCGATATTCCATATTCTGCTATTACAGCGTGTCCCACAGCCCCAGACTGCCTTCTCCATCCTTACTGGCAAGAACACAAACTTCTCTTTCTCAGCCACAAAAATATTATTGTCCCCGCGTCAAGTGTCATTTTAATTACAGTGCACGCAGCACATTGAAAACAAAAGGAGTTTTCAAACCATGGGAGTGCGATTTCTAAATAAATATTGCACAAGCTATTGTTTTGCTTATGTTATTAATTTTGTATTTAATTGGAAGACTTTGTAGTTAAGCTCTTATCAAGTTGCTGCAGAATTTCCAGTTTACTGCACTGGTGGCATAGAAGAAGGGTGTCTTTCATTCACATTCATTGTGCCACGGAATAAAATTGATCTTGATTGTGGGTAATGTGGTTGCCTAGTGCGCTTTGTTCGTGATTGTTATATTTTTCCTTCTGAAAGGCAGAAAAATAATAAATGGATGTCTAATGTTACATGCTGCAGTAATATGCCTTGTAGATGCAAACTATGCTTTAGTATTAAAAGTTTGGAGCGGGAGTGGCAATTTACCATCAAGCTACTTAGTTTTTATTCATGGAAGAGAAACAAATAGAATTTTGATGAGTTTACTGCACTTCTGGGATAAACCAGTGTCCCAGTCATTTGGTTCTGTCAAAGTTCCATCCTGATAATGCATTTTCTTCTAACCTGTGGTAAGACAACACTGACTATAAGTGTCCCATGTACTATTTTGAATCACTTTGTGAAGTATACACACATTTTTAAAAGAGATACTAGTCAAAACTAGTGCATGAAGACTTGGTCCAGATGGTGAGGTAAAAGCTTGGACATAGGGAAAGGGAAAGGGAAAAAGAGGTGGAAAAATAAAGGAGCAGTTATTCAGGAGGGAGGCTTCGACTAAGATGCTCCTTTTCAAATGACAAGTGAAATTGTACTTTGGCTGATCTTTATACTCTTCCTCTTTGAGATGTATCACAGGTTACAGAATTGCAACTCCTTTGCTCAAGGGAAGGTCAAGTTAAGTATTCCAAAGGCATGCTGATTGTTAATGATTAAAGAAATTACCCAGCACTCCTCCAAGGGAGGAACAGCATGATTATACTGTGTGGGTGTGCCATTTGCTATCAGTAATGACTTGTACACCTTGGTTAATTTAAACCACACATTCTGCAGATGAGTAGCCAAATTATGTGAAACATCTATGGGGTTTTTTGAAAATCATGTCTGGATAGGGAGACCCAGATTAATATTTTCATGGAGAGAAATGCTGCACCAAGTCTTACTCCTTGACCAGTGTGGGGATGGATAATTAAAGGTTGGGGATCTGGGAGGGGGTTGAAAGCATCTGATGAGAGCTGAGGTTATTAGCTGAGAACAGACTCCCATATTATGGGATGTGGAGGAGGAATCAGTACCGGGTTGTACATATTAAGGGAAAAGGGGCCAGCTGATGATAAGAGGGCACTTACCACATTTAAAAAAAAAACAAAACAAACAAGAAAACAACATGTTTCCATGTTTGTCAGCCTAAAAATAATGATATGCAAAAGCCAGTTAGGGAGGAAATACAGAGAAAATAACGGGCCATTTTCTTACATTTGGTTAAAGCAAAAAAACAAAACCAACCAAGCAAAACCCTCCAAAAACACAAACCAAGGAACCGACAGGATCGTTGAAACCTTTCCTTTTGAGAGGGGCTGAGAACATAGAGAGCTGGCAAAGATATGAAAACTGAGATTAACAATAAGAAAAAGTAAATGGAGTGTCTGAGATAAACTGAAATAAATTGGACCTATAGGAAGGGGGGTGTGTTGGTGGGGTTTTTTTTGTACTTCTTCATGTCAAGTAGATCTCTGACAGAAGTAGAAAATATACCTTTGCAGTGCTATAAAATAAATACAGTAGTAAAGTTTAGTATTTTATTTGAAGTACTAATTTCCTGTCCTATAGTAAACATCACTGCTTGATGCCAGTAACTTGTTGTGGCATTTTATTGTTCAATATTTGCCATGCTGGATTGCTGACTGACGACAATTTTTTTTCCCCCAAGCTTCTGTTGTCTTAAAAAACTTTCTATGTTTTTAGGTTTTCAAGAATCTTGGTACAGATGTAATTAGGTCTGCTTTTGAAGGTTATAATGCTTGTGTGTTTGCGTACGGACAGACTGGATCTGGGAAGTCCTACACCATGATGGGAAATGCGGTATGTTGGATTTTGCAAATGTGCGTTTTTATTCTGTAGTGTTGTCTTGAAATAATGCTGTTGCAAGAGCATGTTATTATTGCTGATCCTGTCTGTATGCTACTGACCCCCCATCTATTGTACCTTGGAGTGGTAATCAGAGGTTTTAGAAGCTGTTTATAGGTAGGTATTTACAGTTGGAAGAAGTGTCTTGTTGGACAAAAAGCAAATATTTTTATTAAGTAACAAAACAAAAAATTTCAGCTGTTACTGCTGATTTTCTGTGCCCAACTCGAGGCAAAAAAGAAGATACTGATTTTGAGAATACGAATGATGAGCTCTTTCTGAACAGATCTGGTTTTTAGGTCTATTTTGAAGGGTTGAAAGATTAAAATAGGTCCTTGAGCCCTGTTTAGAGAAGGCTACCAAGTGAGGAGTAGAAACTGAGGATGCGAGGTGCTGAAGGTAAGTTTCAGCAAACCATTATGAGATTGTACAGTAACTTGAATTTTAAGGTTAAACTCCTGTTTAGCACTGCAGGGAAGACCCTGCAAGAGGAGCATTTGGCAGTGTTTGAGTGAAGGACAGGAGTTGCTTCCATGACTGCCCAAGGACATAAAGAACCCAGTGGAGGAGTTAAAAGGGCGGACTCATGAAGCCTGTTTGCAAGGCAACCTCTGCAGGTTTTGTTCCCTTTTAGACCTTGGGGGGAAAAAAACACAGCATCTCTTTCCCAGCAGAACTGAAAAAGGGGAATACTACCACTTGTCCTTCCTTGGGTAGATCACTCTTTTGAAATGTAGTAAGATTGGCCACTTTGCACCTCTTTTAGTTTAGGAGAGTAAATTAGCTGTAAATCTTTTTCAGTTGTCACTGAAGAAGTAGCTTTATATTTGACTTCAATATGGTAAGCAGATTAAGCTTTTGTAACCAGAAAATGTTATGACCTAGATGTGGATTTCTATTTCAGAAATTTATAAAAGTGACATTTTTATGAGACTGCCTCACTGTATGTAATGACCGTAATCATCAAGACATTTTGCAAATGAATAGGTACTGAAGTTTGTTTGACACTATTCAGTAATAAAGGTCTAATCTTCTTGCCATGATACATAAATACTTTAATCTGGATTTGTACAGCGTGTGTATAAAATATTCTCAGATGCCAAGTTAAATGCTTGAAAATTGATGACCCTGTCAGAGAGACTACATTGGTATAAGAAAACTTGAATTGGAAATAAATTTTCTTTTCTTCCTTATTTCTCCGTAAAAAGTATGAATTCTATTCTCATTTTCCTTTCCATATCTGCTGTTCCTGGCTCTGAAAGGTTTCTGCAATACTGTGTGCAGCAATCATTTCAAGAAATATGTGAACCACTTAGAATAAGTCTTGAGCAGAGATATTGAAATGATCAGAGATGTATAAAATATGATCTATCAAGAAGGTCAGACTTGCGTAAGCAGAGAAAAGAACACTGTGGAGGAACAAAAGTCTTCCAAGATGTGAAAGGCTGCTGCAGAAAGGGGGGGAAATTATTTGTTCTCTGTGTCCAAGGTAGATGGGTAAGAAACAGTACATTTAAATTGCAATAAGGAGTTTTCTGGTTGAATAACACAGAGGGGAAGAAAGGCTTTTAATGAGAAAATTAAGCTCTGGAGTGAACTCCCTGTTTTGGTTCTACAGATTTCCATGGCTGGAAACTATAACCCAGAAAACAAGCTGTCAAAGATATAGTTGATCCTGCCCTGGAACTGTAGGGAGTGAAAAAGGGAGAAAATGTTTAAATATAGTTTCTAATAAAGAATATAGATTCTGTGAGATGTATATTTTACTGATGAAGAATGCTGGGAACTGTGTGTTCTTCCTTTATCATCGCTGTATTGCTGTGGTTGAAGTTACTCGATTAGAACCAATATTTCATATTTTAAGACTCTCTTTGCAGTTGCTAAATTATGTCAGACACTAATGACTTGCCTAAAACTTTGTGATGGATCTTTCATGTTTTATCCTTAAGCTTTAATTAAAACTGTTCAGGTGTTTCCAAGCGTGAGATGAAAGAAAAGTCTTACTTTTTCCTGTTCCTGTGATTTAAAAAAAAAGGTGAAGGGAAAATTTCAACGTTGAACCATGAAGCTTTACCTGGAGTAGAGACTGATACACATTGGGAAAGGTGGCTCCTTTCTCATCAGAGTCTCAAAAAAAGCCCAGTTAAGCTTCAACTCTTTCCCTTTATTTAGGTGGGGGGTGATTTTTTAATTTTACGTTATTTTTCTTTAAACCAGGGTGCAGTCAGGTGAAGGGCTAGGTGTAATAGGAGGAGATAACAGATTATTGTTTCAAAGAATGAAGCCTGGTTTGAAAAAGACAGGCTGTGATTTAGAGGAGGAAGGAGCTAGGAAAGGACAAAATGGAGGGATAAGAGTATGATTAAAATAAAGAGACTGCATGATGAATCATGAGTTATATATAGGCAAAGGAAAGAGGAAGAGGAGCACCTGGAAGAAGACTGCTGGGACAGAAAACGCAGTGGGAAGCTGAAGAAAGAGGACAGAGGGGACCTGCACAGGAGCAGACTGGAGTGGGTTTGGGCTAAAAGTGTTGGATTTTGTATGGGAGTCCAAGTAGAACAGAAATCTTTGCCCAAGGAGTGCTCCCTCTGCCAGAGTCTGGTGCACATTAGTCCACTGTCTTTGTGTTTTCCTGCTGCCAGATATCTGTAGAATCCCACCAGGCAAACTCTCTTGGGTGCCTGGAGTGCCTGGGCTGTGCTCACGTTGGATGTTGGATCTGGTTTGTCCTAAGTTGCCTCCTGCTGAATTACAACGCCCCGATCTCTAAGCAAGAACACTTCTTGCCTCAGCGGCGCAGAGAATTGGAATTAGTCCATTGCATCAAATATCTTCTGCATTTTTGGACTGGAGGCAAATTGTAGCTGACAGACTGTTTTGTAAGCTGCTTCTGAGTTTGCAGCTCGGAGCCCAGAGCTCATCTGTATGTATATGTCCTCTCCTTTCATTCCTGAGAGCCACGTTCACTCATTTCAGCTCTGAAGGAGCATTAGCTGCTGTTTTCCTCAGGAGGTGTGCACAGCAGGTTGTTGGTCATCAGCCTCATCAGACTAGGTGGGAACGGAGTGGCTGGGAAGAAGCAGCTCCTTGGCAGCTGAGACCAGAGCTGTGTGACACTCTGCTGCTGGGGAAAAGCCTGCCTTTGACTTATTGCCTTGCTTCTTGGCTGGAAGGGAGCAACGGGCAGGGAATGAAGCTTCCCCGGAGCACCGGGAAGGGGAAAGCTGTATGCTGAGCCTCTGGGTATCTCAGTGTTGTTAGTGGCTGCCTCGCACTCCGATATGTGCTTGACATCAGTGGTGCAGCAACAGCCTCGCTGGTGTGAGGCTCAATTCTCAAGTGCCAGCGTAACCAGGAAGATGACATCCTGCTGTTAGCTGAGTGGCAGGGACCCTGAAGTGGATAGTGGCAGCCCTGCTAGTAAACCGCATGGTCTGTAGGGATCTGTGAGAAGGAATATGTTTTTTCAGTTTGCTTTATTCAACCAACTAAGCACTTTATGCATGAAAACTCTAACTGCAGAGCCAAGCATTCAGAAGTCGAATATCAAATTTAATTTGGCTGTACTGTGAGATACAGTGAATGTAGTTTTAATATTGCTGTTGCATGCTACTTGATCTTCTGCTGCATCTTTAAAGACAGGAGCTGGGGATTTGGGCTTTGAATGAGAATGGCTCATGGATGCAGGTAGATGGATCCTGTCCCATTGTCTGCAGATGGCAAGTCCATGGTGAAATGAGATGGAAGAAGTTAGAAAAGATAGTGTTGAGATAAGACAGTTCACACGTTGCTTTGAGGAGCCAGTTTCTGCCTCAAGCAGTGAGGATTATTCAAACTAAATGGGAGAGGCAAAATATATCCCAACAGCAAAGAATCGGAGCAAGTCTATACATTCCAGTACACACAAGGATTAATGTCAAGGTGACTGCAGTTAAATAAAGGGCAGGAAAGTATTTGCTGAAAAGTTTTGATTTTTTTTCCCCCATTTTCTGCATGTTGGAACTTTCAACTAGTGATCATGGATTTTATTCTTCAAAATATATTGTGCATGCATATACAGCCTTCAAAATAAGTACTGTTGTTATTGCAGGGTGATGCAGGTTTAATACCTCGAATTTGTGAAGGATTATTCAGCAAAATAAGTGAGAAAACAAAGCGGAATGAGGCATCCTTTCGAACAGAAGTCAGGTAGGTCTTGGCATGTTAATAGTTTGCTGCTTATCAAACTTGTTTCAGTTACAACCACCCTGTCTCACTTTATCTCTGAGAGAAGTGTGTGTTTTCCAAATAACTTTCCATGCTTGGCCTCAGTCCTATAATTGATGTTTTTTTGTTGGCAGTCGTAGTCAAAATGCACAATACTCCTAACTTCAATCCAACAGCTGTGCGTTTTGCTTTATGTAAATGATTGTGAAAATACCTTTGCTACTGAACAGCATGTTCCTTATTTTTACCCTTTATTTCAGGCTGACATTAGGAGATCTTGATATCACTAATGTCTGCTTCCTTTCTACTTGCTTCTTTTTTGGCTTTTTTTCCTTATGATACAAATGCACTGTAGTCACTAGTATCTTAAGCCAACTTTGGATCCATCTTGCTTTCAAACGCAGTGTTAACGTGACTTTCCTTTCCTTAAACACTCGTGAATCAGTCAGTGCTTTTTCTAACCTTTTTCTTTCAGTTATCTGGAAATTTATAATGAACGCGTGAGAGATCTTCTCAGACGGAAGTCATCAAAAACTAATAATTTACGAATACGAGAACATCCAAAAGAAGGGCCGTATGTTGAGGGTAAAAACACTTTCAGTGTTTTGCACAGGATATTTTATTGTCTATATATATTCTAAAATGTCACGTCTAATTGTGTAGGGCATTTTAATCTTTTAAAATCTAAATGATGATGGATACAGTGATTTCCTTTGATATAAAAGCATTAAAAGAGAATAGCCTCTCATTTTGTATCCCCACTTGCTTCCGTAGTTCTAAGATTATTATACATATACAGCTTTATCTGTACATTTATAACACATTTTTAAATAACGTGAAGAGATGCAATTGGTTTTAAGGATTTGTTGCCTATAAATTATAAATCTTAAATGTTTAGATGGAAACAACCTGTTAGGATCTAATTGTCTTTATCTGTCCTCTACCAGGGAAGGCTCATGTCTCTTGAGGGGTTACGCTTATGTTATTGCATGAAATACTTCAGTAAGATTGCATATTTTTCTTAGTTTACTGTAAACGTGTAAGTTCTCCATTGTTCACGAGGCCTCATTCCTTTCCTTAACTGATAAACAAGTATGACAATAAACACTAATTGCAGCAATACTTTGCAGTAGTGAGGGTAATTTGAATATTTTTGCAACGACAATCAGGTGCACCTATGAGCATACTGAAACACTCTGCTTTTCTTCAGACTTGTCTAAACATTTAGTGCAAAATTACACTGATGTGGAGGAACTTATGGATGCAGGAAATATAAATAGAACGACGGCTGCAACTGGAATGAATGCTGTCAGTAGCAGGTCGCACGCCATTTTCACAATCAACTTCACTCAGGTAACAAAACAAAACCCCTTGTCTTAATATGTGTTTAGATTCAATAATTCATATGATAATTGAAAAATAAGGTTGTCAAATAAGCAGGTATGGGTAGATAAAGACCATGTTACCGTCTTGTGATAGGGAAAGTTAAAAGTGTGAAAGTACTGTTTTGAGAATTATAAATATGTTTATCAGTGATTATAATCTTTAAAATTTGAAGTGTAATGGGATTACTTAAAATGATATTTAGTTGATTTTGAGGAGATAATTATAGGGAGTTTAGGCTGAATAACAGAGACTGGTGCCAGGTTGTTTCATGGTGCTGCAGTGGAGAGGAGTGGGTGAGATGCCTGTTGTGTGAGAGCCAGAGCTCTCGTGTTATCAAAGAATCACAGAATCACGTCCGAGATTTATGAAAATAGCTGTCTCCATGGCCTGAATTCTAGTGTAGAAATGTTTTCTGGGCGTTTTCTTGCTGATTCTGTTACTAGTGGAAAACTTGATTTCCTGCTGGAATAATGAAGAGATTTTCTCAGGACATAGTGATCTTTTGGTTTATATGTGGTAAACTCCTTTTCTAATGGCTAGTGCTCTTTATTGTTGTTTTTGGGAGCTTTATAAATGGTCCATGGATAACCCACTAGACGAAAAGAAGGTGATACAGAGGTGGTTCACTCTACTGACAGAACTTGCATGTCTCCCCCTGCCAAACATACACAAAATCCCATGGACCAGCTGTTCACCAATGATGCTTTGCTCATCACAAAGCTTTTGAAAGACGATCACAGGCAAGCAGCGAAAGGTTTTGTTCTACTATTGTACTGTAAAAGTAGAAGGAATTTTGAGACAGGGCAGTCGGATTTGACTTATGTGAATTAAAATATAAATCAGAGGAAACCTCCGTTAAAATTGTAGAATAAAATTGCAGTTGCTACCTATTTGAACTTGGAGGCAGGGGGAGAAATTGAGTGTAAATATGTCTGTGTATGCTGTAACTTTATATGTTGAAAGCTTAATAAAATGATTTCAGCACATGTTCACTGTGCATTGTGTAAATAGCAACTCTCATTAGTCAGTGCATGTGCATAAATGACCAGAAATTTGCAAGTATTACAATTTAAAGAAGTGCTTGTGTGGGAGTAATCCAGCAATTCAAATGCTTTTCTGTGCCACCTCTAATCCACTTGTCTTCTCAAGCTCTGCTGTTGTGAACAAGTTAAATTCAGTCATGACATGAAAAGGCTACTAGGTTGGATTCAGTAAAATTTCAGAATTTGGTAGCTTAACACACTTTTCTTTGTGTTTTTCTCTGTAGGCTAAATTTGATTCTGAAATGCCTTGTGAGACTGTTAGCAAGATTCATTTGGTAGATCTTGCTGGAAGTGAAAGAGCAGATGCCACTGGTGCCACAGGGGTTAGATTAAAGGAAGGAGGGAATATTAATAAGTCTCTGGTTACTCTGGGAAATGTAATTTCTGCCTTAGGTAAGTCACCGGGTTTTATACTTGTCTTTTTTTTTATCATTACACTTCTGTTCATTTTTACTTATACAAGCAGAGGTCTAACACATACAGTTTTTGAAAATGAATGAAAATATGTATTTTTATTTTTATTTTTTTCCTATTTCCTTGTCACAGCTGATTTATCTCAGGATGCAACAAATCCTCTTTCAAAGAAGAAACAAGTATTTGTGCCTTACAGGGACTCTGTGTTGACTTGGCTGTTAAAAGATAGCCTAGGAGGAAACTCTAAAACTATTATGATTGCCAGTAAGTGTGTTTTAAAGTACTTTTTTTTTTTTTTTGCATCCTGAATAGTGCATTCTTAATAGGAGTGGCTGTAAATAATGAGATTCCAGATGCTTTGTTAAGGCAGAAAATTGTTTATATGTATTTATGTTTTCTTTATTTCTGAGTCTTCTAGTAACACTCTGCTTTTACCTACATGGGTGCATGTGTCACAAAGGTAACAAAACGTCCAGACTATGTATGTGCAGTCGTTAGACATTTGTTTGCATAAGTAAGGATCATCTAAATGTACGTGCCTAATTTCTTTCAATTTGCTCATCTACCTCACTGCTGTGATTCTTTGACACATACCCAGTGTAACGGCCAATCTGATCAGTTAAACTTCAAGTAACCATTCCTGCTTATTCCTGAGGTTCAATTGCATGCCAGACAGCTCAGTTAGTTATGGTCAATACTCAAACCCTACTCTAGATAAAGTCTTGTACTTCTGTCCCCTTATGCCTCTCCTCCCCTGCTTACTGTCTTTGATCCCCGGTAAAAAAAAATGACTACATACATAAAGCTGAGATGTTTTTAATACTAATGTGTGAATTGGTTTGCCTTTCCAAAATTGTTGGCTTTGTTGCATTAGTAGCAGAAACAACCTGGTCTCATTTGACATTCAGTGGGTAAGACTGTCTCTTTTAATTTAACCTACTTTTTGAATGCACACAGCGTTTTAACTTTCTGTCTAAATTTAATTATTTATGATCAGTCATCTAGCAAACTTTTCTTACAGTTTCCTTTTTACCCGTAGGAAGCTCTGTAAGGATCACTTGGTTTAAAAACCTACCTGTAGCACACATATTGCAGGTTTTTGAACCAACTGGAATGGGAATTACATTCCCAGAATAACCAGGTGAAGCCAGGAGGATGTTTAAGGGAAGGGGAGGATTTTGGATATAAGGTGTGAAGAGAAGAGCAGCTCTGAAATTTCTCTCACTCTTTCCTGCTCAAATGAAATGGAGTTTCACCGTCCTCTCTTGGGAATGGCGGGAGAACAGAACTGAGGGAATAAAATGCAGTGGGTTAAGTTCTGGGTCTTCAGTGGTTTTGTTACAGTGAAATTCCCTGGGTAGCAGTTCCTTGGTTGCATGATTTTTTGGGCTGTTTTGAGAATCTATACCACTTTCTTTGCTTGGGCTCATCACTCTAATACCAAGAGAGGATCTTCGACCAAACTCTGCTTTTTTTTTCCTGGCTGTTTAAATAACACCCTACTGACATCTTCTTGATGCTTTCTTTCAGTTATAGAATCACAGAATCGCAGAATGTTATGGATGGTTGAGTAACTTGTTTTGGGTTGTGGTTTGTGTTTTTGTTTGTTTGTTTGTTTAATTGACAAAGGTATTGGGAAGAGAAATTATAGAAACATAGTGAGCTTTTAGTGCCTATACTAATGGTTAGGGTGCCAAGCTGCTTTTTCAGCTGCCTCCTTGCTTATTAAGGATGCTTCTGCTGGGCAGAACCTTGATGGTTGATCTTTTCTCCAACAGTAACTGTACTGGTAATGCGACTGAATTGCCGAACACAGCCTGACAAGCTGTCCAGATCCGTTTGGCCTTCCTTTTCTGTAACTAAACACACAAAAAAAGCAGCAAGATCATCTCAGACTGTAGGAAAGGCTCTTAAACATCCAATTCCCATTTGTCATATTTCTATAACGTATTGTAACATCCTTCCAGAAAGAGAATAATTTAGTGCAGAGGAGACTAGATAAAGTAGGGAAGTAATAGTGTGAGCAAGGGAAGTATAGTCTGTTGCCAAGTGCATCTCCCTTCATTCAGGGAGTCTCTACCACAGGAATAAAATTTATTACTGTTGAAAGAATAAGGAAGGGCAGAATATTTTGGTTACTTGATTATTTTTACAGGTGTTTTCATGATCGGATTCTCTGGGTCTCTTGTTCCGTTTGATTACTGATTTCTGGTCCCTTGTCATTTCTGCATGGCGCTTTCTTCTGTGTTTTTGCTCGTCTATTTGGATGCAGTAATTATCTTTTTAATTGGGAACATCTTGTATATTGTTAGGAAAATTAAGTGAAGGAGAGCATTAGCACTTTCATTTAAACTCCATTGTTTTTCCTGGTTAAATTGCCTGTAAAAATAATACCAATTTCTCTTGATGCATCAGCTAGGTAATAGTTGTGTGTGCTGCCAGATGCCTGCAGCTCAGCAGAACAGCTAGGTTTGTAAATTATAGAAGCTCTCATATGTTTTACTTTTTGTGTCTGCTTGATGTTTGAATGCTGTTTAATTTCTCTCCAAAACTTGGACTGAACCTACTGTGTTTTTATCTGAAATGACTTTCTCATGCAATGATTACATGGATAATTGCAAAATACCGTTTGTCCCACTGTTATTGTAAAAAAAATTCCAAGAAAGCTTGTGAAGTATTCACATAGGATGTTTATGTGTACCGGAGAAATGTAAATGTTAAGTAGATTGACAGCAAGATTTCTTTACAACGCTTGGTGGTTGGACCTGATTATTCTAATATGCTGTTCTTATACAGAATTTACTTAAGCAAAGGTATAATGACATGAAAGCAGTGGAGCTAGGTGAAGAACTGCAACTAATTGTAGCCATACTGGTTAATCATATATTTCTGTCTCTTAATCCACATTAAGTTTATCTGACGTTTAAAATATAGACTAACTTTACTAAATGAAACATATGCTGCTGGATAAACTGTTTCTGATTTCATCTTCTTAGCTATTTCACCTGCTGATGTCAATTATGGAGAAACTTTAAGTACACTTCGCTATGCAAATAGAGCCAAAAACATCATCAACAAGCCTACTATTAATGAGGATCCTAACGTCAAACTGATCCGTGAGCTGAGAGCTGAAATAGCCCGATTAAAAGCCCTGCTTGCTCAAGGGAATCAGGTTAGCTTTACTTGAAATTTATGTGTAATTTTCCTTGAGTTATAACATCTATTTCTAGAATGTAATGAGATAATTATCTTTCATTATATTGATTTGAGTAAACAAGCTCTATGAGGCTATGAATGAATATTATTTTCGTGATTGAATCAGTTTCCATATGGCCAGTAGATTACCTCTTTTAACATAAGGGGGGAAAAATTGTCATCCCAAAGCTTTTAGCTTTCTCTTGATATAATCAGAGCTTGATTGCAGTGTGCTGTGGAACAGGTCGTCACCACAGCATACGGAGTCTGAGCACTAACATTATTTCCTGAGTCTAGCCTGATGGACTGAAGAGGTACTTTATTTACTGGTAGAAGGTATAAAGCATTTAAGATGTATAAATATTAAAATGTAGGAGTATAGATGGGTTTGAACAATTTTTTTGGTGTGTGTATGTGTTTGGCTGCACGGTACATTGGAAAGCATGTAATATGCTAAATATGTACAAGTATTTTCAGTGGTGGTGTAAGAAAACGTGTCACACTATGCTTCCCTTTTGCACAGCTCTCTTTCTTGTTATAAAAACTTGCTGCACAAGCTCAGGCTTATTTCTCTTCTCTTTCCAGCATAGTGATACCAAACTAACAGTAAGGAATATGCAATTGGCCCAGGCCAGTCATCTTTTCTAAATAAAGTCACTTGGGACTGCTAGATTTCATACTTGAGCAAATACAATTGGGAAGTACCTGAAACGATACTTCAGGTTTATTTGTAGAACCATCTAATTTTGCTTTGGATAGACTGTGCGATGTGAAATGTCACTCAGCACACGCTTTTTTTAATAGAAGGCTGGTACTTCAGCAAGATTTCATGCTATAAAATGTTTGCTGAAAAAGGGGATGGGACCACAGTTGGAAGCAGTGATAGGCATTGTAGATGACTGAAGCAGAGAGCTCTGCTTTGTAACAAACAATTAGAAAACTCGTCATGGGGTTGAATTACTCTGTTATACTTGTGTTTCTTCTTTATTCTTTAGGAGGGGAAAATTAATTTATTTTCAGAATATGATTTGATTTAGAGTTATCGAAGTAGATGTAACTTGGACCCCTTTGAAGATCTAATGCTTTAACCTAGTTCTGAGCTGTAAAACAGTGGATATCGCAAAATAAATCTGTTTCAGTTGTAGGATGTGATAAATGGCTGTGTGGGAGACAATAGACAACTTGCTGAAGTTAATTGAATTTGTGATGGTTGGTAAAACAGCAGGTGGTGTTATGTACGCACAGTAGAATATAAATCTCTGTTTAATTTCTTTTGTAGTTTTCCTTTATATTCCCAGAATACTGTATTGCAAATCTTTATGTAGATCACTGAAGATACTGGTTACCAAAAAACAGTGCTGGATTCAGTGCAGAAGGTCACAGAACAAGGAGTATTGTGCGTGTGTGTACATGTGGTATAGAAATATTCCTCTTCTAAGGCCAGTTACATTAATATATATTAAAGATAAGCAGTGCACATAAGTATTATAGCAAAATGATTAACTATTGATGCATAGTAAGAAATATAAGGATAGATGTATCAGGAATTACCTGTTATAAACTTGTCTGGTTTCAGTGTCTGCATGCATGTGTATCCATAGTGAATGAAAATAGTGCCCTCAAATCGATAACTGGGATTTGAAGTATTTGCTTTGACAAGATTTTGATTACTCTGTTTACAGTATTTCACGGTAAAATTATATATATTGCAGTTTAAAATACTTCATCATAAATAATTTTTAAAATTGAACAATTGCATTTCTTTGATTCTGCCAGAAATTGTTACTTTTTTCCTTCTTTTTCTAAACTTGATTATGTTTACTCTTTACAATTTCAGATTGCACTCTTGGATTCGCCAATAGCTCTAAGTATGGAAGAAAAGCTTCAGCAGAATGAAGCAAGGGTGAGTTACAATTTCATAAAACAGCTTTTAAACCAGAAAAAGGAAAGTGGGGAAGCCTGGATGTAACAGTGTCGATAATTTTCAGGATTTTTTTGATGCACAACTTAATTTTCTCCCACCATGGTACTGCAAACTGTTTTTAAAAATATAGCGTTACTCAGGCTTTGGAAGAGAGGAGAGGAAAGTATATGGAATCATTCAGCTACATGGCAGCAAATATTTAGTTCTGTATATTGTCAAGAAGTTACCAATCAACTATAGATGATGATACTTTTAAAAAATAGGGGCTCCTTAGGTGGTTTAAATGGTAAGGTTTATGCTGGTGCTACTTGGATCTTTATTAATACAATTAGAGAATGAATGCATTGCTTTGAGAATCTTGTTTTGACCTAAATAATTGGCACAGTGTCTGTCTGTGCTTTGCAGGATTCCCACTGGTAAAACCAATTTTAAAGAAACTTTTCAGTGAAATGATACTCTAAAAATACACTTGATGACCAAAATGGCCAAAACACGTGTATTAGTATGAACTATAGCTGCAAAATAGACTCCAGGCTTCTCCATAAGCCAAGTTTCTGCTAGAAACGCATTTTAGAACTTGGTAGTATATGCAAGAACCCTTATTGTGTTGTGTTCAAAAATTAAAGTAGTACCTGCAGAACCGTAGTAGAAGCCTTCAGTTGCAAATTATTTTTTTGATCTTCTTACTAGGTTTAGGAAACAGTTTAGCTGGATCAGAGCTGAATGATGATATTGTTAGTACATGGAGTATGGTTTTATTTTTGGGCACAAACATAAGGCCTTTATCTAACAGTAACTGAGTAATATGAAGTGCTGACTATTTGCTAATTACAGTATGTTATTCATGCTCTGACAGTAATCACTGCTTGTCCTGCTCAGAAGTGTTGGCCCCTCTGCGTGGGGAGCATATCGAGCATATTTTATTATCTTTTGTCAGCCTCATTAGAAGGTTACGTGATTACTATTCATGATAATTACAATAGACATAATTACTGAAAATTCTTTCTAGATGTTGCAGTTTATGGCTTTTTTAATAATTGAATGAGTGCGATAATTAATTTGTTTATACAGATCTAAAGATTTTATCACCATATTTAAATTATCTGACAAATATATGGAGGCTTTCTTTAATGAGCTGATTTGTTCTCCTATACTTTTAAATGATTTCTGAGGAACAGAAATTATTCTGGTATGGTAAATAGACTTACGGACCTCCATGTTTTTCTTGAATTTTTTTGAATTATTTTGTTTTAACATTCTGATAAGCAACACTAGGACCAATGTGGTGCATTGAAAGATGTATTTACTTTTGTCTTTTGAAATCTTGTGATATAGAGATGAGAAACTTCTTTAGTTCCCCTTGATTAATTTGCAGCTGATCTGCAAACACAGGTAGGACGGTAAGCTGGAGGTATCAAATGTGGAGGTGTTTGCAGGAACTGCACTGATTACCTGTGTTGTTTTTTTTATTCTATAATGGTTTTATACATAAAGTAATACAGGGATGTAGCTGATGGTTTGGTTTTGTTTGTTGGTTTGGTTTTTTTTCAGCTTTTTGCAGTTGAAGTGAATTCAAAAAATGGCATATGTTTTCGAAACTCTCTGTATTTAATTCCTGCACAGAAATCTGGTGATTTAATAAATGAAAGTGTCTGTCTAGATACATGTTGTATTCAAGGTGATTTGTGATTCCAAGTCAGCCAGAGCTTTGAGGTGGATGTGCCTGAAGCACCTTCTATGAAGTGCTTTCTGAAAAGCCCAAAAGGCTCTGAAATGAAAGGAACCTTTACTGGTATGACAACTGTGAAAGTGAACTCATGAGATGGACAAAACCTAAGTGTTCATAGCCAATACTGTCCCTGTCTGTAACGCTTTTGCCAGCAGCTTCCCTCTTGTGTGCTGATTTCGGTCAAGTATGTGATTTCTAAGTTGCAGCAAACTCCACTATGATTCTCTCCTGAAGGCTGCCTATCTGATTTTTCCTCTGCAGGGTATTTTAGCCTGAACGTGCCTATTTGCATTGTAGGAAAGGAGCTGTTTTGTTAGAGCAAAGGGATGAGTCTGTGGCAGTAGACTTTGTAGGGCTGATGAAGCACTTAATGGAATTATTCCATTTCCTCAAAAATGCCTGCCATTATTTGAAGTGGCTATTCCTGTCCTTTGTTTTGTTTTATACTATAAATAAGATTTTTTTCTTTCTTTCTTTTTGAGAGAGAGAAATTGTAGGTATGGCCACTTATTGGAGGAGCAACAGTGCTCTTCTAGATGTTTAAGTACTAATGTTCACAAAGAATTGCACAAATATTTAGTACTTCTCTGAGAATGCGTTATCAAGGACTTTAGAAGAGATATGATGGGTTTTTTTTCAATATTTGTATTATTTTATAGGTACAAGAACTGACCAAAGAGTGGACAAACAAGTGGAATGAAACTCAAGATATCTTGAAAGTAAGGAAAACAAATACATTTTCAGCTTGGCATTTGAACTAGTCTTAAAAGATTTTCCTTCAAAAAATGTTTCTGTTCTAAGAGCAAATATTCAGGTATGCTGCTATTTTTGAATAAGATTTTAAATAATTGTTAATAAAAATAAGCACAACTCTTTCTTTGTTTTCACCATATTGACCTCGGTGCAAAACAGCTTATCTCTTAACAAATCTTTAAAATGCTGCATGTTTTTATTGAGCTACAAACGAAGAAAACATGGCACGAGCACCAGTACATCTCTTGTCCCCTTGGTGTTTGTGTTGTATCAATAAGACCTGTGAATAATCACCTTTTATCTTACATCCATCTCAGTGAATGCATTGCATAGTGGATACAGATTTTTGCACTGGCCTTAAGATTCATGTTTCAGTCAGCAATGACTTGTAAACTTGAAAAACAACTTTCAATGGGATTTGTGCAGTTGAATCTCCTCCAGTAGGTCTTGATCAAACCAGACAGATGCATCTGAGCTAAGTATGCTCTGGAGTCACAAGCACGGGGATTTTTGCAACTGGTTCACGTAAGCTGGTTTGCATTGTGCTCTTTATATGACTCCAGACTACATCTGGAGCAGTTAAATCCACGCGGTGCTCTCTTGTGTTTTGTAGATTTAATACAGGTCCGAGGGGGCAGCTTGGTGATTTTCTGTGCTGTGATTTTTGCATGATGTAGACTTCAGACTTTTGTGTTCTCTGCATGTATCTTTGCTGCTGTTCAGTTGTATGGGTAAGATTTTATGTTGGCATTTGGCTCATGATTAAGGTGCTATTTTAATAGGCTGCTTTATAATTCCACACACGTATATAAGCACATGTGTGTGTGCACACACACAGAGGAATAATTCACAGTTTCCTTTCCGTTACATGCATTGACATTTTTTACCAAATTTTTTAGCTACCCTGTTAAATAAACATTTTGAAAACAAATCTTAAGCATTCATGATTTGCTGTACATAAACTTGTTTGGACTGCAATTCAAGCAAGCATTTAGAAGTAATTTTTTAATTCTCCTCCTTATCACTGAAACTTGATTTTTGTAGTTGATTTTTCTTTTTGTGTATCACTTTATTCTTTTTTGAAAGTTCACCACCGTGTCTTTTATCTGACTTCCAAGTAAGTCAAATGACTCCATGCTTAAAAATAAAAATAAGGCACAAATAGCTTAGCGAACAGAGCAGAGTCGGTAACTACCTAGCAGATGGCATGACAGAATGGACTGTTTAATGTCTGTCCAGCTACTGAACTGGGAATTACCATTTGCATATTCCTCCAAGATGTTTTGGGTCCAATTTTATATTATTTCTTTGTTGTTTTGTTACCTTGAACCATCTATATGTGCGTAGAACTTTATTAGTCCTCTCTTTACTCAGGTCTGGATTGGGGAGTTCACTGTCACATGGAGAGTTTGTGAATTTTCATCAATTGTGAAAGTGAACATGATGTAGTGTATGGGAAGTCTTTAAAGCTTAATGTTGGAAATGCACTGATTCTTCCACAGAAGATACAGAATTGTAGAAGTTGTTAAGTGAACAATTCCTATAAACAAGGGAAAGTTGCATTTGTTAAATAGTTGAACACAGGACTTAAAAACACAGGAGCTGTGATTTTGCTTCTCTGGTATGGAGCTTTTGTTAGTTTAATTCATATGGCTTCTGTATTTTGCTCTTTTATATGCTGATATTTGAGTACGTGAACACAGCTTACGTTTCACTTTTGGGTTAAAGCTGATAAGACCTTCTTGGCCTTGAAAAACTGAAAATCTGCAAAAGTTTTCTTGGTTGTATTATTTTATTTTACATAGTTTTACTGAAGATATCAGTATTTTTATTCACTGCTTGTTTAATGATTCCTGAAATCATTGCCAGCATGCACATGAAAAAGGGCTTTTTGAAAATTTGCCAGGCCGAGCAGCTACAAAGCTGATTTTAAACTATGGAGAGCAGCTGTGTTTCTTGTAGTGGACTCCTAGAAGTTCACTGGCTTTTTTCTTTCATTATTGACATACCCCCTTGCACACACAGACCTGACACATTGTTCATTTGTAAAACTTTAATGTCTCAGCACCCCTTGAGAAATGAGACTGGCTTTGTGTCTCCACCACACCACAGCCACAACTGCAACTTTTTCCATGCCATAATTCAGTATCTTTCAGGACATTCTTCATTAAAATACTTAGATCTTCACGTTTGCGTTTATTGATGTTTAAAACCTGCTTCTCCTTGCCTCCCCCTGGGCTCACAGTCCTGAGATAGTTGCTGCCCTGCAGTGGAGAATTAGAAACCTTTTGCTTTTCAGTCCCTAACACCTTTTGCTCCGAATCTTTTAGGCAGTTGATTTTGAAAATCAATGTAAACAGCTACCTATTACCTATTAATACATGCCTGCCAGATGCAAGTGCACTTACTAGTAGCTGAATGGTATTTGCGTTTCTGTTATATGTAGTTACGCATTTTCATTCTAGGTTCTAAATATGAGAGTTTGCATGGTTTTGAATTTTTCTCACAGGGCAATGGGAAAATCTGTTCATGTTTAAATCCAAAATAATTAAAAGGGATTTGTATATGGCTTGTAAAACACAGGAAGCAAGATTCACAGAGCATGTTGGTGTCTTCTACTAGATTAACACATATTGCTGGAAAAAGTTACCTGGCTTTTACTGAATACAGCGCTTTCATCAGGCCTCACAAAGCAGCGATGCTTTCTGTTTTGCAGGGAAGATGTTCCTCAAACTTCTTCACCCTTGCCAGTTATTTTGAACCTTGTTTTAAATTAGAGCAGCAACATCTAAATCCTACCTGAAAAATAATTCATAGAGAATGGAAAATACTATCCAGCTAGAAAATACTGAGGAAGAGAGAATACCGTGTGAAGGCAAAGTTTTGATAAAAAGTGCTTGGCAGCTTAAAATTCAATTATTTCAGCTGGCACAGTGCCATGTGTGCAGCTGACATGCACATCCCAGTATTCTTCATTATTTCTGCTTGTAGCTTTTATCCCTTTTGACTTTTGTTTCTGTGCATTTCACCCGAAGTTACAGGTTTCCATCACGGTGTGCATCTTTAGGCTGGGGATGTTGGACTACCCTATCTTGAAATGCTGTCAGTTCTGGATTTGGTGCAGAGTCTGTGCGGCTGAATGTCATTATCAGCTGTGAACATCTTGTATAATCCTTCATATATGCTGTTGTCAGATGGGACATGTCTTGGACAGGTGATGGGAGTGTTGATAATGCACTCTCTTTCACCTAAAGCCCAAATCCTCCCGTTTTCCTTATGCAAAGACACTGCATACATGGGGGGTTTAAATTTGTGCTGGTTCCATATGAGGTATGGTGGTGTTAATCACTCTGAAGTGACAAGTGTTGTTTTCCATGATGATGTTTGCTTTCATCCTTCCACTCCTCACTATTATACAACAAATAAGGGATTGTAGCATAGAGAGCGTTGGTCTCTTCTCCCAAGTGGCAAGTGATATGACAAAAGGAAATGGCCTCAAGTTGCACCAGGGGAGGTTTAGATTGGATATTTGGAAAAAATTGTTCATGGAAAGGGTTGTCAGGCACTAGAACAGGCTGCCCAGGGAAGCGGTGGAGTCACCATCCCTGGAGGTGTTTAAAAGACATGTAGATGAGGCTCTTAGGGACATGGGATAGTGCCAGAGTTAGATTGTAGTTGGACTCGATGGTCTTGAGGGTCTCTTCTAACCAAAATGATTCTATGATTCTGTGACGCTCTAACCTTACTTGCCTAGTGCTGCACTCCATCCCCTCTTGCTCTTTTTAATCAAAGGGAGGATAGTTTAGTGCTTAATAAACTTAATACATATGTAGAATGATGCTTCAGCATTGGGTAAAATACTGAATTGAAAGCCAAAGTGATAGCATTTTATCTGAAGCCTGTAAGCTTTGGCTTTCGTCAAATGTTACCAGCTCTTGAAAGAATAGTACTTTACAAACTAGCACTGCTTTACTTTGCTTCTGTATCTTCAGGTGGCTTGGAACCTCAGCACTTATTTAACTCTAGGTTTTTGCTTTCATCTGGCTCTCATTGAAAATTTCAATGGATTTTTTTTCCCCTTCTGTTAATGATCTTCTGTACATATCCCCGAGGAGAAGAGGAGGAAGGAAGAAAAACTGTTTGCTCTTTTTCTTAGTTTAGCCCTTTATGTATTGTTCTGTTAAAGATCAATCCTGGAGTCTGTAATTTCTTTGGGTGCTTTCTAAGATGTCAGAGTAACCTATCCAACTTTCGATTTTTCTCTTTCTTTGAGGCTTTAATTGGTACAAAATTTCTTTTGATGTGGCTTCTATATTTGCCTGCATGTGTTGTCATTCTCCTAGAGATCTTTTTCATTTACTGGCGTCTTATTTTTGCCATCTTTTGTGCATGTTCCAATTTATTTCTCTAACCTTCAGCAGCTTTTATATTAATCTTTTTAAAATGTATACTCCTTTATATAATCCTCTGCTTTTTTTTTCTCCCAACTTTATTTTAAATTTCTTCTCCCCTTTACTGTTTGTGTAGCTTTTGCCTTCTTTTGTTGTATATCGTTTGCACCTAGCATTAAGGTAGACACTTTTTTTTAAAAGTAGATTTAGAGTTACCTATATTTCATTATCCTGTTGTTTGCATCTAATCATGTCATTAGCATTGTGTGGCAGAGCTCAGCTGATGTGAAAGGATGCAGGGAGATCTGTCTTCACGGATTCTGTTAAAGGACAGGGTCTTTTTTATATGTGTGTAATTCTCATGATCAATAGTTTAACCAGTAGCTGCGTCAACTGGCTTTGTCCTGTTGGATTTAGTGGCACAGCCTCACTTTCATCAATAATACTAATTCTGCAGCAGCCCTTTACCGCATGTTGTGTAAATATGTTATTGAACATTGTTGATTTGATCTTTTTTGTGCCCTTGGGTTGAGTACTGCTGGTTAGTAGTACATTTTTATGGATTAACAATGGTTGTTCCTACCCGGGGAAGAAAACTGTTGCTTGTATGTCTGTCTTCAAGCGTTAACAGGTACCTTTTTTTAGTATCATGCGTCTTTACAGGAGATGAAATAGTCTTAATTTGCTCTGATGAATACATGAAGACTAATATCAAACAGTTATTTCAGTAGACAAACTCACCTAAAGGGAAGAATATTCTTTCTTTATGAATCTTGACTATACCCAGCAAAGACACTAGGAGACCAAAACTCAAAGGAATTGTGTAGCTATTTATGAGGTGCTGATTAGGGTGGCAGAAGCTAATAGATTTTTATTTTGATTATTTCCTTTCCATGCTGTTTTGTATACTGTAGTGAACCCTGTCAAGAGCAGTGTGTTGTGTTCTCTATAAATGCTGCTTTAGTCTACATAATTTTTAAACCACAGTTGCTGAATGGTATTTATACACCTTTATCTCTTTTCTTCTGCCTGTAAAGGCTGGGCACACATCATCATTTTACTGTTTTAGGTCTTTTTGTTACTTCCTATTAACCTTGACTGGCTTGACTCCTCCTCTTCTCACTTGGTTTATGTTCTACCCCAGTACTTGGTGATCGTGCATTAGTCATGGAATGTAATTCTTGTCCAAAAATCTGTCATTGTGACACTTCCCCACTCAATACCTTCAGCAGCCAATAAAATCTTGTGGGGTTTGTGCTTATTCCAGAGTGTGATTACTAGAACATTCAAAACCAAATGCACAATATATTAATTCTAGATCACTAATGAATAGCTGGTGGTGATTTTTTTTTTTAATTTAGATATATGTACATTTTATATATGTAAAATTATGTGATGAGCAAAAAACTACAGCTTTATATTTGTGATTGTTTGTATCACTTTAATTGTTTTACCGTTGGGTAAGTTCGGTTACTGGAAAGTTGCAAATACTGTTGTTTTTATGAAAGGCACCAATGTAGGCTTTAATCCTGAGTTTTAAAAGTACCTGTGGCTTTTTGAGACCTCTTTGAAACTTTGGAATACAGGTCCTAAAATGGTTGTATTTACAGGTTGAATAGAAAAAAGAGTTATAAGAATGATGTGCATTTATATACAAAACAATGTATGCATCATACTGTATTGAAACTGTTCATTTTCAGTTTTGACATATGTGTTTATTTGTATGTTTGGCAAGAAAAAAGCTTGTTTCTAAGGATTTTTAACATTTCAGTAAGTGAATCATTTTTGTAAAGTTGTTCCTAGTTAGACATGTTGGTGTTGCATCTTGATTATGATGTCTGTTGGCTGTGTTTGAAACATAACTGCACTTTTAACAGGATAGTTAAATCTGTACTTTGATTTTATTTGTTATAACTTCTTCTATTTGTCATCTGTATTAGACAACACTCAGTGTGTGCTTCCGGTTTTTGTTTCCTTTCTAGAAGTTGTCTTCTTCTTGAATTTTTAAGGAAGAGGTTTAAAAATCACTGCAAAATTAAAATAGGGTAGCCTATCTATGGACCTGGCAGAAAGAATTTCTCAGATGTTACTGCTGAATTTGTTTTATTTTAGAGAAGTTGATAGGATAAATAGAGTAACAACTAGGGCCAGAGAGTCGTGGTCAATGGGGCGGAGTCCAGTTGGAGGCCTGTATCTAGTGGAGTGCCTCAAGGATCAATACTGGGACCTATATTATTCAGTATATTCATCAATGATTTGGACAGGAGAATAGAGTGTACTATCAGCAAGTTTGCTGATGACACCAAGCTGGGAGGAATGGCTGACACGCCAGAGGCTGCGCTGCCATCCAGAGACCTGGGCAGGCTGGAGAGTTGAGCAGGGAAAAATCTAATGAAATATAACAAGGGCAAGTGTAGAGTCTTACATCTGGGTAGGAACAACCCCAGGTTCCAATATAAGTTGGGGAATGATCTATTAGAGAGCAGTGTAGGGGAAAGGGACCTGGGGGTCCTGGTGGACAGCAGGATGACCATGAGCCAGCACTGGGCCCTTGTGGCCAGGAAGGCCAATGGCATCCTGGGGTGGATTAGAAGGGGGTTGGTCAGTAGGTCGAGAGAGGTTCTCCTTCCCCTCTACTCCGCCCTGGGGAGACCACACCTGGAGTATTGTGTCCAGTTCTGGGCCCCTCAGTTCCAGAAGGACAGGGAACTGCTGGAGAGAGTCCAGCGTGGGGCAACAAAGATGATTAAGGGAGTGGAGCATCTCCCTTATGAAGAAAGGCTGAGGGAGCTGGGGCTCTTGAGCTTGGAGAAGAGGAGACTGAGGGGTGACCTCGTTAATATTGACAGATATATAAAGGGTGAGTGTCACAAGGGTGGAGCCAGGCTCTTCTTGGTGACAACTAATGATAGGACAAGGGGTAATGGGATCAAGGTGGAACACAAGAGGTTCCACTTAAATTTGAGAAGAAACTTCTTCTCAGTGAGGGTGACAGACACTGGAACAGGCCGCCCGGTGGGTTGTGGAGTCTCCTTCTCTGCAGACATTCAAACCCGCCTGGACACCTTCCTGTGGAACCTCATCTGGGTGTTCCTGCTCCAGCAGAGGGATTGGACTGGATGAGCTTTTAAGGTCCCTTCCAATCCCTAACATTCTGTGATTCTCTATTTGCTTTCTCAACAGTTGTTTGCCCTCCAAGAATTATGTAATATATGTACATTTATGAAACTGAATTTGTATGGAAAGGAAAAATGCACATTTGAATTAGTCTCTTATTAACTTATTACGCTTAGTAGGATTCCCTTCAGCCGACTTCTGAATGTTATGCAGAAGACAAGATACTAAGAAAGTTTTGAAAGTGCTGATGTTAATTATTCTTGTCTATCTCAGTCAGAAATCACAATAAATGGTAATAGCTTGTTTTTCTAGAAGCCTGTTTAAATGTGATTTTAGTTTCTTACACTAGATGTCACTGCAGATACAAAAATCAGGTTTTTCTGCATGCTTAATTCAGATTTAATACAGATATTTTAAGGCAAAATGATTTGCAATATCTTGACTTTCATTGCTGTTCAGATCTACTAAAATAAGATTATGAAAATGCCAAAACATTGGCTTAGGAGCAAGTCCCAAAGAACCTGAGTAACTGTTTTGACAGAAATGCTTCTAAACAACGGTTCACAGGTGGGATGCACTGTAAAGTGGTTATGTACATTTGAAATTTTTGCAATTATTTGTCAGTACATTATTCAACTCTGTTTTTCAGAATACTGCATATCTAGAGTAGTTCACAAATTACCTAAAGCCTTTAAAACATATTTATTTTAACTTTATTATAGCTCTGATACCTTATAGATATAAAAGAACAGTTTCTGGAAGAGGTAGTATCTTTTATTTGACCAGGTAATATTGTTGAGAAAGCAAACAGGCTTTTGCACATACAGGTCTTTCACCAGGCCACTTCTACTCTTTGTTTTCTTTTAATGGATTGTGCAGTTGAAAACCCAGAAGCAGTGATGTGCAGCTTCTATTTATGACCATTTTCCTTAACATTATTCTGTTCATTAATCACTTCTGTACAGTTAGAATTGAATTTCAGTACATTATAATTTAAAAAATTTGGGGGTTTTCCCATCTTTTTCTTGGGAAAGTTGTCTGGCAACAAGGAAATGTTTCCTGTTCTCAATCCAGTATTTACCCACAACTCCTGCCTCCTGAGTGAAGAGGAGTAATATCTAGTTTAGCTCTTGGTTTTCTTAGGGTTTGTTTTCTTATACCTGGCCTTGTGCATTACTTATTTATTTCCCAAGTGTAGCAGCTGCTGGCAGTGGTTGTAGTCTATAAAATCATCTGCTCTGCTTGTGAGATTTAAAGGTGGGATGAATTGTTGTTACTAAATGTCACATAGCTTCCCTCCCCCAAAACCTATATGGATAGACTTCTTGTTCTATAGGGGTTGCTTCAGAAGCCAGAACATTAAAATGTGGCATTGTATCTTCCTGCCCCATGTTTTGTTGTTGTTAAGATGAAATGAGTGTATTTACATCCCAGGATCTTTATGCTGTTGGCCAGCACACAGATTTCTGTTTTGGAGTTTGAGTTTGAACAGAGATCAACCCAACATGATCTGTTTTACCATAGGTAGACACTGTTTTTTCATACTGTATTACGGAACAGATGCCATTATTAAATTATGACTATTATTATAACTGATCATCTCTCTTCAGTCTGGTATGTATCCCGAGGTCAATACTGACTGAGAAGAAAGAAATACAGTGGAATTTCCTATGAAAGCAAACAAACAGAAACTTTTTAAGGGGTGTTATGGTTGTCCTGAGATACACATTACTTTTTCTTCAGGAGAGCAGCTCTCATTGCTCTTCACTCACCAATGATTTTTTCAGGGCTTTGTCTACTCTCAGCATTGGCTTGCTGTTGTCAGAGGAAGAAAAAATACTAAATTGGGAACTGGTGCTACTGATGTACTGTAGGTCTTTTCCTAATAGAAGCACTATTGAAAGGGTCCCAGCCACCTGGGGAACGCCGAGTGCAGCAGTCAAAAGTAGATTTCAAAAGAAATAGTTGTCTGATTTCAAGTCTGTCTCTGCCACCTGTGTTCATCTTATTAAGAAACCTCCTTTCTTTCTTGTAGCCTCTTTAGCTGCTTACGATGCCTCTGCGGTTGGTCTGACCACGTTTAACTTTCAGTTTCTGCTAGAAAGTTGCAATCAAGAGATGCCTAATGCTACTGATTGTTTTCTATTTCAGTTTTAAACCATTTTACCCACTTCAAACCACCTGGACCATCAGAGAAGCACGGTTGGAGGCCGCTGTTTCTGAGCTCACCAACCACGGATTAAGGCAGGGTTGAATAGTTTGGCTGATCCAGGCTACACGTTCCAAAAGAGGCCCTCTGGTTTCTAGGAATAACCATACTCCCAAGTATTTCACTGCTGTCCTCCTTACAACTGGGGCTCTGCATTTGTAGATTATCCAGACCATGCTTAGCTTTAATCCATCCCTTGGGCTTGTAGGAGGTTTTCAAATGAGAGGGAGTCAGACAAGAGTGAGTTGCTTTTGAAATCCTTTCTACAGCTCAGATGCCACTTGTTCAACAATTCCTCCTGGGCATTTGGTCTGCTTTTCTATTAATTTTCTTGTGGCAGGAAGGGGAGCTAAATTGAAAGCAGTGGAAGCTCCCGATTTAGCCTGTAGAAAATAGAAGAAATATACCCTGAAAACTGTTTCTTCTAAAGGATCAGCAGAGGAGCAGTGAGAAGGAGAAAAGACAGAATGTAAATTCCTCATTGGTCTTGGTTATGGAAGGTTAAACAAGCATTCCAATATCAACATTTTAGACAAAAAACATAGATTTATGTTGAGTCCTTCACCAAGGAACTGTTTCTAATGGTGGTGTGTATTGGCTATGAATACTAGAGCAATTTTATTCACCTGGTGTTTTTAGCGGTGTATTTAGGAGCTTATTACTGCATGATTCTGATGGCTTTGAGCACATGGGACTGTTCTTCAGGTTCATTCAATCTCTGTATCTCAGCAGCTGGGCTGTGAGGGACAAGGATGTGCTGGCAACCAAGCCTGTGCAGCTTCCTCTGCAAAAGGCACTGCTATTGCATTGCCAATCCTGAAGTCTGTGTTGTGTTTTTTGTTTTTTGTTTGTCTGGTTTTGTTTCTGGTTTTTTTTTCCCTCCTTGGTAGTTCTTGTGTACTAGTTTGCATAGTCCTACTCCTTCCTTCAGTTTCTTGCAATGGCAAGGGTTACATTTTGTCCCTGAGGAAGGAACTAATAAATTTAATCTATTACATTAGATTCATCTCTAGAGAACTAGAGGTGAATTTCTAGGTAAATAATAAACAAAACAGAACTCCAGAAAAGTGACACATTTCTTAATTCTCCCATCCACCAAGAAACACACAAAAACCAAAGAAGCTTTTAAAATGAATAAATGTATTAGCTATGAGACTATTTTTTTTTCCTGTACAATTCCAGGACTCATTCATCATGCAGCTTTAGCAACAGATATGAGGTAGGAGTCCTGTAGATAATAGTCTAGTTCACTGCATTCTCTTGATTCATTCCCAGAGTACAGTCTATGGAATGAATTATTCACAGGTCCTGTAGAAAATATATGATCATGTAATTAAAGACTGTATTGTAATACGTGTGGGAGAAGAGGATGAATTAAGATAGTCTGTTTCTTTCTCTTCAATCCAGGCCCATTCTCCCTTTTAGATACCAGCACAAAGAATACTGAGAGCAGAGTTGCTGTCTCTTAGTTGGAAGGTATAGTTAATCCTGCTAGGAAGGATCGCTAATGGCAAGAAAAGTTTTGTTCTCAGCCCAAAATGTCAGTGCTGCAACACGTAGACTTGTATTTCCCTTGAGACTGGTGTGTGCTCAGTGTGTCACGAATAGGAAGAGATGAAGCCTGCTCCACTTGAGACATAGCAAAATGCTCTGTGTACCTCGTTTTTTTGAACTAGAGGAATAGTTTTCCCTTGAACCCAAATTGGTCAGGGCAGAAACCAGCCTGGAGCAGATGCTCTAGCTGGGAAAATGGCAGCCTTTATGGTTTGAGTTTTATAAGTCACTGGAGAACAGGATTTTGTGGGCTAGTATCCAGGAAGCCTGAGCAGCCAAGCAGGCACTTCCATTAACAATTAGCCAAATCCTGCAGTTCTGTTCAGGGCATTTTTCTCAGACGTCAGCAGTAGTTCTGTCTGTAGAAGGTCTAAAGTGTCCAGGAGCAGATGCTGCAACTTGTTAAGTTTCTCCTTGCAATTCTAGGAATGAAGGCTCAGTTTTCTCAGAAATTACCTTGAATCTGCCAAGGATTCTGATGGAAATCCTTGCAGCTTGTTAAGTATAATGGCACTTTGGGGTACCACTACAATAACAGGATTTCTGTGTATTATGATAATAGACAGCTGCATGTCAGCAATGAGCACGTGGCAATCAGTGTTGAGGGGGAAAGAGAAACAACGAAAAATGGAAAAGGTAAGATTACCTTATGAGAGTAGGAACTGCTCCTGCAATTCCCTTATTCTTTAAAGGAATAGCATCATTAACTTTCCATCATTTTAATTTCACTATCTTAGCAATTCGTCATTTGAGCAGTTCTGCATCTGCCTTTTTAATTGACATTAGTTTCAGGGAGCTATTGATGCCTGTGTGGGCTGCTGCTTTAGCATCTGCACTTTCACAGTAAGCAGTTCACAACAAAACTACAGTTTTCTGATCTTAGTTGTTGTAGACTTTTTAATGGGTTTTCTTGATTGACGGGGATCATGTGGCCTAAAGCTCTAGGAGACTGCGAAAAATGTGGGAAGTTTCTCCTCAATTGTGGTTGTCTTTATGGCTCTGGATATTAGAAATTTCTTCCTCTTGGAAGGCTGAAGTTTTAATTGTACTAAACTTTTTGTTTTAATTGTACTGAAACTGACTCTGTCAGCCAGAGAGACTGTGTTATTTCTTTGTCCCCTTGATTAGAAATAGAATATGGTGTGGGAATTTGTACCTTACCTAACATATGAGGGAATCAATATCCTCTTTCATAATTGATGATTAAATAATTTATTTATTGCTTATAAAGGAAGAACATATTACTTAATGTTCAAAATCATGTTATTGATGTCCTAGGATAGTACAAAACATAGCTTTGGCATGTCCACGGATTAAGAAGGATATGCCTCATCGCTGATGGTGTGTTCCATATTCCCTCCTCTCTTCCCCTTGCCTCCCAAATAGCACCTATACCAGTACCTAGAAATTATTTTGTTATTCCAGAAATCATACATCTGTCAACCTGAACATAGTAAAACATAGGACAGATATTTGATATAGTGTATACAACTTTATAGGATACAGAAGAAGCTTGTTTAACAGACACCCACTAAGGAAAGGAGCAGAAACACTGATACAATACGGAACAAAACAACTTTTCCTAGTTAATGTGTAGGCTGCCACTTTAATGGGAATCTCAAATATTTCAAAGTTGTTTTCTTGGAAGAGATATTTTTTTTTTTTTTTACCCTGGAATTGTCTTGTCAATCACAATTAGACACAATTGAATTTCTGTCAGCTGCTGCTCAGTGTTTTGTCTTGGCTGATCTCTTTACAGAAGGTATTTTGTAAGGGAGCCAGCCTGAAGAGCAAGAAGAGTCTCCATGTAACCAGTTCCCATTCAAAACAAAGCAAGCTAAATACTGAGCTGTGCTTCTTCTTTCATCTTTTAAGAAATTGTTAGTAATAAGCCCAAACCAGATTTCATAATCTTTTGAAGTCTTTGTTTCTCCCACCTCTTGTTTCATCCATCCATCCATCCATCCATCCACCCATCCATCCAATGTTTTCTCATGCTTTGCAGTGCAAGTTCCTTGTTCCTCTTTTAGTTCTTTGAGCAATATTATGGTTGGAGAATTCTTTTTGCCTTCTAAGTCATTGTATCAATAACTTTGCTAATGCTGGCGTTTCTAGTGTTTTCTGGCATACATCTCCAATATTTCCTAATATTGGCATGATGACTATGTATATGCTAGTTGTCTGGAAAAATGTTGATGAAATGTCTGCCTGTCATCCAGGAGGCCCTCCAGCATTTAAAGTAAGGAGTGGGTCTGTTCCATCTCTCAGCATGTAGTCTGGATAGTTTAACCCATCAACGAAAATACAAAAAGCTCTGTGAACATATCTGTGTTGTTTCAAAATCATTTTTCTGCCGCTGTTATTGTAGATTTTTCCAGCTGGTCCATAGCAAGATTGCTTTATTATGCAGAGCATTTTTTTTTCTGGCACACTTAAATATTTTCCTCTCTGACTATGAGGATGTTATTGAGACATATAGTATAGAGAATACTCAGCCCTGACAATCTAATATAACTTAATATCCTTCTCTTTCCACTCCAGTCTTCCCAGAAGGAAATAAAAAATCTTGTCAGCAGTGATTGACTCATCCAATAGATTCTTGTTAAAGAGTGTGCAGGTTCAGTTTTATTTGTTGAAGGGTAATGTGCTGGTGTTTCAGGTTACCCCTATTTTAGGTCCTGAAACATCAGTTAGCTCTTGAAAGTATTTTAGATGCCTAATTCCTATTTATTTTGGTTGGATTTGGCTTTATGAGTACCTTAAAAACACCGTGTTTAGAATCATAGAACAGTTTGGATTGGAAGGGACTTTCAAAGGTCATCTAGTCCAGCCCCCCTCTGGGGTAGTTAATTCTTTCTGTTTCCTAGCACAACTTCCTTCCGTGTTAAAGAAATCTCATTGTTTTGCAGGAACTTTTTCAGCAAAAGATTTGTGATTTTGGGCAGCTTCTGACCTAGTAATAGTTCATCCATAAATATCACCATCTCTATGTCTGGAAATTTTACCCTTAGGTAAATCCAGAAGGCATAATTAAGACCAACCAGTCCGCAACAGACCAGTTAAGGACTTACTTGTCTTCAAAATGTCAACTTCTGTAAAGCTTTTTGTTAAATATTTACATTTAATTTCTCTAAAAGTCTGGTTTGCAGCATCTGGACAAACTGTTGCTGAAGGATTTGTTCTGAATGTGTTTTATTCAATTCTCGCATTTTTCCGTATGGCACATTTCTGTTGACAAGTATCTTCCTGCATGAGCACATCTCCAAATCTTTGCTTGTCAAAGGCTGGGAGTTTATTTTGTTTCCAACTGTTTTTCATTTCCCCTCGAGTTCTCATTTTGTGACTTTGTTCACACAGCATAAGGAAACAAATCTGGAGATGAGTTACATTACAAAACTCTTCATGAAGAACAACATTTCGACTTCTTATATTCTGTAGCATCCCAAAGGTGCTCAGACCTTAATTATGTGAAGAAGAAGCCTGATGTATAAGAAGCAAAATTAGCTTATTACCTCCTCGTTGAAGCTCTTTCATCTCCTTGCTAGACTTGCTTAGCGTGCTGTTCTCTCCTTGTCTTTTTGCTGTTGTTTAATAGCTCCTTTTGGACATTCAGGGCCAAGATGCATCTAAGTGGGGGGCTTATGGAAATTTGGGAAGGGTCAGGATTGAGTTATCTCTCTTGGTTTTTAGGGGCTGCTTAGATGGAACAGCCACTTGATGCTGTTCCATCTATGTCTGTTGGCATTAAGTAGGGGGAATTTGCATTCCTGAGTTCAGGCTACAACACTGAACCACTAATTTTGGTTGGATAGTGGCCTGGTCAGCACAAGGGTTTGGCGAGGTGATGGTTGGTCAAGAAAGGTGCTGACATGACTGAAAAAAGTCTGTTTTGAGTCTCGAGGAAAAAGCAGTAACTGGACTCTTCTGCCTTGTTTGTTTGTGGTTGTGTTTGACTTTATATATATATATATATATATATATATATGTATATATATATATACACGTGTATATATGTATAATTTTTTTAGTTGAATGTGGGGATGTTTGTGTTAAAGAAAAAATTCTGGTCAAGGGAAACAGTTCAAAATCCCATACCCTCGTCATCATGGAAAGCTTGATTGCTCTAAGGAGCAAAATAAGCTACCCAAAAAATAAATCAAAATACCTAGTTGTGGATTATGTTTTGCATGAAGGAACGAAATGTCCTTAGTGTTTGTTTGGTTGGTTTGTTTGTTTTTTCTAGTGGGATCCACCTGTCATTTGTGCTTCTGCAGCATCTGTGGTGACAGTTTTTTAATGGGAACTCTGAGAAAACCAGAGTTTGGAACGTCAGTGTGGCAATATTCCTGTGTTTGCTTGTTACATGCTGCAGGGACACCCTGAATTTTGGGGAAGACAATAAATATTATTCAGGCAAAGTGATATCACGTAACCAAGAATTAACTGTGGTAAGGTGAGAGAGGAAGAAAGGCACGTAGTTTTGGTTTTCTGGTGTTTGACTTGTGAATTGACCCCTATAGGAAAGCACAGATCGTTGTCTTTTTGGACTCATAGACTAACTTAATGTTTGCAAGGAAAGATTTTTCCATTGAGAAATGCAACTGATAATGTGGCAAATATAAAATCACACTTTTGGACAGCTGAAATGTAGATATTTATAATGCCCAACTGTATTACAGTAATCCTGCTGCCATTTACCTCTGTTTACACAGTCTTTAATTACGTGATCATGTCATCGTCCCTCATTATTTCTTTCTCTGGTTTCGGTCACTGGACAGATGGCTGCAAAATCCAACATGGAGTTTTGAGATGTGGAGGGAAGGAGACCGTGGTCTGATGGACCTTGGTTGGTTTCAGAGATTGGATCATATCTAGGGAGCATAGCAGAAAGGCAAAGAAGGATTTTAATGCTAAAGACCCAGGGAAAAGTTATTGTATCCCTAACCTAGAGAAATCTGAGAGGTTTTCTTTCTGAGGAATTTTGTTTTGGCCTTTTTCCTTTAAAGGTGCCAGTCTCTTAAGACCTAAATTGATTAGCTGAATTTAAAACACTCATTAAGACACTTAATTGAAATATGCCTGGGAGACAGTTTGGTTATATTTGGTCTAAATCTCTGTAGTTTTGTCTAAATCTCTAGATTTTTCTAAATCTCTGTAGTTTTGTCCAAGTATAAGCTGCCTTAGGTAGGAAATCTGGAACTTTTCTCTATTTTTGAAATAACATATTTAAATGTTAAATCCATGGAGAGCTTTTGATAAAGCCATATCCAAGTTTGTCCTGAACTCCACAAGTGGTATTCTGAAGTCATAAGCTTTTGTTGACCACTTATCTTTTTGGTCTTAATCTGCCAATGAACTGGTTTGCATTAAGAAAGGACACTGTACATGTGAAATTCAAGCTGACTTCCATGTCACCTAGTCCTGGTTGGCAACATTTTTAGAATATATTTTTTATGTGCTCCTGACAGTTCATGTTAATGAAGCATTTAAATGAATATTTCAAACACCTAGTCTGCTTTTTATTGTAGGAGTTAACATTAGACCTATTATGAAGTCCTATATAACTTCTGAAAATGTGAAACTCTTAGTGTCTTGGCTGCCTCAAAGGCTTAGGATTGAAAGAGTGGATTTGCCCTCCATCTGTTGTGGATGGTGATATTTACTTGCCGGTCATTATAAGTCATTGAAAAATGCTACGTTGTCCTCCATACCATACTCCATACCATACTCCAGCACATTAATCTTTTGAGTTCATTTACATAGTGGGATGAATTCTTTCTGCTAGATGTAGAATTTTGAGGTGCAGTGATACCTGTCAGGAGTCACTGAGAACTGAGGTGAGAGACAAGGCCTCCATGTACGCAGAATTTGTGCACTAACATTTGAAAATCTCAGTAGGATTATAAAAATACCGTAAAAATTTGCCGCTAAAGAAGAAAAGTTTCCTTCATTTTTTACAGTATGTAAATATAACAAGTGTCATATGCCTTTTGGCGAACGTGACGTTCTTTTTCATTATTTTGTATTAGCTGGCAAAAATTAGGCCCTTGGAGGTTTTTCTGAGAATGCAAAAAAAGACGACAGTTTTCTGAGTTAGGATTCAGATCAATCAGCTAAATGCAGAGGTCAGTGATACCTTCTCGAAGTTTGGGTAGATTGCTTTGCATTTTCTCCCTAAAGATACAACAGGTTTGTATCTTTGAAGGAACAATTATTTCCCATTAGTAATTGGCAAAGCTGTGTTAATTTACTCTGAATGGCTGGATGGACCTTAAGTTTGAAAAATACTCAAATCTGTCAAAACTACAGTCTACCGAGAAAGCCATAATGTACTGTAGACTAGATAATATAGATCACGAGAGATTCCCTCTCTTCTTATTTTTTCCATTCAGTTTTACATAAACTTATCCAAAATGTGATGTGAACTTCACTCGTCAGTCAATATTTGGAATGTCTCTCTTGGCAATGAAATATGATTTAAGTATTTTTTTCATTAGGTGTATTTATTTCGGCCTTGGTTATAGGGACTGATGCCAGATTATAGATTTTGCAGTATAGGTTGTTTTATTGAAATTATTTTTAAAGGACACTTGCCTTTGGTACAAATAGTACCTTTGTTTTGTGAGTGTATTTTGGGAATTATACCCTTGTCATCTTGCCCTTTCTCCTTATTTTTTGTATGTTTATCCTCTCTGTTTGGCCTACTCTCTTTAAAATCGATGCTTTCATCTTATTTGGAACCTATGTATGTGATTCATTACTGTTTTTAGTTAAAATTGCGGTCCTTTTATTATGATTACAGTTCAAGCATGTGGCATCCCCTCATTCTGAAGCAGTTAAATGACTCTGTTGGGCTATTGCAAATAGTTCATTTTTATTTCGTTGTTAAAATTGTGAAACAAACTGTAGTTTCATTAAATATAGTCAAAGACCATGGACATTTCCTGTGTCTCTTCTCCTGGCTTTCATGAGTTGTAAATGCTGCGATTTAGAGAATTCAAGTCAACAGATAGGTATGCTACATATATAGAGAGAGTTTATATTTATACGTACATATGTATAACTTGTATACTGTTAATGTCAGAATTCAAGTATTGCTTTTAGATAAAATTTACTTCACAGGAGTTTGAATTAAGGATGTATAGTTGCTGAGAAAAATTGTGTTTTCCTAGCTTTACAAAAGAGGAGCATCAACAATCCTTGTCACTTTGTCACATAGAAGCAGTTGCTAATGCCATTTGTGCCACCTTAAAGCCCTAATTATTTTATTTTATGCTTTGTGTACACAAAATCAAACTGATAGTTTTTAAAGGGCGTTTTATTCTTTTTGTAGCATCCTCAAATGTTTGCCTTGAGATCAAAGGGATTATATTTTTTGCGATTTCTGACCTTTTAGTAGTCCTTTAATTTGCATTAAAAACTTCACATAAGTGACAACTTCTATTTGCTGTCACTGATCTAATAAAAACTAGCATATTATTTCTGGGGAAAAAAGTAAGGTGACTATACCTTCATCAATACCAGAAAAGTCATTATAAACTCTGTTCTCAACATGGAATGAAAGGAAATCAGTCTGCTAAAATACTGCCTAGTGGAACTAAACATTTAAAGCTAAATGCAAATGTTAAATTCAGAACTGCTACTCTGACCTGTGCTCATTATGCTGAACTAAATTGTGGAGGGACTCAAAACCTTAACTATTATCACCTCCTGCATGACTTATATTTGCTGGACTAATGAGGAGATTTTCATTTTTGTTGTGAAGAGTTCTTTAAAATGGCTTATTTATTTCTTCCGTATGTCTCCCAAAAATTGGAACGATCATAACTAAATTATTTCCTCTAAATATATTGGGTTTAAAATAGTCATTTCCTATTTAATATTAATAATGTCTGTAGTCTGTGATTGTTTATAGAGTTAGCTGGTGTGTGTGAATCTGGTTTGGCCCATCAGCAATCCCTGCTAGGAACAGCTGTGGGACTGGTTCTCATCTCGGTGGGTGTCAGTAAAGCATTTGATTCCATGGCACAGAGGAAACTACTTTCTTAATTAGACAGTGTGGAGAGTAAAACTTAAATAAATAAAAATGCTTATAAGAGGGTGCGATGGAAGTGGTGGTACTGGGAAGGAAGCTGGTAGTAGTGGAGTTTTTTGGGAGCTGGTGTTGGAGCTCATTTTTTGGGCTTGCTCATGTTTAACAATATCTTTAGGTGCGTTAACCAGTGAAGTTTGCTGATATTAAAGCTGGGAGACATTTATTTAGCAGAACATCTTGCAGAGGACGGGATGGCTAAGGATTAGAATAATAGAAGGGTGATTGCTGGTAAATAATTTGCAGTGCAGAAGCATTGGGACTGATGAGAACTTAATACACCACGGAAGGGGGAGAGGATGGCATGAGACTTGATTCTCATGAAATAGTATGTTCACATGAAAGAGAAATGAAATCTTGGAAGAATCACATAGATGTTTTGTGCAGTGAGTGGGAAATAGGGATGCAGTTGTACATGGTGCTGGCAAAATTGAGTCTACACTGGGAAAACAGCGTGTAAGTCATTAAGGTCAAGAGAGATGCCCTTGAGAGAGGGTGCGTTAAATACCTGGGTCTGGTGAGTCTGGTCATATGAAAGGAGGCACTTGGAGCTTGGCCTGGTAAAATCACAGTAAGGAGAGTGGATATGGCTGCTGTCAGTAACTGTGTCAATGAGTAAATGCCAGAGAAGGAAGAGAATTATTTCATCTGAATGTCGACAACGATGCAAAATACATGAATATGAGCTATTAGTTAGGCTCAGGCCAAATACTTGAAAAAATTACCTTATATAAGGGATGAGACCCTAAGCATAATCTATAAAATGATTTATTATGGTATTTGGGAGCTGTACTTGGCAACATAGGTCACTTTCAATTCTTCCCTCTCAGGAGAAACAATGCTGGAATTTTAAGCGGAGGTAAAATTCCTGAGATTTTGCTTAAATTACAGAACCAATCAAGTCAGTTCTCTTGTGTTTTGTAGGGCTTACTGGCAACTTTACTGAAAATTTAATATGCTTGCCTCTTAATATTGTGAGTGCAACTTCAATAGTTGGCTGTGTCTTCTTTATAAATGTAATAATTAGCCTGCAATGCAGTTGAAAATTCAGAGTCGTCCATCTGTTTATGTAGCACTTTTCTTTCAGAATAATGAAGTCTAGAATTATTGATATAACTTCTGTAAATAAAAACAGAATTCTGTCTGCAGTGCATTCCTCTTAAATCCTGCTATTTTTAATCTATTAAAAACCTCTCCAAACATTAGTACTGTACCACCCAAATTGTGGGAATAAGCTCTGAGTGGAAAATAACAGTTAAAAAGTTTGTGTTTGGAAGGGAAAAGAAATACGGTGGAGCTGATGCTGGGTCATGACCTACATCTGCTTGATACAAGGGTGGTGATCCTGTTGTGTAGTCAAAAACTGGCTTTTGTCAGAGACTTTTGACTTGGTAACGGGTTGGCGCTTTGCAGGCGTTTGGTCAAACACCACAATACACACCATAGAAATGCTTTGTGGGTTTTGCATCAGTCTTGAGGCTCCAGCAATTACATGAGCCATGCAGAAGTGTGTGCAAGTTGAAGAACGAGACCAAAGTTATGGAGACGTTTTCATGAAGGACAGTTATTGATTACCAGTGTCATATGGAATTTAATACAGTTGCAAACAGCATTTTTAAAACTTATGTAAGGAGGGAATTGCATGCTGGAGGATTGCCTCTTATCTAAGTAGGCAAAATATTCCTCCATTTAAAATGAAAAAGAAGGGGAATCAAACATGATGATGAACAGTATTTTTTCATTTGCACTGAAAGCTTTCAGGAGTATTTGATTAATGTAGATAAATGCATAAGTGTATTCAGGGTGATATAGGAATAATAAAAGAATCAGATATCCCAATGACATATCTGGAAAATTTTTCAACTCTAAAGATAAATTAGACTTCTGTGGAATGCACAGATGTCGTGTACAATCATAAGATAATATTTTGTTGATCCAAGTTCCTCATTATTGGATAATTTAGTTACAGTGTTGAAACAGTATATTAATATGGAAAATTGAAGTACACGAGCTAAATTATTCTGCAATTGTTTGATGGAAGCTCTAGTAATTTATTCAGCTAAACTATTTCTGGGTTTTATTCTATAAAACCTCACTGATCCATAATTTGGCTTGTTTGACTTTATAATGTGATGACAACCTGCAGGTAAATGCAGAAATTATTTACAGGTTAACAGAGTTTAAGTGAAAAATTGTTTGTGCTGGTAAATTGGAGTTTAGTTTCTTAGGTTGTCGGGATGGTGAGTGAATCTACACAGGTTTTTGCTTTCTAATGCAAATTAAATGTAGTGATTTTTTTTCTCTTAATAAGACAGACTGTGCATGTTATTAAAATATAAAGCTATGAATACCGATAACACTGGTAGCATTGTTGTACTTTGTTTATGCAAAGAAGCAGAAAGCTGCACACTATTAAAGGGGATGTGATCTCAATGAAAACACAGTGTCTATAGGTTTGTTGGGTTAGACCTTGTGGAAACTAAGAAGAAAGGGCTAGGTCAAGACAGACAATTACGATAACCCCCCAACGATTTTTTCCTCGTTTTCTCAAAAATGTCAGGAATTAAGGAACGTTTCACAAATTGCAAAGTTGGGGAGGTGGCCAGGAGAGGAGGCATTTCTCTTCAAAGTGCTGTTTCCATATTTGCCCCATCTGTGCACAGATCTATTGGAAGGTAACTTGAAAAAGCAGAAAATGCTGAATAGTGAATCAGTATATGATATAAATAATTTTATTTTAACCTCAAATTTGAGTTTCAACTGCGGCAGAGAGTCCAGCGTAGGACAACAAAGATGATTAAGGGAGTGGAGCATCTCCCTTATGAAGAAAGGCTGAGGGAGTAGGAGTCTATTTAGCCTGGAGGAGACTGAGGGGTGACCTTATTAATGTCTACAAATATATAAAGGGTGAGTGTCACGAGGATGGAGCCAGGCTCTTCTTGGTGACAACCAATGATAGGACAAGGGATAATGGGTACAAACTGGAATGCAAGAGGTTCCACTTAAATTTGAGAAGAAACTTCTTCTCAGTGAGGGTGACAAACACTGGACCAGGCTGCCCAGGGAGGTTGTGGAGTCTCCTTCTCTGGAGACATTCAAACCTGCCTGGACACCTTCCTGTGGAACCTCATCTGGGTGTTTCTACTCCGGCAGGGGGATTGGACTGGATGAGCTTTTGAGGTCTCTTCCAATCCCTAACGTTTTGCAATTCTGTGATCTTTCTTATTCCCTTAGAAAGACTGGATAAAATGATTTCATTGTATGAAAAAAAGGAGTAAATGTGAATGAGAAGTGTTTTATTATGTTGATTTTTATTGATAGTAGCTGAAGAACTCATTGCTGTAAGAATTTTTTAAAGTTAAAAAATTAGCAGGAACCGAAAGAGGCTCGGAATTTGTACTGGTGACACAAGTCTCTAAGGTATATTTACTGTTTATCATAGAATCATTTCAGTTGGAAGAGACCCTCAAGATCATCAAATCCAACCATAACCTCACTCTGACAGTAAACCATGCCCCTAAAAACCTTATATACCTGTCTTTTAAACCCCTCCAGGGATGGTGACTCCACCACTTCCCTGGGCAGCCTGTTCCAGTGCCTGACAACCCTTTCCATAAACAATTTTTTCCTAATATTCAATCTGAACCTCCCCTGGTGCAACTTGAGACCATTTCCTTTTGTCCTATCACTTGCTACCTGGGAGAAGAGACCAACGCTCTCTGTGCTATTAAGGCACTAGAAAATCTGGTTTTAAGTTAAACTTCAAACTTCTTGTCCTTTGTGCTGTTGTTAAAGAAAAACTGTACTGTTTCACATTAAATACCCCCGTAGGCAAAGCAGGGTTTGTCTGAAAGTACCTGATTTTGACATATAAAACATGGCAAGCACGTAACAGTCCTTCCCCAGAAACCTTCCTGTGCTTACTGTAAATGAAGTTCTGAGTTTTTCACCCACCTTAATTACAGAGTGACCCGCTGAGGCTGCTTCATCTATATTTCTGACTCTCTCTGTTTTTGTAGCCTCTTTAATGCCATGTGTCTGCTGGGTTTGGAAATCAACATTTCTAGATGCCTTTGAATTCTGAGCAGTATGGAATATTTTCTTTTCTATAGGTATGAAACATTTGTTTCCAGTGATTTAAAGGGAACACAAGGTGTACTGAACACATAACTGGAGGAAAAGCAATTTATAATTAAGAACTTCCCTTGTGTACAGTTTACATCTGTATATTTTATAGAGAACTTAATGTTAGTGCCGGGCCACCGAGTATCTTCAGACATTTTTGTGAACTCGGGATATAATAGCGTATTTTCAGTGAAATCAAATGTACCCAAAGTACCTGTTAGTGTAAGAATCTGCTCTACTAGTCTGGTTAAATATTAATGCAAAGACTTTTGCTGGTGCACATTTTTACCCATAATTTCTTTAATTTGGTATTATGCATTTTTGCATAATTTAAATATAGACATCTGGACAATTTACTTAGCCAGCATAATGTTATGTTCTACTGAAAGTGTCTGCACAGTGTATTCTCAGGACTGTGTGCCAGCCACTAACTGTTCAATTTTTAAATAAAATAGCGGAGGTTTTGCATTTGAAAGTGTAACAGAAATTAAACGCCTCTGAGAGGTTCTGTTCATTAAAAGGGCAGTGTGCTAATTATGTGTGCTCTTTAATATGTGCTGGGCCACTAGCAGCATATGTATTGCTCTACTGGTAGATTGGTCAAGCAATGTTAGAAATATCTTTTGGGCTTGTTTTCATTTTTTTAGTTTAATTCAGTATCCTATTGGCTAAAAAAGTAAAATTCTCTGATTCCATTTTCATGTATATTTGCATGTATGTAAATAAATGCATTTAAAGAAATCCTATGTATCACAAAGGTGTTCTTTATCATGAGCGGTTGTATACTGTGAAGATTAATGAACTCATAGGCTCAAGTAAGTTCTTTACATGAACATTTTGTTTCTAAACTGCAGGAATATATCTTAGCTGTGAGTTTGGAGATGATGCCTCCATATCACTTAATACAGCGAACTTAGAACATGGGTGCAGAAGGGATGAGATTTCACAATAGCTCTCGTATCTCTCTCAGAAGTGTTAATGAATTTACTGTATCAGGATATTTCTGATTGCTGAGTCAGAGCTAAACTCAAAGAGACTATTATTTAAATACACAATATGATCCCGTTATTTTAACCTTGGCTCAAGGAAGGGTTTTCTTGTGTCCTGACTTCAAATGAGTCTGTTTGATCTAGGAGCTCCTAAAGAAAACCTTTTTTCCTCCTCACACAGTAGCTGTTTATATTAACTGGAGTGCTCCTTTGTGGATAACACTTGGCTTGCTTTATTTTCCAGAGTTTATGAATGCATCTTAAATACTGAGGGAGTACACTTTTCTGTTCAAGGATAACTGAAGCGAAGATGCGTGCAATACATTCAGCTTTCTTAAACTGCACTTTAAGGTTTTCAGAAATTTTCTGAATTAGTGGTTTTTTTAATAGGGACAGTGACCTTTCCTGCTCCTGTCATTTGACTTATGGATTCACTGCTGCTTAAAATTGTGTTGCGCAGATGAAAGTGAATCAAATCATGACTCAAATGTAATAATTTCCCTGTCTTATACCAGCTTACAGACCTTCAATTTATTTCAAAAGAGGTCTGTCCTCCTTCAGAAGCATCCTTCTTATGCCGTCATGGATGAAGAGGGACAATTTGACCTTTATCGTTTTCTCTCACTGTGGGAGAAGAGAGTGATAAAGAGGTTTCTGTGATTTCAGTTTGGGGCGAAAGAGCGCAGTTTGGTGTTTGGGGGCATCCTCGCAGAAGCGTTTGAATCTGGAATTAAATTTTAAACCAAATGACTAAAGTTTAGCAGTTAGCCCAGATACCTAATTAAGATTGAGGATTTTTAGTAAACTATCTGAAGAGAAAAGCTATTTTACAAGTAGTAAAGAAAAAAACCATTTTAGTTAATCGCAACTACTGTGCACTGCATTTATGATAATGCTTCCATCAACACAATGCATTCTGTGTGTGAATCGTAGTAATTTACAAAATAAACGTTCAGAAACTCAATTATTTTATGCTCTTTAATTTTAGATCTGAATAAATAAGCAACACATCTATTTTAAATCATCATTATATATGCTACATTTCTGAATATAGTAAAAATGCGTTAAATATTAAAAGACTGGAAAGTGAATAATCATTTTTACAATTATTCTTAATTATTTGTGGGATATTTTTCTCACCCAGTGATAATTTGTTGGCCTCCTGGGAAGCCCATTTTTATCTCAGTCAGGGATGTTGGCAAATGCTTTGTTATGCTGGGGAAAAAGTGTTCAGCTCTTAATATTTTATCATTTCCATTGGGGCAAAGGTGCCAGCAGTTGTGTGCATGACCACCAGTCGTCAGTGTTTGAAGTCTTCACCCTCATCGTATACGAACATTATAAATTATATATAACAGTAGGTGCTACTCAATAAATATTTAATATGTGATAGGTATTTTTTGACTGAAAATACTTTTTCACTCAAACCATGATTTAAGCAGTATTTTTTGGTTTTATGAGGTGACGCTATTATAATACCAAGGAATAGCCGGGTGCGGTGTGAATGTCAGAGAGCTGCAGGGCAACATGAATCACAGGTTCTTTATGGTTTTCTGAACGTGGGAGACCTTTTTCATTCATCCATGGCCAGAGTGGGATTTCCCAGTTTTATTTTGGAGTGTCTTTTGTATGTTGTGTCATCATCTTGTCTTGCCCAGGTGTATCCATACTTAGAATTTTTTAAACAGTGTCAATATTGATGATGTTTTGTACTGTGCAGAGAAATGAAGATATTACATCTGTTTTCTTCACATTTGCAAGTTGCTGTACTGGGGAAAATACATATAACAATCTAGCTGTTGTTTTTTCTTACTACCAGTGTAGTGTCTTGCTTGGCTCTAAAGAAAGCATAGTGATGACTTTACGTAGAAAAACACATTAATTTTGAAAGGCAGTGTGTGTACACATTCACAATCTCTGTTGCTGTTCTCTTACAGGCCTAAAAGCCAATAGCATTTTTTTTTCAACTTGAAAAATAAACTTTATAAATACTAAAACTTATTTCAAAGCTATCATGAATTTCTTATTTGTTGCAAAGACTGTCTGATCAGTACTACATCTTATATTTTATCCAAGGTTGAAGTCTCCCACTTGTAGTCATACTGAATGATGCTTCATCCTACAGGTGGCTGTACAAGGTGGCCCAAAGGAATTTTGAAGAATTGAAATTAAGTGCTGCAAATATTTCTTACATTTATTTACTGTTATCAGTACTTTCCTTGTATTGGTTGATGTTTTAACTGCTTAGACTTACCAAATTTTCAGGCGTCTGGGGTTTTTACTGAGCAAGGTTCAGTTCATCTAAAGGATCGTCAAAGAGTTTCCACTTTTCTATACCTTAGTCGTGCTGAATTCTGAGGAGTTTTAAATTCTGCTCACCATTATGCAAGGTGGTATGTAGCTTGCTTTTAGACAGCATTGCTTTGTTATGCTCCTGATTGATCTTCCTTATCTGGTATAATTCAGCTGTTTCTCTGGTTTCTTTCAAATAACACCTTCACAGATATTGTGAAAAGCAAGTTTGGAATGCTTAATGGAAATATAAAAGACACAATTAAAAAAAAAATACAGTGCCTTCTTTTGGTGTGTGATGTAACAGAGAATAAGTTACATATAATGTGTTCTAGAAAAAGAAGGAAGAGTGGTATTTCATGCTTATCTTAATAAATAGACTTTTGTCCTTTACAGGAACAAACCTTGGCTCTGCGAAAAGAAGGGATAGGTGTTGTGTTGGATTCCGAACTGCCTCATCTCATTGGCATTGATGATGATCTGCTCAGTACAGGTATCATCTTGTACCACTTGAAGGTAAATACGCATCTGTGTTTCCACAGCCTTCCTATGCCTCATGATTATTTTTTTTTCAGTAGACAAATTGTAGTATTAATTTTCTATCTAAATATAGTGCTCATTACATTTCTCTGCCATAGTAAGAAAAGCTCATTACATCTCTCCACTGCAGTAAGAAAAGCTCTTAAGAGGTTGCAGCTGATTTAATTAAAATATCTGTTAATTTACTTGTTTAGGTTTATCCTGAGGGTCAAATAGTTAACCAGAGATAAATGTTTAATATTCCTACCCATGTATATTGGGTTTTCATTCATTTCACTGTAAAACTTGACTTGAAATCCAAATGTAGATTAGATTAATTACCTCAAAAATATAAAGGACAGTTGAAACTTGAATTTGTTAATAATATTGTATAGTAATTGACTGTGAAAGCGTGCTAATAATGCCACCCAATTTTTCTCTTGTGTGTTTAAAGATACATTTCCTTCAGGTCACTCAGAGAGAGTGGAAGGATAACTTTTTTGTGGGGGAGGAAAGGAGATTTCAGCTGAAAATAATGTATGTTTCTCTCTTACTTAGGAGGGCCAAACATATGTTGGCAGAGAAGATGCTGTGACAGAACAGGATATTGGTATGGAATCTGGGATTTTTTTTTTACATTCTTTCTTCTGTCCCAATATATGAACAAAGCTTCATATTTTTTTCCTTTTTTCAATTGGCAGTCTATATGTTCTTGCATATATTAAGTCTTAGAAAATTTGAGAGCTGAATTATGTGCTATTTGCTTCAAGGAGCGTGACTTCTAGAATAACTTGTGCGCTTAAAATTTATTCATATACTTGTTACTGATTTGTTTATCGCTTCTTTTGAAATAGCATCATTTAAACATACCATCCTTTTTGATATAGCACCTGTCGCAATCACTGCACAGTCATTCCCTTAACCTTTGTATAATGACAGTATTGTTATATTGTTACACCTAAAGGAGTCTTTGGACTCCTTTAATTCTCAGGTGAGAGACTGAGAGTCAAATACCATGGTTTGGTATATTTTTGTGGGTCAAAAGGTGCCTGGATTGAAGTCTCTATATAAATTTAATGAAACTAGCAAACTTGCTTTGTGGTATTAAACAATACAGGTAGAGACAATCATACATTAGTTGAAGAAGAGACAGAAAGTAGCACAACTGGTTGATAAAAGGCCTGAATATAGTAGAAGGTAACCTTATTTCAGCCATCATTAGTCTACAAACACAAATTATATCCCTTCTTTTCAGACCAGCATGGTTGCTTTAAGGTCAAGAAGCTTTCATAATTTCCTAAAAATGGGTCCAAAAAACCCTTTTCTCCACAAATATATAAATTTTGCTTTCTTGTTTGCTATCAGAAGGAAAGAAGCATTTGCTAATCTGGTGCTAAAACATAGGAGGAAGGAACTTTACACCAAAAAACCCAGGCAACCCAACTCACTTCTCTTTCCACTACAATGAAACACTAAACAGTGTTGACATTTAGGCATGCAGTATGTGATGAAAGAAGGAAAAATCATTGTCCACAATAAAGAGAAAAGATACTCTCAAATATTTAGTGCAATATGTCCTTAATAAATTAATATCAGCATGCTAATCTTACTAGCCATTGAAAGACTAATGAAGCTATTTTCTTTCTTTGTATTTAGTTCTTCATGGCCTTGATTTGGAAAGTGAGCATTGCATCTTTGAAAATCTCAATGGTACTGTGAATCTAATACCACTGAATGGAGCGCAGTGTTCTGTGAATGGTATTCAGATTACAGAGGCCACACAACTGAACCAAGGTATTACCAGTGTAATGTCATTTTTGATACCGCATCTTTGTTTCTTTCTGGCAACAGCACTGAAAAAATCTCTGTGTGTCTAAAAGGGTTATTGTTTAATCAATTTTAATTCCATGTGTTCTCAACTAGAACCCGAAACGATCAGGAGAGCTACAGAGTTTTTGTTCTGTCAAAGCATAGCCATGTGCTGAAAAGAGAATTCTTTACTAATTTAAGCCACTTCATAATCTTGAGTATGAATTGATAGTTACCTTTCGATTTCATTCCACATTTATACATAAATTAAACTCTGTGCCAGATTGCTTAGGTTGCTGTAATATTAAGGAAAAGAATATTGGTCTCTATAGGACCAAAATCATATCAGAGACACCTCCCGAAGCTGCAGGCCAGTCCTACTTAACGCTGTTGCCAAATCCTCTTGAATAGCAGGAGATTCAGCTGGAGTATCTGTTCACTGCAGCTGTAGGGAAATGACAAAAAGGGGGAGGCTAACTCTTATGGAGGAAATTTAGAGAATTATAATTTTAATATAAAAGCTTTAAAATCTGGAAGTGAAAAAGCAGGCAGGACAGCTGGGAACAGAGGTGCACTGTGTTGGCCTGGAAAGGACGAGCTAATACGTAAGCTGGTGAGGAGATTTGGGATGTTTTATCTTCCAGGAGCACCCAGAATATCTTGCCATTTAGCAGTGAGCTGAAGACCTGACCGGTGAGGCTGAGACACAGCTCAGCTACTGAAAAACAAAGTCACTTTACATTCTTGGAAAGGAGCTTTCAGAGTGAGCTTATAAGCTTATTCTAACAAGGGAAGGATGCGGGGTTGAACAAGGAGAGTCTTGGTGCCTTTTCTGAACTCCAACAAGTGCTTCAAACGCTGGCTTTCAGAAAGGAAAGAGTTTTGGTGTAGAGAGAGGATGTTGATCTTGTAAAGCATCTATTTCTTCATGCAAAACCAGAGGCATAACACACTTGTTTCTGTACAGATACTGGCAAAACAAAACAAAACAAGTCCAGCCCCATTTATCTTCTGTTTGGTTAAATCCCACTGATAAGTTGTTAGCGATAGAAACATTGGCATTAATGCAGATAACACTGTAAACAAAAAGAATTGCAATTGCAATGATTCATCTTTACTTTATCCTACTGAATTTCAAAGGCAGGAAAGGTTTGATGCACCTCAGAAGAAAGTAGGAGTTTGGATGTGATTTACCTCTTCCAGGCATATGTAACAACTTGATTTTTGTACTGTGAAGAGTGAAAACACGGCTTTTTTCCTTCCAAATTTCTGTCTGTCTAAAGAAATTTGCAACTCAAAAGAAGGGGAGAGCGTTCCTTTTGCATTCCTAAATTGTGAAAACCAGCTGCATGACCTGACTTGTAGCTTGTGTAAGCAGCCCGAGTCTGACAGAAGGATGGCGGTTATGACGTCAGGTGGGCAAAGCTGATGAAATAATGAGTTTAATGGCTCGTGCACAGTCAGTCTTAGCTGTGTTAGCATTTAGTCTCACAGCATGAAATAACCAACCTCCTTTAGGTAATGCTGATTAACTGCTAATGTATTTAAATGTTTCCGTTCATCATTAATAACTGTTCATTTGAAAATGTATTAAGTTTTTAGACTGTCATGGAGTTTAAAAAAAAAAAAAGCATATTAATTAATTATCGCTTCCTTCTTCAGATTACTTCCAGCATTTGTGAATTCTGGGTGATGTGGCCTTTTTGTGTAAATGCAGATTACTATTATATTTTTTTATTCTGAAGAACAGATGGTAGGATTTCTAGAGGCGACTGAATTAATACTCATAATTTGTCCTTTACTTTAAATTTATCCTCAACTAGAAACCAAGTTTTTCTGGTTTTAGGCCGAACTGCCAACTCTTCTGTACTTAACATAACCAGCCCTTCTGTACTTAACATAACCAGCCCTTCTGTACTTAACATAACCAGCCCTTCTGTACTTAACATAACCTCCCACTGCTTGTTTTTTATACTTCATTAATTTTAAAAAAAAGCCTTTTAAAAATGGAAAAATGACTTTTAGAAGTTGGAAGTGTCTGAATTATAGGTACATTTGTTTGCACAGTTCCAAAATATTGCTCTGTGTAGGTCAGTTAAATTACGAGATCAGAGCTTCAGGAATGATGAAGACTTCTTTTGCTCTGTTTTTGTTGCTGTTCTTAGTGCTGTCACTGCATTTGACAAAACTTCTTACTTTGCCATTTAACAGTCGAAGAGAACAAGAATTGTTACTTACAGTAAATAAATGGAAAGCAAACCCCATAGCAAATCCAGTTATGTTTCCATGACGACATTTATGCTGCTCTTTGCACACTTGCATTGTGATGGGGAGCTGCACTGTACAACAATGGACAATCCCACCTGTGCTTAGGAAATATTTGACTGTCTGGTTTTGTCCAGACTTCTTTTCTTAAAGGGACTTCTATCCAGTCGGAAATGAGATTGTAGAGATTTTCCTTAATAATAGAATAAATCAGAAAACAAAAATAGCAGAGAGGTTCCATAATGCAATGAGTGGGATCATGAAGTAATTATGCCTGTGACACGTTTGGATAAAAAAGAGGAATGTGATGGGAGAAGTGAGGGAGTCGTAGTTCCCCTTCTAATCTGTACATTGGCCATGTTAGTGCACTGAATGCTTCCATAACCATGTATCATGTGGCATGTACATGGCCCTTCTCCTTCCTCTCATCCAGATTTATGCCACATCTCGTTCTAGTCTCATGATCGTAGGATTCAGACAAGTACTAAAAGAGAAACTTAGGAGTTGTTCATATGATCTATTGTCTGGGTTTGACTGTCATGGACATGCTGTTAATCCCCTCTCTCCTCTTCTAAATTTGTCAAGTCGGGAACACGTATCTATATCTCTAAATGTTCTGAAATTATAATCTGTTTATTTAAAGTTGCTTCCACCTAGTAACATGGTGAAAATGTTTGCCATTAATTATTTTTATCTTCATTTGAAAGTATCTGGAGGTGTTTAAAAGATGTATAGATGAGATTCTTAGGGACATAGTTTAGTGCCATAGTTAGGTTATGGTTGGACTCAGTGATCTTGAGGGTCTCTTCCACCCAAAATGATTCTAAGATTTGATAACTAAAGGACTTCCATAGAAGTCCTTGCTGTCACCAAATCCCCCTCCAGGCAGTCAGCAAGAGGGGAGAAGGTAAACGTTTGGGTGAGCAGATGGAGCGGTGGTAAACAGAAACAGTTTTAGCCATTTCACTACAGCAATTGTGACCATCATGGACCCCTTTTAATATCCTAACATAAAAAGTGTGCCTAGTGCACTTCTCAAAGGAAAGGTCAACCTGCAGCATCACACAAATTACAGAGGTGGTGTCAAAATGACTTTGCACCTTTAGGGAAGGTAATTCTTTATAAGATTAGACTGAGATAAACCTGAGTTCCTGTCGTCCAAAATTGAGGTGTTGCATGGACAGTGAGAAGCAATGATGTGGCAATAATGCTTTTTGTTGTTTATTTGCCAAGACTGGATGGCCTTATTTGGGTCAATATTCCTAAGCAAGCTGATTTTAAGAGGAGCATTCCCTATTAAGGACAGCGTTTTATTCTCAGATGGTAAGAGTTTGTTTGCAGTGAACAGTGTAAGTGCACTATTTTTCATAAAGTGAGGGTGATGGAGTCCTTTTCATTTTAAAAATGCCTCACACTGACCAACAGAAACAGATTCTGTGGTGGTGAACCTGGAAGACTTCCATGTTGTGACAGCAATGACACATTGCTGACAATATACTTCTTAGTAGGAAAGTTTTCATCTTGGTGGCATTGTCTTTAAAATATAGAAATTACCCAGAATTATATTATTTGTGACCTGTACCTTGACTGATAAAACACAATAATAGACGTGCGTTGAGCAATATGAATTATTCATGGTTCTTCCTTCAGACAATAACTATTGGGTATAAAAGTCTAATAATCCTGCTTTGAGTGACAATAAAGCTCAATGTTTTTCTACACAAAGAGGAAAAACAAGAAAGTGAGAGTCCAGATTATGGAGAACTGGGGCTTTCAGTGTAGGTGAATTCAAACCTGACTGCAACCAGTAGTGAATGGATAACTTTGTTCTTAGTCACATTTGTGGATGTTCCCATTGCATTTGATACCTTCTGCTAACCTCCAAAGTAGCACTGTTGAAGGGTGTATAGGTCAAATTGGGGCATCTGTTTCCACTGCTTCCTCTACCCATACTTATTTTTTAACTGAACGAACATGATTGACCTTTGTGTGTGTGAACGTGTGTGGGTTTTTTATATTACCAGTGAACGGTGTGTGTTTTTCTCATCAGGTGCTGTTATATTACTTGGAAGAACCAATATGTTTCGCTTTAACCACCCCAAAGAAGCTGCTAAACTAAGGGAGAAAAGAAAGGTGAGATTAAATCAGTGTTTGGGAAATTTAAACCTTTTCACAATTTTTTTGCTAACGTATACATACCTTGATTGTTGTATACATACCTTGATTGTCATAGAATACCTTTTTTACTTGCATTACGTTCTTTAGTTAATATTTCAAGTGGAACAAAGAGTTTGTAAGCACATCGGTGTTTGTCTCATACATTTATTTTATGGTCTGTTGTTAGATTGGGCTGCTGTCTTCCTTCAGCTTGTCTATGACAGATCTTTCAAAATCTTGTGAGAACCTGTCAGCGGTTATGCTTTATAATCCAGGGTGAGTATCTTCTAAAATGCGGTTGTTAAAATTGCAACTGATCTTCATTTTGAGCGTTCCAGATGGCAGTAATAGAACATATTTTGTTCTTGGGTTAATAGTATATGCTTGCTAAATAATGGACTTCTGAATGAAGCCAGAATCTTTCAGAAATGTTATTTGAACTAGTCCCTGCTAGAAAATAGAGTGAAGGGACACTGAGGGACTTTCCATCCTGTTTAAAACTTTCTTTTACCTGGGATTTTTCTACTTAAATGCAAGAAGCGTGACTGCACCAGCAAACCCCCCACTGATAGACCTGACACAGAGAAAATTGTACCTGGAGTCAGGGACACATTTGTGTTATAACCAACGCGGTTCAGCACAATAACGACGTGGCAAATTTTGCGTTTATGCTTTCTTAGAAGTTAACTATTTTTGCTGAGAAAAATGTGTTATAAACTGAAAATTAAGGTTTCTTGATTTTGTATAGTACCAATATAAGCACAAAAAGGCTGAGAAATTAATGTCTTCTGTTCTTACCTATATAGATCCTAGTAGGTGGCCAAGTTAGGATGTAGAAAACAGTTTTATTATACACTTACAATGACATAGACTGCTTATTTTAGAGAAGCTGGGTTTAATGTTTTTACCAGTATTCTTAAAGTGATTTACAGAAAATTGATGGTGTTTTGTTCTATTTTTTATTTTTTTTTCAATAACTAGTGCCTCTGTTTTGAATTGGGTGTGAGATGAGGCACTTTAACCACCTTTTCAAAAATTGACTAGAAATTGACTTAGAGGCTTGGATAGTGCAGCTTTATTCCCAAGTTTTACTGTGGGACTGCTCTTTATCCATTAGAATTTAAGAAGGTGGGACAAGTAATAATAACTTCAAGTTAGACGATGTCTTAAAAACAGTATGTATGTGTAATAACTGCTTCAAATGTGACTGTTACTCTCTTGCTACTGAGCTACCCACAGAGATTTCAAGATAGTGAGCCAGTTGCTGATTAATTACATATTTTTTCCAGACAGAGATGAAAGAGGACAGAAGAAAAGTATATGTATATTTTTCTATTTCTTTAGCTTTTCAAGTAGTTCTATCTAAAAGCTTCTAGTGACAGTTACTGATAAAATATTTTCTGTGGGCTGGGGAAAGTTCCTGGGTGTTGTTTGTTACCTCTGGTTATTGATCAGCTACTGTGGGCTTTTCTCTGACTAATAACATTACTCTGCTACAATACTGTTATGAATCACCGCATTATAGTCCACAGTACTGATCTGAACTTTGCAATCAGCATAGAGTAGGGCAGATTGTTGCAGCATTGCCTCACTTTTAGTTTTTTGGATTTGCAGCAAAATATAATACCATGGGCAAGGAGGTGTAGTCAAAGATGGACCTAAGAATGATTTTACCTGCCCAGCAAGTTCATATGGTCTTCAAGTTGTGTCTTAGAGAGAGGCTTTTTTCAATAACCCTTATTCAAAAAAAAATAGAAGAGGGGTAGAAAGTCTGGAGAGTTACTTGATTGTCTCTATTGTAGAGTAGATGGCAGCAAGTTCTTCTTTTTCCCTGATATATTTTGTGGAATATAGCTTCCCTTCTCATTATCAGTTCTTCAAACATCTTGCCTTGCTTTCCTGGAAATCAAACAGTATGAATAATAGAATTAAATTGTCAACGTATGCAGCAATTTTTAGAAACACTACCATTTTTCTTAAACTTTTTATAACTTTTATTTTCCTTTCTTCAGTGTGATTATGAGAGTGCTGTTGCTGTTGAAATTGAGGATAAGATTATGTGAAATAATCCTCATTCCTGAACACTTTCAGGCCTGTGTTTTATTAGACTATAAACTCTGAGCAGAGGGTTAAGTATAGATATTCTCCTGCTAGTCTGCATTCAGTTAATCTTTGTGAACTGGCTTGCAGGAATAGATAGTTTGTCCTGCTTAATTTGTAAACAGAAAAAAGGATTAAGCTTAATGCTCACATTAAGGAGGAATGCAGATCTGCATGACTGTCACTTGTTTGAGAGCAATAAAACCTGTCTGAGGTTGTTCCATAGTTACTGTTATGTACATATGTTTTTTCTAAGCAAGGAAGCTCATGGTTGCATATTCATAATTTAAACTCTCATCCCCATCTTTAGGTGCTTAAACTATGTTTAAAACAGTAGATGCTATGCTTAATAATACACATTGCCCATGTACTGCAGCAGTGGTTGTTGTTGTAATAGATTAAAAAAAAAAAATAAATCTCAAATATGTTTTTACTACTTTTGTGACTACTGCAAAGAGAAGGTAGGCTCTGGAGTTTGCACCACAGTTTAGCTGAGCCCTGGTCTTACCAATCAGTAGAACAAAGTACTTTCCACAACTAATGCATCTTTATTGAGGGAAACTTGGCAGCAGCAGCTTTTCAGCTCAGGCTGGGGTTCCATGACAATTTTAAATTTATTTATGTTGTTACTAACATGGGTTTTCCTTTGCAATAGCACTGGGTTTTTTCTGGTCATGTGTTGAACTTGTCCAAAGAGATAATGCTGCAGAAAGCAGAAATTCCTTTAAAGGGAACTGGTAGCTGAGGGTAATTGCAAGTTCAACAAAAGCAACCATGTTTTGAATAAAGCAGACCCCAAGCATTTAGGACTTAGTAATAGCCTGAAGCCAATGGCACCACGTCTGTAAGGATTTAGGTGGCTTGCAGGGTGCCTGTGCTGGGAATACTACTGAGCAAGTGAAGTGCTGCCTTGGAGATTCTTTTGCGTGGTGACTGCTCAGCCTGGGTAAGACATTCCATAAATCCCATCGCTGGCCATCGAAGGCCAAGGTAATTGTATCCAAGGCGTTAGGTGGGAGTGAGCATCTTGCTTCCTGGAAAAGTGCCGATGAAAAAGAATAACCTGCACTAAATTTGGCTTGGATTTTTTTTTTGAATCAGGGACAATGGAGAATGTGGACAACTTCCTTTGATATGACCCTTTATTACAGTAGACTGTAACTTATAATGTAATGGCGAACTGCCCACCAGCAGTGTAGATCTAGATTCAGTATCTGACTATTTTTTTACATCACTTCTGTAGCTGACCAGCATTCTGCTTGTTAACTTAGCACTTCCAAGACCATCTTTTCTTCCAGTTTCAGTATTGCAAAGCTAAAGGCTAGCAGCTAAATTTGCAATTTCTGTAGGCTACAATAAACAGCTTGTAAGATTTAGCATCTTTAGCAATCAATGGCAGAGGATCCTGTGGGGTGTTACCTGCAGTTGTTGTGAAAGCAGATAAATGATGGATCTCGCTGACTGTATCTGTATCTTTGCTGTGTGAAAACCAGTGTTATATTTAATTGTATTTTCAAATGGGTGGTCTTTGTGTGTGGCTTTTGTTGTGTGGGGGGTTTAGTGTTTGGTAGTTGATTTCCTGTATAGTTGCATAAAATGTATGCTTAACATGCTGTTCTACTTTTTGCCAGTCTTTGTCTTTAGTCTGGTGTCATGCAACACTGCTTCAGATAATAAACTTTGGATGACATAGAATTTTGCCCATAGATTTATGCTGAAGATTTCATTTGTGGACCTTTTATAAGCTACATTGTGTTGTAACTCTAAAAGCACTCATGAGAAATGTTGGTCTTGTCATAGACTTAGCATGTTTGTGGTTTTTTTTTTTCAAATTAATCTCATAAATTGGGCTACTGAATGTTGTCATAACATCTTTGTAGTCCTGCCAGTACTCAGTCTTTCCTAATATGTGTAGTACCAGATCATACTTTTGTGCTGTATAAATGAAGCTATTGTAGTACTGTACTAGTAGAACTGACTTCCTTTCTCTGCGGCTTATCTACTCTGCTCTTATCACTAGATATGCCGCGTTTTCCAGGAAAATGGTGAATATTTAATTCTGTGATCAGATTAAGTTCCTTTGTGGTAGATCTACAAAAGAGCAGTGGATTCTAGTCTTTAATATTTGTATTTTTTTTTCTTTTTAATTTCAAGTTAATATTTTCTCCTCTTCACAGTAGCGCTCACATTTATAAAGGGAGCAGGGGGTTATGTGAAAAAAAGGGTTTTATTATGCATAAGCTAATTTGAAAAACATCAATCTTGCATCTGTACTTTGTAAAACTGGCAATGATTTGTTATAGCCAGTGATGTTTTTGATGCTGAGGTTTGTTTATTTACTAGTGTCTTGAAGACACAAGGTTTCTGCGATCATTGGCAGCCTGTCCTGCCTCCCCAGATTCTCTCCTGTCCTGAAGTAACTTTGAACTCAGAACCAGTTTGAAGCAAATACTACTGAGGTAATGGTCTCAAAAAGTGGTGAATTCCTAAATATATCAAGAGGCAGCCAGCTAAAGAAACAAGGCATCATCATTACCCCTGCAGAAATAAAGGCTGCAGCATGAGTGCCTTTGATAGAGAACAGAGACACTGGGAGTAAACCCTGGTGGGAGAGGGAGCTCAGACCTCCTTAGGCACCACCAAATCTCCATAGCAGCAAAACACCAGGCTGTGTTACCCTGTCTGTTCATAGGAGTATTCTGTGCTTGTCTAAAATACATTAAATATGCATTTTTAAAACAGCTGGGCCTAGTGTTTGGAAGCTCTTGATTGGGGTGTTGATGGTGATCCAAGTTTAGTTTTGGGAAATAGCTGTTTTCACTGAAGAAAGAACCGTTTCTGCATAGTTCATTCCTCTTTCCTGAACCTTTTGAGCACCACCCACTTCATTTCAGTGGAAGGTTAAACTGATTGTCCTCACACCACTGTTGAAGCTATTAGAGACACTTCCTCAAAGAGAAAATCATGGAGTTTTCACAACTGATCTGTTTTTATATCAGACTGATTCTATGGTGGCTCATTTTCCTTGTATCAATCAAAAGCTAGTTACCATTTTTATATGTGTATAAAATACATTTGCCAAATTACATGTTTAATAGGACAGTCAAAATATCAAAAGATTTTGCCCTGGATTTTGCACATTGTGTTAACTGATCCTGAAATGCTTTACTTCATTGGGGCTTAGCCAAGAGCATGGGGATACTTGTAAATCATCTTTGCCAGTAGTCGGAGCAAAGTTGGTTTCCATCTGACAGCGTCCGACAGACATCTGCATTTCCACAGACCAGAACTATATTCCCCAGGGCCTATAGTATTTTGGACTGGAGTAATGATGGATATAGTGGTATTTGTCAGCCGAGCCCTGGGTAAGAAGTGACAACTAACAGTTATGAATTCCAGACGTGGACAGTAGCCAGGAAAAGGGCTTTTGACATATAGCTTAAAGAAAAAATTAAGGTGTGTTATAACCATTAATTTTTTTCCTTTCTGAAAGTCCATTAAGATAGCTTTTTGTTCTCTTTGCGTAACTTTGCGGATTTTGCGGTGCTGCTACAGAAATGATGATAAAAATTAAAAATACCAAGTTGTTTTCATCTCTCCTTGTGCTGTAATGTTGAGATAGTGCCCAGAAGTGCCCAGCCTAGACTGTCATAATGCAACCGTGAAGGAGCTCTTGGTGAGGTGTTTGCATGAAGGCTCCAAATGTCTGGACTGGTGTATAAAAATCTACATTTGCTAATCTCTTAGGCATTGTAGAAAGTACTTTTTAAAATGAATTTGTGAGAAGTAGGGAAAAAGGAATTTGTTAAACTAGTCTTTCTCCATTATTGCAACAGTTAGAAAGATGCTGCTTGAGCACATAGAAATCAAAGTTCATTTAAACTGCTTCATAAATGTTAGATTATTGTTGGATTGGTTGCATATTTCCAAGGGTGATTGCTTTTGGTCATAGGCATTTGTATGATTTTACGAAGAAATACTAAATGTATCTTACTGTTTTAAAAACTGTATAATTGTGGTCATGACATCGTAAGCTGCAGTTCCTCACATAGTTGAAGTTAATTTGTGGTGCAATCTTGCATTTTTTCAGTGTTTGTGAGTTGTCTTCCTAACCTTTAAACTCCTTAAGATGTGGCAGGTCTGAAATAACTGGATATTTGTGTATTTAGTTGAGTATTTCAGTCCATATATAGGTTCTCTATGCTTTGGAAAAGCATGGAGAATATTTTGAAAAACTTCCTTAGAAAACAAATCTTTCAATGAAAATGAAAATAACTTCTGTACTACTGGAGTAAGAGCTGATATTAAAAATTACATACTCTCCTGTGATTATTCAAAACCTTACCAAACTATGTGAAAATCTCAAAATATTTTAGATAAATGAGTTTGAATTGTGTTCTGTACTTGAACATTTACAGGAGTTTGAGGTTTTTCTACCCCACAGGTCATCTTATAATAACATAGGTTATTTCTTTGGAGGAAAAGGAAGATCTATGAGCATGCTGTAGCTTAGTTTTGTAGCTCTTTCCCTTCTCACAAGCGGCCAAGTTAATAAACCATAGGATGATGGGCATCAATGCAACTGTCATTGGCATTTGAAAAATGTGTTTAGAAAGAGTAATTATTTACATTTTACTTTTGAGTTGTAATGTGATGAATGCTCCATGAATCTAACCAATTTAACCTCTCGGAAAACAAGGTGTTGTTGACTTGTAAATATTCTGTACCGCTAATATGGTTTTTTCTATCAATTCCTTTCTTAATTGATCGCTCTGTTTCCCCCCTGCCTCCCATGGCAGTCTTTTCCCTGTAAAAGGACCGATCTGTCTAAGGTAGAGAAATTCAATTTCTATGTATTGATTGCCATGTCTGCATGTAGCTAACTTGCAGGGGCTATGCTAATCATTTATCTGTCTTGTTTACCTTTACTTTTTAATTAGTTGCCCCCTTACCCCCGAAATTCATTTACTTTTGTTTGTACTCGTGTCAGACAGCATGATCTCTAATTTCTAACCCTAATGAAGGAAATACTTCATTATTGTAGAAAGTAGTTTCATAATACTTTTGATTTGTACCATTGTTATAATCTTCTAAATAGACATTGAATTATATCATAGCTTCCTACTTTTTGTCATATTCAGGAAATAATGACCTTTTTACTGTGTTCTTTTTTGTTTTGTTAACTCAGGCTAGAATTTGAGAGGCAACAACGAGAAGAGCTTGAAAAATTAGAAAGTAAAAGGTAACATTCTTGGTGGTCTTTACGTGTGTTTGTGTGTGTATATACATGCTGTAGACTCATTTAAATCATGAATTTGAAAATATGGTGTTACTCAGCAAGCAGACGATCCTGGTATTAATAATTTTATTCTGTTTTGTCTTCTATTTGGTTATTTTCTTGAACTGTTAATTCTTAATGGTTAGTAACAGACAAGCTGAATTGTATTACTCTTAACTTTCATGGTATTGTTTTAAAGATAGCAAATTACGTTCTTTATTCAGATATTTTTTATCATCTAGTTGTCTTTGGATTGAATTTTTATTGGAAAAACTCACGTTATAAGCTCTGTTTCTCTTCGGTAAAACTGTAGTGCTGCTGTGGGCATACCCATCATACTTATCAGAACATTATTTCGCAATCAGTATTGTTGTGAGCTGGCAAACTGAACTGACTGTTCTGGCTCATCATACCTGCTGAGATTTTAGTAGGAATAGCTGTCACCTGGTTGCAGATCACAGCATTGATTAGATTCATAGGCTGAAAGACACTTTTTGACGTCTCAGCTTTAGACTGCTGGCTCTGCTTTGAAAGAGCTGTTTATATCGTTGGACTGAGTTAAGTAAACTCAGAAAAACCCTGAAACTCTGAAGCTTGAGGTGTTATTCAGAAACTGATGCAACAGAATCGCTGATGTTTATCCTCTTTGTTATGCTGATAGGATTTGAATTCAGGTTATGCTGAAGTCAGTTTACTTGTGCTTTAATTTATGTGACTTCTCGCAAAATGACCATCTGATATGCAGGTTGTCTCTGTATTCAGACAGTTACATCATGGGGATAATGGTGACCTTCAAGTCTCAGTCTGTCCTCATTTGGAATGCACTAGAACCTTTAAAGACATATTACACAGGACAAAATAATTTGTCTTAAAGTAATTTCTCTCTCAAATACATCTGTACCTAATCTTATAATCCTGTTTATCAATAATTCAGTTGGGTTCATCTAAAGGGAAGACATGGTTTCAATTAATCTATTGGCTCTAAATTTGGTGAGGCAGATTTCTAATCAGGTCATTTTATATAAGTTTGTGTATATAAGAATGGATGTATACATAAAAATACGTGTATTCACTCTTCACTGTGTGCAGTGATATGTGCTATCAGTATAGACTATCTGAATCTCTTTACCATTTCTCTCATGCACTGATTCACTTCCAAGCAATGTAAGGTCTTAATCTGCGGCAAAACAAAACTATTTAAAAACAGAACTACTGCTATATATACTGCAAAATCCTTGTCCAAACTGTTTTAACTTCTAAGGGATATGTTGTCTTTTGGAAAAAAAGAAAAGTTTGAAATGTTGCATTTAAATGTTTTACTGTAGGAAACAAATAGAAGAGATGGAAGAAAAACAAAGATCTGACAAAGCCGAACTTGTAAGGATGCAGCAAGAAGTAGAGTCGCAGCGCAAAGAGACAGAAATAGTACAGCTGGAAATTCGAAAACAGGAAGAGAGTCTGAAACGGAGAAGTGTTCACATTGAGAGCAGGTTAAAGGATCTGCTGGCTGAAAAGGAAAAATTCGAAGAAGAGAGATTACGGGAACAACAGGAGATAGAGCTTCAAAAGACAAAGCAGCAGGAAGAAATTTTTGCTCGGGTCAAAGAGGAGTTGCAGCGACTACAAGAACTTAATCATGATGAGAAATCAGAGAAAATGCAGATTTTCCGTGAACTAGAAAAACTTAAAAAGGAAAAAGATGAACAGTATATTAAGCTGGAATCAGAAAAAAAGAGACTTGAAGAACAGGAAAGGGAGCAGGTGATGCTGGTGACTCATCTAGAAGAGCAGCTTAGAGAAAAACAGGTAATGATAGAGCTCCTGAAGAGAGGGGATGTACAAAGAGTTGAAGAAGAGAAAAGAGATCTTGAAGATATTAGGGAGTCTCTTTTGAAAGTCAAGGAAGCCCGATCTGAAGGTGATGAAAACTGTCAAGAGTTAGAAAAAGCACAGCATGATTTTGTAGAGTTTAAAAGGAAACAACTGGAACAACTGACTATTTTGGAAAAAGATTTAATTCAGCAAGTAGATCACCTAGAAAAGGAAATAGCAGATGGGAAAGGAGCTCTGGAACAGTTAAGATTTGCACATGAGGGACATTTAAATCTCAAGAGAGATGATGAAGACTTTGTGGATGCTGTGCTCAAGGCTGAAGAAGTTGACAAGATAAAGCCAGCAGAGTACAGGCTCCAATCTAAAGTACGCCAGCTTGAGTACCTGAAGAGTAATCATTTGCCAGCTCTGCTGGAAGAAAAACGAAGGGCTTCTGAAGTCCTTGATAGGGGCTTGTTAGGGTTAGATAACACTCTCTATCAAATAGAGAAAGAAATAGAGGAAAAAGAAGAGCAGCTTGCCCAGTATAGAGCCAGCACAAATCAGCTGCAGCAGCTTCAGGAAACATTTGAATTCACAGCCAATGTAGCTCGTCAGGAAGAAAAGGTTCGGAAAAAGGAAAAAGAAATCCTCGAGTCAAGGGAAAAGCAGCAGAGGGAGGCGCTGGAGCTGGCTGTCGCGAAGTTAGAAAGAAGGCACTCTGCTTTGCAGCGTCGTTCGACAATAGACTTTGAAATCGAGGAGCAGAAGCAGAAGCTTGCCACCTTGAACAACGCCTGCGGCGAACAGGCCGGGCTGCAGGCCAGTCTGGAAGCTGAGCAAAAAGCCCTCGAACAAGACCGAGAAAGGTAAGTGTTGT